>NC_045621.1:103964318-105200024 GCF_009829155.1 Mustela erminea | reverse complement strand
CCTGGATGTGTTCCCTATTCCCTCCACTTGCTGATCAGTTTCATACCTCTGTCCTTTCTAACCCATTATTCTCACTGCCTGGAATGGTTTGCTCTCTTGCAACCAGACAAAGTCTTCATCCTTATTCAAGACTCAACTTGGATTTCAACTTCTCTGTGAAGCCTCCCCAATCCCTCTGAGAAATTCCGTCCTCTTTTTCTCTCACAGCCATTGGCACCTGCAAGCTACATTATTATTTCACTGCAGGCTCTCATTTGAGCAAACTCCTAAATTTTCACATAGAGGATAGCATGGTGCTATCATCCCTCCTCTTTGTGAAAACATCAGACATGACTCCCAAAATGCTCCCTGACTCAATAGTGCACACTGTTCGAGAAACTTGTCTCATAAAGAATGGTCAAACTTCTGCCCAGAGAACGGCACGTTGAAGTCCATGGGGCAATACTCTCCCTTTACTTCAGTCACTATAGACAAGCCTGGGACTCATGCCTGAGGCTCATCTCCTTAAAGCTCAACACATCCCATAAACCCACCCAAACTCCCATCTTCCTTCAATCTTCCAAACCTGATGAGAGACCGAGAGTTCCCCTCTCTATCTCATACCTCCTTTTAACCAGAAACTTCCCTGGAAGCTAACTGGATGTCTCTCCCTGATAACTGTTTCTCCTGCAATCGTTTCAATGGACAGCTGTGCTGCTCTCATACCCAGGAGACAGGTACCCTCTTGCCCCTCATAGCTGCTTCACAGCATGTTCCTCTTGACCCCTCTGAAGCACATTCTTCCAGACTATGAGCTACCATTCCTGCTCATTGCTGCAGCTGTCCCCTCTCCTCCTGTTCACTTCTCCTTACTACTGAGTCTATCTCCTGAATTGCTGTGTTTCTCTCCCCAGGACTCCTATCCTCTTGTTTGACAGCTTCAAACACTTGCACAATCCATCCAACACCTGGACACTTTACCTTCTCACTGCCAATGACTTTGCCCTCTGCCCCTTATCAGCTACTCATTTCTAGTAATTTATAAGCCAGGGGGACAGTATATCAGGAAGTAATGACATCAATTTTTAAATTACACAAAATAGAATAAAGTAGAATAGGAAACATCAGAGTACATTTTCCATAGTCCAGGTTGGAATTTTTTCATAAAACTTTTTTTCAATTATATACACATTTCCCGGGTAGAGTTATAGAATATATTTTTCTTCTGTTAAGTCATGGTCAAAAAAGTTGGAAAAACACTGCTCTTAACATGGCCAGTAATTGTAATTGTGTCCCTTCTTAGATTACTAGTTCAAGCATCTTCAAGCTGTCATCACCACTTCCTGTGGTCCCATCCACCCTCTCCAGGACCCTGGCTTTGGCAATTCTTCAACTACACCAAGGCTTCCGGTTCCTTAGCTCCGCCCCTTTTCCTATCCTTCCCCCAGCTCAGCGCTCACTCGAGCTCTGGTTAGGAGTCCTTGGTCACCCCAGCTGCTCCCCTGATGCAGAGCTTCTCAAGGACGGAAACCATATCCTGGTGAACTTTGCATCCGGGGCACCAACACTGGGCCTGGAACAAAATAGGTGTTGGGAACGTCTTTGTTAAATTAACAAGGCTGTTAAATTGAAGAGACAGGGCCCTGCTGAGCAGCCTAATAAGAGCCTCCACTGTTTGTATTTAATTTTGTTTATCACGGAACCCACACACATCACTCCTCCTCTAATTTCTACTTTGCAGAGTTTTACTTCCACAGTTTAATTCGATAAAGTCGGGATGGCAGTGAGAGAGATCCTCAATATTCCACCATGCCATGAGGAAAATTTCAGTGAGCAATTTCAGCCATAACTCTTGCACCATACTGAAAGAAAGAAAGAAAACCCTCAATGTCTATCAAAGGATTAATAAGTTTTTATATACAGTTCAAAGCTGTCAGCTATAGTTCATTAGAATAATAAATCTGTTAAATCTTGGAAGGATTAACATCTCATTATCTCATCCTTGTTATAAGAATGAAGGTTTTATTATCTCAATGACTTAAATAATTCTCATCATGTAATGCATTCTCTCCACCCCGCCCTTCACCCCCCACAGTTTAGGCCTTGATATTAATTCTTTTTTTCTATGTTGGACATTATCCTTTCAGGAGAGCATCAGAATGTCAAGCTTGGTTATGAGAGACTGATGGAAGCCTGCATTTTAAATGATTCTTTGCATCTGATTCATTTGTGGTTTTACCCATTCTTTCCTAAAATATCCTTACTATCATATTTAGCATTTAATCATCTAAAGCTTAAGCTAAGATGCAAAACACATCAGTGGAAAAGAGCACTAGATTAGGAGTCCCAAAGCCTCTGCATTGAGTTCTGGGTCTCTCTCCAGTGCTGGTTTAGTAGGGAAGCCCAGACAGTACCTGGTTTGGAATGTTCTCTGCCTCATTCAAAGCTAAGCTAAACATTGGCCGCTCACTTCTGTGAGCCTTCCTTAATCCCGTCAGTCATGTGAACTCTTCTATATGCTCTCACTAAAATTTAATCACCTCTATTCTTGTATTTCGACATTTTCCCAGAAAACAAAATTTTTTTGCATTCACTTTATCCCTGGCACATAATAAATTCTCAATAAATATTTATTGAATGAATAAAAATTAAATGTCTCTCCAAATGGACCCTGGTGCACAATAGATATTGAATACATGCATTGACTCCATTGAAGGATTTTGGATAGAGTTTTTATTTATATTCCATTTAAGAAATCTAAAGCTCTGAATGGTTCCAAAACTCATTCCAGGCCACAGAAGTCGTAAAGTCCTGGGATGCCTGGGTGGCTCAGTCATTTGGGCTCGGGTCATGGTCCCAGGGTCCTGGGATTAAGCCCCATGTTGAGCTCCCTGCTTAATGGATCGTCTGCTTCTCTTTCTCTCTTCCTCTGCCCTCGCCCTAGCTCATGCACACATGCGTGTGCACATGCGCACACTCGCCCCCCCGTGCTCTCGCGTGCATTCATTTTTTTCTCTCAAATAAATAAAATCTTTTTACAAAGGAGTAGTGAAGTGCTAAAGAACTTGATTTGAACATGGGTCTGCTTAGCTCCAAGCTTTCGCACACCGCACTACCTCACCTGCCTGCAGAGTGAGCCTGGAATAGCTCCTTGGCCTCATCAGAGTCTGCGCAGACATCATGGAATCATCGGGAGGCCTCTAGCAGCACCCGTTTTGCAGGTGAGTCAAAAGACCCGTCCAACTTGCTGCTGCTCCTCTTTGGCAGAACAGCTGAGTACTGAGTGCAAATCCAACCCTGGGCATTCGGGAATGTCCTCACAAAGAAGCAAAAGCTTGGGAAATACTCCTGGCATAGCTAACGAGCTATTGAAAGAAAGAAGAAAAGCATACTAATGCGTGCTCCTGGTGACTTCTCACCACACTGCCCTCCCAAAAGCATCAAGCAGAGAACTGCTAATGACACCTTTAATGATTTTTTTGGATCACAGAGACGGGCTTCTCAATCATGTTGCTGAAATCAGCCTGGCCATTACACCTTTATTAAAAAGATAGCATCGTTTCATTTTACCTTGTCAGGTAATTTTATATCTAACACAAAGAGGGTGTCTAAACAATAACAAACAGCTGGAAAGGAGAAAAATGGTCATGTCACTCCACTGTGTAACATCCTAATGATGAAGCCAATCTCCAAAACAGATTGCAGACTCAGCGCCAAGAGCTGCTGGTGTGCCCAACTGAATGATTCTCTTTCTTTCATTTTGTTCAGACTTGATGATGAGGGCCTCATGAATTCACCCTCACCCAAACTCTCCCCTTCCAGGGATGCAGATTGGCCAAGCGTGGGCTGTGCATGGATGGGCATCTCATCTTCAAAAATAATCCGGCTTTTTCTCCATTGCTTCTCTGAAGCCAGAGTGTTTATTCACCTTCGGGTTTATCTAGTTCAGCTTTTGTAATCCCTGCTTGTATCTCCTTCAAGTTTGTATGCTGAGTTTTAATTAAGACGTTTTGGAGAGGTTTACTCTCTTCTTGCAAACAGTGGACAGCCTAGCCTGATACAGTCCTTCCTGCATGGCCTCAAAACACCCAAGGACAGCTAGACATGAGGGAGGGGGACCGGACACCCGTCCTGGGGTTGGCTTCCTTCTTTTCTTGGGCAAATGATAGGTGACAAGTCCTTATCTAGGTAGCTACTCTCTTCCCAAATGAACTTTGTCTGCTGGCAAAGTTTAAAAAATTGAAAGACAACCCTTTAGGCCGTCCCAGAACTTGACCATAGTAATATTACGTTTTCTTTATTTTTACCCAAAAGCTTTTACATCAGTTTTATTTTTAATCTGAGTGTCTAAAATAGTTAATGCAGAGCTTCCGATGACAGATGTTGAAATAAAACATTTCTGCTCCCATTTCCTCTCTGAAAGCAACAGAATGACAAAAAGAATAAAAATGAAATCTGAAGCAAAGAACTCTAATCCCCACTTACACATGTATAAAGAGGTTAAGTACAAGTACACAAACCCAGCTGTTAAAAAGAAATTATCATTCTCTTCCTTTTTCTCTAACAATTAAAGCCCACCCACGGAAATGCAGGAAGACTAATCTCAATTGATTCTGCTTTCCCTCAGACTCCCTCCAAGGCCCTGCCCAAATTCCAGAGGTTTGTGTAACACCAAGGAGGTAAGACTTTGTACATTGTTGAAAACGGGGGAGGCAGGGAAGGCAGAGGGGAGCCATCTAGAATCAGGTTTACAAGTCTTCAGAAGGAAATGTTCTGTCCATGCCTCGAAGATCCTCAGGCACAGATACGCACAGGTTGCGGCTGCAGGACTGGCGCCTGTGCCCGTGGCCCATTTGCACCTGCCTCTGCCCCTCCTTGATAGTCTAGGTGAGCCTTAAGGGTGTGACTGTCTTCGTGTCTTCCAGGCCACACTGGCTGGCCACTGCTGATTGCGCCATACAGCGTGCCCTCAGGCAGCTGCCACTCTCCTGGACCCAGTGCAAGAAATGCTGGCACATCTTCTTCAGCCCTCACTCCCTCTAGAACCCTCTAGGTCTTGCCCTGTGCCCAGAATAAACAGCCATGCCAGGGAGCAGGGCACTGAACCCCTTCTTCTGGGTTGAACAAACTCTTTACTGTCATCCTCAGTCAAACTCCTCTCAGCCTCGGTTCCCAACTTTTAGGGTATTAGTGTCTAGGCTGGAGAGAGGGTGGGAGACGGAAGGGCACCTTGTCTTTTTTTTTTTTTTTTTTTTTTTTTTTAGAAAGAGACAGCACAGGTGGGAGCAGTGGAGGGAAGGGCAGAGGGAGAGGATAAGAATCTTAAGCAGGCTCCTGATGGGTGTGGGGGCGAGACAGTCTCGATTCCATGACCCTGAGATCACTACCTGACTGAAATCAAGAGGTGGTCACTTAATGATCTGGACAACCCAGGCTCCCCTAGTCTGCCTTTCTAAATAATCTTCTGTAATGCTTTAGTGTTTTGGAACAAAAGCCGAAGTCTCCCAAATAGAGATATGCAATTTCTATGAATAAGCAAATACTTTTTATAAGACAATAAATAATATGTTTTCAAAGGTTCACCTATCTGTAGATGTATCTGTCTTTCAGCTCCTTTAACGGCTGACTGGTATTCCATTGGGTGGATATACCACAATTTCATTGTCCATTTCTCAGCTGATGGAAATTTGTGGTGTTGTCACCATTTGCTTCTTGTGAATGAAGCTTCTGTGGACATCTGTGTACAAGTTTTTGGCTCTGGTTTTATTGAGAAATAACTGACATATGTCTCTGTAGAAGTTTGAGGCATACAGCATGATGGTTTGATTTACATGTGTTGTGAAATGATTATCACAGTAAGTTCAGCTCCCATGTTTTTGGCTCTGGTTTTACTGAGAAATAACTGACATATGTCTCTGTAGAAGTTTGAGGCATACAGCATGATGGTATGATTTACATGTGTTGTGAAATGATTTATCACAGTAAGTTCAGCTCCCATGCATCTTCTCATATAGATACAATAGAAAGAAGAAATAGAGAAAAAAGGGAGAACCATGTGTGTGATGAGAAGTTACAGGATTTACTCTCACACAACTCTTCTATATATCTTATAGTACCATTAACAATAGTCACCATGCTGTACATTACATCCCTGGTACTAACTGATCTCATAACTGCTAGTTTGTAACTTTGCACCACCTTCCTCCAGTCTCGCCTGTTCCCACCTTTCACTCTTGCTGACCACAAGTCTAATCTCTTTTTCTATGAGTTTGGGGTTTGTTTTGTTCTGTTCTGTTTAGACTCCACATGTAAGTAAGATCATATGGAGTCCCTGACTGATTTTCATTTTTTGGCTGTGCAGAAGCTTTTTTGTTTGGTGTAGTTCCACTTGTTCATTTTTTATTTTGTTGCATGGATTTTACATGTCATATCCAAAAATCACTCCTGAGGTCTGTGTCAAAAAGCTCTGTTCCCGTGTTTTCTTCTAGGAGCTTCATGGTTTCGATTTCTGTCATCATTGTTGCAGTTTTTTGAGTACAGATTTTCACCTCCTGAAATTTTCCTAAGTATTTTATTGTTTTTGATGCTATTGTAAATGGGACTGACTTCTTGATCTCTTTTTCAGAAAATTTGTTCTTAATATACAGAAATGCTACTGATTTTTGCATGTTAATTTTGTATCCTGCAACTTGATTGAATTTGTTGATTAAATCAATGGGGGAGGGCTGAATCTTTAGGCTTTTCTATATATAAAATTGTGCCTTCGGCAAATAGAAACAGTTTCACCTCTTCCTTCCCAGTTTTAATGTATTATTCCTTTTCTTGCCTATTTGTTCTAGCTAAGATTTCTAGTACTATGTTAATAGGAGTGGTGAATGTCAGTGCCCTTGTCTTGTTCCTAATCTTAGAGAAATAGCTTTCAACTTTTCTCAATTGAGTGTGATGTTAACTGCATCTTGTCATATGTGGTCTTTATTCTGTTGAGATATGTTTCTTCTATGCCTAAATTGTTAAGAATTTTTATCATGAATAGACACTGAATTTTGTCAAATGCTTTTTTTGCATCTATTGAGATGATTGTATGGTTTTTTTTCTTTCCTTCTGTTAATGTGATGTATCATATGCATTGATTTGTGCACAATGAACCATCCTTGAATCCCAGAGATAAAGCCCACTCAATCATGGTAAATGATTCTTCTAATGTGCTGCCGTATCTAGTACACAGTATCTAATATACAGTATCTAATACATAGTATCTAATACTGGTGCAATATTTTGCTAAGGATTTTTGCATCTGTACTCATCAGGGGTACTGGCCTACAGTTTTCTTTTCCAGTTTTCTTCTGGCTTTGGTATCAAGATAATGTTGGCTTTATAAAATGAGTTTGAGAATGTTCCCTATTTTCAACTATTTTGTGTGTTTTCAACATTTTGTGTTCCCTGTATTCAACTATTTCAACCTAGGCGTAAACTTGCTGGGTCTTATGCAAGTGAAAGAAGCAGACACACAAGGCCACATGTTGTATGATTCCATTCATATGAAATAACCACAATAAGCAAACCAATGGGGGTGGGGGGAAGAAAGAGAGAGAGGGAGAAGGAGGAAGGAAGGAAGAAAGGGAGGGAGGGAGAAACAGATTAGTTGCCAGGTCTGGCAACAGGGAAGAATAAGGAGTAACTGCATAATAGATTTAAAATTTCCTTTTAGGATGACAAATGTTCTGGATCTAGATAGTGGTAAGGATTACACAACACTATGAAAGTACTAAATACCATTACATTGTACACTTTAAAATGGCACACTTTTACATTATGTGTATTTTACCATCGTCTAAAATACAGAAAGATAATAGCTTATATGATATATAAGATATAAAATATATAACAAAATATAAAATGTACTTATGCAATATAAAACAATGCAAAGACTAAATAAATTTATGATTCTTATACTGATATTGATAAGGAAAACCTGTGTTCTGAGGTGGCTGACCAATCCAACAGGGTAATCCTATTCCCAGCCCCAGGGCCATTCTGGGTTTTCCCCTTTCCTGCTGGCTGCAGCCACAAAAGTGGCACAGATATGGAAGTAAAAGTGTACAAACTATCCCCTTTGTTTGTGCTTGGTCTGGGAGATGACTCTCCTCTGATCCTGCCGGTGTTAAATAAACCTCCGATTCTCCAAGATCTCTAAATGCTGCTTGGTTCTTTGGCCAGGATCCAGTCCAGGTTCCGTAACAATATAGTGCATGTATATAATGTATATATGCACAACAGTAACTACCCAACACTGCTATAACCCCAACCCACAGTGTGTGAAAGCTAGTTACAAGAATTCAGTGACATATGGATGAACTTACAGAAAGACACTCCTACAAATACAGCTTTTGGGAGAAAGTAAAGGACAGTTCGTTGTTGATTAGCTCATTTCTCATACCAGAGAATGGGTACTATTTAATACTTCAGAGCAAGAAATAGAAGTTTGAATTTGTTATTTGAACTATAGAGGAGCATCTGGGTGGTTCAGTTGGTGAAGCATCTGCCTCTGGCTCAGGTCACGATCCCAGAGTCCTGGGATAGAGCCCCACACTGGTCTCCCTGCTCAGTGGGGAGCCTGCTTCTCCCTCTCCTGCTCTCTGGGTTTGTGTTTTCTCCCTCTCCCTCTCTCTGTCAAATAAATAAATAAATAAATCTTTTTAAAAAAAAATTTTTTTAAAGGAAAAAGAACTACAAAGATAATCACAGGGGCACCTGAGTAGCTCTGTTGGTTAAGCAGCCAACTGGTGAGATCGAACCCCCCCCCACCTCAGGGCTCCACGCTCAACATGGAACCTGCTTGAGATCCTCTTTCTCTCTCTCCCTCTGCCCCTCCCCCCAGATTTGTACACACTCTGTGTCTGCCCCTCCTCCTGCTTGTGCTCTCTTTCTCGCTGTGTCTCTCTCTGTCAAATAAATAAGTAAAGTCTTTTTAAAAAATAACATTAAATTAAATTAAAAATCGGGGCATCTGGGTGGCTCAGTGGGTTAAGCTTCTGCCTTCAGCTCAGGTCACGATCCCAGGGTCCTGAGATCGAGCCCCACATCGGGCTGTCTGTTCAGCAGGGAGCCTTCTTCTCCCTCTTTCTGCCTGCTTCTCTGCCTACTTGTGATCCATCTCTCTGTCAAACAAATAAAAAATCTTTAAATAAATAAATAAAATAAAATAAAAAATAAAGTAGAGGGGTGCCCAGGTGGCTCAATCAGTTGAGCATTAGACTCTTGGTTTCATTTCTGGCTGTGATCTCAGGGTCATGGGATCAAGCCCTGTGTCAGGTTCCCCATTCAGCCAGGAGTCTGCTTCTCCCTCTCCCTCTGGCCCTACCCTGACTCACAAGCTTTCTCTGTAAAACAAATACATAAATCTTTAAAAAAAATAAAGTAAAAAAATAAATTAGACAATTACAAATCTAAACTACCTGATTAACATGATCTGATAGACATATCAGATTCTCTGTCATGAAACCAGAGTACGTACCTCCTTTATAGACACCCAAAAAGTATTATTTTTACATGACCATAATTTTTGCCACAAAGATGATTTCAATATACCCAACAAATTAGCCTATATTCTCTGAGCTCTCTGATAACAATGTAAAAATTTGGAAATTAATAGTGCAAATGGACAATAAAAATGTCATACCACCAATAATTTCTGAAAACTCTCCTTTAAATACTCCCGGGCTCAAAGGGAAAATAAAAAGTCAAGTTGCACAATATTAAAAAAAATTAATATTGATAGTACTACCAGAATTTCAAGGCAATAAATATATGCATTATTTAATGCAAATAATTTGTAGTAACACAATAAATATCATATAGTGTTTTTCAAGGTTTATGCATGGTATGACTTGTATCTGTACTTCATTTCCTTTTATGGCTGAATAAATACACCATTGTATGGATATATCACATTTTGTTTACCCATTCATTAGTTGAACAGTATTTGGAGGAAAACTTACAGCTTTAAATATTAAGTTGTTAAATAAAAAGTAATTAAAATAATTGAGTTATTCATTAAAATTTAAAAGGTAGAGAAATAGTATGAAAAAGCAAAATATAAAAAGTAATGCAGAAAAATTAAAGCAATGAAATAACAGAACAAAAGAAAACTATTATACAATAGGCGTAAGAATTTTTTCTTAGGAAAAAATGTATATAAGGAAAAACAGAAAGCATAAGCTTACAGCATTTAAAAGTAAAAACTGAGACATAGTCACCAACACAGAGAGAAATTAAAAGAATCACAAAAGATTTTATTTGTTCCTGTATAAAAATGTTTGCAGAATTGGATGCAAAGGACATTAATCTAAGTAACTATAAATAACTAATACTCACTGACAAAAGAAAATATATTTAACAGATCAATTGCTACAGAAAATTTAGAACAACTTGTCATAAAACAATCCCCTCCAAAAGAAGTGACATTTTCATGACAAATGAAGGGATATGCAATCTCACTCCAAATTAAAATTTAAAAAGGAAGCTTAAAATGACATACAATTGTCAAATACCAGAAGGCAAAGATTAACCCATTTGCTAGATTACAATGTGGAAAGCATTCTGATTCTCTGGTGTAGGGTACAAAATGGTATAACATCTTTAGAGTGTTACATGGCAATAATTATCATTTAAAATGCTCATTTCCTTTGACTCCAAAATTCTGCTTCTAGTAAATTATCCTACATATATATTTAGCTTCTAGGGTGCAAGGAAATATGTACAAAGATGTTAAAGGAAACATGGTTTGTAAACAAAAACAAGAGAATGTACATGCCCATGAATAGGAAACTGTTTAACAAATTATTCCATCCAAACAATGGAATATTACAAGGCAATTAAAAAGAAGGATGTCAATATTGAAAAGAAGTGAGCATGAGGGGGTGCTGGCATTATTTTGTCTCTTGATCTGGATGCAGTTGGCGTGGGTGTGTTCATTTTGTTAGAACTTATTATGCTGTACACATGCCTATATGTTCCTTTATGTCACACATATCATATCGTATTGCAGGAGTTGAAAAACAGTGTCTTAAAGGGCCAATTGGTAAATAATCAAGGTTTGTAGGCCATGTGGTCTCTGTCACAACTATCCAAACTTGCATGGTAGTGGGAAAGCAGCCATGGACATGTAAATACGTGAAGGCCGTTGTGTGCCAATAAAACTGTGTAAAAACAGGCAGTGGGTCAGAAGCCAGAATTTGCCAACTTCTGTTATACAGTGTATAAGATAAATGTGTATATAATAGATTATCCTAAATAATTATTTTTCAAAAAGCAAGAATTACATCTGTGTTTACTAATAGCTTTAGAAAATCTAAGGGAAAACAATCAATCTACCTAGGACAATAACTGTATCCTCAAAGAGAGGGCATATAAAATATTCATGGGCCTGTTCGTGAGTGCCCATGAATGAACATTCCTGGAAGTGTTCACAAGACCCAAATGCAAGGGGTCACAGGAGTAGGGCTAGGATCTGGGTTTGGGGAGAGGCTAAATTTTCATTGTGCCAGAATTATTTTCACATATAACAATTTTAAGCCTTTGAGTGACATCTAGCCAGTTTGATCATATAAAGAGATATATCTACCCACTATCCAATTTCCTAAAGATGATCATTTCTCCCTTATGAAAATGGTAACAAAACAATAGCATTTTTTATACATGTATGAGCAAATTTATCCACCATGTAACAAACAGGGAGAAAAACACTTTGAAAATGAGATGTCAATGGCTCTCTGTTTCATGCACTTATTCTCTTTTTTATTTATAAGAGCAAATTAAAATTTCATTATCTTGGAAAAAATACCACTTTTTTTCAATTACTGTTTGGTGTTTCCATAGGGAGCTTTGAAAATAAAGTAAAAAGGGAGGAGACTACAACAGGAAAGGGTATGTGGTGTCCATTAATAGCTATTTTTTTTGGAAGTTATGAATACACATTACAGATTTTGTGGATATGGTCTTCGGTTTGAAAATTAGCAGAATAAATCCCATTATGGGAAAAACATCAAGGTAGCTCTTCCATCATTGATAAAGAAGAAGTTTCAATTTTATATAGTTACATAAACATATAATAATAACCCCAGAATGAAAAATCCTTGCAAGTTATGTAAACCCCTTTAGCATCAGCTGAGCCTATAGAGCAAAGGGTTGGTGCAGGTGCAGAAAACAGTTAAATTTAAGGTGCATGAGACTAACCTGAAAAACAAGAGAATTGAAACCTAAAAATTGTCTGGGAGCCAGTATTTTTTCAGAGAATGGCTAGTAAAAGGCTTAGTGGAAGATACAGAGCTGTAGAATACACCTACGGCCAAGATAAAAGAATTAGACAAAGGTCCCTCAGGAATACACAGAATACATCTGGGGGGCAGTGGTAGGTGAAACCAAAGATTCACAGTAACAAACAGGCCATATGTGCATCTTTACCTTTATGTGAAATGTGTCTCTTCTTAAATATTTTTGCTCTTACAGAATTCTCAGGTTTCTTAGGGATTTACTGAAAATTCTAGATCATTAAAACATGGGCACAGAGCCAATTTTTTAAAAAATTAAAAATGTTAGTGAAGTTGCCGTCTATTTTCTGTAGGTTTTCCCATTTTTTATTTATCTCATGGGCTCCTTTTGTCACGAAATGTTTGTGGTCCTCTGAGGTATTATAGCTCTTTACTAGGTTCTGTGTGAGGAAATTAAATATACAGTTATAAACTACGGAGATTTAATTGAAGATATCCACAAAACATCTCCTCCAGTGAGTACTAATCTTTTTATCTTTAATTTTAATGAGAACACATCCTGTCTGAACTCTCAAGGGGGTGTCAACTTGTATGCATGAGCGACTGACAATTCTGGCAGAATAATAGAAGTCAAGAATGCTAGCAAGACATTCACTGTCTGACCTTATTGTTTCCCATCTGTTCTCCTCATGAAGAGTCCATCTAGGACTTCAGCCTTAGCACATTGAAAGGCCCCCTTTGATAGGATGCCAATTTAATTTTTTAGGTATTATGCTTCTAATGGTTTTACGGGTATAAGGTTTTTCAGTATTATCCTTCTAATGTTATGCTTCTAAAGGCCTCATGCTTCTATTCAATCAGTTCCTAGATCCCTATCATTGCCAAACCAATCTTTGTATTCATTATCTGATAAAGCATCCAAAATGTCATATCTAATGTTAAAGACATGGGATATGGGAGAGAAAAGTCTCAATCACCTTTGACATTTAAAGGGTTAAATATAATAGCCATCCATCTCTTTTGTTGACCAGTTACCGCCTGAAATACCCCCAAGACACAAGATGGCGCTACATTATCAGGGTAGACTCTTCCAACTTGTTTATTGCCCAAATCGGACTCAAAGGAAAAACACTTATAATAATAAGGTATGTTGAGCACTTTCTAGCTTTACATGTTCTTCATGGATTATGTTTAATCCTAATTGCCACCTTCAAAATGGTACAATTCCTCTTCATTTCTCAGATGAAGAACTTCAGTCCAGATTGGGGAGCTAGGTCCTGGTCCTCACAGCCTCTGCTATACTCCTAGGGTATCCAAAGTATGACAGAGTATACTATTACAATCAGAGTATACTTGCACTTAAACAGTGTCACAGAGGTATCGATGTAGTTCTAACTTTCCCCTGGGATTTAACTGACATTCGGCATTTACCAGACAAATTTTTTCATAATTATAATAGCTGAAATGTATTGATGTCTACTATGTCCCCCACACTGCTACATTAGGCAGCGTTTATCACGCTCCCATAACAGATAGGGGCACTGCCGCTCAAAGAGGGTAAATGATTTGCCTCTCCTCCCTGAGACAGTGAGGCTTTCAGCTTGCCCTGCCAGCTTCAAAGCCTGAACTCATTTGACTGCTCATGCATCCCTCCCTTGGAAAACAAGGACCTCCCTTTCCCCTGACCAATCTGTCATTCTCCATTACAAAAGTCTAGTATCACGGGACTATAAAACATTCTTTTTAAGTTATAAAATAGACCTGCAGTCACTGTCATCTAAAGAAAATAAAGAAAAATTAGACGGACATCACCACTCAGTTATGCCTTTTACAAAAAAAGGTCAGTGTTAATTTCTGGGTTGACTTTGCTGCCATTCCACGTCCGGTACCTGTGAGTCCTACCAAAGTAGTGAGACTGGCAGGGACCCAGGCCACACTGGATTGGGTCACGAGAAATTTCCCTACAACATCTGCAACAGAAACCACCTTCTGGAATTCCTCTAGGTGGAGTAAACTTGACCCATCTTCAGACAACGTCCTTATATTCTGATGGAGTTGAGCAATGCATTTACAGAAATAACAGATTGTTCAGCCATTGCATAGCAAAAGGAATTCCTGCTTCCAGGAATTAAAACCCATTCCTGTTTCCATGCTTAAAACCCACAAGACATTCACAACTACCATACTATCCTCCTGATTTAAATGACCCATTTCAACTCTTCCAGGTTCCAGTTGGACTCACTCTGATAACTGCCAAGAGATCACAGGCCAAAAGGAAACCTTCAGTTCCGTATTTGGGGTCTTTCTTTCTCCATAGCCTCAGCCAAGTTCTTTTTAAATTCCTGTTCTTCACTCACAACAGAATTTTTCATTGGCTACAGGAACAGTTTAATGGATTAGGCATGGAATAGTAAGGCATGTTTCATTTTTACATAGACACTAAATGCTCTGAACCATAGTCTACATTGCAGCATTCGGTAAAATGGGAGAAAACATTAGATTTTTCCCACTGATCAGTATTCACCCAGTTGGGAAGAAGCACAGACAGAGGGTAAATTTTGGTTTATAATGAGATAAATCACTCCATGTATTACACCCTAACCTGTGGCATCACGAGACTATTCTATGTGCCGATTTTCTCATATATGCATGCGTAGTTCATGCTGGACCTTTCTCTATAATTCTAGGAATAGACTGTACTAAAGCAAGGTAAATTTTGGATAGGTTCTCCCACACAGAAATTTACCTTTCCTTATTAACACTTCAGCTGAGAATGGGGCAATCAGGTTTAAGAACCAGATCAACAATCATCTATGGGTTTTCCAGGGGCGATTGAATCTGAAACTATGGACTTGGATCTTGTGACATCCTGCAGTTCCTTTCTGTGAAGGACTGCTGTGTTTTACAGTACAGCCATTCATTTGACAAGGAGAAAGGATTTCTAGAGTCTGGAGTATGAAGACAAAGAAGGGGAGAGAAGGAGGAAGCATGAAACCAAGGGGAGAGGCAGGAAGAAAAGTGGGGGAGAAAACCAGTGGCAGGCATTTCCATGGAACAATACATGGTTCATTTCAGACTCACTATTGACAATATTTTAATGATTCCTATCTGTTCATTCTCAGTGCGTTGATACTTGTTTTCCAGAAGTTAAGTAAAAAGTACATTTGATTAGAGATCCGGTTAAAGCAAAACAGAATAAAGCCTAACAAGGAAGTCCAGTTCAGATTTTGGGAGTTTGCCTCTGTCAGCCTCAGTTTTAGTTTTGTTTGACTTGTTAATTTGAAGTAACTATTGTAATCATGATTGCTCATAGGCTTGTGTTATCATACATGGCCAGGACGAAGCCTTAGAAATCATACATAAGCAGTAAGTATCTGTCAATCGATTTTCATCTGTTCTGGAAAAAAAAAAAAAATTCTCAGAGACCTTTGGTTGCACCTCTGCTATTCTCCTAGAGAAGATTTAAGAACCAGACCACTTACACAACCACCAGAAGATTGTACTATTTCAGATACAGTTAAACATTATTGTGTAAAGGTTTTATGGCCTATATACCATTAGCAAGCCTGTAGAGATCCCTTCTAACATATAAAAAGGTTGACAATACTATAATAAATGGCATACCATTATTACTTTCTTTGGTGTTTATTGTAATGGAATAAACCATGATGAATCCTTTAAGTTCTCCTGCACAAATTCATAGCATTTCCATTGTGATTTACTGGGAAATAATGCACAACAGTTTTACAGTTCTGCCACCTTGCCGAGATGAGCCAGAGAAGCATTTTAATAGGAGAATTGTTTTTCAGTCTACCCTGAGAACACAGCCACTCTTGTACCTCACCATTCATGGCAAGTCTCCTGTCTCCCTTGTTCCCTGTGACATTTACATTTTATTGATTTTATTGGTTTGATCCCCCTTCTAATTCCCAGACCTGAAGAAAACATTCTTCAACTCTATATTCCTTCTAGGTATTAAGCTGTCTTTCACCCCAACCAATATTAAGCTCTTACTCTGACAATTGCTGATTATAGGGGGGTAGCAGTTACAAAGAGGAAAGACTTGCTTAATTCAAGAAGTTTTCTGAATATAGTTGAAGGTAAAGAACCCACCACCTGAGAACCTACTGTGAACTACAGCACTGGAAATGTTTTGGGAACTCAATCACAGCCGGTCCCAGAGGCTCTGTATGAGGGCATTTAATCTCTACAAAAACTACAGTATGGTACAGATATCATCACCATCATCCTTTATTAGGGGAAGGAATGGGAATTATCATCAGACAGCTACTGAGCCCCAGAGCTGGGATTGGAACCCAGTTGCATCTGACATACAAGCCCATGCATTACACCATGTCTCCATAATGGGTTAGAGATAAAAATTCTTACTACACACATAAAATCTACCATACATAAATAATTAGAGAACTGGACCAGAGCACAATCAATCAACATCCATGTTCATGAGGAGTAAAAAATCACTGTGACGACAGCCTCGGGAAACCAGATAGGTATGAAAATAGAAAATGGATGTTATTACATTTTAGCTTTGTTGTTCTATCTTAAGTCAGCATCATTCTGTCATTTAAATACTCTTTCAGAAGTGCTCAACTTTTACAAGATATGAAACAAAACTTGCAAAAATGCATGGCTGAAATAAGTAAAATAAATGAAAATTCAAATTTAACACCCTGTCTTATTTTCCAAGACGTGGATTTTGAGGTTAAAATTTTAAGGGATTTTTCTTCCCAAATCTTCCTTTAAGCTGAGAAAATTGCAGCACAGAGAGTACAATCTTTTTGCCAATCGTTAGCTGAAGACACAATAGAAAGAAGCCAGGTCTGATTCTCAAAGGAAGTTTTCCAAGACATTCTAATAAAAATTTCCTAGTTCCTTCACTAACTTACTAATCCAATTATCAAGCATTCTTAGAAACCAAAAGGACAATAAATCCAGTGCCACTCAAGGTAAATTAACCCTTGATTTAATCACTCATCTTCTGCAAGAAATGGAGCAGGTTCCTCTGAGGCAGCCACATCTTTCCTTTGTAATTTATTATTGGCTTCTCCTAGGTCAGGCGCGTTGGTACTTTATTTGGTCCAGCCTTCCACCGAAGATGGTATGATGACACTGGATAGACAGAACCAGTTCATATAAACAACAGACATTTATTACGTGTCCAAACTGCAGCATGATGAAACAGCTCACGGCTGGGTTCTAAGAAAGCAGCATTGTTATTGAGGAAAGAGATATGAAAACGGGTAGTTAGATGATTTTAATGCTTCTGTTCCACTAATTTCATAAGTATTTACTGAGTCAAGCACTATGCTAAACTGTGAGCCAAACACATAGTTCTAGGGCACCTGCTTGGCACAGTTGGCTAAGCGTCTGCTTTTGGGTCAAGCCATGATTCCAGAGTCCTAGGATTGAGCCCCAAGTCCTGCTCCCTGCTCGGCGGGAAGTCTGCTTCTCCCTCTTCCTCTGCATCCTGCTTGTGCTTGCATTCTCTGTCAAATAAAATCTTTGAAAAAAAAAAAAGAAGAAGAAGAAGAAGAAGGTTCTTCTAGCCTACTGATCAAATGATCATAAAATGAGTATAAAATAACACCCAGGGCAAGAGATAGGAAAGAGAGAAGCACAGTGTAAAGAAAGTTAGCTGCAGAAGACAACCAAAGTCAGGGAAGTTGAGGCAGGTGTCCCTCATTTATTTTAAAAAAAAAAAAAAAAAAGTGTGCTTACAGTTGGTAAGAAAAACTGTAGCAAGAAAAAAAATGAGGAGGAATGATTAGGAGAATATCAGGGGGAGCAGAGGGGTAGTGCGGATGCAAGGTGAACTCATGCACATCATGCCTGCCCAGAGCCATGACTCACTTAATCCAACCAGATGCACTGTCTCCATGGAGATATTTTAATATAAAGTCATACCTTTCACCAGTGTTTTACTTTAGCTTAATTTATTGAAACTTGTTTAAATGCTTATAATCATTTGCTGTGGGAATAAATCCTGCATCCTATAAAACCACAATGATAAGACTTCAACAATTTGAAAATGCCCCTTGCATAATTTCTTCAGAATAAAATACTCCTAAATCATCGCTGTCCTTGAAAACATACAGAGTCTTTCTCTTGAATCAAAGAAATCTAATTTTTTTGAATTTTCTTTATTTATTTGAGAGAATGAGACAGGGACAAAGCATGAACAGAGGGGAGAAAGCAGAGGGAAAGGAAAGAAGCAGAACACCACCCCCCAAAGCAGGGAGCCTGATCCAAGGCTCAATCCCAGGACCCTGAGATCACAACCTTAGCCTAAGGCAGATGCTTAACTGACTGAGCCTTGCAGGTGCCCCAGGAATCTAATATTAAATAGCAACCTTTTTGAACTTAGGGGTCCTAGAACAATAGAACCTAACCTCAGCACCAAAAGAAAGATCAGAAGGATGATGCATGAAACTAGCCTGTGCAGTTCTGCCCAGGGCCAGCTGCCCAGGTCAGTAATAGCCTACAGACAACAGGAGCTCCGAGAGTCACTGTGGAGGAGGCAGGAGGGGGCGAATGAGCTTCCATCCACCCATTCATCTGACAAACATGTATTAGTTGTCCCCCCATGTGCGAGACAATGACTAGAAAAAGGTTATTATCTGCAAGTAAGAAAAATTGCAACTCGGAAAATATTCTCTATTTCATCCTTGTACTAAATCAGACTGCCCTTTTTTCCCCCTCTCCTACCCAGACTTTCCTCCTCCCCCATACCCATATGCACATTATTCTTAATTAGGGAGATTGCCCTTTATTCTTTATTGCTGGCAAGTATGGAAATAAATAAAGACTCCGCAAGTGAGAACAAACAGCCTGTTTATTTGGCACTTGCTATGGCCAGGGAGTCAGTCACCGCCACGTGAGCTTGGCGGAGACTCAAAGGCAGGTAGGGGAGCCGGAAAGCTGCGCAGGGAAGAAAAAGCAAGGCTTCAGGGTGCCCTACCTGGAGGTTTTTGCCATGCATTGGTAAGGGTGGGCTAACTAGGGGGAGGCATCTGGCTTAATCGGCTTGAGGAGCATAGCTGGCTTTCTCTGGTTAGTCCTAAACCAGATACAGGTCAGGGATGGGAATAAAAATTAGGAAACTGTCGTTGATCAAGCCCTGACCATTCTGGGGCAATTACTGCAGAGGTTCTGGTTTGGCTTCCTGGACTGGTTGCTGCTGATGTGGGTCAGAATTCTGTTGTCGTATGTGGTCTGGCCATTGTCTGTTTGTCTGTTCAGTCTCTCAGTCCCGCCTCTTCGTGAACCTTTCACTTGTGAGAAAGCTAGAGATCTAGACTGTCACCATTTCTGGATTGTAGCATTTTCTCCATGGTCAAGATCCCATGTACTGTGGGACCTTCTTAATCTTTTTATTATTGTAGCATCTTGGCAATAAGAGAACAACTGCAGAGAAGTATTTAAGACTCCGGATAGAATGCCAACAGACTAGCATCCTGACAAAAACAAGAACAATTTATAGTTCCTGTAAAATGCTTCAGACCTGGAAATCCCAGCTGCCCAATGCAAGCCAGGAACAAATCCCACATAGGCCATGAGGATCAACCTTAACAGAATCAAGTAGCTTTTTCCCTGAGGCAATATAAAGCCTGCTCCACCCTGTTTCACCGACCCAACTCAGCAGAAAGTAATAGCAATGGCCCAGACTGCATCATAACCAACCAATAAAAACATCTAGAACAATGTCCGTTACTCCTCATGTCGATGAGTTGAGACCAAATTGTATTCCAGCGAGGGCAGAGGTGGTGTCATTAATAACCTGTACAAGAGTTAGTGCCCATAGAGAACACTGCTCTGATTAGTCATATAAACAATGGGTCAGTAATTCCTCCCGGTAGAGTGCCTGACCAGTCAAGAGTGGCTTTGTTTCAGAGCCCACGTTAGAGTCGGAATTTCCAGCCTTCGTGATTTATAGAAATAGTGCCTCTGTGTATCAACAAGTCTTGTAATCCCATTTTTAAAGTACATGAGGTTTTAAAGGCAAACAGAACCAAGGATCCCAGCTGCAAAGGAAATAATATGCAGTAGGGGCACATGGAGATCAAGAAAAAAGCAGCTGCTGGTGACATGAGATTGAAACCAAGGCCTTACACCAGCTGAGTTACACTTGGATCTGTATTAGCATCTATTTGGCTTATTACCCTACAACATTTGTTGAGCTCAAATTTAGACTTTCCTAGGGTCTGACCAACAGATTGTAATGAATAGTTCTTTTTCTGGGAGAGAGGAACACTAGAAAAGTCAAGGTGTTAAGGTGTAATTAAGGTGATCTGTTTAGGGTCAGTTGTATATGGTTTAAGTGGCAATGCCATTGTCTGTGTCTTTCTCACTTGATGAAACCAGAATGGCCCAGAGGTTTTATCATGAGGGGTTGATGATGGATGGCACATCCAGTAGTCAGTAGGTTGAAGGCAGTGGGAACTGTTTGGGATAATCTAAGAATGGTGTTAGAGTATGAGTAGGTCCATACTTAACAGTTACAACAAAGACAAAATAAGCCATTAAAAGATCCAATATGGACTGACAGAGCTTCCACTATCTGAAGGCATATACTTGTTCCAAAGGTCTTGGGTAAACTGTCTACTTCTGAAGAACAGGTCCGACCAGATTTCTAAGAATCCACAGTTTGGTGTCCCCTTTTGGAGTACCTTTCAATTGTGTGCTCCTCTGAATTTCTTCTTTGGTTGTGAAATGTGAACCCAAAAATTGACTCCCTGGAGTTGCAGTGCTGTGTTTGTTGTTAACAGAACATATGATCCCTTCCAAAAGGATTCAAGAACACTTTTTCTTTGATGTCTATTCTAATCTATGAAATCTCATGGTGAAGTTTCATGAAGGAGCTGTTCAGGAAGATACTGTGGGATGATGGGTTCATCTGCTGGTGATAGTCTGGGTAGACGACATGAGTTACTTGCAATATTTTACTAGGTCTGCATGCAGCATGGCAGAATCTTGGGTTGGAAATAAAGTCTTAAATTCATCGGACTTCAACTTACCAATTAATAGGGTCATCATCAATATATTTTAGAAGGAATAAACTTAATGGCCATAAGCTATTTCAGAATAGCTTTGGCCAAAGGAGCTACCGGGTTTCTGAAAATTTTGCTAATTTTAAAGTAAGAATACTGTTGGTTCTTTGGATCATTCCAGCTTATTCATGGTAAAAGTATTGTAGCTCTTGAGTAATAGGTGATGTCTTACAGTTTTTCTATAAAGGTTCCCATGAAGTACGCACTTTAGTAACGTGATATATAAGTTGGTATGCTCGGATTAGAAACAGAGAATCAAGTAAGTGTTTCACTTCTATACTACTGTTTTTGACAAGTAAGTGCTTCAACCCATCCCAAAAATAGACATACAATAACTAAAACATATTCAAATCCCATGGAGACTTGAAATTGGATAAAATCCATCTGAAGGTGTTCAAAAGGGTCCCTGAGGCTATGCCTCTTTATAGTTTTTTCAGGATTATGTTCTTAACGGGTGACATAGGACCTCAAAACAACCAACCATTCTTTGGACATTTCCCCACAAATGCTAATTTAAGATGATAACCAATTTGTACTATGAGTAGCTTCATCGAGAAATTTAGCTAATATCTATTTGAAATCATCTGGTACCACCAAGTGGCCACCTTGGTGAAATAGAGTGAAGGGTGCAACCAGATTTTTTTCCATTCCTCCTCTTCAAAATCAAGGTAATCACTAATATTTTATAAGACATGGTTAAATCCTTTGAGGGTTTAATTAAGATCATAACCTTAGTTAAGGCTGCTCATTTTTCATAATGGTGTGCTAGAGTGTTTCCTTTAGCATCCATATTATCTTTCCTCTCGTGGGCCTTGACCTTATAATAGCCACCTCTATTGGACATAGGAGTGCATGTATAAGTTCCCTAACTCATTGCCCATTTCTGATAGGGATTCCAGTAGATATAAGAACCCTTCTTTTTTTCAAAAGCATTCCAAAGTCAAGCGCTACTCCAAAAGCAAAAGCATACCTGATATCTGTATGCATGTTTGCACCCTGTTCTTTGGCTAGTTGACAGGTTCTAGTAAGTGCAATAAATTTGCCATCTGGGTTGATTCTACTTATGGTAAGGACTATATTCTAGAGGACAGCTTAAACTGGTACTAGCATATTCTCCAGTTTCAGCCTTGAGGAAGGATCTATAAACAAATAGTGTTGGGTCTGAATTCTCAGTGGGGATCTCTAATAAATCTGAGTGTGGTATAAAACGTCCCCTAACTAAGGTAAGAAAATCTTGAAATTGCCCTTCTTCTTACAGGTGCAGGAGATTGGCTGCAGTCGGGGTGTTGCAACAATGAATAGTGATGTGAATCATAAGGAAAATTCAGAAAGTACTAAGGACCTGGGAAAAATAGGAGAAGCCTTCAGTGAGCCTCTGAAGCATGACTCTCCAGGTGTATTGTTGTTCTCCCCAAGTGAAGGCAAAAAGGTATTGACTATCCTAATCTAAAGGCACACTAAAAAAGAAGGAGCAAAGTCATACTGTAATAAAGCAAGTGGCTTCAGAGGGAACTAAAGAACATCATTGGTATTTGTGTTGGGTACTGCTACAAAGTAAGAGATAAATTTGTTGACAGCCTTGATGTCTTAAACAAAACAATATCCTTGCCCATCTGGGTTTTTTACTGGCAAGACCAGAGTCATAATGGCTAGTACAGAGTATAACAAGGACTTTGGATAGAAACCTTTTAACAAAGATTGGAATCCTTCCTTTGCTTCTGGCTTTAAGGAATATTAGGGAAATTTAACAGTTTAGTGGATCCTTCTGAATTAATGAGTTCTGCTTCATTTTTTTTTTCATATTTCAGTGGAATTTTTAAGCCGATAGAATTTCAAGTATGGGGTCAAGGTCTTGACGTGGGTATACATCAAACATAGTGGAGAAGGCAAAGGTATATCCAGAGCAGAAACCATCTGATTATAAGTAGAAGAATCCACTGGAACCTCAAGAAACAGTTCCTCTACTGTGAAATTTTATCAAATTACAATTCCATTTGCAAAATAAGTCTCTCCCTATTAAATGTGCAGGGGTAGTATCACAGAAGTAAGGAATGTTTTCCAGTCAAGGAGCCAAAAGGTTACCGATAAAAGCTGGGATATTGGAAAAAGTTCTGTGTTATCTGAAACATCTACCACCTATTGACATGTTTATCTGGGAGAATTTGAGCAAAGATGTCAGAGTTTAACATAGAAAAAGTAACCATACCCACCAGGAATTGATGAGGTTGACCATCTATCTATGTAGTTAATTCACTGTGAGTATTTAAGGGAAAGGCAGGTACTGGCTGCTTTTATTCTCCTTGAAGCATGTTCACTGATCTAACTTGAAGGACTTGTATTTGTCTTGTTTTTATTTTGCAAGATGAGACCATCTTTTTTTCCAGGGTGCCTTCTAGTTACAATACCTGTGTATGTCCTTGTCAGAAGGTGATCAATTGGGAAGTGCGCTACCCAGCTACTTGATCTACAGGGCATAAGTTTATTTGTAGTCCTATTCCCTTTTTATTCTAAATCTCCTTCAAAATGGCCTTCCAGGTATTGTGGTTCAAACAAAGGGGCTATTTCCCATTCTACTTTCTGTTTTTGAATTAGGGCTCCAATTTCAGATTTAATTTCATTGACAAAATGAAGTTAAATAGCCATTGTTACACTGATGCCTTCTTTAAAATTCTTGAATATTTTTAGTAAGTGTTTTCTTGTCTTTCCCAAAAATCTCCTATAGTTGCATGTTTTCTCTGCTTTTCATGATTAAATTATGGTCCAATCAATTTCTATTGGAAATGTTTCAGATGTGGCTTTTAGGAAACTTAACTTCTCTAGACTTCTTTTTAACCTCCAGGTTTGTTGTCGAAACAGGCGTCCTGTAGATCCCTTTCCAGTGTAACTAACGTTTGCCAGCCAGGACTTAGCATCTGAGGTCTGACCACCATGTGTATAAGCTGATAGAGGTCAGGTAACTCTGGGTCATACACACCCAAAATAATTCTGAATTATTTTATGAATAGTTGTATGTGCTTATGGAAATCTTTAGTTTAGTCCAGGTCCGAGATGTAAGTTCTAGAGATACCTGAATAGTTGGCTCCTTGGAGGAGGGATTTTAAGAAGCAGCTGACATTTTGGAGTCTCGGAGAGTCATCACGAAAAAAGTAGGGGGTCTGGACAAGAAAAGGGAGGAGTTGACAAAGATGAGGAAGGAGAGAGAGATCAAAGGATGAGAGGAAAGAGAGAGCTGATGTTGAAAAGCAACCAAGGACACAGTGGAGGAGGATTTACTAGGGACTTGAGTCCAGTTTATTGTTGCCAAAATGAAATGGCTCATTAGCTCTGGCCAAGCACTCTTAGGGAAGCAAGTTTTGAATCAGAATTTCATTTGGGGGTTCTGCACACCTGTCAAAAATGCTGCTTATTGGTTCTAAGAAATTATATTCCCTTTCTTTCCTAAGGTATCTGTTATAGGAACAATTTCATTCCAGTCAGATCTTACCCAGAGTGGCCACCAAAATCCCAAATCACCCTTGGTGAAGGTATATCATTTGGAAATGGGCACAAGAATTAGGACCAAAACAAGAGTACCTATAAGCAGCAGATTTTCCTGGAGATGGCTGAGACATGCACATGCAAGCTGGCAGTGGTTAGTAGAACATGCACTTTTACATTTCTGGTCTTGGGCCCCCAACCTGATGGTCATCCTCCTCCAAATACTGACTCGGCACTCTGCACCCCAGCTGGCAAAAAAATGAGAGAAAGTTCTTAATGGATCAAAACCAAGCAGGTAGGACAAAAAATTTGATACGGAAGGAGAATGTCATCAAGTCTCATTAGTGACAACAGATTCTGTCCCACTGGATGTGAGCTCACAGCTGAATAGCACTATCAGCCTTTTTTTTTGTCTGTGGAATCCTAGAAGACCAGTAGGCTCCCATCATTCCATCCCATAACTGTCTCCTTTAAGTCCAAGCTGGCAGCATTCTGCTGAGATGGTTGATGGGATCACAAGCCACAGGCCTAATCTCCTTAGCAGATGGTTGTTCAGCCAATTGGCCTCTCTCTTCTCCTATTTTACTATTAGCAACAGGAAGAAACCAGACCATACCTTCAATACTTGGCTTAGAAATCTCCTCAGCTAAATATTCAAGTCTTTGCTTATGGGTTCTGCTTTCCAAAAACAGAACACAGTTCAGCCAAGTCCTCTGCCACATTTTAACAAAGATCTTTTCTCTAGTTTCCAAAGACATACTCCTCATTTCCATCTGAGACATCACCAGAAGCACCTTTAACAATTGTATTTTTACCAACAATCTCCTAAAAGCCTTTTGGGGCTTCTCTCCTAGTTTCTGGGGATTTGCTGGCAATCTTTGGCATTCCCTGGCTTGTAGAAGCAGCACCTGGATCTCTGCCTTCATCTTCATTGGACATTCTCCCAGGGTGTGCCTTGTGTTCAAACTTCCACTTTTTATAAGGATATCAGTCATATCACATGAGGAACTTGCCCTACTCTAGGAGAACCTCATCTTAACTAATTACATTTTCAATGACCCTATATCCAAGTAAGATAGCATTCTAGCAGAACTTCCATATATGAATTTGGGGAGTAATTTCTAACTATAACATATTTGTTCATATAGCTTTTGTACTTTTTAAATATCTCTTTCTTCCCTTGAAAATAGTTTCTTAAGTCTTTAAAAGAACATGAGGACATGAAAGAAAATTTTTACTTTAATAAGTATCATATATTTTCTAATCAAAGCTTAGTATTAATTTAATACGCAAAGAAAAACCAGACATCTGATAATCTCTGAGATCTGAACTAAAATTCATCTTTGAGATTCCAAGAAAATGCTAAAAAACAATCTAGCTAGCTAAAATGGTTATGTTTATTATTTTTATGGTGGTAACTACAAATGGTTATATTTGAGTCCACTGATACTCAACACAGAAGTAGGTGAGTGTCTGAACAATTCAGACATGCAATAGTTTTCAGAGGGCTCAGCAAGAGGATAGAAGAGCAAGGTAGTAGGGAGAGATTCATTACTTTATCTGAGATTACTCAGGAGAATCAAAGGCAAACACAGGTCTGCTAATTTCAAATCCACTGTGCTTTCTACCATGTAATATTTTTTGTCTTTGCTAATCCAAAAATGAAATTCACCCAATGTATAACCTCATCAGCACACAGTGAGGGAAGGCATATGACCTTGGTCTTACCTGCCTACACAGGTAACCTTTGAAAACTAAAGGCATTCCTGAAAAGAAAAGACAGCATTATGTTATGCAGAGCTCTGAACTGAAGTCCTCTACAGTGTGAATGAAACCTGTATCTGAATAAACTTTGCCTCATTCACAAAGACAACCATTCCTAAATTTAATTGAAAGATAGCCTTCCTAAAAATAGGCATTAAAACAATCTCTGGACCTTCACCTTCTTTCAGAGGAAAATACACAGTTTTATTAAGATATTTGTGTAGTATTTTATAGTTTATTATACATATAAAAAATTAAAATATATATAGCTGTATTTACATTTCAAAGTACTTTACATCCCTGTCAAGTTTCTCTTCAATTGGCAAGTGAAAAATTGAGACAGAGAAATGAAATTCAGCTTGGTAGACTTCATGTGGTCTAATTGGGACTTGTAAGCAATACAGTTAGCTATAGGGGTACTGGTTAAGAGTAAATTAGTTGACGACCAATTCAGTCAGAAAGTCAGCTAGGTTGGTTTCTAGGTAATGCAGTCATTCTAATTCCATACATTTCCTTATGCTCCTTATGTTCTTAGTTGACTCTTGGTTTGCATCTACCTGTGAAGAAATAAAATTGCTTCTTGTCAAACAAATTGTATTTTAGAAAGCTCTGTTCACCTAAATTTTCCAAAAGCAATAGTTGCTTTCTTAGGGAGCACTATTATTACTCCTGTAATTAATGCAAAGTGGCCAGCTGGCCTCCACACAAAACCACTTTATTTTACTCCACCGGAAAGCCACTTAAAGCAAGCAGTACCAAGAATTTTCAAGGGATTCTCCATGAACTGTGAAGAATGAAAAAAATTAAGGGTATGCACTGCACAACCTGCAACCTGTGCAGACACGCAGGCAGCCAGGGAAACTAGACGGCAATTTCTAATGGAGATGTTGGCAAAGAATAAGAATAAGAATGAGAAAAGTATAAGAGACAACATTTATCAAATGCTTACTCTGTGGACACTGACCCAAAGGCTTCTCACATAATTCACATTTGGTCCTCACAGCAATCCTCTGACATGGGTACTCTCATCATCAGACCTGTGTGGATGAGAACAGTGGGGCAAGGAGGACCTGAAGTCATAGAGCCTCTGGAGAGCCAAGTCTACAGTTAGACCCAGGCAGTCTGACCTAAACCAACTCTGGAATGTTGCAAATTTCTGTCCAAATGAATTTGTAGATGTGCAAATTTCTGTGAAAATGCATTTGTAGATGTCAGAAGGGAAATAAAAGTTTTGATTTTTGCAGATGCAGATAGAATAACAAATTGTATGGGTTCTAAGAATTACATTTTTGTGTCAACTACACCACATAAGTAAATAAGGTATCAGTCTAAACCAAAAGAAGAAGATAGAGTCGGAGGAAGAGAAAAAGAAGAAGAAGGAAAAGAAAAAGAAAAAAAAAAGATTTACATTTCTGAAACCTCTGGAAAAATGTTGAAATTTGTGAGCAAAAAAGAAGACAAAATGGTATGGACATCTTATTTTTAAAAATACATCTACAGATAATGCAAACAAAGGCAGAAGTATACTATTAAACAAGAGTAGATTATGGTTTTAAATTGTGGTGGGACATCGTGTGGAGAGAATGGTTTATGGGCTAAGAGAAGAACGCAAGCTATTGCAAATGTCTGAGTCAAGATATCATGAAAAGAGTTAAGGCTGCAAGTTTAATGATGATGATGATCATGGTGATGATGATGACGACAGTGGTGGTGGTGATGGTAGTGATGGTGATAGTGATGACGGTGATGGTGGTGATGTGGTGGTGGTGGTGATGATGATGGTGGTGATGGTGGTGATCTTGATGGTAGTGATGGTGATGATGATGGTGAACATGATGATAGGGGTGATGATGGTAGTGATGGTGATGATGGTGGTAATGGTGGTGGTGATGGTGGCAGTGACTGCTTTACTATTAAACAGATTAAATGTCTAATTAAAATGTTTTTTAGCAGAAATCCCTATGAAGAACCATGTCGAGGCTTTTGAAAGATTGACAAGCTGACACTTTGGAAAGAACATGTCTATAAAGTAGTATGACCCGTAGAATAAGAAATGTGTGTGGAATATATTTATACCTCAGTGTTAATGCCAGGATTGCATTAAAAGTGGCTGGGAAGTTGAACTAAACCAAGTACCAGTTGTAACTCAGTGTGTATCATTTATTTAAGGCATATTATAAATCTTATTTACAATATGAATGTAGTAAATACTTAATAATAGGAATGCAGTTATTTTAATAAAAAGTAAGCACAAGGAGTAGGAAAAACAGCTAATGCACTTTTTGTGGAAATCTATCTGAATGGGGAAATAAGTGGCTTAACTCTCATTTTTCTCATTTATCTACGTTTAGATCACATCTCTTAGACCAACTACTGTTAAATAATCATCACCAACCTCCTTGTTTGTAAACAGAAACCCATTTCATGCTGGCATTATGGCCTGCAATTGAGCCTGGAGTAATAATGGTGACTATATCAAGGTCCAACTCTGGAATGCTTTGCTAAGGAAAGAAAGAAAACTCTATTCATCATAATTGAGGTAAGGAGAATAAGAAAAGCTGTCTGGCCTGTAGCATTTATTTCCTACCAAAAACAAAAACAAACAGAACACAGAAGTGGCATAATATGAGCTTGGTTTGAGTCAAATTTAGAAGGAAATTATGAATGGGCCCAGATTTGCATCCAAGTCAGCAAAGAGGTCTTTGGGGGGGGTGGGACCCTGAGGACACACGTTTAGAATTCACAGGAATTGTGCAGAAAGCTCTGAAGTCACACAGTCCATGAAATTGAACACTTGAGTCCTATTTACCAAAACATCAGGAGGAAAAGCAGCCCCAAGTGACCTTAGGGTACTGCCTAGGATCTTAAAGCTGAGAAACTGAACCCCCGTGGAATGGAAATGATTTGACCACTGTTATCCTGATGGCCAAATCAGTGGATGTACAGGTGAGGGGAGAAAGATGATCATTCCTGTGTGGGCCATGGCAAAGTTTGGGTCAGATGAAATCAGAGATGCAACCCAGAGACTAACATGACAATGTGAGGGAATAATGTTCCTGTCAAGGCAGGTACAGAGCAATTCATACAGAGCATGTCCTGGTGTCCTGACCAGGGTAATAAAGAACAAAAAATCAACTTATCAGCTGATCAACCATAGGTAATCCTGGAAATTGGTGGTTAATGCAGCTTCTAATGATGCTCAATCCTAAAAGATGTCAGTCCTTGATCACCCAGCTTGAGATAATTGAGAAGGGCCTTTTGCTTCTCCTGTCAGCACAGACTTCCCCAGAGCCTTGTGTTCAGTCAAGGGGTAACTTCAAGCAAGCCTGGACTACCTAGTCACAGATACATGGATGCCAGGCTAGATAAGACATCATGGGAAGGTAATGCCAGATTGAAGAGGAGGATTTTGAGCTACAATGGAAATGTGTCACTGAAGTGTTCTAAGGAAGACAGACCTCAGATGTGGAAAAAGAGCGACTAATAGAAAAAAAATGAATGATCCAGAATTAGAAATTATACAAGGTCAGAAGTCATAAATCTCTCTGTCTCCAGAGCAGAATATCCAAGAGGACTTACACTGGCATGCAGCAGTGTGAGGGTACCATGACCCACAAGGCACATTTCTGAACTTGCACCAGTAGGAAGGAGAAAAGACATCAAGGTGTAAGACCTCCCCCAGACTTTTGCAGTAAGCTATATACCAACCCCTCATGATTGCAGTTTGGAAGATCAGACCCAACTGGAACAAGGTGGCAAGGAAGTGATTGACAGTGAGGCACAGCCAGAGAAACCGAGCCAACACAAAAGGCTGAGACAAAGTCTCCCAGTTCTTATGACCTCAGGGAAATAGTAGACTGCTACCTTCAGGGAACCTGTTACCTTCAGGAAAAAAATCCTCACAGAAATCTAGAAGCTTACATTCAGATTCCCCAAACTAAAACTTACTCAAAAGGCTAAACCCCCAACTAGGCAATATTCTCAGAAGAAGTCATATTAGGTTCCTCAAATCTAGTCAGAAAGGATCCTCTGAACAACTTAGAGGCTATGGAGAGACACTACACCTACTCCCCTCCAGATGCATGTGTGATCTCCCAGGCAACTGTTCACAGCATTATTCAGAGCCCAACTACATGGAACAGATTCAAGAAAATACAAAATGGTGCCCAACACTTTGTACAGTGGAACTGCACTCCATTTATTTTGCATTCAACTCTTGATAGACGTCCTGGGACCAGCTGCACCAAAACGATAAGTTCCTGTGGGGACTCCAGAAATTAAGGTCAGAGAATGAAGAAGAGCCAGTCAAAGTAGGTGCCCCCTTACAACCCTAGCTCCCAAAGGGTATGTTCAGAGACAGCTATGGCTCTGAGGGTGGAGTAGATGTAGAAGATCTAGCCTGGGAATTCTGGCTGTTCATATCCAGCTGCCTTTAAACATCCATGCAGTTCTATTACCCATGACAGCTGGATACCCCCCAGGCTACCTGACAACTTCCACTGACCATGAGTGTCCCATCCTGGCTAAGAAGCTTTGTGTAGAAGGGACAACATGTATCCCAAATCCAGGTTGTGCCATGGAAACAGATTTCTCAGGCAGGGTCTCAGAGGCAGGTACTACACATCAACTAAGATGGAAGAAATGTTGGATAAGGATGGCCAGAGACCACAATTGGGCACAATTTATTGTCCTTTCCTCATCCATCACCTGGAGAAATAATCTGCACTGGAACCATCAGGAGATTGAAACATTTTTCTAGCAGATATAACAAGATGGAAAAATTATATTTATAAGAATTTCAGGAAATTGTATGAAAGTTAAAATAACCTGGTTGGATTGGTCCCTGAAAAAAAAAAAAGGATTCAAATAAGTGGGAAAATGACATAGTGGTTCAAGGAAGAGTGGATGAAATAGAGTCCACTTCCCAAGTGGTAGGGTAGGGAAGGTCGCTGGCTGAGATCCAAGTGAAGGAAGTCAGTGGACCATGAGCTGGCAAGCAGAGAACACTCAAGAGGCTGGCCATATTCAGGGGTGACCCTCCACCATGACACCCCAATATCCTTCATAAAGTCACTCAGCTTATGATGATTGACTGGAGTATATTTTCTCTTTTTATGGAGATCACCTAAACAGCATGCCTCTGAGCCCAGGTTGTTGTGGGAGTCTCATTGACGTGACAGGAATGGCAATAGAAGTAGAGATAAGGGCCTCTGCTGAGGAAAAAAAAAAAAAAACTGTAAAAAAAGAAAAAAAAAGAAAAGAAAGAAAGAATCAGAGAATGTGGGAGGGTCCCATTCCTTCACAAGTCCATGACCTTGGAGGGTTAAATGAGGTTTACCAAATCTCCAAGGGCCAGGAGCCTTCCTTCCAAGTACATGAGATTCAATTTTCAAAGTAAAGAATAGTTTCTGCCAGTAGTCAATTCACTGTCTGGCTCAGAATAAGCATTCTTTGAATGTTTTTAAAATGAAGGCTGACTTCTGGTTTTAAACTTTAAGCACCTACTCTGTGTAGAGAATTGTGCCAGGAACTGTACCCCAGTTTCTAAACATCCTACGTTCCTTGTGAAAAGACACTGCCTGTACTCAATGACACCTGACCATTTAGTGGTCACCAGTCTGTGGCTGTGCCCTGTGGAGGATGGCTGGAGACAGCACTGAGCTGGAAGAAAGGGGTGGCTCCCACAGGTCCCCCACCAAGTTTGCGAGTTCATCAAGATACCAGTTGTATAGAATTTTGATGTGTGTTGATCTGTGTATTGAAGAGCAAGGAAGATGGTTTTTATTCCATACCACAAACTTGTGTTTAATGTTTTGTCAAATATATTTCAATGTAAGGACTTTTCTATGTAATCCCATATATTTACTTTTTATTGGGGTATAATTTAGATACAAAGAAATTTCGGTATGCATTCAATGAGTTTTGACAATGATATATAGTTTCATAGCCATCATCCTAATCATTGGGGGGAAAAAAAAAATCCAAAACCTCAGAAAGTTCCCTCCTGCCAAAAGCCCACCCCAAACCAAACAACCACAGCTCTGACTTCTGTCACCATGGATTATTTTTATCTGTTCTTGAACTTCACATGCATTCTTTTTTTTTTTTTTTTAAGATTTTATTTATTTATTTGACAGACAGAAACCACAAGTAGGCAGAGAGGCAGGCAGAGACAGAGGGGGGTAGCATGTTCCCTGCTGAGCAGAGAGCCTGATGGGGGGCTTGATCCCAGGACCCTGGGATCATGACCTGAGCCGAAGGCAGAGGCTTAACCCACTGAGCCACCCAGGTGCCCCCACATGCATTCTTTTGTGTCTAACAACAATAGGTTGTTAATCCTATTGGAATGTAACTTATTTATCTTTTAACCTCACAGGCAAACTTTCTGAACTTTTTTTTTTTTTTTTTTAATCTGTAGAATAAGGGTAGCTCTTCCCCCAAAATAGAGGTTTGGTAACTATTAAATGACTTAAGCATATAGGTTCCTAACAGAGTATCTGGCATCCTGTAGTAAATACACAATTATTGTCCATAGTAGGTAGGGTCATTTTCACAAGCATTCAAAGATTTCTTTGCTGGACACAATGTTTCTGAGATTGAATCCACTGGGCATTCATGGAGTGTATCAGTCAAAATATTAGCATCTTAGAAGGATGTAAGGGGAGTTTAATAAAGTAGCTACTTAAGTTGTGAGCAGAGATAGAGGAATACACAGTCACCTTGGCATGAGTAACAAGCAGGAGTAGCAGCTGAGGGGAGAAGGGAGGAGGGGTCACCTGACCTGAAGAATAAGACAGCAACATCAGATGGGGAGACCTTCACTCAGGGAGCCTGCCTGGTTAACCAAGAAAGAAAGAAGCCAGGAATCAATACCTGTATTTCCCTCTCCTCCTGATGTGCCCCACGGAGCCAGCACAACTCTAAGGAGCCTCCTCCAAGGAGGCCAGTGAGGGATATGGAGAGGATCCCTCCTAAATCTTATCTAAATACTTAAGGGATTTAGCACATGGCTAAATCTAAAGATCTAAAGAAATGATAAAGGCACAGAGGTGGGATGGAGTAGCCTATGCCAGAGGGGCAGGAAGGATACAGTCTGACTGCAAAGGAGAAAACAGTTAAGGATGTTCTAGCAGTTAGCTTTACGTTGTTTCCCCCTTTCTCCCTTTCTTGCCTCCTTCCTTCCTTCCTTCTCTTCCTCTTTCCCTCCACTCTTTCTTTTCTCCCTTCCTTCTTCCGTCCTTTGAAAATGACCCTACCTACTATGGACAATAATTGTGTATTTACTTCAGGATGCCAGATACTCTGCTAGGAACCTATATGCTTAAGTCATTTAATAGTTACCAAACCTCTATTTTGGGGGAAGAGCTACCCTTATTCTACAGATTTAAAAAAAAAAAAAAAAAGTTCAGAAAGTTTGCCTGTGAGGTTAAAAGATAAATAAGTTACATTCCAATAGGATTAACAACCTATTGTTGTTGGACACAAATAGCCCTAAGACCCAGCAACCTGTGAGAAATGACACCCAAGGTACACACATGTAGTGATCAGGAAAGGGGGTGGGCAGATGGGGCACCCCCAGGATATCCCTGAAGGAGGGGAGCATAGAGGGCATTCCAGGCCTCCAGGCATGTGAAGGGCTATAGGAAAGGCACAGGGGGAGTTGAACTGTAGTTTGGGGAATGGAAACGATTTACTTTGACATGATAAAGTTATATAAGATGAATAATTTCCACAGATCTGTTCAACATGGTGTCTCTAGTTAATACCATATTGTACACTTACCAACTGGCTAAGAGAGGAGTTCTCTTAACTATTCTTACAATTTAAATGGGGGTGGGTGGAGAGTTAAAAGATTAGGACAAAGGTAGAAGATGCTGAAATTCTGAGTTCCATTTCAGAGGTAATAAGAAAACAGTAAGAACTTTGATCAAGAGATTTATAGAATCACAAGGGATCTTCAGGAAAATTCGTCTGTGTCAGTGGGCCACACGGAAGCCCCACAACAAAGACAGGTCGGAAGTTATTGTGGTAATCTAGGAAAGAGGTTCTGACCAGAGGGGTGGCCACAGCAATGAAAAGAGACAATCCTGAGTCAGACCGGGAGAAAAGCATCAACAGAACTTGGCAACTGGGTGGACAGTATCCTAAAAGAACACTGAGTCATGAGAAAACCAGTGGCCAATTCAAGTTGAGGGCGGTGAGCGCAGGCAGGAAGAGGGAAGAGCTTGTACAGGGAGGGGGAAGGAAGAGCTTGTACAGGGAGGGGTGAATGGCAGAGCCAGCACTACCGGAAATGGAGACACGGGTCTGGTTTGGCCACGTGGCTAGAGGCACCTACCTGCAGGGCATTCGGGGAGAGCTCTCCTACAGACCAGAAGGAGGGGGAGGGAAAGAGACTAACGGAACAGTCCCCGTCAGAGAGGCTGCTGGTCGACCTGGGAGGGGAGGCCATTGCTAAGGGAGAAAGAGGTCTGACAAGAGGGCCGGGAGTGAAATCTTGAGGTCCCTCTGAGCTCACCTGTTCAGCCACCATAGCACACGCACACAGATCCAAGGATTTAGCATGGCTCCCATTCCTGGCCAGCTGGGGTTCTTTGGCCAGAGGACATTTTAGAAGTATAATAATACTCCTTAAACCACAGACGGCATGCGTGCTTTCTCCAAGTCCGAAGTTGCCCATGGCGCTTTACTTGCAGAGGGCGCTTTACTTGCAGAGCCCGCTTTATTTGTTTAAATCAAATCATCAGGAATTGTGCTTCTGGGAAATGCTATTCCAAACACTTATTAAATATGCAGCCGTGCAGTTTGTTTTTACGTTTTTCTTAAGGGTAACAATTAACCTTTAAAAAGTCTGACCTTTCCAAAAAGGTAGATGTGTTGGTGGGAGCTCTCTGAGGTGTTGGGTAAATGTTTCAGAGAAGCACGTGCTTCACAGGAAACACAAACTTTGAGCTGCAATGGTTTCCTTACACTGGCAGTCTTTGAAATGATTCGCTTAGTTGATATTTTTAATTTGTGAAATGAAGCCATCGAGTGGAGTCCTGGGGTTCAGCCTCTGGCAGAGCAAGAATATCACCTCCCAGAGGAAGGCAGCAAAGCCTTCGATTAGGCTAGGCATTGGCTTCTTACAGACCCACCAGGGGGTCCATGCCCGATGGCGGATACTGATCTGAGATTACCCGAAAGCTTACCTGCCGTCACCACCTTCAGGCTCAGCCAGTCCTGACCCAGATAGGTGGGAATCCAGCCCAGCAGCCTCTAGGGGCCCATCCTCCCCTGCCACCAGCCGTGCCCTGCTCCATTCATGCAATCCCCATTTAGGTGATCTTCCTACTTGGAAATCTCACCATGTCATTCCCTGATTAAAACCGCCAGTGACCTCATGTTTACCCAGGATGCAGCGAAGTTCCCTATAAACTTGCCTCTATTCACTGTTCTAGCTGTATTGGCCACTCTCAAACCATGCCCCTCCCTCGTGCACACACGCATGTGCACATGCACACACACACACACACACACACATACACAGACACACACACATCATTCTTAGGTCAAACCAAAGTCCCATGGCTCCCTAAACACCGCCACACGTGGGTGCTCTGCATGCACCACTTCCCAGGACCCTCCAGTCCCTGGTGAGCCCATGCCTGCTTTTTCTTTGAACTTATGTCAAATGTCACCTCCCTTGGAGAGCCCACCCTGAGCTACTTCCACTGACTTGGGCACCCATAGCCCTCTACAGAAGCCTATTTCGTAACAGGGACTCGACCCTGTCCTATTCGTCATGTAACCTGCTCCCAGCTCCCACAGAACCACACACAGAGGCGACCCCAACGTAACGTTGATGCGGTCAACACAAGAATGACTCAGAGATGCAACATTCTCCTCCAAGAGTTACATCTGGCGCTCTGTTCCCAGACCATTTCTGGAAAACGAAAATGCTTGCAGTATCCGTAAGATTTCAGCAAACAAAGGCAGCACATGCAAAGGGCTTAACTGAAGAGAGCCAGAGGGAAGGACGGCTTGCAGAGATTCAGGCAGCATTGAGGGGACCAGTGAAGGATGGGGAAGCACTCAGGCCCGATGGGGCAAAGGGATAGAACAGAGTCCCTGCTCCTGAGGGAACACTTGCCAAGTGCCCTCCCTACACAGATGGTTCCTGGACTGTGGGGACCAGGCCAGCAACATCCACACCAGCTGGAACCTTGTTAGATGGGCAAGCCCTCCGTCTCCACCGCAGATCCACACAATCGGAACGCCTGAGGGTGTGGGTCTGTGATCTGCGTTGGAACAGCCCTGCAGTTGACCCTGGGACACACTGAAGCCTGGCTCTAACGTCCAGATCATCAGTCGGCAAACTGCAGCCAGTGGACCAAATCTGGTCTGCTGCCTGCTTTGTTAAAGCTCATGAGTGAAGAACGATTTTACATTTTCAAATGGTTACATTTCAAATGGTTACATTTCAAATGGTTATATAAGTACCTAAATCACATCCTTAATTTTGTCTCTTGGGCCACAAGGCTTAAAATATTTACCATCTGGCACTTCATAGAAAGAGTTTGCCAGCCCCCGCTCTGGGATAACACAGGAAGGGAGCGGGCAAAGAGCCGCCTTGCCCCTTGTCCCCCATCCCAGTGCCCCCGTCAGCCGGCTGTGTGGGAAGCCAGAGAGCAGGGTAAGAGCCCACAGAGCTGAGCCCTGGGACACAGAGCAGGGCAGAGAGAGACAGAGAGTATATGGAGTGGGGAGTTGGGGGGTCCGGCAGCAAACAGACCATGCGCAGCACGCTTAAGCTACATTTTTAGACTTTTCAAACATCACCATCTTCCTTTACAACAATGTCTATCTCTGAGAGAGGCAGGAAGGTCATGGGGGAGACGTAAGCCTGTCATTAAGTAGGGGCAGGAGAAAAGAGAGGAGGGAAAGAGCCATGTATCAACGTGGCTCAGTCCGTACGGTTTGGAACAGGAGAGGCCAGTAGTCGGTTCCTGACTCCTCCAATTACTAGCTGAGTGACCTTAGCCACGTGACTTTACCTTCCTGTGCCTCAGAATGACTCCTCTGTGGAACAGAGGGAAAAAAACAGCACCTGCTTTCACAGAGGTGTCATGTGGATGGAGTGAAACAAGGCACAGGAAGTACTCCCCGTAGGGGCTGGTTACCATAATACACGTGACAAGATGTCCCTCAGCTAGCCGTGACCAGGTGTGTCTCTATGCCAGGCTGCACCTAGGGGAAAGCAAGAGAGATGGGGAGGACAGAGTCCTAATTCCAGGGAACTCCATTGTCTGGTGGGGGAGGAAGAAAAGACAAACAAGGACTCTAAAGGGAGAAACAGGCCAGCTCCTCTGCAAGACACGGGTAGATTCTGAGCAGAAGTGCTCTTCAGACTCAGCCTGGAGGAGTGGCTAGAGGGGAACAGCTTTCTGGGGAAATGGAACAGCACTGCAAGACACCTCTGCAAGGTTTCTATGGGAAATTGCAAACAGCTCTGCATAACTCCAACTTGGGCTCCTGTTATAGGGGCTGAAGATGAAGCCAAGGAGATAAGCAGGGACAGATTATAGGTGCCATTATATGGCACACTGAGGAGTTTATGCCTAACAGATTGAGAGCCATTCCTAGAGGGAATAATAAAATCCCTGACAACACTCAATATGGATCATGAGAAAAGGAACAAGAGTCTTTGTTGGCAGAAGCACCCATGATACACCCAAACAGAAGCACCCCAGGGCCCCACGCAGGGGGGAACACACACGAGTGAACATCCCGGGGGATACAGAGGAGCATCCACACCTTGTTAGAAGATAGTACACACAAAGAGAAGGCTGGCAACACAGGTCGGTGGTCGCAAGTGGATGGTGTGGGCCTCAGAGGCACATTGCCAATGGCCAGCAAAGCTCTCCCCCAGGATGTATGTCAGACAGCTCCCCCCACCCCACCAGCCTGAACATGCAACAACACAAATGAAAAAGATGCATTACCTCGGAAGGCTAGTGAAAATCGGCTTCTCTTATCAGATAATGAGAATGCTCTTCGGGAGCTGGGCATAAAAGCCAGTCTATTACAAACACTGATCCCAGATGGGATGGGAAATGCAGTATCACCGCAAACCTCCTGTGTTCTTTACAAACAAAACAAAACAAACCTCCGTAAGTTCCACACACAATTAGAAATGCAAAGGTAACAAAAGTCATAGAGGGAAAAGAAGGGAATAAAAATCCCAATTCTAGAAAGACGGTTAACAGTGTGAGGAAATATTAATATTGATTTCTACTTTAACAGGATAATCTGGCCGAACTGGCCGCTCAATTAACACACCAAGTGTTAAACCTGAGCACAAAGTAGGCTGTGCTGAACATGTTAAAATTCTACTTGAATCAATTTAAAATAATTTCCCCTCTTCTTGTTTTGTGAAGAATTTATTAACACATTCAATTGAAGGAACGATTGAATGCCCACCATCCACCTATGAGTGAGGGAGCTACAAGCCTAACACCCCAGGTCCACTAATGGAAGAATCGAAGCTCGGACACGGTCCCAGCAAGGTAGGCAGAAGCAAGAGAACGTGCACGTGGATGCCTGCTTCCTCCACATGCGATGCCCCCGGGTGACAGCAGAGCCGGGCCAGGACATGAGTAGTTTCATGGACGGGCAAGGCGGTGTTTGCTTAAGCATCAGCATGGATCACCACGTTCTGTGGTAAGCAAGAAAGCACCCAGAAAACAAGAACCAAATTTCATACTCTGCAGCCAGCATCATGGTGAAACGGGAGTGGGGGAGAGAGCATCTAACGGTAGAGCAAGCAGTCAGTGCTTCCCTCCCCACACCTCCAGCTCAGCTCAGTGGCCAACTCCTGTGGATTTGCCCTCTTACACAGCTACTTTGCCAGCTCCCCCTGTGCCTCCACCACCATTTTCCCATTCCAGGCTTCCACGATGTCTCCCCCAGATCATCTGGAAGGCCTCTTTATCCATCAGCCTGGGACAAGTCCTGTGTCACCCTCAGCCACTGTCCCTGGAGGATCCCCCCCCAGAACAGCATCCCCAAAGTGAAAGGTTGGTCTGAGCTCTTGCTTAGCACTTCCCAGTTGTCCCCACTGCCTACTGCGTAATCCTAAATGACAAGCATGGCCCTTCAGTCCCTTCTGGGGCCACCCTTCTCTGCCCCCAGCCTTCCTGCGATCATCTTAGAAACCTAACCAATTTCAGTTCCCAGGCACATTGTTCCACGCCTGAACTCATGTTGTCCACTCGGCCTGCAGTGCCCTCCTTCTGCTCATCTGCCTGGCCAGGTCCCATCCACGTGCATGAGTCAGGGAGCCCCAGCTGCTGTAACAAACAGCCCCAAATCTCAGTGCCTTCTCCAATCAGTGCAGGTGACTGGGGAGGTCATTCACGGATAAGGCTCCTCCCACCCAGTGGCTTGACATCCCCAGGCTCCAAAGTACTGGACTGCCTGTCTTACAGCCAGTTGATAGACAAAGGAAGAGACCCCCTGAGGGACTGGGAAAGAGGGTTTAGGGGCCCGGTCCACAGGGTAGGGAAACTTCTGTACCTCATTTCTGCCCACAGTCCACTGGCTAGGAAATGGAGTGTATCTGAAAAAGTAGCCATTGGAAAATAATCAGCCTACATCTGTGAGGCAACATCTTCTCGGGGTCAGGCCCCACACCACCTCTTTCCCCCTCATGTGCTTGGGGTCTCCTCAATTACAGCCCCCAGAAACTAGGAGCCTGAAATACTGACTGAGCCTTCCCCCCTGTGCCCGCACTCCTACCACTGAAATGAGCCACGATGCGTGTTTGCGAAATGCATATTTGTCTTTAAGGTACTACAGCAAAGTGAAAGGAAACAGGGTCAGGCTTATGCACAAGAGGATGGGGGAAGGGGAAAAGTGGACTTTTTCAAGTGTCACCAATAAATAGAAGGAACGAATGGGCGAAGAGAATGGGGAAGAGAACATCAGCATCATTTAAGGAACAGCAACATTTTATCCAATTCATTTGTGTGCCAGGCATGACGCTAAGCTCCTTTTATCTGTTGTTTCTTTTTATTTATTTATTTGTTTGTTTGTTTGTTTGTTTGTTTATCTATTTGACAGAGAGAGAGAGAGCACAAGCAGGGGGAACGGCAGGCAGAGGGAGAAGAAGTCTCCCCACTGCGCAGAGAACTTGATATGGGGCTCGATCCCAGGACCCTGAAATCATGACCCAAGCTGAAGGCCGACACTAACCCACTGAGCCACCCAGGCACCCCTCTGTTGTTTCTTGTAATGCTCAACTATAATCCTATAGAGTAGGTTCTGTTAATGTTGCTGCTTTCCAAGACTTGGGAGCTCAGATTCAGAGATGATGTTCCAGATCATTCCCTCAGATAACGAAGCAGTTAGGGTTTGAACACAAGTCTCCAACACCCCATAGTACACAGGATGACAAAGGGCATGAGTAGAAAGAGGACAATTCTCTAAAGTAGGATGTGTGTCAGGACGGGCAGGGGTCCATCAGAACATCCCAAGGGTGCCTGGGTGGTTCAGTGGGTTAAAGCCTCTGCCTCCAGCTCAGCTCATGATCTCAGGGTCCTGGGATTGAGTCCCGCATCGGGCTCTCTGCTCAGCAGGGAGTCTGCTTCCTCCTCTCTCTCTGCCTGCCTCTCTGCCTACTTGTGATCTCTGTCAAATAAATAAATAAAACCTTTAAAAAGAACATCCCAGGGGCACCTGGGTGGCTCAGTGGGTTAACCCTCTGCCTTCGGCTCAGGTCATGATCTCAGGGTCCTGGGATCGAGTCCCGCATCGGGCTCTCTGCTCAGCGGGGAGCCTGCTTCCCCCCTCTCTCTCTGCCTGCCTCTCTGCCTACTTGTGATCTCTCTCTCTGTGTCAAATAAATAAATAAAATATTGAGAAAAAAAAAAAGAAGAAGAAGAAGAACATCCCAGAGCCTGACAGCAGCACATACAGGTTTTACTGAATTCTTGGTGATTCCAGGAGACCCCTCTTCCAGGCACCTGCAAACCTGGCCCTCTTCTTTCACAAGAATCAAACAGATCTGTGGCAGCACCATATATTCTTCCTATAAAGAGCCAAACTCCCTCAGCCATGCTGCCCAAATTCTGCAGGACGGAATCTGGGAGGATGGCTCCATGCATCCCAGAAAAGCACACGAGCGATGTTGGTATGCAGAGCCGCGCGTTTCATTTTTAAATTAGAAACGCTTACGTATTAATTCATATTCTCACCATTTTTGTTATTACTTTTGAGCACTCAAATTATTTGTGCCCTGCTTTTATGAGGCCCCGAATCTCAAGCTCTGAGGGCCTAAAATTGTCATGCAGACTAAATTAATAGCAGTTTTATTGGCTCATTATTTTTGACATCTGGTTGGAAGTGCAAGGCAATAACTATTAGGTAATAATCACAGTGGGCTCTGATTAGAAACTAATAACATTAGCAATAAACTTTATTCTATGGCTGCCATGAAGCCTGATCAAAAGGGAGAGACAGAGGGCTGCTCCACATGGAGAAGCAGAGGCAAGGGACAGAACCCATGTCCCCATTCCTGCCCAACTGGACCACCAGCATATTTGCAATTTATGTTGCCAAGAAGAAAATCTGATGGCATAACAGGAAAGAAGAATGACGGTAGGCAAAAATTGCAATTGCTTGAATGAAAGCATTAGCAAAAGAAATACTCTGCACTTCCCACATTTCCAAATACTGCAAAAATATTTCTAGTATTTTCCTTTCAACATTTCCCTTAGCTCTTCAACAAATGCACAGAGCATAACGCCTGCTCTTGCCTTGGTGATTGTTGATATCTCTTGAGCACTGACATGGAGCGTGGCCTCTTGCATGCACGTGACACACACTGTGTGCAATCCTCACACAAAGCTTGTGACCTCGACACTGTCATTATTCCCATTTTTAGCTCGGGAACCTGAGGTATGGGAAGAGAAGGTCATACACAGCAGTGCACCTCACAACAGCAAGGCTGGGGTTTGAACTCGCACAGTAATGGCCACGTTCTTCAGCCACAACACGACACTGCCCTTCTTGCGTTCTGGTTTTAGCAAATGTTTATCAAGCACCTACAGTCTGCCAAGCACTCTTCTATGAGCTGTAGAAGGAGAGTGCTTTCCAAAGAACACGGGCAGATCTGGTCCTGGGCACTAACCACTGGCCTTGGTTATTGCAATCGCTTCCTGACTCCTGGCTTTTATCTGCAAAGCAGCCCTGTTAATATATAACTGGAGTCATGTCTCTCTCAGGCTCAGAACCCTCTTCTAACTTCCAATCTCATTCATAATAAAAGAAAAATTCAACAAAACAACTCATGTTCAGTTGTTCTCTCAGAGCTCCCCAACACCTGCCTCACCCTGTCACCTCCTAGGACTGCCCTATTCAGTCCAAATCACCACTCTATAAATAGAACTTCACCTCTTACCTCAGGGTCTTTGCACTTGCCATTCCCTCTACCTGGAACACTCTTCCTAGACTTCTCCCGTTATTTCTGTTTCCTAACCTTTATCACCTTCAAAATTTGTTCTGATGTCACCTTATCGCTGCCTCTGAACATCTCTTGTAAATTGTAAGCTCCTTCCCCAAAGATGATTCCATCCCCTTTCTTGTTTGTTTGTTTATTTGTCTTCTCCATGGCAGTTTCCATTCTCTAGCAAAGGGTGCATGTTTGTTAGCTGATTATTTGGTAAACTTTTGGTTAGTTAAATGGTCTATCTTCTGACCAAAATAGAAGTCTCGGGGAAAACAGCAGAGTGTTTATTTTGTCCATGACTATTTTCCTGGTGCCCAAAATGGTGTCTGGAACAGAGTAGGTACACAACTCGTATCTGTTGATTGAATAAACATCCTACCATCACGGATCTTACCTGTTTAGAAAAGCAACCGAAACTGTCCCCCTCCTCCACGCAGGAAACAACCAACCTTACAAATACCACACATAAGCCAACCCCACAGGGCATGGCACGAGCTATCTAGTGGGTCATGCTTGGAGAAGGTACAAACCAGAAACCGCACAAGTTAACTATAGGGTCTTTCAAGGGACAGGGATAAAGAGTCTTCTGTGAGAAAAAACGGAGTTGAACACAGAAGAAAGATCATACACTTGGCTTAAATCTCAGCAACTCTACTTAACAGTTCTGTGCTTGTTCCCGTGAGCCTGTGAGCAGGTTATGTAACCTGTCTGAACCGCATTTCCTTGTCTACAAAATGACAGTAATGGTCACAGGTAAAGTCACTGTCAAGATGAAGTACAAAAATAGATGCAACCACCCTAACCCCACCCTCAGTCTCCACGAGACTTTGAATTGTAGTTTTGTTAAGCACCAGCTCTTTGCAAAACCTTAACAAATGAAGATAGATGAACTGAGAAGAAATCTTCGAGGAGGGTTGATAGTCTACAGCTGGTCCAACCCCAGAGACTTGCTCCCTACACCTCTCTACAGCACCTGCCCTCCCAGTGTCTCCCCAGAACTGTAAGCACGGGGAGCCCTCTTACAGTACCTGGGCATCCAGACAGAGGATAGAATAGAAGGGGAAAGAGATCAAGGCCTTCACAGTCAGAAAGCCCTAGGCTTGAATTCTGATTTCATGGGTAGCTTGAGTGACAGAGGACAGACAGCTTCATCCAGCTCTCTGTGAGTCTCAGTGTCACAGCAGTAAAATGGGGAACAATATCGCTCCCAGAATGTGGCTGTGAGCATTAAAGCCCAGAGCCCAGGAAAAAAGGCCTAGCACAGAGCCTGGCACATAATAAGCACATACTGATCTCCCTTTCTTCCCTAACCACAAAGAGGCATCTTGAGAAAAACGGTGAAGGTGATGAAGGCATACATGTCGGCTCAGCTTTAGACCAGTGGATGTCAAGAATCTGTGATCAAAGTTCCCAGGCTCTGACACAGTGGTGGTCAGCTGGCTTTCCAGTGGTGGAATCTCAGCTAAAAACCGTTTATTAATTCCTATGGGTGGGAATCCTGGGAAGCCCAGCCCCTCATCAGTGCTTATGACCCCCTAAATCACCAAGGTGCTAAAACTCCTCCATAAGAATTTCACTGGTGGAGTCAGAGCATGGCTCCCTGTTGAAAGAGGTCAAGAAACAGTGTCTCTAAGGCATGGGTGTAGTGACATCACCCTATTTCCCAACCTATCATGACTCTGCATTGTCTACAGGATACAGTGAAACTCCATGATAGATCTTTGATGCTGTTTAAAATCTGGCCCCCATGTATGTTTCTGGACTCAGCTCTCACAAGCTTTCGTGACACCGTTACAGCTACTACAACATACTGGCCAGGCTGTCGTCCTCCAGGCCCACCATGACCTTCCATAGCTCTTTGCTTACACCCTGGCCATTCCTCTTCCTGAAACACCCTCCTTCTGCTTATCTATCTCCTGAACTTGAGTGTAGGTCCCAGCCCCAAATCTCAGAATCTCTTGCAGGCCTCCAGCTGGGGACAAGGAAAAACAAGGAAGGGAGAAGGTTATTGTCATTTCCTGGACACATGCTACTGCGTTCCGAGCACCGTGCTGAGTAATTCACACAGATAGGCTTCTCTCGCTTTATCTTCAGAACAACACTGGGAACTATATATTCTCTCAATTACGTAGGATGGAGAACTGAGGTGTAAGAAGCTAATGGTACATGTTGCCCAAAGTCACATTGTTAGAAAACGTAACAAGGAGCTCTGACTCCAAAGCCATGGCATTACTTGCCCGCCAGATCACGCCACCCCTCCCCCATACTGGGTTAAGTATTTTGAATGTCTGGGATGGACAATGGCAGCTTGTGGCCACCTCTGGCTCTGGGCTCCATCTTCCACACTCATGCCTCTGCCCAGCAGAGAAGTGACTCAGCTCTTCTTTGCTATCCCCTCACCTTGGTCACTGATACCAACCAGTCCCAAGGACATTGGACTTCACTCAAGTCACTGAGCTCACAAGAGAGGTTATCTAGGACCCTCTATTGCCAAGAGCATCTGCCTGTGTTCTTAAGTGAGAGCAAAAGAGGGAAAATAACCTAGTGGATGCCTGAAACTATGAATAGTACTAAACCCTATATATGCTATGATTTTTCCTATGAATACATACCTATGATAAAGTTTAATTTATAAAATAGATACTGCCAGAGATTAACACTGTAACTAATCATAAAATAGAAAAATTATACAATATACCATGATGATAAAAGTTATATGAGTGTGGTCTCTCTGTCTCCCTCACAGTACCTTCTTGTCCTGTGCTCACCCTTTGTGTGATGCTGCCAGATGATAAAATGCCTGCATGATGAGGTGAATGACATGGCCACAGTGACAGAGCATCAAACCACTATTGACCTTAGAATGCACCACAAAGAGGATCAACTACTTCTGGACAGCATTTGACCACAGGTAACTGAAACCATAAAAAACAAAACCCCAGTAAGGGGGGATCTACAGAGAAGTCACCAAGGCTCCATTACATGGGAATCCCTGGCAGGGAAATAAGTGGAGAACACAACAGGCACATTTCAGTCACCAGCTGCAGCTCTCTGGCCAGCCATGCTAAGCCTCCTTCTTGGGTCCTCCTTCCCTACTCCCCACAGTTGTGTCCTGCCCCTTCTGGCCTCTTCACTCCAAGTCTTCCCCATGCTTATTCTCTCCCCCAGCCAAGGCTTCTGGCTCCTGCTGAGGGCTCCCACACTTACAGATCCTTCACTCTAAACCCGGATTCCCACTACTACAGAGTATCTCTTCCCAAAAGTGCGAGGCGCCCCTAAAACTCAACAAGTCCCAAAGCAATCTCAATAGTCTTCTTTCCCCTTCAACAAATACTTCATTTCCCTGCTTCCTTTCTCTTACAGAGTGACACCCACCATGCTACTTAAGGAGCAGAAACCCAGAAGTCATCCTTCCCCTCACCTCCCTCCTCGCCCATATTCAACAGGTTACCATTTTGCAGTTTAAGTTACACGTTTCCAGTCATCTCCCCATATCCCAGCACCACTGCTCTAACTCAGGGCTGCCTTCTCTTTCTTCGCCTCTATTTACGAGTTACACTCACATGGGGCCATCTTTCTGAAATACGCATCTGATTTTGGATGCTCCTACACAACCTCACCTGCATTTCTCCACATTTTGCAGAGTAAGAGTCAAACTCCTTCAATCTGACTGCTTCCTGCCCATCCAGCCTGCTCCCTCTGAGTCCTCCTGTTACAGTGTGATTAGCAGTCCCCAGTCCCCAACCTGCTTCATGCTCCGTGTCATTGCACACATGGCTTTCTGTCATTCAGACGCCTCTCTCACCCTGCCCTTGCCCTGTATTTGACCAACACATACTCATTCTTCAAAACTCAACTTAAGGGTGGCCTCTTCTGGAAAGGCTTGAATGGCACCAGCCTGATTTGAAAGGCTCACCCCTAGTTCCTACAATCACCAGTACCCTCTGTCGCAGAACACATGGTACCTTCCTGTCATCTGCTTACACACACACACACACACACATGCACACACACACAATACAAGGGTTCCATTTGGCTCATCTTTGTATTCCTGCTGGTTATCACAGTTCCTAGCTCAGGGCTAATGAGCCCTGAGCTGAGTGCAATGTTTGCTGAGTGCACAAAAGAATGAGTGAATGAATGAGTGAATGAATGAATGAATGAATGAATCCTGGGAGCATCTCAAAACTCCACTGAGGTTGGGGAGCCTGAGTGACTCAGTCGTTTGGGCAGCAGACTCTTGATTTCAGCTCCAGTTATGATCTCAGGGACCTGAGATCCAGCCCCACATCCTTCTCCATGCTCAGCAGGGAGTCTTCTTGAGTTTCTCTCTCCCTCTTCCTCAGCTCCTCCCCCTGTGCTCTCTTTCTCTCCAAAATAATAAATAAATCTTTAAAAAACGCCACTGAGGTTAATATTCCTGAAAGAAATGTGCAGACAGCAAGATTTCTGTTTTCCTCTTCATTCTCACAGCTGCCAAAATTTCCAGGCACTTCCTTGCTTCTCCACTAGCAAGTTAAATGAGGCCACTGGCCACACTGACCCTGGCAGGTTGGAGGAGAAGAGTCTTTCTAAATGGCGCATTTTCCTCTTTTGGATTTCTTAGCTGCAAAACCTTAATTCAAAAGTTCGGATGCACCTGGGGAGAAAGAACTCAGAGCAAAGCACCGGGTGAGGGAGGTGGGTTCCCTCATCCTGAGCTGTGAGATGAGCTTTGTCGCCACTTCCTCTCCGATCTGATGGGCACAGAATCCCCTCATGATTTTTCCAAAAGCTTTCTTGGAGTCGCCCCCAGACTTTCTAATTCAGCGGGTCTTGGGAGGGGCCCAGAAAACCATTTTTAACAAGCAAGCGCCGCCAGTGGTTCTAAGGCAGGTGGTCTGTGAATCACACTTTTCAAACATTGCTTTAGGTGTTTAGAAAACAATCCTGCCCAGTTCCTAAGCCAAATGTAATTTGCGGTGATTTTCAGAGGCCTGCTCTGGGACGAAGTGCTTAGAAGATCAAATATATTTGATATTCCGTTCAGGACTAATGGGAGCAATCACTTCTCCTCAGCTTGGAGAGCCCATTAGGAGAGCAGATGAGCTAAGTATTTAGAAGATCGAGATGCGTTTGGAATATCATTTACAACTCCTCCCTGCAGGGAGTACTGAAAACAATTTGACTGCAGAGATATTGTGTGTGCGTGTGTGTGTGTGTGTGTGTGTGTGTGTGTGTGTGAGTGTATCTGCCTGCCACCGGGCACTGAGTTCGTCCCAGCTTCTACAAATTGAGGTGTCCTTGTCTCACTCAGAAGAAAATGAAATGAAGAAATTCTATGGAGCCTAGCTTTCCTCTACCTTCTCCTGGGTTTATTTGTCTATTTTTAGTGATGATAGAGTAATCATTATGTCCAGGTATGGACTTGAGTTCAGAATCCAGAAGACTCCTCCATGGTGCTCCGTGAGTGTGGAGCCCAGTTCTTTTACTTGCAAGCATTCAAATTCCTTTCCAACCCCAGTCCAAAAAAATATGTGCACCAGAAAGATCAACCTAGGTGTAAATTATTTGCAGCAATAATAGTAACACATGGTATATACTCACCACCATGCTTAACTACAGATTTCTGACCCATCAACCTGGTGGACACTGATGCTTACTTTTCAAGCCATAGGAAATTACAAGTCAGGGGAGCTTTGGGCCAGGAAAAAAGAGCTAACATAAAGCACGAGTATTTTCTATTTTATTCTAGAGAGAGAGGAATCTTGACTCTTCTATCTTGTAAATCAAGGCAGAATTCTTCCCTTCTGGATTTGAGGCCCCTTTACTACCTTCGACAAGAGAACAAGGTGTGCTTGGTTTGGGGTTTTTGTTTTGTTTTTTTGATTGTTCGTTGTTTCAGGATTCGTAGTTCTACTAGCAAAACAAATTAGCATAAATAAAATCATTACACCATCATACAGTCAGAACTATCTGAGAAAATCAATTGTATTCCCAATAATGGTAGCATTCTAAATGCTGATATTGCCACTCTAGGCTCCAACATGTGTCTTCCTTTGGGCCTCTGAATGATGGTCTCCATAGCAAGGCAACAATGTTGGCAACTGTAGTAAGTAATAGTACCAATGTCATGTTTGAGACCTTTTATACCAGGCTCTATGTTCAGGCTTTCACTCATGTGACTACTCAGTCGTTACCCTAAGCATTTCACAGTTACAGACTCTGAGGCCAGGGTGGGTACTGAGTTTGCCCCGTTCAAGGAGCTAGTAAGCAGCAGGACAGGAGACCAGCCCAAGCAGGTGGTCCCTCAGCTGTTTGTTGCCCTGACTCCCCACCACCTCTGGGTGACTAAAGAACATGTCTGTGCTGGGTAGTGGGAAGAGGGGTGCCATAATGTCATTAGTCCTAGACTTCCATAGACTTTCTCAGAATGGAACAAGTTCAGGGGTGTCTGGGTGGCTCAGTGGGTTAAAGCCTCTGCCTTCAGTTCAGGTCATAATCCCCGGGTCCTGGGATCGAGCCCTACATCGGGCTCTCTGCTCAGCAAGGACCTGCTTTCTCTCTCTGCCTGCCTCTCTGCCTACTTGTAATCTCTGTCTGTCAAATAAATAAATAAAATCTTTAAAAAAAAAAAAAAAAAAAGAACGGAACAAGTTCAAGACATGTGTCCCAGGCCCAGATTTTTACCAAATCACATAACAGATTGAATCTTAAGGAAGGTATTTAAATAGTTTCCCTCTAAGCAATATAAGAGCAGGAATCCTACCTCCGCTCAGAATGTTGGTAGGGAGTCAAAAGAGCAGAAAATGTTGATCTATAAATTAAAGATTCCGTTTTTCTAAATCATTATCTTTGCCACCCTCAAATTCTTCTTGAAAGCATACCTTTTTTATCCCAACAATTTAGATAAGTAGTAACCAATTTGAAGCAAAGGGTGGGGGGACAGAGGGAGAGAGGAAGGAAAGAAAGAGATGCTAAGAGAACAAATTCCCACAGTGGAGAAATGACAGAACTGAGTTTAGAGCCTAGTCTCTCATACTCTAAAACCCAATGTGAGGAAAAATTACTTTATATGCCTTTTAATTTCGTTTCATGGTAGTTCTTGGAATTTGATTTCATTACTTTGAACACGTCAGAGGAATCTCACACTTGGGAATGTACTCCTTGTGTCATGGGCCTGTTGGAGAAAAATGGGGGTCATGATAATCATCTCACAAAAGACACACTCGATATAGCAGAAAGATTGTGCATAGTTAAAAGAAGTTGCTCCATGAAGACCTACCTGGCAAAAAATGCATAGAAAGTGAGAAAAAGTGGTGTTCCCCAGGTAGGAGCAAAGCCTTCCTGACTTGCTGCCCTAGGTCAGCTTTCTGCAGGGAGAATAAGGCCACCCCCTCCAGAGCCAGAGACTGTTGGGAGCCCACCCATGGCTCCCAGGGGCCCACAAATGACTATTATCAGGGCGGCTCTTGTCCTCATCACTTTCTTTGGTTGTACCCTGATGTCAGAGTGATAAAGTGCCCTCTGGAAGTATTATGATTCCCCCCACCCCAGATTTCTGAGAGAATAGAAACATCTCAGGGTAATAACTTTTTTGGCCAAAATACATACTACTCAGTTATGGTAGCCATTTTATGACGTGGCTAAACCTGTTTCGCCTGCAGAAGGAGGAGAGTCACCAAGATGGTATCTCTTCTTCTCTCAGCCCCAGTAAAGCCCCCAGCATGTGGAGGAAGTAATTGAAGTGAACTGGAGGAAACACCTGGAAAGTCAACAACAACCCCACATAGGAGAAAACAACCATTCATCCCCTCAGGAATAGCCCACCCTCATCACCTCAATAAAGGGAAGAAATTGAGGGCATCTGGGTGGCTCAGTTAGTTAAGCTTGGGTCATGATCCTGGGGTCCTGAGATCGAGCCCTGCATCGGGCCCTCTGTTCAGTGGGAAGCCTGCTTTTTCCTCTCCCTCTGCCCCTCCCCCCATGCTCATGCACTCGCTTTCTCTTTCTCTCTCTCCTCTCTCTGCTGTCTCTCTCTTTCAAATAAATAAATATCTTTTAAAAAAAAAAAAAGGCAGAAATTGCAGATTCAACTATCTATGGGGGCCAGGTGTGTGACAAACTGGTGAGACCCAGGTGAATGAGAACCTGTGGTCATGGCATGTGGTAAAGACATTGGCATGCCCTCTCTACATGCAACTTAAGTGTTGCCAAACTCAGACATTTCAAAGGAAAGCAGGAAATTGAGATTTTATATGAAATATCCCAATTTTCAAATTTGGTAACTCTTTTGACTTAATATACTCGGCAGGCCAGCAAAACCATTTTCTGGTCATGTAAGCAGTAGGACCTCCCCTGGGCATCTGTTGCACTGCAAAGACATTCAGCCCAGCAGGTGACTCATGATGACATGTGGGCATGGACTGGAATCAAGGGCATAACAATGGTTGAGTGCTCATGATATTTGAAACCCTTAAATTAATGAGATCATCTTAGAAGTCTCAAATGCATGCGCTAGTAAAAAAAGAATACTCGTCTTTCTTCTTTGTGGAGCTGTGGTAGGGATGGGGATGGAGGCTTGACTGTAACTTCCCTGAGCCTCAGTTTCTCCAACTGTGACACAATAGAAAGTGCCACGATGCTTACAGGTTGTTGTTGGGATTAAAATGTGATAACAAAGAAAACCTGGGCAGAGTTGAAGCCACATGGTAGACGCTCCATAAAGCTTACTCCCCAGCTCTGGCCAAACAGCTTTGCGGCCCTAAGCTTGTCCCTTCACTTTTCTGAATTTCAAATGCACAAATGCTAAGTTTGGACCATGTGGTCTCCACAGCTTCTCGGGACGTCACCATTCCAGGAGCCCCTAGTGACGACCTTCTAAACCCCGGCTGCCCTGCCCTAATGACATCTTGCTCTCCCTGTAATTACTAGGATGGCTTTACTAACACACTTACCTCAGCATTGAGATCCAACAAAGGAGTCATTACTGACTGAACTGTGCTTGAAAAGAAAATATAAAAGATCTTCAGATTTCCCACAATGCTATAGAGAGGACAAAAGGTTGTCATTTAAATTTTGACATAATTATAACATTTAAGGGTAAACGCGCACCGCTCGATAATCCTTCCTGAATAATTGCAGCGTTCCTAGCTGAACTGGAGGCCGATAATTGACTTGCCTGGAGGTTGCTAGGGAAGCACTAACTGTGCAGGATAAGTGAGGAGAATTAAACAATAGGACGTGGAAGAGACAGTCATGTCTCTCAGCGAATAACCCAGTTAACTACTGCAGGGAGCCCCGGGTGGGCATGCGTATGAGGACACGCACAGCTGCAGCTGAGTCTGAGTAAAGACCCCGGTCATCACGCCTCCTCCCACCCATCATACTACTGTTACACTCAGTCATCATCGTGTCTCCCCAGACACCAATGTTTGCTGCAAGACAACAAAATCTCATTGGTGTAACAGGAAGTATTATTTCTCCCTCCTTGAGAGGAGAGGGCGGGGGTCCTGCTGGATTGGCTGGTCCACAGACTCAGTCCAGGTCTGCCGCACGCATCTCATCCTCCTGGGCCCACCAGGCTTCCTTGGGTACACAGAGTGTGAGGACAGGCAGAAACACTCGGCTCAGAATCGGGGTACTGAACTCTTCCATCGGCCTTCTCCGTGCTGAAGCAAGTCACATAGCCAAGGCTGAGGTCTGTGGGCAGGGAAGTGAGTACGTGCTGAGCAGCAATCTACTCTACCGCACCCCTTAAGACTGTACCTTTGAGAACAGGGACCATTCTCACTTCTGTTCAGCATATTACCCAGCAAAGCTCAAGAAAAGCTGAGTCTCAGTCATTCATTGAAATCTACTCCCGTGGTACCCAATGATGGGGCACTCCAGCCAAAGGCTGGGATAAAATGGAAGTCCACGTAGGCAAACCGGCATCAGGGTAATAATCTGTTACAAATGGACGCTGGCCCCTGAGCCGGGTGTAGCAGGATGTAAAAGTCACAGTTCCCAGAACTAATTGCTGTCTGCACCCACTCAGCCTTATCTTGTGACTATGAATGTGTCAAGTATACAACAATTTGGGGATCGTTGGAAGTCTGAGGATCCCCAAGATCTCTGTTGTACTACTGGTGAACATTGCCTCCTGCACATCCTTTCTTACACTTAAACTTGGTCTGAGTAAAGCCTACTGTGTCTCATGAGTTCAGCAGTCAGTCAGTGCAAACTCAGGCCATTGCTGCTAGTCAGGCAGAGGGGGCGGTGGGTTCCTAACTAGTCCTCAAAATGGGAAGATGCCTTGTCGAGATCACACAGTTCATTGTAAAGACTCTTGAGTGCCTCATCCTCTTTAGTAACAGAATTCTTCTAGCTAGTGCCCCAGGGGAAGGTGGATCTTGCTCAGTTCCGTTACAGTGGTCTCCTCCCCCTATTGGGCATGGCCAGTAGGCAGCCTGTGGATCAGCGGACCAATAGGTGGAGAGGTCCTGAGGGGGTCCTGGGAAAGAAGTCATTTCTCTTTCAAGAAGATACCTTAAAAGAGATGGTGTCTGTCTTCCCCTGGGCATCACTAGGTCTGAATGTGATGCCTGGAAAACAGTGCCATCTTGGGAGCACAAGGGAGCCATCCTGAGGGCAATGGTGGCATGCTGAGGATGGCAGAATGTGGAGGGAGACTCCTCGTGAGGCCATCATTGAGCTTTTCTTCATAGGAGGCCTGGAGTTGCCCTACTATTCACTTCTTATTATACGCAGAAATAGATTCCCTTATCATTTCAACAAATGTGGGTCACTGTTTTCTCTTGTGTACAGCCAAGGGCACCCTAACTCACGGGGTCAGTAAGTGCTGATGCTGAGTCAGTAATGCCTTCCCCAGACCCCAGGAGGGTAACTGGCAGAGACACAGCCCATACAGGGCCAGAAATATCAGTCTATCATCATGGGATAATCTGGTCTGGGAGATGGAATGGAGCCAGGCACCAGGGACAGAAAGTCACCACAGGTTAGCAACGAGTTCTCCCCAACGGGGATGGGGAAGAGAACAGACCGGAGGCAGCCAGGAATGCAGGTGATGGTTCTCAATCCTACCAAGTCAGGCATCTCTGGTGACACTCACTGATACCACCTGCTGGCCGAGTGGATCCAACAGCACCTAGAAAAGTCTTAGGAGATTACATGCAGTTTATTTGGGGAAAACATACTGACATAATTATTAGGGCCTATGTTGTGGGGGGTGGGGTGGATAACGGACAGGGACACTCAAAATGCATAAGCAGCAACAATGCTAACCACTGGGGACTTTGGAGCCCCTCTCGCCGTACCGAGGAAATGACTGCCAAGTCAACGTACACTAAGGGCCAGCTCTGCATTAGAGAAGAACTATTGTTCTGTCTTTCAGCATTTTTCCATCAACTTACACCTTGAATGTCATCGTGCAGCATTGGACAGAATTGAAAAGCAGCTACCAGAAGTGGTGGTGCTTTTCCACAAGAACATTAGCCATTAGTCAGGAATAATGGCCAAGTCACAGGGTGATGGGTTGAGTCAGTTGTTTTTGACGCATACATATTAGAGTCCCATACCTCCTTTATTCTGCAATGCATAATCCATGTTACCATACACAGAGCTGGATGTCCGACTCCTCTCCTTTTGAAGGCTATGCTAATTTGACACATTCTTACCAGGCACTCGGCATCGGCGTGGGTTACAGAGACTGCCAATGATCTATTTCTCAGGACAGCTCAGAAAAGGACAGTCGCACCTCTGTCTGAGACTTTTGCAGGCCAATAGGCCTGTCAACAGCCATGAGGATGGATGGGCTGGCCAAAAATGACCCCATCGTTAGCAGTCACTGATTAAAGAGAAAGGAGTAAGCTTACAGAGAAGAGCTTGAAAAGCTTCATTTGTGACTCAGAGGCAGGGAACTGCTCTATAACCCCAAGTTGCGGGCTTGGGGGGGGCAGGTGTTTGGTCTTTCTTTTATACCTTGGTTCTTTTATGCACATCAAGAGACATGCAGACAAGGTCAAGGAACAACCTTCGACTTCGTCTACCTGCATCCATTACACTTCAGTCAGCTGAGGTATCTTTCCCGGACAGCAGTCAAGTTAAATAACCTAAGTATCCATGAATCATTTCTATAACTTGCACCAATTATAATCCTCTGCAAGTCTCCTTGAAATGACTACAGAATAGATCCTTCTCTTTAAGCTGGGGAAAGCTGGCATTTCCACTTTACCAAAGTAATGCTTTCCTCCTGCTATTTACAGTTTTTGAAAGAGTTCGCCTTCGTTGGGTCCAGACAGAGTGTTGGATGTTTGTTTGCCTGAGGATGACTTTTTGTCACCTTGCAGAGTCAAAGGGAAGGAGTTCTGTGTGCAAAGATTGCAAATTTCAAGTGCCTTCTCTTTGGGCTGAAGCCAGAGGACCTTGACTTAGCCTTAAAAATCTTACCTGTAGGGGCACCTGGGTGGCTCAGTTGTTAAGCGTCTGCCTTTGGCTCAGGTCATGATCTCAGGGTCCTGGTATTGAGCCCCGCATCGGGCTCCCTGCTCATTAGGAGGCCTTCTTCTCTCTCTCTCTCCCACTCCCTTTTCTTGTGTTCCTCTCTCGCTGTGTCTCTGTCAAATAAATAAAATCTTAAAAAAAAAAAATCTTACCTGTAGTCTGGCATATTCAGGGGAAAGGAAGAGGGAACTATAATTTATTCCTACCTACCTACCATACCTACAATGAACTAGGCACATTTGGTATATGTTTTTGTAGGTAATTTTCAAAAGAAAGTTAACTTCTTGCACGAGATAATTAATGCATGGAATTCTCAGGCACCAACCACATCAAGAACTTTTCATACATTATCTCAGCTAACTCTTACATAAATGCTAATCAATAATTACTCGCTCCCATTCCTGTTTCACAAAAGAAGACTTTGAGGCTCAGAGAGATTAAGTGACTTGCCCAGATAGAGGGAAGGGCTGGATTCAAATGGGAAAGATTGGGACGCCTGGGTGGCTCAGTTGGTTAAGCAGCTGCCTTCGGCTCAGGTCATGATCCCAGGGTCCTGGGATCAAGTCCCACATCGGGCTCCTTGCTCAGCAGGGAGCCTGCTTCTCCCTCTGCCTCTGCCTGCCACTCTGTCTGCCTGTGCTCACTCTTTCTAAAAAAAAAAAGAAAAAAAAAAAAAACCAATGGGAAAGATTGATGCTATGATCACAGGCTCCTGCGGGGTCCCCACACAACCAGTTAAGTTAAGGGAAAAGCCCAGTTCCTTGCATGTGTGTCTGACCTTACAATCACATTATTTCCACCATATTGTGCTACATCTCAGAATGAAGATGATGCCGTTGCCTGAAAATGGAGATTATCAAATTTTGCCATGCAAATTCCAGATACTGGATCTCAAGGCATTGAATGGAACTGCAAGACACATGCAGCCTTCCACACCCACCACTCCATGCCTCCCTTCCAGGACTTCTCTCCCCATGCCACTAACAGCCCTCTTTCCCACTAAGAAAGAGAGTGCCCCAGTCAGAAAGAATCAGAAAAAGTGGCACTAGCCATCTGGACTCCCACAGAAGGCCAGGAGCATGACCATTATTGCAATCCTTTGTCTCAGCCTAGAAGAGGCCTTGATTTTTTAGCTTGGACTGGGAATTAGAATCACCAGTGCAGACTGTTTAAAATACAGATCCCAAGGTTGCACCCCTGACACCTCCTCCCATCAGTCATTCCACTGTAGTCCATAGACATCTGTCCTCTTTTACAGCCTCCCCAGGGCTTCAGGCAAATTTTTTTTTTCTGTATAATTTTGCATGATTTGAATCTTTCACAATGCAAATGAAATCAACTACTCTTTCCATAATAAAATAAACAAATGCGTGTGTGTGTGTGTGTGTGTGTGTGTGTCTATTCGAGATCCTGGGCACCCCATGCTGTTCCATCTATTCCAGGATCTTGCTGCTCAAAATTCTCACCCATTTCTTCTTAAGCCCCTTAATGAAGATTCAAGCAATACTGTTTTCCCTGACAAGAGAGGCCAAAGACAGAGAAAAGACCTGCAATGAAAGGGAATTAAGATGGGGCTTAAAATGCAGGAAACAGGACATGTTGTGAAGTCGGAAAGCCCTGGGTTCAAATCCTGACTCACTTTTTTTTTTTGCGCACTCAGTGTTCTTAGACAAATAGTTCGGTTTCTCCAAGGTCCACTTTCCCTCTATATACAATGCAGATAATACTCTCTGTCCTGTAAGATCAGTGTGAGTGCGACAGGGGGCCAGTATCTCTCATGCAGACTCAATACCGACCAATGGTGGCTGCTATCGTCATTGATTCCACTGTTACCAAAACTAATATTTTGATCATGGACGCCGGTGAGGGTATGTGCTATGGTGAGCACCATGAACTGTGTAAGACTGATGAATCACGACCTGCACTCCTGAAACAAAAAATACATATATGATAATTTTTAAAAAGCTAATATTTTATTAGCATTGATGACCTTTCACTTCCAAGAAATGAATGAATGGGAAGAAAGAAAAGAAATGACAGGGCAACTTACAAAATGTGCAGGCACCGGAGCCCTGGAGGTGGTTGCAGGCGCTTCTCCAGGCTCCCCTTGAGCCAGCTGATCCATCTCCTTCAATGCTGAGAGTTCACAGGCAAGGTGTTCCTCTCATCGCTGGACTACAGCCAAGTAGCACTCAATAACACAGTTTTATCTCCCTTCTTCTCCTTTTAGAGCTGCCTCAAGAGAAGACGATCAACCACTCTCCAGGTAATTTTTGCGGAAGAAAAGCAGCCTCCAAAATTGGAAGGAGCTTGTGGAAAGGGGCATTGTGATCTTCTCACGTTTTGCAGCATGCATAGCATCAGATCATATCAAGCACAGAGTATAATGGCATCAGAGAGAGGCAAAGAGAAGCAGTCAGAAGTTTCCATCTCCATGTGGATTAACAGTGAGAATTCGTCTGTTAATGTCATCTCAGCATATCTTGACAAAAGGGGGACATCCTGGGAGCTCCTGTCGGAGATAGATTCAGAAGCAAACACTCTGACGGATGGCAGTGGGCTCCAGAAGCACCTGTGGAAAGCCAGCTCTCAGTAGCAGGAGCAGGAAATAATATGGAAGGAATCACAAGACAAATTGCAACACAAAAAAGCGTCGTTTAAAAAAAAAAAAAGTAGAGCTTCTATAAAAATGACATCAAACAAATGGTTACAAAACAGAAAACTGCAATTTAGTTTGTCATGGAAAAGTCCTAACAGCCCAAAAGATCCCACTTCCCTTTCCTGTTAGCTCACCTTCCAAGAAAGAATGTACTCTTGCAGCTCCTCACCTCTCCAGGACTGCTGGGGGACATGGAGAGTTCGGTCGAGCTGAGTGCCTCACTCAGTGTCCCCCAGTAGGTAAGAGAAAGCCCAAGTATCTCTCAGGTCCTCTTCTCTATTTGTTCAGACTAGCCCATGTCCCCAGAAGGGGTGATCTGAACACAGAATTGTTCAACCAAGCACACATGGCCTCTTCACATAAGGTGCCAAGGAAAGAATGTTCAGCTGGGTGATAGCCAACAGCTCCCAGGAAGAAAAGGTGAATGTATACCAGGGACAAGGCCAGGGAGTGGGAAGAAAGGTCTCAGCCAGGTCAACCATAGGCCTTGGGTAATCCCAGCCTTCCAGGGTCTTCCCTATGTTGTTTCCCAAAGGAAGTGGCAGGGACTGCTTGCTCTCCTTTGACCTTAAAGTTGCTTTAATAACAAGGATAATTTGGGAAACATCTCTGGTATTTTGGATATCTTGGTCTTTTCATTTTTGTGGATTTTATTTCCTGTCATCTTGGCCCCAGGAGAGGGAGAAGGTAGATGCCACCCAGGAAAAAGGCTGTGATACAGAAAAAGTTCCTGTCAGAACAGGAAGGAGTGGGGAAGGAAGGAAAAGAGCAGAATTCTGTCCTCTACTCCTTTCCCTTCGCTCCTATGCATATGTGATCAAATCTGAACCAGAATCCCAGACAAGTTTTGCAAGAATGCTAGAAAATGAAGCTTGTTTTGTGCCTTCCCAGACACAGATGGAAAAACTTTCAAGAGCCCCCAGAGAATCCCCATATCCAACATGGCACCACTCTAGCCATAGGCAGGAAATGTCAGAGTGGCGAAGCAAGGTCAGAACAGGGCAAAGGTCCCCCTCAGTTCTCCTCAGAGCCAAGGTTGGGGTAGGAGAGATTCTTCAGTGCCCCCTGGGCCTAGAGAAGGCCATCTGTGGTAGATAGGACATGTCTGCCAGCCTCAGGAGGCAACCCAGATACACAAATCTCACCCTCTTTAGAAGCTGTGAAGTAGACCACTCCAAGGAAGAGGAGGAGGGAAGATCTCCAATTTGGAGATGCTGCAAAGTAGTGGCCAACTCCACGCCTGAAGATCATAACGGTGCCACCTGACAAAAGCTAGACCGCCAGTCAGAGGCCAATGAGAGAAGACATCAGCGACCAAAGCCAGTGAAGAAACAACAGAGCTTTGGCAGGTGTGGATCATCAGGGGATAAAAGCACAGCCCCTCTAAAAAAGCCAGCATGGCCATTCTCATCCCAGTGGGCAGGAGTACTAGAACCCTAGTTCTAGACAAGATGAGTGAGACCACAACAAAGACCTGTGAGGGACACAATGACAACCGGCCAATCCAAGCCTTTGTGCATACTTGACAATAAGCAGGACTTAATTTAAACCGGCTCTGTATCCATTCCAGAGCTTAACATGGGCCATGGCTGTGTAACCAGAGTAGACACTCAAACGTAGGTCAAGGCCATGTTCTGCAATAATGATGTGCATGTGAAAAACATTAAGAAAACACATTTCTAGCAGTTTTTGTTGAAAATCTAAATAGTTTGGGGCCAGAGAAAGGGTAGCCCCAAAGTTCAAATGACCCCTTGCAGCACTAAATTGAATTCTGAACTTTACTTCCCGAAGATACATTTTAGCTGCTTTATTTATGTTTCTTTCATAAGGAAAGACATGGCAGGGAGGAGGGCAGCATTCCTGACAAGCCCCAGCCTCCTTGCAGCGACACTGCAAGAAAAGCTTGCCTTCCCAGGATAAGAAGTAGCCTTTTAAAAGCTGCACAAGGATACACACGTGCTAAGTGTGAAAACCAAACTCTGAACCCAGAGAAAACCAAACTCTGAACCCAGAAAAACCAAGTGCTAAGAAAACCAAACTCTGAACCCAGAGGCTTCCTTTTACAGAATCCCACAGTTGCATATTAGAGGCCGCAGTGTTGAAAGGTCCCACTCACAAGCTGTCTGGCTCTCATTTATTCACTCGTACACATGGCCCTTCACTGCAGAAGATTCTGGAAACAGGAAGCTTCTTGCTAAAGGAGGAGCTCATGATAAGACAGTGGCTGTTCCATGGCGGGCATGGACTCTAGAGGATGGCAAATTTTCATCTAAAATCCTGTGGTCCTAGATATTAGCTGATGATGAGAGGATAAAGTTAACGAACCCCATCTTAACTTTATAAAGGCAGTATTGAGTCAAGTGGAAAGGTTAAAGAAAAAATTTTTTTTAATTGAAATGGACTTAGCAAAACTGACCCTAAATAATCCCAAACAGTATGTTCTGGAGGAGAGAGCCAAAACTATCTGGCTTTGTGCAAAGGGTTCTTTGCTTTCCTTGAGTCCCAAGGTAAGTTAATTAGGCACAGAGGGACATAGTAGAACCATGGGTCCCATTCCAACTCTACCCAGCCTTGTGTTGTGTTGTTCTGCCCGCCAAAGCTCCTCCAAGCCCCCAAGGGGAGAGAGAAGTACATGAAAAGGCAAAGCAATGTGCCGGCCCCGCCCAGAACAGCACAGTCCTGCCCTTCCCGGACCAGGTGTGTGTTGGTCACAGGATCGAGGGCTGTCTAGAAAGCCCTCTGTGGGCCCAGCCAGGCGGTCTTCTCTGTAGGTGCTGATAGGGGCAAACCATCACCCTCTCTGGCCTCTAGCTATGACAGCCTAATCTTGGAGGAACAGATTAAGAATATTGTCTGTATCAGCTGAGAAATCTCCTTATAAACAACTTTTCAGGGAAGTGGTAAAAATGAGTCTGAACAAATCATTGGCATAACCGACATATTAGGTGATTTCAGAAAAATAACTGTAATGTCATTTCTAATGGTCTTGGAAAGAAAGGCTTGGAGGCCCCTCCATTGTGTTCTGACCAGGGAAGGGGAGGTGGCAGAAGCCCAGGTCTCCCCAGGATCTTGGTTCCATCTGTCCTGTGGGGTGCCTGCTAGTGGCACCACAGGGTTCCATGCAGTGCCTACAGAATCCAAAGATTCCTTCCCTGGGATCTTCTTTGTATACATAATAGATGGCTTTGTAAACATAACTCTGAAGGATGGTGTTTATTGGACTTTCTTTAAAAATTCTTCAAGGATATATCAACAACCCTTTGAGCCAAGAGAATTTGAGAGAGTCAAATTGCTGTGTTCACCAAGTATCTCCTCACCGGTAGCTTCAATCTGCATTTGTATTTGTATAGTCAGGGGTTATATTCATTCATTCCTTCATTCAGGACAAAGCCTCTGAAAACCGTCAGAGAAAAATCTGACAGCAAAATATCCTGTGCTGCTTTCAAAAGTGGATCATTTTAGGAATGCCTTATCTTTGCGGTTGCCCTTCTGTGAAATACACAATTCAGGGGACTTGGGGGGAGAGAGCTTGACATAAAGGAAAGAAGGCTCAGCTGCACCCCCAGATCCATTTACTAAGTACCTTTGTCTCTCCAGGGGTACAGGTGAGCACCTCGAACAGGGGTGGTAGGGCAGCTTACTCACCTCTGTATCCCCAGCCCTTAACCACACACCTGACCCATAGCAGGTACGAGAAGAAAGCAAAAGAATGAATGAAAGGATATGTCCAGTAAGTGGAAATGATAAATAAAGGTCCTGCCAATGTCACCAGATGACTGTGCACTTGGCAAGGAGGACAAGCCTATGTTCATTATTGATTCTTCTGGGCAACCGCTACAGATCTACCTTTCGTTTTGAATTCAGTGTTCTGTATGACAAGGTACTCCTTGATGGAGACCATCTTCACTCATGGACTCAACATTCTTGGAGGGCAGGGAGGGTGATGCTTATCTCTGTGTCCTCATGCCAGGTACAGACCCTCAGGGGTGGTGCTGAGAATGCACCCCTGAAAACATCTCGCTGAGCCCCAGTCCTGGTGATCGATCCTTGGAGGCCTCAACTACTACAGCATCAGGGGAAACAGACTTGTCCCTGAGCAGCAGTGGTAAAAAATTAAGCTAAGTGTCTTATTAGGATTGTCAGAGGTACGAAGGAGAAAACGTGGGCCCAAAGGGCATGTATAATGAGGTCCCAAAGTTGGAGGTGGGGGTGGCAGGGGTAGTGCCAGGGAAGATTAAGCTGATTTTACTGGGCAGGGGGCAAAGGGGTTCAGGCTGTTGGTGCCCCAACTTCTCAGCATCATTAATGCCTATTTCCTTCAACGGCCAAAGAGATCCGTGCTCCCTGGCAGTTAGCAGAGGAGTTTGTCAAGATGAGAAATCCACTCGGAAACATTTTACATCTTTCACACAATTGGCTCTTTCACAATGTAATTGTGTCAGAAGGAGAGGCATGCAAGTACTCCCCAGGCATCGCGAGGCGGTTTCTACCCAGATCTTGACAATGGTTGCCAGGTTCTCTGCATTACCCTGATTTCCACAAAAGGAAAAGGGTAGTGGGATACCCTGGGACCATCATCAAAGCAGGAGATATAGATACTTTATTCACCATCAACAGGAAAAGGTATTTCCAGTCTCATATTATCTTTCTCGGAGGAAAAAAAACCTTTCTTGTTTTCAAGGTCTTAATAATGTGGGTGGCCAAATATAGCCATCTTCCACATTAGGGCTAGCTAATATACGGCCCTTAGATCACCAGGGCTCCCGTCCATATCCAGGACAGACCCCGCTTACCAGTTACTGCATACTGAGACAGCCTCAGAATCCTTCTCAACACCACCTTTCAGGCAGTCATTCCAATCAAGTGATAGTCATGGTTGAGATTTTCCCCCGCTCTTCTAGGTCAACCTCACCGGTCTAACTTCTTGCTGCTCCCCATCCAGTTGACATTTTTTTCCTGCCCTTTCTTCCACTAACAGAATCTTAATTTACTTCAGGGAACCGTCCACCCTCCCCATTTGCAGATTAATAATTCTGCCCCTGTCTCTGGAAGTAGGTACATGGGTCAGGCCCGGCTGTTCAGAACATCGAATCTCTCCAGACATAGAGATGATACCAGGGATGTCCATAGGTTCTAACCTGGTCCAAAGAGGCTCAGTCTCAGGACTTAAACCAAGACCACAAGGAAAAGGGAACATACTTCTACTTGTGGACCTGAGCTCATGAAACTGTAAACCCTCAGCCACGGGGAGAAAACCTTCCCCAAAGTGATACCAAGTCGGAGATCCTCACAGATGAGTGAGAGAGGGTGTGAGTCCCTGTGAGTCATGACATCATCTGTTTCTCTGTCTTCTGCTGTTCTTGCTTTGTTTTGTTTACCACTTTCAAGTATACAATGTGGTTTTATTAACTGTAGTCACCGGGCTGTCCATTGCATCCCCCAGGACTTTATTCTCTTATAACTGAAAGTTCCTACCTTTCGACCACCTTCGCCCATTTCACCATGCTCCACCCTACCCCCTTGCTTTTGAAAAACATCTCCTGATACATTTGAACCTAGATCTGTCTTTGCTGTCTTCAGTTATGTGAAGCAAAGAGAGGCAAGCTGGCTTGAGTTGAGTTTCTGTCACTTGGAACCGAAGTCACCGCATGGGCACAATCACCTAACTTCAACAGGATGCTTTTCTTGGCTAGGAATGGCCTCCAGCCGGAGTCAGATAGTTTAAAATTGGCAGGCCCTACCCTCGGTGAGGTGAGTCACGGCACACTGAGAAGAGGCCAAGACCATGTACTCCCCACATCCAGAACGCTGGAGCTGAGCTGACAAGCACCGCCCCTGGAGGAAGCAGTCATAGAAGGGACATTAACGAAGAAGAGACGCAGAAGGAGGACACTCACCACTGGTGGCTCCGAGCTGCCCTGCGGTGCCTTTCCTGGGCACAACCAGGTCTCCAGGCACTAGCAGCCCTGGCCCTGGGGCTTTGATTTGCCAACTCAACCTCCACAGACACAACTTGGACAAGCAAGCCCAGGACCTGTGAAGTCCTCTCCCCAGCCCACTGCTTGAACCATATAGTTCACTCTCCTCCAGAAACCCTCAGGGTTTGTCCTTCCTTGCACCTCCCATGTTTCCCTCTAGATCCACCTGCTGTACTGTCTTCCTGCACCACTGGACCTCACCAGGACCCATCATTTACCCTCTCCCTCTGACTCTGCAGCTGCAGGGTTTAGGCTCCCCGTCATTCGTAAAAGTTCCCAATGAGCTGACCTAGTTCATAAAAACAGAACCCTGACACATGTCCATACTCTCTAGTTCATTCAGTCCGCAGATGAAGGCGGATTAGGGTTTTGCTGTGTATCAGGGCTCCTTCCGGTAGAGGTGAGTTTGCTTCTGAATCTTTGCTCCTCTTATTATAAGCCAAAACATTGCCAACATTCTCCCTGTTATGCAATATTGAGGGTTAAAATATGAATCGGGAGTAATCATGTATGTATTATTTATAATTCAGATATTCTGGGTATTATGCCAAGAAAATACGCATATTTCAATTGGCAAATCCCTCTTCTTTTCTGGAGAACTCACATTTTAGTGATCATACCAAAGGGGACATTTGGGTTCATTTCTAAGCTTGTGCCAAGAGAAACAAAAGAGTGCAATTTAGCTCCCACTGTTAATAACAGATGCCCCCTTCTGGATGCTTTGTCAAACCTCTTAACAAACACATGTGTCCTGCTCACTCCTTGGCTCTATCACTCCTCTGGCTCTCACTGGAACGTATTTCATGCCTAAGAGAAAACACATCAGCAAGAGAAAGACTCTGGCATTTCTATAAACCCAAACCACTCTAAAACCCCATGGAGAGTTGTTTCCCTTGACAGCTTTCGAGGAATCTCTGGAAATTTATTAATTTTTAGGAACTAGTTTCCAGCAGGATGTAAGCCATTTTTAAAGGACCAGTTATAGCCTTGTTCTATACTTGGAAACTGCCCATTCAAGCAAGAACAATCACGAAAGCTTTCTAGTGATGGTAAACCTCTCCTCCCATTCCAGGTGTGTGCTTTCTCTCCTTTCTCAGTTCACTCACAGCTGGCTCACAGAAACCCTCCTTCCCTCTCTATCCCTACTTCGCCTTCTTGTCACGTGACTGCACCGGTGCTGCTAGCCAGGTGCTTTGAGCTGGATATCGTCAGTCGGGAATTGTCCCTATCTCTACTCTGCTAAGTTCTCCCATATGGCACAGGAGCAGAAGGTCACAAACCATATGTCCCAGACTCGCTTGCCAGCATTGTTCGCTTTTCACATCTTCCAACGAGCAGCAATCCTGAGCGATTTGGAAGGCAGGAAGAAGCGGAAGCTATCATTGCTCCAGCAAGCAGGCAGGCACAAGGCTGTGGCAGACACCAAGCGTGGGTCTCTGGGGTAGCTTCTAGAAACTCTGCTGTGAATCACGCCTTTCCATGTACAGCAGCTGAGATTATCAGCAACTATCTCTTGTGCTCATGTCCCTGGAATGCATTGAGCTCTGCCTAAGGTTATGAATCTGCAGGGGGATGGGGGGCAGCAGACAATGCAAGGTTGTGGAAATAGAAGTTGCAGACCCCACATTCCTTTATAAGTGAAGCACCTGGATGAGAACACTGCAGAGTTCATATTGGGAAGACTGACTATCGGACAGGAGAGGAGGGACCTCTTTGGCTGAGAAGGAAAGCTCAATCTGCAGGATCAAACCAGGCCTGCGAAGAGAGACGGGTCAGAGGTACAGATCTGCATTGACTCCTGAGCCATAACCAATGGCTTGGCTCCATGAGCGAAGGCTTTTGGAAGGAGTAGGATCAAAGAAGTGGTGGCAATGAGCTCTGAGGAAGAGGTAGAGAGATGAACTTGTCAGAATGAGCAGAGTCTGAAAATGATACCCTGTGTTCCATTCAACATTTTACCAAAGGACACCTACTACAGACGTTGCCTCACTAACCAAGCAGAGAAGGGAATCCAGCCTAGACAAGTCAGCCTCTTTCTCCACCTCCCCCAGCTCCTGAGCTCTGTGGCTAGGACAGAGATTGAAATTATGCCTTGATTCAACAGCACAGACCTCTGGAGGCTATTATGATTGCTAAATACCCCACCTGCCAAAATCAGAGATGGAAACTGTGTTTCCAATATGGCATCATTCCCTAGAGAACCAGCCAGACACCTGGTGGCAGTTAGATTACATCGGGCCCCGTCTAATGAAGGGTCAGCAATTTGTCCTCACTCGAATAGACTTACTCTAGATTTGGATTTTCCTTCTCAGTCCCCAATGCTTCTGCTGGACCATCATCCCTGAACTTACTGAATGCCTTCGTTGTTATCATAATGTTGCTCCCACATAACATTGCTTCTCGAAAAGAAACTCATTTAGGCAGAATGAGTAAGGCAATGGATTTGTGCCCTTGGCATTCACTGTTCTTACTGTTTCCCTATTATGCAGAAACAGCTGACCTTCTAGAAAATTTCAGTGGCCTGTTAAAACTCAGTTATGGCACCACCTCAAAGACACTGCCGTGCAGAGCCAGGAAGCAATACAATAAAATGCAGCATATGCTGTGAACCAGCAACCAATACAGGACTCTTTCTCTGACGGCCAAAATGCAAATGCAGAAGATCTAAGCAATGAAACCAGGAGAGGCCACCCTTGCTGTTACTCCTATAGCCAACTTGCAAAAAATTCTTTGGGATTTTATTCATTTATTTGAGAGAGAGAGTGCATGAGCGGAGGGGAGAGGCAGAAGAGGGAGAGATGCAGGCTCCTCTGCTGAGAGAGAGCCCAATGTGGGGCTCAATCCCAGGACCCTGAGATCAAGACCTGAGCTGAAGGCAAACATTAAACTGACTGAGCCACCCAGGCACCCCTCAACTTGCAAAATTTTTCTTCACATCTGCATAACTTTGGAGTCTGCTTGCTTCGAGGTGTTTGTTCCCAAGGCAGTCATGTATTCACTGGAGGGAAACAACAATCGTGCCATTGAACTTGAACTTGAGATGGCTACCGGGCCATTCTAAGTGCCTCCTTCCACTAATCCAACAGGCAAAGGAGAGGATTACTACACCAAGTTTAATGATATCTCCTGATTACCAAAGAGAGATACAGCTGCTGTTAAACAATGGGAAGTGAGGAGAATATGCCAAGAATCCAGAGTATTCTCTGGAGAACCATCTGGTGATTCTATGCTCAATGGCAAAAGTTACTGAAAACTTACAACAACCCAATGCAGTGAGTACCATCAAGGGTAGAGACTCTTCAAGAGGAGACTGTCAAGTCATTACACCAGGCAAAGAACGATGATCTGCTAAAAGGCTGGATAAAGGGAAGGCAAAAGGGCAAAGGGAATTGAACACATGGTGGAAAAAATAAATTACAATACCAACAATGGTCTCATAACCTGCCGCATCAACAGGGGCTACAACAACTACGCATATCCCTCTATTATTATTCATATATTTGTATATATTGACCAATTTTCTTTCCCACCTACCATTCCCTTATTATTTTACATGTTGTGATGTTCATTTAACTTTATAATGTAGTTTTGACATGATGAGATATTAAAGGATAACGGTGATTGGTTGGATGGGCCATGAGCATCCCTCCAAGCCAGTATGCTGTGGCATCCATGCCTTAGTTTCTCCTATTTCATGGCAAGAATGAGATCACCTTTGTTGTAAGAGAGTTGTATCGTTATTATATAGAAGCATGTGTCTGTTGTCCTTGTTCTTTGGAAGTTCTAACCAGAAGAGAGGTGTGTTCATGGGTGAGGAGGAGGTAGAGGTGGTCTGTGCAGGATGGTAGTGGAGGGACTCAGCAGAGTCCCTGTTCTTTTCACCTTTACCCTGCAATGCAAGGCCTCAACATCTGAGAGCCACACTTCTAAAACTCTCTTCAAACAGTCTTTCCTTAAGGCTGCCAAGGAGAGGTACACTCGCAAGACTGGGAAAGCAAGATGGTGATGGAGGGAAGGCAAGTGGGACTTGATTATTGGCAGATAGGTTTTGTCATCAGCTCCCAAATAACCCTGAACACGGAACATGACTTCCTTACCTCTGGCATTTAATGAGAACTTGGAAAACACTTTCTTGACAAGATGGATGAATAAATAACCAGATGGATATATAATGGATGGATGGATGGATGGATGGATGGATGGATGGATTCATGAAAGGAAGCTGAGGCAGAAAATATACTGTATAGTCAAGAAATTTGATGTTAGAAGGAAAATTTTGAATAAAAATAAGCATAGATACATCAATTGATGCTTTGGGCTTTAACCATAAATGACAGAGCATCCAAAGTTAAAAGAACATTTCAACTCAAAAGAGAAATCCACAAAGGGGAGAAATTCAAATGTGCTAGAGAGAATGGTGATCACTATTAATGTAAATTCTCAGACTACATGGGAAAATGTGGGCTCCACAGGGAAAGACAGAACAGGGATTTGGGATCTGGGGAGAGATCTGCCTACTGACGTTTAATACAGCCTCACTATTTTAGACGCAGTCTCAGTGCTGACATGAAAACCTGGGGAAACAGATTTGGGCTCCTAGAAAAACTTTTTAGCCAGTAGAGACAATCAACCATGATAGCGGGAGCCTCTGTCCACGAGAAGCATTTGTGCAGCAGCTAGATGGCCAGATCTGGAAAATACTATAAAAAGGATTCTTGATCTGGCTGGGAAGTAGACAAAGATTCTCAAACCCTTTCCAAACAACTTCCAGGTTGCTCTCTCCCCTCCTAGGTCACTGTGATATTTACAACTGGCCAGGACACAGAGGCTTACCTGCAGGAAAACTTGAGATACTGAGCCAGCTAGAAGGAGAGCTATTTTGGGACGAGGGACCCATCCCCACACTCCTCAACTTACCACTCATAAGTAGTTGCTTACTCGGCACATGCAGGAGGGGCTCGAGAGGAAGAGTGTCTGCTAAATAAAGCAGTCTAATTAATAAAGCGACTGTCAAGTGCCTGCAATGCTAATTTCACCTAGTTGGCTTCTCACACACGCCCCAAATAGGCCACCGTGTCGCCGAAAGGGAAGTCATTTCTAAATTATCCTTTTAAGAGGAAGACAAGTGCACAAACTGGAGGGAGATGAGGAGGACGCTGGAGGTTGAAACAGTATCTGAAATTCAGAGTTTGCGCCTCTGATCTTTCTTTTTCAAAGATAATCTCAGCCAGCACCACCCCCTGAGGCTGAACAGCAGTGGAAGTGACAGCTCCCTGCCTCACACTGGAAACCCGTCTACAAATTGCATTCAGATTTGAATTCAAAGGTGTCCTGCTGAATGAACCCTCCAGCAGAGCCAGAGTTTAAATGCCTGACGGCGCTCTGACTTTCTTTGAGCTGAGCGGGTCTCTGGATTTCTAGCCACTGAATCTAAGGCCTGAAAGGAGAGGTGATCCTGGCAAAGGTTCTGGTTTCAGACCAGCTCTGGGTCTCCTTCCCAATTGTACTGCTTTCCAGCTGTGTGGGCTTGAGCAAATAGCTCCACGACTCTGAGCTTCCATTCTTCATTCATGAAGCTTGGACGGCCATATATTTCGACCGCACTGATGCAAAGATTAAGTGAGATTATGTGTGTGAAGTTAGGAATACAGAGTAGGCTCTCACAAAAATATAGCAGGCTCTCACAAAAATATTACTTTATCTACCATCGAACCTTAAAATCATTAATGATTTTAAGGTTCGATGGTAGATAAAGTAATATTCATTCTTCAGTGGGACTTAGCATCTATAAAGTGTTATGGTGGATCACTGCGGGCTCAGGTACACATTCAGCAAACATTCAGCAAACGTTCAGCAAGTAACAATTAACACTGATCAGCACCAAAGATGCTGCACCCATGACTCATGCTGTGGCTCTAGAGATAAATAAGATGCCCTCAAGGAGTCCATGCCACATCTTTATCTAAGCCAGACAGAAAAGTTGCATCACTTTGTTATTGTCATAAGAGCCACTTGGGGTCCTGCTATTCCTGAATTTGTAACTGTTAATGTTGTCCGGCAGTTGGCTTCTGGCCCAAGACAGGGCCATGCTCAAGGATTCAAAGGCAGTCATTGAACCCAGCCCGGAAGACTTAGGAATGCTTTTTCACCAAACTGACAGCTAAAGAGAAGATGTTTCTGGAACACACGTGGCGCACAGGTTTCCAGCATGGCACACCACAGTCACTGCGCAGGGTTACTGTGGGATGTTGGCAGCGTGTTTCTTTTTCATCTACTGCTGAGTGACTCATACATTTGTTCCCCAGTCAACAAGCATCTCCTGAGCACTTACTATGTGCCAGACACGATGGCAGGTGCTGTGAAAACAGAAGCGAGATTGACAGTCCCTGTGCCTGAAGATCTCATAGTCTGATGATGCAGACACACAGGTCAGATGCAGAAGTGGATGGTATAGTGCCTAGATCCTGTGGTGGGGAGCTGGACGGCACAGAGAAGGGCTCCCCACACCCAACGGCGGCCATCAGAAGATGGATCGTGACCACAGTGAAGTGAACCAAGGCTAGGACACAGACCACAGTGAAAGATGAAAGGATCCTCAAGTGTATAAGCCAAGAGGCACAAAACAGGGCAAGACTTTGGGTTGGTTCCCTCTGGCTGCCCCAAAGTCTGAATGTAGAGGTGTGGCAAAGGGTAATGTGGAGAAGTAGACATAAGTGAGACCACCCACTTCCTCTAGATAGCCCAAATGTGTCCCCCTGTGTAAACAGTAATTAAAACAAGGAAAATTTATGTCGCTCTTTTTAGCATATGGCCCACGAATAAAAGACCTGGATGACTCTAGTGGGTGAGCCCTAGATTCTTGGTTGAATCCTTACCTACACATTTGGGGCCCACCCTGTAGTACAGAGCAGGGAGCTATGGTCTACCTAATGAACTCAGCTTGAATCCAAGAAACGTTTCATGTGCATGTCATCTATGTCATCTGTGTCCTCCCCAGAGATAGTCCACCAGTACCAGCTCCTTCCTGGAACACAGTGGTCACCATTACTTCCACCAACCCAGAGCTCATTGGATCACTCTCCTGGTATTGACACTCTGGGTTCAGAGAAAGATTAACACCTTGTTTGTTGGTCTGGCTATCACCTGGATTGCCATCACCAACTTTTTGACTCCTCAGTGCAAACCCAGCACAGCTTCAGGAAGGGGCAGAATGTAGGAGAAAGTGCAGGGGCTCTGGGGACAGAGTCTGGCTTTCTCGTGGACGGTCCCATGCACTGTCTAGGTGATGTTGATGTGAGGCTAGGCAAGGCCCTTTGCAAATCAATTTCCTGCTCTACAAATGGTGATATTGATATTGATATATCCCCACTATATATTATATAGAAGTGGGGATATTAACGTTATTATATAGAAGTGGGGATATTAACGTATCCCCACGTTGGGATACACTGGGAGAGACCACCACCAGGCAAGCTCCTAGGGATAGGATTTTGTTCTCCTTTCTGCCATACTTCCTTTTTTTTTTTTTTTTAAGATTGATTGATTGATTGATTGATTTGACAGGCAGAGATCACAAGTAGGCAGAGAGGCAGGCAGAGAGAGAGGAAGGGAAGCAGGCTCCTTGCCAAGCAGAGAGCCTGATGCAGGGCTCGATCCCAGGACCCTGAGATCATGACATGAGCAGAAGGCAGAGGCTTAACCCACTGAACCACTCAGGCGCCCCTCCTTTCTGCCATACTTTTAATCACTAATGATTATCTGGCAGATGGAGAAATATCATGAAATTTTTAGGAACAACTGAATAATTGTAGGCCTAGTGCCTGATAGAGCAGAGAGGAGACTCCTCCCAAGACCACGTTTTTCTCATCCAAGCAAGGAGATGGTGAATATGCCTGCCGCTTTGCAAAAGGCTCATCCAACCTCTCTAACAGAAAACCTTGAACTAGTCCTAGGTGTGGCAGGCAGATGAAGTGCACATGCCAGAAATAAGAAACCCACGTCCATCAGCAGTCGTGGACCCCACACTCACATCAGGCTGCATCCTTCAGACAAAGATTTTAAGCCTTTGTTTAGCAATTAGATTAAAACGTGTTGGCTGAGTGAACAAGTGATTAAATTTATCCAGGGAAGCCATGAGGAAAAAAAAATCATGCATCGCACTTTTTCCAAACCTTTGCACACACCATCCCACAAGGTAGGTAACGGAGTACCTTTCAATGCCATCTTTGACTGACATGGGAACTGAGGCTCAGGGAGGTCATGTAAGTAATAAGCAGTAAAGCCTGGCACAGAATCCACACCTCCAGCTCCCAGAAGTTGCTATTTCCTCCATGGGCACCGAGCTGTCCACCTGCAGCCCTGCAGGTAGACATTGTTTAATTGAAGCCCAGCAATGGAGCACCTGGGTGGGTCAGTGGGTTAAGTGTCTGCCCTCTACTCAGTTCCTCATCCCAGGGTCCTGGGATCAAGACCCCGTCTGGCTCCCTGCTCAGTAGAGAGCCTGGCTCTCCCGCCCCTCCCCCTGCTCATGCTCTCTCTCTATGTCTATCTTTCTCTCAAATAAATAAATAAGATCTTAACAATAAATAAATAGGAGAAAATGTTTAATTTGAGCCCATCAAGAAAGGAAATAGCATTTTGTAGGGTCAGTAGTTCTGCCTACCATGCAGATACCGCTTTTCCCTTTCCCCTTTAAAAGCCACGCCAAGACGGTTTCCTGCCAGCTGAAGGCACTTTTTCCCTGTTCAATAAGAAATCTTCTGTAGAAAAGAACAAATATTTAAGATGGGGTATTTTTTTTCCCTTCGAGCAGAGCTAAGCAGGGGATAAAGACGTGCTATAATCTTCCTCGTTCGTACGCAAGGAGGAGAGTCTGGATCTACGATCTTGTAAACCTGGAAGAGTCAGATGACTGACATTTCTTAATCCAGGCACTCAAATTTCAACCAGATGTAACTCTTCTATGGTCCAAGACAGATGTGGCATCCAGAAGTACTATTACAGGTTGTAGAGAAAGGGAAAGTTCAGTTTGTACTTACGCGGCAATGAACAGATACCCGACTGTACGCCAAGATACCAAGAATTATGAATCCAGGGGGACAGAATGTTTTTGGTTTTTTTTTTTTCCTGGAGAAACCAATGAGTGACCCCAATACCACTATGACTCAGGAGAGACCGTGTGTGCCCTGATGTCACAGAAGGAAAACCAGACATAAAAATCTAGTATAAACATTACAGGCCAAGACTGAAGTGAAGGCGGAAAGGTTACCGTCGACAATGTGGATATAAAAATATCAATCTGCAATATAATTATAAATAAAACGGTTGTTAACTTTTACAATGCCTATATATATTTATGTAATGTCAAAGCTTACACACCACCAATCTTTATATCAACTTTTATATTGGCGTTCTGAGAAAAACACCGTATTTCCTGGCGCTTTTTGTAAAATAATAGAGAGGCTGTGGTCATAACCATCCTTCAGATGCGTAGATGGCATCTGTGCGTGTGTAAATGGTGCGTGTGCTGTGTAGTTAGGCATAAATAACTCACCGGAGACGCCAGATATGGCCAGAACAGCATTGCCACTTTGACCTTTAGCAGAAACAGCATGAAAATATCATCCCCGAGTCCACCTGCTTTACCCTGCCCCCAATTCGGGAATGTGAGAAGGGAGAAACCGAAGCCCCGAACACTTCCTGTAGTTCTCACTGAGCACAAAGAACAGCTGGCCTGGAGCCAGGGAGGCTGATCTGAAGTCCCCACCCACCACTAGCCAGTTTGGTAATCTTGAAGCAAATCAAACGTTCACTTTAGGTCTCTCTTCATAACAGAGATTTGAGTGTATGGGGAAGATGAAATCTAAAATCATGTGACTTTCTGAGACACTGGACCAGAAATCCTGTGTTAGGGTAAGGGCTGACACAAAGAGCTGATCACAGAGGTAACCTGAGAAAGTGGCTCACCTATTCCAAGGACGAAACTGTCACCAGCTTTTGAAGACCTCACGGGTGACAGCTGTCCTAAAGAGCACCGCTCTGCAGGGGAAGCAACCCCAGCTCTCTGGCCATGGGGCTGGGTTTAAATTCTGACCCCCACTTCCCAGCTGTGTGACTGTAAGCCAGTCACTTAATCCTCTCTGAGCAATCCTTGTCGTCATTCATAAAATGAGATCAGCCATACCCACGTAATGACATTGTGAGGATTAAAAATCCATGAGTAACACAGCGCCCCCTGTGTAGGAGATGGCTACTTCCCCTCTTCCTTCCCACCTGAGTTCATTTATGAGTTACACCGGGAAAAAGCTTCATCGTGTCTGCAGCATGTCAGCCATGGTGTGTTGTCATGAGGACCCCATGACATAACAGGTATGAAGACATTTTGAGTATCTCACTTAAACCACACATTGTCTTTGGTATTTTTTTAGAAAAGGTACTTTAGGAAGAGTAGGTAAATGCGTTGTGGAGACATAATAATCAATATCATGCCATCACAGGAGAGGGAGGAAACCTTTCTCTGCCCACTTCATCTTTTAACCTTGGTCCACAAAGAAGACCCTCTTCCTACATAGTGAACTTCAGGAAAAGACTTTCCACCTGCTCTGTCCTCACTCCGATTTGCTCTTCTCCATGAGAAAAATAACAGTGAAAACACAGCTTTTTGAGAAGACTTCTCCGGCCAGCCAGTAGCAAGGAAATGGAGGCAAGAGGAAGGGGCAGGCCTGCATTCTCCCCCAGCTATGGGCCCAACAGGCCAACTGAGTGACACGGGGGGCATGTCTACAAGACGAGTCCAGGTATGCCCGCACATGGCAACAAGGAGCACAAGAAGGAGCACTCAGACGTGGATGAGGCGGCTGAGGTGGGAATCCTGCCTTTGTTTGATCAGTTCTCTCTCAGTACTTTGGGCATGGCTCCCGGGGAGCCACTGTCAAACTACACGGCCCAGCATTAAACTCACAGTCTCTGCCACTCACTCGTCACCAAGGGCTGGGTCCAGATCGGAATGTGGAAACTACATCTTGCCTCAGGCCTAGAATCTGTTCTCCATGCTGGGGCTGACCTGAGCTTTGCTTTTAGATTCCTGGGAAAGGCCCAGGTTAAAAAAAGCTGCGTGTCATTTTCCTTTTGACCATAGAATCCACTAAACCCCTCAGAGAAAACTTAGTTTGTTTGGATGCCTAAAAGAGATGACATCAACTTTTATTATAATTGCTTACAGGCAGGCCTGGTGGTGCTCAAACCATGGTCCTCTGGCCAGCAGCATCAGTCACCTGGGAAATGGCCTGGCATACTGAATCAGACACCCGAGGCGTGGGGCCCAGCAGTCTGTTTGAACAAGTCCCCCAGGAGATTCTGAGGCATGCTCAAGTTGGAGACCCCAAATCCCAGAAACCGTCCATCACCCAACCAGTCAATTCTACCAGGCCTACTATGTACTACAAACGAAGCCTAGACACGCTTTTCAGGGTGAAGGCTGACATAAGATGAGCCCCCATCCACACCCAGCACACAGAGAAATTAATTTCCTCATACAGGAATTCCGTGTTTACATGGTACCTAACACCTACGTGATAACCATCTCGGCAAGTATCCACGGGAAACACACCCTGGTGACGTTTTCCCGCTGTTAGGGACTCTCCATCCCTTAGGATTAACAGAAACATCCTTGGAGAAGAGCAGGGAGAAGCCAGAAGCCTTACAGCTAAAGTAAGTGCTTCTCACATTTTGTCTTCCTCACCTCCTCCCACCTGTTGTCTCCTCCTAAGCACACACATGCACACACACGCGTGCGCAAGTACGGGCACACCTATGAACACTCTGCAGAGACAAGCCTCCAGTCCCATCAGTTAAGGTAAACCCAGCACAAGCAGGATTCTGGGGCTATGGGGAGCAGGACCTCCGTGCTCTGCAGACTCATTACTCGTGTCGTGATGAACAGGAATGGTAGTGCGGCTCAACACAAAACATAGTCTAGTGTTGACAAAGATGCAACTTTTTTAGAGCAGCTGACAGGAAAATTGAGAAGCAGGTACAGAGGTTTGCTCTAGCCCTCTTCCCCCATGCAGGGTGAGGCTTCCCCGTTATCAACATCCCCTGCCACATGGCACATTTGTTACCACCGATGAACCTGCATGGACACATTTTCCCTCAAAGTCCCTAGATTACCTTGGGGTTCACTCTTGGTGCTATATGTCCTATGGCTTTGGACAGATGTAAAGTAACACATATCCATCTTTATGGCATCATACGAAGTGTTTTCACTGCCCTCAAAGTCCTCTGTGCTCCACCTAGTCCTCCCCCCATCCCGGTGGCAACCACCGATCTTGTTTCTGTCTCCACAGTTTTGCTCTATTCCATTTTAAAATATGAATTTGGATGCCTGGGTGGCTCAATCAGTTAACCATCGACCTTTGACTCAGATCATGATCCCAGAGTCCTAGGACCGAGTCCCATGTTGGGCTCTCTGTTTAGCGGGGAGCCTGCTTCTCTCTGTGTCTGTTGCTCCCCCTGCTTGTGCTCTCTCTCTTTATCTCTAACAAGTAAATAAATAAAATCTTTTTTAAAAAGTGCATATGAATTCAAGCAGATAGCATTTTAACGCCTGAAAATAACAGAGGCAGTACCTACAGATGGATTTCCTACATTTTCCTCCATTGAGATTCAACTCAAGCAAAACAAATGCGCAGTTCAAGTGCCCTAGTGTGTTCGGACTGCCCTCAGGTCTTTGCTTTGAGCGCCTGCTTTCTGGGCAATGCCACCGAGCTCACAAGTCTTCAGGGGCCTTCAGGGCTTCCCTCTTCTCAAGGCGAGCATCCTAAACACTGCTGCCTTCTCTTCCTTTGGACCTGGAAACTCAGCCTTCTTTCTCCCCTTGGTAGTAATTGCTAGAATTAAAATAGAGAAGACATCTCAGCCTTCACTCTGCCCACTGGGGTTTCAGTGTGCCAGAATTTTATAGATGTTATTTCATCTAGTCCTTGTGATAACATTGTGAAGAAGCTATTATTATTTCTATTTAATAAATAAGAGGGAAAAATAAGGAAACTGAGGCCCAGAGAGGTTAAGGAACTTACCCCAGATCACAAAGAGCCTAACACAATTCAATCTGATGCTCTACTCTGCCTCTTCCTGCCTAAGGACACAGGTCAGGGCCCTGGGTGAGCTCTTGGCTCAAGTTTACTTCTCAGGCAGCCCCAGCTTGGGTGACATCCATGCAATTGAGGCTCTGTCCCACCCAGGAATGTTGACTTCAGGCACAGATTTGTGCGGTTATTGCTATGGCCACCCAGAGGTCATCCATGGCTGCTGAGCCCACCCCTCTTGACTCAGCCACTTCCATAGGCTTTTAGTCGATTAATCTAGACTCACAATGTTCAATCATTTAATGTCCCAGTTTCTCCAGCTCCTGAGCTGAAGTACAGAGACAAGATGCTTTCTGTACCGACTTTGTACCACAGCCATATAGCTCTAACAGAGAAGGTGGAAAAGATTGAAAGGATAATGCATGGGGCACCTGGGTGGTTCAGTGGGTTAAGCCTCTGCCTTCAGCTCAGGTCATGATCCCAGGGTCCTGGGATCGAGCCCCACATCAGGCTCTCTGCTCAGCAGGGAGCCTGCTTTCTCCTCTCTCTCTCTGCCCGCCTCTCTGCCTACTTGTGATCTCTGTCTGTCAAATAAATAAATAAAATCTTTAAAAAAAAAAAGAAAGAAAGAAAGGATAATGCAACAGGCTATTAAAGTGGGGGGTTTCAAAGGAGATTGCAGCATACAATAGATGCCAGACTCCAAAATCAGGCGTAGTACAGACATTGGTGTGAATTTCAAACATGATGATGAGAACCAGCGAAATGATCAATTGTCCATAAAAATATTTAAAAATATAAGAAATATTAAGAAATTTATTTTTTATAAAAATACCTTATGATTCAGTAATTCCACTCCTGGGTATTTACTCAAAAAGGCAAAAGCACTGAACACATATATCAATAAGATACATGTATCCCTAGGTTTATCACAACATTATCTACAATAGCCAAATTATGGAAGCAACCCAAAGGTCCACTGATAGATGACTGGGTAAAGAAGGTGCAGTAGATAAATATATGTGTCTATATAGACACACATATGTGTACTCACTCACATACATACACACATGCACATGCATGCAATGTGGTAGAATATTACTCAGCCATGAAAAAGTATAAGATCTTACCATTTGCAACAACATGGATGGACCTAAAGGGTATTATGCTAAGTGAAAAAAGTCAAACAGAAAAAGAAAAATACTGTATGATTTCACTGATATGCAATCAAAACAGAAGAATCATCAAACAGATGAATAATCAAATGAATAAACAAACTGATAGTTGTCAGAAGAGGGGGGGTGAGGGATGGGCAAATGGGTGAAGGAGAGTGAGAGATACAGGCTTCCAGCTCTGGGAATGACTAAGTCATAGCAGTTAAAGATACAGCAGAGGGAATATTGTCAGTGATATTGTAACATCACTTTACGGTGACAGATGGGAGCTACAGGTATGGTGAGCACAGCCTAAAGTACAGGCTTCTCTCAACATTATGTTGTACACCTGAAACTAATGTAACATTGTGTGTCAACAGTACTTCAATTTAAAAAAAGAATTTTATTTTTTGAAGAGACGTTCCTTTAGAGATGGTCACTGGGAGCTGGGACTATCAACCACCCCCACTAGAGAGAGATGGAGGGGCGCTACCCACTGACCCCAGCTGGTGAGAGGCTTTGATATGCACTCCCCACAGAGGGCAACACAGCAAATTCACCCTGAGTCCTGCAGAAGAAAGTCAAAGCTGTAGTGGCAGAATTCAGTCCTGTGTCTGGGAAGTAAGTGTAGATCAAAAAGCAGATCAAAGCAAGGAAAACCTGCAGGCTAGAGACGAACCCCTGAGAGAAATGTTGACCCCTCTGGTTTGCCCTCCTTCAGTGGGGGGGGAGACTGCGGACTCTGGGAAACACTCTGCAGGTTTCCGAGGGGAGGAGGGAGGGGGATGGTATTAAGGAAGGTACCTATTGCAATGAGCTCTGCGTGTCATTCGCAAACAATGAATTATGGACACCACATCAAAAACTAATGATGTCCTGTATGGTGACTCAAATAACATAAAAAGAAAAAGAAACAGAAATGTTGACCCCGAGTTGCCCTAAATCGATCCTGCCAGGCTGGGGGCCTCAGCCTGCAGACGTAGAAAGACAATCCGGGTGGAAAGGGAAGCTGAAGAGTGAATGGGCCATCTTCTGAAAGAGAAGCATTTCCCCTGAAAGAGGGCCCAGTCGGGAGTCAGCAGAGAGTGCACAAAAGGGCCTGAGAGAGTGCCTTGAGCAGCTGCCAGGCCAAGAGCAGGGGCAGAGCTAGCTCAGTGCAGCAGTAGTTGTAAAGCCTTCCCTGGCCGGTCCCCCTCCTGTCCCCCACTCCCACACTGGCGGGGTCAGACACCGCTGCTGGGAAGTGGGGAGAATGAGAACAGCTGGGAATAGAGGGCCTCAGTGGGACGGAGGGGGACCCAACTCTTAAATGAGGACTGGGGGCTAGTTAATATATTGGACTGGCCCCTTTGCACGTTTACTGAGGCTGTGCTCGTGACTTAAAGTGACTAAGGACCTGGGGTCACCTAAGAGACCAAAAAAGTCCCGAGATCTGTCCAAGCTTTCACCCTACTCAGCAGACTTAAAGGAATAGCAAGAGATAAAAAATAAAGTTACTTTCGTGATGATACCTTATTATTTCTGCTTATTTACAATATCTGCTATGATGTGCTATCTCCTGCCCTGACAGATGCCACCACCATCTCCCCAGTACCCCAATATCCAGTAACCCGAGCGGAATCCCCTGCTCCCTGCCCAAGTCATGGCTGTCCGTCCCCAGGACCCTTGCGCTGCATTCCCTTCCGTCCTGTGTGGGTGTCCGCTCTCCTCTGCCCCCATCACCACGACTCTAGTCCAGACTTCTGTCACCTGTCATCTGTCCAGATCACTGAGTCACCTCTCGGTTTGGTCTCCCCGACTCTCAGCTTTTCCTGCTCAGTCTACTTCTCTTACTGCAGCCAAAGCCACATTTCTGAAATAGAAGGCCAGCCTCTTTTTTACGTTAAACAGCCTTCTGTGGACCCCTACTGCTTTCAAACACTTTAACTGGTCTGTGAGATTTTGGAGGGACTGGGGCAGTCCCCTTCGCCAGCCTCCTCTTTCCTCACCCCAGTCCTCCACCCCACCCTCGCACAGAACCCACAAGCCCCTTCCACCACACAAACAATGGTGTTGCCTTCTCCTCCTGGTATTTGCTCTTGTACTAAGAAGCCAAATTGAAGAGCTATTCAGCCACTGAGGCTGGGCGGCTGTTCTCTGAGGTGTGAGACATTCCTGGTGTTCTTTGTTTTTTAACCTCGAAAGCCTTCACCTCCAATTTACCATTTTTGCACAGACCCTAACTGGTAGACTGAAACAAGCCAGAGGAACCTGCTGAAAACCACACCCTAAAGGTCTGTGGGGTAGAGCCACTCCACCCCATCTTGTGCCTGCCTGACTATTCAGGTCTCAGTCCAAATATCCCCTCCTCCAAGAAGCTTGCTTTCACATTCCAGTCAGTGTTGGGCTAACTTGGCTTCCACGGAGTTCCATAGCACAGTTTCGTTGCTGCCCATGCTTAACACATGGCATTTCCCCAGCATGTGTGTCCTTGCTGGACTACAGGCTCCTGGAAGGCAGGGCTGTGTCCTGCCTTTCGTGCCCATTACTCAACCTTCCAAAACTTGTCAATGTAACAGGATAACAATAGTCTATCCCTCTGGGAGTTATCATAAAATGAGAAAATTAGTGCAAAGCACTTAGCATGTTGGCAACAACTTAATAAATGTTAGCTATTTATTTTTAATTATTACTCAACATATTGTGGTTGATGAGAAGAATCCGTGGAAAGACTGGCATCATCACTGCAATGTGGCATATACGTGTCCCCACAAGGGACAGCCTGTGGGCAGAGGCTGCTAACACGGTGACTCGCCAAGATCCTTCCTGCCCCAATCACAAATGCCATCAAAGCTGGAAAATTTACTTCCATCAAGCAGTTGTCTGCCCCAGAGATTGATGGAAGATGGGATGTCTCAGCAGTAAAACTCTATTTCTAACTGACTGGAAAAGTTGTCACATATGCATGTGTAAGAAGAGCTTCAGATAAACACCTGTGTTATCACCGAGCCCGGTGACCAGCAAAGCACTGCTCTGTTTCTGCAATTCAATCAATATCCATTTCTGAAACGTACCAACATCACTCCAGAATAAAGCCATTTATTGAGGGAGACTTATTTTCTGTCCCCTCTCCTGTGTCTTCCTTGGCTTCTGTCCCACAGCATCACTTGCTCTGTAGGCAGTTGACTATCATCTTCTGATGTTCTCCTCCTCCCAACCCCCACCCAAAACAGGACTCACCAACCCCATCACTGATGGTAGGGGTGGAAGACTGGTGGCTGGAGGGGTCCTGCTAACAGTGGCAGGACAAAATCATCAAGCTTCATTTGGGGACAAGAAGGAGGTTATTGGATGAGAACCAGCTTGGCATGTTGAGTCTCATTAGTACAGAAAGAAGCCCGGGTGGGCAGATGAGAGGACAGAGCACTAATTTGGGATCCAAACCCCAATAGCTTCACTGTTGGGTTGCTGAAGGTATACAGGAGCATACGCTACACCCTCCATCTAACCAGCAATGAGCGAATGTAGGAAACACAAAATAATGCCTGACATTGAATCAGCTATAACTGAATGTAGCATCAGGCCCTTTCATTTGATGGTCATGACCATCCTGCACCATCAGAGTTATCATTGTCCCCATTTTACTGATGAGGAAACTGAGGCTGAAGAAGTAAGCCCAAAGCCAAACAGCTGATGAGTGATAGCTCAGTGACCCCACATCAATCTTCTCCCATCACAACACCATGCATCTGGGCCCCCAGAGGAGGAAGAGCTCTGAGCAAAATTACATCCTCCAAGGGCTTCAGAATTATTATTATATGAATGATACAGCTCTAATGAGTTAGCAGAGAAAATGTTGACCATCTGGGGCATTCTTTACTTCTGAGGTTGATACTAATGACAATGTTCACATCTCCAGAACCCTGTCAGAGGCCAAGTTCATCTCAGCACTGGAACTGGACAGTCCAGGTGTTTTAACCTCTAAGGCCCTATCCTCTGATTTGCCATCACTGTACAAACTGACATTCTTAATATTGAACATTCTGTAGTGGGATAGTCTTGTGCCTCTCCCTTGGCTCGACCCCCTCTCAACATCAGAACCCAGAGACACAAACCCAAGGACTTCTTTCTCTGGTTGGGGTTGAGGGCTCCCCATCCTACCCCTACTGGAGGCTTCCTTTTTGTCTACGATGAAAAAGAAAGGAAGTTTTACACATCTTAGCAGAAAGGCATCCCTTTCTGATTGGGATGCAAGCTACAGGGAAATGACCAATCGAACAGAAACAAGATCCTACCTGAGGAGGGTCTCAAAGTGACAGTCCATGTCTATTTCTCCTCTCCCTCCAACACAGGGCACGATTTCCCCGCCCTGTGCAGTCAGGCAGGGTCATGACAGACCTGCGGGCTCTGAGCTAAAGGAATGTATGGCACTTTCAGCCTGAAGCTTGAACTCCCAGTACTGATTCTTTAGCATTCTCTTCCCCTACAACAGCCACCTGGAACCCCATGTGTCTCAGACGGTGCAGCTCAATGGTGACAGAGCTTCCATCATCCTGGACCCATGGGCTACTGTGGGGAGCCCAGCCTTCTCACGGACACAAGGCTCACGTAGAGTGAGAGATAAATAAAAGTTTATTATTTTCAGTTTAAGGACTGGGATGTGGGGCTGTTTGTTACTGAGTCATAGCCTAGCCTAGATTAACCAATACATTCCTGGTGTGAGAGACTTTCTCCCAGGTGCAGCAGAGCCCAAGCATGTTCCTGTACTCATTCCACATTCATGGTCATAAGAGCTACACAGACATTTACAATATCTATCAAGACAGTAGATGACCCAGGTTTATTTTGCTTTGGTAGAGGTAACATACAGCAAGATGAAGTCAAATGGAAACAGAGAGCAGAGAATAAGCTTTATACTTTTTTTATGGCAGAATTAACATTTATCAAACACTGACTCTGTGCTTGATATGTTAAGAGTATTATTTCTAATTGCATAACATTCCTGCAATCAAAATAGGTATTATAATCCCCATTTCATGTATCAGGAAACTATGGTTCTTGGAGACTAGGTTATCTGAGGTCACATGTGGAAGTTTGACTGTAAATCCAGACATCTCTGACTTCGCAGTGGAAAAAGTTTTCTGCTATGCGTAATGAGTCTGCCCCCTCAATATTCTCTGAATAAGTGATTACTAGACAGATAGATGGATAGACGGGTGAATGGATAAACAGATAGAATCTTTTATTAACTATGGTCCCCCATCAGTAGTGAAGCCCAAGTCCAGAAAAAAAAAAAAAAAGAAGGCAAGGATTCATGCAGGAAAAAGACAAATTTTTCAAAAAACAAGAGCTTAAAATGGAAAAATGGAAGCACACTGAGAAACCCCACAGTGCTACAGTTTTGAGGGGCAGGCTTTGCCTTTAAAATCCAGGTTCACTCCCACTCACAACTTTCATGACTTTTGTAAGTTACTTTACCTTGCTATGCCTCTGTGTCCCTAACTGTAAAATAGTGCCTGCTTCGCTGTGAGAATTAAGCAAGCCGTTCCAGGGCCAGGGCATAGAACAAAGGTCTGGCACACGGCGAGCCCTCCAAGACTTCCCCTCCTGCTGCCTGTACATGGGTTGTGAAAGCAGCATGCAATGAGGTCCACCACTGAGCATGTCCTCTGCCCATCGTCCCTAAGGGCAGATGGTCCACTTCCTGCCCTCAGGACTCCCCCAAAGGCTCTGTTCCTTGGAGAAAGGATGGACGGTGCAACGTCTCGTGAGCTGAGTTTGTTTTGAATATGAGATAATTCTGTGCCCCAACCACCAGATGACATTGAAATCAAGCCCAGAGCTTAGGTCATTCTGCTTCTTCATGGGAGGGCAGGAGACAAGGCTGTGCTGGAGCACGCATCCCCAGGAGGGTCTGCAGGCCCTCAGACCTGCTGGTGGAGGCTGAAGGCAAGGCTTCACGCTCTCTCAGCTTATCTGTGAAGTTTTGCTTTATACTATCTCTCCAAAGCACCTCTAAACCTTGATTTTATGAGCTTCACAGATGAAGGAAAAACAACTCATTATAATAATGATTGTGATGATAACATTTTGAAATTTTTATTTTTTTATTGATATTATCAGCTTAACCACGTAGAACATGTTGCAGATGATCAAGCCCTTACATATGTGTTAGCAAATCCCACGGCCACACTGAGAAATCAGCAGGACCTGCGGAGACAGATGGTCCATGTCCCTAGTTTACCGATGAGGAAATACACATAAGGCACAGGTGGACCCTTGGTCACATGACCGGCCCAAGGCCAATCAGTGACACTAGCTAAGCTGGACAAGAATCTAGGCTCAGTGGCTCAGAGTCTGAGGTATGCTTCCCAGCAACCACAAGGATGCTTTAGTTCCAGGCTGTACCGCTGCAAAATCCAGAGCCTCGAGCCCCAGGAGAGCAGGAAATTGTTGTGGCATATAGGGATTTCCACATGGTAGGGACTCAGTTAAGTCTTGGTTGAATGAACGCTTACGTGCATTGATGCATGATGCCTTCAGAGTGGGGAGTGATCCTCCCAAAATAAAGCTTCAATGATGGAACAAACGCCATATTCCTCCACCTGTGCAGCCCACAAAGACCCATTTCACGTCCCTTTAAAGTGATAAAAAGACCATTCCCTGGATCTAATGTGGTTTTTTCCAGAATTTTATATGCACGTTAATTCCTTTTAAAAATTTGTCATGGGGGCGCCTGGGAGGCTCAGTCAGTTAAACGTCCGCCTCCAGCTCAGGTCATGATCTCAGGGTTCTGGGATCGAGCTCCGCATGGGGCTCCCAGCTTGGTGGGAAGCCTGCTTCTCCCTCTCCCACTCCCCATGCTTGTGTTCCTTCTCTCACTGTATCTCTCTGTTAAATAAATTTTTTAAATCTTAAAAAGAAGGAAGGAAAGAAAGAAAAGAAAGAAAGAAAAAGAAAGAATCAGGAGATTGGTCCCCAAATTCACTCTTCTGAGAATTTTCCATTCTCTGCTCTATAAATCAGTTTCTGGTGAAAAAAAAAAAAAAAAATATATATATATATATATATATATATATATATATATATATATGCCAGACTGGCCAAGAGTGAATCCCTGTGGGTTTGAAGATGTGCCATGACGCAGCCTGCTGCAGGCACAAAATTTCTCTGTGCTCTACTATTTTATCTTTTAATAATTCATGCAGATTTCACATTTCAGTGCCTAATGTATCTGTTTGTTTAATATAAAATAATGATATAAAATACTTAGCAGTTAAATTACTTGACTTTCTCTGCCCTCACCCTAGAGAAAATAAAATCAAGCTGCGTCTCCAAGAAGATGTGTTTATGCTCTGCCTTACATCACCCTACCCCAGAAGGATGTGGTACACCAATGTGAGTTGCCCCCACCTAACGTGAGTCACCCCCACCTAGGGAGGCACACCCACCTCCCATGCATGGCCCCACTTCCCACCAGGCTCTCTGTTCTCCCCACCCAGCATCATCTCTCATTCTGCAAGCTTTCTGTACCACAGTTGAACTCAGTCAAGTTTCTCAGACTTCCCTGAACACCTGCTTGTGGAAACTGGCCACCAAGAGTACTCCACAGAACTGGGTAGTGGGGTGCTGGCCACAGGGCTGAACTGGACGTTATCTACAGCTCAGCCAGGCCAGAAATCCCCGCCACATCTAAATGGTGCCATCATCATACTTAATCTTCTGCTTACATATCAAGAGCACAGGGGTTTTGTGCCTTCTCTGAGGAAGAAGTGGGGGCCTCTGGAAACTTCTACCCCCCTGCCATCAGGAGTCAGCCTGTACCTGCTGCCTGGGCCCAGATGTGACCCTCAGTCGCCATCACCTGCACCCTGCAAGTCTTCCAGATGCTTACATTCAAATCCTACCAGGGCAAAAACGAACATTTTGTATCATCATTCACTTTTTCTGTTATAAAAGTAATACACGCTCATTGTAGGACATTGGAAAAACACAAGAGTCCAATAGTCACCAACTGTCCCACCACACAGAGACAGTTAACATTCCAGTACTTTTCCCCCAGATTTTCTTCTCTATATAAATTTTACTAAACTTTAATCATAAGGTAGGCGTATTTTATATGCCCCCTGTTAGTACCACTTTAAAGCATTAGCATTTTCCCGTAATAAAATCTTCTAATTATTCCTCAACACAAACGATAATTCCTTTCTCATTTCTAAGTCCAAAATGAGAGTGAGCAAAAAGTAGTACTGAGTACTCCTAAGTGCTAAGATGCTCAAACTCTTTTTCATGGCCGGCAAGGAAAACTAGAAAAGAATTTCCTACAGTGAGCCCTTTTCTCTGCCTCTAGGAAGTATTTCCTGGCATGGGTCTTTGCACTGAGATGACCTTCATCGCCTGAAAGTCACCCCTGGCCATTCCTGAAGGGTAGAATGAATATTCCATCTACTTTTCTCATAGATTCTTGAACTCAGGCACTAATTCTTTAAGCAACTGTGCCTTTTTGTTCTGAGTCTTTGAGGTGCTTGGCTTCCTTGGGCTGCAGAGAGATTCCCAAAGAACCCAAAATATGCTCAGAGTATACTTGAGGTGTGCCCAGGACATTTTTGGCAAAAGCTGACATTGACAAGGATTGCACAGCTGGGATTCTCGGGGAAATAAGTCTTTTTTTTTTTTTTTAATTGTGCCAAAGTATTATTATTATTATTATTATCCACTTGCAGTTGGAAGATCTTGCTGTTATCTGTTCTCAGTTAAATCCAAACAGGAGAGACAACAGAGAGAAAGAGACGATGATGATAGCAATGATGATGGTGATGGGAACGGAAACTTGTCAATGTCTTGCAGCCAGGAAGACCAGGAACATACTTGCAATTGAACAAAGCAGGGCTTACTGACTCATTGCAATGAGAGAAAATGCATAACAGACGGCATCTCAGTCAAAGGATGGTAGAAAGGATTTAGAATAGGTTTTGAGCTTTTGTTAAGAGATCTGGGGAAGGGTTCGAGACAGAGGGGCTTGGCTCTGGATTGGAAACTTTCAGGAAGGAGAAGGAATCCTGTATTTCATTACCTTGACAATTCTTACCCATAAGGTAGAAAGAACAAATTGAAGCTTATTGGTGAACAAGCCTCAGTCACTCATAAGAGCCAGCATGGGGGACGTTTTATCATTTCTGTGATTTGGATCATGTTTTGCCTTTGTCTGTTTTCAGACGCGGTAATGAAGTGATTCAGTTTTCTTCCTGCTAGGAAAAATTCCCATTTTTCCTAGGGTCTTTCATTCATGACACTGGGCTTTGCCCTGAGTGGATGGAAAAAATCCATTTAAAAGTACCGCATTGGGAGAAACAGCAAATGACATAACTTAGCAAATTATTCTTCTGCTCTTCCAAAATCTTTTCCACAAGGTTTTGCTAACTCAACAAACATAGATCAAACACAGACAATTTTCCAGACACTGGGCACAGCACTAGACAAGCAAACAATGAACAAAACCAGCCCCTTGCCACTGAGGGTCTCACAGTCTAGTAGAGGGAATGACCTTGAAGAATCACAGCTGGCGAGCTATGAGGAACTGTGAGAAAGGCCCGATGGAGAAGGAATCAGTCCACCTGACTGACCCTGAAGGATGGCAGGGACTTACTAAGTGGACATAGGTGAAAAGATCCAGAGATCAGTCCAAGTAATCATGTGGAGGCAGGAAGGACAGCCAATGGCTCTAAGTGGTGGAGGCACAGGTGCCTGGGGCAGAAGGCAGGAGAAGTGGCTACAAAGGTAACCCTATCGTGAGGAGTCTTCTATGGGAAACCAAAGAGAACGTTATCAGAGGGGAACCTGGCTGACTCAGTCAGTTAAGCATCTGACTCTTGATTTTGACTTAAGTCATGATCTCAGAGTTATGAGATCAAGCCCCACCTCAGGCTCCATGCTGGGCAGGCAGCCTGCTTAAGATTCTCTCTCTCCCTCTTCCTCTGCCCCTCCCCCTTGCTGGCACATACTCGCACACACATACTCTCTCTTTAAAAAAAAAAAAGTATTATCAGATTTAAATAAGATAGACAACATGGAAAAGGTTTGAAAAGTTTCAAACACTCGGCAAATGCAATGAATTAATGGGTCCGTAGCTTTTGTTCCTCTATTGTCCCTGGTCATTGCTCTTCTCTGAACATGCTGTTCTAACCACGGTCACCACTTGTGTGTGCAGCTGTTGAGGGCAAAGATCATAGAGGTCACGGAAAAGAAAGATAGCAACCAACTGTACACTTGACCTTCAATCAGATACTCAGGGCACCCACACCCACGGCTCCAGGAGCAAGTGCTACTTGGCATTCTCTCCCATCCAGGTTCTATCAAAAGTGCTTCTAAGATAAATCACATTTGAGGAAGACGGCCCAGGGGTCATGTCCTTCTCTCCCTCTTCAAAGCATCTGGAGTGTGGCCTTTATAACAAGTTAGACTGCCAGGAATTATATTCCTGAACTGTATATGTGAAGGAGCATGCGAAGCCTCCCAACCCAGCTATGCTTGCTGCAAAGGTTTTTACCTGCCTTTTAAAAATATACGCGTGTTCAGACCCCAGAGATCTCATTTACTTGGCCGGTGATCTTCCCGGGCATTATGTTTTACATATATATATAAAGGGGGCTCTAAACGAGCAACCAGAGTGGAGTATCACTCCTCTAAAAAACGAAATTTAGGAGCATTTAATCAAGAGTCCTTATAGAAATACCATATCCAAATTGGTTCTTTGCTGGATTGTAAAAGTGTTGTTGAGAATGTTTCTCTTATTCATACAGCTTTTTATCCTAAAGACAGATCCTTCTGGGATGGATCCTCATAACCAAAATCTCTGAAACCCATCAAATTTTTCACCTTGATTTCCGGGAAGCTTCCAGTGAAATATGACACATCAAGTACAGGCATTGGAGTCAGACAGTGCCACTTACTACCTCAGGGACCTTAGGCAAGGGCTCAGTTTACTCATCTCTGAAATGGAAGAATATGAACTGTCCAGTGTTACAGTTAGAATTACATATAAATGTGAATATACAGAATAGAATAGTGTATACCTAGCACATATAATCAGTATATGTCATCAACAAAAAGCAGTTGGCCTGTCATATTGATTTTATATAGTTATTCATCTGTAAAATATAAATTATACATACTGTTATAAGAACTAAACGAGGGCCAAGCCCCAGCACAAAGTGCTCATAAATGTTCATAGCTTCTCTGGCAAACTATTTTCCTGTCAAAAGCAGGCTTGTTTTCTTTGGGGTAGCCTCCAAGTTTCCCAAAAAATTTCAATCAGAAGTTGTCATGAAGTTTTCAACAAGCCTTTACTGATCACCTACTATGTGCTGGATACTGTGTGAACTGCCGGAAATGATGTGGATAAACTGGCTTCCGTCGCTGCCCAAGGAGCTCAAGTCCAGGATAGAAACAGAAGGCAGACATACCACTGCTGGCCAGCAGGACGGTGTCCTAAGGGTCCTCTCTGAACCACCATCCAAGACAGAATCCTGAGTCCAAGGAACTGAGGGCCCAATAAGGAAGATTCTCAATATCTGGGCATGGAGTGGACAGGTGGCCATAAATTGGGGTCTGTTCACCCACACATACAGATCCAGCCCACTTGTCCTCACCCCCCTGCAGCCTTCCCCACCTACCTCACCTGCCCCATCCCCCCGGTTCCATCCCACACACAGTCCTACCAGTCAGAACAAATCTGTCCTTCGGGTGTATCCTTGAAGCGCACCTCCTTCTGGGACAGCACCTACTGTGTTATATTGATTATACAGTCACTTTTGCAATATTCACATGTATCCTATATGACCTATAACCTTTGGGAACAGAGCTGTGTTTTGTTCATCATCTTCATGCCTTAGCAGAGTCCCTGCATGGGGAAAATGATGTGGAATGCAGTTGGAAAGGGAAGAAATTTTAGGTACTATCCCATCAAATTCTCTCATTTCACAAATAAGAAAATGTCAAAATGTCAAAATGGCCACCAGCAGAGTCTGGGTTAGATCCTGCCTTTCTCAGGGGTCTGTCCTCAAAGTTCGTCCCTACTCCCAGATACCTGACGGCAGCCCTGGTCTCCTGACAGGGACGGCACAGACAAGAGACAGCATGATGTCCCCACCAGAGTGCCCGCTGCACACGATGGACCAGTGGGCTGCAAAATTAAATTCCTCTTTTTAGAAGCATTTGTGTGTTAAGGAAGAGAATAAATAAGCGAACACCAAGGCCAGCTGAAAAAATGCACTCAGGCAGAGACTGTATTTGACTCTCTTGGGCCGACAGCGGGAAAAAAAAAATGAGCTTTATAAACTGAAATTGTAACAATGAGCTGGGCACAGGTGGGGTGAGGGCAGGGTGTTCTCGAAAGTGGCCTCATGACAGGGGACGTGTGGTCACCATCAATGGGTTGGCAAGTTTAGCATTTCTCTGAAAAAACTAAACAGAGCATTCCGGATTCAGTCATGGGGCCCCAGGGGCCCCAGAAGGGGTTGGGACTTGGGAATGCAGTGTGGGGACTGGGCCACGGTGGAATTATTTCCTAAGTAATTACTAGGCAGAACAACTTCTTTTTGCCACATCACCGTCTTCCTGTGTTCTCCACACCTCAGCTCAGGGAGCACATTTCTTGCTTTCTCTCTTCCTGGGTAAAAGGATATGAGAAGGGGTGATGTTTACCCTCCAGTTAAGCATTCCTGAGAGCTTTCTCTGTGCCCAGCACTGGGCTGGGAATTAAACGGTGAGTAAGACAGGCAGTTTCTGCCCTCCGAGCAGTCACTCCATGTCACCCCAAATGCCCCTGTCAGCTCTCATGGGAGAACTCGAAGATCAGTTGGAGACAGAGAGTATTTTGAAAGAAGCCCTCAAATTATTCCATACAGAGGCCAGCCCCGGAGAGTGTCGGGGAGAATACGAATTCCCTGCAGTCCCTTCTTTTGAAAGACAACAGGCCCACCTGTCTTCACACCTTTCCACCTTCCTACCTTCCCACCAGAGCCCAGCCCCACCTCTCAGCATGGGCGGAACTCATCCAAACTCTTTGACACTGGGGAAAATCCAATGATTTTGGCAAAGCATCAGGCTTTAGAAACACACTGTCCTCTACTGAAAGTCCTGGCCAGAGCACTTACTTGACCCATCCAGGTAACCAGTCTGTGCCTCAGCTTTCCCCTCTATGAAATGGGAATAAAGGCAATGCCCCTCTCATAGGTTCACCGTGAGGATGAAACAACTTAGCCCAAACACAGTCCTTAGCCCAGGGTTTGGCCCGTAGCAGCCACTCAGTACACGCTAACCCTTGTTGTCGTTAGCTTTCTCTTGTTCCGATGAAACGAGTAGCTCCGCTTCGTTTTGCTTTGTTTTTAAAGATTTATTTCTTTATTTGAGAGAGCGAGCAGAGGAAAGAAAAATAGAATCTCCAGCAGGCTCCATGCAGAGCCTAGAGCCCTTCTCAGGACCCTGAGATCATGACCTGAGTGGAAACCAAGAGTCAGACCCTTTAACCCTCTGCACCATCCAGGTGCCCCTGAGTAGGTCTGCTTTGTGAGAAACCAGCAATGAGTGAGGCTGCTCACAGAGTGCTTGGTACCTACTGTGAGCGGACTCAGTGCTCCTTCAAACAGGGCCTATAGGATCCCCAGTCTTCATGTGTACACATGGTAGCTGACCTCAGATCTGCATAGGCATGCCAATGAACACGTCAGCCCAGCAACGGGCTATGTCTAAGGGAAGATGCTGAGACCCTGGAGCGGCAGGATTTCCTGCTGGTCCCTGTCCTCTTTAGAGACCTGGGGGGTCCTCAGACCTTGCCAGGATAATTCTCCCTCAGCATCCACTGTCCATCCCCAGCCACCCCAGCACCTGGGTCCCCTCACCCTGCGCCATGCAGATGGACTAGATTGGCATAACAACCGTTTCAGGAAGTAGGATGGGCCTTTTTGTGTTCATTTGTTTGTTGGTTTGTTTAGGGAGTAAAGCCTAACTGGCCAGACCTCATAGGCAACTGCCTTATTTCTCCTTTCTGTTTATTCACATCTGCTTTAGCTGTCACTTGTCAAACTGCTCCTTCTCCTAAATAACTAATACAATGATGATTGAGTGCTTGTTATGCACCAAGCACTTTGTATACATTATATCACTTATATCTCCCAAGAAGCCAGTGAGTAGAGAATTCAGCAGCTCTTTAGAGAGATAGAAACTCAAGCACAGAGAGGTTAAGTAACTTGCCCAAGTTCACACAGCTACCTAGTAAGTAGAGGAGGCCAGTCTGATTCTAGAAATCTCTTACCTAGCAGTCTCTCTGCTTTCCCAGTGAAGAGACTGACACTTGGTCTACCTGGTACCATATTGCGAGACTCATCGTCATTCAGTGGTAGAGCTGGAATTCAAACACAGGGCTGCCCGGTCCAGTCCTAGCCTCCTCACACTCAGCTCTCATCTTTCCTTGAGACAGATCTGTGCTTGACAGATCCAGTCCAGCCAAAAGGCATCCAAGGATATCCTTGTGGACACGTGCCCATGTTGTGCTGCTTCTCTTGGAGTCTGTTCCATGAGGCCAATGGCTCCTCCAGGGTAGAATATTGCATTGGGTTTCTATCCAGGTAAGAAGGGGGTGTTTCAGGGAATTTGACTCAGCCTTTCTGCCATAATGGCCCTCACTCCATGGGCCTGAGGCCAGTGTGGAGGTCTAGCCATTGCTGACTCTATTCACATCACACATTCAGGAGGTGGGGAAATAACCACAGGTGGGTCCATGAGCCAACAGGTGGACCACAGCTTTTTGGGTTTCCCAGAATTTGCATTTATAACAGCCAACACTGGGTAATCCCTGAGAGGACTGGGTATCTCCCTTTGCCATATTTCTGAACAGTTACCCTAGTAAAGGAAGCCAGCATCCTTTGGGGTATGGTCTGGAGGAAAATGTACAGGATGTATTTGTAGCAGTGCTGTGAAGCCCTTCCCCAAGAACTCATGGACTTGCCTTTAGTCAAGGGGCTCTGGGTCTGTGAGTCAACTTAGGTCTGAAAATTGAGCGAAACTCTATGACTCTGTGTGATGGCAACTCAAGTAAGGTTTCTAGCCAACAGACCTAGACTTTTCCCTAGGACATAGATCAAGTAATACTTCAGTTAACTGCCCATCTACTGCTGTCCTAGGGACAACCTTGCTGCTAAAGATAACTGCAGGTCAGAATATTCTGGTCACCAGCTCATCCCTGCTTACCATTATGACAGATGCACTCCCAGACTCATGCAGGTGAGCCGTGCCACTTGGCACCCGCCATTCCAGAATCCACTGAAATCAGGGTACCTGTCCAAATAGCAGCATTTTCCACCATCATCCCAGGCATCCAGAAGCCAGCCACCACCAAGATTTTCAAGGTTACTAATGTGCTTCCCAATACCTTAGTGAAGATGTTGTTCACGGAGCCCCCTCAGGGGATGGAGAGGGGGAGGAGGCTGCAGAAAGCACTTGACAGAGCCTTTCAACATCCCAAACTCCCTAAGCTCTGGATTCCCTCCCCACATTATACCAGGAAAGTTCCATCTTCTCTACCTCTTTTAGAGAAGCCACCCCGTGTATAATTTAACCAACCAATCAAGCAAACTATTAGATCTACTTCTAGCTTCACAAGCTAACACATTAAATCTAAAATCTCTAAAAGTGCACCCATATCAATAAATTCCTCTCAATATCATCCTTCTTCTTCTAAAAAGTTTAGAATCCATTTCTGCATATTCTTGGACTGTCCCTGATTGAAATTAGCCAAACTGTGCACGGACTCTGGAATATAACGCGTGTCCTTCTTGCACAGATCCAATCCCCGTTCCCTACGGTACGCTGAGATCTGACCTACTTAGGGGTGCACGTATTCATTTTCTCTAGCTGCCAAAACAAATTGCCATTAACTTAGTGGCTTCACACAACACAGCCCCATTACCTTACAGTTCACTAGGCCAGAAACCTGACACAGGCCTCACTGGGCTAAAATCAAGGTGTCAAAAGGGTTGCACCCCTTTCCAGACACTCTAGGGGAAAAACATCTCCTTGCCTGTTCAGCTTCCAGAAACTGCCTGTATTCCTAGGCTCACAAGCCCCCTTTCATCGTCAGAGCCAGCAGTACTGCATTTCTCTAACCATGCCTCCATAATCACTTCCCTCTGATGTTCTTCTACCTCATCTTCCACTTTCAAGGGCCCTAATGATTACATTGGGCCCATCCAGATAATCTGAGAAAATCTCTCCTTCTCAAGGTCCTTAACTAACTCCATTTGCAAAGGTTTTTGAGGGTTTGTTTGTTAGTTTGTTTTGCCATATAAATGAACATATTCAATGATTACAGAGATTAGGATGTGGACATCTTGGTGGCTGTTGTACTGCCTGTCACAGCATAGGCCACCTCCGGGGTGGCAAGTCATCACTGATGTGGTTGATGTGGGACTTGAGGGGAATGGAGCTTCCCCCTGGAGAAGGTATTCCAGGTCATCATGCAAGGGGAAGCTAGCCTCCATAGACCCGCAAAGGAGGTGCGGGGGCCTGCAGGTTCGAAGTTCTCAGCTTTTTCTGAGTCTCAAGAAAAACTGACCCTGCAGGGGCACCTGGGTGGCTCAGTGGCTAAGGTCTGCCTTTGGCTCAGGTCATGATCCCAGTGTCCTAGGACTGAGCCCCAGGTCAGGCTCTCTGCTCAGCAGGGAGCCTGCTGCTTCTCCCTCTCCCTCTGCCTGCTGCTCCCCCTGTGTGTTCTTTCTCTCTCTGTCAAATAAATAAAATTAAATTTTAAAAAAACCCTGACCCTGCAAATACAAGAAATAAGACATCATTCTAAGGCAGCCATGCTCCTCTCTAGTTTCCTAACTCTGACTTGAGCAGAGTTTAGAGTCCCAACCCGGCCATTTTCTTACTATAGGTGCGTCGCCCTCAGAAGCAGCCACCTCACCCAAAGTCCTTCCTTGTGGTCATGATTACTGGCAACCAGATGACCCCAGAACTCTTGCTTCACAGGCACTTCATCAGGATCAACACAGATGATCATTCAGAGAATTTCCTTGCTGCCACATGCCAAGAACTCCTAGCATCCCACCGCTGTTGGCCAGGAGCTCAGCCTTGAATTTAAGATAAAGGACACCACCACAGTAGTTCCAAAGTCTCCTCTTCAAGGATTTGTTTCCTGGGACCAGAAGCTCCTGCTGTCACAGCTTATGTCATCCTGTATCACTCAGGGTCCAGTTTGAAAACCGGAAATCATACTACATATTTCAACAGCAGGATAATGTAAGCAGTGGTTGAAAGACTATTAGAGAAATCAAAGTGTAAAAAAGGAATGTCAGGGTCCCTACACCAGCCCAAGGGCTGTTGATTCACCTAGGGGACACCCAACCCTCCACAGATAGTCATATTCATGGGGTACTTTATTACAGTGAAAAAATGCAAAGCATGATCAGCCAAGGGGGAAGGCCAGAGAGACCAGGTGCAAGCTTCCAGAGTCCACTCCCGGGATAGTCACACAGGACACACTTAATTCCCCAGGAGAGAGTTGTGACAAAAGGTGTGGTGTGCTGTGTAGCAGGGAGACATTACGGACTCAGCATCCAGGCTTTCTACTGAGAGTCAGTCACCCTCTGCCTAACATATACCAAAATCCCAGACTGCAGGAGGAAAGCAGGTGTTTAACATAAACCATATTGTTTGTACAAACTGATTAGGCACCGTGAGCCACTCTTACGGGAAATGGTGGGAACCCTCCCAACATTTGCGTTCCAGACACCAACCCACAGGCAACCCTGTAAGCAAGCCTTTCTAAGGACAGCGGTTACCTGCTGTTAACTCTCAGCTGCACTCACAGAATGTGAGGTAGCCCAGATCTAGTGACTGCAGGAAGCAACCAACACCTGTAGAACTGGAGGAACAAAAAGAAAAGCTTGGAGCTATTGGAATCTAGAAGAGTAGTGGAAAAATCTGCACCACACTGAGACCCATACCTCTAAGCTGATCACATGCTGCTAGTACCTAGAAGGGGAGCTGCAGGAGGCCAGTCCTGGGAGTGCTGGGGGCAAGATCCTGGAACCTGCGCTCCACCAGGTGAAGGAACTCTCTGCGTGGGTGCTGTGGGTGCCCTTTACAGCCACAGGAAGCAATAGGAAGGAGCAAGACCCTCCTCCCTCCTCCTGTTTCCCATCTCTCTTTAGTACCTCCTATCACTAGAGCCTAAAAGGGAGCAGCAAGCAAAGCAGAAGCATGGTTTGCAGAGACCCAGCCACAGAACCACAGAGTCAGGAAGGGTAGATTTGGAACAGGGAGACAATAGCTCCAGAATCAGTATGCTCATTGTATGCCAGGCCCTCTGCCAAGAGCTCTCATACTGCATCCTAGCTAAATGGGTCTTTACAACAAATCAGAGAGGTAGGTCTTCTTATCCCCATTTTACTTTTTTTTTTTTTTTTTTTTTTTTAAGATTTACTTATTTATTTTAGAGAGAGAGTGTGTGTGTGCTCATGCAAGCAGAGGGGAAGAGCAGAGAGCGAGAATCCCAAGCAGGCTCCAGGCCCAGTGTGGAGCCCCAAAGCAGGGCTGGATCTCACAACCCTGAGATCATGACCTGAGCTGAAATCAAGAGTCAGACGCTCAACTGACGGAGCCAACCAGGCACCCTGTCCCCACCTTAAAATGAGGACATGGAGAATCAGAGAGATTGAGTAAATTTTCAAATGTCACAGAGCTCCAAAGCCCTCACCTTCTCAATCATATCATGAGGGCCCCCAACACCCACTGAGCAGCCAGCTCACTGCAGACAGCTGCATCAGAGCTGAAAGGGGAGAAAAGTCCCCCTTGCTGAATTAGATGGCCAGTAGGCCTCAAGGTGTTGATCAAACACCCGAAACCCGTGCAACCAAAGATGAGCTGACAAGACCCATCCAGCCTGCTCATCCATGCCTACCACATGTCCACCTCCCACTCCAACCTGCCCACCGCTGACCACCTCCACCAAGCACAGTGCTCACCCAAGAACCCCAGGCCCCTCCAGCAAACAGCAAGCCGCCCCCCATGGCCAAGTTCCTGGATGCACGTCTTTTTTTTTTTTTTTTAAAGATTTTATTTATTTGACAGAGATCACAACTAGGCACAGAGGCAGGCAGAGAGAGAGAGAGAAGAGGAAGCAGGCTCCCTGCTGAGCAGAGAGCCCGATGTGGGGCTCGATTCCAGGACCCTGGGATCATGACCTGAGCCGAAGGCAGAGGCTTTAACCCACTGAGCCACCCAGGCGCCCCCTGGATGCACTTCTTGATGGCCAGAGGTATAAACCCCTCAGACGAATATCCCAACCACCATGTCCTGGATGGATTCCTCTGATTCTTTGTGAAATATTTGGAAGGATTTTCTATGTTCCTCCCTCTCAGAGGAAAGGCCGAGTACTCTTTCGAGAAGGGTACAGTACAGACACGCCCTGCCCTTGAGGAGACCCACCTGCATGAAACTGACCACGAGGCACACTCACACGACGACCAGTGACCCCGCGGAGGCAGAGCTTCTGGAAAACAGCTGTCTGGGTAAGACACGCCTAAAGCATCTGCAGCGATGTTATTCTTACAAGCAGCCAGAGGGCTCCCAACAGGCCTCGAACAACAAAATTAATGGATTGGAAAGCAAGAATCTAATGTACAAGCTCTCAAAATTCCCCAGACTAGCTGACTCACGGTGCAATGACAGCACTGGGGCCTGAGCTGGCCGTGACACCATCAGAGGAGGGAGGGGGGTCAGAAGAGCAGCAGGAAAAACATACAGGAGGTCAGCCCACACCAGCTCCTTCAGTGGACCAAACACCATTTTCACGCAAAGCTTCTTTGAACTTCAGCAAAACAAATAGTATTTACACAAACAGCCTCCAAAAAATAAACACCGTAATGAGAGAGCAAGGAAGCAGAAGTCTACCCAGTTCACCCGCTTGACGGTTAAATCATTTTTTATTGAATTCAAGTTTCATGGCCCATTAGAGGTCTGGAGGCAGAATTCTCAGGGACGCTTTTGGACTAATGAGTGTTTTGCAAATTGTTTTTCTAACAGATTCGTTGTTCTTTTTCTGAGACTTGGAAGAACCTTTGGTTTCTGTAATTTGGCCCTGCACTTGAAAAACAACAGCAAGTATTTTAATTGAACTTAATTTATTTCCATTATTAAGAGATGTTGGCGTTTTATATCTTTTTAATACATTTTTGACACCAATATGAATATGCTCCCATCCATCAAAATACCACAACCTCCTACACTTGTCTTTCCACATTTATCAAATACCTTCTGACAAGTGTTCTCTTACCTCCTCCACCAAGATGTAGGCCTCCCTGCAGGGATCCAGCAATCCACAGAAAACTGAATTTCCAGATAATGTCTTTGCATGTATTAGCTCTCTTCTCCCTTTACAAATGCCAAAGCAGAGGTGCAGGTGGGAACAAGCCAGAATGCTCCAGAACCCCTCTTACCAGCCAATGGCCAATGCCTCTATGCTAGCCCACCCCCCACTCCCACAGGTGGGCAAGCCTGGTTGGCCAGGACCCTCCCTGGAACTTTCCCCCTAGAGCCACCAGCAAAGTCTTTGCTTTTCTGATGGAATCACTAAACTGATTAAGTTGTGGCTGGCCGAAGTCTCCTTGCCTACTCAGGGAAAGAAACTGCTATCGCTATAGAAACACATTTAAATCTCACTTTTACATTTTCCGTCATAGAAGCCAGTAAATTATCTGATTTGCTCATTAGCATGAGGTGGGTTCGTCACTTTCAATGAATGAAGGAGTGCATGGCGTCAGCAGCTGGAGATGGACCCATCGGCAGCTAATGATGGAGCTCCTCTCATGGGCCGAGCATCACGCTGAATTCTGGGAATACAGCAAGGGTCAAAACTGACCCACTAGGCTCTCCTTGAGTTATGTTTTCACATGCAGAAACAGAAAATGAACAAATAAATATATACCACGGTCAGTGACAGCAACTAGTGCCCAGTGGGGAAAGAAAACAGCACAAGGGAATAAAAATAAAGAATGCAGCACAGAAGAAGCCACAAGCCTTCCCTGCTTCAAATTCCCTCAGAGATATGGAAGGAGACAGCTGTGGACTTCCGGAGAAAGTGTGGTGTGGGGTTAGTTAGGACAGGGAGAGGAGAAGTGCCTGGGTGGCTCAGTCAGTTAAGCATCTGCCTTCGCCTCAGATCATGATCCTAGAGTCCTGGAATGGAGTCCCACATCGGGCTCGAGGAGTCTGCTTCTCCCTCTCCTTCTGTCCCTGCCCCACTCGTATGCACTCTCACTTGCTCTCCCTCAAAAAAATAAATAAATCTTTTAAAAATATACTTAAAAGAAGGAATAGGAGAAGAATGGTGATTAAATAAATAAGTCAGTAAGTAAGTCACATTAAATAATTTGGATTTGGTCCTCAAGGCCAGTGGGTCCAGTGGGCAGCCACTGGAAGGTTTAAGTGAAGGACTAGTTCAGTCACACATGTGGGTTAAAAGGCCCTCATGGCAGCCAGCTGGAAGAGACATTTACAGCAGAGCAAGGGTGGAAGGGAGACAACCAGTGGGCACCTGTTGCGGTCATCCAGGTTAGAGACAGGGTAGTCTGGAACACAGCCCTGTGGGCGCTGGGGCCACAGGTGGGCAGATACGGATAACTGGATGGGGCATCACCAGAAGGGCTTGACTTAATGTGCAGGGCGTGAGAGAGCAAGCCAGGAAGGACCTGGGATTTCTTACTGGGAAGAAGTTAATGGTGGGGGATCCTCCCTGAAAAATCACAGTATGAGAAGACGTTATAGGAAGCAATGAGAGATTTTGATTGGATAATATTGAATTCAAATTTTTCTGAATGCTTCCTTCTCTCTTTGCCTCAATTCTTCAATTCCTGTGGGACTTAGAATTCATGCACTCATCATCTCAGCCCTATCGCTCAACCACCTCATGCCTTCTTATAATCACTCCTATGCCTATGTCCTCAAATTCCTCACCCATGTTTCCCTTCACTGTTTTTTTCCTGGCAAAACCTGACCCTCATTGAGTCCTTTCACTGCATCTCTGCATCCACATCCTACTAGCCAGCTGAATATAGCTAGCCAAAACACGCCTACTAGTCTCACTCTGTGGATGATTGCTACCACCCCACCACAAGGCTGCTCTAGTCCCTAGTCCATTCACTCCCCTTCTAACTTGCAACTCTTCCACCGTCCCTTCTTCTCTTCTGTTTCGCATTTCACTTAGAAGAGAGAAGTCAGCAAGAGACCATCACAAGCTTCTACCCATCATCTCCTCTGCACCTGCACCCTCTGTCTTCCTCCTGTTCCAGGGAGTCTGGTCTCTTGCTCTGTCTGTCCTCTGCTACTGCACAGATCACAGCCCCCCCTCACCTACCCTACTGTGGGATTTTGATCCCGCAATTCTCTCCTTTCTTTCCAACATCATCAGCTGTTTCACCCTCTCCTGGATCATTTCTATCAGTACACAAACATATTTCTCCCTCTTCGGGTGAAAAAAAAAAAAAGCACTTTTTTTTGACCCCATATCTGCCTCTAGCTACCTTTAACTATTCTACTTCCTTTTATAGCAAAACTCTTTGAGGTTTTTTTTTTTTTCTTAACATATAATGTATTATTTACTTCAGGGGTACAGGTCTGTGGATCATCAGCCTCTTTGAGTTTTTAAAAGTTGCCCCCATTTCCTCTCTTGCTACTCTCTTAAACACATTCCAGATAGGTTTTTGCCCCAGCATGCCCTCAAATCTCAAATCTACTCTTGTCAGGGGCACCAGTAACCCCCCGCTTGTGGAAACCAATGATCAATTCAAATTCCTCCTCATTCCTGTATTCGAGGTAATTTCTCTATGCTTACACACTTCTTTCCCCACTTCCAGGAAAGTGTTCTATACTGGTTCTCCTCACCCTCACTGGCTCCCATTGCCTCTCTGCTCTGACACCTCTTTTCTACCTATCCATGCCTGCTCCCTGAGTGATCACCCCCAGTCTCTCCATTTTAAATACCACTTCCAAAGTGATTATCTCCTGAATTTATTTTACCAGTTTGATCTCTCCATTGAGCTCCAAATATATACATCTAAGTGGTCATTGAACTTCTCCATCTGTAGTCTAGCAGGTGTACAATCCAAAACTCAATGCTCACTCCCCTCAACCTGTCCTTCCTGCAGTCCTCCCCATCTTAGTAAATAGCATTTCCATGAGACCAGTTGCTGCAACCAAAGACCTCGGAGGTATGTCCCTTCATGAACACTTTCACAAGCATCCTGTATCTTATCTGCCAGCAATTTCTGTCAGAGCCACCTTGGAAATCCTATGGAACTCACCCATCATCTCCTTCACTGCTATCCTGCCCTACATGTACATTACCTCTCACCTCAACTGATGCAAGATACTAACTCACCTTTCTCCTCCTTAATCCCATGAGGTCTACTCACCACTATCATCGGAGGGATCATATCACTCCTGTCCTTCCATTTTTCATCTCTTCCACAACAGTAAGAACATAAGCCAACTCTTTGTAGCAGCCCACGCGCCAGCCACTAACTCTCTGACCATCTCAAGGGCCATACACATATCCCCCCCAACTTCTATTTCAATTACGCTGACCTTCATTTTATTTCTCAAACAAGCTAAGTGTCCTCCTATCTTTGGGCTATTTCGTTTGCTATTCCCCCCAGCTAGGATCCTCCTTCCTGATATCCACATAGCTCACTCTCTCTTTATTCTAGTAATTTCTCAAATGTCGCCTTTTTAGAAAGGCCTTTCCTGATCATGCAATACAAAGCAACACCCACCTCCCCTGCTCTCCCTGACCTCTTGCTTAGCTTTATTTTCCCTCTATAATATTGAGATACACTTATATATCAGGAGTGTACTACCTATCTCTTTGTCTATTCCTTTGTTGTCTCTCTCTCCTGAAATCTATCCCAAGTCCCATTTTACTATGCCATGATCATAGCCAGCTGTATGCCCCGGGATCCTGGTTAAAGATACTGGCTCCTCCCAGGAGCACTTGCACTCTGCTTGGAACTCCAAGGTAAAGTTATAAGTATTTGTATCTATAACCTCTGGTGGGGAAACACTGGGTTCAAAATTGCCTACTTTTGAGGTCACCAGTGATTTCAACCACAGTAACTTATAGACAGAAGACCAAGAGGTTGCACTCAAGTTCTCTCCTCGATCCGTGATCTCGTAGCTTCATTACCAGAAGGAAACAGAAGGGTATATCCTATCCACTGCTGCTCTGCAGTTGACATCAGTGCAATGCATACTGGGGACACAGGGATTCTCACCTCTGCCGCCTCCTCTTCAACCCCACATCCAGTTGGTTCTGGCCCTCACTTCTCCGCTCTGGGCGGATGCAGCACTGAGAGGTTCAATGCCCCCTGCCACACCAGTTTCCCCCTTAAAGAAGGTAGATCTGTAAGTGAGAGAGTCAGCCGGGCAATCCTCAAGCCTGTTCTTGTTCTTAGACTCTCTCTCTAGAACAGCTAAGAAACGCTGAGTCTTTGCTTCTTCCTGCATTCTAACACATAGCTTGTTCTCTTTCAAGGTTAAGTTGCTCCCACTATAAAAATGATTAGTTAATTGTGTGTAGGCAGTGCAAAACGGAAGGAGCCATGCGCATGGACAGCTGAAAGTGGTTTTCTCAAATTGTCTCCATTAACACTGAGAATAAATTCCCAGGACACCATGTCTTCAGTGCCTCCAACCTGTCTTGGAAATTAGAAGCAACATTAACTGCTCCTGCACAGTCTCCTGCTGCTTCACAAATGCACCATCCACAAGAGGTCCCTTCATCCTCAGGCTCAGCCAGGGAAGCTCAAAGCATAGATGGCAGGAGCTTAATTAATCATCTTCAAAGCTTGGGTTGCCACGCCTCTCAAGCCTTCATCAAAGCAATGAAGGCAGAGCCAGGGGCACGGTGGGCTAATGAGGGACCTGTTCCTGGTTCTCCAGAATCCCCCCAGGGGGGCATTGTGCTTTTCGTGAAAAGCCTAGACCAGGGCCAGCCCTTCTCAGATCAACTCGATTTCAATCCTCAACCTCTTGTAAGGCATGTGATATTAGCAAATGATGGTGATTGTCTATTAATTGGCTTTTGTGGTAAGTCAACGGTGAACTGCTGGCAAGCCCGCTGGAAGAAAATTATACTTATTTTTACTTAAGGGCAAAATAGCCCCTTTCATCCTTTGGTAAGAGAAAAGGAAATGAGAATTATTTAAATGAGTCAGTGGGAATAAAAGAAGTAAAGGGTGGAAATAGGGAATAAATGTTTTGTGTCTGGTTTCGATGCAATTCTTTATTAGACCTCTTCTAATTACCAATTATTATTTTGGTTATTATTGGGGAAATGGCTGTTGATTGCTAAATTGCCATGCCTCAGTCAGTCCATTGAGAAGAATATATTTGTACCAGCAATGTTCAAGCTAATTTTACCTTCAAATTTCCCTTCGTCTGGCTGCTAAGCATAGCAAAAAGTGCTTTTCAATCAATGCATTCCTCCTGGTGCCCAGCCACAGTGGGATGCTAGGGAGTCAGTCTCGTTGCCAGCGAACAGAAGTCTTCCCTATAAATATCAAGCAGTGCCCTGGCCCACTTTGTTTTGGAAAGTAAATCATGCCCTTGCATTCTAAGGCAGGGCCATCCGGACATTGCATTGTTCCATGTATTTTTAGACAAAAATTATAGGCAGCTGCTACACTCACTATGCACGCACCTTCTCCCCAGTGTCCATTGGATTCTGCCTGGGGGACTGGAGAGCCAAGGAGAACCTTGCAGTTCCTACTAGGATGCTTGAGTGAGGATGGCGTTCACTTCCTGGGAGGTTCCTGGTCCAAAAACGAAGGGGTGTGAAAGGGTAACGATGTGGGAAAAGTACTGTTCAGGGTCAGGCAAACCTGAGTTCCCCATGGATCCCACTTTCGAAAACTATAAAACCTGAGCAAGGTTCTCAGCCTTTCTGAGCCTCAGAACCTTCACAGGTGGACTGGGGGAGTAATACTCCACATACCCATTCTGAAGCTTCAGGTTGCCATATGCGTTGAGTTTTTTTAATAGAAAAGGCAACAAAAGTCCAGAGAAGGACACCAACTGCCAGAGCAAAGAGAGCAAGCTACTGGTCTCCCTGTCTTTCCAGGATCAGAGGCACCTAAGGTGGGGTCTTCCCATGGCACTCCCCTCCCTGAGCCACTCAAATTTCATGGTTCGCACAGCCACCCGTGAAGAGGTTGTAAATTACTGCATTAAAATTTTCTTATACGGGGCGCCTGGGTGGCTCAGTGGGTTAAGCCGCTGCCTTCGGCTCAGGTCATGATCTCAGGGTCCTGGGATCGAGTCCCGCATCGGGCTCTCTGCTCAGCGGGGAGCCTGCTTCCTCCTCTCTCTCTCTCTCTGGCTGCCTCTCTGCCTACTTGTGATCTCTCTCTGTCAAATAAATAAATAAAATCTTTTAAAAAAAAATTTTTCTTATACGGATTACGCATTGAAATGATAACATTTGTAAAGTAAAAAATATATATTCAACTTAATTTCACCTGTTTCTTTTTTCTTTTTTAAAATGTGACTAATAGAAAACAAAATTATTTACTTGGTTTATGCATATTTCTATTGGATGCTGCAGAACTAACCCATAATCAAATTTTTTTAGTTACCTCAAAAATGACTTTTTTGTAGTTAAGCAAGTGGAGTAGGCATATGTAGTTTAGACAAAAACTCCCAAGTGATTTTTACATACACTTCTGGTTAAGAACCATTGTTCTGGGCCTTTGGGTCAGGAAAAATGACTCTGTAATGCCACTGGGTGGTATTTGTAGATAATGTTGGTTTCCAAACAGCTGGTGCCAGACCCTCTGCCCACCCATCCTGAGTGTCTTACAGGGAAACTTATTTTGGAGAAGCTCCGGGAGGCATGTACCCGCTTTCTTACCTAAACAAGTCCATCACTCTTTGCTAATAATATTATCAGAGCTACCTTATTAAAGGTATTTCACTCAACAGATATTTATCCATACCTGCTGGCCACGAGATGGTGGGATTCCTGGCTTCCTAGAGTGGCCATTCTTATAGTTCATGGAACCAGTGAGGATGTGCCTGGCTGCGGGAAACAGAAAACCCTGACTCAAAAGGGCTTAACCGGTCACAAATGTGTTTCTTCACAACCAAGAGGTCCCAGAAGTATGACTCCTGCTGTGGGTTGCAGGAGTGCAGCTCTGCTTCTCTGACATTCTCCTGGCCCTTCCCTGCTCCATGTGAACATCTGATTCTCAGGCTGCATGGCACGATGCCAGTTTGCCACTCTTCCTACCTCTGCTTCCTCATTCTCAGCTTTCAACTCAACCTCCTGCCTTCTGCCTCCAAGCCCTTCTCCTTGGTCACAACTCCCCAAGTTCCAATGGCTTTCATCAATCTTGACTTCCACATCCATAGAGGCCTCTCTTTCCCGGTTCCATAGCAGTCGAGAGCAGGGTTAGGGTAAGGGTTCCTTATGGACCCTGCCCTTCTTCTTCCCTCCCTTCTCAATTCTGCCGTCTCCTCTGCCTCCTCTACCCTTTGCGTGCTCCACCAAGAGCTCACGATCTCCACAGCTTCAGCTACAGTGACAACTTCCAGCGCTGGACTAGATCCCACACTCCAGGTCTGCCTCCTCAGCTGCCTGCTGAATATTTTCCCTATTACAATACCAGCACCTCTGTCCATTTTGCTGTAGAGACACCGTCTTAAAGTCCTTTTGTGATCACCTTGCTTGATGGCAGGAAGACTAGTAAAGATGGCATTCATGTATTTATGGGCATCAGGAGTGTTGACAAGAGGGTAAAATTAGACGTCACACTCTTGGCACTTGCTGACCACACCAGTGCTGTGGTGCCAGGTATTATTAAAATGTGTCTCATACAGCAAGAGGAAGTACATAAGCAACAGAAGGTCAGCACCTGCTGGTGAGAACAGAGCCTCTGAGTAAATACACCAGGGAGAAGTAAGTCCCAGTCCCTGTGTGGCAAGCAAGGGAGGAAGAGGACAAGAAATCTAGCTCCTGGGTTTTTGTTTTGTTTTGTTTTAAGATTTTATTTATTTGACAGAGAGAGATCACAAGGAGGCAGAGAGAGAGAGGAGAGGAAGCAGGCTCTCCGCGGAGCAGAAAGCCCGACGTGGGGCTCGATCCCAGGACCCTGGGATCACGACCTGAGCCAAAGGCAGAGGCTTTAACCCACTGAGCCACCCAGGCCCCCCTCTAGCTCTTGTTTGAAGGAAACAGAAAACCCTGACTCAAAAGGGCTTAACCGGTCACAAATGTGTTTCTTCACAACCAAGAAGTCCCAGAAGTATGACTCCTGCTGTGGTTTGCAGGAATGCAGCTCTGCTTCTCTGAAGTTCTCTCTCCAGAAAGTTCTTTCTGAAGTTCCTTCTCCAGAAAGCCTGGCAGAGATAGATCCCACCTGGGAGGTGAGAGCACTGCTTGCTCGCAGTCTCAACACATAGGCTTCCCTCTTTTCATAGCCAAGCAGAAAGAAGACCCAGATAACAGCCAAGCCATGGTTCACCATGCAACATGGCCTTCCACCCATGCCCCAAGACTCACCCTGTGGGAGAACACAGGCCATGAGAAGATTCTGCCTCCTGCTCAAGAGTGGTGATCAGGGCACTAAGCAATCTATGTCTTATACCTTCTTCAGACACTTCACTCAGATCAGTAAGTTCTAAATTTTAAGTTTCAAGGATTGAAATAACCTCCCTTGCCATCCCCTACCTTGATGGTTCCAAGGAACTATGAGAACACTCTAGAACTCTTGGATAAGATTGAACTCCACCTCTTCCCCCCTAACCAGTTCCTCTCTCTGAGCTTCCCCATTTCTAATCATGAACCCACTTCTCTCTCAGGTTCAATACCTAACCAATCACACCATCCCTCTCACTTTCCCAGAGTCTTATGCTCCCCTGGATTAATAAAGCCAGAGATCTTCACTTGTCAGAGAAGACAATTTGAGAACGCACTCTCACAGGGACAATGTTAAGTTTAGCGGTTCTGTTTCCAGGTCAATGTATGAGCCCAACGCAAAAGAACATTTGGGGCAGAGATTTTGATAGTGATAATGAGGCCAATAGTGAACTGGGACCAATTATGTGTCAAAGCCATTACATACATTTTCATATTAATCCCTGTACCAAAGTTGGTGTTCTCTCATTGGTGTTCTGAGAGAAAACTGATGCTTGGAGAGGAGAAAAGATTTCACCAGAATCACATGGTTGGCACATGACTGGGCCTAGATTTTAACCCAGCAGTCTGAGCTGTGGTCTTCCTGCTGCGTCATGCTCTTTCTATCATGGCATACAGGCAAGGACAGAGGACAAGGGTGTGATTTTAATCCCCTATGCCTAAAACAGAGCCTGGCACATAGCAGTTACCAACTAACATCTGTGGAATGAATAAGCTGGGGAAAGGCCAGCAATGAGGGCCAGTAATGTCCAAAGGGCAATGGATTTTTGTAGCAAAAAGAATATGAAATGCAAGTTGGCCTGAAAATGTAAAAATAAGAATTAATTTCTATAGACAAAAGGAAATCACTGCAGCTCTTTAATTAATGAACATTCTTTTCAACAGCTGCACCCTGAGTCTATTACCAAGAGTCTTGGAGGAACTAACACGAGAGGGGCCCCTCCTAGCAACTGAGTCCTCGTTAAAATTCTCTGCAAGTGCTCCTTCTCGAGCAAGACACGAAATTACCGATTTTTGCTCTATCTTCTCTGATTTGCACAGATCTGCCCTTTTGAGAGCCACAAATGTGCAATTGTCATGCTGCCATTAAGTCTTCTAAAAATATTGATTTCAAATGCGAATTCCCATCCTCACTCATTACCTTCAAAAGGAGAAGTGTGTCAGGAAAAAAATCTTATTTCCCCACCCTTCGCTCCAAGTTCAAAGCCACTTGAAAATTTAATATTAAGTTTAGGAGAAGCTGGTATTTCAATCCAAACTTTAGAATTAGATAAATTGAGACTGAATTTATCCATATGATGGTACACCGTCAAGGAACAATGGTGCTTCGGGCCTGCAGGGCTGGGTTCACACTGGTGGCTGATGTTCAGGAGGCTCTGTGGCTCTTCTAGGCCTCTCCTCTTATCTCTCAGCTGCCTGGGGTCTGCCCCTTACCCTCCTATGACTCCCCACACTGCTTTCTTTTTTGTTGTTTTTTAAATTTATTATTTATTTATTTTTAGCATTCTGTACCCCATACTGCTTTCTTGATAATCACCCATGGCCCTTTAAATGCTACACATAAAGGTCTTTTCAGACCTAAAGCCCTTTGACCATTGGAATTAACTTCCATTTTGAACTTCCTCTTCCAGGAAGCTTTCCTCCCTGCTTCTGTGAGTCTCACGCCTCTACTCCTGTTCCTTTGATTGGGCCTTGCCATGGTCACTGCCTTGGCTTCCTTCTCCGGCTCCACCTGAGGGCCTTTCCTGAGATAGTGGCCTAGGCCCTTTTTACCTTGCCCTCTGTTTCTGAGAGGGCACCTTTGTTCTCATGGTTTCTCCTTTAAAATACATGGAGGACATTAAGAGAAGGAACAGAAAAATGAAGGGTTGGGGGACCGAGGAGGAGAGGAACCATGAGAGACTGTGGACTCCAGGAGTCAAACTCAGGGTTTTAGAGGGGAAGGAGGTGGGAGGATGGGTGAGTCCAGTGATGGGCATTAAGGAGGGCACGGACTGCATGGAGCACTGCGTGTTATATACAAACAATGAATCATGGAACACTACATTAAAAACTAATGATGTAGTGCATGGTGACTAATATAATATAATTTTTAAAACCATAAAATATAAGAAAAAATAAAATGCTCTGATTTTTAGGGCCAGTGACGACCTCTCTCTTGAGCTCCAGACCCTGATTTATAAACACCCATTTCCACCTTACATCCTACCAACTCCATCCACACAGCTGGGCATAGCTTCCCCAGTTTGGACACAGTCTCTTCTCCTCTGAATGTATTTGTTTGTTAAATATTTACTGAGCATTGTGTGCCACCCCCAGGATACTCACAGGGGGCAGTAAGACATGACTGTCCTCAGATATTATACTGTCTAAGTAAGAAGTTTGAAGGTAAGACCAGGGTGGAAATGTATAGTGTTTGCTTGTCCAGAATCCCTTCTTCCAAAAATAGTGCCTGCTTTCCTCTGAAGAACCATATTGTGAGCCCACTTAGCTCCAGTTGGAGCTGGCTGTCTCTAACATCTGTGGCACATGACATACACCTGGCCAATCAGAGTGTTCATATGTCAACTACAGAGCTGGCTCAGGGATGCCTGAGTCAGTCTGGAACTTTCACTGAAACAACTGGAAAAGAAGAGCTTTCTTCTCTTCAGCACACCCTAGAGCTGCTAGCAGCCATGTTCACCAGGCAGAATCTGCCTGAGCAACGCTCAGTGGAGAAAATCTTGAGCCATCAATGGGGAAAGGGGAAACCATCCTAATAACATGCCCTTGGATCCAGCTGCACCTGAAGCCAGCTTCACTTCTTGAATTTCCTAGTTTCACTAACTACCTAGAAGAACAACCACAACAACCAAAATCATTTTTTTAGTTTAATCTGGTTTGATCAGATTTCAGTTACTTGCAACTCATGAGTCCTTTTACAGATAGAAAGAAATACTCAGTGTAGTGCCTACAACAGGCAAAAAGGCAGATGCACAGGTGAGAAGTGAATTAGCATGGAAAAGAGAGTAAGTAACAGCACAGAGTATGAGGAGAAGGTGACAGGGAAATAAGGAAAGCTCCATGGTAAGAAAGATCTGAGGCATTGAAGCGAAGCAGGTAACAGGGCCAAAGGAGCATGGAAGGATTTAAATCCCTAGAAGCTGCAATCTGATTAGAGTTCTCAGAGCATCACTTGGCAGTCAGTGGCCAGTTCTGGGAGAAAACACCTAACATACATGCTCTTGCCTTGTATCTGCAGCTCAAGCTCTCTCACTGGATTGTGAGGCTTTGTGAACAAGGGTTACATCTTACAAACTAGTGAATCAGCCCCAACTCCTGGCATGGAGTCGGCACAACAATGTCATCTGCATAAGCAATAACATCTTCTGTTTTTGCAGTGTTACACAATTTTCAAAGCAAGTTCATCAGCGAGGCCTTGCCTGGCCTCCTAGAGGTAATTCTACAGGAGACTTTTCTCACTGCTTGGAAATGAAACCTTGAGAGTTTAACTGGACTGCCCACAGGTTCACCCAAATGTTCTTGGTCCCAGTGCAGTGACCCCCTGTCCACCATGCTGGCTCGCCCTTCCCTTGCCTGGACCACCAACAACTTGTCACCTAAAGCAGCAGGGCCAGATATGAGCTCTGGGGCCCAAGGAGGAGTAAGTGGCCTTAACCTAAATGTCACTTCCTCCAAGTGGCCATAGATATCCCTGCAGTTCTCTCTAAAAGAATCCAGCACTTTTTTTTTTTTATGGTGCTTATAATTTAAAATAATGTACGTATTGGGATGTTTGTGTAACATCTGCCTCCTCTGTTAGACTATATAGATCTAAGAGCAGGGACTCTGCTTTTTTTTTTTTTTCCCACCAGAAAAAAAATGCCTGCTATAGAGTTAGCCTTCAATAATATATTTCTATATTACTGAGTGAATAAATGAATAAAGCATGGAGATGGAGCCCAGGACCTTGGCCTCAACGTCCCAGGGTTCCCCTGAGCAGTATATAGCACAAGGATACAGGAGAAGCAGTGCCATTGGGACCTATGACAAGAAGACCATGTCTGCAAACCACAACCACATCCAGCTCTCTCTTGGCACCTCCCCAGCACCTCCTCCGGGCCCTGAACCCCCCAAAGACTCCAGATCTCACCTGGGGACTGGTGCTGGCAGCTGCCCTTGGGGTCTAGTCTTTGGGGCAGATTAGGCAGACGTGCACAGATGCAGTGGAAGTCTCCCCGAGCACCCTCCTGCCTCGCTCAGTTCACACCCTGCCACGGCTCTGTGTGTGATCTATGATGCCTGTGTTTGGCATTTCGGTGTCATTTAACAATCTGCTCGCCGAGAAGACCGCACGGGGATCCCAAGCCACCAAACAGGGCACAGCTTCTGATCTGCTCATTAGGGAAGGTGAAACTGAAAGATGAGAACATATAGAGGGACTTACGGGACAGAGAAGACAGCTAGGACAGGGGGTCCGAAGCCAACGGGCAGAGACTCACCCTTCACAGTGCTGCCAGGCTGTGTCTCTCCAATGCAGATGCGAAGCTGCCTCCTTCCTGTTGAAAGCACTCCCAGGGCTCCCCACGGCCCAGGGCAGAAGTTCTCAGCTGCAGGCAGGGATACACCAATATGTTGCAATCCCCCGCGAGGGGTGTTGTGAGTGATTCATTGTTAATAGAAACTAAAATTTAGAAATGCAATTTTTGTTTATAAAGTCGAACAATTAATCCTAAAAGACCGTGACTCTCGTTCTTTATTCTTGAGTAGGAGGGAAAGCAGGACTGGCCCTAGCAGACAGCCCAATATACCTGACCCCTGAGTGACAGGAGAAGTGAGTGTGTGTGTGTGTGTGTGTGTGTGTGTGTGTGCGCGCGCACACGTGCATGCACATGCACAGCACACCTGGTGTGGCTGTAAATGTGGCCTAAACCACTGACCCAGACAGCGCCGCTCTGAATCCTCGGCATAAGCCCAAGAGCCTCAGCTTCTGCACCCTCATCCCTCCACCCTCCTCTTCTACTCTCGAAAAGTCCACTCTTCTGATTCCCTTCATGTGCCCACCAGCAACCCCACTGCTTTGCTCCTGCTGTCCCTGACATTCACCAAGGCCCTCTCCCTCTTCTTCGTGGCTCATGCTTCAGGACTCAACCACGGAGCCTTCTAGAATCCCGGAACCACTTGGTCATGGCTTCTTAGACTCTCCACACTCCAAATTCTTCCCTACCATGTCTTCTCATTCTTTCCCAGGCTCCCTGCCAGCTCACCTTCTCTATCCAAACTGTCCATCTGGAGTGTCCCAGGCTGGCTCTTCAGTTACCTTCTCGTCTGCACTCCCTAGGTTTTCCTAGGTAACCCCATGCCTCCTCTATGATAACCCCCAACATAAATCTATACCCTCAACTTTCTCTAGAGGTCCACCCTCCAATACAGTAACCACTACCCATGTGGGGCCACCGAGCACTTACAATGTGACTAGCGTGAATTGAGACGAGCTAAGAAGGGAGATATGCACTAGATTTTAGCAAATTAATAGTGAGATGCCTCACTAATTATTTTATATTGATTGCATGTTGAAATTACAATATTTGGGTTGTGTTAAATTACAAAAGTGTATCAAAATTAATTTCACATGTTTCTTTTTTTACCTTTTTACTGTGGCTTCTAGTGAAAATTTTTTTAAAGATTTTACTTATTTATTCGAGAGAGAGAGTAGAGAAGGAGCATGAGGGGAGTGAGGAGCAGAGGGAGAGGCAGACTCCCTGCTGAGCAGGGAGCCCAGCTCAGGGCTCTGTCCCAGAACTCCAGGATCATGACCTGAGCCGAAGGCAGACAGATGCTTAACTGACTGAGCTACTCAGGTGCCAACCCCCTTTTCTTTAAAGCCTCTAGTGAATTTAAAAACAACCCATGCAAATGTAATATCATGTGTCAACTCTACTCAAATAAAAACACTGCCAAACTGTGGAACGAGCCAAGGTGCCCTTCAACAGATGAATGGATAAGGAAGATGTGGTCCATATATACAGTGGAGTATTGTGCCTCCATCAGAAAGGATGAATACCCAACTTTTGCATCAACATGGATGGGACTGGAAGAGATTATGCTGAGTGAAGTAAGTCAAGAAGGAGAGCCTGGGTGACTCAGTGGGTTAAGCCTCTGCCTTCAGCTCGGGTCATGATCTCAGGGTCCTGGGATCAAGCCCCACCCACATCAGGTTCTCTGCTCAACGGGGAGACTGCTTCCCCTCCCCCACCTGTCTGTCTGCCTATTTGTGATTTTTCTCTCTCTATGTCAAATAAATAAGTAAATAAATCTTTAAAACAAAAAGAAAAAGAAATATGTCAAGCAGAGAGAGTCAATTTTCATATGGTTTCTCTTACTTGTGGAGCATAATGAATAACACAAAGGACAAGGAAAGGAGACGGGATTGGGGGGAAATCGGAGGGGGAGATGAAGCATGAGAGACTGTGGACTCTGAGAAACAAACTGAGGGCTTTGGAGGGGAGAGGAGTGGGAGGTTGGGTGATGCTGGTGATGGATATTAAGGAGGGCACGTATTGCATGGAGCACTAGGTATGGTGCATAAACAATGAATCTTGGAACACTGAAAAAATTAAATTAAATTTTAAAAAATCTTCCTTTTAAAAAAAACCCATATGGCTCCTATTTGTGCTCATGCTGCATTTCCACTGGACCATGCTGCTTAGAGTACCAGACTCTCCCCTTCCTGTTTACCCCACATCTCCACTTGGACATCCAAGAGAAACCTCCCATTCGATAGGATGGGCTAGAACTCTCAGCTTTCCGCCTCACCAAACCTCTGACCCATTTTTTTCCTCCCTTACTTTTCCGCTTCTCCATAAATGACACCACCATTTGCCCAGTTGCCTGATTAAAAACCTGAGAATTACTGGGGCACCTGGTGGCTCAGTCAGTTGAGCATCCAACTCTTGATTTCAGTTCAGGTCATGATCTCAGGATCATGGGATCGAGCCCCATCAGACTCAGTACTCAGTGGGGAGTCTGTTTGAGATTTTCTCTCCCTCTCCCTCTGCACCTCCTTCTGCTTAAGCTCCCTCTCTCTCTGAAATAACCTTTAAAAAAAAAACTGAGACTTTGTCCTCGAGTCCTCTCCTTCTTTCACTCCCTACATCCAACCTGTTTGCAAGCCCTCATGAGTCTACCTTCAAAATAGGTCCACAGTCCGGGTATGGGTTTCCCCCACTATCTCAAAAGTAGTGCGTTCCCAAGAAAACCTTTGTAAGCCAAAATGGTTAAAGCATAAAAGCAATTATTATTAATTTATATGAATAAAGTTTTTAGCATTCCCAGACCCAAAAAATAACCTCTCTTAGGCTTTACTGATACATTAAGATACATCTTCCTAACAGATGCACAAAATAAATGGGATGCTCAGACACAGGTCTAACCTCCAGCGGCTTGAGGCTGAGATGCTGAGTGTCGTTCTCAGGGAAGGGGCTTGGAAGCACCACTCTCACTGCCCAGCGTGCTTCCTACAAAACAAACGCTGAATGCTATTTCCACTTTCTACCTTTTTTTCATAAAACCAAAATCCCTCAGGCCACCTGGGTGGCTCAGTCATTAAGTGTCTGCCTTCAGCTCAGGTCATGATTCCTGGGATGGAGCCCCACGTCAGACTCCCTGCTCAGGGGGAAGCCTGCTGCTCCCTCTCCGACTCCCCCTGCTTGTGTTCCCTCTCTCACTGTCTCTCTCTGTCAAATATATAAATAAAATCTTAAAAAAAAAAAAAAAAGGCAAAATCCCTCGTCAGATTTCTTTTGGTTAATGAACACAGGAATTAAGGCAGATCGGTCTTCTGTAAAAAACCAAGTGACATAATCTCAGCTTTCCAAAACCAGAGGATATCTGTAGTTCTTTGCCCTTCTTCCATGACCACTAACCCCAGGCTCCATGAGCTGACCTCTCCTTTCTCATGGCATGGCTCCCCACTTCCTCCCATACCCTTCATTGCCCCCTCCACCCAGCAGTCACAATGGTCTCTTCCAGATACTAAGAAAGCCACCCCTGACAAAAAACCTTCACTAGCTTCCAGCAGTGCTTAAAATAAAGTCCAAGTCCTCATCACAGCCCACAAGGATCACAAAGTTGTGATCTGGCCCCTGCCCCCACCCTTGACCTCGATGCCCTACCCCTCGCTAACCACTTGCTAGTTCTCAAGCACACATCCAGCCCATTTCTCATCATGACGTTGGCATTTGCTGCTCTCCGTGCCTGAAATATCTCTTCAGCAGTACAAGATGCCTCCTCACAGAGGCCCACTGGACCCTTCAACTAAAATAGCCCCTGCCCTAGACTCCCTAAAAACCCCCTGTTTCTACCTTCTTCTATCACTCTTTGGCGTTATCTTATTCAACATTATCAATCTTGATTCTTCATCTTTCACCGAAGGCTGGCGCATATTACTTTTTCTACCCCAGACTGCCACCATCCTGGCTTAACTTACGTCAGCTCCCGTGTGCATGCCCACACAATGGCCTTTCCCTCACTCTCTTGGCCTACTCATTTCCAATGGTCTTTCCTTCCTCCCTCCCCCCACACTATATCACCCTCAGAGTTGTGTTGAGGAGGTATTTGCTGGCATGTGCAACCCATTCCTCCCCTGAGGGCAGAAGCTTTGCCTACCAGGTACACTGTTGTATTCCCAGGCCCTGGAGAAGTTTCTGGCCCAAGAATATTTGTCGAATGAATAAATGCACACAGAAATGCCACACACCCCTCCTTTAAATCCCCCCAAAATCTGTAACTATCTCCATCCCAGCAATTTCCGTGATATATCTATTTAGCTACCTAACATCTTGCCAATTAGACAATGAACTGACAAGGCTAGGGCACGATCTTACTTATTTTTATCTCTTAGCACCTAACACAGGGACAGATACACAAGGGGTGTTTGGTGACTTCTTGTAGAATCGAAATTATCTACTGGTAGCTCTTGACTCAACGTTATCTCTCAGAGATGATCAGTTGCTATAGGGCAGACTTCCCCAGGCTTGCCCTAAGGTCAGAGTCAATACTCTGCAGGTCATCTTTGGGCTGTCGATGACCTCCTTCTCCATAGTGTGTCCCCATGCAAAGCCAGATAAAGCCAGACCTCAACAGAAAAGGACGGAACAAACATGCAGACAGGAGCTGCCTGCATTCTTCACACCTTTTCACCTCCTAGGGCAACCTTTCTGAGGCCCAGCTGTATACCTGACCTTGGAGTCCGAAAAGCAGCTCTTTTGCCTTATAATAAACTCCCCTTTCTTGTTCAAACCAACTCCAGTGGACAAGTGTTCTTTGCTCTGCTCTTTGCTACCTAGAGTCCTTAGAGATGTAGGCCCTCGGCAAAAAGACAGTCAAAGCAGGCCCTCCTCCCTGTGCTAGTCAAGGTCTCGAGTTTGCAAAACGCAGCCCTTCTCCGGGCAACCTGAGCCTTAGAAAATGAAAAGCAGCTCCTCTCTGCAAAAACACTGGGTCAGGGCACTGAGGCACAACAGGTGCCTAACTTCTCCTCTTACTGCTTAGCGCTGTGATCCTGGGTGAGGTCCAATCTCCTGGGCCTTTAAGCACACTGATGTGAAAAATTCATGTACATCTTTGTTGATGCAGAAAGTAGCTTCTGAAAGACTGTATGTGAATCACATCTTTAAAAATTGAGTCCCCTCTCCCCACTGACTCTGGCTATCTGCTCAGGATGCTTTCTGTTCCTTTCTGATTTATCTCCAATTGGCAGCAGCAAACTATAACCCCAGCTTCACATTTCTCTCCTTCCCAAGTGGCTCATCAATCAATCAACAAAATTTTCATTCAGAGCCCATTATGTGTGAGACATTGTTCATGATCTGTAAAGAGAATAGGGAATGTGCCGAATGCACTAAAGGAGCCCGCTATCTGTGAATCCTCTATAAAACCATGTGAATAGCCAACCTCTTATTTATCTCCTCTGTAAATTCAGATTTTCTTCTATCGGGTTTTCCCAAAGAAGTGCCCGTGTGTGCTGAGCAGCCTATCTAGGTTACCATAGAAATAGAGAGTCATAAAAGGATGTTTAGAAATGTAAGCGCTTCTATAAATCCTCAATAACAGAAATCGCAATTGTTTGGAGCCATAATTGAGACTATTCATGGTGTGTTCTGAGAAATAAGCACAAATAACTCACCAGTCTGCAACTCCTAGCAAATAAGAACAAACTAGGGGAAAAGTTAACAGTGTTCTTTGAAAACAAGTCATGTCAGGCCAACATAATTTTCCTTTGGGCAAAAGACAGACTCCTCTTGCTGAAGGAAACCCAGGTCAACCACCAACCTCTCCATGGTCTGGACTTCTCCCGGGCCCTGTCTTGTTATCTGTGACATCCACGAGACTTCACGACCTGTCTCAGCAGCTCCCCCACACAGCTTCAGAAGAAAATATCTAAATTCTTTTCTGTTACTCAAAATCCACCTGTTCCCACAAAGATTCTGAGACACCTTGGCCCTGATTGTGCAGGACAAAAACATCAGTATTGAAAAGGTGAAGCACTGGGGTAAAGGGCTTGCTTGAGAATTTTTTTTTGTTTTCAAGTACAGAAATTATTTCAAGCTAGCTTTTTAAGAATTAAAAAAAAACAAAAACAAAAACAAAAAACAAAACAAAAAAAAAACCCTTAAGATTTGATCTGAGAACACAAGAGTGAGAAAGTTACCAGGTCCCAGGAAGGACAGTACCAGCAACAAGACTCTTTCTGGGTCCCAGGAAGTATCAGCTGCCCGTCCTTCAATAATATTTATCTTGGTGCATCTGCTTCTCTCTCCTTTCTCGAAAGACTGGCTCTCCTCCTGTCCAGCCATAAAGTAACCTGCAACTCCATAGCCAACTTATTAGGGCTCAAAACCGCTTGGAGAGATGCTGACTCTCCCTTGGTCCAACCCCAAATTCCGAGGAAGAGCTGATCTTACATGCAGCTTGTCAAAGATAGCTGCCACTTATCCAATCATTAATCAAGGCTGGGGTGGGTGTCTTTAGCTCAGGCTTCCATAACAAAATACCACAGATTGAGTGGCTTAAACAACAGGAATTTGTTTTCTTATAGTTCTGGAGACTGGAAGTCCAAGATCCAGGTATCAGTGTGGTCAGTGCCTGAAAAGAGCTCTCCTTGGGCTGCGGATGGTCACTTTCTCGTTGTATCCTATATGGCTTTTCCTTGGTGCATGTAGATAGAGACACAGGGAAGAAGCAAACTCTCCAGTGTCTGTTCTTATAAGAGCATTAATCCCATATTGAGGGCCCCAACATCATGACCTCATCTGAACCTAATTGCCTCTTAAAGTCCCCATGTCCAAATATCATCACACTGGGTGGGGTTAAGGCTTCAACAGGAATTTGGGAGGAAAATAATTTAGTCCATAGTAGTGGATAACATTATTCAAAGTAGCGAGTTGGGGTCCCCCACCAGAGGTGAGGAGAAACAGCTAATTTGAGCTGGGCTACAATTCCAAATGTATCCATTAGAAAAATTAAAGTAATGCAGACAAAAATTGAGTTTGTGCACAGAAACAGACAATAATGCCCCATTCACTTGCTAGAGAGCATAAATTTAGCTCTGAGCTTCCTAGCAGCCAAACTACAGCAAAAGCAGCTTCCTGCTGTGACTAATAATAATAAAGGAATTTAAAAAACACTTTCACAAGTGAATCCCAGCTTTGTCCAGTAATGTGATCTGAGAGAAATTTCTCCTTTGAGTCCACATTATGGAGATCCCTCCAGTGGATAGGTAACTGTCCTTGGCCCATCCTTACAAAATGCACAACTATAATCTTCCCTCTAGTCATCTCTTACAACATAAATAGAATCAGCCATGCACAGAAGATACAGCAGTTATGAGATGAGTTCTTTCTCACAAGCAAAGACCTATACACAGATGTTCATCCGTGGTAACAGCCAGGTCAGAAAAACTCTGGGATCCAGGGTTGGGCATTGGGTTAAGTCAGAGCTGACTTGTGAGGCTGTGAATGTCAGGGCCAGAATCAAAAACCAATCCAACTGAGAAGAAGATGAGTAAGAAGTGACCGGTCAGAAAGACAGAGGCCAGGTACCTAGATCTGGGATAAGAACTATAAGGCCAGGACCCAGCAAGCAGATTCTGGATGTTGAGACGAAGCCATGCATCAGGAAGCCTCTGATGTATGGGAATAAGCTGCTGGAAACTGCAACAGAGTTTGTGTAAGTCTGCATGCGTTTGGAGAGAGGCAATGACAGGCCACTGGAAGTCTCACAGTAGAAACCCTTCAACACCCAGCACTCAGCACCAAGGCAGTGTCCTGGTATGACACAGGACTTTAAGCACATGGCTCAGGGATGGGTCTTTAGCCTATGGTAAGAGATAAGACTAATAAGACATAAGGTAGACCCCAGGACTATAGAGACCAAACACTGGGAAAATCTTGCCCAAAGACTCAGACACTCAGGAACAAGAAAGACAAGCAGGCGCCTCTTACCCAGGTGCCTGGGCATGAACTAATGCCAATAACAGGGATGGTGCAGTGGGTTGAACGGTGGCCCCAAAAGAGAGATCCAGGTCCTAACCCTCAGTACCTGTGAATTTTATCTTTTTGGAAAAACTTTTTTCAGATAGAATTAAGACTCTCTAGATGAGCTCATCCTGGATTTAAAGTGGGCCCTAAATCCAATGACTTGTGTTCTTACAAGAGAAAACGGAGGGATATTTAACACCCCAGCAACACAGGAGTAGGCCACGTGATGGTGGATGCAGAGAGTGGAACTATACAGCTAGAAACCAAGAAAAGTCTTGGATTGTCAGCAGCCCCTGGGAACTAGGAGAGAAGCATGAAGGGGTACTCACTCAGAGCCTCCAGAAGGAACCACTCTTGTTGATACCTTAATCTTGGGCTTCTGGCCTCCACAGCTCTGAATGCACTTCTGTTGTTTGAAGCCACCTGGTTTGTGGTACTATGTGATTGCAGTCCTATGAAGTCCATTCTGTTGGCAGTTGATTCATTTCATGGGTCAACTCCATCAATTGGTAGTGACTGTCCAGATCACTCTGTTGAGGACTCTGAGGCCATTCAGACTCCACAGAAAATGTGTGATGATTGATTGGTGATGTCTGCTGTGGGCACAGAATGCACATGACAGTACATGAGTCATGTGATTGCCCTACCAAACCCAATGTCAGCACAGTGCTTAGTACAAAAAGTAAAGAGATCAATACCACATGATTTGTGCTCTCAAAAACCTTATAGTCTAGCACCAGAACTCAGTCAGGTCAATACTAATGGTGAAATTTACTTGGCCTTCCTTCTGATTAAGGTTAAGATTAATCACAATAGCTTCAACAAATAGAGTTGTCGGGAACAAAGGGTCACAAAAATAACATGCATGGCAAGCAGAGCAAGCCAGACATTCTGCTTGATATCAAATCAATGGTGGCCAAGGACAATTAAGACTTCATGTGTGAACTTCGCTGTAAATAAATATAGTGGGTTTTTTTTTTTTTTAAGCCCTCAAAGGTAAAGTTGTCATCAAACATTGGAGTATCCTTGTATAATTATGGGCTAAGCCTCTGCCATCTTCCAGGTAACAGGAAAGTTTATCCCCCAATGGGTGAAAAACAGCCCTCTTGGATCCCTGGATATAGAGTTGAGTATAGCATCCTCTTCTGTAACCATATCACTGTCATCCTGTATGAGTTATGACACTATACCTTCCTCTTTAATCTTTAACCCTTCAAGGTGGCTCTGTCCCATCTTACCATCTCTCTGGATCCAGCACCTGAAATCTCCTTTTTATTTTTACTTATCTTCTGAGAAGCTCACTCTCAGAGCAGAAAACCGTCACCCAGCAGGAAAAATGGAAAAGATGCTGATGAGAAACATTATATTACCAAAGTACTCTCACACCTCTGAGTCTTTCCTCCTGCTCATTCTTCTGCCGAATATCTAATTTCCACCACCACCCTTCACCATATGGCAAGATTACTCACTTTCCAACTTCCAACCAAAATGTGCATTTCTTCTGGGACACTTTGATCACTTTCTCCAATAATAAATAGTTACTCCTCTGCCCATCATGAAAATTGTTCTTCTACCTCAGAAATAACACAATACATTGCACTGTAGGTCCATGTCTTTGTACCTATGTCTTCTACTAAATAGGTAGTCCCTGGGAAATGTCTCATTTACTCATCACAGCAGTTTCTAGCCATTCACTTGGCAAATAGAGGATGGTCAATAATGCTAAACCTCCAACAGTCAATAGTTATTAAACAAATGTGTGAATAAATGCGTTAAGGATAGCTATAATGATTTACCGATGCCCTCTAAAAGGAGGTTGAGAGCCATTTGTTATAAGCTTTTCTGGGTGAAATACCATAGAATCTAATCCTCCTCTTCCTTTGAGCCACTCTGATCTGTCAATCTGCCTGTCACTTGTGTTCATTCAAGGAAGGGGGATCTATGTTATGGTTTTTCACCCCAGGCTTTGCTATCCACCTGGGTGATGGCAGCACTCACATGGATGACCTGTAGAGAGGTGACCTCTTACTGAGTCTCCTGACTTATTCATTTTCAGTGGTTGTCTTCTCTCTTCACCTCTTACTTCCAAACTTCCATTACCTGTAAATGTTCTACTCCTAGATTCACTAATGCAAGCCCACCCAGGTTGTTCTACCTTGCTTATTCAACTACTTTCACGGTGACAGCTCTTGACCTCTCATTTCTCCCAGGTCATCAGCCTTCTCCTCTCTTTACTTACTGATTTTAATTTGGTCTCCATGACTCATGATTTTAACAACATCCTTACCCATATCATAAGCTCCCTGGCCCATCTGCTGCCTTTCGTTTGCACCCCTCAGATAAAACACAAGCCTGGGAAAACCCAACTGGGTACCATTTCCAAGATTTCATCCAAGCAGAAAAAGCCAACCAGGCCCTCTCAGATTCTTCACTCTCAACCTGAAATGAGCCCACAACTCTGCCAAACAAACCTATCACATCATCTCCTCTGTCACTTTGCAGAGTAATTTTTTTTTTACAAATATACTTACGCTTCTCAAGCTTCTGTCCCTGCTACACACCAACATTCTTCTTCCTCAGCAGATGTTCTTGCCTCCTACTTTACAGCAAAAACAGATGCTATCAAATAGGAAACTCCCCACAACCAGACACACAGACATGGCTGCAAGGGCGCCCATCTCATCCTCCTTCACTCGGACAACAGGAGAGGGGTTGACACAACTATTCCCTCATGCGATCTTTGCATTGCACTGCCACTTACCAACTTCTGAATCTTTTACTATTATTTATCCTTTTCCATTCCATATTCACAACCTTGTTCTAATTGATTCTTCTCTGTTCTTAAGAGTTCCCCACCATCAGCACAGAGTCCTGCTGTCCATCTCCCTCCTCCCTTTACAGTCAAACTTGAAGAGTTGTCTTCACTCGTCGCTGCCATTTTTTCCACTTCCCACACACCCCACAAACCACTCTGATCTGGATCCAATGCATTATTCCACTAAAATAGTACTTGCTATTATCCCACTGAAGTCCATGCAGCCATGTTCAGTGGACACTTTTTAGGCCTCATCTTCACTGGCCTTTCAATAGAATTAGACTCTGCTGCCCCTTTCGCTTTTCTGAAATACTTGTCTTTGGGCTTTCGTGACCTAACAAACTTCTAGCTCTATTTCTTCCTCTCTAGCCATATCATCTCCATCTTCTCTGTAGGTGTGTCCCACTTGTCCTGTCCATAAGAAGTAGGATCTATCCAAATCTAGCTCCAAGCATTCTTTCTCTTCCTAAGTAACACTGTCTTCTCTGCCCTCAGCTTCAGTTACACCACAACAAAGATGACTCACACATTTATAAAACCAGTCCAGAACCCTCTTCTCAATTCCAGGTCTTTATGGAAAACTTCTTGGTTAACACCTCCCTTTGATCATTCCAAAAGCACCTCACACTCAAAAGATCTAAAATCAAATTTTGCTCTTCCTCTCCAGTCTCCCATTCTGATCTCTTCCAAGAATCATTATCTCAGTAAATAACACTACCAACCATTCTGTTGCTCAAGGCAGAATCATCGGTGTCATCCTGACACCTGCCTCTCCCTCACCCATCATATTAAATGTCTCACCAATCTCCTTATAGTTCTTGAACCATACTTTCTTCTATCTCTATCTTCTATCTCCACCAACACCCTAATTCTTTTCTCCCATTTATCCCTACAATAGTAGCCTTCTACACTGGAACCTCCCTAACTATTCCCTCACACTGCAATCAGAGTGAATTTTTCCTAAATGCAAACCTCACACCTGCCTATCCTTTCCAACCACCACCACCACCCTTCCAGCCCCAAGCTTATAGTAAAGCATCTATGTCCCTCTTCTGGACTATTGCAGTACCCTACACTTCTGCCCAGCATTGGATCCATCCCATCTCACTTGTAATTGTTCACTCCATCACACATGCATGCACAAACATATGCAACGCAACCACTTGTGAGCTCCTCGAGGCACGAACCATGTCTTCTTCAATTCTGTAGCCATTCATTTTTCACAGCAGAAAATTCAGAAGATCTGTTGTCTCCTTAAACATCAATTTGCCCCACTTACTACCTAGTCAATACATGAGATGAAAGTTGACAATGTGTTGTCAAAATGCTTGATCATTCCTAAATAGTGGCTAAATCTGCTCAGCTATGACAATGACCGATGAAATGAGGCAGGATTCATGCACAGTAGCGGTGGCATGAAGAAGAGGTTGGAGAATATGTCTGGAATGTAAGAACCTGGGGCAGGATTGGGAGGAGTGGTGACCTTGCTGGATATCAGGGAAGGAGACAGGAAAACAGGGTTGTTATTGTACTAATAGTAAATTCTTCCACCTGGATTCTCAGCTCAGCCTCCTCTCCTCTAATGACTTCTGTGAGCCCCTACTCAAAGCATGCAAACTTTTCCTTTGCAGCAGATGGCAGCAGTAATAAGCCCCGGTGGTGAGCTAAACACTGACAGGTGGCAGGGAAATGGTCTCCTTTGCCCATTAAGAAGAAAACTCATCATAGATACCTAACAAATGGATGGAACCCATGCAGAGACAGGTCTCTTTCAATGAGGCACCAATCTTCCAAAGTGACTCCCAATATGACTTTACCACAGACGAGGACACAGAGAGGAAGTCTTTGTAGATGTGTCCAATGTTTCTGCCACTGAAGCATTTCTATGGAAAGGCTTTAAGGTTCTGTCCAATAATTTCATCTAATCCCCAGCAGATGATGGACTTCAAGAAAACTGAAGGTCCACAGAGGGTCCCCCCAGCCCTTGGTGGTCAATCTTCAGTTGGCTCTAGTAGTATCCTAAACTCACCTGTCTCCGCACTGCCATGCTGTTTTCTAAGGGCCCTACAAGTATCTGCCCCCCTCCTTGCATTAATCTATGAGTTTCTCAGGTAGCAGCACTATTATTCAACTCTACAATTCCCCAGTGTCCAGCAAAATGTCTGGTATTTAGTAAAAACTTTGGCATAATGAAAGATAGCTTTAATAAGATCCCAGATTTGAACATTTTCATCCACATGATCATAGGCAAGGCATCCAACCTCTGTGGATCCATTTACCTTGTCTGAAAAACTGTGCACCTGCATTCAGAATAAATACATTCATCAAACTTAGAGTGCCTAAAGCTCCTTGCTTAACACCTGACACATACAAGGAGCTAACATTAATTGAACTGCATTGCTCCCAGGGCCTACTCCCTGTCCCACCCTACTTGAAATACTGGAAGAAAATAAGAATGCTTTAGTTCAGAGATCAACAAGGTATTTGATATTTCTGATAGAAGAGAACCAATGCTTATTGAACATCTACTATGTACCAGGTTCTCTGCCAGGACCACTTCTCGTCACAACCCTGGAGGTTGGACATTAATATCCTACATTACAGAGGAATAAACTGAGGCTCAGAGAGGTTGTTGTGTCTTGCCCAAGATCAAACAGTTAGTTAAAATCACAGTTGGAATATGACCCTTGATCTTTGTGACTATAGGGAATCAGTCTTTTTTTTTTTTTTAATATCACAAAAAGAAATGTGAACAAGAGTAAAGAAGCCACTAAACCCCAAGGCCAATGCCAGAGGAAGGGTGGCTGAGAGATGTTACCTGGCGTTAGACATGGAAAACATGCACAAGGAGTCCTGGAATAGAACAAGGGGTGCAACCATGCAGCTGACACTCCACTTCTCCTTCACCTTTTGTAAAGTGTTTACAAAAGGAAAACAAGGGAGAAGGAAAAATTACCTACTATCTTCACCCACTGGAGTTGTATCTAATTCACATATGAACATTTAAGTCCAGAGGCTAAAACCACTTCAAGAGCTCCCCACAGCCAAAGTCTAAGCCCTTTGCGGTGGTATTTCACTCAGTGGGTCTCATCTCCTGACACTCTCTACCTCTCAATTTATACTTTAGCTACACCAAGCCTGCAGTTCTCCAAATACACCATACTAGAGTTTGCCATCCCTTCCACTCTCACTTCCTTTACCTGGCTAATCCTACCTATCCTGAACTGAGATTCGATTCAAACATCTCTTTCACCAGGAAGTCTTCCCTGACCAGTAAACTAAGCTTAACTCCCATTTTAACCTCTGAATTTCTGTCTCTAGACCTACGATCACCATATTATTTTATAAATATCTACTTAGAGATTTATCTTCTGCATCTGAGTGTGACATCTTTGAGTATGAAAGTATATATTTTATTATTATTATTATTTGACAGATAGAGAGACAGACAGCACAAGCAGAGGGAGTGGCAGAAGGAGAAGGAGAAGCAGGCTCCCCATTGAGCTGGGAGCCCAATGCAGGGCTCAATCTCAGGACGCTGAGATCATCAGAGCTGAAGGCAGGTAGTTAACCAACGGAGCTACCCAGGCACCCTGGATGAAAGTGTATCTTAATTCATCTTTTTATCCTCATCATCTGCCCCCATGGCACACACATAGAACAACCTCAAAAATATTTCTGAACAAAGAATCACCCGTGTGTTGCCATCAAGGGCTAAGGACCCCCAAGAAATGCACAAGAAGCAAAAAACAACATTGAAGCCAAGAGGAATAGTATAAGCCCAAAACAGATGAAAAATGATTCCACGATAATAAATGGATGGTACAAACATCATGTAGAAATACCAAATGTATCAAAATGTGTGATGAATAGATGGTATCTGAGAAGTCTGCAAGAAAGCACCCAGCATTCCTAAGCAAAGGTGCATCCACATTTCTTATTGAACTGAACACCCTTTGTGAAATAAATATCCCTTACCTTACCCAATAGTCTGGGATGTCTGCTACGAGCTGCCTTCCAGGGAAATCCTAGGCTGAGAAAAAAAGGAAATCATTATCAATTGATTCGTTGTCATGGAGACACGACTTATAGAAGGTGATGGTCATTGAACTATGAGGAGGGATATCAAGTGTTAGAGGAAAGGAAGAAAAACAACCATTGACATTGGCATTTCTTAGCTAAGTCTTTTAAGGAAGAAATGAACTCAGAGGTCTTGGGGACTGAGACCTCAGTCCTTACAATGGGTATGATAATAGCCAGTTAGCAGTGATGATTTGAAGATTAAGTATGATCATCTGTATAACATGCCTAGTGTGTGGTACATCCAATAAACAGTAGCTAACTTCCCAGTTAGCTGGGCAGTTACTAGTCCATCAGTTCCTTTTATTTCTGGAAGCTGAAATCCCCTAGAAGTAATCTGTTGAATTGGGGTATGAGAAGACAAGTAAAAATTGTTCCACTGGTGTATTTGTTTTCTCTGAAGTGCCTTTTTTATTTAATCTCTGATATTATTCCAGTATATCCATTATAGCAAATACTTTTAAGAAGAAAGCCTGCATTCAGAAATAAATTGCACTCACAGATCATGCCTTAGAATGTGTATCATTAGTGTTTAACTGGCAAGACCAGATAGAGAAGATAGATGATCCCACTGAAAAAAAGCCAAATAGGATTTTGAAGAGACTTTGACTTGCCCCCTTTCTCTTTCTCTTCCCAGAAAAAAGAAAGCAAAAATTAAACGGTTGTGCATATGATTTTTGTGCTTTGTAGCAACTCAAGAGAGCCTCATCACTCCTGAGCTGGTCAGCTCTGTGGTCCCTTTTATCCATTACTGACAGTGGTTTAAGGAAAAAGACTGGGATGAAAACAAATCCTCCTATTTGCATCAACTAATGTTAATATTTGTCTGCAGTCCCCTCTCTACTTAGAACTGAAAAACAGCTTCCTATTTCCTTCAGACTAGAATCTTATTATTGATAAATTATTTATCTCCTCCTCACTTTGCTCTGAAATGCAGTACTGCCAAGCTATTCTGGATGATCAAGGGATTCAGATAAAAGGACTACAAAGACAGAGCAACATCCAAAAATAGAAGTTAAATCCATTTATCCTTGTTCCACCTGGCAGAGGAATTATGCTAGATGGTATGATTTTTACCTGTGCACAGGGCAAAATGGAGAAGTGAACAAAACAAGGGTTCAGCTGTTTTCAGCCTCACTTTCTATGGCCTCCACAGTGCACCTCTTTCTCTCCCCTCTAGTTCCCCCTGCTATCCAGGTAGGACACATGTTACAGAAAGCCAAATGTTCAGCTAAGGCTCCTGATTTCCCTCACCCCATCAGTGGGCAAGATCAGGACAAAAATCATAAGAAAAGCCAGAAACAGGAGACAGGCAGCCCATAATGGGACGTGGAGGGAAAAAACAGTGTCAAAGTAGAGGCAGGGGGATCCTGAGATTTCCCAGAGAGAGAACTGGAATGCCATGACTTTTTTACACTGACCCCCCACTGCAAGATCTAGGCTGGGCAAGTAGGCTTGGCTACAAGGCTTAAATTTATCCTTAAAAGTAAGGAAGCCCCTCTGTGGTACCTCTCCACCATTGTTGCACTTGGACCCATATTTACTGCTATGGTTTTACTGGACATTTTAGTCCAATGGTTTCAGCACAAGTTGCAGAATCTATTCCTTTCTAAATTCCATACCAACAACCAAGGTGTATAATTATTTATTCCTTGCACTCATTGCTTATTAAAAAATAAGAACAACAAAAATGATATACATACACATAAACCCACATGTGCATCCACCTTTGAAACATCAAATATACTGTTCAGCCAACTATGCACTTACTGTGTTCCCAGAACTAGCCATAATTATACACAGTAATGCCTCAAACTTCAGGCCACCTTAAGTCTCTAGAATACAGCTATAGTTAGGAAGCAAAAGAAACTGTGGCCAAGACAATAAATTCTAGTACACACTGTTTGCCCACATGCACCTGGAAGTCTAAGGATCTAGCCCACTCTCTAGGAGATCAGGGGGCCTTGAAGGGGCCAAGGACAGCAAAACTCTCACTTCTTCAAAGCTCTGGATTAAGGTAAAAAGAAAACAGTAAGCCAAAGAAGAGAATACACACATCACCAAATCAAAAGTTCACTCATCCAAAGGCATACAAATGACCTATAGGTATATGAAAAATGCTCAATATCATCATCACAGAAAGCCGAAGGTCATCAGGGAAATAATCAAGGAAATACAAATTCAAATCACTATGAGATATCACCTAACACCTATTAGGTTGGCTATTATCAAGAAAATCATAAGATAACAAGTGTCATCAGTGAGGATGTAGAAAAATCAGGATCTTTGTGCACTGTTAGTGGGAATGTAAATTAGTACATCTACTATGGAACACAGTATGGAGATTCCTCAAAAAGTTAAAAATACAACTACACAAGATCCAGCAATCCTACTTCTGGGTATACATCCAAAAGAATTGAAATCAGGATCTCGGAGAGATCTGCATACCCTCACGTCCATGGCAACAGGGCAAGAAGCTACAGGAGGTGACAAGCCACAGACCGGTGACCCTGCATGGCAGTTAGGAACTCATCAGGTGGTTCTTCAGGGCTGGGGTTTGAGGAAGACAGTTGCAGAAGACAAGGCTGGTTTCTTAGTCCACTTGGGCTAAGCAAAAAAACCAGAGACTGGGTGGCTTATAGCAATTGAAATGTATTTCTCACAGTTCTGGAAGCTGGGAAGTCAAGGCACTGGCAGACTGGGTGTCTCCTGGAATTCCATTGATGACTGTCTTCTCACTGTTTTCGAAAGACTGAAGGAGCAAAGTAGCTTTCTTTTATAAGGGCACTAATCCCATCATGAATGTCCCACTCTGATGAATTCATTTAAACCTAACTACCTCCCACAGCTCCCACTTCCAAATACCATCATACCAAGGATTAGGCTCCCACCCACGAATTTTAGGGAATCACAAACTTTGAGTCTACAGAAACTGGAAGGCGGGAAATGCCAGATCACAATGGGCCTTGGAAGTCATGCTACCAAGACTGAGCTTTACCATGAGTCACATCCACTTGAGAAACATCACCCCTTAAGACAAGTTATCTGTGGGTTTAAGGGGGCAACATCTTTTGCTGTTTCAAGCAGCACTATCTAATAAGAAATGTAATGCAAGCCACACACATAATTTTAAATTTTCCAGGAGTCACAGTACACAAGAGTAAAAAGATATAGGTAAAAATTAATTTTAAGAGTACATTTTTGGGGCCCTTGGGTGGCTCAGTGGGCTAAAGCCTCTGCCTTCAGCTCAGGTCATGATTCCAGGGTCCTGGGATCAAGCCCCGCATGGGGCTCTCTGCTCGGCAGGGAGCCTGTTCCCCACCCCCGCCTGCCTGTCTGCCTACTTGTGATCTCTGTCAAATAAATCAATAAAATCTTAAAAAAATATATACTTTTTCTTTAGGGATGCCTGGGTGGCTCAGTTGGTTAGGTGTCTGTCTTTGCCTGAAGTCATCATCCCAGGGTTCTGGGATAGAATCCCACATCAGGCTCCTTGCTTAGTGGGGAGGCTGCTCCTCCCTCTACCTCTTCCACTCCCCATGCTTGTGCTTTCCCTCTCTCTCTCTCTCTCTCTTTATTGCTGACAAATAAATAAATAAAATCTTTCAAAAAAGAATACATTTTCTTTAATTTAATATATCCCAAATATTATCATCTTAACATGTGGTCAATACAAAAAATTATGACTGAGATCTTTTACTTTTTTTTTTTTTTTAACCATACTAAGCATTTGAAATCTGGTGGGTATCTTTTTTTTTTTTTTTTTTTCTGAGCAGAGAGCCCAATGCGGAGCTTGATCCCAGGACCCTGAGATCATGACCTGAGCCAAAGGCAGCAGCTTAATCCACTGAGCCACCCAGGGGCTCCATCTGGTGTGTATCTTACACTCACAAAACATCTCAGTTGTGACCAGCTGCACTTCAAGTGAGTAGCTAATGGCTACCATGTTGGACAGTGCGATTTTAAAGCAAGAATGACTATCCTCTGGAGACCTAGATTTAACTGAGCATTTTTGGAGAAAGCCTCCACTCGATGGAAAAAGCACTGAAAAATCATTATGGAGAAAGATGGACCACCATATTTTACAGATAAACCATATCTCACCTTCCTAGAACCTTAAGAATCTTTCTTTGATTTGCCATCCACCTTACCTCAGTCAAGACAAAATGACATTCTCTCTGGGAAATAAAACAAAGTGGAAATAATACTGAAGGACTTTCAAGAGAATTCTTTGGTTCTCTGTCTTTGTCCAACTTGAGACATCCACCAGCAGGGTGAGGGGTGTTGAGGCACGGGCTACTTTTAACCACTAGAGTTCTTGTAGACCCTGTCTTGTATTTAGTTTTCTCAAGATAGAGCTGGTGACCAGAGAGGGAGAAATACCATGAGAGGCTCTTAACTCTAGGAAACGAACTGCGGGTTGATGGAGGGGATGGGATAACTGGGTGATGGGCATTAAGGAGGGCACATGATGTAATAATGATCACTGGGTGTTATACACAACTGATAAATTATTGAACGCTACATCTGAAACTAATGATGTACTATATGTTGGCTAATTGAATTTAAATCTAGAAAATATATATAGAGAGAGAGAGCTGATGTCTCCAGAGAAGCACTTGGTGGGTCCCTGGAGCCATTTCTTCAAGGGAACAAAAATCTGTACATGACCCACTGCCATGAGAACACTTCAACCTGCCCCTACCTCCCTGGGAACTGCATGGGAGCATATAGTACATAGTGGGCACACCATGCATTTAGGACATGTGTTGCTTTCCTTTGAATTACTAGAAGCCCTCCATGAACACCTGGTTTCCAATAACCAAACTCTTGGTGAGGAGGTCCTCAAATCTCCCACCTCTGCTGCTAGAAAAACAGCCAGTCCAAAACCACCCTCCCATCACTAAGAGCTTTCTGAGGCATTGATGGGCTGCCTTTCCTCTTGGGCGGCAGAGATAACGACGGTGTGATTTAAGTAGAGGCCAGGGAGCATGCTGACATTTTCTTCTTCATCCTCCTCCAAAAGCAGATCTATAGAACAGGCATTCTTATTGGGAGAGTAAGAATATTATGTGCTTTGATTCAGGCCTTCCTGTATATTTTGCCAACACAGGTTAAAAAGGCAAAAGGGGGAAAGAAAGGACAAAAAGACAGAAAAGCTGCTGATAAACACGTGAGTCACACACAGCTCTTTGAAAGACCCAATCTGGTCTGCAGAGATAAAGGCACCATACCCTCTTTGAAGGGGCGAGTGGATTTGCCATGGGATAAGTTAGCCCCAATTAAGAAGGAATGTTAGGCAAGCTATTTGCCTCTAATAAAAACAAGAGAAAAAAGAAGAAGAAAACTGTCATTCCCAAGCCCCGCTGCATGCATGGCCCCTGCTCTCCCCCGCTGCTAACTCATTTCCTTGATGAACCCAGCCAGACCATGGCTTTGAATAGCATCTACATATGGGGCATTCCCAAGACACCGTTCCAGCCCCCAGCTCACCTTCACCACACTCCCTCTGTTGCTGGTTGTGTTTCCTTCTCCTCCCAGTCACCCAGTCACTCTGGCTGAAAATCTCAGAGGAACCCTTAACCCATCCTACTCCCTCTTCCCACATTCAATGCACCAGCAGATCCTGTGGGCTCGGAATACATCCAGGTTCTAACCACTCTTGTCTCCTTCCCTGCTACCATCCTCATCAAGCTCCATCTCTCACTGGACTCCACAGACTTTCCCAATGGTCTCCTCACTCCTGGTCTTGTCCTCTATAATCACTACCCCCAGAGCAGTGAGACTAAGCCCGGAAATCCTAAAGCAGATTATGTTCCTCCTTTATTCAATAGCCACTGGCTCCCCAGCTCCAGTAGAATAGTATCTAAACTCTCGCCACATCCTGCAGAGCCCCCAGCAGCTCCCAAAGAGCAACAACTACAGTGACCTCCTTGCTGGTTGCTTAAGAATGCTATCTCGTTCCCACCTCAGGGCCTTTGCACTGCAGTGCCTTCTCACTAGTTCTACCACAGACCTTTACATGACCATCTCCCTCACTTCATTCAGTGCTCAACCCCAAAGTCACCTCCTCAAAGGGTCTTCCTATACCATCTCTTCCAAAATTGCACCTCCACCATACCTTATTCCCTTACTCTTTTATTATTATTCCTAGGATTTACAACTATCTGATTTTGTATTATATTTCATTTGCTTACTTATTTATCATCTATCTGCCTTCACCAGGATGTGAAATCTGGGAGGGTAAGGACTTGTCTTAATCTATTATTGTATCCCCAGTGCCAAGAAGAACACTGAGCACATAGGCAATCAATAAACATTTGTTAAACAATTGAATGAACTTGTCAGATTGAATCATGAGCAATTCTCTTGAAGTTACTGGTTTTAGGAAACACCCTCCCTTCTGTCAAATGTAAATATAAGCTGAATGAATGAATGAATGAATGAATGAATGAATGAGACAGATAGCCAGAGAAGACTATGTAATGCACATACAAATAAAAGTAGGGCCAATGTGTTCTGGCTGCCAGCAACCTTATCCCCCAAATCTGTAGTCTTCCATGGAATGGGTTAAAAGCCTTGGTTCATCCCACTGGCAAATTAGGCTTCTATTGGGGGGTGAAGATGAGGACACCCTAGAAATAAGGCCAGTGGGTTGATCCATAAGTAAGAGGCTTCAGCATTGGGGTTCAGGGGACATGTCACATCCTTACTTCTGCTGTAAATGCAGCTCGCTTTGACCTCAGCCCTGCCTATTTTTGCTTACATTTTTGCTGTCAGCCTACCCCAAAGTCTTGAAAAGATGCGGCAAAAGGGCTCTGTATTTCCTTTTAAGAGTTTTTTTGGGGGGTGTGAGGCTTTTTTTATTTTTGTTTTTTTTTTTTTTTTTTGAAGAGAGTGTATGTATGCGCACAAGTGAGGCAGGGTGGGGGGGCAGAGTGTGAGAGAGAGAATCCTAAGCAGGCTCCACATTGTGGAGCCCAACATGAGGCTCAATCCCATGACCCTGAGATCATGACCTGAACTGAAATCAAGAGGTGGACACCTAACAGACTAGGTGCCCACCCCTTTTGAAAGTTTTAAATAGGAAGCATGTCCAGTGCTACCTAGCCCAAGCTCAAAGACTTCATCACCTAACATCAGCATCTAATAATATTTTTTTTCCTACCCAACAAGCCTATAAGTTCAAGAAAAACTGTCATGGAATCATTGAGAAAGAAGGTGCATTCATTGGGTGGCTGGGTGGCTCAGTTCATTAAGCCACTGCTGTTGACTCAGGTCATGATCCCAGAGTACCAGGATCGAGTCCAGCATTGGGCTCCAAGCTCCATGGGGAGTCTGCTTCTCTCTCTCACTTTCTCCCCTTTCATGCTTTCTCTCTCCCAAATAAATAAAATCTTAAAAAAAAGAAAAAGAAGGTGCATTCATATTCATTAAGTCCAGCTTCTCCCATTTCACAGATGAGAAAACTGAGGCACAAGGGAATGATTGGCTTGCTTCATTGCTTATCAAGAGCAAATTTGACATGATAACCATGTTTCACACCTTCCACCCAAAGCGTACTTGACTGCCAACTGCTTATCGCCTCAGGACTTGCCCAGGGAAAGTTCCCCTACCCTAAATGGGAGATAACTTACAAGTTCATCATCTCAAATTAAATATTCCCACACCACCTAGGACTGAAGTTCATTTCGCCAAAACGTGATACCTCCAGCTCACTCCTTTCACAAAGCAGGCAACTCCTTGAACAAGGCCCACTACTGGAGTTGTATGGTATGTCAGCTCCGATTCCCCAGAACTTTTATCTATTGACCCCCAAGTGTGCCATCCTGGAGACAGATGCTACAGTGGTTAGCACGACTTCCAGTCCTGCACTTATACCAACATGGATGGACCTTGAAGGCATTATGCCAAGTGAAAGAAGTCAGACATGAAAAGGCAAATGAAATACTGCATGATCTCACTTACATGTTACATGTGGAATCAAAAAAAACCCCACTTATTAAAAGAGAGATCAGACTTGCGGCTACCACAGATGGGGTGCAGGGGAGGCAGAATTGGAGGAAGAAGGTTAAAGGTACAAACTTCCAATTATAAGATAAATAAGTCCTAGAACTGCAATGCACGCGACAGTGACTATGGCTAACTGTGCTCCATGAGATACAAGGAGATTGGTAAGAAGGCTCTCATCATAAAGAAAAATTTTCCTTTTTGTTTTGTTTTCTTTTTATATCTTTTGTATCCGTATGACAAGAGGGATGTTAACTGAATCCAATGTAGTAATTATTTCACAATATATGTAAATCACACCATCATGCTGGATGCCTTAAACTTATACAGTGATGCATGTCGATTGTTCTCAATAAAACTGTGGGAAAAGATACGTGCTTCCATAGTCAATGCACCTGCTTCAAATCCTGGCTCCTCTTCTTATTACTAGTCATGTGGCCTGATGTCATGTTTTTAACTTGCCTGCAAGACACAGAACATGCTAAATGATATGACCCTTTTATGTAGATAAAAAATATGGAAATAGACACACCTTGTTTCACTGACTCGGAGATGCACATGTAACATTTCTGTTTTCAAAAAAAGCCTGCCTCTTAGAATCCGGAACCTGTCGCCATCACCACCAGCCAGGTGACAGCCCCGAGGCTGGGGTGAAGAATGCCCACTGACACTTTGAGGAAACGCCAAGAAATGGCCAGCGCTAAAGCATCTTATGTTCTATAAAATATAATAAATCTGCTGGTAAGTGTGTATAAATTCTTTCTGGAAAGAATCAAAGACACATTTAGAAGCAGTTACCTCCAGGGAGAGAAACAGAAAATGGGAAATGAGGCTTTCACTTTCCATTATCTCCCACCCTACACAGTTTGACTTTCTCAACCTGCGAAATGTATTCAATAATAAATGAGCCATTTGGGGCTTATTTTCTCCTTTGCACTTCTTTTACTTTAAAAAGGCTTAATTGATCTTAATTTTTTAAAATAAAGAATAAGTGAAGTAAATAATTAAGGGTATCATCTTAATTCGTGAACTTTCCTCCCCTCTCTCAGCTTCTTTGCATTTGAGAAACTGGGAAAAGTTTCTAAAGATCTAAAGAGACACAGAAAAGCATTCCAGTAGAGTGCAAGGAGCATGGGCCAGAGATGGAAGACGGGGATGGACAGCGCCCCAAATTAGCAAAACTTCAGGGAGGCAATTACCTTCATGCATTTCTGCAGCTGCCAAATTCTGTACTACCATTTTGGAAAGCCATTTGTCAAAACATAAAAATTAAATATTCATGCCTTTGACCCATAGATTCAACTACAGTGTTTTTATTGTAAAGCAAGTTTCTACAATACTTTCAAAATGCCAGGCATTAAAATATTCACATAATTTCTTTTAATAGCAAAAATAATTGGCAATACCTCAAATTTACATCAATAGGTTAATAGTTCTGTAAAATATGATACATCCAGTGAATGGAAATGAATCCATAATAACATTCTTAAAAACCTTATAAGAATATAATAACCAGACTACATTTTACAAAGCAGGAAATAAAATTGCGATTGGATCAAAGAAGCAACATCTTTTTTGTGCAGAAAATTTAGACTGTTGAAGAAACAGGCAAATAAGTTCCAACAGGGAATGTATATGGAATAAGGAAGACAGATCCTAAGTCTAGCATTTAATCATTTATTCAATTTTTTTAAGATTTTATTTATTTATTTGACAGATAGAGATCACAGGCAGGCAGAGAGAGAGAGAGGAGGAAGCAGGCTCCCTGCGGAGCAGAGAGCCCAATGTGGGGCTCGATCCCAGGACCCTGGGACCATGACCTGAGCTGAAGGCAGAGGCTTTAACCCACTGAGCCACCCAGGTACCCCAATCATTTATTCAATCTTTGTGGTTTATGTACCTTCTTTGTGCTTCATACTGTGCTCTGAACCGAGGTACAATGGTGAAGAAAACACCCATGATTCTTGTCTCAAGGAAGCACGGGACCTAGTAACATACAGATAATCCATTTCCCTAAGGAAGTTAGCAGAACAAAGCAATTAAAGTAAAATTAAGAGAGAGTAGAATAAAGATAAGTCAACTCAAAATGCTAGCAGAATAGCGTCCAAATAAACCCTAAAAAGGGGTGCCTGGGTAGTTAAGCATCTGCCTCTAGCTCAGGTCATGATGCCAGGATCCTGGGATCAAGTCCTGCGTTGGGCTCTCTGCTCATCAGCAGGCCAGCCTCTCCCTCTCCCACACCCCCTGTCCCTCTCTCACAGTCTCTCTCTCTGTGTCTGTCAAATAAATAAATAAAATCTTTAAAACAAAAAACAAGTAAACCCTAAAGAAAGAAGAAGGAATTATTAAATGCAAACCTGGAAGTAGGATTAGGATTCAAATCCTAAAAAGCAGAATCAATAAAAGAACTTGTTTTGTGAAAATACTGATATTATGGACTAGTATCTCACAGTGCTAATCAATAAAAAAGAGAAAAACATAAGTCCAAAATGCTGAGAACGGAGGACTCAGCCCAGCCCCACAGGTAAGGAGCTTGGAGGTTGCCTTTCCCTCCTCGCAGCACAAACAGGGCTAAACAAATTGCAAACCAACAGCTCTTAACTCCATCAGGGGACTGGCATCACTGGGCAAGCTGCAGCCCCACGGCAGGTGCAAACTGGGAATCGCAAGTTACCAGACCAGACGCCCAGGAGCAGAAACCTCCATGGGAATGAGCGCTGGGCAGGAGAACAGACCGTAACTGAAAAAATACTAGAGGCTCAATGTGAACATATCTGAGAGTCTGAAACTCCAGAGAGTCTAGTTTTAGGAGGACAAATCCTCACTTTTGTGAGCTCTCCCTCCAGCACTCCCGGGTTCTCACAGTGAAGACCGGAGGAAAATCCCCTTGCAACACAGGGAGGGAGCAAGGAATCACTTTGAAATAACCCCAGAGAATCTGTTCTTCTTACCAAAATAGTAACAATGGGAAAGGGCGTACAACCACAGGCAGGAGGTGTTTGTTTATTATAAAAGAAAACTATGCACAACTCTATGATAATGAATTTTTAAATCTCAGAGAAATGGGTGATTTTCAAAGACACAAAATGACCAGAACTGATAAAATAAGAAGAAAGATTGAATGGAGCAAAGCAAGAGCATGAGGAAATGAGCGTTCTCCTGTGCTTCTGTGAGAAATAACCTGATGTTTTCCTGAAATGCAATTTGGAAGTTCATATCAAATACCTCTCAGACCTGCAAGCACAGTGACCTGTAAATTACCTTCATGCAAATTTCTTCTACAAAATAATAAATAAGAGTGCCAAAGTGTATTCTTCCATACTCGTTGGTATTTAGCAAAGTGCGACGTGTAATTGCAAAAACTGAGAACAGCTTACATGTCTAATAATTTTTAAATTTTATTTATTTATTTGACAGAGAGAGAACAAAAGCAGGGGGAGCAGCAGAGGCAGGAGAAACCAGTTCCCCATTATGACCGATGTGGGGCTCAATCCCAGGACGTGGGTTCATGACCTGAGCCGAAGGCAGATGCTTAACCAACTGAGCCACCCAGGCGCCCCTCTAAAAACAATTTTGATAAGCAAAGTTCAGTACGATCTATACAATGGTAGGCTACTCAGTCATTAAAAATGATGCTGTGGGTATTTCTTTTTCCCAAAAGATGTTTGTGATATATTAATAAATGACAAAAAGCAAGTTGCCAAATAAGACAAATAGCATGATCTCATTGTTTTTATTTATTTAGAGAGAGAAAAGCATTTTGGAAGACTACATGCCAAGTTGCTAATAGTACTTAGCTCTGGGGATTTGAGTCGTGACTGACTTGTCAGTTTCTTCTTCATACTGAATATTTGTTTATATTTGCATATTTATAACAAGTATAAAATATACACACATAGAAAACACAACCAGTAAAAATATTAAATGCTGTCACTGTCTCGGTTGCTGAAAATATGAGCTAACCGTTTTTAGTCTTATTCCTATTGTCCAGCAAATTAGAAAATCTTCAGTGACAATTTCATTGATAAATAAACTTGCAAACGATAAGGTTCCTAGGTTGCAATGTTAACCCTGCCTCTAACAATGTAAACCCAGCAGTGACTTCCCTCCCTGGTCTCACCTCCTTGTCTCCAAATCAAAAGAGCCAGAGGAAGCTTTCCAGAGGCTCAGCTCTAATACCTACTTGGTTACAATCTTTTCAAACCTCCAGCTCAGTTATGCAGAGAACATCTACTGCCGTTGCAGTCTTGATCCACAGTCCATTTAGAAACAGATTTTGAGGAAGAAGAAGAAAAAAACAAGTAATATTCGTTTGTTTCATTACAACAATTTAATAAGAACAACCATCCAAAAAATGGAAAATGTCAAGTGGGCCATTAAAGGCCTCCAGCAGGAACGGGTGCATCTAGGCACAAAATATTAAATGGAAGCAACTGCCAGAAAGGAATACAGAGGGGTGTACATCCTGCACCAGTTCAAACACCAGTTCTTTCTTAAGAGATGATCAGCCAGGAGGCTAGAGACCCGCAGCAGCCCTGTGGAGCTCCAGAGGGTTCACCTGTGCTGAGAGGAAATTTGGCTGGTCTCCCTCCAGCAGCAGATGACATAGTCATGCTACCCATTCAGCATTGGGTTACTGCATGTTTTTCCTGGCCAGGTTCTGTGCCAGGGCCTGGGATCCAGAAGGGATGAGGCGCAGACCACGTTCTCACAGACTCACAGATCCATGAGGAGAGGAAATGCAAAGGTCTAATTTCCATATTGCAAAGGAAGGTTTAAAGAGGTGTGACAAGAGCAACTTCCTGGGCCCTGACAGGTAGGGTGAGTATTAGCCGATGTATTAGGAACTTAACAAGGGCCCAGAGAATCAGCATGTGATATACAGGGAGTCTGCAGGAACCCAATGTGGTGGGAAGGAGGCAGGGTTTGGGCTCTGAAGGTATAGAGGGGCCAGAACAAGTTTTAAGCTAGGCAGTTATGTGCTCATATTTCATTTGAAACTCAGGAAACAGCCATCTGCTAGAAATCTAGGGACCAAGAAAATACATCCAGGGACACGCTCTTGACCCCTCTCCCTACCACTGCACACCCATTGCAACCCATCCCCAGGTGCCCTGTTCATGGCAGAATGGCCTTTCCACAGCTGAAACCAGAATCCTGGAACAAACCACTGGGAGTGGAGGGAATGAGGATATCGCCCTAGGTCGACACCTCTGACGTGCCCTTGGCCTACTCCTTGCCTTACAGTAGAGAAATGCAAAAGAGCAGAACGTTTGGTCTTCATGTTTCCAATTCTCCTCAGCTAGCTCTAATTTGTGACTTCTTTCAAGGCCACTGCTTTCATTTAAATTAAATCTGTAAAATAATAACAATTATTGTTATTATCTGGTAATTCTCTAGTGGAGGAAAAAAATCAAAGCAAAGCATGCTCGCCCTGAGCCCTAATGCCAATTGCTGACCCTCACAGTCCAGGACTGGGGTCCGTGCCTGTCCGGGCATTGAACAGGGCACTGCTCAAGGTCAAGGGCAGAGGGGCAGAGCCAGCTTAGCAACTAGGATGCTTTAGCCTGCATGAGAACATCTCCCCTGGATATCAGGAAGCCTATGAAGGAGACTCAGAGACAGGGACTGGGGTTGGGATGGAATAGGCAACAAAGACGACTGGGTGGGGCGCCTGGGGGGCTCAGTGGGTTAAGCCTCTGCCTTTGGCTCAGGTCATGATCTCAGGGTCCTGGGATCGAGCCCCACATCGGGCTCTCTGCTCAGCAGGGGGCCTGCTTCCTCCTCTCTCTGCCTGCCTCTCTGCCTGATTGTGATCTCTGTCCGTCAAATAAATAAATAAAATCTTTAAAAAAAAAAAAAGAGAGAGAGAGAGAGAGAAGAAGAAGAAGAAGACTGGGATGTCACCAAGCCAACTGCAGTAAGAGTACAGGGGATGAAGGCTGCACATTTCTTGATCACCGTTAAATGCTGTGTTCTTTCATAGATATTGTTAACATCATTTATTCCCATCAAGAAGCAAGGAGGCCTTGTTTCTTGCACACAACCAGCTTTACCGCATTTTAAAGAAACCAAGAGGCCTTCCTCTGGTGTGGATTCCTGCCATCCATTAACTTTCCTTGATACTGAATTCCACTAGAAGACAGATGCTTCCTGGTGCAGTATGGCATCTACAAGCCTCAAGCAGGTCCAAGCAGGAAGAGCTGCAGTGACAGTATCAGAAAGGTACTCAACCTCTCCTGGTTTCAGGTCCTCTTCTGCAAATCAGGGAGACTAGCAACACTTTCCTTTATTGATATAAGGACTGAGAGATACACCTGGTGCTGCTCTTTCCTCCACATCCTACCTTCACAGAGGTGATGGCTGGAGCAGCAGCAGCCCTACTACCATGAGGGAAAGACCAAGACAAACATATCTGTCCAGACATATCAGAGCCACTGAATCAAGGCCAGCAAGAAGATGGCTCCAGGTATTTTGTTAAATGAAAAAAAACTACACACTGTTACCTTAAACCATAGTGACTCAGGTTTTCTATTACTTCACTCAAATTCAGTGCTATCTGAGGGAAGTTTGCTAGGATAATTCAATAAGATAATATATGGACATTGCATAGAATAGAATCTAGAAAGCAGCAGGAGCTCAGTATTATTAGTTCTTTCTCTTATCATTCTCTTCTTTGAAAATAAAACCTCTCCTGGAGTTGAAGTTCCATCAGAGAAAGTAAAAGTCAATGTTGAGTTTGCAGTATAGACTCAAAGTGTCAGAGCAGGAGGATGGTGAGGACCATGTGTCACACCTTCATCTTATACCTAAGGATGCAGATGCCCAGAAAGGAAAAGCAACTTGCCCAAGGTCACCCAGAACATGAGCTGCAGAAATAACAGCTATCTCCCAGGGACCTGAGAACTATCTACTGACCCTCTGATGGGGAGATCAGACTCAGAACTTAGCGGATCTCCTGCCCTGGAGGGGCGCTTCCAGGCTCCTGCCCAGCTCTCCCCTTCCCTTACTGGCATTTCCTAGTCTGGGCCTCCCAGTATTCCCTTTATTATTTTTTTTCTAAGATTTTTTTAAAGATTTTACTTATTTAGTTGACAGAAATCACAAGCAGGCAGAGAAGCAGGCAGAGAGAGAGGAGGAAGCAGGCTCCCCGCCGAGCAGAGAGCCTGATGTGGGCTTGATCCCGAGCCGAAGGCAGAGGCTTTAACCCTCTGAGCCACCCAGGTGCCCCCCAGTATTCCCTTTAACCTGATTCAGATTCTCCCTGTTCTATCCCACATGTGGACCACAGGTACATTTCATCCACCACCACCACCACTTCCACTGGTGCCTACAAAGCTTCAGTAACACCAATGCCTTGCAGGCCCATCTCCTCAGAGGCCATGCACAGCCCTAAGCAATCAGACTCCAGCCAGATCGCTCCACCTCCACAGCAGGCTCTTTACATCAGTCCCATGTACCCTCCCTACCCAGAGAACCTGGGTTGTGCTTATCCCACCAAGACACTTGCACTTTCCTCACTCTATTGAAAAGTGACCCACAGAACCAGTTCTTCCTCCTCTCAACTCCAGAACTTTTTTTTGGCCCTAGGCAGGATGGCACTTAGCATATATGCTTCAGGCCTCCAGTTAACTCTTTGGTCACCAAATATCCAATCCCTTTACCTAGACTGTCAAACTCCTTGCAAGCAAAAACTGTGTCTATATCTTGGGTAGGGGCACAGGGGAGAATCTTGTAAGCAGTAGTAACAACCAGCCAGCAGCACCAGCAGCAAGCAATGTAGGAATCCAAGTCAGTGCCACTAACGTGTTCCCAGAACTTGCTACTTGCCAGGGTGTTAGCCAGGATCCCAGAAAGGAACACAGAGAGCTCACTGGAATCTTCAAAAGAACTCAAAGAATCAATTGCGTATACAGCATGAAGGAACCAGAAAGGATGGTGAAGCGCCTGAAGATAGCAAGAGCCTAGACTGAGGGGAATGCGAGGAGACAGTGAGACCTTGAGCCATGGAAAAGGACCCAGCCACAGGAGCTATAGCTTCTGGTGCAGCTGAAGAAAACCCATCAGTACAAAACTCCACCAAAGCAGGAAAGAAGCAGAGGAAGAAATACCCTTACCTCTCTCTCCTCCCACCTCTCACCTCCTGCTGATGCCTCCCAATGGCCAAACTCAATGAGTAGCCAGAAGGCAAAGAAATCTGAATGATGGAGTCTGTAGGGGTTAACCCTGCCCTTACCTCCCCAGGACACAGAACAAAGTAGAAAAAGGTCCAGAACAGGGGCACGTTAGTGGCTCAGTGGGTTAAGCCTCTGCCTTCGGCTCAGGCCATGATCTCAGGGTCCTGGGATCGAGCCCTGCATTGGGCTCTCTGCTCAACAGGGAGCCTGCTTTGCCCTCTCTCTCTCTCTCTCTCTCTCTCTCTCTGCCTGCCTCTCTGCCTACTTGTGATCACTGTCTGTAAAATACATAAATAAAATCTTTAAAAAGAATTTTTTTTTGAAGAGAAAAAGATCCAGAACCTATGGCAGGAGATGGGGTGGAGACAATTGGCCCGCATCATCTTTTTTTTTTTAAACATATAATGTATTATTTGCTTCAGGGGTACAGGTCTGTGAATCGTCAGGCTTACACAATTCACAGCACCCCGCACCGCACATACCCTCCCCAATTTCCATCATCCAGCCACCCTATCCCTCCCCACCATCCCCAGCAACCCTCAGTTTGTTTCCTGAGGTTAAGTGCCTCTTATGGTTTGTCTCCCTCCTCAGTTCCATCTTGTTTCATTTTTTTCCCTCCATTCCCCCCATGACCCCCCACCCTGCCTCTCAAATCTCTTTTAAGTCATCATAATAATCCCGTGAAGAAAAGATTTTGATCCTCATTTACAAATGAAGAAACTGAGTCACAGGGAGACTTCTTAACTTGCCAAGGTCCCAGAGTTAAAAAGTGACTGAGCCAGGGTCTGAATGCAGATAGATACCAGATCCTCTGAAATATGGCTTATGGAATAAACAAAGGAATGGGCAAATGTAATTAATTAATGCAATGATTTATGCCTCTTCTGCACAAGTCCTTGTACTGATAAAGCCTAGAGAATATTCATAGTCCCATAATCCCCATCCTGGTGAATTTTTCTCCTGACCACCCCCCCCATATTCACCTTAGTTGAATAATAATTCAGAACACTGGTTTTCAAACATTTTGTTCTCAGTACTTCTTTACTCTCAAAATTTAGTGAGAATCTCTGAAGAGCTTTTGTTTATCTAAGTTATATTTGTCAACATTTGCCAAATCAGAAATTCAAACTGAGAAATTTTTAAAACACAATGTACCCAGCATGGAGAAAGATGATGTCATCTTGTGTCATGGAGTTTCTGGAAAGTTCCACCATATTTTCATGAGTAAAAAAAGCTACAACCATCTTAGTATTATAAAAATAGTTTCATTCCTCAAGAATCCCCTTAAAGGATCTTTAGGGACCTGCCAGTTGTTCTTAGACAAGAGTTTGAGAACCACCAGTGTAGATAATGTCCTTATTTCACTTAAATAGTTCTATAAGTCACAACCTTATATGTTATCAGCTTGAACTTAGTGACCAAAACCTCATTTCTCTTCCCTCCTCTCTTTTTAGTCTGACTGTTACTGAGACCCTCCTCTATTGAGAGTGTAGAGGCCACCTTCCAGGACAAAGCAGAAAGAAGGAAAGTGGGTCTAAAAGGGCTGCCCAGCAGTGGTCACACACAGAGCCTGAAGAAAGAAAGTGGGGCTAAAAGGACTGCCTTACAGCCAGTCCAGGGGCATGTCAGGGAACAGGCAGGAGATTGTAACACAGGGAGAAGAACAGACTCTACTCAGAGAAGATGACGGACAGGCAACAGGCTAGGAGGACCAGCAGGTGCAGACACAGAAAGTGATCACCCTGAAGCAAGACAAGAAGAAGAGAGGTACAGGAGACAGGGAGCAGCTCTGAAGGAGGTTGAAGAATGCAGACCCTAGCCATCCTTTCATTATTAAAAAAAAAAAAAAAAAGCTTGGCTAGAGCCCTTGGCCATGATAGCAAGATAAGAAAAGGGAGGCAGACCCCTTCCTTCCATCCTTAAAGCTGGTAATCTCATTCACTGACATTCTAGGCTCCAATAAACTCTGAAATGTAATCAGAAAAATGGCGGGTGAGATGCTGCATGGATTCACTTGATATGACATAGTGTCCTTTTTTTATCTTGTTTTGTACTCTATCTTTCTTTTATGCTAGCTTTAAGCTATTTGATTTTGTCCACCTACTTTCTCTCCTTCAGTGAGCATATTTATATTCTGCAATGAAAAGAAAGATTTCATATCCTAGCCTCTAACACGAAACTATTTCATGGAAAATGTACGTGACCTCATCTCCATCTCCTTTCTCCCCAGGAAGAAATGAATTCTCTTTGGAAGTCATCTCTGCCAGCTCACATTGGACACCATTCATTCCCAGCCAAGAATCGATACAGGAATAGATACACCTCATCATCTTCACAATCGTTTCTATTTTTCAATCATCTACCATGTGTTGAGCACTGAGATACATACTTTATATATGTTATTTCTAAGCTTCATAACAACTCCACTAAGGGAGCACCATTTTCCCTATTTTATAGAGGGAAGAAACTAAGATTCAAAGAAGTAATGTACCTTATCCAGCTGATAAGTAGTTGAGCCAAAATGTTAACACAAATTGTGATTCCAAAATTCATGTTAACCCAGTTTCCATGAAGACCTTCAGCTATCTCTCTTGCCCTAATCATCTTTAGTCTTTTAGTATATTTTCTTCATGCATCTCAAACTTGGTCACTACTGTATTAGCCATATCTCTCCTGAGAGTGTACATAATTCCGGTTTGATGATTTTTAATATGAGCGTCCACAACCCTAATCTGATAAAGAATGACCTACTGGACTTTCTAATGACCACAAAGAAGGCATGCTTACAACCTCTTAAACTTAGAGCTGAACATTTCCTCCATTGACTATAAGAGATATTATTATTTTCTTCCCTTCTCAGAGACTAATCCTTCAGTGCTTTGCTAACTATCTCTAGCCTGTCCTTGGAGCCTGTGAGTCCAATCACTTGTATAAAAACAGATTAGATAAATCTCCTTTTTGTTCATTCTGTGTGTTTTCTGTCATGATCCTGGGAGAAATTAGCTCTCTCTGGGCATCTAGGACAAAAGCACATGGAAGTTGAAAATATCTGGTTTACTGCAGAGGAGAAAGGTCCAAAAGGACCTTATTCAGAAGTTTTATTATCCCCATATATCAGCATTCAACATTTCAAAATCTCTTGCCACCATCCATTCTCCTGAGTCCTAACAGGTTAACACAGTAGATAGACAAATGCTACAATTTTCTAACTCAGAAGATTTCCCTGAAAATAGTCATATGAATATGAGTGTATTTGTGCATCTATTTACATGTGTGCATGTTGAAATGTATTTGGTAGACATGTAAAAGGAGCATGTGAGTAAAAGGTGTTACTCAAACCTACTCTTGGTAGGCTTGGTCTCTCTGAGATCTCAGAAGAATGTGAAGAATCAAAGTTGTTTAAAGTAAATAATAGATTCAGGTAAAAGAGAGGAAGTCACATCTCTTATTCACAAGCACTGCAGATTACAGAGATGTGGCTCCCATACCATATTTCCTTTGTTTAAATGTCTCAGGAGTAACATCATCAAGATTGTTTCCAATTTCAGTCCCCCTTACAAGAATACCAGTTAGTAACTATCAATAGACAAGACACCATTGTGAAAATCCCAGAAGCTGGGAGTGAGGCTGAAGTGCCCCATGGGCCACAGAGACTGAGAAGGACCACATTAGAAGGGTAAGAGGATTGGTTTACGTTGACCACATAGCCTCTCACCCAGGCTGCTACACCAAAAGGCTCCTCCACCCCAGCCTATGGTTTCTCCAGTAGGAAAAAGAGAGCCCAAAGTGGACATCCAGTTTCTTCAGCATTATAAAACACTTACTTCCTAGAAGGCTCACTCAGGTCTCACTTGACAAGGATCACCGGAGAAATCTTTTTTGAAGTTTGACCACTGGGGATCAGATAGAGATGAAAAAAGGAGTGTCATAACACCCAGGGCTCAGATCTTGTTGGACCACATTTTTGCTTGCAATGACACCCAAGCAGAGATCCCAGCCTGCAGCTTTGCCTATCTGCAGAGTTGATCTGGTGACCGTATCTGGCCAGAGAGCTCGGTAGGTAATTCTGTGTGATTTGGTCCCTCGCTGATGTACCATACGGCCATGGAGCCTCTATGGCTCACATGGACAGGGAAGTTAATTCACAGTCCTGCCCAGCTGCTGAAAAAGGCTTTAGTCTTACCCAGCTAAAAAGCTGGGCAGCTACAGAACCCATCCTATCACTCCACTCAGGAAAGAATCCAAGCCAGCAACTCTGTCAGGCTGTTGAGCATAACCACTGACCCTATATACCAGGGACTTGAACAGTGACCCGGAGCAGCCTCAGAGCCCAGCCTACCTTATTGCCTGCCCAATAGTCCTGCCCAGCAGTGGATCCCCACCTACAGCTCTACTTGATTATTGAACACCACATGTGACCTTGCCCAGGTAAGAAGCCCAACCAGTGATCCTACCTACCTGCAGAACACTACAGCCACATCAGACTAAGAAGCCTGTACAGTGACACCACTCAACCATAAAGCACAGACTCTGATCTCATCCAAGTACAGGGTAAAGATAGAGGTTCCACCAGAGGGCCTATCCAGTGACCTCACTCAACAACAGAGTAATGTCCAGTTGCTTACCCAATCACCAAGCCCACTCTCCAGCTCTACCCAAATTCAGGATACAGCCACAGCCTACAGCCCAACTTGATCATAAAGCCCTGCCCAAGATGTCACCTGGATGCAGAATCCAACCAGCAGCACCATCTTGTTGGGGAGCACAGTATGAAACCCCAAGCAACCAGGAATTATGGTGGAGCCTAACCTGTATCTCTGCCCACTAGCAATATACACCCAATGGCACCACCCTATACAGGAACACAACCTATGAGCACCCCCAACCAAAGATGATTGTAGAGCCCAGCTAGTGGACCCACATGACCACAGAGCACAGCCAGTAGACCCACCCAATCAGAAAGCCTGCCCAAAAGTCCCTGCTTGAATTATATGTGTATATTCATATGGGACTCCCAGAAGGAGAAGAGAAAAAAGAAAGAGGAAAAATAAACATTTAAGGTAATAATGGCTAAAAACTTCCCAAATGTGGGGGAAAGTTTGGGAGGAAAGGACATCCAGATCCATGAAACCCAAAGATCCCAGATAGTTTGAACTCAAAAGTTATCCCAAGATACTTTATAACTGAACTGTCAAAAGTTATAGACAAAAGAGAATTTTGAAAGTAGCAATAGAAAAGCAACTCATCACATACAAGGCAGCCCCCATATGATTCTCAATCAGATTTCTCAGCAGAAACTTTTTTGGCCAAAACAAAAGGGATGTCATATTCAAAGCATTGAAAGAAAAAACTGTCAGCCTATCATGCTATACCTGGTAAAGTTGTCCTTCAGAAATGAGGACAAGATAAACATTTCCACAAATAAACAAAAGCTGAAGAAGTTTGTCACCAGTCCTATCTTACAAGAAATGCTAAAGATGTTCCTCAATTTAAAATGAAAGGATTTTATTAACATCCTAAAAAACATACCAGTGTGTAAAACCCACCAGTAAAGGTAAATACACAGTCAAAATCTGATGTTCAAATATTGTAATGGTGGTGCCAAAATTACTTACAACTCTAGTTTAAAAGTTGAAAATAGGGGCACCTGGGTGGCTCAGTCTGTTAAGTGTAGGCCTTCAGCTCATGTCATGCTTTTGGGGTCCTGGGATTGAGCCCCACATTGGGGTCCCTGTTCAGCAGAGAGTCTGCTTCTCCCTCTCCCTCTGTGATCTCTCTTGCTCTCACTCTCTCTCAAGTAAATAAAATCTTTTAAAAAAATAAAAACTAAAAATAGAAGTTGAAAGTAAAAGTATTTGAAATAACTATAATTACAATAATTTGCTATTGAATACATGATATAAAAAAGTTGTAAATTACAACATCATCATCTAAAATGTGAAAGAGGGAGAAAATTATAAAGTTTATATATACTATTGAAGTTAAGTTATCAGTTTAAAATAGGATATTTTAACTGCAATGTTTTGTGTAAGCCTCATGGTAACCACAAGAATATACACACAAAAGATTATGAGAAAGGAGTCAAAGCATGTGACCATAAAAAGTCATCAAATTAAGAAGGAAGAGAAAAAGCAAGAAACAGAAGAGCCATAAAACTCTCATAAAACAATTAACAAAATGACAATAGTAAGTCTTAACTTATCAATAATTACTTTAAATGTAAATGGGTTAATCAAAAGGCATAATGACCTAATGAATAAATGAACAATATCCAACAATATGCTTCTTATAAGAGACTCATATTAACTTTAAGGACACACATAGGCTGAGAGTGAAAAGGTGGAAAAGCTATTCCAAGCAAATGGTAACCATAAAAAAACAGGGGTAGCTATGCCTACTCCAGACAAATGAGACTGAAGCTAAAAATGGTCACAGAAGAAAAAGAAGATCATTATATAATGACAAAAGGGTCAATTTATTAAGAAGACATAACTTTTGTAAATATTTAGGCACCCAACCAACTTTGCACCACCTAAATATATATAAAGCAAATACTAACAGAACAAAAAGGAGAAGAAAACAGCATATAATAATAGTCGGGAACTTTAATATCTCACTCTGAATAATGAATAGATCATATGGACAAAAAGAGGGACATGCTGAAAGGATTTAGACAATATTACAGACCAAACAGTCCTCACAGACATACACAGAGTATTCCATCCAACAGCAGCAAAATACACATTCTTCTCAAATGCACATGGAACACTTTCAAGACTATATCACATATTAGGCCCCCCGTAAAGTCTCAACAATTTGAGAAGACAGAAATCATATTAAGTATCTCCTCTGAACACACAGGTCTGAAACTAGAACTCAATAGCAGAAAGAGAAGTAGTAAATTCACAAATATGCAAATATTAAGCAACATGCTCCTGGACTGCCAAGGATCAAAGAAATCAAAAAGAAAAATGAGAAAATATCTTAAGACAATAAGAAATGGAAACACATGTACCTGAATTTATGGCATGCAGCCAACACACTTCTAAGAGGAAATTTTATAGTTATAAAAAGCCATGAAAAGAAGAAGAAACTAAGCCAAAATTAACAGGAGAAAGTAAATAATAAAGATTAGAGCAGAAATAGATGAAACAGGGAATAGGAAAACAATTTAAAAAGATTAACAAAACCAAGAGTTGGCTCTTTAAAAAGATGATCAAAATCAGGGTGACTGGGTGGCTCAGTGGGTTAAGCCTCTGCCTTCCCCTCAGGTCATGATCTCAGGGTCCTGGAATCGAGCCCTGAATTGGGCTCTCTGCTCGATGGAGAGCCTGCTACCCCCCCACCCCACCCCCACCCACCGCCTGCCTCTCTGCCTACTCTCTCTCTGTCAAATAAATAAATAAAATCTTTAAAAAAAAATAAACAAAATTGAAAAATCTTTAGCTAGACTAATCAAGAAAAAGATATTGAACCCAGATCACTAAAATTACAAATGAAAAAGGAGACATTATAACTGATATCACAGAAATACTGAGAATCCTAAGAGACTAACATGAACCATTAAACAACAAAAACCTGGACAACTTAGAACAAATGGATAAATTCCTGGAAATATACAACCTACCAAAACTGAATCATAAAGACATAGAAAATCTGAACAGACAAACAATGAGCAAGGAAACTGAATCAGTAATTAAAAACCCCCCAACTCAGGAAAGCCAAGATGAGATAGCTTTGCTGGTGAATTCCACCAAATACTTAAACAAGAATCAATGCTGATCCTTCCCACACTGTTATAAAAAATCAAAGAGGAGGGAACACTCTTGGTCTCATTTTATGAGCCCAGCATTACCCTGATACCAAAGCCAGACAAGGATATTAGAAGAGAGAAAAAAAAAAAAAAAACAGCCGACCAATATTCCTGATGAATAAGATGAAAAAACTGTTAACAAAATAGAAGCAAATAAAATTCAACAATACATTAAAAGTATTATACACCATGATCAAATGGGATGTATTCCTAGGATGCAAGGATGGTTCAACTTATGTGAAACAATAATTGTGACACATCACATTAATAGAATAAAGGATAAAAATGATCTGATTGTTTCAATAAATGTAGAAAAAGCATTTCACAAAATTAAACATATTTTTATGATGAAAACCCTCAATAAATTGGGTAGAGAGGGAATGTAGTTCAATATATAATACAGGCCATCTATGACAAGCCCGCAGGTAATATCATACTTAGCAGTAAAATGTTGAAAGCTTTTCCTCTAAGATCAGGGACAAAACAAGGATGCCTTCTCTCGCCACTAGGATTCAACTTGCCCAGAGAATTCAAGCAAGAAAAAGAATCCATCCAAATTGGAAAGGAAGAAGTAAGATTGCCTGTTCACAGATTATATGATCTTAGATTTAGACCTTGAAAACTGTTAGACCCCAAAACTGTTAGATATACTAAACAAATTCAGTGAAGTTGCAGGATACAAAATCAATATTCAAAAACCAGTTGCATTTCTATACACTTATGACAAATTATCTGAAAAAGAGAAAAAGAAAAAAAATCCCACTGATAATACTGTCAAAAACAATAAAATATACTTAGAAAAACTTTACCTAAGGTTGTGTAAGAACTTTATACTGAAAACTACAGACAGAGATGGAAGAAATTAAAGACAAAGACAAATAAAAAGATATCCCATGTGCATGGATCAGAGAATTGATACTGTTAAAATGTCTATACCACCCAAAGTAATCTACAGATTTAATATAATCTCTACCAAAATTCCAGTGGAATTTTTCACAGAAATAGGAAAAAAATTCTAAAGTTCATATGGAACCACAAAAGACCACAAACACCCAAAGCAATCTTGAGGAAAAAAAGAACAAAACTGTAGGTATCACACTTCCTGACTTCAAATGAAACTACAAACCTATAGCAATCAGAACAGTGTGGTACTGACATAAAAATAGACACATAGATCCATGGAACAGAATTGAGAGTACAGAAATAAATCCATGCATATGTGGTTAACTAATATTTGACAAGAAGACAACAATATTCAATGAGGGAAAAATAGTGTGTTCAATAAATGGTGCTGGGAAAACTGGATATTCACATGCAAAAGACATTGAACCCCTTATCTTTCACTGCTCAAAAAATTAACTCAAAATGAATTAAAGACTTCAATGTAAGGCTTAAAATCAAAAAAACTCCCAGAAGGAATTTCCCATAGAGAAAAAGCATCTTAACATTGATCTTGGCAATGATTTCTTGGCTATGACATCAAAAGTACAAGCAATGAAAGAAGAAATAAACAAGTGGGACTACATCAAAACAAAATGTTTTTGTACAAAAAGAAAAAAAAACTATCAACTAAATTAACATGGTAGAAAATATTTGCAAATCCTATATCTAATAAGGGGTTAATACCCAAAATATAATAGTAATTCATATAAATTAATAGCCAAAAAAAGAAATTCTGATTTTTTAAAAGGGCAGAGGAGCTGAATAGAATATATTTCAAAAAAGTTATACAGATGGCTAACAGATACATGAAAAGGTGTTCAATGTCGTTCACCATCAGAGAAATGCAAATCAAAACCACTATGAAAATCCCACACACCTGTCAGAAGGGCTGTGACTGAAAAGACAAGAGATAACAAGTATTGGTAGGAATGTGGAGAAAAAGGAACTCTTCACAGGAATATCCATCTGCACTGGCAAATAAGCACCTGACACCAGGATCCATCCTTCTGATTTCCTATGACCAGAGTCAAGGTTCCTACCCCAGGCAAAGAGCAAAAATCACAAACCCTGAACATTCCCACTAATCACAAAAGACCACTGAGGCCAAGATCTCAAATTGCTATCCCTGGAACAATGGGCTGAGAGATGCTATGGGAAGGGGGGAAAAGGAGGGGGGGTAGGAGTCGGGGTAAAATAAACTCAGGAAGAAAATTCTGCAGACAATAACCCTCTCTGGTAGCTCAGAGAGCACATTAGCATACAAAGGCTCTGAGAAGTCCTGCAGTAGAAAGGAACCTCTAACTGCTGAGCCCAAGTCTAATTTGACCACAGAACTATCTTTACTGTGTGCCTTTACTTAGACTCCTGCAGAACTAAGGTTCTCCTAAGCAGTTTGGCGGAAATGTTGTCCTAAGTTAAAAGGAAATTCAGACTGCTTTGGTTAAGGAATTATGTCTCACAACGGAATCATTTAAAGAAAACTCAAAGAAGAGAGAGAAGTAGAGAGAGAAAAAAAAAAAAGAAAAAAAAGGAGCCAGGCAGTTTAAACATTCACCACGGCCCTAGCTAGCAAATCTCATTTCTCTTTGTGAATCTCTTTTTTAGACCTTTAGCAAACTTTTGTGTTAACTTTGCACACACTAACATTTGTGTAATGTGTGCACGTGTATACATGTGAGAGGGTTCCCAGGCCTGAAGCATTCCCCTCAACAAAGGAAAACAAAGCTGCATATAAACCCCCACAAAGAGAAGCACAGCTACTTCTACAGGTCACCAGGACTGAATACGCTGCCAACTGGGCTTTCAAACCACATGTTTAAAATGAAAATTAGGGGCGACTGGGTGGCTCAGTCAGTTAAGCATCTGCCTTTGGCTCAGGTCATGATCTCAGGGTCCTGGGGTCAAGCTCCGAATCAGGCTCCCTGTTCAGTGATTCCATGTTCTGCCCTCACTCATGTTCTGTCTCTCTCACTCAAATAAATAAATAAAATCTTCTTTAAATATTAGAATTAAAATGTAGTATCTCAAGAGGGAAGAGCAAGATGGTGGAGAAGTAGAAGACCTAATATCATTGCATTCTAGAAGTTCCGCTAGATAGTTATCAAACCATTCTGTACACCTACAAACTCAATAGGAGATCGAAGAGAAGAAGATCAGCAATGCTAGGAACAGAAAAGCAACCACTTTCCAGAAGGTAGGATATGCAGAGAAGTGAATCCCAGGCAACATTCGGAAAGAGAGACCACAGCAGGAGGGGCCGGCTCCTGGCAAGTGGTAAAGCCCCAAGATTTTTAGAAGTCTGCTCCACTGAGGGACTTCACTCCAGAGGCTACAAAGCAGGGGTGGAGCCCTCACAAGGACATTGTGGTCTCAGGACCCATGGGGTCACAGAAAGACTGGGCATGTCTGAGTGTGGCAGAGCTGCCAGGTATTAAAGCAGGGAAGCTGGCGCAGAGATGGAGCCAAGGAGTGAGCTCTCAGCTCAAGGTTACCTTAAACCATGATGCAAGGCACATTTGGATCATTGCTCTTCAAGCAGGAACCCCACAAGTAGCAGATCCAGGGAAACCCCCTCCTTCCTTCTCTGGGAGGAGCAGCACAGGAATGCACGGCAGGAATCTGCTGGGTTTAGAGACTCCAAACGGGGCCATGTTCCAGAGATAGAAACACTTGGTCACAGTCCAGGTGAGCCTGGAATGCGGCCAGAGACTGGGGAGTTGGGAGTGATTAACTGCTTTACTCTGGTGGCACACTGAGAACTGGGGCCTCGAGCTCTCAGCTCCTGTGGGCCAGAGGTTGGGAGGCTGTCATCTTCATTCTTGTCCTCTAAAGCTCTACAGAAAGCATTTCAGGGAACAAAGCTACCAAGAGCAAAACCGCACAGATTACTTAGCTTGACCCCTGGCAAGGATGGTGCAATTCTGCCTTAGGCAAAGACATTTGAGAATCACTGCAACAGGCCCTTCCCCCAGAAGATAAGCAAGAACATCCAGCCAAGACCAAGTTTACTGATCAATGAGAACTGTGGAACTCCAGAAGTAGGGGAAAGCAACACAAAATTCATAGCATTTTCCCCATGATTCTTTTGTCTTTCAAAGTTAATTTTTTTAATTTAATTTTTTTCTTATTCTATTTTTCTAATTTTTCCTCTTTTCTATTTTAATGTTTTTTAACTATTTTATCTTATCAATAACTTTTTAAAAATCTTTTTTCATTTTCATTGTTATAGTCATATTCTATCCCTTCATTGTATTTAGCCTTCCTTTTTGTATACATATAGATTTTTCTTTCTTTAAAATTTTGGGATACAGTTTCTTCTAAAAGATAAAAATATACCCTAAATCTAATGCATGACTTTGTTCTAGTCTCCAATCTGATCATATTATTTCCTTTTTTTTCTTTTCTTTCTTTTTTCAACCAACTTCTTATAAATTCCTTTTTTAGAATCTTTTAATTTCATCTTTACAGTCATATTCCAGCCCCTCATCATGTTTATCCTTATTATGTGTGTGTATATATATATATATATATATGTGTGTGTGTGTGTGTATATATATATATACACACACATATATATAGGCTTTTCTTTCTTTAAAATTTTGGAAGGCAGTTTTTTCTAACAGACCAAAATACAACACAAATCAAGTGTGTGGCTCTGTTCTATTCACCAGTCTGAGATATATCTATCTATTTATCTATCTATATATAGAGATAGATAGATAGATATTCTCATATATACCAGTTTGATATAATATATATACATATATTATATATATTTTTTCCTCTTTTATTCTACCCCCCTCCCCTGCATTTCAGGTCTCTCCTGATTTGGTTAGTGCATATTTTTCTGGAGTCATTGCTACCCTTTTAGTATTTTGTTCCCTCATTCTTATATTTTTATCTGGATAAAATAACATGGTAGAAAAACTCACCTCAAAAAAAAAAAGGAACGAGAGAGTACTGATGGCTAGGGACCTAATCAATATGGACACTAGTAAGATGTCAGATCTAGAATTCAGAATGACGATTATCAAGGTGCTAGCTGGGATTGAAAAAAGCATGGAAGATACTAGAGAATCCCTTTCTGGAGAAATAAAAGAACTAAAATCCATCCAAGTTGAAATCAAAGAAGCTATTAATGAGGTGCAATAAAAAATGGAGGCTCTTACTGCTAGGACAAATGAGGCAAAAGAAAGAATTAGTTATATAGAAGACCAAATGATAGAGAATAAAAAAGCTGAGAAAAACAGAGATAAACAATTACTGGACTGTGAGGGGAGAATTTGAAAGATTAGTGATACCATAAGATGAAACAATATTAGAATAATTGGGATCCCAGAAGAAGAGAGAGAGGATCAGAAAGTATATTGGAGCAAATTACAGCAGAAATTTTCCCTAATTTGGCAAAGGGAACAAGCATCAAAATCCAGGAGGCACAGAATACCCCATGCAAAATCAGTAAAAATAGGTCCACATCCTGTCATCTAATAGTAAAACTTACAAGTCTCAGTGACAAAGAAAAAATCCTGAAAGCCACTCAGAACAAGAGGTCTGCAACATACAATGGTAGAAATATTAGATTGGCAGCAGACCCATCCACGAGACCTGGCAGACCAGAAAGGACTGGCATGATATATTCAGAGCACTAAATGAGAAAAATATGCAGCCAAGAATACTATATCCAGATAGGCTGTCATTGAAAATAGAAGGGGAGATTAAAAAAAAAATAAAAAATAAAATAAAATAAAAACTTCCAGGACATATGAAAACTAAAAGAATTTGTAAATACCAAACCAGCGCTACAGGAAATATTGAAAGGGGTCCTCTAAGCAAAGAGAGAGCCTAAAAGTAACAGACCAGAAGGGAACAGAGACAAAATACAGTAATAGTCACCTTACAGGCAATACAATTGCCCTAAATTCATATCTTTTAATAGTTACCCTGAATGTAAATGGGCTAAAGCCCCAATCAAAAGACACAGGTTTTAGAATGGATAAAAATAATCAATATCCTGTCTGCAAAAAACTCATTTTAGACCCAAATTTAAAGTAAGGGGGTGAAAAACAATTTACCAAGCTAATGGACATCAAGAGAAAGCTGGGTGGCAATTCTTATATCAGAGAAGTTAGATTTTAAGCCAAAGACTATAATAAGAGATGAGGAAGCACACTATATCATACTTAAATGATATGACCAACAAGAAGATCTAACAACTTTAAATATCTATGCCCCTAACATAGGAGAAGCCAATTACATAAAACAATTAATAACAAAATAAAAGAAACACATCAACAATAATGCCGTAATAGTAAGGAACTTTAACACTCCCCTCACTGAAATGGACAGATCATCTAAGCAAAAGATCAACAAGAAAATAAAGGCTTTAAATGAAACACTGGACCAGATGGACATCACAGATACATTGAGAACATTCCATCCCAACACAAGAGAATACACATTCTTCTGTAGAGCACACGGAACATTCCCCAGAATAGATCACATCCTGGGTCACAAATCAGGTCTCAGTTTGTGCCAAAAGATTGGGATCATTCCCTGCATATTTTCATACCACAATGCTTTGAAACTAGAACTCAGCCACAAGAGAAAAGTTGGAAAGAACTCAAATACATGAAGGCTAAAGAGCACCCTATTAAAGAAGGAATGGGTCAACCAGGAAATTAAAGAATTTTTAAAAACTCATGGAAACAAATGAAAATGAAAGCACAACTGTTAAAAATCTTTGGGACACAGCAAAGGTGGTCCTGAGAGGAAAGTATATAGTGATACAAGCCTTTCTCAAGAAATAAGAAAGGTTTCAAGTACACAACTTAACCCTACACCTAAAGTAACTGGAGAAAGAATAGCAAAGAAAGCTTAAACCCAGAAGGAGAAGAGAAATAATAAAGATCAGAGCAGAAATCAAAGAAAGAGAAACCAAAAGAACAACAGAACAGATCAATGAATGTAGGAGCTGCTTCTTTGAAAGAATTAATAAGATTGATAAACCCCTGACCAGACTTATCAAAGAGAAAAGAGAAAGGACCCAAATTAATAAAATCATGAATGAAAAAGGAGAGATCACAACCAACACCAAAGAAACACAAACAATTATAAGAACATACTATGAGCAACTATACACCAGCAAATTTGACAATCTGGAAGAAATGGATGCATTCCTAGAGACACATAAACTACCAAAACTGAACCAGGAAGAAATAGAAAACCTGAACAGACCCATAACCAGTAAGGAGATTGAAGCAGTCATCAAACATTTCCCAAGAGCCCAGGGCCAGACAGCTTCCCATGGGAATTCTACCAAACATTTAAGGAATTAATACCTATTCTTCTGAAACTGTTTCAAAAAATAGAAATGGAAGGAAAACTTCCAAACTCATTTTATGAGGCCAACATTACCTTGATCCCAAAGCCAGCCAAAGACCCCATTAAAAAGAGACCATACCTCTGATGAACATGAATGCAAAAATTCTCACCAAAATAATAACCAATAGAATATTACAGTACATTAAAAGGATTATTCACCACAATCAAGTGAAATTTATTCCTGGATTGCAAGGTTGATTCAACATCCACAAATCAATGTGATACAATACATTAATAAAAGAAAGAACAAGAACCATATGATACTCTCAATAGATGCTTAAAAAGCATTTGACAAAGTACAGCATCCTTTCTTGATCAAAACTCTTCACAGTGTAGGGATAGAGGGTAAATATCTCAATATCATAAAAACCATCTATAAAACACCCACAGCAAATGTCATTCTCAATGGGGAAAAACTGAGATAATATAATTATTATATTATAACAAGAATAATAACTTTTTAAAATGCAAAAAAAAAAAAAATGTAGTGCCTCAGGATGGTTTGGTTTTGTTTTTGTTTTGTTTTTTCCTTACAACTAAGGAGCTTAGGAACAGATAAAAACCTAATTACCTAGGGAAAAGATTCATGCAGTTTATTCTACAGAGACTGTGAGACCCAGCCTTATTCTCTTGGAGGATTTGTGACATTTGACTATGGTAAGGAGAGTTGATGCCGCCCAACAGAACAGGTCTCCCCTCAGTCCCCCTACATCTCCCCTATGTTGCTTCTAAGGGAAAAACCTCTGCCTGACAAAGACAACCAAGAAAGCTGCTCAATAAGTCATCTTTGGGGGAGGCTGGGTGGCTCAGTGGGTTAAAGCCTCTGCCTTTGGCTCAAGTCACGATCCCAGGGTCCTGGGATCGAACCCCGCATCGGGCTCTCTTCTTGGCCGAGAGCCTTCTTCCTCCTCTCTCTCTGCCTGCCTCTCTGCCTACTTGCAATCTCTGCCTGTCAAATATAAATAATCTTTTTTAAAAAATAATAAGTCATCTTTGGGTCCACAAGGACAGCGATCCATGGCTGTACCCCTCAAGCCAGTCTGAGCTCAGATGGGGTGTGAGTTTGAATTGTACAGTGTGGCAAGTGTGAAGACAAGTGAACAGAAAGTACCCACCCCTGAGCATCTAGAAAGGACACTCTGCCAAGCATTTCACACTTGTCTCTAACCCATCTTTTCTTACACAGGAAGCATAAGGATCATATGATGTAAAGGAAGACAAGAGAGCTTTGAGGACCTGAATGCCATGTATTCCGATACCCAGGGGCATTGACCTTGAGTGACAGAGACTCCGTCCTCCAAGGCAACAAGTCCAGGCACTCAGCTCCAAAGCTAAACTGGTTCAGGCCTGTGCCACTTCCTAAGGAACCAGCTTTTGCTTTGGAACCTACCTTCTTTCCTCTGCCTTTTGCCACTGAGACTGGAGGACAGGAGTGGGGAGCGGAAGTGGGGAGGGAGTGTGCTCCTCCCTTTTGCTTGCTGGTTCTGCCAGGACTGGCCCTGGTTCCAGCAGCAGAAGCTGGCTCCACATCCCCAGTACATGCTGGAGCATACAGAGCCAGTCACAGTGGGGTCCCTCCAGGTGCCAGGCAGGGCTGTCTTCTTAGAGGTCTGAGCTGCTCCGGGCTCTCCTCTGAGCTCCTAAGACACCAAAGCATCCGCTCCGACAGACAGCACCCAGTTCTGCAAGCCTCAATCCATGCTCCTGGGAGAGCAGCTGAAGTGGGGCCGGACACATTATGCAGGCCCCTTATCTGACTTACTGGATGCTGATCACCCCATTCTCTCCCTTTACTCCCGCATTCTTAGCGGTGCACAGTGCTTACTACATACTCACCTCTGCCCTATCTCAAGGTTCCCTGTTCACGCTTTTGTAGCCCTCCAAAGACCTGTACAAACAACTGCCCATATTAAATTCCCTTTGTGAAGTACCTAGTGTTTCCGATTTCCTGACCTTATACAGGCCTCGACTCCGGCTGACCCTAAATGTGCAATCAGAGCGGCATACTCCCCGAGAGAAAATCCCGCTTCATTCTTCTGACGTCCAACACACCCTTCCAGAGCCGTGTTGTGGCTTTTATTCTCCCCGTCCGTGAATCTTCACCAGCCCTGGAAGCTAAAATGCACCCAGGCCTGTAGCCCAGTCCTTATCTCAGCCCCATTAAGCTGCTAGCCTCAGGCCTCGCCTACAGCTCCCAGGAGCAGTTCCTTCCACATCTAACTTCTCTTGGCAGCTCAAGAGCCTCCCTTCTGCTGACCTTGGCTCACGGTGGAAAGGAGCTAAAATACCTTGTTTGACAGGAAGGCATATGGGCAGGCGAGCAACCAGCCACACTTAGAGAGCTGTTGTTCATAGGACATCCTCCAGACCTGGGGGAGAGAGGGAAGAGGAGAAAGGCTCTTGTCCTTCCTTACCCGCCAGCATGATTCTAGCCACACTATATCACAGGGCCTCCTTCTCCCATTATAGCACACCCTGCATTTAGCCACATGTCCTCTTTCAGTTGCTGAAACTGACACATGGCAGGTGCATAATTGCCATCTACTACATCTAAAAAAATCAGAGAGTAAATGAAAAAATGCTGTCAAGGGTCTTCCAACCCAATAAGATTGATAGGAAAGGTAAGGTCAAACTTCCATTCAGAATTAAACTTTCCAGTCCCTGATTAAAGGTATAGAAACTATTTGTGGGCTGAACTGTGCTCTTTCAAAATTACCATGTTAATATCCTGACCCTGGTTCACAGAATGTGACTCTTTGGGGGCCTTTAAAGAGGTGATTAGGTAATATGAGATCATCTGAATGGGTCTTATTCCCAAATGACTGGTGTCTTTCTAAGAAGAGGAGACAAGGACACAGACACACACAGAGGGGAGACCATGTAGGACACAGGGAGAAGGCTGTCTACAAGCCAAAGAGAGAGGCCTCAGAAGGAACTCACCTACAGACATCTTGATCTTGGACTTCCAGCCTCCAGAACTGGGGAAAATAAATGTCTGCCATTTCAACCATCCAGTCCATAATATTTTGTCATGGCAACCCTAGCAAACCAAATAAAGAGGCCATATATTCTAAATTAAAATCCAGGAGCCAAGTGTAAGACCATTTGTTATAAAATTAAGACTAAAATGCTGGGAAGGCTTGAAGTAAAGCCATCTAGAGAAAGGTCCTTCAGAACGTCATGAAAGGACTTAACGCTGAATGGGGTACAACCCAGGCCTACTTTATGCTGAACCAGGTCTCCCCAAAACCCCATCCCCAAGGCTGAATGGAAAAGAGCCGCTGAACTCTGTTCAGTGGGGAAGGGGCAGTCAGACCCATGGCCTGTGACAAAGTACCCAGTGCTTGGAATTCCTCTTCTGTTTCACATTCCCCACACTCCATGGTATATCCCCAAAGAGATGCAGGCTGCAAATTCACTACTTTTTAGTTTGAGTAAAGTCACTTACCTTCTCTCTGAACTTCTAATAGTTCTGTAAAGTTGGGAAAACAAAATCTACCTCAAATAAATTATGTCAATCATATTTAAGAGAACTTTACAAGGGCACCTAGGTGGCTCAGCTTCTTGGTTTTTGGCTCAGGTCATGATCTCAGGGTTATGGGATCAAGCCCCAAGTTGGGCTCAATGCTCAGCATGGAGTCTGCTTGAGATTCTTTCCCTCTCCCTCTCCTTCTGCCCCTCTTCCTGTTCGTGCATGCTCATGCACGTGCTCTCTCTCTAAAATAAATAAATAAAATCAAATCTTTTTTCAAAAAGGACTTTACAAATTATGAAGTACAAAGCCAGTGTAAGCCAATAATTACAAGGATCATTCCTTTCCAATGCAAAAATATGCAAAAGCCTTTTTCCTTATTTCTCTCCAATTCAACTGACATGAACAGTCCTCAAAAAGAATTGTCTTTGTTCAGGGCACCTGGGTGGCTCAGTCAGCTAAGCGTCTGCCTCCAGCTCAGGTCATGATCCCAGGGTCCTTGGATCAAGCCCCTCATCGGACTCCCTGCCTGCTTCTCCCTCTCCCTCTGCCCCTCTCCTTCCTTATGTGTTTGCTCTTGCTCTCTCTCTCTCTCTCTCTGTCTTCCAAATAAATAAAATCTTAAATAAAAAATAAAAAAGAATTGCCTTTGTTCGGGTTCCCCCAGAAGTACAGCCTGAAATAAGAATTTGTGTGCAATGCGTTGATTTTAGAAGTGGCCCAGGACAGCCCAGGAAGGAAGTGGAGAAGTAAGATGAGGCAGGGAAGACAGTCAATGAAAGGTTCATCACCACTCCAGCTGCCCCTGTGGGCAACTGGAACACAGTCCAGTGGAGGTCTCTGAGTGTACTGATGCACCAACGCCCCTCACCACTGGCTAAGAGACACTCTCAGAAGGTGTTAATTTGGACATTTGCAGCAGATAGAGCTGGCTCTGGTCACCCAAGAAAACCTTCAAGCAAAGGTAGTGGCGATTTGAAGCCAAACACAACTGCATTAAATGAGAAGGCCCAATGACAATGTGAACATGGGCCTGAAGAACCATCCAAGGATGGTTCCGAGTGGTGGCTCAAACTGGACTTAATGTGACTTTGAAACAAAGAACTCTTCCATTTCTTACAAACCAAATATCACAGATGAGTCCAAATCTCTATATACATCACACATTTTTCTGCTTTAAACTTCAGTATACAGCTCTCCTACTCCTTTGGATTTCTGCTCCAAGATACTCACTTCTTGGTGACAGGTTCCCTTGAGTCCTAGTGAGAAATCAAGCCCTTCTGAGCATGCGTCATCATCTTCATCCATAGGTGGACCGTTCATTGAGGACTCATTCCCATGGGTCTCTTCTATCTTTCATCCACCTGCTCACTCCCACACACAGTCACCTCCCCATACCATGGCACATTTTAAAGACAGCTGTCAGAATAGGACAAGCATAGGCTATAGTAACAAAGAACCCCCAAATCTCAATGGTTTTGCACAACAGAATTGTGTTTCTCACTCAGTTCCATGTGGGTTTGGGTGGTCCTCTAGGGCTTGGACAATCCAGGGTCCTTTGGTTGCAGGGCTCCACACTCAAAGAATCACACATGGGCTTGTCAGGGACTCAGCCCAGGTGAACACACATGTGCCCACTTTTGTCTCTTTGTCCAGAAATAGTCACAAGCTAACTGCAAGGGGCACAGAAGTGTAATTAATGTCTATGGGCCCAAGAAGGAAAGGAGAATGGTCACTGGTGCACTGTCATTATGTGCACAAGTGACCCCCAGGGAGTGGTCTTGTGAGAACCCACTGACTGCAGAGCCTCAATATGGTACCAGTGTGTGGGGGGAGACATAGTCCAGAACCAAGAATGCAGAATCAAAGTTGCTCAGGGGACGAAGCAAGTTTACCAAATACTCTGCAAATTCTTACCATTACTAGAGCCACATAGGATAACAAACCCTTATGTCTCCGAATATTTTGCTTTTCATTTCATTGGTCTGTAATCTGTGTGAATCAGATTATTTGTCTAATAATGCATTGGGGTACTCAAGTCCCAGATGTCAGAGTGAATACCTCAGGAAGCCAGGAGCTCATAAGAAGAGGGGAGAAGAGGGGAGTCCCCAGGATAAATATGTGACAAGTGACAGTCACAGAGAGGCTGACCTCCACTGGTAGATTCCCTGATGTGGTAATATTAAAAGGGACCTGAAGCTGGGGTACGTGGTGGGGGGGCAGGGGCGGTGTCTGAGAAATATCCAAAAATCCATAGGATTTTTGGCAGCTAGACAAGAGAGCGCCATGCCTTTCACCTCTGATGTCCAAATAGACATACAGATACCAGTGAAATCCCTACGACTTGTAAGCCAGTGGGACCTCGTCTTTTTGAGCCATCATAAGAACCCCAAAGAGAGACCAACAAGGAGATCCTGGCACTGGCGGGGGAAAGTGCTAACACTCCAAGAACTGACACAGTTTGGGTACTCAGAAGATCAATCTCAAGGGCCTCATAACAAATTAAGGCTGGGAACTTTCCTGGAGCTGTTGAACCTCCGGTGTGGTTCCTAATGAGCCAGTTGCAATTCTTCCCCTACCTCAAAAACATGTGCTTTAATCAGTGTAGACGCTTGGGGTATTTTTTTTTTTAACCCTGAAGATTAAAATATACTCTCCGCCAGCATCAGCACTGTCTTCACTTCTGATTGGCTTCAAAAGCAGCTGAATATGGAAACCTCAAGTGAGCGGCCCCAGCAGCCTGCTCCCAGGCCAGGAAACCACATGCATCCAATGGAAGATTTGGGCCAGGTGTCCCTGAGGATGGAGACGGCAGTCTCCCCCCAAAAGGGAGATCTGGAGACAGCTGCACAGCCCCTGAGGGGTGCCCCGCCAGGCGGATGCTGCTCAGGCCACTGCAATATTTCTAACCACTCATTCCCTTAGAAATAAGTAGCTATTTCGGCAGGAGAGAGGCAGGTTCAAAACCCCAGCCCCGCTAATCGATCCTTACACTGGCTGCCCCCACTTTTCTCAGGAGAGAAGCTGCCAGTCAAATATCAGGATAGGACTCATCCAATCCCCTCAAAAGGAAATTTCAACTTAGCAGTGGTCCAGCACCTCTGGATGCCAAGCAGGGAAGCTTCGAGGCTGGTGTGGAACCTTTTTTTTTTTTCCCCCGTAGGCCTTACATTTATAGAGGGCACTTAGAAACATCAATTTATATCAAGTAATAAAATTTTAATTAACACTCTAACTTATAAACCCGGCACGTTGTGTGAAATAGAACATAAACCCGAAGTGGTTGTTCTTTTAGGGCTAGAGAATTATCCACTTGGCTCAAACAATGAAGTGACCCGTCTAATGGCTTTATTTAGCTGGAGTGAATGCTTCCTGGGTTGGGGAAGGAACAGCATTCCTGAGCGTGTCATTCAAGGATCTGGACCCTCTCCCGTCTGGGAAGTGGGGTTATACTGGGCCCTCACAAGAGGAACTACACAATTCAGGTCAGGTCATTGTTCCTATGGCAATAAGACATTCCCTCCCATACCCCCGGGAGGATCTATGTGAAGGCAGGCTGGAGTCCCCTGGCCCAGGTATGCTGAGGGAGCACAGGAGGGAAGGAGGGAAGCTGCAAGTAAGTTGAGAGCCAGCAAGATGGAGCCCAGGCCTGCCCTCTTCCCCTCCCCGCCCCATCCCCACTTCCTCCAGCAAGCTTCCTCTCTTCATCGTCATGGGCATTTCCTAACACTAGTTCCCTTTCTCCGTTGCTCTCCTGTTGCATTTCTCTGGACACTCACATAACCAAACACACCATCTTGAAGGGGGGGAATTACTATCACAGCATCAATAACTCTGTTCGGAAGTGGCTTATTTCAAGTTTACAGAAGCCGTCTTGAAATAGAACCAATCAATACACACTTCTCGCCTCTTGCTGGGTAGCAACAATCATGGGCGCCTTGTGAGTTACACCAAATGCTGGTCACTTTCTAGCAGTCAGAGAGTTCTCAGTTTTGCTTTCCCCTATATGTACACTTCTGCCCAAAATGGAAAATCATTATGTGAAACAGAAGAGCAGCCCATTCTTGGAATAAGAGATTAACATACCGCTCATGATTGGGACGTGATCGTGAAAATCCTTACATTAACCCGGTGATGTCACCTCAGCCTTTTCACAATGATTTGAAGTCTGTCCCCGCACTTTCTAGAAAAATTCCCAGAGAGCTCCGATTTACAGAGACAACGTCCCTACGAATACTTCCATCGTCAAATTTCCTGAGCAAGTTTCCTTCCAAGGAAGTGTAAAGTATTAGGAAACCAGCTCCCCTTCAGTTCTTTCCTCAAGCAAAAGCGTATTTTGCTTACGAATCCTAATAGGATGGATACCAACTTGTATGAGCTTCTCTCCTAAAGAAGATGTGACAGAGTATCCTAATTTTCAATCCTACAATAAATAAAGAGCTCTTTATATGTTGTCCTAAGCTATATAATTAGAAAAGCACCAGGAATTCCCCACACTTCTCCAAAATACATCCCTTAAAGTTGCCAAAATCCAGACCTTAGTATCGTGTTCCTTCAGGTTCAGCACTTTCTCCACTCTTCTTAAAATGAAATAATCTTCAGAAACCTACAGGAAGTTCCCTAACACCAAAGTGTAGAGTAGAAAACATGAACTAGTGCCCGCCCTGTGCTAGGTGAAGGGATAAAATGAACAAGCAATATGCCTCTCTTGCAAAGCCGGCATTCCAATAGGGACCAGGCAGGCAAATCAGTGGTTACAAAACAGCATAATACTGGAGCGCATGGGTGACTCAGTCAGTTATGTATCTGCCTTCGGCTTAGATCATGATGTCAGGGTCCTGAGATCGAGCCTTGCATTGGGCTCCTTGCTCAGAAGGGAGTCTGCTTCTCCCTCTCTCTCTGCCCCTCCCCTTCTGCTCATGCTCTGTCACTTGCTTCCTCTTTCTCTCAAATAAACAAATAAAATCTTTGAAAAAAAAATAGTGCAAAATCCACAATGCTTCATAATGTGCAAAGTACAGAGTGGACAGCCCCTAGTGAAAGAGGATCTTCAAGGTAGAATGATAACCAACTAGAATATTGTTAGAATGTCAGAACGTTGGCCAGGCAAACAAGGTGAGAAACCCCTCAGAGGAAGGGATCCCTGGGCATCATGCTCACATGGGAAGACCGCAGAACGTATTGAGAATCTATGTGTGGATCCCTTTTGTCAGGAATTTTTGTGGGGTTAGATTTGCCAGAGCTGTCTTTTCTTGGCTGGATGGGATGTAACTACACTGGGATGTGAGTCAGTTATGGGAGAAACTGCTAAAAGGCCGAGAAGAATCCAGAACAAGAGATGGGGCACTCACAGACAAATGTCACACTGACTGTCCAATTTTGTTGACCACTGACTATCTTGACAGGGGGTGGGGATGGTAAAGATCCCAGAAACATAATGAAGTCAGGGCCAAAGACAGCTGAATCCAGCCCATATTCCGGAAGCATCCCATGCCCACTTCATGGCTGAGGCATTGGGTTCAAGAGGGCCATGCAGAAACATGACCCAAGCCAGGAGCTGAACCACGCCTCTGAGGGACCCTCCCTGCGGTGGCAGGTCTCTGTGGGCTCAGCCCACGCAGTGCACCCCGAGCATATGCACCCAGGAGTCAGCTGAAGCCAAGGCTGTCCCACAAGGCCTGTTCTTCAGGCGGGGATGACAAACTATATCCCAAAACCTGCTGGCTGGTGAGATGAAGGGACAGTGACCAGAACCCACGGCACGATGGTGGAATGAATAGTTGGCTTTGGCGCCTCATGAATATCTACCCAGCCCTGAGACTTAGTGGTAGCTGGACCAGCCGTCACCCAGAGAAGGTGAGATGGCCCAGACAGCTGGGGCCTCCAGCCGCCTTGGCCACTGTGGAGATGCCTGGGGAGAGGGAAAAAAAGTTGAGAGAGGAAATTGGAAGGGTCAGGAGAGGCAAGGCAGGAAGGAATCAAAGAATACTTTTTGCCTAAGGCTGAGCCTTGATGTCACAAACTCTAAAAGCAAATTCATTGATGTGGGGCCAGGAAGACTGGCCTGGGCTCAATTCCTGATCCAGATTTTATAAGGCTTTTTGGAGATGGGAGTCATCTATAAAGTCAGCATGCTAATAACACAGGCCTCCTGAGATAACATCAAAAACCAAATGTTACTTGTGCCTCCTACTGCTTCTTATCCAATTCATGCACTTGGAGAGTCCCTGCCCCTGGACTACAAGTACAGGCTGTCTAAAGAATGTTCTGAGCAGTCTTTGGTGATAAAATGTTCCAGGAATGCTCAGTCCCGTATAAGAAGCAAAATTTGGAACCTGGGTGAATAGTAACTCTTCCTGGGTCCCAGAAAGGATGTAATGGGGTGGGGAGTGGGTGAAGGAGGCCTTCTTTTCTGTCTGTCCTTGAAAGCCCCTGCTGCTTGCCCCTTGGAGCCAGGCTGGGAGCCCCCTCCTTGCCCTCACAGTGGAAGGGAGAGAGGAAAGGAGGGCAGGAAGGATGTGCTGCTGTGTTGTCATAGGATGGATTTGCCCTCTCTGGCCAGTCAAGTTTTAGAGCTGCCTCCCCTCTCAAGAGGACTATCATGACTTCTTTGCTCACAGGTCATATGGCCTTGACACTATCTTGCCCTCTACCTGGCCAAGCCTGCCCGGGTTTCTGGGTGTCTGCGCAACCCTCCTCACTGACTCTTTCTGGGGGGATCCATCATTCCCTCAGGGGGTCCCTTGGGGTAAGATATAAAATGGCTGTGGTTCAGGACGTCCACTGTGTCCTTGTTTATGAGAAACCATCTCACAACCTATAAGCTGAATATTCTGGAAGGCACGATTGCCTTACTGCTGCCACCCTCTTTAGATCCCATGTTGCCGCTGACAATTTGAAGACAGGCCACGTCCACAGGGACAAGGAGGAAGTCACAGCGCCCCCTGCTGCAGAGGACATAGGTCAGACTGTCCTACTGAGCCCCTCTCCTGACTTGACCTGCTGTGAGGGAGAACAACTGGGGCCAAATGGGGGCAAAGAGAGATGGAACCGTCGGCAGAGAAATCCCTTTCCCCAACCTTTCCACCACCTCTGCCATGTCTCCCTGAACACTTTCACATCTTAATCTGGAGGCAGAGTTCAAGAACCAGGCAGCCAGCTCTCCACCAGCTATTTGAAAGTTTTTGCAAGGTGTTCTTTGCAGAATGTGCCATTTATTGCCTTTATGTCTCAAAAAAGAAGCAGAGATGGGAAGAGACCCATTTTACATCCTACTATTTATATTTATATATTCCCCACCACCACTTCCATAAAGCACTTGTGGCACTTACTGTATATACAAACTCGGTAGACTATCATAGAAATACGATTTTTTAAAAATCACAATCAGAAAAATTGATAGAACAGAATAACAGTACCAAGGGAAAGAGCGTTTGTTGTGCTGCTCATTAAAAGTAGTCTGCAATTTGGGGCTGAGCTTCCTGGCAGTCAAAGCAAGAAGAAATAGTATGTGAATTATTCAATTTACAGGGGTGCCTGGGTGGCTCAGTCAGTTAAGCATCTGCCTTTGGCTCAGGTCATGTTCCCAGGGTCCTGGGGTCAAGTCCTGCCTTGGGTTCCCTGCTCAGCGGGGAGCCTGCTTTTCCCTCTCTCCCTGCTCCTCTTCCCAACTCATGCTCTCTCTCGCTAAGTAGATAAATAAAATATTTAAAAGTATATATATCCAATTTACGTGTTCATGAGAGAAAAGCTTAGCAGCTACTTGAATATAAAATAAAGCAACATGTTTGGTTGGTTTTTGTTTTTTGTTTTTCAGATCCTGGGGTCAAAAGGGATGCCCCTCCCAGATCTTATAGCGAACACTGAGCAAGAAACGAAAAATGTCTGGGACAGCCCCTTGACAAGTAACACAAACCCCATCTCTGTAAGAACAATTGTTGGAGGCCCAGTTGTAAATGGGGTACTGGGTACTGTGCCTCAGTACTGAGAATATTATATCAATGGCTTCAAACATGCGCAGCAAAGACAGAGTTCCTGATATTAAGGAAAGTAACTGCTTGGGCTCAAACTGAGCCAAACTCACCCACCGATCGTGATAGAGCTCCTTTGAGGCTGTGTGTCTGAGAACAGGCCCGGCAACAGTTTGGGGTGGGAGAGATTTCTCACTAGTGAGTGGATGAAAATGGATGGCTCCGTAATGCAGAAACAAGCCCATGATTGCTTGGCCATGAAGGGAACAGCTAGTGACTTGCCAGGGTTTGGTCCTGGAAGCCCCCTCAAGAGGCGATGTGCATGGATAACCTTTTCACATTGAGCAAAGAGGGAAAAAAAAAAAATGCAACCAGGAGTGTCCCTGGGAGCCAGAAGCAGCAGCTGCCTGGGGAGAAGATGGAGGGTGGGGACTGGTCATGCCTCGGGGCCAGAGGGCTTCACCGCTCAGCCCCCACCATCACATGGGAGGGGCTCAGCCCCAGGGGCCGTGCTGATGCTCGGTGGCAGGTGTCTAGATCATACTCCTTGGACCTCATGCTTCCCTGGCACACACCCCACGGTGCCCACCTGCTGGGATGGCATGCTGCCTGCTAGGATGGGCAGAAAGGCTCCAGCTTGATCCTGCCAGTTAAATCTGGACTTAATAGAAAGAGACAGAAATTATGGCCCCTGCCATGCAAACTGATTGTTCCAGTGGCCCTGAACCCAGCTGAACCTCATGGCAAAGAAGCTGGGCATCCTTGACGATCCTCAGCCATCCTCCTTGTGTGCTATGAAAGAAGCCACAGAATAAGGATGTTCCAATTGCAAAGACTTCTGGAAAAGGTCATGCGTTGTTTGTAGGGTGGTGGCATCCAACACAACAGCTGTGTTTAAAGGTTGGAGCAAACTGAGCCTTACAGTCTGGTCAGGCTGAGGGCCTTGCCTCTGGTAGAGCCAGTAAGTCCAGGCTGACTGCTTGTGTGCCTCACAGATCTGCTGTGAGGATTACCGAGTGGCCCGTTACGTGTCCAGCCTGACTTCTGACCCATGGCGGGGGCTGAAGTCCTGTTTGTGCGACCAGTTCACTGATGAAGCGGGATTCTGGGATGTGATCATAGGCCTGCTTCCCCCTGCCCCCCACTCCTTCAAACCCCCTGGGACAGTCTGTGCCACACAGCCCACTGGGCAACCCCCAAGTTACCACAGTGTGTTTGGTGGGCACACAGAGTCCCCAGTGACTTTAAGGCACAAACCCACTCTCAGCCCAGTAATAAATACGTCCAGCTCCCTGTAATAGTCAACAGCTTCATTCTTAATTAAAATGGAACTCCCTTCCTCCAGCTCAGGCATGTTGCTGGCTGGTAGCTAGGGGTGACAAAAGGGGGTGCGGAGTTTCAGCGGGTGCTTCCCTGGTTCTCCATCTTTCCCTGGGATGCTTCCATCGGCCTTGCTGCCCAAAGTAGTTAACAACATCAGTGTCAGAGCTTGGGGAAGGAAGGAGACAGGGAAGTTCTCACTTGACTCATCCTCTCTCGATGGCCTAGCATCAGAGCTCCCAGTACGCTCAGATATGCCTCTCCCACAGGAATGACGCGTGAATTCTTCAGGTTCACGTCGCTCAGAGACATCTCATACCCCCAAGTTCCCCTGATAGGAAACTGCATCTCTCTGCAGTTCCTGGAGATACATCGGGCCCCTTTCTGCCAGAAGGTCCTTCTCGCACTAGTGCCATCTGGGAACTCTCCCCAGCCCCCTAACATGTGTGGCCCACACTTGAGTGCGCTGGAAACACTGGGTGTCCCCAGCTGCATCAACACACTGAAGACGCAGGCTGCCCTTGATGCAGCCACTCCCGCTCGGGGCTCCACCTTCTACAGTGTTTTTTAATTTCTTTTTCTTTCTGATTATGTAAGCATCTTTCCACGACATCAAGTTGAGAGTTTGCAAATGGGCCGCATAACCTGCAGGGTATGAGATCCTTGCTCATACCATCAGTTAGATATGTGTGCCACATGAATTCCACGGAAGCATGACATTCAGTTCTCAACACAACCCGTGAGAACACAAAAAACCCAGGGAAGCCCCTTGGACAATCACCATAACAGTTAAAAGAAAACAAGTTTGTTTGATGGAGTTCAGTTGGTTCGGGTGGTACGGCCATTTGGTTTACACTGCTGAATTCATTCATACCAATCTGAATGCAGACATGACAATTTTTTTTTTAAAGATTTTATTTATTTATTTGACAGACAGAGATCACAAGCAGGCAGAGAGGCAGGCAGAGAGAGAGAGAAAGGGAAGCAGGCTCCCTGCTGAGCAGAGAGCCCGACGTGGGACTCGATCCCAGGACCCTGAGATCATGACCTGAGCCGAAGGCAGCAGCTTAACCCACTGAGCCACCCAGGCGCCCCCAGACATGACAATTTTGAAGGCCAACAGACCAAGAGTTCAGCCAGACGTCTTCAAAGAAAGAAAAGAATTCCCAGTACGTAGACTTCTGGGAAGGACAGACAAGCGTCTGGCAGCACTGTGAAAAGGAAGAAGGGTAGCTACAGGCAGAACTTGCTGCACAATTAGCAGGGCTCAGCACAAGACCCAAAGCAGGGCTCCTTATCCAAATTTTCAAGAGAGCATCAGCAGCAGGGCATGAAAGGCTGGTGCTCACCCAGGGGCAGATCTGGGATTCAAAGCCTGCCCTTCCCCTGCAACCCACTGCCTCCTCTCCTGTCCCCTCCAAGGCTCCCCACCGTCCCCACCCTGACCCCCCCCCACCCCGAGGAAAACAGGAAATGACCTGCTAGAAGTCACTGCTACGGCCACTCACTGAAGAATTCTCATGGTGAAATGAAATGTTTTGTTCTCTGTGAAAGAAATTTCCCTCATTAGGGAAGAGGCAGATGCAAGATTTGCCGGCTGTGCCACGGAGGGACTGCTTCTTTGGCCTGTGGTAGACGGAGCTCAGAGTCTGATGCTGTAGCCCACCTGCCTCGTGACTCCTCCAGCTGCTCCAGCACAAAGGGGCCGTGTGCTCCCGCGCCTACTACTCCTGCAGCTCCAGAAACCCATAGACATGCCAAGAAGGAGGAGGAGGAGGAGAAAAGGAAGGGAGGGAGGGAAAGAAGAAGAAAAGTGGGAAGGAAAGGGGGAAGAAAGAGGGGAAGGGGGAGGGGAGGAAGGAAGGGGTGAAGGAAGGGAGCAAGGGAGGGAGAAGCGGGGTGAAGAGGGAAGGAAGGAAGTCCTGAACGCTCCAAAAAATAATTCTAGCTTTCAGCTGAATAGAAACATTAGCTTGTCATTTTATCATTCTTCCTCAAATAGAAACTTTCTGATTGGAAAACAATGCACTCTTCAACACTGGTCTGAGTGCTTCCCTTGGTATCTTCCTAGCCTAATTATCAGTACGTTTTTTGCTCTTTATTCATGCAGAAAGAATCAATACTTTAATTACAGATTGCTTAATAATATTTACTCTTCCGTCCTTTAATGGCACAGATAGTTTATTTAGATGCAAACATCTAAAGATTTTTATAGCCCCTGGAGCAATTTTTCTTTTACATACTTTCAGTGATACAGTTGCTTTAAAGTAATAAGTAAGCCAAGGAGACGTAGCATGAAATTAGATTCCATCTCCAGAGCTTTTGTAATTAAATAAAAATGTGTCACTTATAAGGTTATCACTCTTGATCAGTGGTTTTTCTGAAGGAGATTGGTGACTTTATTAATTAATTGGTATTGATATCATGTTCTTTAAGAATCACCAGTTTGGAGAGAGACTGAGAATTCTTCTTGCTGAAGGCAGTATTCCACTTGACCATGACTGGCAGCATAATGGCAAAACTCATGGCCTTGGAGACAGGTGAACCTGAGTTTGAATGTCAGCTGACATTTCCCACCAAGGTGACCTTGAGTATTTTACTCCCTCTCTTTGAGCCTCAATAATCTCTTTTGCAAAATAAGGATGATAGCAGCTCATAAATTATAAGTACTAAGATGGTTTACGCAATGCCTTGCATGTTAGTGTCTCAATAGTATTATTACCAGTTACACCAGAGAAAGACAGAACGCTAGATCTCTCTTTTTTTTTTTTAAAGATTTTATTTATTTATTTGACAGAGAGAGATCACAAGTAGGCAGAGAGGCAGGAAGAGAGAGAGGAGGAAGCAGGCTCCTTGCTGAGCAGAGAGCCCGATGTGGGACTCGATCCCAGGACCCCGAGATCATGACCTGAGCCGAAGGCAGCGGCTTAACCCACTGAGCCACCCAGGCGCCCCTCGCTAGATCTCTCTTAAACCAAGTTCCTAACATGTTACTCCTAAGGGAAATTATAACGATTACCGTGGCCCTGGACCACAGGAGTTCCAGCAAATCGCTAAACACAGGTTTTTGCAACACCAAGTCATGCAATTTTCCAGGATATGGTTTTTTTTCTCCTGTTTTTCAGCAAAGCTATTTTTAGCTATAGACTGAAAAGCATTCAAGAGCAAAACCATTTAAAAGAATGTCTTGATTGCCAAAAGAAGAAGAGGGATAAAAGGTGGAGACAATGGGGCCGGCCCCTGATGATCTGTTTTCCCATTCCATGACCTGCAACACCCTTGGCCCTTCCTGAAAGCAAGGGTATCCGCTCGTCCTTTCTTCCTCCCTCCTTTCCTTCCTCTTTCTTTCTTTCTCTTTCTTGTTCTCTAACCCAACAGGGAAAAGCGAATTTTTTTTTTTTTTAATCTCAGTGACTGAATGTGACTGAATTGACAGCAATAGCAAGTTCAGAGAAGCCTGGAGGAGGCCCCCTGTGGAAGAAACGGGATCTGGACAGGAGGGAGAGATATAACGGAAGGCTCCCTGTTGAGTCTGTGCCATGGGCTCTGCCTGCAGACACTCCAGTACTGGTTATCGCCCATGAACCACACCCCCCACCAGACAGTGTGAGACTGGATGTCCCAGGGTGCCAAGAAGAGCACAGGGGCCACCTGGAGGAAAGTTGCCTGGGAAACTGAACAAGGATCCCAAATGAGAATGCAGAACATTCCCTTCTCTGAATCATATTCTCTTATCCACTGACTAGCACACACCGTGGTTAAGCTAAACACATCCAGCTCCAGCACTGCAAGCTGTTTGACCTTGGGGACTAGGTTTCAGTTTCCCAGGCCACCTTTTTAAACAGGCCTCCTCACTCCTTGTAGACCACTACTTTCCCTTCTTCCACCTTCATCCATCACCACACCGTGTGCACACCTGCCTCCACCTGGGCTCAGGGTTCCCGCAGGTGGAACACTCATACCCTCCTCTTGCATGTGAAGTCCCACCATCCTTTGAAACCCGTTAGTCTGCCTCCTCCAGGAAATCTATAGCTCTCCCCTACAACTTACAGAGATCCATCTGTGGGTGCCAGGTTCTGTTCTATGGGTTCGTCTACTCCTGTGCCCCTCCCCCGCCCCCTCACATGGCCAAGGGGAATCACATCCTAGGATCTTCTGGGACCTGCTGGATCTCACGTGATTTCCCTTAGAAACAATGTGCAGATAAATGGCAGCTTGTTTGGAAGGGACCTCCTGGGTTGAGAGGGTCCAGCCTGAGTCCAAGAGACAGTGGTTCCTGAGAGGCGGGACTACGTAATACACTGCTTACAGGGGGTCCATTGTCTACCTGGCATCAGACTGCCCCACTCCTTATAGCTGTGAGATCTCAGGTAAGTTTCAATCAGATTTCAAGCCTGTGAACAGACAGGATTGGACATCAAGCAGTGGAAGTCCTGCATACCTTGAGAAGGAAATGCTCCAGAATCAAGCTTGCTGATTCCAGAATATTCCACCTTTGTTACAGAAAGCAGGAACAACTCAGAGCCCTGAAGGAAGCATTACACATCAGTCATGTTGACCTTCAATGACTTACACCAATAGCCTATTCTTAGCACACAGGTTGGGACAAATGTCATTCCCACAAAATGGATTTCTGCTTAAAAGGAAATTGATAGCATAACCTAGACTCCTATTAAGGAAATAATATCTATCTTATTTGAAATTGAGGGGGGACAAAACCTGCCAATTCCCCCTTTAGAATATACTTCCTAAAGAAAAAAAAAAAATTACTTGGAGGCCTCAAAAACATCCCTCCATCTTTATCTTTGTCTTCCATTTCACAAACCTGGCATTCTCGTTACAAGGTTCTTTCATAAAAATCAGTTTTCAGAGCAGATTGACAAGAGAGACCCCAGTGATAGATGGTGTTGTTCTTTGTAACTGAAGCCAATTCAATTGATATTACCACTATCGGCAACCACAAGTGGGCCCATAAAATCAGCCATGTCCCTTGTGCCCTATTCAGGCCAGACACTTGGGGAGGGAGCCTTCCTAATTCCATCCCTGACCATCTGTTAACAGGAGCTGGCTGGCTCCATGTGTAATTCAATCAACCACCCGACAGTCCAGAAAGCACGTGATGAGCCCAAGGGATGCTCAGGTGCCTGGGGGAGTGGGGAGATGCTGAAGAGGCGTACTCATCCATTCCCTAATATTTACAGAGGATGCCTGATTTCTCCTGCACCCACCAATCTAGATTCTAGGAGGTAGGGCAGTAAATGCAACCAAAAAGTTACTATCTAGAGGGAGAGACAAGTGATAAATGAGTAAACAATAAAGAAAGAGATCATTTCAGATAGTGGTAAGCGTTACGGAAACATACAACCAGCTAATGATCTAGTGACAAGGGGAGTATGATAAGAAGGTAGCAAGTGTAAAAGTTGGCCCTTGACCACAGGGAGTTTACATTTCTGTTGAGAAAGCATTTTATTCAACAACAGGGACAAGCCAGAGCGATATAACCTCATATGGTTGAGATCATCTGGGGAAGAGATGGGAGAGAGAAGATGAATCACGGAGAAGGAGGAAACCTGAATAACATGGAGAAGTGCCCAAATCAAGCACCTTTCATGAGCCAGGCCTTACCTTCCCCATTTCATAGATGAGGAAGCTGAGGCTCAGAAAAATTAAGTGACTTGCCCAAGATTGTGCTGCTGTACCAGATGAGACCAAGTCTTGGCCATCCAAGTTCATGCTTTCCCATGTGAAAATCTGATGTCCTCGGGTCTCGGATGGGCCCTCCACACCCAAATGTTTGAGAACAAGGTCCCAAGCCTGATCTCTCCATGTTTCAGGTGGCAGGTAAGGCAGGAGGCATTCTCCTGGAAAAGTAAAGTCTCTGTAAAATCTTCAGCTCCAGCCCTGGCAGCCTCACAGTCTTCCGTCTGGGTCTGCTGGCAGCCTCCTTCCTGTGGGGTCTGAGCTGGCCGGGGTGGCCGCTCGGCTGTCAGCAGAGGCAGCTCTAGGTAATAAAACAGACTGAGTCCAAGCTTGTCAAGGGACTCCGGCTCGGCTGTCATCACTAAACACACATAACTCTTCCTCAGCCGTCACACGCCAGCTTCCGATTATCATGGAAGGTTGTGGGCCATGGAGCAGCGTCTGTCAGTAGAAGCAAAGGGACACCAGGGTGTGGGGGACAGTCAGCCTGACTAGCGTGGGGAGTGGGCCTTTATAGGCTTAGGGTTTGGGGTACATTTTTACTTCTCTACATTTTAAATCAACTTCAGTGACTTTATAATTAATATCCAGCAAAAGACATCCATTTTTTACATAGTTCTCTGAGTTTTAACAAATGTATACATTCAGACGCTCAAGGCTGTGAGTGCTTTGATCAGCCAACCTGTGAAATGTCCAAGTGGCCAACAGGAATCTCACCGCGTCCATGTTGGCCCCAGGTAACTGTCTTAACCAGTCTTTGTGACCAGACTCTTTCAACAATCCACATCATCCTTACAGTGATGGACACTGTAAGTCCTGGGCTGTCGACAGTGACCAGAAACCATGCAGTGAGGTCTCCCTTGGTCTATCAGCTGACAGCAGACGCCTTCCAATGCCTGAGCTATCTGAGAGGCAGTACAGCATTGAGGGGAAGAGCACTGACTCTGGAGCCAGACTACACGAATCTCAGCGTGCCACTTACTCATGCCTCAGTTCCCCTTCCCTATAATGGAGATAACAGGCACCTATCTCCTAGGGAACTCATGAGGTCCCATTAGGTGTGCAAGTGTGGTACACTGGTAAGCAGTGAGTGTCACATAATCACTGCCATCATCTATGGTCCCAGGGAGGGATGAGGTTGGATCCAGTCATTACACAGTCTTGAGGGAAGGAAGGAAGGAAGGAAGGGAGGGAGGGAGGGAGGGAGGAAGGGAGGGAGGGAGGGAGGGAGGGAAAAGAGGAAAGAAAGGAAAGGAAAGGAGAAGAGAGGGGAGGGGAGGGGAGAGGGGAGGGGAGGGGAGGGGAGGGGAAAGAAGCATTTGGGCAGGAGAGAATGATTGCCTTAGTGCATCCCGATCCTTAAATTTCAGTTTAACCTTCCTCAGAAAGAAAATGGGCCATTCATTTGTCGATCAGTGTCCAAGATGCTCAGAGTTGGGTGCGGAATGAGGCAGATGGTAGAGGTAGGACCTCAGCCTGCGGTAGCCACCCTGGAACCGCACCTCCTCCAACCTACTTTAGAGGATTGGTGTCCTTCAGTAATTTCTATGTCTCAGCAGCCAGAACCCGGCCTGGGTCTTCTTCCTTCCGCAACCATCCCAGGAGGAAGTTGGAGGAGGAAAGCCCATCGGGTTGGATGTCCCATGATGACTTAAAGTATAAACGTGACCCAGGGCTGAAGTTTACCCCTTGTGACTATGCTGGAAAGGAACTGGAGACCTAAAGAGAAAGCTATCATTTTCTAAAGAGGGAAATCTCTACCAGTCAGGGTGAGACGCATTCAGGTTCCAGACCCCCACCATCCAACCCCTCACAGGCCATTCCTCACAGCAGACATCTCAGGGCACTGGTGTGTCTGTCCACTAAGAGCTCAGGGTTCAGGGACCTGGTCCTTCCGGACCTCTAGCATCCAGAATAATACCTGACACACAGCAGGCCCAGCAAATGTTTATGTCAAAACACAAAAAAGAGAAGATAAACTGAGATGGCCCTGGTCCACTCCTGGCTATGTGTATGTCAGGAAACACAGTGACATGGTCTGGTACAAAGCAGGTGTCAACAAACGCTGGGTGAATTCATCCAAATTAGTGAGGGTTCCTCTGTGAGGTGTCCATTTCTATAATTTCCCTGTGTTTGAAGGCTATATCTGGGGATGTGATCTAAAGTCTAGACGTGTTGTTAAAGCTTAATGCATATTCCTCAGTTTTAGATATTCCCCTTTGCTGCCAAAGTTGGTGACTCTTATCAGATAGGATAGGGAATAAAAGACAAATTAAGATCACTGATCACTTGTGTATAATGTGTATCTCAGAGACTTGTGAAGGGTTTTAGCTGTCTATCAGCTCACCCTGGCTACCAGAAAGCTTGACACCAATGTTCACAAAATTTGAAATACTGTATTGCCCTGTACATTTCTACATGCTGACCTTATGGATACTTAATTACTTTTCTATCCTGATTTTCCCTCTTGCCTGATTTCTCCATCAAATTATTCTTTCTAAATTTTCAAGTCTTTTGATGAGCAGAGGTATAAATAAATAGGTAAGTAGCAGATATACATTACACATGTATGCATATATATGTTTTATATGTCAATATAGACTTTATAACTGCTCAGAAAACTAATTAAACTTATTCTGGGTCCCTGATTCTATGGTTTATAGAAATCCAAAGCCCTCCCTGTAATTTCCACCAATTCCCAAGAAGACTGCCAATGAGCTCATTCACTAATGTCCATGGGAAGTTCAACCCAGTGGGTAAGCTTAGTCAACTTTATCAAAGAACTGGGATTCAGGAAGGAATTCTCATACAGAACTGGTAAAACCCACCCCCACCGCAGGCTGTGTCAGGAACTGAATGTTTGTGTCCCCCCCACCAAAATTAGCATGTTGAAGCCCTAACCCCTGGTGTGGCTGTATTTGGAGACTGGGCTTCTAAAGGTTAAATAAGGATGTGAGAGTAGGACCCTAATCCGATAGGATTAGTGTCCTTATAAAAAGAGACACCCCCAGGGGAGGTGGGAGGGTGGGATAACTGAGTGATAGACATTAAGGAGGGAATGTGATGTGATGAGCACTGGGTATTATATGCAAATGATGTATCATTGACCACTTCATCTAAAACTAATGATGTATTATATGTTGGCTAATTATTTTTTAATTGTGTTATGTTAGTCACCATACAGTACATCATTAGTTTTTGATGTAGTATTCCATGATTCATTGTTTGTATATAACACCCAGTGCTCCATGCAATCCGTGCCCTCCTTAATACCCACCACCAGGCTCACCCATCTCCCCTAACTCCCTCCCTTCTAAAACCCTCAGTTTGTTTCTCAGAGTCCATAGTCTCTCATGGTTTGTCTCCCTCTCTGATTTCCCCCCTTCATTTTTGCCTTCTCCTAGTATCCTCCATGTTACTCCTTATGTTCTACTAATAAGTGAAACCATATGATAACTGATTTTCTCTGTTTGACCCATTTCATGTAGCATAATCTCCTCCAGTCCCATTCATGTTGATACAAAAGTTGGTGGAGAAGTTGTGGAGAAAGGAAAACCCTCTTACACTGTTGGTGGGAATCCAAACTGGTGCAGCCACTTTGGAAAACAGTGTGGAGGTTTCTCAAAAAATTAAAAATAGAGCTACCCTATAACTCAGCAATTGCACTACTGGGTATTTACCCCCAAAGATATGTTGGCTAACTAAATTTAAATCAAAAAATGAAATAAAATAAAACACAAGAAGAGACACCAGAGAGCTCTCTATCTCTCCCTGTCCCACCCCTTACACAAAAAAAAGGACTTGTGGGCACATGAGAGATGGCAGCTGCCTACAAGCCAGGAGGAAGACCCTCACCAGAACAGAATTTACCAGCACCTGGGTCTTGGAATTGCCAGCCAACGTGTGTTATTTGAACCGCCAATCTATAGTATTTTGCTATGGTGGCCTGAGCTGACTGGGATAGGCTCTATCAATTCTCTTCCTTTTATCTTCTATCCGGGATCTCTTGTCCTGGTCTCCTGAATTATTTCTTCTTGTCCATTCAGTCACTACACTCTAGTAGATGAGCATGAGTCCCTGCTGTCTATTACAAGGACTTTTCAAAGTAATTCTTCCAAATGAATACTGAGCTCTCTCTGAACGGACTTCTGGTGCTTATATTTGTCTCTACCTCCTGATATCTCATTAGATAAATCATGTTACTTCCTATCAGAAGAAGCCCAGAGGGCTCTCAGTCCAGTCCTCATCCAGGCAGTGCATCTGAGTAAATCCATAACAGTGGACCTGTGGGAAGGGCCAGAGGCCCAAGGCTCTCTCTTAGGGTCAAGTGATGTTACCCGGTTAAGCCAGGCCAGCTCATCAACATGCAAAGATGGCTTTAAAATCTGTTGTTTGGGCCTCAGCATCTACTGGTCGATCTAAGAGCAGTGTGGACACGTTAGTTGATAGGATGCCGAGGGACAGAAATATGTGGAAACTATGGTTGAGTCAATAGTAGACGCTTCTGGACAGCAGGGCGTACTTGGACTTGCTCTTAATGCCTCTTGGATTAGTGAAGAAATAAATATAATGAGTCTCTTATCCAACTCATAGCAAGTAATAGTGGTGGAAATAATCAACTCAAAATAAAACTGGCAGGGGCTAACACTGCACAGGGCAAAATTTGACCCAGAAAATTGGACTTCGTGGAATTAACAGTGACAAAAGAAAACTCACAATGGCAGAAACCACCATCAGTAAGATTTCTTATTAATAACAAAGCTGCCCAACAAATTAAATCTCCAGAGCAAAAAAAAAAAAAAAATTACATGAAAAGAATTGATTTTGATAAAAAAATAATTTCAGAGAAATAAAAGTGGAAACAATTGGAGGTAGTTTAACTGCACTTCATAGAAAATTGACCAAGAAATTAAATTGGATAATAGAGTTTACTCTGAAAAATACATTTTCAATGAATATTCCTCAGTGCCAGCATAATTCTTATTCAAATATTTATATTCAAAACACTGAGTGTAGAAAAAGAAGGATCTGCAATGGCGTTCCTCAGCCCAGGTACAGACAAAGTAGATGTTTCTGCGTCCATGAGGAGCGATGCTGTGCGCTCCATCAATAGCTGGAGAATAGACATCCATTAATTATCTAAAAAGCAAGTCCCTCTGTCTCTCTGGCCTGCCTATTCAGTAGACTTACCTTCAGAATGCTTTCCCAGGTCCACATTTATCCCTTATTACTATTTTTTTTCCTTGCCGGCCTACCCAGAAGAGAGCAGAAACCATCAGCACCACCCACCCATCAGACCTAGTGCCTCCCCCAGACTGGGATTCCCCCTTGTGTTCAGAACAGTAGTTTGCATGTGTCAACCAGGATTGTCTGGAACATGACATAGATATCCTGATTAGGAAACAGTGGGGAGGGCCAACACCTGATTTGGAGGCGCTGGGAATCGCTCCATCATTGGTTCAGGATGCTTCGCAGGTTTGCGGTTGAAAGATCTGCTGGAAGAGGGGGAAGGTAAGTCCCTGCTCTGTGCTCCCCATACAGGCCCACAGCAGCCTCGCCTGATAAGTAGCATCGTTGCTTGTTTGGGGGCCGGTTGCTCTCCAGCTGTGAGCCCCTAGAGGAGTTGCACGAGTCTCCACCTGAGAGCCACGCCTGACACAGAACAAACCTTGACCTGTGTTTCCTGAGTGAACAGCTGAGACCAACGAGCCCCAAAAAGCTCACAGAAAAGTGAAGGGACCCAAATTTCCTTTCAAAGTAGAACACTTACAATCCTGGACTGGCTTGATGAGCCTCGAGTCGAGAGTCCCACACCACTTAGAGCCCACGTGGAGAACAAGGAAAAGATGCTCAGGTGAATCAAATCTATTGTTTAAACAGCCAGCATCAGTCGGCCACTTAAAGATGTTGGCTCAGCCAGTTAATCACTCTTGCTTTCAGCTCAGGTCATGATTCCTGGGTCCTGGGATCAAGTCCCGCACTGGGTTCCCTGCTCAGCAGGGAATCTACTTCTCCCTCTCCTTCTGTCCCTGCCCCTGGGGCTAGTGCACTTGCTCTCTCTCTCTCTCTCTCTCTCTCTGTCAAATAAATAAATAATTTTTTTTCAAAGGCTAAGAATACCAATAGGAAGACAGTTTATTGAACTTCCATGTTGAGGATCTCACGCCAATACATAATGGGCACAGTCCCACTGAACGGCTGTAGCCCTGCTCCAAAACAGTCCCTTTCACAGAAAATGAACTGAACCTCGAAAAGGTAGCTTGTCTTATGTGTACCGAATGAGGTACAAAAGTCAGTCGAAGCCGTGGCTGTCCATCATAGCTGTGCCTAAGGATGGGGTGGAGGGTGCTTAAGTCCCATTTCACAGAAGGCACCCACGTGGTAGGTCTGGAGGGGGTCCAGGGCATCTGTGATGTTTAGAAAACTCCCAGGCAACGCTGATGCTTCAGAGGTGAGCATGCCAAAATCACCTAGGGAGATTAAAAAAATGCCAAAGTCAGGACTTGCCAGAAGAGTCCAGTCAGAATCTCCAGACAGTCCTGAGTGTGGGGATTTCTTTTTTTTTTTTTTTTTAAGGTACTTTTTATTTATTTGACAGAGAGAGGTCACAAGTAGGCAGAGAGGCAGGCAGAGAGAGAGGAGGAAGCAGGCTCCCTGCTGAGCAGAGAATCGGATGCGGGGCTTGGACCCAGGACCCAGGACCCAGGATCACGATCCGAGCTGAAGGCAGAGGCTTTAACCCACTGAGCCACCCAGGTGTCCCCTGAGTGTGGGGTTTTTTAAGAGCCGGGACCCAAGCCTGCTCTCGTTCATCTGCACCATCCGTGTCCCTAAGGAAAAGGAGGAACACTGTCTGCTCCCCGGGAAGAGTCGTGGGCAGTGACTGAACCTCAGCCATGCAGGAAATCCAGTGTTTATCGGCAGATGCTGTTGTCTGCGTCTCGGAAGAGAAATCTGCAGACTCCAACCTGGGAAGCCCGGGGGGCAGGAACCACGGCGCATGCGTCTCGCGGCCCCAGTACCTCGCCCCCAGCTCACACGCTGTTAATTGTTCTCCAGCCCTGCCAGCCGCCACAGACATTCCGTCACAAGCCTAATGGCAGCATTGCCATGAAGCCAAGTCAGCTCCCCCGGGACGCTGGGGAACACCAGCTCCTGCGGCTCCTGCAGACAGCCCCATCTGAGCGGACTCTGCTTCCGAAAGCACCACGATACCACGAGCTTCCGTGGAGCTCTGCTTGAAGGTCAGGCTGACCCATCCTCACAGCCAGCATCTGCCCAGCACACCACACGGGGACAGCTCCGTGCCAAATGCCTGGCCCACCACCTGCCAGGAGGAGACAAGAAAATCCTGGATCCGCCCAACCTCACAGCGGAGGCTTAACGCGGTGCAGATGGCTAATGGGCCGCCTGGGCCCTGGAGGCGCGCGCTGACAGTGCGCTCTGTTGCCCAAATTCTTTGGAAAGTCAGGTTCTCTCTTTTCCAGGCCTCTTTTGGAGAGATGGGGAAGTTTGTGAATGGAGATGGACAACTGATGAGCTGGGCGTTCATTCCTCAGGGACATCCCGTCCTCCTGAATGAGGAGTCTCTGAGCGTTGGCATCACTGGGAATGCTTGAGGCCAGGTCACTGCCAGCTGCAGGTGGGGGCAAGTCAAGAGGAGCAGGTCCCCAGGTGTGGTTGTCGTGGTGCACGGTGAGGTAAGATGCACATGGCGCTAGAGAGGCGGCATTAGGGACAGGGAAAGAGCACTGGGTAGCAGGCTAGCGTTAGACAGCAGCACTGCTGACTGCTGGCCATGACCTTGGACAAATGACCTCTGCTCCTCTGTGTGTTCCTTTACACCAGGGACATGAGAATACCTACCTTGCAGCATCACTGTGATCATGAAAAAGAAGGTGGCAAAGGGCCTAGCCTAGCACGCAGCAGGTGCCTGGTAAGGAAAAACCGTTGTCATCCTCACTCTGAGAAGCTCTGGGCTCCGTGCCTACTCGCTACATACTTGTGATATAAGTGAATCAATATATGGATGAATCATAGGAAGGAGCTTTACAGGGAAACAACTCTTCGAGGAAAGAGCAAATACCCTTAACCCAGTTTGTGAACAGAGGTCAAAATCCAGAATTTTCAAAATAACCGCAGCTGTCATTGACTCAGCAACAACCGTCCACAAGGCCCAGAAAGCCACGCACCCCTTCAATGTTCCACAGTCATTTGTCAGTTCGTCAGATGGCGGAACCGCTGTACCCCCATCAATACCCCGAGGCCTGGATTACTGGACAAGTAATATATATACATCCATGCATCAGGTGACACAGGTTTAATGACCTAATGAGAGCCTCCTGGGGCCTTCAACATCAGCCGCGAGCCAACAGGGTGGGTTACAGATAATTTGCTCATTTATACACAATCACAGATACCTTTTAGACATACTGTACACCTGGTACTCGTCTCTATGCTGTAGAGTTTACAGAACAGATCAATTGACTGTCTTCATGGAGTTTACACTGTTACGGGAGGAGAAAGGTAATAGGCAAATAAACAAGTCTAGAATGTGTTGGGTACTAGTAAGTGCCATTTTTAAAAAATGCGGGTTAAAGAGCCAGGAAGTGACAACTTGGCTGAGCTCCTTCCCAAGGTGTAGTTAGCCAAGGCATTTCCAATGAAATGGTGTTGGGCCGGAGGCTTGACTACTCTGCTCTGGTGGGGGATACCTGTGGGTTCAGCTTTTACCGACGGTATCTGAGTAGGAATGCTTGAATTTCCTGCAGAGAGCGAGGAGGCAGGGCAAGGGGGACCAGGGAGCAAAAGACTGGGTGGCAGCAAGGAGATACAAGAGGAAGGGAGTGAGGGGAGGGTTTCAGGCAAGGACACGCAAGGACTCTGGGTTTCTTCCTCAGCTGATGGGGGCTCGACTAGAGGAATGGAATCAGTCTAACTAGAAGTTTTGATCATACCCCTCAGTCTGCTATTTTGAGGAAGGTGAAGAAGGAAGTCAAATTAAAAACAAACACATAGATCAATGGAACAGAATAGAGAACCCAGAAAAGGACCCTCAACTACATGGTCAACCAGTTTTAATAAGCTATTGCCAAGAACTTTAATCAGAACACAAATGTATTTATTTATTTAATCCTTGCAACAACACCATAAGGGAGCTGATGTCATCCCCATTTTATAAGTGTGGAAAAAACAGGCACAGAGGTGTCAGGTGACGAGCTCAGAATCACACAGCCAGTAAGCAGTTGAGCTGGTGATTGAAAGCAGGCAACCTGGAAGCACCTGGGTGGTTCAGTCGGGTGAGCATTCAGCTCAGGTCATGATCTGAGGGTCGTGCAGGGGGCTCCATGCTCAGTGAGGAGTCTGCTTGAGATTCTCCCTCTCCTTCTCCTCCTGCCCCTCACCCCACTTGCATGTACGAGCTCTCTCTCATTCAAATAAATAAATAAATCTTAATTTAATCATGCAGCCAGTGAACAGATAGGCTGGGATTTAATGCAGGCCCCTCCTTCCGGGTGCATGGGGCTAAATACTGTGGTGTCTGGACCCGTCCAGGGTAACCTGCTAGCGAGCTGGGGGCAGAAAGCTATCCGTCTAACACAGGAAAGTGATAGCCCACTCCTGCAGAAATCCTTAAGTAAGTATATAAACCAAAAGAAGTCTTTTGCTTGCTTATTTACTTGTTCATCTCTTTAAAATTACTTTGCTAAAACTCAACTTAAAAAAGAGTATATTACTAACATTAATTAAGCTATGACACCTTATTCCTATAACATCCCTCTGAAGCAGATATTATCATCCCCATTTCACAGATGAAGAAACTGAGGCTCAGCACGTTTAAGTGACACGTCCAAGGCTCCACTTTAGGGATTCAGATCTCGTTCTTACCTCCAAAGGCTCTCCTGTGCACCATCCATCTCCCCTCTGATCCTGGAAGAAAAACACATGCTGTGTTATCCCAGGACAGGGTTGAGGGGGAAAATACTTTGCCCATGCAAGACAGCCAGACTGAAGGCTTGAGCCAGAAGAATAAATGAGAAAATTTTTGGAATCTATTCTGGGAACCAGGGTATTTGCCACTGCCAAAAACCTCCAGAACTCGGAAAGTGATCGTGCCCCTAGGAAACCAAGTTGACAGCTGTCACAAGACTCTTCTCGGTAGAGAAATCCAATGGGAAAACAAATGGCGGCCCCTTCAATGCTAAGGGAGAGGACAAGAGATCCAGGTGTTGCATTGTTCACGGGAAGCTGCACGTGGGGACCAGTAACTCAAACAGCGCTTCCGAAGTGACGGGCCCTGAGCTGTCAGTCACCACTCAGACTGAAACTGAGCGAGTCCTTGCAGGCTGTTCCCAGACAATATCGGACCAACATGCTACAGCTGCCCAGCTATGCCAATGAACTGCGGGCTCGTTGCCCCGGGGAGGGCAGCTTGGGCCCCTGCAGGGAGACATTGTGCCTCCCTCCTATAAAACTGTAGTTCACCCACACCTGGAGGAGGTCCCTGACCTCAATGGCAATAGAACAAAGCTACGCAAGGGCAAGTGCCCTGAGCAGAGAAATCCAAACCTGGTTCTATCACAGTAAGCTCGGGACTGAGACCGCAAAATGGGCCAGGAGCAACCTAAGAGCTTTTGGGATCATTCAGCCTGATGACAATTACATTAAGTATGTTTCAACTCCATTTCACGTATGTTGACCTATGTCCCTTGGGTCATAGAGCTGAAAAGTAGCTTATTAAAGACCTGAAGTCCAAGGGCACCTGGGTGGCTCAATGGGTAAAACCTCTGCCTTCGACTCAGGTCATGATCTCAGGGTCCTGGGATCGAGCCCCGCATGGGGCTCTCTGCTCAGCAGGGAGCCTGCATCCCCCTCTCTCTCTGCCTGCCTCTCGGCCTACTTGTGATCTCTCTCTCTCTGTCAAATAAATAAATAATATCTTTAATTTAAAAAAAAAAAAAAAAAGACCTGAAGCCCAGTTTCTTAGAGTCCAAAGCCATACTCCATTTCCTTTGCCAGAGGTCAGGCTAGCTTCACAGATCAGCCCTTCTCTGTGCATCCAGCTGCTCCTGAGGATTGGACCTTCTCCCCGTCCCCAGCAGACCCTCCAGTCCAGCCAGGTGGCCATGTTCCCCCCCGAGTTCCAAACCTCCAGGTCCCTCCCACACTGCAGCTCTTGCTGCCCCTGCTGCTTAGCATGCCACCAGCAACCATGCCCCATATGTCCCCGGAGCCATCCCTCCTAGAGCACTCAGGACTACCATCCAGAAGGATCTGGATGTCAAGCCTTGGGCACCAATTGACTGCAATCATCAATAGTGCAGTTAATAAGTGCTTTCTTGGGCTAGTGTCCCAGTGTTTCACTTCTCCAGTTAGGTTATGACATCTCTGAACTCTGGCAGCAAAGTGTGGGGAGGGGAGAGGAAACGGTGACAAGTAGCAGGGGACAGCTGTTACACATGTCCAGATGTCTGTGCTTCCATGAGCTGAGCACACCAAGAGGAAATGCAGCATGCAAGTATAAAGTGTTAATGGTTTACAGGAGGGGGCTATGGGCCATATAAGGCCTCAGGAAAGGGGGATGGCCTGTGGATACACAGCACAGCCTTGTGTCACAGATTGTGACATCTGATGACATCCATTTACCAGACCAAGCTTTAGATACAACTGACAAAATAATGCCTTTAAATATGTCATATTTGTGTTACTCCATTGATCCCATAAAAGGTACAGCTACCTGGAGAGGTAATAATTGGATTAACAGAATTACAATATAAATCAGCAGGAAACTAACACTGGCAGAATGGACAAGAGACCAAGCTGCCTGCCTCTGACTCCTCGTTCAGATTTGCACTAACTATACAAACAAGGACAACTTGTCTGTACTCACTTTCTTCATCTGGAAAGTAGGTTTCATAAGGTATAACACTTATGAAGGAAATTATTCACAAGTTTGATCCAATTTATTTTATTTCAAAACTACATACTGCCATTTGAACTTTTAACTTGTGCTGTGAATCAATCCCAAAATGCACTGCACAAACAGACGTCTACTCAGATTGTTGTTCCCATCTCATTTGTGAGGAGCAGCCAGATGTAATTTGCTAACAAGTCCCGCCTCAATGGCTGAGCAGTGGCTGGCATCTCCGACCCATGCTCATTGTACAAATTCCCATGTGCAGGTCTTTGGCAGCAGAATGGGAAGTAAAAAAATAAATAAAGGCATGTTTAGTCACATTACTTGATTGCATAAAAACACAAGAATATTCCATAAAATTTCCAGTGGAGCATCTCATTAACATTGGCCCCATGACTTGTCACTAATGCCAAAATTGCCATTCAAGGAGGGAACATTAATTTATTTCTGGGAACATGTTACAGTGGGGATCAAAGAACAAGGTGCTACAGAGCTGTATCAGTGATAATTATCATCCAGATATTAAAAAATAATAGTTTACATAATAATAATAGAAAACTAGAGCTCAGAGAAAATGAAGCTCAGAAAGATTAAGTAATCTGCTTATAAACAGTCAGTGAATTTTTGTTTCCAACAAGAGTGAGATGATAACTCAGACCAATCTTTCCATTAAATGCCATTTAAAAAGCTGGACAAAAAAAAAAAACAAAAAATATATTTTTTTAAAGATTTATTTATTTATTTATTTATTAGAGACAGCATGAGAGAGAGTCGGGGGAGAAAGTGGGAAGGAGGGACAGAGGAAGAGGGAGAAGCAGGCTCCCCACGGAGCAGGGAGCTGGATGCAGGGCTTGATCCCAGGACCCCCGGATCATGATCTGAGCTGAAGACAGATGCTTAACCCACTGAGCCACCCAGGTGCCCCAGGAAAAAAATATTCTTAAAAGCATCAATCTACTAACAAGATAGTGAGAATTGTTTGGCTGAGATCCAGTAAAGTACTGGAACACTGACAGTTCAAGCCAGCACTCAAGGTTTCCTTAGTCATGGGATAGTTGCTGGTCAAGCTGAGATAGCCAAAAGGTTGAGTTCTACTTTGGAAGCCTTGTTGAACTAGGGGGCTAAAATTACTATCCAATGCCTTCTGAGGCAGGATTTCTAGCTAAACCATCCTTCACACAGGGCTGGGAGGGGCAATAAAGGGCTATACCCTAGCATTAAGAGTAAACTGATATTACTCAGCTCTTTCATGGACAGCAGTCTAGATCACATCATCTGATAGCCCAGAAAATCTCAATTTAGATTAAAATAAATTTAGATTAAGATGGCCCTCAAGTTTTAAAGTTTCACAAAAAAATCAGAAAATCTAGAAAGTGTATCATAGACTTTTATAAAGAATCAAGTAGAATATAGAGACCTGAAATATAAAATAAATTAAGAATTCAGTGTAGAATTTATAGCAGATTAGACATGGGTGAGGAAAAAAAAAAAAAAAAAAAAATTCCAGGGTGAAAAACTATGTCAAAGGAAACAGAGAAAGAGTGAGAGGGAAGAAAATAAAATGATTTTTTTAATAAAAATAACCTGAGAAAAAAACAAACAAAGAAAAATAGGATAGGTAAATAAACATCACATTATGAGATGATACATTTAAAGAAAAATATATCAATGATTTCAATAAATGTCAATTAAAAAAAGATCCAGTTAAAAGACAAAGGTTATCAAACTAGATTGAAAGTATATATTACATTTTATTTAGAAGAGCTGCATCTAAAATTTAAATATATGAAAAGACTGAAAGTAAAAAAATGGCAAAGGATATCCAGGCAAACACTAACTAAAAGAAAATTAGCATGACTATATTAATAAGAAAGCCTAAATAGAACCAATGGCAAAAAGCATTACTGGGAATAAAGAGGATTATTTCTCAATTAAAACAGAATCACTTCACTAGGAATTATAACAACTCTAAATTTGGATGCACCTACTAACATGGCCTCAAAATATATAAAGCAAATAATTATAGAACTATAAGAAAAAAGAGACATTTATAATATAATGGCAGATGCTAACACAGTCTTTCAGTAATTGATAAAATAAGCAGACCATTTAAGGAAAGCTTTAGAAGAACAGAACAACTTAACATGACAGAAAATAAAATATAAAACATAAAAAATGAAAAATACTTACCATTCTTTCAAAGGACCATATTGTGAGCCATAAGGCAAGTCTTAACAAATTTCAAAAGACTGTAATCACAAAGAGCTGCACTGTCAAATATGTCACTCACTAGACACATATGGTTATTTAAGATTAAGTTAATTAAAACTAAATCTAGAATTCATTTCCTCAGTTATACTAACCACACTTCAGGTGGTCAGTAACCACACATAGCTAGTAGCTACTTTATTTGTAATTCTCAGTCCATTTTTAGTTTTCTGTATGACATTTATACCATACAAAAATTTTTTACTCTTTACTAACCAACTTATTCTTTACTAACATGTGTTTTGTCTGCCTTCACACATAGAAATATATTCTGTGAAGACAAGAACTATATTTGTCATATTTCCCTAGGAGCCTAATTAGTTGATTGATTGGTTAATGGTTCTTTCCTTTTTTTTAAGATTTGAGAGAGAGAGCATGAGAGAGAGAGAGAGCATGAGCAGGGGAGGAGGGGTAGAGGGAAAGGAAGAACCCAGCTCCCCACTGAGCAGGGAGCCCAATATGGGACTTGATCCCAGAACCCTGGAATCATGACCTGAGCTAAAGGCATACACTTAAATGACTGAGCCACCCAGGTGCTCTGGTTCTCTTTTTATTATGTTTTTTTATAATATAAACTGAAGTTGGCAGATTGAATGACAAAACAATCCATGTCAAATGGAAATTTGAAATAAGATTTCTGAAAGAGAGAGAAATGGTAAAATATTTCTTTCTGTATTGGTGATACATCCTAGAAATGGCTATTGTGGAGAGGTGCTTCGATTTTGAACTTAGGAAGCCATACAAATACCCAAATTTAGGGGGTTGAGAATATGGAGTCACGCCTTTCTCAATGATCTAAAATTCCTATCTTTTAGTATAAAGTTGCTCATAATAACCTTGTACTATTTTCCCCCAGAATAGGGTATAGAATCTGTCCACCAAGATATTTCACAGTTAAACAGTGTCACCAATGAAAGCGTACATTCCTGTCAGTCTGAGAATATCATATTGTCCATTGGATGATTGGAAATAAGGCAGAAAAAAATCATGAATGAAAGAGGAGAGATCACAATCAACACCAAAGAAACACAAACAATTATAAGAATATACTATGAGCAACTCTACACCAACAAATTTGACAATCTGGAATTTGACATTTCTAGAGACATATAAACTACCACAACTGAACCAGGAAGAAATAGAAAACCTGAACAGAACTATAACCAGGAAGGAGATTGAAACAGTCATCAAAAATCTCCAAACAAACAAAAGTCCAGGGCCAGACAGCTTCCCAGGGGAATTCTACCAAACATTTAAAGAGGAATTAATTCCTATTCTCCTGAAACTCTTCCAAAAAATAGAAATGGAAGGTAAACTTCCAAACTCATCTTATGAGGCCAGCATCACCTTGATCCCAAAACCAGACAAGGATCCCATCAAAAAAGAGAATTACAGACCAACATCCTTGATGAACACAGATGTGAAAATTCTCACCAAAATACTGGCCAATAGGATCCAACGGTACATTAAAAGGATTATTCACCACGACCAAGTGGGATTTATTTGAGGGCTGCAAGGTTGGTTCAACATCCGCAAATCAATCAATGTGATACAATACATTAATAAAAGAAAGAATAAGAACCATATGATACTCTCAATAGATGCTGAAAAAGCATATGATAAAGTGCAGCATCCCTTCCTGATTAAACTCTTCAAAGTGTAGGGATAGAGGGCACATACCTCAATATTATCAAAGCCATCTATGAAAAACCCACTGCAAATATCATTCTCAATGGAGAAAAACTGAAAGCTTTTCCACTAAGGTCAAGAACACGGCAAGGATGTCCGTTATCATCACTGCTGTTCAACATAGTACTAGAAGTCCTATCCTCAGCAATCACACAAAAAAAGAAATTAAAGGCATCCAAATTGGCAAAGAAGAAGTCAAATTATCACTCTTTGAAGATGATATAATAGTATATGTGGAAAACCCAAAAGGCTCCACTCCAAAACTGCTAGAACTTGTACAGGAATTCAGGAAAGTGTCAGGATATAAAGTCAATGCACAGAAATCAGTTGCATTTCTTTACACTAACAACAAGACAGAAGAAAGAGAAATTAAGGAGTCAGTCCCATTTACAATTGCACCCAAAACCGTAAGATACCTAGGAATAAACCTAATCAAAGAGGCAAAGAACCCATACTCAGAAAACTATAAAGTACTCATGAAAGAAATTGAGGAAGAAACAAAGAAATGGAAAAATGTTCCATGCTCATGGATTGGAAGAATAAATATTGTGAAAATTTTTATGCTACCTAAAGCAATCTACACATAAATCCCATCCATTTTTTTTTCAAAGAAATAGAATAAACAATCCTAAAATTTATATGGAACCAGAAAAAAACTCAAATAGCCAAAGGTATATTGAAAAAGAAAGCCAGAGTTGGTGGCATCACAATTCCAGACTTCAAGCTCTATTAAAAAGCTGTCATCATCAAGACAGCATGGTACTGTCACAAAAACAGACACATAGATCAATGGAACAGAATAGAGAGGCCAGAAATAGACCCTCAACTCTATGGTCAACTAATTTTTGACAAAGCAGGAAGGAATGTCCAATGGAAAAAAGACAGCCTCTTCAACAAATGGTGCTGGGAAAATTGGACAGCCACATACAGAAAAATGAAATTGGACCATTTCCTTACACCATACACGAAAATAGACTCAAAATGGATGAAGGACCTCAATGTGAGAAAGGAATCCATCAAAATCCTTGAGGAGAAACAGGCAGCAACCTCTTCGACCTCAACCACAGCAACATTTCCTAGGAACATCACCAAAGACAACGGAAGCAAGGGCAAAAATGAACTATTGGGATTTTATCAAGATCAAAAGCTTTTGCACAGCAAAGGAAACAGTTAACAAAATCAAAAGACAACTGACAGCATGGGAGAAGATATTTGCAAATGACATATCAGATAAAGGGCTAGTATCCAAAATCTATAAAGAGCTTAGCAAACTCAACACCCTAAGAACTAATAATCCAATCAAGAAATGGGCAGAGGACATGAACAGACATTTCTGCAAAGAAGATACCCAGATGGCCAAAAGACACATGAAAAAATGCTCCACATCACTCGGCATCAGGGAAATACAAATCAAAACCACAATGAGATACCACCTCACACCAGTCAGAATGGCTAAAATTAACAAGTCAAGAAATGACAGATGCTGGTGAGGATGCAGAGAGAGGGGAACCCTCCCACACTGTTGGTGGGAATGCAAGCTGGTGCAACCACTCTGAAAAACCGTGTGGAGGTTCCTCAAAAAACTGAAAATAGAGCTACCCTATGACCCAGCGATTGCACTACTGGGTATATAGCCTAAAGATACAAACGTGGTGTTCCGAAAGGGCACGTGCATCCGAATGTTTATAGCAGCAATGTCCATAATAGCCAAACTATGGAAAGAACCTAGATGTCCATCAACAGATGAATGGATCAAGAAGAAGTGGTATATATACACAATGGAATACTATGCAGCCATCAAAAGAAATGAAATCTTGCCATTTGTGATGACGTGGATGGAACTCGAAGGTATTATGCTTAGCGAAATAAGTCAATTGGAGAAAGACAACTATCATATGATCTCCCTGATATGAAGAAGTGGAGATGCAATGTGGGGGGGGTTGGGGGTAGGAAAAGAAAAAATGAAAGAAGGTGGGATTGGGAGGGAGACAAACCATAAAAGACTCAATCTCAAAAAACAGGCTGAAGGTTGCTGGGGGGAGGGGCCACGAGAGAGGGTGGTGGGGATATGGACATTGGGGAGGGTATGTGCTATGATGAGTGCTGTGAAATGTGTAAACCTGGCAATTCACAGACATGTACCCCTGGGGATAAAAATACATTATATTTTTATTTTAAAAAATACCAAAAAAATACAAAAAAAAGAAATTAAACCCACAACTATTGTGCCATTAACCTAAAAATAGCAATAATACCATGTAAATACTCAATATATTAAAAATTTCTTGATTGCTCAAAAAAAAAAAAGAAAGAAAATCAGAAATGCCTTGTGTGCCATGCTTTTGCTGAAGCAATAGAGGATCACCAGAAATTTCTAAATAAAGACAGGATAAAAGAGAGAAAGGACCTATGATGCTTTAAGCATGAGTGATGCTTTGGCTAATGATTGAATTTTGAATGTCCTTCCAGCTTCCCTGAATTAGGTACAAAACCACACTTTTTGCTTCACTGTCCCCAGTTTTCATGGAATGTGGGTTCCTATGGAGAAAGGTTTAACCTGTATATAAACCACTGTACAAAGTGCACATCTTTGAGCCAAGCTAGGAGAATGCCATCACTTGCTTCCATGATCGAGACATCATTGCATGAACAAAATCTCCTGAAATTTGAAAGCCAAAGTAGTCTCTTTCTTTAGTCATTCAACAAGGGATTATTAAACTCAGATCACGTATCATGTGGCAGGCATTGCTCTGGGTAGAGAGGTTTCAGCCATAAACTAGATAGTCTCCCCATTTTCATGGAGCTTGTATTCTAGAAGGGAAGAAAAGCAATACGTAAGCACACAAATAAATGTAGAGAGTAACTTCAAGTAGAAATAAGTTCTATGAAGAAAATAAACCAGGTGGTTTGGCACAGAGAAGTGGAGAAAGATGAGCTGGGGAGAAGGTCAGCTCTTCCCAAAGGGTGATGTTTGAGACGCAAGATAATGTCAGCCCAGAGAAGTCCTTAGAGCAGCAGTGTCCAGTGAAGTCTCTGTGAAGGGGCACCTGGGTGGCTCAGTGGGTTAAAGCCTCTGCCTTCGGTTCAAGTCATGAGCCCATGGTCCTGGGATCGAGCCCTGCATCGGGATCTCTGCTCGGCAGGGAGCCTGCTTCCCTGCCACCCCCCCGCCTCAATCTGCCTGCCTCTCTGCCTACTTGTGATCTCTGTCTGTCAAATAAATAAATAAATAAATCTTCAAAAAAAAAAAAAAAAAGAAGAAGTCTCTGTGAAAATAACAATGTGTGATATCTGTGTTGTCCAATGGCCTGGCAACATGTATCTATGCAGCATTTGAAATGTGGTCAGTGAGACTCAGGAACTGAATTTTTAATTTATTTCATTTTAATCTATTTGAATTTCAGTACCACATGTGGCAAGTGGCTTTCAGATCTGGAAGCAAAGCATTCTAACAAGGAGAGAGCCAGTACCAAAACATGCGTAATGGGAGCCAGCCTTGTGCGTTTGAGAGCGAAAGCTGGCAGAGCTGGCACGGAGCCCACGCGGGAGAGAGGAAGGCAACGGCCGTATTGCGCAGTACCTTGGGCACCGTGAGGAGTTAGATTCCATTCTAAGCAGAACTGGAAGCCATTTGAACAGTTTAAATAGAGGAATAACAGGATCTGAGTATCTGTGACAGGCGTTGGCCAACTTTTTGTAAAGGGTCAGACAGTAAATATTTTAGCCTTCACAGGCCACAGTCTTTGTCACATGTAAGTACAAAAAGTCACAGACTCCATGTCAACAAATGAGCATGGCTATGTTCCAGTACATTGTATGTTCAACCTTATTACAGTTGTGTTTACTGATAGCTGGTGGGCTGGAGTTTGCCACCCCTGACCTAAGATCCTATGGCAAACATTGCTAGCTGCCTGCCCCATTCACTCTCGGGCCTCATCTTTAATAAGAGAGCTCCACATTTGTTCGGGGTAACTATATGCTCAACGAAAACTGCTCAGTATCCCAGATCCCCTGAAACTAGAGTTGATCATGAGATTCAGGGATGACCTGTGAGATAGAAGCAGACAGCTCTAGGTGGGGCTTGTAGAAAGCCTTTTAGAAGGGGCAGCCTCGGGGTGGCTCAGTCAGTTAAGTGGCTGACCCTGGATTCTGGTTTAGGACATTAAGCCCCATGTCTCAGCCGGGAGTCTGATTCTCCATCTTCCTCTCCCTCTGCCTTTCCACCTTGCTCATACACACTCTCTCTCTCTCTCAAATAAATAAATAAAATCTTGGAAGGAAAGAAGAAAGGAAGGAAGGAAGGGAGAGAGAGAAAGAAAGAAAGGAAAGGAATAAGAAAGAAGAGAAGAGAAGAGAAAAAAGAAAAAAGAGAAAAGAAAAATGGGCAACCTTAGCTGGCTTGCTTTTGTTCAAACTTTGGTTTTCTAACTTCCTATCTGGAACTCAGGAAGATTTGGAACAGGCGTCTTGTGTACATGAGTCAATGTGTAAGAATGGAGGCTACATGTTAAGGACAGCAAAAAACAATCCAGAAAGTGTCAGATCTATGAATCATCATTTAGCAGCCATGCCAGCCATGGACTGACTTCCTCCACACTTAGACTTTTCTAACTTAATACTCCAACTGAATGTCTTCCTAGCACACAGATCCTCGAGAAAATATGGCTACCAACAAGATGGGGTAGAATGTGGTCCTGACATTAATAAAACATAATCTACACAAGTTACTGCTTCACAACAAATAACCACGAAATGTCTTGGCACACAATAGGCAACTATTTCTCATGCATCTGTGGTCAGCTAGGGTGATTTCCGGCATCTTTCCTATGCTCCAGTTGGGCCCAGCTCTGCTACACAGAGTTCTCATATACCTTGGATCAGCTGGCTAGCCAGGGCATGTTCCTTTCACGGCGGGGGTGGAGTGGGAGGAGGTAAACAGAACCCCCAAGCCTTCCTAAGAACTGGGCTTGGAAGAGCACATTGTCACTTTTGTCTACATTCCATGGGCCCTATTCCATTGGCCCAAGTTAGTCCCATGGCTGAGTCCAGAGTCAAGGACAAGAAAGTACATGGTGCACTGAGTGGGAAGAAACACAGATTATGGGGCAAATGGCATGGATAATGTGACTGGTGAAGAGCTGGGCTAACGATTTAATATACCACAGACAGAGAAAATGAAGAGGCTGGAGCTGCTTGGAGCGGATGCTCTGGGCACTGTGAAATCTTCCCGAGCCCTCTGTAATCTCATTACGAAGAGTCAGCTCTCAAGTCCTCTTTCTAGAGGATTAAGTAGGAATTATGTCTTTCCCTTCAATTTTTGACATATTCTACCCAAAATCATCCATGACTCCCAGAAATCTCAATAAGAATTCCATAAATTCAAACAATGATTCCCAACCCTGAAATGATCAATGGGAAAGAGGAGTGCTCAGAAAGCAGAATCGTGCCTCCCGTAAGGATTCTTTCCATTAAAAAGTAGTAACCTGGGGCTGAGCCCTGCATCAGGCTACCTGCTCAACCAGGACCATGCTTCTCCCTCTGCCTGCCGCTTCCCCTGCTTGTGCGCTCTCTCACTCTCTCTCTCTCTCTCTGACAAATAAATAAACAAAAAGCTTTTTATTTTTTTTTTAATAAAGAAAAGAAAAAATAATAACCCTACAACACCCTTAACAATAACCTTCAGCAGCAAAGATACTTGCTTGTGTTTGGTCTTCGACAGGGCCTGATACAGACAGCGTGGAACCAGGATCCCACGCCACGGATAAGGAGGGGATGATGATGATACGTAACATGTATGTAGTGTGTCTGTAGTACTAAATGCCAGGAACGACTCTACGCATGGACAGCTTTAACTAATACAGTTCTTTCAATAACCTCCTGAAGGACATTAATATTATGACCACCATTTTCCGGATAAACCTGAGGCACAGGAAGGTTAACTACCTTCCCTATAAAACACAGCAAGTAAGTGGCAGAAGTACGATTTGGACCCAGGCAGTCGGGCTCCAGATCCTATGCATGTGGGCTCTGCAACCACCGCTTTAAGCTGCTCACGGCAGGAGAAAACAACCCTAAGACACCCGTGGATGGGGCCCACCATAACTGACACCATTACTTATTCAAAGCACTTGAAGCTCGTCTAAATTAACAGGTCCGTGTAAACCCAAGAACACCACCTGGTGAAATCTGTTGTCTTTTTCCTCCTTTTCAGGGAGATTAGGATCATTAAATTCTAGAGGCAATGATAGTTTAATTAAAAGACAATTGTGGTACAGAATGTTTCATTTGGGAGACAGAGGTACTCCTTATTAGAATGTCCCGCGAGGGACCAACCTGGTGACAGCTGGTCAGATGCTGGAAGGATGTCACTGTCGGAAGCTGTAATTCTTGGGCTTAAAAACACGCGCTAGTCCTCAGCACACCATTAGCGGAAGCACCAAGGGACACTCAAAGTGGCAGTGGATGGCTGGCTAGCTTTTTACTCCTACAAAAGCTTTGATTGATAAGGAAGTCGGTAACATATTTCTGCAGCGGGAAGAATGCAAGACCAGGAGACAGGAGAACTGGACTCGGGCTCTGGGATCCGGCACGCTCTCCTGCAGTGGGGGGGATGGTTCCTGCCTTTCAGGAGCCCCACCCAGTAGGATAGGCAGGGGTGAAACTGTTACCTTCACACCACTTGGTAGACATTGTGGAGGGGCCCTAGCAGCACAGAGAAGGGACAATACAAGCCTGGAAGGGGAAGAACAGGTACAGCTCAGAGATGAGCAAGGCCTGCCTTCCTTCGACAGAAGCTGTGAAGGTCAACATGGCACACCGACATGGAAGCATCTTTTTTTTTTTTTTTTTAAGATTTTATTTATTTATTTGACAGAGAGAAATCACAGGTAGGCAGAGAGGCAGACAGAGAGAAAGAGAGAGAAGGAAGCAGGCTCCCTGCTGAGCAGAGAGTCCGATGTGGGGCCGACCCCAGGACCCTGGGATCATGACCTGAGCCGAAGGCAGAGGCTTTAACCCACTGAGCCACCCAGGCGCCCCGTGACATGGAAGCATCTTAGGGCCAAAGCTTGTTCTACAAGTGAACATTGTTAGTATTCATTTTGCTCGTCTTGACTTCACAATATCATATGGCTTAGCGTGCAAGAGATCTAAAATTCTGGGACACAGCACCCTTAGCCAGCAAGTGAAAAAAAAAAAAATAGGGTGTATGGAGGCCGACTTTCTGGAATAGTAATAACACTAGACTTAAACCGGCTTTCTCAATTCTGAGGTAGTTTGCTAACTTTCCAGTGTTAGGAGTTAATTTACCAGTGAACCTGAAACCTACTTCCTCAAGCCCTGCTTTCCCCCCAATGCAATCTGAAAGTGTGATATTTACAGCGTTGTCAACAACTTGTGCTAAGTGGAAATGTTATAAAATTATGTGTGCAGTATAATCTCAGCTACTCTGTGTGTGTGTGTGTGTGTGTGTGTGTGTGTGTTGAACCAACATAGGGTTTTTTTTTTTTTTCAACTTGATTTTGAAGGAAGGCAAGAAATTAGATAAACAGAAGGGAGAGGGATATCATAGATCTGAAAGACCAGGGAAGCAACGTCCTGGAGCGGACATGAACCTGACACAAAGAGTGCAGCCATAAAAATGACTGAATATCGTGGAGACCCCAGTGAAGCAAAGCAGTGCCCTGGGGGGTAAGGGCAGGGCGCGGACGCAACCACATCTGGGTTTAAATCCCAGGCGTCCGTGCCACCTAAAATAATTCTTAACTGCTGAGTTATCCACTTATTCATGGACATCTCCAGCTAATCTTTGTCAAGCACCTGCTATGAGTAACAATAAGTTATGAGTACTAGAGTCTATGGAATTGCCTCGGTTTACCCACTAATCAGAGTGAAGCCAACAACACCTACCTTGCAGAGTTACTTTGAGAATTTAGGTAAAGTACCTGCCATTGGGCCCATCCACCTGCTCTGTAAATGGTACCAGTTCCTGCAGGCTAGAACTGCAGGTTGGGGTCTTCGGTAAGAATTCATTGTCAGGTGTTAGGGTGGATTCCTACAACTCAGAAAATGTTCAGGAAAAAATACAGAAATGGACTGAGTCCCTCCCCATAACTTGCTGTCTCCCCAGCCCCATCCCCCTCATTTATCCAGGTCCCAATCTTATCGCAAATGATCTTCAAGGACAGAATGGGAGCTGAGCCAGCGAGCCGCAGATGGAAACACGAAGGTGCCCGTTCCTCGTGGCCATTTCCCGTCCTGAACGATTTGATGCTCTCAGTAAGAGCGAAGTCCCAATGTCACGCAGCCATTAGCTCTTTCTAGATGGGTAGCCTTTAATTAGTAAAAACCAAATGAAGGAGAGTCAGGATTTTTTTTTTTTTAAGAAGAAATACTATAAGCCTCACAGGAAGTATCAGTGTCTCGGCGCTAAAGCCCAGACTGAAAAGCATGCCTGCCTTTTGTTTCAAAAATGGGACACAACAGATGTCCTATGCAGAGGAGAAGACAGAGAAGACTAGGTCTCCAAGGAGGGATGAGGCTTGCCATCGTTCCAGAACACCCGGGAGTATTAAGTGGCTCACCAGAAATTTGAGAGCCAGCCAACTGGATGTCAAAAGTTTGGCTTAGGAGTGAGAGGGGAAGAGAAAGATGTCCTCTGGAGGCAAGAAACATTCAAATAGAACTATAGACTTTCAGAGCCAGGAGGGACCTCAGCAAACAATAGTCCTCAAAGAGCTGAGGCAGCTGGGAGAGGTCAAAAAGTAAAGCAACTCTCCAAAGGGGCCCCGCCAGAGAGAGGAGTGTCAGCTTGGGTTCCCCAGAGCACAGAGCCTGGGACAAAGACAAAGGCTTGGGTTGCAGGTGTTTATGCAAGAGGTGGTCCCAGAAAACCATTAGAAGACAGAGCAAGAGAAAGAAGAAAATCCAGCCAAAGAGGGCATTGCCAAGGTCACTGCTATGGGCAACAGGAGCTCAGACTCCAGTATAACCCCCTGAACAGTACGCAGAATGCCCCCTTGCCCGGGATTATCAGGACAAGAAGCAGGAAGCATCTGTCCGGCAGGTTCGGTTTTTGCCTCCCACATCTCTGCACACACATGGGCTGAGGGAGCTTCTGCTCATTTCACTGTTGAAAGAGCCCCAGGGCAGAAAGCCAGGACAAGGGACACCAGGTCACACTGCCATCAGCAAAGGAAGAATCAAATCTGGTGTCGAACTGCCCACCATGGCTGAACAGAGAGTTTGGGTCAGAGGAATGCAAGCTGGGAGACCAGAGGGGTTTGCTACAAAAAGCAGATTTTGAGCCCATGCCATAACGCTAGAGCACGTTCTGTGGGTCACAGGGGCATGACAATGATCCGGACAGTTTCCAAAATGTGCAAGGAGCCCATGCGCCTATCACCACCGTCTAACCAGATACTCAAAGGTCTAACCAGAGACTCATGTACATAATGTCTTGAGGCCAGAATTGTACAGGTCCACCATGTATCATTCCACGTCTACCTTGGGCTTACAAGGTGATCTTGAACACTAATGTTAACAGGAATCTCTGAGCTCCTTGAAGGCACAGATAATACTGTGTCCTAACAGTATGTTGAGATAGAAACCTCACCTCTAAAGCACCCTTAGAGCCAGCTGCGAAGTCAATATGTAATAAAGATTTGAAAGAAAATGAATCAATTCTAAAGGAACATTTAAGCAGCAGACCTCCAAAGCCCAGAGTCAATGCTACACTCTCCTTGCTAAGCTGGTCCTGAAATTCTTAAAGGAAACTCAGCTGACAGATTAAATCTAAGACAAGTGAAGCGCCTGGGCATGTCAAAAGAGTGACAGCAGATGCCAAAAATCTGTCCTATCCATTTGCAAAGGTGCATATGAACAACCAAACAAACACAGTTTGTCCAATTTCGGTTCAGTTTTATTGTTCTAGGAAGGCTGCCTGGTGCAATGAATGCCTCACAAACCGAGCTGGGCGTGCTCCCAGGCAGCGCAGCTATGGGCCAGAGGTAGGCAGAACACTCCGTAAACAAGCCTCTACTCCAGCGGTGTCAATTCTACTTAAAGCTATCCCGTGGGTTTATATTTTAAAACATATATTATGTAGCCAAATGCCAAGCTGGTACTAATTTTCAAGATAAAAGTATAACTTTGAAGAATCTTCACGCTGTCATGGGCAGTTGGGACAACCGCCCCCCACCTTGACCCCCATAGGAGTATGAATTGACTCTCTTCGGCCCATGGAGTAATTTCTGATGGAAAGGTTTAGAAAGCGTTGGTGAGGGGAAAAGCTCGTTGGAGTCAGATGAAGATGGATTCAAAAATTTCCTCCTAGCAGGATCCTTTGGGGTTGAGTTATTTCACTTTTGTTGTGAGACTTTATTTCCTTGTCTGTGACAGATGGATAAGAATGCCAACGTCTCTGGGTAGTCGGGATACGAAATGGGATAGTATGAAAATGTCCCCAAGGGGCACCTGGGTGTCTCAGTCTGTTAAGCACTGAGCTCTTGGTTTTGACTCAGGTCATGATCTCATGGGCCAGGTCCCGAGATCGAGCCCTACATTGGGCTCCTTGATCAGCAGGGAGTCTGCTTGGGATTCTCTCTCTCCCCCTCCCCACCCAATAAATAAACAAATCTTTTTTGAAAGAAGAAAATGTCCCAAATAGAGTGGGCACATGCTAAACACAGTTTACTTTTTCTTTTCTTACCTCACAAGTCACATTCTTCCAAACCTTGTCTCATCTCCTTCCAAATAAGACTACAGCTTCCTAACCAAATACTCTTACATTAATTTTATTCCTGCCACATGAAAAATGTCTATAAGGCAGTTACTTAAAACTCGGTATCACTCCTCCAAAAGCTCGGAATATCTTGCATTCCACCAAAGTTCACAAAAATGTCTATCATAAAGGACACGGTCATGAACTACTTAGCTTGGCACTTCCGTTCCTTGCAGTCTGGCCTGTTACTGAAATTAGCTAATCCTAAGTTAGTTTTTCAACTATGAAATGAGAATAATGTAAGTTCCCTGACATGTTGTTAAGAATAACGTGAGAAGGTGACATGTAAGTAAGGACTTAATGAATGTCAACGTTATCCCCATCTTCATTCCTGGTGTCTGTCCCTGTTGTCCTGGAAAGATTGTACATCTGTTCCTGCCTCCCTCCCAATGCTCCCCCCACCTGGAATGCCTGTCCTAGTTTTCTCTCTCCTCATTGCCTTCCCTCTTTGCCAACCAATCCAAAGACCCATCTCCTTAAAGTACCTTCTTGAAAATCAGTGTAGCTTCAAATGTCCCTTTTTGTTGTTATTAAATTTATTTTTTTTTAGTTTTTTACTTTAATTCTGGTATAGTTAACATACAGCCTTATGGTTTGTCTCCCTCTGTCTTTTTCTTTCCTTTGTTCATTTGTTTTGCTTCTTAAATTCCACATATGAGTGAAATCGTTTGGTATTCGTCTTTCTCCGATGGACTTATTAGCATTCATTTCTCTAGCTCCATCCATGTTGCTGCAAATGGCAAGATTTCATTCTTTGTTATGGTTGAACAATATTCCATTGTTTATATATAATATACCATGTCTTCTTTATCCATCCATTTACCCACGGACACCTGGCTGCTCCCATAATTTCACTATTGTAAATAATATCACTATAAACATAGGGGTGCATGTATTCTTTCAATATTCTCTGGGAAAATACCCAGTAGTGTGATTACTGGATCATATGGTGATTCTATTTTTAATTTTTTGAGGAACCACCACACTGTTTTCCACAGCAGCTGCACCAGTTTGCATGCAAGAGGGTTCCTTTTTCTCCACATCCTCGACAACAATTTTTGTTTCTTGTGTTTTGTTTTGGTTTTGGTTTTTTTTTTCTTTTGATGAAGCTGTGAACAATTTCAGTTTTTTTAAATCTGGACCCTTGTTACACATCTTCTTAATATTTTATGTAAGGAGATGGGAAGTATGCATCTGGCCTTCCTGCTGTATACTCAGGTGCATGGTTATCTGAGGGACATCGTTAGAATAGCAAAGTGAGCCAGGTGCTTTTTCACGGAGCCCCATTTTTACTCCGAAGAACAACTGGTACCCACCACATGAGCCCAATGGCTTCTTAAAACTCACGGATTTTTCTTTTCTTCTTTTTTTTTAATGTGCTCCTTTTTAAAAATTTTTACTTACTTTTTAATTTCTTTTCAGTGTTCCAGAATCCACTGTTTATGCACCACACCCAGTGCTCCATGCAATAGGTGCCTCCTTAATACCCACCACGAGGCTCACCCAACCCACTACCCCCTCCCTTCCAAAACCCTCAGTTTGTTTCTCAGAGTCCACAGTCTCTCCAGGTTCATCTCCGCCTCCAATTTTCCCCAACTCACTTCTCTTCTCCATATCCCCATGTCCTCCGTGTATTGTTTCTTGTGTTTTTGATTTTCACCTCTTTCCTCACGTTTATAAGTTGAAAGCAAATGGAAATTCAGACAGATTCAAGAATGGCTTGAGTAGAAGGACAATGCTAGCTGTGGGAGCTAAGGGTCTGTGGTGGCCTGATTGCATTAATGGCCTCCGTTTTTTTCCTCCACCTCCAGTTACCCCCTTCCCCCCTTTCATGTGTGAATTGGCAAATCTCTAAACAATAGAAATTCATGCCTCACAATCCTAGAGGCTGGGAAGTTGAGGCACTGGCAGATTCGCTGTCTAGTGAGGACCTACTTCCTTGCTCACAGCCAGCCATCTCCTGGCTGTGTCCTCACGTGCCAAAGGGGCGAGGGAGCTCTCTGGGGTCTCTTTCACAAGGATGCTAATCCCATTCATGGGGGCTTCACCCTCATGGCCTGAGCAAGTCCCAAAGGCCCCATTTCCAAATACCATCACACCAGGAATGAGGTTTCAACATACAAATTTCGAGGAGGCCACAAAGCTTCAGCCTGTGGCTTCTGGCTCGAGAGAATGGGATGAAGGGGAAGGTGATGCCAGCAGAGGCTTTACACGGGTGCTTGCACTCCCAGCGTCCTCTGTCCCACCTTTTCCATCACCCTGAGGAGGACAGGGTCAGGCTAGCCTGTTGAAAAAGAAGACACAAGGGGAGTAAGAGCCCAGTCATCCCAGTCAGTACCATTCCAGATGTGCCAAATGCCAGTCAGCCCTACAAATGTGAACTAGCCTGGTCAGGATCTCGTGCAGCTGACCCGTGAGATGAAACCAAGCCAACCAATGAGCTAAGTAAGGGTTCCCTGTGGAGCTCCATCGAGTTGTTCCGGGTGTTGGTTATACACAAGTATTGTGGGAAGAGCCGACCCAGGGTGATAAGCTGAATTGTGTCCCCCCCCCAAATTCACATGTTGAAGCCCTAACCCCCAGCACCTCAGAATGTGATTGTATTTGAAGGCAGAGTCTTTAGAGAGGTAATCAAGCCAAAATGAGGCCATTAATATGGACCGTAATCCAGTATGACAAGTGTCCTTATTACAGGGGAAAATCTGAACCTACAAAGAGACACCAGGGGTGCACATGCCCAGAGAAGAGACCACGCAAAGGCAGTGAGAAGGTGGCCATCTGCAATCCAAGGGAAAAGACCCAGAACAGAAGCTTCCCTTATGTCCCGTAGAGTAAACCAACACTGCCAACACCTGTATTTTGGACTCCCGGCCTCCAGTTCTGTGAGAAAATGAATTTTCGTTATTTAAAGCTCCTGATCTGTGGTATTTCATCATGGCAGCCCAAGCTGACTAATACACTCCAAGTCTCAGACAGGATGCAGGCACCCACCTGTGCCTCCCCAACGGCTCTAACAACACTGTGTGAGAGGTCTCGGAATCCTGAATATGGCTGAGGCAGCTCAGTCTGGGAAGTCAGATGATGGTGAGGAGGTGCCTCGCCCCCGAGGGGTCTCCAATTTCAAAATTTTACTTAACTGATTAATGAAGAAACCCGCAGAAAGGCAAATCTGATTTGAAAGATGCTATGTTGAAACTGGACTTTTATACTCACTGAAAAGTATGAAAAGGCATGTCTAGATACATTTGCTAAATGTCACAAAAAAAAAAAAACTGGCTAATTCCTTGCAGGATAATAAAACCCTAATTTTCAGGATTACCTTTTCAAACTGACAGAAAAGATATCGTCACATCTTACCAGTTTCACTGAACCGGAAGCTGTCCAAGTTCTGATTATTTATGCAGACTTAGAAAATACTCCAACATAGCGATTCTCAAGCTCTTTGGTGTCTGGATCCTTTCCCTTTTACATAACTTTTAAAAGTTATTAAGGATGCCCAAAGGACTTTGTTGATCTGAGAAATAGCTATCAATATTTGCCATAATAAAAATTAAAAGAAAGAAACTTTTTAAAAGTTGGGAGTTCATTTTAAAATAATAATAATAAACTCATTCCATGACAACATACATAACATAATTTAATGGGAAAAAAATAACTATATTTTCCAACAGAAAAGTCTTTACTGAGAAGAGTGGGACTGTTTCACCTCTTTGTAAATCTGATTAATGTCTAGGTTTGTGGAAGACAGAGAGAGCACACAAGCAAGGGAGCAGCAGGCAGAGGGAGAAGCAGGCTCCCCGCTGAGCAAGGAACCCGATGTAGGACTTGATCTCAGGACCCTGGGATCATGACCTGAGCTGAAGGCAGGTGCTTAACCTACTGAGCCACCCCAGGATCCCTGGCCTAACTTATTTTTAATGGACAGTTTACCCATGCACAATTTTCTCATGATGGGCCATTTCAATAATACTGATTCACTGTGGGGCACATGGGTGGCTCAGTAGGGTAAGCTACTGGCTCTTGATTTCAGCTAAGGTCATGATCTCAGGGTCATGAGTTCAAGCCCTACATCAGGCTCTGAGGTGGACATAGAGTCTGCTTAAGATTCTCACTCTCCTCTCCCTCTGCCCCCTCTTCCCCATGACCTCTCTCTCTCTCTCCCTCAAGAAAAATAAATAAATTTTTAAAAAATAAAAAAAATTTATTGCTTCACTGAATCCACTGAATCTACCAAAAGTTGGTACATTTCGAAGCGTTCATTAATATCATCGTTGGTTTTGTCAATGAGGCAGGGATTTTTCTCACCGAGTCTGTGGCAGGGAAGTGTGCAATGATGACCTCATGCGCGCACAGGTTCACTGTCTTGATCTGTGTCAAGACCCACAACCAGTTCTACCCACTGCTGATTTTGCACCAATTACAATGACCAGTGAAAAATACACATTTTGTCTTCATGTTAACATGAAAACAGTTTTGACCTCACAGTCACCCTGAACGTGTTCTAGGACTCCTGGGGGCCCCTGGCCCATGCTTTGAGAAGCATTTCTCCGACATGAGCCTGAGAAGATAAGCTGTCATCTTTTTACCTGGTTTGCAAGTTTTGGATAAGTTTTCATAACATCTCGGACTTGGACAAAAAGAGATCATTTGGCAGGAATTGGGAACGGGGGAAAGGTAGAGCTGTGAAAGGGGAGGGTTTCATGGCTGTCACTCTCCCAAGGATGGAACAGGCAAGCAAGAGCACTTGGAGAAGGGATACCTTCTCTAAATTTGGCTCTGAAGGACTGAGTAAAATCAAAAACAGGCAGATGTCGGGGGAATCTTGCTGAAAGCACATCTGACTACCCAAAAGCAAGCACAGTGGGCTTGCAAGTTTTGAAGCACAACCAAATGCCCATTTACCATTAATCAACAGAATTAATTAGCAGATAATCACTGTCCCTCAGGGTGTGTGCTACTAAAAACTCTCAGCAGATAAATTAATTTCCAAAAAACAACCCCAGACAACCCAACTCTTTTGAAATCAGTGTGAATATAATCTTTTGTCTCCAGCTAGTAAGTGGCACCCTGATGATTTCTCCTTCACATCTTCTAGGCTCCCCTTAGCCCATGTGCCATGTTTTCTAGATGGATTATATGGAGGAGGGAGAAGAGAAGCAGGATGGCACACATCAGCCAGTCAGTTATCTCACCAAGATTTCCAGTGCCCAGCCCTATGCTAGGAGGCAGACACAAAATGCTGAGCAAAAACAAACCTGGTTCCCATCATCATCCAATAGAAGGGAGGGTTTAAAGAAAGTGGCATGATTGAATGCATCATTACAAACATATTGAGTTCCCTGAGAAGAAGGAATATGGCATCATAAGAACATATTTAAAAAATAAATAAATAAAACATCATGGACTGGGATCTGAAACACTTCTTGTCTTGTGCTCTGTGATCTAGAGACTGGGGAAGAGCTCATGGATCCAGGCTACTGGGGAACAACAGGACATTTGGGAGGAGGTCCCATGTCAGGGCAAAGTGTGATGCACCAACAGCGTTTAGAAGCACAGAAAGTGAGGAAAGGTGAAAGCCAGACTGGGCCTTGCAGACCAACCGAAGAAATGTGGATCATGACACTGAGAGCAGCGGGGAGCCTGTGAGGGATTTTCAGCAGGGTCTGGTGTCAAGATTCAATCTGCGTTGAAAGTAGCATCAAATATGCATTGTGGCCATGACTGGAGAGCCCCCAGGTAGGGCAGGGACACCACCGTGGAGCCATGGTAGATGTCAGTGAAAGGGATGAGGGCAGGATGGTGGAGAAGGAGGGGTGCTGCATTCCTGAAACACTGAGCAACCTTGGCCGTGGGAAGGATGTGAAGGTGGAAGAAAGGGAGTTCCAGGGTAAGTTACAGATGGCCGGTTTGCACAACTCAGTGGATGTTAGAGAGGAAGAGGCTCTCACGCAGTCAGCCTTAGCCTTATGGAGCCCGATGCAAGGAGGTGAGATGCTAAGTAAGATATGCAGCCTGATTTATGGGTTTGGGACTTAGGCAGCAGGTCTGGACTGGGTATAAACTTGGGTGATTGAGGGGCACCTGAGTGGCTCAGTGAATTAAAGCCTCTGCCTTCGGCTCAGGACATGATCTCAGGGTCCTGGGATCGAGCCCTGCATCGGGCGGGCTCTCTGCTCAGCGGGGAGCCTGCTTCCTCCTCTCTCTCCGCCTACTTGTGATCTCTGTCTGTCAAGTAAATAAATAAAATCTTAAAAAAAAAAAAAAAAAAAAACCTTGGGTGACTGAAGCCACAAACATGTGGCTCCATGCATTTGCCAGGAGAAAGGAGGGAAGTTGGGGTGTTGGGAGAGGGCAGGAGAGAAAAGAAGTTAGAAAAGGAGAAAGGGGAGAGGAAGGGGAGAAGAGGGTGAGAGGGGAGAGAAGAGGAGAAGGCGGAAGAGGCAGGACTCGAAGAGGCGTGCCTGTACGTGTCTGGGTACACCGGGCGGTGCTGCAAGGGAAACGGTGCTGCAAACGTCAGGAAGCGGATGGAAGGGCACGGACTGTGCAAGGCAAGGAACAGGCAAGAAGGGAGGGGGACCCTGAGGGGTGCCAACACTGCAAGAAAATGCGCCAACTTTAGGGCTATGGCATCTATGTGGATGTCCGTTTGCCCTCAAGCTCCCGCCCCCACTCCACCCTCCTCCCCCACTCCTGCCCTTTCCCCACTCCTCCCCTCACCCAGAGTGGCTGATCTGCAGACTGCCTCAGCCCAGCCCTGACTCCTTTTTGGATTCGACCGATCAGGAGCACCGGCAGGAACTCAAAAGAGGAAGGGAAGAGAAGGAGGTCCAAGGGCCCTTCAAATATTCCATCAGCCCCATTCCCACAAGATCCCTTGAGCTGGTTATGTCCCTCAACCCAAGCTCACTGCTCCTCAAAGGAGGGCCATTCTCTATGACTCTTCCTCTACCTCCCAGGAGGTCCGCGGCTTGTCTGCTACAAAGCTCTGGAAGAGAAACCCCCAAATTGATGGGTTATTAAATGCGAGTGGCCCCAGGAAGAGCTGGGTTCTCTGCCAGGAACACAGAGCAGTTGGGGTGCCACTCTGCTTTCCTGTGGAGGGTCGGGACAGCACATCCCAGCACCCACCATGTCCACCTCCTCTGCCTCTCCAAGCTACTGCCTTTATAAGTCCTGAGGCAACCCCTCCAGGGTCCTGGCAGGTCGCTCTGCCAGGAGGGATTTCAGAAGGGTAAGGTTAGTGGGACGAACAACTCCTGACACAGCACCTGGTCGTGGGCCCCACCTTGAATTTATCCCCTCCCTACTAACTGTTCTCAATTTTCCTTACCTCAGTTAACCCCTCTGCTGGTCCTAGTACCGCACGTGGCAGCATGATCCTCACAGCATTCCTGAGGGACCCCCTATCACCACACCCTACTCAGGCAGGACTGATGCCTTTGCTTTGTCCATTCGCTGTCAAAATAAGGCCAAGGAACACCAAGAGAACTGGATGGAACAACTTGGATGCCAACATGCCTCCCAGCTCCCACTGTGAAAGGCAGCCCTTTCCTCTCCTGATGACGCAGTAACCCAAGTGCCCAGGTAGCCGCCATAGTCTTCAGTTCCATGGGATTCTTAACTCTGTCCTACAGCGGAAGGGTAGGAAGTCGGAACCTTGGTGACCAGTGCCTCAAAACCCACAGAGCCCAGGTTTACAGACACAGGAAGCCCAAATCCCCCGACTAGATCACAGGCCAAGAGGGGCCACGCTTGCCTCCATTCCTTGGTGTGAACCATTCCTGGACCATTGTCATTGTCTTCAGCTGAAGTAACCCTGCATGGGGGTGACTGCAGAGAGGTTTCTGCAGAGAGACCTCCAAGGAGCCGACGAATAGTCCTCCATTGCTGGAGAGGGCAGTGCAGCATCAACCAGAAGCAACAGTTGTAACGGAAACAAAGGAGGCTTGAGTAAGGGTGTGTATTAGATGGTGGAAAGGTCTGATAAACTTTTCTTTATGAAGAGGCCAAAATCCTGGTAAAAGGGGGCAGGGAGCATCTGCGGTCGAGCATGCCATCCCGAGAAACTTGGTGATAACTAGGTCAGTCACGAAGAATTGATAGCAATATCAATTTTGCTCTATTGGAAACACATGGCTACTCAGTTGCAGGTGGGATGAAAACAGATGGCAATATTCATGCAGGCGTCAGGTTAGAGTAGCAGAAAGATAGGCCATGGGCTCCAAGCTCCAGCAAGAAGAGAGCTGAGGGTTGGAAGAGGCTGAATGGCCAGTGGCCAGCAGGGCCTGACAGGGATGCAGAACCAGCACGGAGGCAATCACTGAATGAGCAACCGGAAGGGCAGAAAGTTGGGCTCAGGCAGCAAGATGCTGGAATGTGCCATTCTGGATGTGGCACAATTTCTCGCGGTTCTAATGTGTCACCGGCCAATGGTGGGTGGAGGTAGAGTGGAGGAAATAATCACGGGAGGTGAGGAAAGAGTAATGCAACTAAGGATGGGCTTATTGGAAGGGCCATGTGCTAGGTGGGGACTCACCTGGGATCTGGGCAGGCTTGGAGTCAAGAGGGCCAAATCACCTATGAAAAGGGCAGACTGGCTAGAGGGGTGTCCAGTCACCTCTGTGAAACCCTAATATCAATATAATGGCAGCAAAGCGTTTCACTTACTTCATCTGATTTGACCTTCACAAAAACTCTGGGGAATAGGGCAGTAGTGATGTTTTCTTCCAGCTACTATCAAGAAATGGAAGTGCTGCAAGCTTTAATGAGCCTCAAAGGACTGAGACTGGAAAGCGAATCAGAGAGGCATCTGTCTCTTCTGGAAAGCCCTCCTGATCCTCTCCGCAAAGGAAGACGATTCCCTCTGTGGGCCCTATTTCCACCCCTGGAGGTGCTATTTCCTTATATGTCCTGCCCTCTGAGCAGTAGGGACAGAGAATCTGGAATTTGGCATTTCTCTTCATTCACATTAGGGTCAACTAAAAATAATCACCTCCATTTGCAAATATGGACATTGGCAGATTTGGGGAAGAGGACCTATCAGTCCTAGTATTGTAATGTGTGATATTTCTGCGCACTGTATACTACACACAGCCATCGACACAGAGTGATTCAAAGGACAACCAAAGGCCTGCTTGCTTTTTTTTTTTTTTAAGATTTTATTTATTTCTTTGGGAGAGAGAGAAAGTGAGAGAGCATGAGAAGGGAGAAAGTCAGAGGGAGACGCAGACTCCCCATGAAGCTGGGAGCCCACTGTGGGACTCGATCCCTCAACTCCGAGATCATGACCTGAACTGAAGGCAGTGGCTGAACCAACTGAGCCACCCAGGCACCCGGTCCTGCTTGCTTTCTAAAGAGCAGTTCTCCCGCCAAACCCCTCGAGATGCTGGGGACGAAGAGAGAAGGGTTAAGAGAAGGACATACTAGTTCAAAATAGAAGATGAAGGGAGGAGTTCCAGATCTTGCCACAAGGAAGACAAAACTTGTAGTTAACCATAAAAAAGAGTTGATTACTAAAGGCTCCTGTGTTTCTCCCACATGGTAGTTGTTTACTCAACCAGAAGATGCACTCTGGCTGTCGGGAGATTCTGGAGAAAGCTAAGACGCTCAAGGAAAATAATAAGAAATAAGAGATAGAAGAGAAACAAAAAAATAAAGGGGAAAGGGAGCAGAGGTTGTTGGTGTGACACTGGATCAAGCAACAGATTCAAGGGGGTGAAACCACCTTTGTCTCTGACATGGATCACACATGGCAAGAGCTTCTGGAGCAGTGGAGCAGCAACCGTTCTCACCATCCTGCTATGCCCCACCCCCAGCAGCTAGGCTGCCTCACTCCTTGCTCAGGGTCCTCAGCATCTCACCACTGCATTTAAGATAAAATCCCAGTGGGAGCCCCCATGGCCTGCCCCTTCCTCATCGCACTCCATTACAGCTTCATCTTAAGCCACTTTGCCCATCACTGATAGGCTCCAGTCATGTTGGCTAAACTCTTCTGCCCCAGGTCCCTTGCACATGCTACTACAGAGTAGCATACAGATGTCTAGAGGGCTCTTTACCCTACTACTCTTCTGCCACCTCTTCATTTGGCCATCTCCTGCCTATTCTGCCTTTCTCAGACAAAATTTTCCTTCTTCAGCGAAGTCTGATCTAGTATTCATATATGATGAAACCATTCTGTTATAACCACTTAGAATACCCTGAGGTTTTCTTGCAAATCTCCTATCCCAATGTGTGGAGATGCACTTATATTTGTGATTGCTGATTTAATGTCAGTCTCCCCCACTAGACCACAATCCCCTTGAGGCAAGGAACATGTCCACAGGTACCCCCAGCAGGCTCCTCAGAGCCTGTCACCAAGCAGGTAGTCCGAGTGCATTTACAGATGCATTACAGAGGAAGAAACCCTAGTAAAGAATATTCTACCAGTGTAAGAAAGAGCCAGGAGGAAGAACAGCCCTGGGGTAAGATAGTCACCTGAACCTCAGATCATCCTGAAAGCTCAATCCTAATCAGTCTTATGCTATAGGTGTGGGGGCGGGAGAAGAGTCAATATCTCAGTAGCTCACGGGACACTTGCATTCGAGAGCAAGATTTCAGTGACCCCAAATGATAAGTTCTTGGGTGATGTTGAATTACCCTGTTTACTGACCATCCGATGACGGCACCCTCTGGGAGCTTTCTACCCAGTAGAGAAAGAGAGACTATCAGGAAGAAACTAGTGGGTAATGTAATGTCAAGTCCGAAAGAGTATGGGAAGCTAGAAGTCATGTAAGTGTAAGATTGCCCCAGGGCTGGGTAGTTAGAGACAGCACGCAGGAGGGAACATGAGTCGGGCCATGAAAGATGGATGTGATTCACCTCCAGCGGAGAAAGACAAAGCTCCAAGAGAAAGAGGGTGGAACTGGACAAGGAATTTCTAAGGGAAGAAATAAAAATACATACAAATGTGAAATATAGCCACCTTTACTAGTTACCAAAGGAAAGCAGATTAAAGCACTACGATACAGTGTTTCCATTTAAAAGTGAAAAAGATACCTAAAATAGCAATATCTTGCATTGCAAGGAGTAGAGTGGGGTGGGTGCTTACACGCACCACTCAGGAAATAAGCATCGGTACGCCCTCTCCGCAGGACCCTGGGCACTGTGCGTCAACAGTCTGTTGTGCTTCAACAGACTGTAAGTCCCCTTCTGGGAATGTGTCCTAGGAAGTTAATGAAGGATGGGTATAAATATTTAACCTTAAGGATGTCCTTTAGAGTACTGGGGGGTTTTTTAAATAAAAATTTGGAAATCACGGGATGCCTGAGTGGCTCAGTTGGTTAAATGTCTGCCTTCAGCTTGGGTCATGATCCCAGGGTCCTGGGATCAAACCCCATGTCCAGCTCCTTGCTCAGCAGGGAGCCTGCTTTTCCCTCTGCCTGCCACTCTCCCTGCCTGTGCTCTCTCTCTAACAAATAAATAAATAATCTTTTTTAAAAATTGGAAATCACCTAAATGTCAAAAAACAGGGAGTTAGCTCAGTAAACTATGTATACACCAGACTTTTACACACAGAGAGAAAACATGATGTTACTGAAATACTATTAATATAGAAAGATGGTCAGAAAATTATATTAAGTATTAAAAAAAAGATTACCAAATGCTGTGTCTGTTATGAACTGATTGTGCTTTTGAGAGAGAGAAGCTTGTGCAGAGTGGGCAAAGAGGAAAGCAGGGACACTAGGGGTCCTCCAACCCTGGCCATGTTTGGAGCAGTAACAGGTCTAGTGAATGTGAAAAAGGGAAGGTTTCAGCCTTCAGATAGAGCTGTCCATTCAAATTTCTTTAGCATTCTTTATCCATCTTGCAGTTTCAGCCATCACTAATGGAGCACCTTGTATGTGCCAGGCACTGTATGAGGCTCTGAGAATAGGAGGCTGAATCGGTAACTCAGAGCTGAATCGATAACACACACCTGAGAGGACTGTAAGGTTCTAGAGCAGGTAGAAAGTGGTCCCAGGAAGACAGGGCACATATACTGTAGAGCCAAAATCATACAGTGGCTGTCTACTGGCTCAGCCTGGACGGGAGTGTATGGTTTGGCTTGTACAGTTCTTTTTTCTTTGCATTTGTGGTTTTGAATGCCTTCAGGCAGGATTCATCCTCTCCAATCAGGGACCAGAGTTCCTACCTTCTTTTCTCTTCACCACAGTGACTTCACACCATCTTGCTGGCCTCCGAGTGCATTGGGATTTGCCACCCCCAGAGCAGAGGAAAGAAGATGGGACAGGGTCCACACCATCAAGAGCTCCAGTCCTGCTAGGAACTGTGCCTCCTAGAGGCAGTTCCTTAGCTCACTTGGACTCCTCCTACTTAAAGTGAGACTTTGACTGGGAGTCTTACCCCCAGGCTGTCCTTGTCCATCATGTAAGGCCAGGGAAGGGTCTTCCCATCCAGGACTGGTCGTTAAGAGCCAAAGCCAGGGGAAAGTGCCTCTCACGTATTCCGCTGAAGATTGGGCTCCATATCCTGGAAATGAAGAAGACAGTCAATGACAAAGATGGCAAGCTTGAAAGGAGGTGCCCAATCCCATGAGAAGCAAGCCACAGAGTACAGAGGGGCAGAGAAGTCAGAAGGTGTGACCAGGGAGGACTGCCAGAGAATGACGAGCCCAAACAAATTCCCCCAAAGAGAGGGCATCATGGCTCTTCCTAGGTCTAGATTTTCTTGGGTGCAGCCAGTACTTGGTCACGGGTCAAAATAGGAAGATGCGCCAAGCTCACTCCTTCCCACCTTCCACCATATTGACGGAGGGAAGGCCATATTAATGCCCCTCACTTGTACATATCACCTTTTCTTCCCCAGCCTCCCTGTGTTATTTCCAGGTTTCTTCCATAGTGGTAAGCAGTCACCTCCAGCCCGCAGCAGAAGCCTTCCTGCCCAGGCAATCCATGATGGGCTGATTTCTCAGCAGAAGTGTTCACAGGGTTCTCTGTTTAATGCCTTAACTGTACCCCACAGCTTCTAATTACCCAGTAATGACTCTTTTTTCTGAGGGCTGGCATTGTGTCCCCAGCTATACAGTGAGCTCCATAAAGGAAAGAATGTGTGCTACATCAGGTTAAACACTCCCTATGTTGGAAAATGCATGGCATGACCTGGCCAAGACGGAAATGACCATGTCCCAGGACCCAAACATACCTGAACTAGTTTCACCCTAGAGAAATGTCTGCTCATGCGCACCCGGAAACAGTGCGAGCATTCGTAACAATGCCTTTCTCAATAGCAAAAACATGAGAAAAAACCTAATAGGCCCTCTTCAGTAGAATGGCTAAATAAATGTTGGCATATTCATTCAGTAGAACACAATAGAGCGATACAGATCAATACAGACGCACACACCAACACAGATGGATCAAAGCACAGGCTGAATGAATGAAAGACAGCCACGTGAAACTGTAGGATTCGGTGACTAGAAAGTCAGAAGCAGCTAACACCACATCCTACGTCATTGAAGAATGCATACAAATGGGAGGAAATAATAAAGACAAACAAGGAAATAACACAAAATTCGGGAAGGATGTTTGTTCTATTACAAATCCTTATACTCGCTGCAAGTGCCATTATGTTATTTTGTGATGTCATACGTTATTTTCTATGACTGACGTGGTGCACTATTTAAAAAGAAAAAAAAGACAAAACATTAAGTTAAAAGAAGAAATTAACTCAACTTAAAAGGAAAAAGCAAACACATTAACTCAGCAGAGTGGTAATAGAATTATGTTTTGTTTCTAATAAGAGAAAGTCTTTGAAGAGAAAGGATGAAAACTGTGGGGGGGGACCCCAAAATGTGGAAAAAATAAATATGCAAATGACAGGCTGGAAAACTATACAACATGAGCCAAAGGTTAAAAAACAGGGGTGGCTGGGTGCCTGAGTCAGTTAAGGGTCCAACTCTTGGTTTCAACTCAAGTCGTGATCTCAGGGTCATGGGATTAAACCCTAAATCGGGCTCCACACTCAGTTGGGAATCTGCTCGGGATCCTCTCTCTCTCTTTCTCTCTCTCCCCTGCCCCGCCACTCCCCCTGTTTGCATGCTCTCTCTTGCTCTCTGTCTCTCTATATATGCATATGGTAAATTTTTTTAATAAAAGATTGAAAAACAAAAACAAAAAAAATTCTCACCATCATTGCCATCTGTGTCTCAGCCTGTCTTACTCTTGAACTTACTGATTGCTAGATACTTATAAACACTCAAATCTTGTCAATCAAAAGTATTTGGCAATTAGCCTTCTGAATGTCTCCTCTCCTCCAGAATATCCCCTTCTCCTCCCTACTTGCCCATGTGGCTGTGGGTGCCGGGAGCTAGTGTCCTGGTGTGGTGGGAGGGTGGCTGCTTCCCTGCTGGGCCCACTATGAAGATGGGTGCCTGCGGATTCACTCAGCCCTCTTGCTGCAGCTGCCGTTCCTGAGAACCCGAGCCTAGCATCTCTTTCGCTGGATTCCCTCTGTCAAGGGCCTGCTTGCCCAAGACCCTGAGGACCTGGGACTCACATCTCACACCCACCTCCAAGTATTTGGCTTTCCAGTGTCGTGTGAGGAAGTGGCAACCCCCAGCGCCCAGCGATCTCAGTTTTCTTCTGAGAGGCGAATAGTCTTAGCCATACTTAAAGAAGCAAGGACAAATCTTCTGCTCTGGGATTCACTCAAACCTTTCCAGAAGCCTCTGCTCATCTGCCTCTTCCCACCAAAGGATGGGGCACAGCAACAACGCTTGACACTACATTCTTGACCTCTGCTCATTCCTCCACAGCTCATTCCCTTGTGGGGGAGCATCCTTTGCAGCTCCACCAGTGCCTCTAGAGCTAACACCTCACCTTTGGATTCTCCATCCATGTGTTCATTGTGATTAGATTTGGCTGCAGCGGATAAAAGATCCAAGTTGTAAGATTTTTTTTCATGCACATAAAGGTTAGTGTGTCAATTTTCTGCTGCCGCATAACAAGCCAGCACAAACATAGCAGCTTTAAACGACGTGAAGTCACATCTCACAGTGTCTGTGCATCAGACACCCTGGCACTGAGCGGCACAGCAGTGTTCTCTGCTTAGACACTCTCAGAGCTGAAATCCAGTGTTGGCTGAGCTGGGCTCCTACCGGGAGACCCTAGGGAGGAATCCACTGCTAAGTTCATCCAGGCCGTTGGCGGAACTCAATCATCGCTGTGGGAAGACTGAAATCCCTGTTACTCTGGCACGTGGACCTTCCTCTCCAAACCAACAACCATGAATCAAATTCTTCTCATGCTTTGACTCTCTGACCTCCCTCTCCTGCCTGCCAGAGAAAGACCTTTCTTTTCAAGGGCTCCCACAATTGAGATGTGGTTAAAACAGGATACTCTCCCTAGCTTAAGGTCAATCTCAATTATATCTGCAAAATCCATTTTACAATGTAATGTAACATACTCATGGGATAACACCAAGGGCAATGGTCATGGGGCCAATGTTCTGCCTTCCACAGCTAGTAGGCAGCTCTGCCCCGTGGAGCTCTGGGGACCAGTCTCCTTTCTGCATCTGCTCACCATCCTGGTCCCCTGTGGTCCAGGAGGCGGCAAACCCATGAAAAGGTAGATGTGCACAAGACTCACTCCAACCAGGTTAAAATCTGGAAGGTTCCTGGCAGCTGCCACATGACAGTTCTGCCTTGGTCCCATTCCTCTGACTTTGTGACTTTGTAACATCTTCACCGGACTGTAAAAGAGGCTGGGTCAGGTAGTTTTACTCTGGCGGGTGGGGGGAACCAAGAGCTTGATTAATTAGAGACAAGTCAACATATAATTCCAGGAAAGCCAGCCAAACTTCTTTTCTTTCTTATAAGCTTGGTTTTCAAGACTTTAAAATTTTTAGTTTGAAACTCAAGCTGGGATGCCTGGGTGGCTCAGTTGGTTGGACGACTGCCTTCGGCTCAGGTCATGATCCCGGAGTCCCAGGATCGAGTCCCACATCGGGCTCCCAGCTCCATGGGGCGTCTGCTTCTCTCTCTGACCTTCTCCTTGCTCATGCTCTCTCTCTCTCACTGTCTCTCTCTCAAATAAATAAATAAAATCTTTAAAAAAAAAAAAAGAAACTCAAGCTAAAAACTTGCTTTGTTCTTCCAGGCAGGGTCACTTCTCCCTTTCCGTGGGCAATCAGTTTCGACCTCCAGTCCTAGCTGTCCTGCCAAAAAAAAGGAAAGGAGGTGAATAGGGGGGAAGATAACTCTCATACCACATCTGCAAATAGAAAACTCAAGAGGGACGGTTGTCTCCCAGCTTGGCCCTCCCCCCGCAACCCCCTAGAAGCATCTGGCTCACAACGTGCCACACGCTTGTACAAGAGGAAAAGAAGAAATACTGCAAGGCCTTCTTTCGTAGCATTATTTGGTCTCGCGCACTGAAAATATAATTCCAGATGCAAAGCCTGAAAGGAGAAAGTGTTTTTCTTCTTCTTTCACAGGAAAGGAAAACTTAACGTCCAATAACGTCAAGCAATTAGAAGCCCTCCGGCACACCGAAAAGTCAGAGAAATGAAACCCACGATGAGTAATTGTCCAGTTTCAGGCATGTTAAAGAAATACAGTGGGGGGACGCCTGGGTAGCTCTGTCGGTTGAGCATCCGACTCTTGGTTTCGGCTCAGGTCATGATCTCAGGGTCGTGAGATCAAGCCCCGCATCAGGCTCCTCACTCAGGGCAGAAACTACTTGGGATTCTCTGCCTCTCCTTCTCCCTCTGCCCTCCCCCACACTCACGTGCACATTCTCTCTTTCTCAAATAAGTAAGTAAAAATCTTTTTAAAAAAAAAAAAAGAAAGAAAAACGATACAGCAGAATGACACGCACCACAGGGGGCCATCGCCGGCAATCACAGCCCAGCATTACTTCAAAGGTCATGGGACTGGCTCATTACCAGTCAGGACAGGAAGCAGACACCTGGACTGCAGTCCTTGTGGCTAATGAAACCCTAATTGGAACACTCCCAGGGGACATGGAGCTTTCATAATGCAGACTCGTACCTCCAGCAGTTTATTTTTTTTTTTCCCTGATGCCTGCTTCGGAGGAAAAAAATGCAATAAATGAGTAGTTTCTAAACCTGGAGTGGCCCTAGAAGAAAAAAAATAGAAACTTTTAATTCCGATGAATCTGAATGTGCAAATTGGCTCAGTCACTTTCCAACTGTGAGCGTTTAGCAAAACAATTTCAGCTGTGAGCTTTGGTATCTTCATTTCCGGAGTCAGGATATGAGCATCACCTTCCGTTCCCAGAGTCCCACATTCAGGCTCTGAGTTAATGTATGTGAAGTCGCAGGCACATTAGCAGATCTCGGTGCACTCGGATGGTTACTGTCAGGGCAACATGTGGAAGCAGGATTATATCTTTGTTGAAACTTGGTGTGGCTGGGCTCAGCTGTGAAGAAGTCTGACTAAACAGTGCAAGCTACCGACCCTAAGATTCACCAGGGATTGACAGAAAGGGGACACATGGTTAAATTGCAAGATGGGTAGGCTCTTGTATGAAGTTCTATCCAGCACGCAAGGAACAGCGCAGATACTCTGCATAAGAGGCACAAGAAATGCTGAGATGTCAGGACCTCACCCACGCTGCCTCTGATGAAAGTGGGCAAATAGGAGATGCCACATGATACCTAAGTGTCATTCCTTATCACAACTACGTCCATGACAATAGATCTCCATGCCCCTGCTCACCAACCCCCTTGCAGCGGCCAGGATGACCCAGACAGAAGAGGAACACAAGAAGGTACTCGAACAAATTCTCACTACAGGCCATTTACGGCATTACATCCCCTCCCCCCAGATCAAAACTGGACTTCAGCCCAGCTCCCCCGTTCCTAGGAGATGCCAATGCCGCCCATCCAGGAACCTCAGTTAAGAACCACTGCCCTAGGGGCACCTGGGTGGCTCAGTCGGTTAAGTGTTTGCCTTCAGCTCAGGTCATGATCCTAGGGTCTTGGGATCAAGTCCCCTGTCGGGCTCTCTGCTCAGCAGGGAGCCTGCTTCGCCCTCTTCCCCCTGCCTGCCGTTCCTCCTGCTTGTGTGCTCTGTCAAATAAATTAAATTAAAAAAAAAAAAAAGAACCTCTAGGTCAAGGGTTAGGAAATGCCAGCCCACCAGTAGCTGAATCCCACACACCACCTGTGTCTATGCAGCCCACGAACTATACGGTTTTCACACTTTTAAGTGTTTGGAAAGGAGAGGAGTACTTCATGATGTGTGAAAATCATATGAAATTCTCCTTGCAATGTCCATAGGTAAAGGTTTCTTGAAACACAGCCATGCTCGTTTACATTATCTGTGGCTACAGACTACAGTGACAGAGCTGGGTATTTGCAAACAGAGAGCAGAGAGCCCACAACTATTTACTATGTGGTCCTTTATAGGAAAAACCTTCCTTGGTAACCAAATGGCCTCATGGAACACCTGAGGGGGGAGAATGATGCCCAGAGTCTGGTTTCCTCTCCCTTGTCCGGGACTCTGGGTTCATCTTAAGATGGGGGCTTCACAGAGAATAACTTCTTTAGTGCTTAGGTATTAATAAAAGAAAAAGGGTTGTTGTTGTTGTTTTTTTAAGTTACCTTTCATCTTTCCCTTTCTGCTTGTATTCAAATGAGAGCAATTACAGGGCAGAGGCCTGCTAAGAAGTATGACAATTTATACAAAATTAATATAACAAGAGCTCGAAGCAAATGTATTTATTAAAGTAACCCACATAATCAGATAGCAGCGAATGGAAGAGGGGAAAAAATCGAAAAACCTGTGATTCCTAGTCAGTATTTCATTTGAGTTTGCATTTAAATGATAACACATCTTGTGGCAAATTATTTCAGACTTTTTCTATCAGGAAAAAGAAGAAGAAAAATGCACTCGTTGAAGGAAAGCTCTGCAAGAAGCAAGAAGTGATAAACTTCCCCAAGCCTATTTACAAATGCAGTCAATGAAACAGAATTTTAATGAATTGTGCCACATAATCTGGCGGTTAATGAGCTGCAAAAGCCTTTGTCAATTGCAGTGACTGGGAACTAACTCTTTCAGTTTCAAGATCAATAAGAGAATTCTCAGCTCTGCACTACCCCAAAGTGGAACTCTGGGGAAAAAGGAAGTTGTCAGAGGCCTGCCATCGCTACAGATCCCAGCAGCCAGGCCACCATCTGTTTTGAGGGACCCCCTCCCCTCCCTGATATTTAAATCCCAACTTCACACCAGGAGAGAGCCAAAGACAGTTTGGAGATCAAACGGCACAGCTCCTGTGAAATGCCAGGACAAAATGACAACAAAAGGGCTTGAATGACTCTAATAATAGCTCCCAATATTTCAGAAGCTGTATTCAGTTAAACCACTGGTGTGGACCTCTGGGAGTGGGTAAATAAAGCCCTTGACATTCAGTGTTCTTGATTTACAGAGATAACGGGCAGTGGGCTGTTCGGGGATTAAGCACTAACCTGAGGCTTCCTCTAATTCTGCCTTCCATAATACTTCTTTTATCTGCTGTTCCACTGCTGAAGCTCCAGTCACATTCAGTCTTCAGAGGCCTGGGATTTGCAAGTATTGTATTATCCATCCTCATTACCCAGAGTCGTTGCCATGGAGATGCGGTCGTTGCTAGGGTCCTGATGCGGCAGAACAGAAGAAATCCCAGGTGGAAAAGACCCATCATTCAACAGCAGGTGAACCTTTATTGAGCACCTACTACTTGGAGACAATAAAAATTCTTGGGAAAGTGCCAGAAAGGTAGAGATGAATGGGACATCAAACCCTGTCCTTAATTTGCTCTTAGACTAGAGGAGACAGACACTCATGTTCGTTGAATAAATTAATAGCCAACTGGCTTATAAATCTTTCATTTGGCAGAGACCTTTAAAAGATTTTATTTCATGTTGTGGGCACAATGAATATGTTCCAATTAAGTGGCAAGAAGCTTGCATGATATTTTGACGCCCAAACCAAACGAAGGGAAGATGTTCCTGTCATACCGTCCTCCCACACCCAATGTCGGAGATCACTTAAAGGCAACTTGTGCTGAACTTCCATTTTCATCCATTGAGGTTCTCTCTCTAGCATCAAGTTATGGGACCATTAGCAAAAGCCAGAGGAAAGCAATTTTGGAAGAGGGAGGGAGCCTCATAACATGTGAAAACTTGAAGGGATCCTGAACAGTGCACGAGGAAATTGCTATAGGCAATCCCATTCTGTCAACAGAATGTTCCACTTGGCTGCCGTCAAGACATAGGTGAAATGTTTCAACGTGGGGGAGCAGAAAAGAGTGGGAGTGAGATGCTCTGAGGGAAATGGACTGCCCTGGGTCACCCAACGCTCATTCTTACATTTAGTCCGATTTTTATTGGACTTGGGAAAGATAAGAGGATGGAGACCCACTGAAACTAATATAATACTGTATGTCGACTATACTTTAATTTTTTAAGATAAGCAAAAATGGTGCCTGGGTGACTCAGTCAGTTAAGCATCTGCCGTCGGCTAAGGTCATGATCCCAGGGTCCTGGGATGGAGCCCCACATCATTTGCCCTGCTCAATGGGGAGTCTGATTCTCCCTCTCCCTCTTCCCCTTCCCCACCCCCCACTCACACTCATGGACTCTCTCCCAGTAAGTATATAAAATCTTTAAAAAAATAATAACAAAATTAAATTAAAATAAGTAAAGACAGTGGAAGAGGAAAAAATAAAGACATAGTCCCTATCTTCAAGGAGTTTACCATCTAGCCAAAGAGGCAGGCTTATATTCAGATATTCATAATAGAAAGGGGAATGAAACAACTCTTAGGAGCAATGCATGGTTGAAGACCAGAAAAAGAGCACTGAGCCCTGCTTCTACTTCAAGAGGACCCAAAACTGAACAGCAGCTCTGCCGAGTAGCAGAAAACCAGTGCTCCAGAGACAGCTGTGGGGAGAGGCCCGTCCCACACGGAGAGGGTTTGGGACCCTTAGCCCAGCTTTGTCCCTCTAGGGTTACCTTCTCCTGGATTCAAAGACGGGCAAATCCTTTTATTAATCAGACCCAAACATGATGTGCAACTTTTTCCTCAGGTGCCCATGCATTCAGACAAGATTCGATTCAAGTATCAGGGGTAAAGGGAGGAAAATAAACTCTTTGAAAATAGATAATGCAGATTACCAAATGTGACAACCTCATCTTTGCCTGTAGCCCTCCCTCCTCCAGGGACAACCCCCTCTTGGTCCTGTCTTATAGCCTTGTGGTGGGCACTATGTTGGCATCACCATGGACATACCAGGACACTCCTCTCTACCAAACCTCAAGCAGAGTGAGAGCTGCTTTTGAAGAAGGGGGTTTCCTGCTTCTAGTTCAGTTCTGGCTTCTTTTCCAAGGGGCTACGTTGGAGGACCCCAAATGACCACCCACCAGAAGAGGTCCTACCTGCCCATAGGCACAAGCTGTAGCTCCAGCAAATAACCACACCTACACACAATATAATAGCCAGTTCTGGTAAGGGGAGATACCGACATACAGAGCTGGAGGTGAGCCAGGGTGGGCAAGGGTATTCATTTTTATTCAACACCTGTGTGGAACCAGGACGGTGTCCTTCTAAGCCACCAATTCAACCTAAAGAGAAGGATAGCCTGCTGTTTTGCTATCTTTCAAGGTGGAAAAATACCATCTCTTGGCCCCTCTTCAGATCCAAAGTCAAGTGAGACATGACCCCTTTCTTCAGACAGCTTACCATCCTTATTAAATCAATCAATCAATAAAATGTATAAATAAATAAAATCTTTAAAAATAATAATAATAAAATAAAAATAAGTAGAGAGAGAGAGAACGGGAGAACTGGGACTCGCACACAGAGGAAGTGCAAGGTCAGAAACTCCTTGTGCAGGGATCGGAACTGGCCCCTCGAACAGGAGGACGGCAGCCTCCAAGCAAAGGGAGTGAAGTCATAGAAGCAAGAAACCACATAGGACATTGGAAGTGCCATGGCCCCTTCTGAGCAGCAGGAGGGTCAATTCTAAGGGTGACCTAGGAAAAGTTGAAGTTTCCAAAGCTTCCAAGATGAAGGTTTACCAAAATAACCTGCCCATGAAGACTCTGCCGAGCTGAGTGTATGGATTAAGCTCGCTGGACACTTCAGCTCTGGGACACTGGATGAGTAATGGGACACAGACGGGAGAACAGTCCAGGACAATGGCAATGGTCCTGGTGAAGGCGCCAATGCCAGCAGAGGGGCGCGGAGCCCACCGTTAAGAAAGGGAGCACGTGCAAGAAATGAGCAGCACTTGAGAAATAAACATGCAACATTGGGCAACTGACCGAATTCATGTTTGAAGGAAAGGTAAGTACATTCACTGTGAGCTTAATCCTGCCTCTGATCTTCCATCCAGGGGTTCCTCAGCCTGAAATGCCCCCTCCTCTTCCTCCTCCTCCCAGATGGAGAACTCCCTCAGGAAGCCATCCTACCCAACTCCACCACCCTGCTGTCTCATTTCTCCACCGCACATGGTCATGATGGCCCAGCTGGCATGTGAACAAGGCTGCACCACACCTTTGCCCATTGTCCCGTGTGCCTACGCAGTGCGTCCCCCAGGCTGGACTGTCAGGCCCATCTCCCACCCCTTGGGGCCTCCGAAGCATCGTTCCCCTCTTTCAAGGTCATCTCATCCCCATGTGCTCATAGAAGGGCCACAAGGAAGTGTCAGTGGTTGCAATCACTGACTATCAAATTGCCATCATTTGTTGAGAGCTGAGTATACACCAGGTGTGCTAGAGGAGGATCTGTCTATCGATCTGTCTGTCCATCCACCCATCTACCCATCCATCTAGATAGACAGATGATAGATGATAGATAGATAGATAGATAAATGATAGACTCTACATCTTTATCTCTATATGTACATAGCTCTCTTCTGGGGAGGGGGAAGTATTCGTTTTTCAAAGACCCAGCACCAAACATTTAAGAGTTAAATCAGAGACGATGAGGGACCTGAGATTTCTCCCTCCTTGCAAGCTAACAAGTGAGCTGCCCCCATTTTAGGTACAGACACTAACAGAGGAGGACACAGGACCTCCAGGGTAGAGACAAAGATCAATTATTTCCCACAGCAAAAGCAGCAGCCAGAGCAACATCCTGAACCAATTTCTTAAACCTCAACTCTCCCTGGTGACATGGTAAGGGCCAGACGGTGCCCGCACATGCAGTGGGGTGTATCACAGGAGAGGAACCCCAAAATGAGGAAATTCTAATCACAGTGCTACTGGTGACTGTCCATTCTACCCTACAGGGAGACTTTTTTTTTTTTTTTTTTTTTGAATTGGAACATCAGGGAGAGCAGGGGGATGTAGCATGCACTATCCTGGAGAGTGCAGAGAAGAAGGCATCTCTCTAAGTCTCATCACTCCTGGCTCCCAAGGCTGGTTGCTGTTCAAACACACCTGAACAACAGTCTGAGAAATGCCTCCCAATACCAAGTCATGCATTGTTCCCAACCTTGTCCCCAGCAGTAGCCATGACGGTTGTCTGGTGCACGGCTCCTTATTCTAGGACCCACATCATCCTCCCCAAAGGCTGGCCCCCACGAAGCCATACAGATTAATAATGGCCAGTGCCCACCTAACATTCGCTCTGTGCCATACACCATCGGGTCACTAATTCTTATCCCCGCAGCCCTCGGTAAGGCGGGGGTGAGCTATTGTTCTCGCTCTAAAGATGCAGAAATGATGACCTGGCGGGGAGTATCCTGCTTATCATTATAACGTAAGTGGTGGAGGCAGGATCCCTTACCAGGTCAGCCTAACTACAGAACCTGTGCTTTTCCTCTGTTGTTAAAGCCCTGAGAGTTGGCTTGGGTCCCTAAAGAGGTCAGGCTTCTCCCTGCCTCCTTGGAGGGAGTCAAGAAGCTGCTTTGCTTCCTGTTAATTAAAAAAGAGCCATTACTTAACTAGACCCTTCCTAGCAAAATGGCCTTTTAAGAATATCAATTAAGAGTCTACATTTTATAAGCAGATCCAATTTAACATAGAAGAGGACAAGATAAAGGGAACAAGCTCATTAGCTTAAAATGCCATGCTACCTTTGCTACCAAAAAAAAGGAATTTTTAAAGCTCCAAGCCCTTAAGAAAGTAATACAATATCCAAGCATCTTCTTACGTGCATAAAGTTACACAACCATGACCTTATGGCCACATATGCAGGAGCTGTGTGCAATAATGACATTGCCTTTTGAAGCACCAGGCAGGTGGGGATGGGGCTAAAACGCAGCAGCTGCTGGAGCAGAGGCCCCTCAGAACCTCTCCTGCAACCTGTCCTGCGTGCACCTGTCCTCTCCCAGCCAAGCTGCATCCCTGCCAACAAGAACCTTGGGCCACCGTCAAACTGGCATGTGAAGAAAAGTCTAGAAATATTTGCTTTATGATTATTGTTTTTAAATTCCCACCATCCAATGACCACGTCTCTTTCTTGAGGTCAGAATCACTAGCGGCACCTGCTGGGCGTTTCATTTAAGCTTATTCGAAGACATTAGACATCTGCCAGGTTGGAAGACAGAGTTGCCTGTGTGAAAAGGACAGGAGGAACGCACCAGCCGTGCAGAAGGTCCAGCTCACGCCAGGTGACTGCTGTCCCAGGGACCATCGATCCCGGGCTGCCGCTCTGGTTCAAAGTTGAATGAATGTGTCATCTGTATGGTTCTGCCACGAGCCAAACCCCCTTGAGGCCCTGTTGTGGTGAGCCTTCCGTGAATGAAGATGCACAGGAACAGGAGATCGTCCGAGGCCACTAGCAGATGAGGCTGCTGGTTTGCCCAAGCCGTGTCTGGCACCCAGTGCACGGCGCTGATACTCAACTGGCTGATGCTCAATTGGCTGATACCCAACTCCTCAAGAAGGAGCTTCCTCCTGGCTGCTCCTTCAGCAGCACTTGGCATGGCCTCCCAAAGGAAGATGACTTGCCTGTGTCTTTCTGGTTCCTAGTTTATCCCATACTCTGGGGGGAAAGCCGAGTCCTGAGCTGCGACAATCTGTGGCAGATGGTGACGTTGACAGAGCTCTTCTTCACTGGCCTCCCTACCCTCCCTGCGGCCATGACCCCCTCCCTCCTAAGCCACCTCATTCATGCCCAAAACTCCTGATGCTACGGGGAAAGCCGTAAGTAGGGAAAATATTTAAATTGATTTGAAGGGAAATTTTTTTTTTTTTTTTTTTTTTTTTTTACTTAGAAGACCCTGAAACCTATTAATGGAAGCCCCGGAAGTAAGTTAAGTAGCAAATGGCAGTTTGAAAGTCTGTGCCTAGACACAATGCAGAGAAGGAGGAAGTGACGCTTGTGGTGGTGGGTTGGGGACGGGGTTGGGGATGGAGGGCCAGGAGCGGTCATCCTGTGGAAGGGGTAGAGACTGTTGGCAGAGTTCACATGTGAGGCATGTCTGTAGAAGACATGGGGCCTGTCAGTTTATAAAGGGGACAGAGAGCGTTAAGGCATGAGATTACTCGTGGATTCCAGAAACGAAAGACAGCCAGAAAATCTTGCCTCTTCATCCTTCTGGCCAGTCATGTACACACTCACAAATTGGTTTGGGTTCACCCACAAGAGCACAAATTTAAACTGTTCCACATGATACTCTCTGGTGAGACACTCTGACGTCAGGTCAACTGCTGGGCGTATGTCTGCCCTCACTGCACCACCGAAATACCCCTCCTTTTCTAGGTAGCATATTGGGAGTGGGAAATCATTCTCCTAGGAGAAGAAAGCATCATTGTGAAAAGCAGCAGCACTGCCCAGGAACACATGGCGAGATCACTAAGGGCACAGTTAGGGCATGAGGGATGCTATTCCGTGCAGGACAGCTGTCTGGCCCTGGCCCTTCGGAGCGCTTGGGCCTCGTGCAGCCCTCTGCAGGGGAGCACCAGGAGCCAGCTACGGGCAGCCACACCGTCCCACTTAGCAATGGACTTGTCGTTTTCTGCCTTCATCTGCCTGTCTCCCCTTGTACCTAGGAAGTACCCAGGACAGTGCCAGCCCCTGACCAGGGCTCAGTAACTGCGAGTTTCTATTTACTGAGTAGCATTTTCATTTGTGTCAGTAAAGAACACACACACATACTGAAGCTTCCAAGGCAGTGGTTCTCAATGTGTGCTTCCTGGACCAACAGCATCAATCCCTGGGAGCTCGCTCTAAATGCACACTCTCTGGGCACCTGTGTGGCTCAGTTGGTAAGCTTCAGGCCCTTGATTTCAGCTCAGGTGAGGATCTCAGGGTCATGATACCGAGTCAGGTTTCACCCTGGGCATGGAGCCTGCTTGAGAATCTCTCTCTCCCTCTTTCTCTGCCCCTCCCCTCCTCCCCCACTTGCTCACACGTGTGCATGTGCACACACACACTCCCTTTCCTTAAAAAAAAAAAGGAGAAGAAGGAAGAAATGCACATTCTCAGGCCTCATCCCAGACCTACTGAATCAGAAAGTCTGGGGTAGGGAAAGAGCAATTCATGTGATAGCCGTCCAGGTAATGCTAAGACACATTAATGCTGGAGAGTCCCTGCTTTAAGGGATCAGAAGGTATTCAATCCAGAATTCCCTTAGGGACCTTAGATATTCAACTACCAGAGCTCAAAGCAAATGCTCACGGAACAGGGGCCCTAGTCCTCTGACTTAACTGGTCGGCTGTGGTAATGTCTCAGAGATGTCAATCGCCCCATGGTTCACTACAAGCTTAAAGGGTAACACTAAAAGCTAATGAATAATTCCTCCAGGGTTTTAGAGGGACCTAGAAATGTGAGAGGCTTGGAAGTGTGACTCTTTTAAAGCCTAATCCGCCCAAATCGGCACGGAAAGTGAACCATGAGCTCACTGAGAGTGTGACACCATACCGTTTTCATCTCTGTATCGTGACGGGCCAGCACCAAACCGGTCCAGAATTCATGCCTGCAGAAGGGAGGAATGTGAAGATTCGTGGAAAAAAAATAATAATGGGAGCAAGAAACGGAATGACGGGATTGAAGCAGTTTGCCTCGGTAGAAACATGGTGAACTTGCCTCCGTACATTCACTGACCACGGATCCGTCCTGTCATGAAATTCCAGGGGCACTGAGAGAAAACATATGGCCCCCTTGTAATAATGTGGCATTGTGTAGACATAACCTAAATTTGAAAACCCCTTAAAATAGAAACCTTGATTCCATCTGTCTCTGAAAAAAGAAAAACTCATAATTGCTTATAATCGTGTTCATTTACCACTTTCTCAAATGCTTAACAGCTGGTGGGGGGCGGAGGACAGAAGGGCGGGAGGAGGCGAGGGTAATTAATAAAAGCCGTTATCCTGCCTTGATTCTAAATGTTATCAGTGTTTAAAATGTCAAAACCATGTCCCCGCATTCCTCAGATGACTCGCCCATGACAGGTCATAACTGAACCCCCCAGCCCACCCGCTCTCATTCATCCTCCGAGAATTCTAAAGAACGAGCGAGCCAGGACAGACTCCCTCTTTTCAAGGACCTTGGGGGCTCTGAAGGAGAGCCATTTGCAGGGGCAATTCAGCTGATGAAGAACAATATATGGCAAATATTTATGTCTCGACGTTCCAACAGCACCTCTTTTCAAGGCTAGGAATTAAAGCAGCAGGAAGCTGGGCCGGGTAATACATCTGTTTCTGCAAGGGAATGTAACTGACGGGCACTTGATGACCTGTGTTCACACCGTGTGCCCAGTCGCACACAGGCAGGGCCCGCCCGACCGAGGCGCCGTCCTGTCCTCCGGTGCCTCTCAGGGCTGGGCGTGAGGACCACCAGCCCACATCTCCTGTAAGCCCTGGAGGCCATGCCAGCTCACTCCCGTCCCCTAGGCCCGAAGAATCAGATTCCCTGGGTAGGGCCAGGCAAGCATGTCGACGATTGCCCAGAAGATTCTGAAGCTAGGCTGGAGGTGCTGCTTCCCCAGCAGCTCACGCTGGGAGCCCCCACCTTGTCTGCGACGGTGAGGCAGGTGCCTCCCATCCGGTGAATCCTGCATCAGCAGTAATCAGTCCACAACTTTCTGGGGACCAAAAATGGATCCCGCTGAAATGGATCAGCTGGAATGAGGAGCAGCTGGAGAGTTAACTTAACCGTGATGATAGAGCATCCTGTAAATGGCCCCCTCTGCCGCTCTGGGCCAACCTGTTCCTTATTCCTCTCCTGAAAACAGTGGAGTCCATTAGCCTGGGCTGCTAAGAGTGTGGTCTCTGTCCTCGGTCTGACTGAAGTCTTCTGGTGAGCATCAGATTATGCTAAACTCTTTTCCCTGCCCCATCTGACATCCTGCCCCTTCACTATATATATATTAAAATTTAAAAAACTTCCTCAGTCCCCACATCTGTGATTCTCAGACTGACGTAGACGGAGTGGGAGGAATCACAGTCCTAGCCGAGATTCCGGCCCCGAGCAAGGGCGTTGCATGCACGTTTTGGTTAACACTGCGCAACATCCCAGTGAGGAACTACTGCTGTATCGATTCTGTAATGAACAAATGGAGTCACAGAGAGGTTAAGAAACTGACCAAGGACACACAGCTGGTCATGGCTAATATCATGAAGTGGATTGTTTTGGGCTGGGAGTCTGTGTGTCTAGGGTCCACATCCTGGCTCTGCCTCTTAGCGCATGTTGAATATTTTACTTCACTGCTCTAAATGTTACTTTCTTCATCTAGGGAAGGGGAATGATAATAATAGAATTGTGTGGGGCTAGACACACTCTCACAGAATGCTGAGAGCACTGCCAGGATACAATGAGCAGTTGGTAAGTGTTGCTGTTATTTTTGTTGCTGTATAGTATTCCAAAGGGGTTCACCCTCCCCCGCGCTCTTGGACACATGTCTGTTTGAATGATCCCCCACCCCCAGCCAGAAGCAGCGCCTTCCCCATGGTGCTCAGGGCTCCCGTACCATGCTCCTGCCCTAGTGCTCTGAGCTCCCTGCTCAGGGACCATCTCCCATCGCCTTCCCCTCTGTGGTGCATTTTGACTACCCAGGGACAGTGGGAGGAAGGCATATCCCACCTGGTGAGAAGAGCACTTCTTTGGTGGCAGCCTTCACCAAGAATGGGTTTTCTCGGGGTGCCTGGGTGGCTCAGTCCGTGAAGGCTCTGAGTCTTGGTTTCAGCTCAGGTCGTGGTCTCGGGGTCCTGGGATGGAGCCCCACGTTGCACTCAGCACTCAGCGAGGAGTTTGCTTGAGACTCTCTTCTCCTTTCCCTCTGTCCCTCCACTCACGTGCACTCAATCCCTCTCTCTCTCCAAGAAATAAATAAATCTAAAAAAAAAAAAAAAAGGATTTTCTTCCATTGCACGACATACAGATCCCGTGGCCCTTCCTCTTAAGTCCACTGAACATCCTGCCTGCCCCTGCCCCACCTGCAACATTAGTGGAACTGATGAGGGAGCAGGAGACTGGCTGAAAACAAAGCAAAAGCTGACACCTTGCACCCCATCTCCACCCGCTTCCCTCGGTAATATGTGTCACATTCCTCAGGCACCCCTGACTGCCCTAGAAGGAAAACAAATAGTTAACTTGCAGAGATCACAATCCTGCTAGGCAGGAGTCTCCCTTGGTTTACAAATGTCCTTGAGATTTACAACAAAGAAGTTACCTTATGAATAGCCCAATTTCCAAAGGCACATAACTCAGTTCCTCAAGCTCTAATGTCGCCCTCCCCTCCATAAAAACTAAAGGAGGCTGAGGTAGAAGGAAAAGTAAATAAAGTTAAATTTCTTCTAAACCCAAATCTCACTAACAAGGATGCTTGATAGCAGGAATGTGACATTCCACCAGGAGACTCCCAATTGTCATTATGTTAGTGCCTCATTAGAGGGAAAGCGGCCTTGGCTTGATAGTAACCACACCTTCAATATCCTGACAGTCTTCTTTACCCTAGTAGCCCTTCTGAACACCCCTTTGTCCTCACTTACCCAACTCCTGTGTATATAACCAGCCACTCCTCACATCCCCAGGGCAGCATCTCTGCCTGCCCATGGGTCCTGTCCCCGTGCTCTAATAAACCACCTTTTTGCACCAAAGACATCTTAAGAATTCTTTCTTAGCCATCGGCTCCGAAGCTTACCCCACCAAACCTCACCTAGGTTCTAGAACTTCATCAGAACCTTCAAGCACTAGCCCCTCCTCGCCCCCACTGCATTGCTTGTTGCTTAAAAAAAAAAAAAAAAAAAAAGCCTTCGGTGTCAGAACTCCTTATGAGAATCAAGTGTGCCTTCCCAGAAAGGATTTCCAAAATTCACACGTTGAGGGTAATATTTTTTTTTTTTAATTCAAGCAAATTCGTGCTTTTATTCACTGTTGATAAATATGTAAACTGGTACAACTTTCTTGGAGGGCAATTTATCTCTCTCCAAATCCAAAATCAGTATTTCCTCCTACCCAGCAGCGCCCCTTCCAGGTATCTGTCTCTGGAAACCCGTGCGTGTATACACAAAAAGTCAGGTTTAGAAACGGTCATGGCATCTCTTATTTATAATAGCAAAGAGTTGGAAGCCACCCAAAATCCATCCAGAGAAGAATGACCAAATTATTCCTGCACACTATGCTGAAGTTAAAGAAAAGAGTGTAGATCTGGATATACTGACAGAAAAACCTTGATGCAAATTAAGTTAGAACAGGGATTGCACACTTTTTCTACAAAGGTCGGCCCATACACATTTTAGTCTCCATGAACCATGGTCTCTGCTACATTTATTCAATTCCACCACTGCAGCGCAAAAGCCATGGAAAATAAATAAATGACAAAGCTGGCTGTGTTCCAATGAGTACTTTTTTTTTTTCTTTTTTACAAAAACAGGGATGGGGCTGAATCTGGCCCACAGACCACAATTTGCCAACCCTTGAGCTTAAAAAAAAAAAAAGAGATTCTAGATCAATGTGTGCAACTTGAAAAACTGCTACCCCATTTATGTAAAAAAAAAAAAAAAGAAAAGAAATAGATCTGTATGTGTACATATTTATGTATATACGTGCATTTAAAGTCTTGAGCTTACAAAAAGTAATAAAATCATTAGGCCACCTTCAAATAACAGCTTGAGGAACTCTGACAACTGTTTTTTTTACACATGACCTCTATTCCCCAGCAGCCTTCATTTAGACAGCAACTCTAACACATTATTCTCCGAAGAAAGGATTAAGTAAGAATTGTCAGCCCCTCATAAAAGAACAGTTGGCAGGCAACCAGATCTGGGGCTCTCTTCCAGGATTAGAATGGCCCAAGCCCCCCAATCTGGGCCAAAGGCGACCCCAGGCCTGATGGAGCAGGGGACTTTCATACCTGGTTTTTGCTTTGAAAGATCCCAAAAGCCAAAAAACAAACAAACAAAACAACAAACAACAACAACAGCAAAAAAGAACAGGAGCTCTTTTGAAAAAAAAGTAATTCATTTGAAGTATTAATTAAAATGCAAATGACTCTAAGATGGCTTGGCTTTTAAATGTTTGCTCTGAAGTTCCCACAAACAGTAAAGCATATGATGAGCTTCTGTTTAGAATGATCTGCATACACACTCACCGATGAACAATTGCTTGACTTGAAAATAATTAGGAAAGGTTGGAGGCGGGGCATTAAATGCCAAGCGAGGCAGCAAAATCCTTCAGGAGGAGGGCTTCTCCTTGGGAAGGGTCAGGGAGGGACAGGCTTGTAGAGCAACATTCCTCTAAGGCTCAGCCCCCAGCTGGCTCACCTGAGGGGATGGAGCTTGCCTCCTACCGGAAGGGAAGCCAAGGGACCAGGGAAGGTCCTCGCCACTTCAATGCAGATCTTGCTGCCTCTGCGGCCCCAAACTTAATTCTGACCCTTTTCTTCTGGAGTCCCAGAAAGGAAAGAAGCTATGTACAAAAAGGAAGCTCCTGGGTGGGAGGGAATGGACAGGTTATCGTCTTCAAAGAAAGAGTAAAAGTAATTCATTTATCAAGCCCTACTTTGCACCAGAGGCTGAGCAAAGCATCTTGACCATCTCTATCCCAATTTTACTTAATATTTCCAACAACCTGGAGAGATTGGAATTGGTGGGGAAGAAAGGAAGCAGCAAAAAAGGTAAGGGATTTGGCCCAGGGTCATGAAAAGGGAAAAGGAAGAGAATGGAAGAGACTAGGTAATACTGACCACAGCAGCTTCAACAATTACACCCGAGACGTAATCGACCGCATGACCATTTATTCCACTTACACAGCTCCTAAGTCAGGACCCAGAAGTGGAACTGCACCTGATAATTCCACAGGTGGGGGCTGCCATGAGGACCCCCCCAGGCCAGGGATGCAGGATGGGCACCAGCTCTCACAACAGTGGGGCAGCTAAAACAGCTCCGAGCCCCAGTCTCAGCATCTAAGTAACTTCCTCCGCTAGGACTCCGGCACATTCTGGTCTATGACAAAGTGTCGCTGAGGGTCCCAACACCTGCTAGTCAGTTAATAGCAGCCTGAGATGGTGCTGGAGAAGACTTAGGGCCTCAATAGTCAGCACTGATCACCACCATTTCAGACCAATTTGTCGAAACTATTGTTTTCTGTAGCACTTGAGACTTAATTTGGTAGAGGGCTCTCTTCCTCTTTACACACTATTGTCATCTTCTGTTCCTACACCAAATTTTCTCTCCGTGCATTCATGCTGTGACAACCCAGACATTTGCCACCAGGAATCTCCTCATTTGAGGGGCGCCTGGGTGGCTCAGTCGATTAAACGTCCGCCTTCAGCTCAGGTCACGATCTCAGGGTCCTGGGATCGAGCCCCACATCAGGCTCCCTGCTCAGTGGGGAGTCCGCTTCTCCCTCTGCCTCTGCTTCTCCCCCCCAACTTGTGCTCACTCCCTCAAATAAATAAATAAAATCTTTTTTAAAAAGAAGAAGAAGAATCTCTCTGTCAGAAAGCAACAAGAAGCTAGCTTATGTAGACTTTACTGAAGACACTGAGGGAGACAGAGGAAAAGGTTTACACCACATCTGAGAGAACAGCTCTAAGTTCTTCTTTGCTGTTTTGGTTCTCAAAGTCCCTCTAGGCCACTTCTTCCCCCACAGGCCTGCCTGTCGGCTCCTGTATGGGTCTCCTGAATCTTTCCACCCCCAATTTCAAACTCCTATTCCCCCATATTGTTTAGAGAAATTCTACCCTTCCCTCCTCTTGCCTCTGCCTTTACCAAACAAGACCCACTTTAGGGAACACTGGTTATCAACCATCTCTTGTGACTAACCACATCTCATTCCCCATCCCTACCTTAAACAGCCTACCAAGGCATCTTTTTCAAACTCAAATGGTGCTCTTCCAGGAAGACTCAAGGGAAGGGGGTTATACCCACTTTAGTCTAGATTCCCTTTCACGCATCTGTGGAGACAGGGAAGCTAAGGAATGGGAATGATACACCCCTTCTCTCCCTTAAACCTTGTTTCCTAAGGATCATTTCCTCTTTGGCCATTGATCCAGGGCCCAGACAGCCGCTGGGAGCTACCTACAGCCCTCTGAGAAGCAGTCTGTGTGAGAGGGGACAGACTTGCTGTGTGTGGCTTTCGGGAGCAAAAGGTGCAAGGATGGGCAGTGTACCTCAGGAGCTGTCCCACCATGACCAGGAATCACACATACTGCACCTTACTTTAAGGTGATGGCAGGGACCCCCGTGACCACAGGGCATGGTCTCACCATGGGCAAAAGTGGAATCGGCTGAACTTCCAACTTGTCCACAAAAGGTCTCAGATCCTACATTCTCACTCCTCAGTGTTCAGAGGGGAGAGACAGGCCAGGATGTCGATAATGTAAAAGTGTGCACAATCACCCATCCTGACTCGCCCACAGCATCTACCGCAGGGACATTTGCTGCTCCAGCTTGAATGAGAAAAAACACATCTCCTATTAGCAGCATTTTTTTTTAAGATTTTATTTATTTATTTAACAGAGGGAGAGAGATTGCAAGTAGGCAGAGAGAGAGGGGAAGCAGGCTCCCCACTCAGCAGAGACCCCATGCGGGTTTTGATCCCAGGACCCTGAGACCATGACCTGAGCTGAAAGCAAAGGCTTAACCCAGTGAGCCACCCAGGCACCCCAGGAGCATTGATTAGAACTGAAAATAATTTATTCTTTAAACTCGGTTAAGGACACCACTACAATCTGTTAATATTCTTAATTTGTTTAACACATGCTTTCTTTGAAAGAACACAAAGATAAGCTCTGGTCTGGCCTGTTTGGGGAATCGTGATCAGTTCTGAATTTAAAATTTGGAAGATAGAAGCCTTCCCTGACTCTGAACATTCCCATCATGTGGTTTTCCTCATCCTATCCATTTTACAGAATGACAGGTTAAGGAGAGAAGACGCATTTGTTCTCTGGGCCATGCTGCCCTAAACACAGGCCAAGGGCATGCCAAGACCCACCCAAGTATTTTTCCAAGCCAGGCTATCTGCCTCCAGTTGTTTAGTTCGGTCTGGTTTGGGTTAGTTTAGTTTCATTTCATTTGGTTTTGTTTTCCTTTGCTTGGCTTTGCTTTACCGTTTTGTTTTGGGAGTAGAGGGCAAAGTGGAATGGTCCAAAAATTACTCAGAAAGACCAGCATCTTCAGAATGTATATTGGATGTACAGTGTGCTCCTGAAAATACCATCTAACATTGATGAAATGATTCGAGCAGTTCCCTCCTTTAAAATAGTTTTGAGGGTATACTGTGTGTAAGGTGTTACATGGGGTCCCACACAGAACCGAGTCCCGAGTCCCTGAGTGCTGAAACCCTCGCGAGGGAGAGAAGTCAAGCACAACAGCCCAGTGCAAAACAGAGTCGTTCAGACAAGTCAATGCTCAAAGAGTCAGAGGAAAAAGAGCGGATAGTAGGACTGCCTGATTTAGCAAGCGAAAATGCAGCATATGGCCAAGGAATTCAACTATAACTGGGCATCTTGTATTTCATCTGGTCAGGAAAATAAAGCCAGACTTCTCAGAGGAGAGGGGATGTCAGTGAACCAGAACGTTAAACAGTGGAAAGATAGGTACAGGGTTCAAGGGGGAGGTTAATGGGAAGAAATTTGGGATGGCCCAGCAGGTGGGCTTGGCCGGAGCACCTGTCTCTGCCCGTTTTGACTGCTGTGACAGAAGGTGAGTCACATACGACAGGCATCTATTCCTCACAGATCTGGAAGCTGGGCAAGTCCAAGATTGAGGCACCGGCAAATCTGGTGTCTGCTGAGTACCTGCCTTTGGGTCGCCGGGGCCGTCTCCTCTCAGGAGCCTCACGTGGTGGCAGAAGACATGCCGGCTTTCCGGGGCTACTCTTATGAGGGCACTAATTCCATTCAGGAAGACTCCGCTCTTGACCCCGGCACCTCCCAGAGTCCCCACCTCCTAATGTCATCACGTTGGGGGTTAGGATTTCAACCTGAATATTTGAGGACACAAACATTCAGCCCACAGCATCACCTTGAAGCCGGGAGCAGCGGAGGCAGCACGCTGACCAAACTGTGTGAATCCGTCGCAGACAAGAACTTGACTCCTCAAATCCATGCCATAATGTATGAGAAGAGCATCCTGTTAAATGGAAAGACGCTGTAGAAGCTTTTGCAAGGCCAGTCCAACCATCTCCCAATTTATAAACGTCCATTACACCTTATACATCAGTGGCGCTTCTTCAAGAAGGATCCGTCTGTGTCACAGTTTGGACGAGCTCATTTCATGCTCGGAAATTTTTTGAAAGGAACAGTTCGGTCCCATCTGAACCAAGTCTGATCAAAATGAGACAAATGAGAGATGTACCATCACGAGGGTTTGGAAATTGTCAGGGAATCAGCAAATGTGGTCCTGATGACGACATTCCCCACCCCCTCGGGCTTCTCACTACAGGGTCTTGGCAAAGTCCCATCACCCCACTGAGGCTAAGTGTCCTCCCAGGGAGACAGACTTTGCTGACGAGGGTAAGGAGCCGGGATGGTATCCGCAGAGGGCCTAGCACAATGCGCCATGCCGTGGACACCCCATAAATGACAATGTTGGCAGAAGCCTGGCTTCCAGCGCCGTTCTGATGGTTACATGCAGATTTCTGGGCTACAAAACAGTCATCTGAGCAGTCTTCAATCTCCCTTAAATAAAAGTTTATGAGCTGAGTCCTCCTATTTCCCGCCAGTTACTCTTTAACTAAAACCCCACGTGCAGCAGCTGCCCAGGCTGGTTAGCAGGGAGGCAGCCAAGGGCCGGGGCCAAGCCACGCCGAGCCTGTGTGCCCCTGCCAAGGCTCAGAGACCCGAGAAGCAGCACATGGTGGACCTTGGCAGCCGGCCAATCTCCCCCGTCTAGCCTCTGCAGGACAAACTTAGCACATTCACGGTCCTCCGTGCTGTCGTGGTGCTTTGAATGAAAAGATCCTTTGATGCGAAAACAGCAGTCTTGTTTTTCTAAGTTGCCTTGAGCCCTGCATTTTCCCTGGTGAGATCAAGCCCTATCTTTGGCTCCAACCCCACGCCATTCCCAAAAGCCCCTGAGATGCCCTCACTGCCAACAGCAGGTGGCCCACCTGCCCACACCTGAAGACCAGAATAAGCCACCCCAAGGGTTAGCACCTGCTCATGTCACAGGCACCAGAGAGACTTTCCGAGCCTCACAGTAGTCCCTGAAAGGAGAGTCCTTATGAATTCCAGATGACACCTGCCAAGTTCCGGGCACGTCCTTCCAGCAGGTGTATGGTACTGGGTAAGCCGCTCTGTTGCTTCCCAGCAGCCTGACCTCAAGACAGTACATAATCTCACCCCAGTTCCTCATCCGTAAATGGGGAGAAAATACATAAATGGGGAGATTGTGAGGCTGAAATAATTCTGTACATGTGTATCATCTAGCATTTCTCCCGGCACACAGTCAGCTCTCAGAAAACGGGGACAGGAATGAGAACTAGCATTGATTGTGGGTTTACTATGTGCTGACAACTTTTTGAGGGCTCCGCAAATGTCTGCTCCTTTAATCCCTGTGACAACCTGACAAGGAAAGTGCCATTATTATCCTCCATGTTTCCAGTGAGGAAATAAAGATCCTGAGAGGTTCCGTGCCCTACCCAAGTTCATGTACCTCTAACAGGTAGGCAGAGCTCCAGATGCCAGACTCTAGGCCCTAATCACTGCCAACACTGGCCTCTTTATAGTTACTGCTCAGGAAGGTCGTTCCACTGCAGGACAGGGCAGCCTTGGCCTAGGACAGCTTCAGGGCCCCGAGAACCAGGGTTGCACACAAATCTTCTGCCTCCACCGGTGGGTTCCACCCAGACTCCCCTAGCCTGGGCAGCGGGCCACCTGGCCCCACATCTTGATTTTCTGAAAGACATAGAGCCTTCTCTGCAGTCCTGCCTGCATTCCCTTACAGTCCCAAGCCCGCCCTTCCCGGGCCATGTGACAGGCCAGCTGCCCCACACTCTGCAGCATACATTCGGCTCCAGCGTTTCCGGCCTTCCTGGGACTCAGTCCATCTGGTCCTGCACCATCCCATCTACTAAGCCTGCTGATTGTGCTCCCCTTGGTACCCACAAATCACTCCTCAGATGCAATTTCTCAGCATCATTTACTGGAGTTCTTACCTTGGATCTTCCACATGGTGGGCCTGGCCCCCAGGCCCAGCCTCAAGATGCTCTAGAGAAAGGTCTTGTGAAGTGCCCGTCACCCCGAGACCTCCCTCACTGTATGCATCACCCGCCCAGCCAAACTCTTCATTGTGCGGCTGTGGGAGCATGGCGCCGACACACCCACCGGTCCCCCAACAGTGATCCCCAACAGATCCACAGATGCCAGGCCCTCCCGCACTGGCCCAGACCAGCTCCCAACTAACCCTTTTTTGACACAGAGCTTGAGACCAGAAAGCTTAAAAGCAGCAACTTTACCCACATCCTAGTCCTGGGAGAGGCCGTGAAATGCTAGCAGTGCTGTGCCTGAATATTTATCCTTCCTTTTTACAGCTCACCCATTAAGAAAGGTCCATGAAATTGACTTCAGATTCCCATTTCTTTGGCATTTATCTGCTTCGCTTTTATTTCCACCCAGGCCAGGAGACAAAATGCAGTGAAAACACAAACTCCTATGTAAAAAAAAAAAAGTGGGGGGCCAGATTACCACTATTCTCTATCAGTTTCACCGTCGCAGATGCACTTTCTGGATAAATCACTTGTCGGTCATTGTAACATGAGCATGACTTGGTTTATCTATCTTCTCTGTAACAAACTCTAGGTGTGAAAGAGTGGGACACAAAGCAGGAAATGTGCAATGAGAAAAAGAGCAAGGGAGAGAGACATTTCAGGAAAGGGCACTGCCCCAACCCAGCCACCAGGAGCTCTCTGTGCTCCCCCCATGCCCTCCAAGGGACACATTTGGTCCCCAACAGTTCAACCGATGCCCTCCTTCCGTCCCCTCTCTGAGTCCATTCTTTCCATCTCCCCCACCTCCGCCCAGGTCACCGCTTGCCTAGTGCTCCATTTCCCCCCTACCTAATCCCCTTGCTTCCCATCTTGTCCTCTACAGCTCCTGTTCTCATAGCAGGCGGAGTGTCCATTCAAGATATAAGTCGGGTCAATTCACATGTTCTGTTTTGAACGCTCTAAAAGTTTCTCGTAGTACCCACAATAAAATCAAAGCCCTATTTTGGTTTTCAGACCAATGACCTGATCCCCACCTTCCTCTCTATTCCACTCTTCCACCCTCTAACCCTGTTCTCCCTGCCTTTCCTCGAAGGGGCCAGCCGAGCTTGATCCAGCCTCAGGGCCTTTACACCTGCTGCTGCCTCTGTTGAAAATGCTCAGAGCTGACTCCTCCCCACCCTGAGGTTGCAGGCCAGATGTCACTTCTTCGTTGATGACTTTCCAAACACCCTGTCTAAAATAGCTGTTTCCTTGAGGATGTGGAACAAAGGGCTGGTTGCCCAAAGGAAGAGGATGGGAGGGTGGGCAAAATCGGTGAAGGGGAAGGGGACATGTAAATTTCCAATTACAAAATGAATAAATCCCAGTAGTACAGGCACCACATAGGGAATTCAGTCGATGATATTTTAATATCACTGAATGGTGGTAGACGGTATCCACCTTCACAGTGAGCATAGCTGAAGGCGTAGACTTGTACAATCACCATGTCACACACAGGAAACTAATGTAACAGTGTGTGTCAACCATACACAAGTAAAAAACTAAATGAACGAGTGAACAAATAAGTAAACACAATAGCTTCCTCCTTCATTCTGTCTCTGACACTCTGTTACCACCCTCTTTCTATTCTGCAGAGTCCCAGCGAGGCAGTGAAATCACATACTTAGATATTTGCCATGCTTACTGTCTGCCTCCCCCATTAGAACATAGGCTCCAGGACGGCCGAGAAAGGCTCCTCCCAGTTCCCCTGTGTGCCAGTGCCTAGAGCAGGGCTGGACCTGTAGTTGGTGCTCAGTGAAAATGAATGAGCAAGGAGGATGTCTGAGGAGCGCAGGTCTGGCTGGGAATCCCAAAATAGACCAGCACTGCTGGACCCATCGGGTAGACTCATCCTGACATTCTTGGCTTGCATGTGGATGAGTGGATGGGCCAACAAGACCCCATCTCAGTGGGGACTTGTGGTTCCAGTTGCTGGGGTGCTGTCAGGGTTCACCTCAGCCACTGAGAGCCTTGTCTAAGGTCACACCCCTCTCAGGGCTGTCCACATTCCAGGACCAATTGCAGTGACAGGGGAAGACCCAGCCACATGCGCCCAAGGAGGCACATCTCCGGCAGGCTGTTCCAGCTCCAACCCTCCCCACGAGGCTGTGCTCAGGTGCCATCAGGCCTGCACCCCTGCTGCTCAGCACCACGCCAGGGGCAGAGACCAGGCCCTCGTGCCTAGTGAGAGGGCTGGACAAATCAGCCAGCAGTTATAGTGCAGGGTTACAGTGGCTAGGATGACAGAAGACACATGGCCTTCCTGGGGCATGGGGCAGAGGGGAGCCTCTAACCCAGTCCTGAGCTAGTTGGCCAGAGAGAGGCACCAGAGAAACCTCCCAAAGAAAATGCTGCTTCAGTTCAGTTCTGAGAAATAGAGAGAGTCCAGGGGACCACTGCGGGCAGGACATGGGTGCGTGGATATGGGGACACAAAGTCGGGAAGCTGAGAAGGGACTGTGTAGGGAGACCCAGGAGGTGAGGACCCAAGGGAATAGGAAGCTTTGGGGGAAGAGCCGGATGTGAGAGGTGTCCGGAATCCCAGGGGCCCACACCCACTGTAAGATCAGAGAAAGCATCCAGCTGCACAGTCCAGTCCCCACACAGCCCCTTCCTTGTGGTGGGGTGTTGTAGTGGGGGAGGGGATGGCTTGAATCTGGGTGCTTCTGCGTCCTCCTGCCTGCGCTGGGCTGTGGGAGGGCGAGGAGACCTGGCCTGGCTGACCTCCAATGGCAACTAGTTCTGACGGGACCACCCTCTGAGTCTGCTCTGTGTCGCCCACATCACACCACCTGCTCTTTCCAAGTTCACCCATCACGAATGCTCCTCACTTGGTATTTATCACCTAATGAAGGTCTGCAGCCTTTCAAATCCAAGGGCGACCATCTGACTAAAGCCTACCAGCTCCATTTCCATATCCCTGACAAAGTCACATTATCTACTCTTGACCAGAGCGCCTGGTGACCCTCTCTGTTAATGAAATACCACAGCGATTAAAACCTCTGTCAGGCTTGGTATTTGAAAGTATCGGGGACTCTTTTAGAGAACACACTTCACAAACTGCCTGGAAAGCTCCATCACTTGGGAGAATTGCCTTTTGAACCAGGACTTATTTTTTTTTTTTTTTTTTTTTTTTTTTTTTTTTTAAATAAGGAGAGGGGATAAGAGAGTTTCAGGTTTGGTTTTGTGAGTTCATTTCATTGCCTGGCTTTTCATAAAAGCTTTCAGAGTAACTGATATTTTTATTCTGAGAGCATTTCCATCTACATCAGACCACTGGCTCGTTTTTAGCTAATTAAACTTATGAAACGAGGAAGTGGATAAAAGTTCATTCCAGAGGTATAGGCTGCTGGGATTCTGCATGCTAATTGAGCCCGTGCCCCCACAAAGGATATACACGGCAGGCTGGCTGCGGCATACCCCGCATCAGCTCCTGAGCGCAGCCTGGGGACATTGGGGAGGGGGCCGCACTGTCAAATCGACCAGGGGAAAATCTCATATTTGGAACATGACACTTCACTGCATACCTTCATATTCTGAAATGCCCCCCGCCCCCCGCCGTGCGCCATCTTTTTATTTAATTCTGCCAACAAATGACCCAGCAATGACTGGAGGAACCTTGAACACTGCAATGGGGTGTCTGATTTAAATCGACATTCAGAAGTTCCAGAAGGGAATAGATATTTTTAGAACCACAACTTTCTATGAAACAAAAGTGTTGTGTGCTTAGTAATAATGGGCATTGTTCAGTAGCTACAGTGTGTCAGGTGATATGCAATCTTCGTTTCTGTCTCTCAGAAGAACGCTCCAAAGCAATCATTCTTACCCCCTCGGTCTAGAGGAGGAACTGCGATCTTGAAGGGTTAAAAGAAATCCAAGGACACAGAGCAAGTGCACAAATTGAACCTGGGGCTACCAGATTCAAATTCGTACTCTGTCTGTTGCAGGAGACTTAAAACAGGTGCTCTGGACCTGGCTGGGTGAAACCAGTCTCTGGCATAAGAGGACAGGGGTGCCTGTGTGGCTCAGTTGGTTAAGCGTCTGCCTTTGGTTCAAATCATGATGATCTCGATGTCCTGGGATCAAGCCCCATGTTGGGCTCCCTGCTCAGTGAGGAATCTGCTCTCCTTCTCTCTCTGTAACTGCCCCCACCTCACTACTTGCATTCTGTCTCTCAAATAAATAAAGTATTTTTAAAAAACAAAAAACAGAGGAGAGAGAGACTTGCGTTCCAGCCTACCTAGGTGATATTTTTCTTCCTTTTGTTCTATAGTCAAAGTTCTATTGCTACAAACAGTATTTGCTTCTCCTACCCTTGGGTAAGAGTAAGCTAAGGATTGTCTACATCTCTACATTCTACATTCTACAATCTACATTCCCCTTTACAGGCTGTTTCATCTGCCTATTCTTTTGATGCTGAACACAGGAGAGAACAGTGTGAACCCCAATGGTATCTTGATGCCAAGAAACGGGGACCACCAGCTCAAACAGTCGAATGCTTTAGAATGGGGTGCTCACTGTCCCACATGCAATGAGGCCACCAATGACAAGTACTGGTCACCAAGGTCATGTTAGCTGTCCCATTTCTCCCAGTGAGCCCTGCAAATAAACATGCCAGCTTTGCCAAGAAGATTATGGGGGGACAAAGATAAAATGAGGTTAAACCCTACCAGATATTAAAATATATTCCAAAACTACTCTATTTTTTAATTTGTACTTGTGCAAGAATAGACAAGAATAAATAAAAGGAAACAATAAAGAATGAAGTTACAACTAAATGCATAATTTACAGAGACACCGGGGTGGCTCAGTTGGTCAAGCGTCGAACTCTGGATTTCAGCTCAGGCCATGGTCTCAGGGTCATGAGATGGAGCGCCGCATCGGGCCCCATACAGGGTATGGGGGCTGTGTGGGATCCTCTCTCTCCTTCTCCCTCTACCCCTCCCTCCCTCTCTCTCTTAAAAAACGATGCATATTTTACAGATGGAAATTTAGCAGGCAATAAAGGTAGCATTTCAAATTGTCAAGAAAAATTAATGAATTTATAAAATGGTGATGCACACCTGGCCAGCAACGGGCAGAAATATGTAAGCAAACCTACACCAATTCCTATCAAAAATAAGTTCCAGACAAATCCATTAAAAGTAAGAAATAAAAACATATAATCACCAGGAAATGAAGAAATGTATTTATAATTTTAGAGGAGAGAAAGCCTTTAGTATCATGACACAAAATTGAGAAACCATAAAGACAATATTGATAAATCTGACCAAATAAATATTTTTAAAAGCATCCAAATATAGCCAAAAGACAAGACGTGCAATATTTATACCTCTTGGCAGATGGGAAGCTGGTTTCCTTAATACATAAAAGCTCTTATATATCAATAAGAACAAGGTGAACCCAATAGAAAAAAAAGTTGCCAAAACCAACATTTCAGGCAATTCAAAAGAAAATGAAATCAAATTGAACATCACATATAACACATGCCTCAGTCACTCAAAATTAAATAAATGCAAATTACAGCAATATGAATTATCTTCCCCTTTTGTCTCTGAGAGCAAATAAAACGATCTTATCAAAACCAAAATCTATGTCTCCCCCCTGTTTAAACCTCTTCAGAGGTCTCCCCCTCCTCTTAGGGAAGAATCTGAAGTGGGTCCTGTGAGGTCTGGCTCTGAACCCACCTCTCCTTCTCAGTGCTCCCCACCCACGTTCTCTTTCAGGACCTGTGCCCATGACATAGTCCCTTTTCTCTTAGTTGCTCTTCCTCTCTTCTTTCGTCCTTCACCTAATGACTTTCTATTCATTCCATAGGTTGCAGCGCAGTTGTCCCTTCCTGGAGGAAGTTTGTCCTGCCCCCCCAGCCCACCCCCTAATTAGATCAGCCCTCTCTTTTCTCTGCTCTCTTGACCATCATGTGCTTCTCTTTAATAGCACTTCTAAAAGTGGAAATTTGCATTTTTTAATGTGATTTTTTAAAAGATTTTTATTTATTTATTTGACAGACAGATCGCATGTAGGCAGAGAGGCAGGCAGAGAGAGAGGAGGAAGCAGGCTCCCCGCTGAGCAGAGAGCCCGAGGCGGGGCTCGATCCCAGGACCCTGGGATCATGACCTGAGCCGAAGGCAGAGGCTTTAACCCACTGAGCCACCCAGGTGCCCCTTTTATGTGATTATTTAACTAATGTTTGTCTCCCCTTCTGAACTGCAAGCTCCACTGAGAAAGGGCTCTGCCATTTACTTTTCCTCTCCACTGTACTCCCACAACCTAACATACATGCTTGGCATATAGTAGGTGCTTAATTAATACTTCAAGTGACTGAATCAGTGAAAGAATTGTTGTCTCCTGTGATATTCGCAAATACCAAAAGGTACAAAGAAAACCAGGCATTTTCATACACTACTGTCAAAAAAGGTTATTGGAGGCCCGAGAAGGTTGTGCCCAATAGAATGAATGTGTCTGTTAGCTGTCCTTGCAGATCTGCACAAAGATCTGTGAATGAAGATGCTGCGTGCAGCAAGGTTAGTAACTGCAAAAGCCAAGAAACTATACACCTATTCTTCATCAGAGAACGAATTAGAAATATACATCTACCGAAAGAATACTTTCAGAGAGGCCTGCTGATCCTTATACAGATGTGGGAAAATCCTCAAGGTAGAATAGGAGGCAGCAAAACAAGTTTTGGAATGAGCCAAACAAAGTGATCTCATGTGCGATTTTTTTAAGTGATATGATATATATCCTTTTATGTGCATAGGAAATTTCTGGACAGATAAACAAAGCCGTTAATCATGGTAACCTCAGGGGGAGGGGTTAGAGGAAGACAGACTTTGCACTTTACGCCTCTCTGGACAATATGAATTTAGCCATAAATATCTATTTCGTTTTTAATAGTACAAACAGGTGCTTTTCAAAAAATCATTGTTTGATAAGGAATCCCCAAACAAGTTCATTAGCATCATGCTACAGAGCCCCTATCTTTTCCAATTATCTTCCTTTCTTGCTCGGTTATCTTAAAAGTCAGAGGTTCTTAACCCCGGAACCTCATTTTTCTCTGCTGACTTTGCCCACTTTCAATGGTATCCGTGACTTTACAGCACTAATGGAGCTCCAGTTTAGAGGCATGATTTCGTAAAGTAAAAATGCCTTTAAATTTCAAGCCAGACTTCCAAGGATGCCTGGGTTTAATAAATGCTCTTTGGCCTGGCTCTTCCCACCCCGAGGCTTGCCTGGATCCGGGCCCTCCACACAAGTCCCTCCCCAATTTCGCACCCCTTGGAATGGGCCACAGAGGAGTCAATGGAAATAGAAGGAAACTTACCCCGGTCTGAGTGGAGCTGGTTCTTCCTGATACCTCTCTTTAGTGCTTTGAGTTAATTTTCCGGTTGAGCTGCCAAAAGCTAGTGACTCCAAAAATAAATATATACCTGAAGTAAAACCAATCTACCTGTAATAACCATATGGAGTACACCAACACCGCGTTCAGGAGGAGGAAGGAATTATGTAACAACACACCGTGGTGCTGTAGAGCTTGTTTCCATGACTCCATAAATAATAAAACCACCCCAGACACTGCCGTAAGTGAGCTATGAAGGATACTTGATTTCCTCCAGTTCTGTTGGTCCTCTACCATCTGCCGGGCTGGTAACACCACTAAAGGGAGCGTTAACACATGTAAAAGCCTCCTTCAGATTCTCTTTCCCCGCGTACCCTTCAAATCGTGTACACTGTTGGGGTAGTGATTCGGCTGTCGCTGTTTAGAATGGCTCCAGGAGCCTGCTTCCCTCCCTCCTCCAACCCCCTTGGCACCTTCGACAACCCCACCCCGACCCCCGCTCTGTCCTTCCTGCTCCCACGGGAAGGGGAAGCAAAGGACCGCAGTACTCCTACTCGCTCTTCTCAGGGCACCTCCTGGAGATCCTGAGGCCTGGAGCCAGGGGACCATTCCTGTCCAGCCACAGTGGAGAATGTGGTGCTGCCCCCGTGGCCAACTCTCTCCTCTGGATCCCTTTATGTCTCCATCCTCCCTTTTCTCTTCAAAAGTCCTGGATGGGGGCGCCTGGGTGGCTCAATGGGTTAAGCCACTGCCTTCGGCTCAGGTCATGATCTCAGGGTCCTGGGATCGAGTCCCGCATCGGGCTCTCTGCTCAGCGGGGAGCCTGCTTCCTCCTCTCTCTCTCTCTCTCTGCCTGCCTCTCTGCCTACTTGTGATCTCTCTCTGTCAAATAAATAAATAAATAATCTTTAACCAAAAAAAAAAAAAAGTCCTGGATGCTCCCTTTGGGAGACCCTGTCCCACAGCCTCCTCCTCACTTGGCTAGGCCTTTCTCCTGCTCAAAGAAAAGGTCAGCTTTGGGCTACACAAAGAGCAATAGGAGACTGATCTACACTGCTTTGGGTTTACTTTTACTAGTTCATTTGTTGAGCAAGTGGGTTTTATCCACTTATTATTTGTCTCTTGTCCTATGGGTAGTCCATAATCATGCCATCTACCTCTCAAAAAAAAATAAAATAAAATAAAAATTCTCTCTGGAAAATTGGGATCAAGAAAAGCAGAGCCAATTGCCTCGGAATAGTTCCATGAAATGTGGGATAAGAACTTGGGGGCAGAGGAAGGATCTCTGCTAGCCTTTCTCTGGGGACTGTGGACACATTAATACCATTGATTTCTCTATGGTATGGGTCACCAGGACCTGCAAGAGGCCAGCACTGTGCCAAGGCACAGGTTTGGCCTGGTGGCACCCTCTGAAAATCCAGGCCTGAGGAACATTCATCCAGGCCACATAAAAGCATAAAATAGCCCCAACATCACTATCTGCCTGCCCCCTTTACTTTAGAAATGTGTACCCTAGTGGTCCAGTAGAGAATACAGAACCAGACAGACATAGAGGGAAATCCTCTCTCTGCCACGTGACAGCTATGTAATCCCAAGATCCCTTAAACTCACTAAGACTCAGTTTCCTCATCCAGAAACAGTATATAACCAAATCTACTTTGTTGGACTGTTATAAGGATCAAAAAAGATCATGGACTTAAACTACATAGTACAACACCTAGTTGTCCTTTCCTTTCTGAAAAATATAGCCCACCCTGCCCCCCTTTTCACTTTGGCTGCCAGGGAGCTCAAAGTCAAATCAAAAGCAACAGCATTCTTCCTCCCTTCTCTCCAAACTGAATCTATGTTGCTTACTCTTACTTGCCTTTGGCCTAAATCTTTGTCGCTGTATTTATATTATTTTATTTTATGTGTTCCTGTTTTAAATTGCCTCTGAGCCTCTATAGAAGAAATAAATAGACTTATGAAGCCAAAAGTGGACACTTTCCTGCCTTCCCGCTGGGCTGCATGCACCTTTGTTCTGTCGGCATCCCAGGAGATGACCGACTTCAACTCAAAGACGATGAATATTCTTTTTAGTTCTGATAGAATTCTAGGTTTAAAGTGACCTTTATTATCCTAAGCCATGGGAGGTGTGTCACCTGCAAAATCATTTGGAATCCTCCACAGGTAGAAGAAGAAAACCAGGGTTTTGTCCCTAACATGTCCCAGTCTAGGGCTGAACAGTTATCCCAACCGTCCTGTACTCCCACGGAGGGCTGGGCATTGGCCGCTCTGTTGGGAAGTCACACCTGGCTTATTAACTGTCAGGGGCTTTCAGCAGAGTTAAGCTTGATGAAGGCCACCCAGTGACAACATAGTACACAGAAAAGGCAGGATTGGCCAGGAGACACAGTGCACCCAAGTTCTCAGTGTCTCCTGAGAGGGCATCCTGCCAGGAGGCTGGAAGACAAGGCACCAGGGGCCTGGGAATACCTGGGGGACTTCTCGTTCTCCCAGAGGTGCAGACAGGCCCGATCGGCACAGAAAGACAAGAAGGGGTTCCTGCTTTGGCCTCCTGTCAGGGGAAGAACAAATACCAACCCGAAGACCTGACAAGCAGCTGTGAGTGGGAGTGCCCTCCCATGATGCTTTGGGGCCCCAGGAGCCTGCATTCCATTTGCTAAAGCAGGGAAGCCAACCACACCCTGAGAAAGCAAGGTGACAGCAGCCCCACAGCTGGGCCAGGGCACAAAGTACACTGAGGGAGTCTGCCTTTCTAGCACATGTACTACATGCCAAACTTTGTGCCTGGGGCCCCTTGTTCAGTACATGTGGGAAGCCTGAGATTTCTGTCACAGCTCATCCTAGGCTGAATCTCCTCATCTGTGTCTAAACAAACAAGATGATGCCAACAGACATTCTTGGTCCAAAGGGGACCCAAAGTTCCACCCTAGTTTCCCAATTATTTTTTTTAAGATTTTGTTTATTTGTCAGAGAGAGTACACAAGCAGGGAGAAGAGCAGGTAAAGGGAGAAACAAGCTCCCTGCTGAGCAAGGTGCCCGAAGAAGGACTCGATCCCAGCACCCTGGGATCATGACCCGAGCCAAAGTCAGATGCTTAACTGACTGAGCCAGCCAGATGTCCCCTAGTATCCCAGTTAACCTCCAAGGACATCAAATCCTTATGGGACCAGAAAGTAAATCATGTTGCCCTGATGTGAATTTCTTCTGCCTTTTATGCCCCAAATTCCAAACCAGTGACTTCTTTCTTCCCAGTGGTTAGAACTGGAGAGTGGTGTTGTGGTGCTGGTGGGGAAGCAGTGTGCGACAGGGTGTTCTCCAGACTCTTGCAGTCCCATGGCATGGGTTTGCTGGCACCACCTCCTCGCTGGCTTTCCAGGTGGTGGTCTCGCCTGCTCCGTTCATATTCTGCACCCTGTCACCAAGTCACCCCCATCTTCTGCTGAAGAGTATCTCTCCTTACTGATCAAGCCTGGATTCTCGGCTGCTTTACAGATTTTCAGAATCTGTTCTGATTTGCTTCCTATGTCTCTACTTCAATCGACCATTTAAGCCCAACTAGTTCCATTAGCCTAACCACACACCCTTAACCACCCTCCACAAATACTTAGTAAGCATGCTCTGCATGCCCTAAATCCAGAGAAACAGAGGAAAAAACCCAGTAAACCCAATCCTTAGTAATTCACAGTTAATGGGTGGAGAGGAAAAGTACTGTCTATGTGTGTCATCTTGTTACATGATCCTTGAGAAGCCTCAGGTTCTCATCTGTTAGCTGGATGTATGACTTCTTACCCACCTGCATAAAAAGCCCCAATTTCAAGAACAGACCCTTTGTTTCCGTACCTATTTTTAGCCATGTGATTTGATGAGGTTGAAATCCTCCAGGATAGGGATCCTGAGTCAATCCTGGAATCCCATGCATCTGGCCCCCAAGAATTAATTTAAGAATGGACACACAAACTAGTCAAAGCCAAGGAGAGGCAAAGAGTTTCCTGGGGCTTATGGGAAGACAGCAATATCTCATCGTTCTGTGAGTCTCCTAGAAGTGATCCTTTCTCTTCCACTGGATGATACAATGTAGGGTTGAAAGAATTAGAATTCCAGGGACTATTTTGAAACTGCATGATTTCCCAAGTGGCCAGAAGCCATTTGGGATGAAGACAAGAGGAATACCTGGCCCTGGGGATACATTTTGAGCCCTAGATCAAGCTTTACCTGAATACAGACTACTTCTAAGCGTATCAGTTAGATGAATGAGCCAGTGAATCTTCTTTATAATTTAAGCCAGTTGGAGTATTTTTAGGTCACTTGGAAGCAGACACACTGTAACTGATGTATTCCTTCACAGAGGCAGGGTGGGAATTGAGGAAAAGCACTCTGAAGTGTGTAGAAAAGCTCTCCACACCCCCAGGTAGTGTTATGCAGCAGAGGGTACCCAGCAACCGTCCAATAAAGACTCTCTATATCTTAATGCCTGATGACTCCTGCAGAAAAATTATCTCTGAGTCTGAGGTGTCTGCCTAAACCAAAAGTCTCTGTAACCACTGCTTTTGAAAGCTCCTGGAGACCACAGTGATCACACAAGTCTTAGCCATGGGCAGTCCACAAAGCATATGACAGTGAGGGTTCTCCAGCTCCAGACAGAAAGGGGTGCTTATCTATCCACAGTGCCAAGAGCTAAAGAAACAACCTCAAGAAACCATCCCTGGAAACTGAAAATGATCCAAGGCAAGTGATCAGAGCATGGGAGAAACTGCTGGTGGAGGGATGTCAAGTAGAGAGGAAACAAGGCAATTTAATCTTAGGCCAATGGACTTTCACACACATACATACCCAGTCAAAGATCTTTTTTTAATTATTTATTTTATTTTTTTTTTCAGCATTCCAAGATTCATTGTTTATGCACCACACGCAGTGCTCCATGCAATATGTGCTCTCCTTAATACCCACAACCAAGCTCACCCAACCCCCTATCCCTCTCCCCTCCAAAAGCCCCAGTTTGTTTCTCAGAGTCCACAGTCTCTCATGGTTCATCTCCCCTTCTGATTTCCCCCAACTCACTTCTCCTCTCCATCTTCTAATGTCCTCCATGTTATTCCTTATGCTGCATAAGTAAGTGAAACCATATGATAACTGACTCTCTCTGTTTGACTTTTTTCACTCAGCATAATCTTCTCCAGTCCCGTCCACATTGATACAAAAGTTGGGTATTCATCCTTTCTGATGGAGACATAGTACTCCATTGTATATATGGACCATATCTTCTTTATCCATTCATCCGTTGAAGGGCATCTGGGCTCTTCCCACAGTTTGCCAACCATGGCCATTGCTGCTATGAATGAGAGAGTCAAAGATCTTGAGGCCAGTCTACTCCATCAGTGATTGTCAGAACACAGGATCTGATCTGTCTCTCTGGCTGAAGAGATGATCCCATCAGCATTGTTATTTCATGTTCTGGATCCATCTCCAAACAAATGTTATCAGCACATCAACACTTCTGATTCTGAGACAATGCCTCCCAGTGTTAGATCACCTCCCTGAGCTGCCTGGTACCTGATTCTCTTCTTACCACAGCAATCAAGACAGCCCTGGTTGCCCGACCTCCTCGTTCTTAGACCCCTTGGTTTAGTCCTCCAAGTGCAAGGAAAGTTCAAAATCTCCTCGAGGCAAGTAAGACCAGCAGGACCTATGGTAGCCAAGAAAGGGCTCATGCTCAGCCTCAGCAAATGTACCCTGTGAAGGGTCCTTGTGGACAAGGAGCCCTCTTCTGAGTCTTCTCAGATGTCCAAGCTGGCCTGGACAGGGAGGTAGTCTCCAAGTCCCTCTTCCAATATCAACCACACAGGAGAGCCCAGCCTGGGAACCCACTCCATGGGGCTTCAGATCCCTAGAGACCACCCAGGGCTGCCCCACACCAACACACAGACACATGGCTACATACCCAAGCACAGTTCATGAGCACAGACCTATCTCAGTTTCCTCATAGCTATGTCAAGGTTTGGAATACTCTGCCCTTTTGTGAAAGTCATCAGTCTCAGTAATAAACTCTGAGTTTTTGCTAAGTAATGGATTTTATTTTTCTAATGACACTGAGAGTTTTGTGGATAGTGTTCCTTTGCTCTGGCTACTAAGGTCAGATCTCAATTTGTAACAAGCTCTAATACCTGCACCAAACCCTAGAACCAGCGTTTGCACACCAGCCTGGCCCTGAATTTATCTCATCTGTGCACCCTCATTTTGCCATGACTTCAATGTCTTCATCTTTTTTTTTAATCTAGTTGAATATACAAACACACATATACATACATAGAGAGACTGCCTCACACTCTTCTTGGAAGGGGGTTATACAGAGTGGGGAGCGAGAATATCAAAAGAAGCAAACCTTTTAAATCATGTGTCTTATGATACATCTTAGCACAAAGTGGAAACTAAAGTGTAGAAGGACTAAAGCCTCAAACTCTGGAACAATCTCACCAGGCTTCCTGTTCAAAAGTCCCAAGCATCTCAAAAATAACTTCATATAGTTTGAACAGCGAAAGAGTCACGCTGGAGGTTATTTATACAAACATGGGTGATTCTTGATGGAAATTAAACCATACATTTCAGAGAAGTCAGAAAAGATTCAGAGACTAATTCCAAAAGTACTTGGAAATGAGCAGACAACCAAGAAGTGGAAACTCCATGAATATAGAAAGGACATGCCTACTGACTGTGTAATAATTAACCACCTTCAGACCAGGGACTGTGGCATGAAGCAAAACGCTGTGCAGCATAATTTACTGACACCTGAGCCAAGGTCATCCCTGGATGCACCGTTCACAAGATTTAAACCAGTTCATAAATGGTAGTTAATGGCCCATACCAAGGAGAGCCTCCGCATACCTAATGGATGCGGGTGACATTTGAGATTCTGTGTCCATTCAAAATTACACGTACACAGGATTCTGCCATCCAGCACCTGCCAGGCAGTCAAAACTAGAGGGAATGTTTCAGTCCTTGGCTGTGCCAACCATTTCTGGGCCCCAAGTGCACATAGAGCTCTGTGCCCCTGCTTTTCTCCCCATCAGCTGACTCAAGTACCAGCAGCTCTACCTGCTTCCAGAGTTGTGTTAAACATCAAGCGATGTTTGGTGTTGGAGAACTAGGCACACGCATGACAATATTGTCGTTCCTTCTGGAAAGACAAACGTTCTGCCTGTTCCAAGTCTCCCAAAGGTCTTAATTAAAGTGACTGACAGAAGAAACAGCAAGATGAGGCCTACAATGAACTAGGCCCTTACCTGGAGGAAAGGGTGTCCAGAGCATTGTTTCTGATCTCAAGGAGTTTATATTCTACCTGGAGAGATGAAATTATTAATCCCTCATTTTGCTTTTGAGGAAACTGAAGCACATTACTTATCCCAACTGAGGTCACATTATTTATCCAAGTCAAATAGCTTGTTAGAGACAGAACCAGGACTAGATCCAGGGCCCATGGCCATTTGGGGTATAGAAGATGCTGTCACTACTCCACTTACTTTCCTCAAACTCCATCCTTTTAGGTGCTCCACAAAGATATCAACTGCTGGCATGAGCACCTCTCTACCTACAGGCTTTTCTGGAACCATGGAAGTCGGCTCTGTTTACCTGCATGGCAGATCAGAAATACCTGGGAATTAGTACCCCTGGGAGCAGTCCTCACCCAAATATGCACAAGAGGGGGTGTGTACATACTCCAGCTCCTCATCAAGCTTCTCTTTTGTATCATTTTCCTGCCCTCCTGAATAAACCCCTTGCTCTTGAATCCTATCTCTGATGCTGAAAGAACCCAAGTGATTAAAGGAAGATATAAAAATTTAGATACAGGAAACAACCAGATACAAATTCATAGGGGCATGTGTACCCCTATGTTTATGGCAGCATTGTCTACAATAGCCAAACTATGCAAGTAGCCCAAGTGTCCACTGATTGATGAATGGAAAAAGAAGAGGCAGTGTACATACATTCAATGGAATACTATTCAGCTGTCAGGAAGAATGAGATCTTGCCATTTCCAATGACATGAATGGAGCTAGAGAGCATTACGCTATGTGAACTAAGTCAGAGAAAGAAAATTACCATATGATTTCACTCATATGTAGAATTTAAGAAACAAAGAAAATGAGCAAAGGGTGTTGGGGGGCGGGGAGAGGCAAACCAAAAAATAGGCTCTTACCCACAGAGAATAAACTTACCTACAGAGAATGGTTACTGGGGGCAGGGGGGGGGGGGCGCGGAGGAAGGGGAAACAGATGATAGGAATTAAGGAGGGCGCTTGTGATGAGCACCGGGTGTTTTACAGGAGTGTGGAATCACTATATTGTACACCTGAAACTAATATTCACCGTATGTTAATTAACTGGAATTTAAATAAAAACCTTAAAAAAAAAAAAACAGAATTTTTCACAGAAATAGAACCAACATCCTAAAATTTATGTCCCCAAGACCCCAAGTGGCCAAGGAAACCCTGAGAAAGAAAGACAAAGCTAGAGGCATCAAGTATTACAGAGCTACAGCAATCCAAACAGTATAGTATTGGCATAGAAACAGACACATAGATCACTGGGACAGAGTACAGAGACCTGAAATAAACATAGATAGTCAATTGATTTGTGACAAACGAGCCAAGAATACATGCCACTGCCTATTAGCTGTTGACTTGGTGACTCGTTCTGCTGTGTCCCTCAGCGTTCAGTACACTTGCTGCTTTCTAGTGGCAACTGGCTTATATGGAGTAAGTCAGGGAATGAGTCCCTGGACCCCTCCTGGAGGAAGTAACTGTAATTCAGCCTGGGCTGCCTTTCCACAGTGGTGGGATTGTAGGAGAGGACGCTTTTGTTTCTGAAGCAAAACCACAGAGCTGTGCTTGGTCCCACCATGATCTTGGACGACTCTGTCGCTTGAAGGGATTCAGCATCCAGGCCCTCCACTCAGAAGAGCCCTGAGCTGGCAGCATCTTTACACCCACATCCATCCTCCTTCATGCTGGTGCCCGCACAGGACGGACCCTGCCATTTCCAGGGAATCAAGACCTACAAGGAAAGAGTGAAATATAAAATCACAGTTACGAATGAGTAAAAATACAATGTATGGAAGATGCCATTTGCCTGAAGGAAAACAGAATCAGATCAACATGAACAGTCTAGGAAGAACCCAGAGCTGGGCGTCAGAAGACCATTAGGAGCTCAACGATGTGCAAGGGAGACCATTATTGCTGATGGAAAGAGTAGGGGCAAGAGCTTAGAGGCAGAGCAAAGCATGACATGTCTGGGGAACTACAGGCGCAGTGACCAGAAAGCAGGTCCCAAGTGAGGTGCACTCGACAAGCCCCAAATTTGGTGGGAAATACTGAGATGGATGCCATCATAGTTCCTGGGGAAAAAATCAGAGCTCTCCAAGAACAAGCATCCCAAACTCAAGCAAGACAGTACATGAAATAACCAGGTATTAAACAGGAGGCTTCCTCTGAATTAAGCCCATGGAAGTTGGTATTTCATGACGGGCCATCCTCTCGGGTTTAACTTCACAGGTTTGCCACCTCTTCCCCAGAGAATGTAGCTTGACCGAGATCATGGGGGAGACCCGGGGCTGGGTGAGACTCTGTGGTGGGGTGAGGGGCAGGGCCAGCCATTGTGCTCATACCCTGGGTGGAACAGAGGTCAAAGTGATTGGGTCTAGGCAAGGGACCCTCATGATTAATGAGGGGTGAAGACTGAACTCATGGGGCAGAAGTTGGACAGGCAGTGGACAGGCCAGAGAAGGACAGTCAGCATGAACTTGGAGGCCAAGTGGGAAGGAAGCCCAGGGGCAGGTGAAGCAGGGGAGCACCCTTGGAGGTGGGGGTCATGTGCAGCTGTGCTGGGTGAGTCGAGGCTTGAAGAGCACCCCGCAAACAAAGAAGGTGCTCAACTGGGCCCTGGAAGGACTGGCCTTTGGGGCAGCTGACCAGGGGTGTGTTTCCACTCACCTCCTCTCCATGCCTTGGTTCTAAGCTCCTTGGCATCAGGGGCTGTTTTCTCCACCCCGAACACAGACCCTCAGCTCCCAGCACTCGGAAGGCAATCGGCTGTGGTGCGCGGTATGAATTCCTTTGGCTCCAGGCTCTGGGACTCAAAGACACATTGGCATAATGATGGACCACTGTCTCCAGGTGACTGGGCTATGACTCTGCCCTCTGCCCACTTTGCTGTAAATTTTCTATTGGCCTCATAGCCTTGAGAAGGGCTCGAACATATGGAGGTGGAAACATACTAATCCAAGGTGTACACTAATTGGGTCTAATAAACACAGCCTTGGGCTTCCCCTTCCCGCTACTTTCCACTGACCTAATAATTGCAATTTATGTGGCAGGAAAAGTGCACAGAATCCCAATCATTTGTTTTGTTGAATTTAAAGAAAACACCCACAGGTCATACCAATATGAAAGTGTTATTTTTCCTAATGAGCTACATGGCAAAAAGCTAAGGATAAAAATCCTTTTTAAAGAGATCGTCCCACCCAGTCATTATGCTCTCTCAGGCCCCGGGCAGGAGTGGAAGACAGGGACACACAAGCAGGACGTTCACGCTGGCTTTCCTATCAGGTTTGTTTTCCGCAGAAAGGGCTGTACCAGATCAGATGTCCCACTGTAGCGGGGGAGATAAAGACGGTTATTTAAAACCAAAGCTGGGGACACCTGGGTGGCTCAGTCGGTTACGAGTTTGCCTTCAGCTCAGGTCATGATCCCAGGGTTGAGTCCCACATCGGGCTCCCTGCTCAGCAGGAAGTCTGCTTCTTTCTCTGCCTGCTGTTGCCCCCTCTTGTGCTCACTCCCTCTCTGTCTCTCTCAATCTAATAAATAAAATCTTAAAAAAGAAAAAAAAAAGACAATTTTAAACCAAAGCTGACGGGAGCTGCTTTTGCCTTCCGCAGGCATCATGATTCATGTCTATCATAGGATGAGAGGATGGAGCTCCTCCTGCTTCAATTTCTGCTAAGCATCCAAGACAATAGGTGTCCAACAGCAAACTGCCCATGAGACAGATCACCAAATGCAGAATTTACAAAGGTCGGATGAGAACCCCATTCTCAGCCTGAGAATTCCCTCGTCCCCATGAGTACAAACAGGCATCAGATCTTTAGGGCAAGCTGTGATGGAAATCCCAACTCCCTCCCAAAGAGGTGCAGAGGTAGGGAAGAAGGACCTCACGGGAGGTGGGGGACAGGGTTTTGTGGAGAGTATGGTTGAGGCTTCAGCAGCTGGGGAGGGTAGGTGCAGGGCTCCGACTCCCACAAGGCAAATCTAGAGGTCCAAGGTGGCCGAATAGGATTGGCCCGCCCTCCCCCAGAGCAAGGTTGGTGGGAGTGCTTCCCAAGGAAGGATGTTGGCCCCAGGAGAGAGGAAGCCAGCAGGAATGTCTTGGGGCTACTAATCCCCCCACCCCCCAGTGTGCTAGACGCATCTCTACAGCAAGAAGTCAGAGGTTAAGACCATAGGAGGTTTCTCAAGCCACCATCCAGAATAAGAAAGCAAAGTCCTGCTCAAAGAAACCAGTCAAGAGACCCATTAGGGAAGCTCTGAATCCCAACAAGAGTCAGCTCCATGCATCTCCCAGGCCCCAAGGCCAGGGAGCTCCCAGCAGAAGCAAAGCAGCTGGGATGAGATGGGTCCTTCTCTCCACCTGCACCTCTACCTTCCTGCACAGGAGCGTCTGAAAGAGACTGGAATCTGGAGAGGTAGAGAAATTAAGAAAAAGCCATTTGCATCCCCTGCAGCAGGGCCAAGATGGGAGGGAAGAGAGAATACACACCTCCAAATTGAGCTGCTCACTTGGACCTGACATACTAATTACAGAACTGAGAGACATAAGCATCCACGCAACAGTCTGTTACCCTAGACTGGGCAGAGAAGGGGTGGACCTGGCAGAGTCGCACCTCAGGGCAGCACAAAATTGCCACCGCTTCGCAACCTTTAGAGGCAGCAGGAGGCAAAGACACAGCTGCATCTGCCCAGCAGCCATGCATGCCACATGCTGATCACAGTATTAACAGGGACTAATTCTCAATGTCCTTTGCAGGGACTGAGAGCTAGGAGATGGACTCCCAAATCCACTCTTCCTGCTGCCACAAATGCAAAGCCATGGCTGAACCCAAGGTTGTGGAGAAGCTACATCCCCGGCTCTATGTGGTAGGGGAGCCTTGCTACCAGGTGCCGGTGCAGCGTGTGTGGGCAGGAGGGGTGCCTTCAGCTTCCAAGTCTGCTCCTGTGGACACGGGGCGTGGATTCTCCCACACCCCCTCCCATTCTCACCAATGGTTCCCTGTGCCAGGACTGGGGTGCCAGCTGCTGGGAACTTGGGTCCCTGAATCAGTGCATAGAGCGGAGGTGGATGACCCATGCCCGGAGCCAGGACGGAAGAGAGAAATATGTTCCTTTTGGGGAGGCATAGCTCTGTGGCTTTCTTTGTTATGGCAGCTTTGCCCTTACCCTACTGAATGCAATAGGAAGATGTGAAATCCGGAGCAAGCATGTGCTGTCTAGCCCTTCAGTGAAACATCGGATTTGCAAAGGAAGGTCCAGAGTTGACATTTGGGGTCGGGACTGCTAAATTGCTCTACACAGTCAAGTCCGAGCGTTTTCTGGCATCACCAGTGATGGGAAGTGGCAGTAGACACAGCGGAAACCAAACACTTCAGAAGTCAATCAGGTTTGGAGGGGCTGAAAAGCTGAGGAGCATTTTTTAAGGAAACACAGCCTAATATTCAGTGTTAAATGAATTATTAGGTAAAATTTGGTGTAACCTCCCTCACTATAACGTTGAGTGTTTCATAAAAATCTACCACACAGAGCTGCTTTGTGTGTGTGTGGCTTGTTTTGTTTATGCTACATTAGCACAATAAGGAAATATATGAATTGTGGAAGTTTTCAAATATACATGAGAGAAAATGACAAAGCCCCAGGTAGCTATCACTCAGCTGCCACAACTATCCGGCCAAGGACGATCTGGTTCATCTCTATCCTCGCCTATTTTTTTCCCTCCTCGGGCGACTTCGAAGCAAATCCTTCATGATGGAAGTACTCTACACCACTTAGGAGGTAGTCTTGGCAAAAGGAAGAAAGTTGTAATGCAAATAATCAAATAATTTGATTTCTTTTGGCCAGATTGTTTCCTAAATAGTGTTGAAAACTTTCATTGGGAGACATGTAATATCCAGCTGTTTTTCATTTTATGATACCAATACCATTGATGATCAGTGCCTACACCATTATTTCATTAGCAGTTGCAAAACAGAGGTATTCTGATTTGATTGTTCCTTCGGCATCTACTCATTTCTATAAAGGGAAACTTCTTGTCAACTACTCAGTTACTGTGAGGTTTGGTCAGTGAGGTACGGGCAGGATAAAGATTGTTACTTTTTTTTTTTTTGCCAACTTTTGAAATAACGAATAGTTTTTCTAGAATCCAAAGGTTATAAATGAGGTCTTTTTATTATTATTATTATCATAATTATTATGTACTCCTATATTTAAATATATTTTAATGTGTTAAATATAGTACAGTTGTTATTTTTACCGATGGCCAAATTGCCCCACATTAACCAGTAGGAGCCCTTTTGACATGACCCAATAGTCTTGGAGAGTTTGTTTGCATGCAAAGGAATAAATAAGACAGATCAGTTTCACAAGATTGGGTCAAGGCCAGGGCAGAAATTATGGAGCAGTTTGAAAAAGCACAGCAGAAAATGATAATTTGACAAAGCCAGAATGCTAGTGAGGAATTACTAGAAACAAGCGTAGACAGGAATTCACAAAAACCCTGGTGAAGGCACTCAACTTCCTATAGGGCATGAGATAGAAGATGGAGCCCATTTTGTCTAAATAAGACAGGGAATGGGGCCCACTGGCAACATCTGGCTTATGCAACACTCTGCGGCAATTTTCTTCCAAGTTTTGCCCATCTTCTTATCAGTACCTTTAACCTCTTGGCATGTCCTCTGGTGCCCACCAATGCCAACTCCTTGTCAACATCTTTTCCAGAAAGCCTCTAGTCATTCTCAGTGAAAGATACACATGTTGATCCTAATCAGTTTTACATTCTCGCTTAATTAATGAGTGTGCCCCAATAACTCTGCTAAATGGCCAAAAAGAACAGTCTCCCTTCAAGGACGCAAGGTTTTCAAAGCAGCCTGGCAATGTGGTAAAGCTGAGAGTCATTCCTCTTGGATTCTCGTCTGAGGCTGTCAATAAGGAACCGTGTATGCTGGAAACGCACTTCCTGTCTGTGGGCCTGTGTCCTTGCCTATCCCAGAGGGTGAGAGTCATGGTGTCAAAGGTACTTTTCATTGGGACATTCTGTGATGTGGTGAAGAGACTTCAAGAAGTAAAGAGCATCATGTAAGCAGATACACTCAACTACACAATATCATTTGATTCTTTTTATAAGGTGTGTTATTAGAGAATTTATAGAGGATTCTTTGGGTAATACAGGGTTTATTTATTGAATATACATCCTGAGACCACCAGAAAGGAAGTTTTGAATCTAAATTGAAGCATGTGATAACCAAAGCTTATGGTCGATTAACATGCAAAAGTCCTTTTAAGATGCAGTCTTGCTCAACCGAAACACAGCAGAATGGCTTAAACAGGACTTGCTTTGATTAAATAATCATTTGCTTCCCGCTTAGACGACCTGGTAAAATTTCAGTTCTTTGAGTTGTCTCTTGTCTTCAGGGATCCAAACACAAAAGTGAGCATATTTTTTCATAATTTTTTCATAAATGAATTGGTCGCAAATGATTACCTTCCATACTGTTCTTCATAGCAAGTGCATTGTTTTATATTTCCACTAACAGTGAACAAGGCTTCCAAGTTTTCCACATCCTCACTGTTAATTTTTTAACACATTAACCAGTAGGAGTTATAATGACTATCATAACAGGTATAAGGCAAGACCACATTCAGGTTTTAATTTGCATTTCTCTGATAATGAGTGATATTGAGCTCCTTCTCACATACCTGTTGGCCTTCACTATGTCTTCTTTGGAGAAATGTCTCTTCAGAGCCTTTGCCAGTTTTTGATGGGGTTTTTTGTTGTTGAGTTACAGGAACTCCTTAAATCTTGGAGATTAACTCCTTAGCAGATACAGTTTGCAAGTATCTCCTCCCATTCCATAGGTTGCCCTTTCACTCTGTTGATTATTTCTTTGCTCTACAGAAATTTTTTATTATATATAGTCCCACTTGTCCCACTTTTTGCTTTGGTTGCTTTGGGCTTTCAGTGTCATATCCAAGAAATCATTGCCTAGGGCCAACATCAAGTTCCCCTGTTTTCAAAACTTGTATGAGTTTTATAGTTTCAGGTCAGATGTTTAAGACTTTAATCCATTTTGAGTTAATTTTTGTGTGTGATATAAGGGTCCAATATCATGCTTTTGCATGTGGATATCCAGTTTTCCCAACATGATTTGTTGAAAAAACTACCATTTCCCAATTGTGTATTCTTGGCACCCTTCAAGATGGAGTCTTACATAATGTAATACAATTGTGGAAGTAACATCAATCATCTTTGTCATATTCTATCGATTGAAAGCAAATCAGAAGCCCCACTCACACACAAAGGGAGTGGATTATATGAGAATGGGGATACCAGGAGTCAGGGATCATTGGGCACCACCTGTCCTTCATAGATTCTTCAATACTCCTTTCTCAATAATCAGTAGACTGAGTACACAGATAATCATCAAATATACAGAAGAATTGAACAGCATCAACCAACTGACTTAAAAAGAATACTTCATTCAATAACACAAGAATACATATTCTTGGGGCACCTGGGTAGCTCAGTGGGTTAAGCCTCTGCCTTCAGCTCAGGTCATGATCTCAGGGTCCTGGGATTGAGCCCTGCATCAGGCTCTCTGCTGAGTGGGGAGTCTGCTTTCCCCTCTCTCTCTCTGCCTACTTGTGATCTCTCTCTCTCTCTCTGTGTCAAATAAATAAAAATCTTAAAAAAAAAAAAAGAATACTTATTCTTCTCAAATACCCATGAAATTTTCACCAATATAAACAATATTCTCGGTCAAAAAACAAATTTTAACAAATTTTAAAGAATTGAAATCATTCATAAAATATTATCTGACAATAAAAGAATGAAACTAAAAATGAATTTACATTGATTAACTGAAAAATATTTAAACATTTGGATACTGAACAATGTACTTCTGAATAATCCATGGATTAAAGAGGAAGTCCTAAGGCAAATTAGAAAATATTTTGAACTAAATGAAAATGCAGATGTGCATTTTTTAAATTTTATTATGTTGTGTTAGTCACCATATAGTACATCATTAGTTTTTGATGTAGTGTTCCATGATTTATTTTTTAGATCTGCATTTTCAAATGTAGTTGAACACAGCTAAAACAGTACTTAAGGGAAATTTAGAGTTATTAATTAGCTAGTATATAAAAAATATATGTCTCAAAACAGCAATCTAAGCTTCCTGTAAAGTCAATAAAATTGAGAAAAATGATAGAAAAAAACCCCATAGATTCAAGACATGACTCTTTGAAAAGATTCCCAAAAAAGTGGGTAAACCTCTAGTTTAGATAGTAAAAGAAAAAGAAAAAAATATAAATTACCAATATAAGCTTGAAAAATGGGGTATAACTACAGATCCCACATAAATTAAAACTATGATAAAGGAAAAAAATATATGATAAGGGAATACCACAAATGGTTCCACAGATATAAGTCAATAATAGAAATGGACCAATATCTTGAAAACCAAAACTACTGAATTCATCTAAAATGAAATAGATAATCTGAACAATCTTATAACTATTCAAGAAAGTGATTTCATGGATGTCTAGGGGGCTCAGTTAGTTAAGCATCTACCTTCAGCTCAGGTCATGATCCCAAGGTCCTGGGATCAAGTCCCACATCATTGCTGAGCAGGGAATCTGCTTTTCCCTCTGCCTGCCGCTCCCCTTGCTTGTGGGAACTCTCTCTCTCTCTCTCTCTCTCTATCAAATAAATAAATAATTTTTTTAAAAAAAGGAAGAAAGAAAGTGAATTTATACTTTAAAAATTCCTGAAAAAGAAATCTCCAGGCCAGATGCTTTCATGTGAAATTCTACCAACTCTTTAAAGATGAAATAACATCAATCTCTTTCAGAATAGAATCTGACTTATTTTAAGAGCCCAGCACAGAACTAAAGATAATAAAAGAAAATAAAAAAACAGAGCAGTATGCTTCATAAACATGCATACAAATATCTACAACAAAATTTTAGCAAACTGAGGCCAGCAATGTATAAAAATAATAATATATCATGACCAAATGGAATTTATCCTAGAACACAAGGCTAGTTCAATACTGCAAGATCAAGCAATTATTGTAACATACCGTATTAGTAGTCTACAAAAGAAAACTCTCATGATCAAATCAACCAATACAGAAAAAAAATTTGACAAAATTTAATACCCATTTATGACAAAAAGTCTTCATGCACTAGGAATAGGAGAGAATCCTCAGTCTAATAAAGGGTAGCTACAAAAACCTACAGCTATCACCATATATAATGGTGAAAACCTAAATATTTTTATTCTAAAATTGGGAATAAGGCAAGAATGTCCACACTTTCTGCTCTTACTGAAAATAATACTGGAAGTCTTAGCCAAAATATTAATAATAAGGAAAAAAGTATATGTTAAAAAGAAAGAAAAAAAGTATTAATATTCACAGACAACATAATTATCCACATAGTAATTTCAAAGAACAACAGCAACAACAAAAAAAGACTAGGACCTAAGGATTATAAATGAGGTTAATAAGCAAATGTCAGGCTAGAGCTCTTCAGTGAGTTTTGCTAAGTCACAAGATACAAGGTCAACATTAAAAAAAAAAAATTACAGGGGCGCCTGGGTGGCTCAGTTGGTTGGACGACTGCCTTCGGCTCAGGTCATGATCCTGGAGTCCCGGGATCGAGTCCCACATCGGGCTCCCAGCTCCATGGGGAGTCTGCTTCTCCCTCTGATCTCCTCGCTCATGTTCTCTCTCACTGTCTCTCTCTCAAATAAATAAATAAAATCTTTTTTAAAAAAATTACATTCTCTGGAAACAAAGCATTAAAAACAATACCATTTACAATAACCCCAGAAATATTAAACTTTATAGCATCTATAGGCTGGAAATTATAAACTATTGATGACAAAAACTGAAGGCGACCTAAATAAATGGAGAAGCATACTATATTCATGGATTGGAAGACTCAACATATTAAAGATATCAATTCTTCCCAAATTATTTATACATTTAATGCAATTTCTACCAAAATCCAAGCCTGATTTTTTCATAGATACAGGCAAGACTACTCTAAAATGTATATGAGAAAGCAAAGAAACTAAAATAGCCAAAACAATTTTGAAAAAGAAGAATAAAGTCATGATATTCAAACTCCTCAATTTTAAGACCTACTATTAAAAAAAAAAAAAAAAAGACCTGCTATAAAGGTACATTAATCAAGACAGTGTGATATTGGTAAAGGAATAGATAGATGGGTCAATAGAACATAATAGTCCAGAAATGGACTCACAGGAATATGGCAAATTGATTTTTGATGAGGATTCAAAGAAGAGTCATTGGAGAAAAAATAATTTTTTCAAAAAATAATGTTGGAACAACTGGACGTTCATACACAAAAAAGAGAAGAAGGAAGAGGAGGAGGAGGAGAAATGAAGAAAAGAAAAGGAAATTTAACCTAAACTTGACATCCTACATAAAAATTAACTGAAAGTGAATAATCAATATAAACCTAAACTATAAAACTTTTAAAAGAAAAAAATTGGAGAAAATTGACATGATCACAGGATAGGCAAAGAATTTATAGACATGACACCAAAAGCACAGTTTATTAAAAAAAAATTTGATTAAGTGTACTTCATCATCTGGGCGCCTGGGTGGCTCAGTGGGTTAAGCCGCTGCCTTCGGCTCAGGTCATGATCTCAGGGTCCTGGGATCGAGTCCCACATCGGGCTCTCTGCTCGGCGGGGAGCCTGCTTTCTCCTCTCTCTCTCTGCTTGCCTCTCTGTCTACTTGTGATCGCTCTCTGTCAAGTAAATAAATAAAATCTTTTAAAAAAAAATGTACTTCATCAAAATTTATAAGTTCTATAATTTATTTTTTATTATCTTATTTTAAATCCAGTATAGTTAACATACAGTGTTATATTCGTTTCAGGTGTACAAAATAGTGATTGAGTAAGTGCATTCCCCATCACCTATTTCATCCATTCCCCCACCCACCTCCCATCTGGTAACCATCAGTTTAAGAACTTCTGTAATTTAAAAGACACTGGTAAGAGAATGAAAAGATAAGCCACAAACTGGGAGAAAGCATTTGCAAAGTATACATCTGATAAAGGACTTGTATCCAGCATATATAAAGAACTCTCCAAACTGACTAACAAGAAAACAAACCCAAAAATGGGGGAAAGCTATTAACAGACAACATTACCAACGAGGTGCCTCTAGCAAATTGGCACATGAGAAGAGGCTCAGTGTCATTCACCATTAGAGAAATGTACATTAAAACCACGATGCCACTACGCACCTAGGAGCATGGCTGATTGGTGGCGTTGGTGCTCTGCCCACAACACCCAGTGCCCGCGAGGATGCAAAGGAACCGAACCTCTAGCCCACAGCTGACGGGAATGCAAAATGGCCCACTTTGGGGAACGATCTGACGTTTCTTATTAAGTTAAACATACACGCATCATTCAAACCACAAATCCCACTTCTCAGGACTTACCCAAGTGAAATGAAAACCAATTTTCACACAGAAACTGTACCCAAAGGTTTCCTGGGACTTTTCCATAACTGCCAAAAATGAAAAACCGCTCAAAAGTGCCTCACACAGTGACTGAATAAGCAAACTGCTACAACCCGCGGAGGGAACAACGCTGCCCAGCGGTAAGGAACGAACTACTGATGCACAAGCATGTGGCCGAATGGCGACTGCACGGGCCCGCGGGGAAGAAGCCGATGACTTACAAGGTTTCACGCAGTCGGTTAGTGTTTGTCAGGAGCCGGGACGCCGAGGAGCTTCACGGGGTCATCCCACCTCCTGAGCATGGTTACACAACTGTACACCTTCTTTCAAAAGTCTCAGAAGTATTCACTCAAAGGATTGAATGTTATCTCAGTTTTAAAGTGGGAAAACAGGGCGCCTGGGTGGCTCAGTGGGTTAAGCCGCTGCCTTCGGCTCAGGTCATGATCTCAGGGTCTTGGGATCGAGTCCCGCATCGGGCTCTCTGCTCAGCAGGGAGCCTGCTTCCTCCTCTCTCTCTCTCTGCCTGCCTCTCTGCCTACTCGTGATCTCTGTCTGTCAAATAAATAAATAAAATCTTGAAAAAATAAATAAATAAAAATAAAGTGGGAAAACACACACATCTCTGGGGGAGAGGGGTGGGGGAGGGCCTGAGGGATCTGCCAGTGGACCTCGGTTCCTTCTCTCTCTCTCTCTTTCCCGGGCATGCGCGGAGCCCCGACTCTGCCCCAGGGCCGTGATCTCTCCCAGCCCCGTCACTAGCCCCAAGACGGCCCTTCGTGCTAGGCCACAGGCCTAGGGACTCCCAGAGCGGCACAGGCTGGGCATCCATCTGTGCAGTCCTCCTGGCCTGAAGCAATGGGGTTTCACTGCTCAGCTTCCAAGAAGTGTTTGCTTACACCGCATCAGGAGACCAAAGGAGAGCTCTCCAAGGCAGTTTTATCTTCGGTGTTCGGAACACCTTCGCAGTCCCTTTACAGAGCCAGCGTGAGAAAAAGAATGCAGGCGGTCTCGGTAATGCAAAAGCAGAGTGGGTGAGGCGCAATCCCCAGAACTCCTGGCCCAGGATAACTGTGGGCCAGGCCCACCCTGAGCCTATTGCCCACCTTCCTGCTCTCACAAAAATGTCGTAAGCATATCAGACAGTGCTGGAAAAGTAGGCCTGGATTTCCCGAAGCATAAAGTAATATACTCAGGGATCTTTCTGCCACATTTTGTCAAGCAAATTCTTTTGTCAAGCAAATTAAAAGTAGCTGCTAAAAATGTGACCCTGTTACTCTGATCAATCCCACTTGCTTGCTGAAATCTGCTAAGGGCAGTCACCTTCTCCATGGCTCCCCAGGGCCAAGAGCTATCCTGACATATATTAAGCTGCTAATAAACAGATGTTAAATCACCAAATGAATGAATGAACAAAGCCATTCAAAATTTATTTCTTAAAAGATATATCTACTAAAGGAAAGAACGTGTCAGTTGGATGCTTCTCCCTGGCATTGTTATATCTGAGGAGATCAAGAGAAAAATAAATTCTGGGGCACCTGGGTGGCTCACTCGATTAAGCATAGGCCTTGGACTCAGGTCATGAACTCAAGGTCCAGGGACAGAATTCTGCATCAGGGTCCCTTCTTGGCAGGGAGCCTGCTTCCCTCTCTCCCTCTCCTTCTGCTGTTCTCCCCAGTTGTGCTCTCTGTCTCTCTCTCTCTCAAATAAATAAATAAAATAAAATAAAATAATAAAAAACAAAGATAAATTCTCCTGATAGGTCGAGATGAGGGGATACCTTTAACAGCTTAGTTGACTCAGAAACATTCTGTAGGGCTCTGTAGGTGCACATACCTCTGTGAATCAGGAAGGCTTCCCAAAGCCTACACAAGGTGGGTTATGGGACTCAGATGTCTGCTAGACTTTCTAAGCTCTGATGTCTAGTGTTAAGTGAGTGAAAGTCCTAACTTCACAGTTCAAGAGGTTGAAAGCTTTCACCATGAGTTTCTAGATCTGAGGGGCTTGCATGGAAATGGCCATTACTCCTTCTGGACTTTCCTTCACTCACACCTTCCCTATACTACACCACATCAGCCTGGTCAGGCCTGAACTTCAGCTTTTCTCCCTATTCTCTCTCTCAAACTCACACACACCCCACAGAAACTTCTAGACCAAACACCTGTGAGTGCCGTAGAGTTCACTGATGCCTGAGGGAGGGGGTCCATGGAACCAGCTCCCTCAGCACACTGCACTACACACTCAGATTGTGTGTCGGACATTCCTGTTCCCCCTCAGTGACCGCATGCCCAGGGGCACCTTGCCTGACAGCCCCCACTCACTAAGAACTCAGGTTTTCACTGTCTTGCTCACCATCCCTCCTTCTTCCTTCTTCTCCCCTGTGTTCTCCTCCTTTCTCAAAGAACATAAAACAAATCTCTCTGGGCATCCCACTCAGAACGACTTGGGACCCCTGTATCACTATTTCTTTAGGGTCTTACCTTCTCCCTCAGTGACTTTGTAATCTTTCCCTAAAGTTCCTCCCCAGAAAGGACAGAGGGTCAGATGACCAGCTACCTGCTGGTCCTGCTCCAAGCCCAGCAAAGCTGGGAAGACGCCCAGGCCTGCGTCTGTCACCACCAACCTTATTCCAGCCATAGAAAAGAACACAAGTCCAAGGCTGTACCTTCTTTGCCTCACTTCCCCTTATATGTCCAAGTAGTTGGACCTAACCCTTCAGTTTCCTGGTTACTACCTAGTACAGGACTCCTTAAACAACTATCCTACACCTTGAGTGCATACATCCTGCCGTGTCCATCCATTCTCTCGGACTACAGGTTCTCACCACCCCCACCCTAAGGGACCCAGAACCTTCCCCCTTTCCCAGACTTTCAGGACTTCCAACATCATGTACCACCCCCTCGACATGTGCGCTACCCTTCTGACCTTCTGGGACCTCCCTGCTCTCTCCTCGGGGCCCTGGTAGCAGAGTCAAAAGTTAGGCTGCTTTGGAACTCCACGGAACTTCCATGGGGCTAAGCTGAGAAGCCTGTCTATTGCTGGGTGATGGGACATAATTACAACCCTCGCAGAGCTGGAGAACAGCAGGGTGGCCTCTGAGACCAGGACCATTGGGCAGTGGACCCTCAGGATCTAGGTGTCACTTAGAGACGCTTTATTTCTGTTTGTCAGAAATGTCATCGGAGTGGACTTTGTTAGATTAAGATGCTTGACTGCCATCTGCTGGAAATGTCTAATAAACGTACATACCTACCAAGTGAAGGACACCTCCTTACATGTGGAGCTCTTGTGCAGTCCACATCCTGAACCATGGTCTAATGTCCTGTCCTTATTACAAAGGACAGGCTCTAGTGACGGGCACAGCAGACACCAGGAGCTTCCGTGTGCACAGTACAGCATCGAACCATTGGCACAGCAGAGCCATATCTCCTTCACTGTGTGCCCCAACCCTTGCTGAGTCCAAGAATAATAAAATGGCGGGGGGGGGGGGCACTCCTCATGATATACGCAGCCTGTGAAAAAAAAAATTCCTGGAAAAAATTAACTCCCATATGTTGAGATCATAAAACTGCAATGAAACTGTACCCTGGAGAGAAGTCAGACCAGGGTCTGTGTGTCTTAACACTTTTATCTTCTGTATTCTGATGCTTTGACGCCTGGGGCCAGGCCAGCTCTGGAGGGATGGTGCTCTGGGGAAAGGCCCATTCCCTGAGATAACGAACTTACCTGTGAGTGCACTTTGCACATACAAGCCCACCAGTGCAGGTGCCAAGACCCCCACCTCCTCTACCAGGTCCTCACATGGCTCTCACACTCTGAGCCACTATCCTCCTGCCCTAAAACACCCCAGGGCTAAGTACCAGACAAGTAGGGGCAGCCCCTCTGCCCTCAAGCCCACTGGGGTGATACCAACGAGCCAATTCTAAAGGTGCTGACTCTGGCTCACCCATTCCTCAGAAATCACAGTAAAGCTGCTTGCACATGATTTCCCTTGTTCCCTGTGCCTCCCGCCCAACCTGCTGCTTCCCCATGTAGCCCCGTGAGTGCAGCAAGCCGCCTCCTCTTGGGAAAAAAGAGTAACAAACTAGCTTTTCATCTTCTGATCTTCTGGATAGATCTCAAATTTTCTATTAATACACTACATTTAAAACAGCCTGTAATCAACATATTAAGCAGCTGCCTGTTTCAAGATGAACACAGAATTCAACTGTCCTGGTTCTGGCTCCTCTCCAAATGCTGATAGGCTCCTACCACCTGCCCCACCTGGACCCACCTGACTCCCGACTGGTCCAGGGACAGCACACACACACACACACGACTTAGTTGCTGTGTCCTGATCTTACTTCTTTCTGGGCAGACAGTGTAGCTACACTATCTACAGCATCGGACAAACATTTGAAACAAAACCTCTTATTTTAAAAAGGCACTTTCTCACTTTCTAGCTAAGTTCATCCTCTTGGGAGTGGGTGGGGGTCAGCGAATTATACCTAGAGTTCCCAGTTCAGGATCTGGGATTTATCCCACCATTCAGTACTCATGTGGTAACAGGCAAGTTAGGGAGGGAATATGGGAGTTAAGAACAAGATCTTGGGAGCCAGCCTGTCTGGGCTTAAATCCTTGATCTTCCCCCTGATGAGCAGGGTAATACTCAGCAAGTTTCTCACCCTCCCTGGGGTCCAGTTTCCTCATCTGTAAGATGGGGATAGTAATAATAAAACCCAGAGTGCCCAGATGGCTCAGTCAGTTAAGCATCCAACTCTTGATTTAGGCTCAGGTCATTATCTCAGGGTAGTGGGATCAAGCCCTGAGTTTGGCTCCACAGTCAGTGGGGACTCTGCTTGAAATTCTCTCCCTCTACCCTGCCCCCAGTCAAATAAATAAATAAGTAAAATCTTTAAAATAATAATAATTTTTAAAAACCCATTTCATGGGGTTAAATAGGTAAATACACACTCAGTATTAAAAGTAATACCTAGTAGTAAGTGCTAGCTATGATTATCCAACCTTTTAAATAGTCATATGCCCTGACTGTAAAGTGGACAAAACAAATAGAACTGTTCATTGGGGTGTTGTGAGGATGAAATGTCACACCTCAGATCAAGTACTCAGTCCAAGAAATCACTGTCACCCATCCAAATCTCTCCTCCCTGCAGGGACCAGCCAAGACCATCTCTGAAGTCCCCCTCGCTGCTCTAGAACCTTCTGGCCTCTCTCATATTGAACAACCATGAGCACTTCCCATCATCATTGTAAGTCTCCTGTCTCTCCCCACCTCCCCACCTCCGTCTCCAACTCTCCCATGTGTGCATCTGTCCTGTTAGCTAAGTTCCACGACAGCCATCGTGGAGTCATGTACCTTTCCTGAAGCTAGGGCAGGGACTAGCTCCTTTCTAAATCCCATGAAACTTAATTACCACCCACTGGCCCAAAATGGAGGATCTTTGATCCCTTCCCAAGGGGTCAATATTGAGTCTTGGGTTTTAGCTTACACCAGCGGGGATAGGGACACAAGGGAAAACAGACCAAGATGCCCTGCACGTAGGTCTCAGGACTGGCATGCTGGTACTAGGGGCATTACAGAGTGTTGATCATAAGAATAACCCACAGCATGTTTGTTTGGTTTGGCCAAGTCTATTTCCTTAGACTTTGAACATGAATGCTCTTAGATATTTCCTAGTTTGCCACAGTCCCCACTCCTCCCTAATACTTTAAATCACTCAAGTATGTTACCTGTTTGGCCATTGCAGCCTTAGAGGTTAGGACCCCTGCCAGTTGCTTGGTGTTCAGGAAAACAATGACGTTACATTCTGGAAATCTGTCATTTTACCATGCGTTCCTAAATGTATGCTGTAACTAAAGTTGTCCATTTCCCCTGGAGACTCCAGTAACTGTTCTATGGGAGGTCACAGGGAAACTCAAGGGGTTTACCCTCTTTGTATCCTCCTTTGCACAGTCAGTGCACACTGTGCACACACAGTGCCCAGTCACTTTGAAGAGCAGTAAAAAGAGGAACCCCAACTGAAAAGTCCTCATAGCTCCTCCAAAGGGACCCCAGGTGGGTCTCCACTCTAGAGCTTCCAGCTTTCTCAGAACCAGGCACCTTGGGGGCAGCGAGCCCCAGCAGCCTCAGGCTGGCTCAAATCCCACAGGGGATATGGAACCGGGGATCACAAAGGCATTAGCAATTCATCAAATGTAATCACCGCAGATTGTATCCACAGGGACAGGATGGAGTTAAGAAGCTGCAGGATAAGTGGATACATTTCTGATTAGAATTTCTCAGCCCTTAGCTACCGAGTGTAATGAAAGTCATCACTAGGCAAAGAAAAGGAAGGGAGGGAGTGAGAGAGGGAGAAAGGCAGGCAGACAGACAATAGTTTAGTCCCACCCCATCTCTAATGGAGGGAGCTCAGGGTCCCTCCATAATTCATTTTCCACTGGGTTCCTGCAACCTCATACCCCTCTCCCCAAGGACTGGCAGCAGCATGATCCCCAGGGGTCTCTGTTTTTAGCACACTTCCCCGGTCCTCACCTCACATCGACTCAGCAGAACTTCTGGGGGCAGGGACCCATACACTGTATTTCTCATGCTCTCCCCGGGTGATACAAATGCACAGCCAGGTTTTTCAGAAGCCCTGCATCAAGGAAAGGCAAACAGTACTGATAAAGACAGCCATTTTGGAGTCTTTCTTTGACATTTTAAAAAGAGCTTTATACATTTTGTCCCCAGTATCACTAAGGGGCTCCCAACATTGCAGTATCAATCTATCCATAATTCATTTATTGATGCCCTATTTTGTGCCTTGCTTTATACTCTGCACCAGAGGAATAAGACATAGTTGCTACCCAAGAAGAGCTCAGAAGGGAGGGTGGTTTAGACAACTGGGGGAACCAGGGAAGGCTTCCTGGAGGAAGTGATATTGAGAGGATCTCAAGAGGGAGCTGGATGGGAAGGAGAAGAGTCTCCCCACACAGGGACATCACCAAAGTATCAAATATCCCAGTGCCATGGCAGAGACAGCTAGTTGACCACCAAATCCATTCTATTCTTCTAGTTGCCATGCTGTTGCTGGACATATGTCTGCACAGGTAAACACCTCACTTCCCAGCCTCCCTCTGACCCAAGTTCAGGCGGAAGGATGTGAACAGAAGTGATGTTTGCAACTTCTGGGGCATCTCCGAATTAAAAGGCCAACCCTTTCTTCTGGAAGAGTTTAACCAAAGAAGTAATACGATGCATTTGGTGTTTTTGGAAATTCCCTCTGGCAACCAATGTGGAAGGTGAATTGTCAGAAAAAGAGACAGGAGGCAGGGAAATTTGCAAGATTCCTCCCATTCTCCAGACAAAAATGTTCATGCTATATTCCACTAGTGGAAGAAGAGGATGGAGAGGTAGGGCACCCAGCATGCAGGAGGCAAAACAAGAGACCCAGAATGCCAGGCTGAGAGGAAGGAAGAGTACAAAGCCGAGTTGGGAGATTGACCTCATATCTCAAAATAACAGCTTCCTAGCTCGTGCTCCCCCCACCATTCCAGTCTCTCCTGCACAGGCTCAGCCCCATGGGAGACAGTGCCCCACAGCCAGCCACGGTCTCCTGCTAATGCCAGAGGCCACGAGACACGTGGGACACACACCTGAACATCCCTCAAGAGACTGTGCTGAATTCGCCAAGGGAAGCTCACCAGGCACTTCCAATCCTCTGGGGTAACAGGGGAAACCCAAAAAGTTTACCTCCAGATCCCTCAAGGGCATAGGGGAAGGCACAGAATGTCTCCAAATAACCATCTATAAGACAATGGGATCCTAAGAGAAGATGCTGAACTTCTTTCCCAAACAGTAAGTCAGAGAAGCACATCTGACCAGCACAGACAGAAAAAGGTTTAGAAGAGAGAACAAGAGGGGCCCTGCACACACTCCACGTGTTCGTCTTCATCCATCTCCTGACACCTCCGCTGGGAGGATTTCTCTCAACTGGAAAGAAATAACTCAGGGATCAGGGGTCTAATCGGCACTCTTGATCCGGAGTGTGACCTTCCACTTTTCTCTATTTATTTTTGAGATTAATCAGAGTCTTTACTGGGCTCGTGTCAATAAACAACAGGCTTTTCCAATATATGCCACCTGCACACCCAATATATCCAAGAAAATAAAAATATATCCACAGGGATTAGTAGCCATGAATCACCAGGAGCCAAGGCAAAGTGCTGTAGATTGTAATGGTCCCAACCATCCATCTCTCCAAATGGAAAAGAGGTCAGCCCAACCAGCCCCTGCTCCTGAAAAGGAAATGTTATCTCCCCAGCCATATTTTTGACAAATCATTTGCCTGAAGACTCGCTGTGTTTTGATGGCTATGTCATGCATAGAAACAGGTCTCGAATGTAAAATCTAAGAAACAAAGCAAATGAACAAACAAAGGGAAAAAAAGACAAACAAAACAACAGACTCTTGGGACATCTGGGTGGCTCAGTCAGTCAAGCATCCGACTCTTGATCTTCTCTCAGGTCTTGATCTCAGGTCAGGGTTGTGAGTTCAAGCCCCCCCAGCGTGGACTGTACTCAAAAAAAAAAAAGGAAAAAAGAAAACAAAACAGACTCTTAAATACAGAGAACAAACTGGTATTTGCCAAAGAGGAGGTAGGTGGGGGGGATGGATGAAACAGATGAAGGGAATTAAGAGTACAGGTACCATGATGAGCACTGAGAAATGTATAGAGTTGCACACCTGAAATATAATAGGACACTGTATGTTAATTACATGCTAATTAATTAATTAATTAATTTTTTTAAAAAGCCAGTCTGGAGGCTGAAACACTAGCCTACCTGGGATAAAGAAGACAAAGAAGGGAAGGAAGATGGAGAGGAAGGAGGAAGGAATGGAAAGATGAGAAGAATATACCAGAGCCCATTTGCTCTTCTCCCCAGTATGGTAGGGAAATCCCCGGTCCTCACCTGATGTCCCCAGACTTCCTGTCCCACAGCCACCTCCTTCCCTCACTGAGCAGCCTGCTCACTTCCTTGAGGGACTCCATTCCCTCAGCTGTGCTGCAGTGAACAGGAAAGGCCATCCTGGGTAAGCCCAGCCTATGATGGACATGGCTTTGCAAATCAACAAGGAAGGGACAGCTTATTCAAAACACAGTGCTGGAACAGTTGATAATTAAAATGGAAATCAGGAGAATCAGATTCCTGTCTCAGACTGCCCAAAACTAAACTGAGACCTAAATGTAAAAAGCAAAATTTTAAACTTGTAGGGAAAAAAAAATAGAGGATATCTTTCACCTCCTAGGTAGGGAGAACTTTACAAAGAATTCACAAACACAAACCACATAGGAGAACACTAGTAAACTTGGCCATATCAAACTTTTTAAACTTCTGTACAACAAAGAAGGTCATAAACAAAATCAAAACCAAGTTGAAGACTGGAGAAAAAAAATCATTAAAAAAATAAAGGCAGGCAAAAAAGAGAAACACTGGGAAGTCACAGAAGAAACCAAAGGGCCAGTAAACATATGAAAATATGTAATCAGGATCGCAAGGAATCAGGAAAATGCAAATTAAAACAACAAAACCAAGGAGCATGAGGGGAAATCTGGTAATACCAAGTGTTACTGAGAATGTGGAGGACCAGGAGCTCCACTAACAAGTAGCTGTTGCCTCCTAGGAACCTGTTGCCATAATTCTCCTTCTAGAAATGATCACTAGAGAAACTCACTTACGTGTCCAAGGAGACAGGTGGACAAGAATATTACCAGCATTTTTGTTTATAGTAACAAACAAATTGAAAACACACTAGAGGTATTGAAGAATGGATACATGGCTTGTGCTTTATTCACACGCTGAGAATTCCCCCAACATAGTCAAGGGGAAAAGCAAGGTGTGGAAGGACGCAATTCTGCAACACTTCCAACATTAAACATCAACATTTTACAGCACTGGTATATGCTGCCTGTGATAAAAAGATACATAGTAAAAAAAAAAAGATACATAGTAAGTATGTGAGACCTGCAGGGATGCCAAGTTCAGTGTGTGATTTACATCAGGAGGGAGACAGAAAGAGATGGGATCAAGGAAGGCTACATGGGGGAATTAACTGCATCTGGCCTGTGATAGGTCTTGTGATGCTTGAATCAATAGGGCATAATGATATAATCGATCAAAGCTGGGAGAAGGGTACACAATCATTATCTCATCTCTGTTTTCCTGAATTCTTTAAAACATTTTATGATTATTTTTTTTTAAGATTTTATTTATTTATTTATTTGACAGAGAGAGATCACAAGTAGGCAGAGAGGCAGGCAGAGAAAGAGGAAGGGAAGCAGGCTCCCTGCTGAGCAGAGAGCCTGATGCAGGACTCGATCCCAGGACCCTGAGATCACGACTTGAGCCGAAGGCAACGGCTTAACACACTGAGCCACCCAGGCGCCCCTATGATTATATTTTTAATGCGGGGTTAGTCTTAATCAGCTTTCTCCAGAGTATATCCAGTGAACTAGCATTATAATGACTGTTCTCCCAGAGAGATTCCATCATCAGGCATATCTACAAAGGCTGTCTTCTAAATCTCCCTCCTTGAGGATTCACATGCATGTGAACATATTCAAGGCTCTGAGAAGTCCTGCAGTAAAGAAATTTTGTTTGAGTTTGTGGATCTCAGCATTCCCCAAATGAAACGTGGAATTCCTTCTCAGCTTCTCCCCTTATAGATCTGGGGATCCTCAGAAGATCCTCTGGGAAATGCTGGACTAAAAGCGCTCCAGTATCTGTGCTGGGAACTCCATGTAACAAATGCTTATCGTATCCTGAGAATCTGATCTGTGAAGCCAGGCTGGTAGGTGGGTAAGAAGACCAGGTTAACCATACAGCTAGTCCCACGAGTCTCATGGGTTATCACAGCTAGTGTGCATTCCAAGGAACAGTGAGAAGAACACACCAGAAGTAATATTAAGACAGTGTCAACACTAGAGGTGTTTCCCTTTCATCTGAATCATCCCTCTTCACCTACCCCCAAAACTGCTCCTCCTCCTATACATCCCATTTCGGTCAGTGGCACACCATTCTCTGCATAGGCGTGCTGGGCTCCTCCCAGTCTGATCACTTTGCCTACTGTCCCAGTGCATATTCCACGTTCTTTTAACCCCTTTCCCATTCCCCGGCCATGCCCCATGCCAGTCTCTACCACCTGCAGTCCAGGGGAGAGAGCCAGGCTCCTACTGGTCCTCCTGCCTCCCACATCCTTCCTTCCAGCGGATCCTCCATGCTGCCAGTCACTCCTTCTAGAACATGAAAGTGATCACAGCACTTTCCCAGGTCCCCACTACCCTCAAGAGTGAGCCCTCTGCACCCTTTGAATCCTGCTTTCACCCCCATCTTCATCCCTCCTAACCCCGTTCCTCCTCACAACTAAAACCCCAGGTGATTCTAAATCCCTAATTGCTGTTCCCAGGACATGGCGCTGGCTTCCCACCTCCATATTTATCTCCTCTCCCTGGAACAGTCTCTCTCCTTCCTGGCCTGGCCAGTCTCCAGCTCAGACACCACCTCCCTGCTTGGTACCCTGACTGCCTTTCCAATGGGCTCTCTGTGCTCCTTGGAGGTACCTTTCTCACATGGGCACATGTTGAAACAAACCAAACAAAAAAAAGCTAACGGCTGCTTTCTCGAGCTCGGCCCATGACTGGAAAGAAAAGAGAGTGAGAAGACAAGAGGCAGGTATAGGGACAACCTCTAAAATTTTGCTCATGGCACCCTTGGGATCTTGGCAGATTTAAGTGTTCTAAACATTTTGACAGATAGAACAAGACAAGTCTAGATTTTGGAATGGGATATTAGATTTCCTTTCGGACCCACAGGAACGATAAAGCATTGTAAAACTTTGAAGTTCATAAAATTTAAGATTTTTCTATTATTTTTTCCCAGTCGGCTTCCCTTCTGCCCCTCTCAGCCCAACTAATGAATCACATAGAATGAATCTGAGCTTTGGCCCCCATGCTGGGGATCAGCGTGAGCTAGAGAATCAGGTGGTGAGCTCAATCAAAATAATAGAACTGGATTCAAATCACATGGAATTTTATATTTTTGCAAAGCACCTTCTCACACCCTAGTTTGTTTAGCTTTCACACGCATTATGAGATAAATACAGCAGGGGTTATTTCCATTTTGCAGAAAGGCAAAGTGAGGCCAGAGAGGTTAAATGGCTTGTTTGAGTATTTGTGGGTTGAATTTAAAATTAAAGTGATTGCTTATAATGGTTAACGTACATCATTGACTATATAAAAATTACATTCCAAGCTTTCCATATTTAATCTCATTTTGTCTTCCTGATCATGTTATGTTATGAGGCAGGCACTATTCTTGTCATAATCATTGAGCAATGAAAAAATAGAGTTCCTTTTCAGTCGACCATAATCTGTACACCAAGAAGGAGACCCTATAACCCATGGCTCTTCGTTATAAGTGACAGAAATTAACGCTCACTGCTTTAGAGAGCATATTTATTAAAAGCAATTGGTTTTAGGTGCAAATGGCTTCTTGGTGTCAGAAAAAAAAGAAATCTCTTGCTTTCATAGCTCACCTTTATCATAGATTAATATTCACTCTTTTTTTATCTGAATTTTCTCTCCTTTTTTTTAATAAATAAACTTGGACTTGAAAAAGGGCCATATTCTGCATGTATCTCCCAATTAGGAGTCTATTGATTCTCACTTGTTCCATTGGAAACACCTTTCCAAATTGTAGCACTTGCATGAACTTTTTAAATGAATTTTGCAACCTATTTGGAAAAAAGAGAAAGTACATGGGGCAACTAGAACCAAATTATAGAGTTGTGGTGGTGTATTTTGCCATGGCCTCTTTACCTTCCCCCTTCCTCAGGGTGAAGCCTTCCTTGATCCCTGGACCTTCTGACCCTCTGGGCTCGTGACCCCCTGACTTGCAGACACAGTAGTTGGGTGCTACTCTCCCATGTCCCGTGCATCCCTGGTACATACTTAAGCATATATCACACTCCATTTTATGCTTTCATGGCATATATGTCTTAAAGCTTCATGAAAGCAGAAATTATAGTTTATCTCAAGTAACATAACTCCAGGACATAACACTATGCCCAGAACATATGCGATCCCAGTATGTGAAATTCATTTCGAGGACTTACCTATCAGAAGCTTAAATGTGCCCACTGATTTCTCAGCACTGATTAAAGAGCAAGAACTTGAATTCTCCCTGCCCAATATTTACTGATGACCCGGTTGTAGAAAACAGTATTTAGACACATTCACCTGAGTATTTCAGTCCATTTATTTTTCTAGATTAGAACTCACAGGGAGCACCTGAGTGCATCAGTCGGTTCAACATCTGCATGACTTCAGCTCATGTCATGATCTGAGGGTCCTGGATGGAGCCCAACATGGGGATCTGCGCTCAGAGGGAGTCGGCTTGTCCCTCTGTCCCTCCCCCTGCTCATGTCTTCTCTCTCTCTCTCTCTCAAATAAATAAATAAAATCTTTTTTAAAAAGAAAGAAAGAATTCACAAAATGACAACCCAAGGCTCAGGTTGGTCCAGTATTTAGTTTGGTCTTTACAGTATTTTAAGTATGACTGAACTGCCCTTACCAGAGCTGGTACTACACACCACTCCCTCTTGTCACACACTGGATGCGAACCATTACTACCTGCCCCACTCTGAAGATATTTGGGGTTAGATCCCTCCCACTTCAGATATGCTTGTATGTGACCTTCAGAGTAAGTTCAAGATCAGACGCTTCATGCCGAGGCACCACTGTTTGGGAACCATGTCAATTTGTGTTTACTCAACAGAGCTTAAATGGTGCACTTTCAGCCAACACAAGGGATGCCAGACAAATGAGCCCATGAAAGACCCTGCTTTCTTTCATCTTGTGAGAATAGCTATGATGGTGTGGTCCTCAGAGGGAGGAGCCTATGAACTTAGAGCAGAGCCCACATTTTTGCGGGGAATATCTGTGCCTCTCCTGAGCTCTGGTTTATGGCTGCTCTAGAATTCCATAAATCCTGTCAAGGTAGTTTTCTCTTGAGTTGGCACCCAGAAAAACACATAGCTACCATTCTGTTCCATCTCTAGGAAACTGAGACCCGTGGATATATTTTGGGCAAGAACCTTTCCACTGGTTTTGCTCCTTTCCGTTGGTTTTCACTTCTTGTTTTTTTTCTTTTTTTTTTCTTTTTTTTTAATGTATTTGAACTGCACATATCTTTCTAATCAGCATTTCTTAAAAATATATATATAAGTTAAAAACAATGATACAAAGACCAGTTGACTAACTGGTGTCTTGGGAGCTATCAAAAGGACACACTAGATGGAGAGGTAGGAAAAGACGAGCAAAACCCACTCTAGACTTAGTGGAGAACCCAAAGCCCTTAGAGCACCAGAAAGGTGCTCAGTGTACACCTATGGAGAGTTTTTAATTATTTATTAAAAAAAAAATCTCAGAACTACACACAACTACATCAAGAAAGGTTTTGGTCTCCCCGTGTGATCTGTGATCTGGCACAGAGTAGGAAATAAATGTTTGTTGAATAAATAAAATGAGTGAGTAAATAAATTGAACAAAGGAATGAGCAAGGTGGCTAAGGTCTGGAATGGCTAGACTCTGCAGACTTACAGAGCAGGAAGTAGCATTTCTGGGACAAAGGAAAGTCCGCCGGAGATATGGCCAGGAGACAGAAGAGAACTTCATGCATATTCTGGTAAGACCAGCCTAGGAGGGCGCCTGGGTGGCTCAATCAGGATCAAGTCCTGCATTGGGCTCCCTGCTCAGTGGGGACTCTACTTCTCCCTCTGCCCTTACTCTACTCTCGTGCTCTCTCTCTCTCTCTCTAATAAATAAATAAAATCTTTTTTTAAAATAAATACATAAAGACATAAGTACATAAAATAAATACAGAAAGACAGCACACAGCACAAAACCCAGCCAGACACAGGAAGGATGGTGGCAGAACCAGAGCAACAAAAATTTGACCACGGCCTTGACCACTCAAGTGCAGCTTCAACACTTGATCATTTCCTTACACCCTGCCACGTTTGATTTGCACTCTGCAGAACAGCTATCCCTGAATTTGGCCAACAGATCCTCTGGAATTTTCTAGAAAAGCAATGCAGAAGTTGTTACAGCAATGCTCTCTGCTCCAGAGCTTCCAAAATGCCTCTAATTCCAACTGATATTCATGTTCACAAGGGTCTCTTGAGACACTTGATAATCCCCAAGTTTCTGAACATGCACAGCGTGCAATGTCCCCATTGAATGCACAAAATATAGCTAAAACATTTAAGTAGCTTTTTAAACCGTCAGTGAAGATTATTATGTACTCCAAAATGAACAGAACTCCAAGCCCGGCGAGAGCTGTGCTGTTGCGGGCATGGCTGGGTCTGCTCACGAGCTCCTGCCGCCCGCTTCATGCCACCCCTTTTGGCACTTTCCCTCTGCAAATGACCATTCATCACGCATGAAGGGTGCTTTTCCGTGCTTTGTGAATAAATAGTTAAAGCCACAAATGTGAAACCACCAATCTAACGTCATCCTTAATCCAAAATGAACTTTCTTTAAGATTTGTTTATTCGAGAGATAGCGTGCACACACGAGCAGGGGGAGGAGCAGGGAGAGGGAGAGAATCTCGCGCAGGCTCCTCTCTGAGCAGGGAGCTCACTGCAGGGCTCCATCCCAGGACCCTGAGATCATGACCAGAGACAATACCAGGAGTCAGACACTCAACCGATGAGCCACCCAGGTGGCCCTCCAAAATGGATTTACCACAATCGTCCTCTCCCTTCCTTCTCTCTCATTCTCTCATTCACTCGCTCTCCAGCCTCAGAAGAAAAACTGTTGAAGAACAGACATTAAAATCCTGAGCAATAGCTTTAATAATCCTAGAGAGTCAAGCATCTCAGAAAAGTACTAACAACAGCATCAGGAAGAAATCAGAATACCAGTCACAATTCTTTTTTTCCAAATTATCGAAATAACTCAACTCTCACTCAATATCATTTGTGTTTTCTTCATTAACTCTGAAGTTTACCTCATCTCATTTCCCTTTCTCCCTTCAAATATATCTATATTATTCTGTCAGTAAAGTTCGGTATGAAGGGAAAATTCAGGCTTCCAATATTGAATCCGAGCTTCACAAATAGAGTGGTAATGGAAAAGTCAGACAGAAAACCTTTGTAATAATGGACTCAGACAAAAATAAAGCTCTGAAATCGGCTGGAATACTGAAGTCTAAATTGTTTATGGAATCAGTTATGCTCTTGGACCTGTGGGGCCTCACAGCTTTTGATTTGGGCTTGTATGTGTGTATGTGTGTGTGTCTGTCTGTCTGTCTGTCTGTCTATCTGTGTGTGTGCACGGGTGCTGCTCAGTAAGGACAAGGAATGTAGAATTTACTGTCTCCCAAGTTAACAAAGTTCTTTTTTTTTTTAAGATTTTATTTATTTATTTGTCAGAGAAAGATTGAGAGACAGAGAGAGCACATGCAGGGGGAGCAGCAGAGGGAGAAGCAGGCTCCCCACTGAGCAAGGAACCAGGACTTGATCCAGGACACTGGGATCATGATCTGAGTTGAAGGCAGATGCCCAACTAACAGAGCCACCCAGACATCCCCACTCATTCATTTAAAACCCACTTAGAAGAGCACTGTTCAACATAAATAAAATTCGAGCCACGTATTTAACTTTTCTTTTTCTTTTCTTTTTTTTTTTTTTTAAAGTAAATTCTATGCCCAAGGCAGAACCTGAACTCTCAGCCCAGAGGTCAAGAACCGCATGCTCTACACGGACAGAGCGAGCTAGGTGCCCTGGCATAGTCAATTTTCCTAGTACCCGGATTTAAAAAGTGAAAAGAAACAGTTGAAAATAATGTTCAAAGTATTCCTATTTAATCTGATGAATCCAAAACATGATCACTTCAACATAGAGTCAATGTGTCCAAAACGCAGGGTATCTTTTACACACACAGCACTGCTCAGTAAGGACGCGGAATGCCCATCCGGAATACTTCATCTGAATTTAGTTTGTCAAATTTGCAATCGGAAGAATGGATTCACTTGCCCAAGTTGTTTCAAGCACACATTAAGGCTCTCTAATAACTGAATGAAGTGTCCATTTTTTAAATTTTAAAGTTAAATTAATTAAAATTCAAAAAAAGTACAAATTTATTTCACTCATGCGAGCCACATGTCAACCAGTCCAGGCAATGCAGGTTTAAAGAGGAGGCCACTTTTACAATGTACCTAAAGAGCTGGGCGGTGAAGCCAGTCAAACCTAGACTGAAAATCTGGCCAGCATATCTACTAGCTGTGTGACCTTGGGCAAGTCGCTTAACCTCTCTGAGTCTCCTGTTCCTCTCCTAGAAATCGGAGCTAATAATGCCTACTTCACAGGGCTGCTACGTGAGATCCTAGCTATAAGGGGACCCCGGCCTTAGGTACGTAATAAACGCCACCCCACACTCACCCATCATAACCTCTCCACCTCCCTTTTACAAAAACCTATTTCACAAGTAGATAAGGCAATTAACATATAAATTGAATTTAATCAAGTAAAGCACTGCGAAGACTCTGCTCAGTCTTGTGAGCTACCACTAGAAGCTAGCTTGTGTTCCGCCCTCCAGCCCCTCTGTTCTAGAGGGTACCACGGACATTGCAATTACCTGCTCACACACCCACTCTCTCTCTGGACTGAGAAAAATATTTATGGGTTTCCACTCTGCAGAGCCAACACACACATGCGGCCTGGCACACCCCAGGAGCTCTCAAAAACTGGCTTTTCAATGAAAGAATGAATCATCCTATGATACTACCTGTGGAAAAAGGGGCAGGGGAGAAAGACTTGCCAAACGTGTAAATCTCGCCCCCACATCATCACTGGAGATGGGGGGGGGGCGGTGCAGGGAGGGGATGTCCGCTTTAGCAGAGGCCCATATTATCCAAGCAGCTTTTCCCCAAACACTCTGACCCACGGTGTTCTCAAACTGTCCTGAAGTCAGGTGCATTTTGGAGAAAAACCCAACGATTCTGCATATAGTCCTGTGCATGAAATTCTCCTCCAGTCCCTCCACCGGAAAGCACCAGCTCTCACCTCTTGCGCAATGTGATTCCTGAGCCAAAAAAAAGCCTTTCCTGCCTTCTTCCCCTTTGGGCACACACCTATTCTTCCCTCAGATTCAGCTTATTCACTGCTAACTCCAAGAAGCCACACCTAGCTGCTTGCCTCCCACTATGGGGCCTCATCCACAGCATCCGTGTTGCCCTTAAAGGTACTAGGGTTTCAAATTGTTCCTTTAAATATCTGTCCCCTCTCCCAGGACCTGCGTGTGAACCCCTTGAGACCCAAGTTCTGCATCCCCAGGGTCAGTGTTATGCCAGGGGCTGGGAGGAGGGGACAGATGGTGAGCGGGAGGGGGAACGCGGTCAGTGTTCACGGAACTGAACTGGATTGGATTGAATTAAAATCTCCCAAGCCTTGTGTGTGAAATTTTAAATGACCAAAGATCAGAGAACTGAGTTTTGTAGTCTCATGTAAGGTTTTCTAGAACTTCATTTTTGTGACATGTCATCATTCCAGGAACCAGGACCCCAGCTCGTGCAGGAGTGGGAGGTGTCTGAGGGAAAGAAGGTAGAAAGTTCCACTCTGGGACCTGCTGTTAGCCCAGTGCCCAGGCATCACCTAACGTGCCACACCACCACATGCTCGCCGCTATTCTCGGCAGCTACTTTTATTAATTACATGCATACACTGAGGCTCAATGAGCTTAAATAATTTGGCAGAGTTTTTGAGGACATCAGAATTCAAGTCCATCTCTTTTTTTTCTTTCCATGCCCCTGTACTGCTTCTAAGGCTGGAATGACAGCTCAAAGGACAGGTAAGACACAGGGAAAGGAGAGGAGGGGGTTTCACATCTGTCCAAGGGCCAATCCTGCCTGCCCACATGAGACAGAAGGAAGATAGTTCACTGTTTAGCTTTAGAGAGAAAGAGATGGCCTGCCAATCTGGTCATTGGTGCCGTATGTAACTGCTGAGTCCTTCACTTAACGTCCAAGTCAAGAATGCGGGAGGCACTTGCAAGAATGAAAAGTGCATGAGTTTGAGCACCCATCCGCCCCATACCATTGTCTAACTTTGGACACTATTCCCCTGTCTTCAGAGAGTAGCGACCTACCATGCACATTAGAGCCCAGCTATGTGAAGAACCAGGTAGGTAAGCAATGAATCATCATTACGGTTCTTGGTATTATGAGCAGAACTGCCAAGTCAAACAAGGGTCTTGCCCTCTGTGAACGTATAGTCTCATAGGGATGACAGCAAGGAAATGGAAGCAGGTCCTGCCGCTCCCCCTCACCCCAGCAGAGGATGTGTTCTTGAGCCCAACCTTCCTGCACCAGCATCTTCCTTCTCTGTCTCACTCGTGATCTAGAGACGTCCCAGAAGTGATGCCAGGGCTTTCCGCATCACTGCTGACCATTACGTGCGCTGCCCGCAAAGCTGACAGCATGATGGCTCTGACAGGCAGGAGCCAACCCAGTGCCTACCCCAAGAGGAAATGAAAGCCAGCCTCCCCTCGCCTGGGCACAGGCTCTTCACTGACGCTCCAGTGTGCTGGTTGTGTGCCTGACTTAATGTGACGCAAGGCAAACAGTAATTAAACCAGCCAGCTTGGCCCAGGCACTCAGGCACGCAGAATGGGCACTTGCATGGAAAGGGTTCCAAAATGATACACACAGTTGTTTCTTTCTCTCTTTTCCACCCTGACAACATTGTGACTAATGGCTTTACTTTGGGAGTTTTGGGATCAGTGAGTCCATTTTAGGGTCATTAGTGAGGGGGGAAACAGCCCTTCTCATTCTCAATCTGTTTGTCTCACAGTATTTTTCTCTCCCACTCTCTCCATTGCTCTGACGATCAGCATGAGCACCCTGGCTGTGTGATGCCATTTGGTCTGCACAGTCTCCACAGACCAAATAAACAGAGGCAACGTTGAGAGGCAGGCCATTCCAGCCTGAAAGCCTCGAGTTGTGGTATAGGCGGCAGTCAGTCTGTCTGCCCCGCATGGTGTCCCCCACCTCCAGCCCTCCTGTCCCCACAGGAATCTGCTCCCTCATCACTTGCTGAACACGCCACAAGCCAAAGGATTCCCCTCCCCCGCCACAGCTGACTAAACCCAGAGTCAGTACCTGACATAAACCAACCAAGCCGCAGGCTGACCCGGAATCAAGCACACTCTCCCTAGAATCAGAATTAAGGGAGGCAGCTATGCTCGTCGGGGATGGGAAACGGGACCCTCGGGTCATGCCCACTCAGGGCTGTCGGTCCTTCTGGTAAGATGCATGGCAGGAGGCAAAGAGCAGCGTAAGTGTGGGGCAGACACTGATGGACAGCGGGGTGGGAACTGATCAGCCCAAGAGAAGTTTGGAGAGAAGCAGCCAGAACACTTCCCACTGCCTGTGACTAGAGCCGTAAGGTCCCCTGGATGAGGCAAGAATATTTTATCTGGAAGGGCCTGGAAATTTCCCCAGCATACCCCTTCTTTTACAGATGGGAACATTTCCCACACAGGGAAACAGTGACCAGAGCTAGCCAAGATTAGGCTGTGATGGTTCATGTGATTATCAACTTGGCTAGACAAAGGCACCCAGCTGTTTGGACAACCACCAGTGAAGACATGCTGTGAAGGTACTTGTAAAATGTGATTAACATTTAAGTCAGTAGGCTCTGAGTAAAGGAGATTACTCTCTATAATGTTGATGGACCTCAGCCAACCAGTTGAAGACCTTGAGAGCAAAAACAGGTTTTCAAAAGAAGAAAGAATTCAGGCTGAAGACTGCTAAGTGAAGCTTTGCCTGAGTTTTCAGTTTGCGGGCCTGGCCCTGTGGGGGGCAGACTTACCAGCCCCCCAGTCATGTAGGCCAATTCCTTAAAGTTCTCTCTCTTTCCTTTCTCACCTATCTCCCCCATTTCCTGACGAATGCATGGACTCTGAGTTTTCTGCTAGTTTTCTGGAAAGAGAGCTCTCCAGGGAGAAGAAATGGATTTCTTCACATCAAGAAATAAAAACACTATCCTGAATAGTTTCTGCATAATATCCTGTATTACACAGCTGATATGTCTAGTGGTCATGAGTGGCTCTGGATCCAGCTCCAGCCCTGAAAGATTCCAGGGCTCGCACCTCTCTGCTCTTCCATTTTCTCCTCTGCTAAATGAAGATAGTGGTAGCACCCGGTTCTAAGGAGACTCAAGGGAGTAAATAAGCCAAGCACGAGAAACCCTTCGGAGAGGCCCTGGAGATCGACCTCCATACGTGGTAAATACTGTCGGTGTTGTTGCTGCTAATAATAATAACTAAAAGCACTTCAACACATTCGATCTTTCAACAGTGCATACTGAGTATGAACTGGATCAGGACACTTTCCACTGCAAATGGCTGACCTAGTCAGCGAGAGCCTGTTGGCACGCGTCCCTAGGAAATGCAGCACAGCAGGATCCTGCACCCCAGGACGTCATCAGGGCCCCCTCTCTTCTCTTTCCCACTGAGCTTCAGCTTTATTCTCAGCTGAGGTCTACCCATTGGGTCCCCATGGCCACCGGCTGCTCTAGGCCCAGTCTACCCTGTCCAAGGCTTTCCAGCAAAAGTCCCAGAATTGAGTTCTATTTGCTTTAGACTGGGTCACACGACCCGCCCTGGAACCAGATTCTGTGACTCTGATTGGCCAGGCTGAGGTCACATGGCCAGCTGCAACGGTGGGGTGGGGGCATTACAGAAGCAGATGGTGTGTAAGCAGGGGTATTGGAGGCTGGACGGGCAGATACAGCAGTGGGCCACCGTGGACACGTTCCCTGCACCACCCAGGACTGTGCTCTGAGCTTTACACCACAAATCAGCCTGTCTTCAGACTGTCCTAGGCTGGATTCATCGCCATAAGAAAAGCAAGCTTAGAGTGTTGGAGCCACTAGACCAGCTAAAATTAACAAGTCAGGAAATGACAGATGCTGGAGAGGATGTGGAGAAAGGGGAGCCCTCCTACACTGTTGGTGGGAATGTAAGCTGGTGCAGCCACTCTGGAAAACAGCATGGAGATTCCTCAAAATGTTGAAAATAGAGCTACCCTATGACCCAGCAATTGCACTACTGGGTATTTACCCCAAAGATACAAACGTAGTGATCCAAAGGGGAACGTGCACCCGAGTGTTTATAGCAACAATGTCTACAATAGCCGAACTATGGAAAGAGCCTAGATGTCCATCAACAGATGAATGGATAAAGAAGATGTGATACATATATACAATGGAATACTATGCAGCCGTCGAAAGAAATGAAATCTTGCCATTTGCAATGACGTGGATAGAACTAGAGAATATTACGCTGAGCGATATAAGTCAATCAGAAAGATAATTATCATATGCTCTCTCTGATATGAGGAATTTGAGAGGCAGGGCAGGAGGTCTTGAGGGTTAAGGAGGGAAAAAATGAAACAAGATTGGATTGGGAGGGAGACAAACCATAAGAGACTCTTAATCTCAGGAAACAAACTGAGGGTTGCTGGGGGTTGGGGGTAGGGTTGGGGTAGCTGGGTGGTGGACATTGGGGAGGGTATGGGCTATGGTGAATGCTGTGAAATGTGTAAGTCTGATGATTCACAGACCTGTACCTCTGGGGCAAATAATACATTATATGTTAATTTTTTAAAAATAAGGGTAGAGGGTAAGCCAGAAAACAAGTGTGTGTGGGTGGGTGTGTCTGTACATATATATGTATCTATATCATATATTATTATATTCTACATAAATACATAGGTATGCATATTGGAGTATGATATATTATTAGATACTGTATATTGTAGGGTGGAATAAAGGGACTAAGAGAATCAGAAAGGGCAGACATGGTGGTTGGGACAAGCCCACGAGGAAGAGATCCTTTAACAGAAAACTGAATGAAGGGAAGGATCCAGCCATGCACGGATGAGGTTTATTTTTCTTAAGCCCTTACTAGCACAGGCTTTGCTGATCTATAGGCAAAGATTTTGGCCTCAGGCCTTGTTTGCCCACCACCTCTGTACCCAACTCTGCCTTTTTCTGGGTCCACTTCACCCTCCCCTTTCCCACCTGCTCAGGCTCAGCCCCAGCACACCCAACAGCTGGCTGGACCCAACGGCTCAAGTGTGAAGATCTGTGAACAGCCTTGTAGGTAAGTGAAGGTTCCCCTACCCTTGTACCATTTCAATCTTACGTCCTCACACTGATACCTGGGTTCCAGTGGGAAGAGATTTTGTTTTGCCTTTCATGGTCTCCCAGACGTCTTCATTGCTGGGATCCCACCTTCCTTTTCTAAATTTTCTTCTTGGGGTACATGTCTTGGCCGAAGTTCTGTAACGGCTGTTCCCCATATTGCCTGTCCATCCTCTGGCCAGTATTTCTGACCATACCATGCCCCTGCACTCCTGCTCTGGACACCTGGGCCAGCCCTTCTGATGCTGCAGACCATGCTGGCCCCTCAGACGTGGGGGCCTTTGCTCCATTTTGCATGCTGCCTCCAGCCCACTCCTCCTCAGTGAAAGAGAAGTTCCAAAACCAAATTCCTGATACCTTCTTTGTGGAAGTGTTTACTGTCTCCAGAACCAGAAGAAGTTTGGTTTGGAGTGGCTCTCCAAAGGCCTTATTCCAGGGCACCTCGGTAACTCAGTCCGTTAAGCTTCTGTCTTCGGCTCAAGCCATGATCGCAGGGTCCTGGGATGGAGCCCTACATCCGGCTCCTTGCTCTGCTTCTCCCCCTGCCTCTGCCCCACCCCCTGCTTGTACTCTCTCACTCTCTCTCTCGCTCTCTGTCAAATAAATAAAATCTTTTACCAAAAAAAGTCTTTATTTCCTTCAGTTCAAGAGGCTGTCAATTGATCCTCATTCAGGACATTACCTTTTTAAGGTAACCAACCTAAATGTGAAAATTAAGTTGTTCCCAAGTTTCAGCATCATACAGCCGTCATTGAGACTCAGAGAAAGTTTTGTTGGCAGAAATCCATGGGTCAGGGCTTTCCTGATACACTTTTACCTCCTTGGCTGGAGCATCAGTGCCTCTGGTCTGTCACCTTACAGGAGTGGCAAAACCTCTGAAAAATAAGCTTAGGGTGGCCATGCACATCCTGTGCACTTGACTTCCTGACAGCAGTAAAAAAGGAGCTAACTGACCGTGTAGCCTAGGAGTCGAGCCGGGGAATACTCCATTTATGGAATCCTGGTCCCTAGAGGACTGTAACTTTCTCAGGTGACTCAGACACAGAATCCCAAATGAAGATCGGGACCGGCACCGTGCCACGCAATCACCATCACCACATGCAGCCCATGAGTGCTCACACGGTTTGGCTAGTCCACATGGACAGGTAAATACTCACCGGTGTAGAAGACTCACCAGATTGCTAATCTAAAGATAAAAATGGAAATACTTCATAATTGTTTAGTAATCACTTGATAGATTAACTAAGATATATTATTAAATTAATTTCTCTTTACTTTTTTACTGCAGTTACTAGAAAGTTTAAAACGACATATGTGGCTCGCATTCTTTCTCTTTTGGACATCTCTGCTTTACACACTCAAACCAAAAAAAAAGGATCCTGGGTCTCTGAAGACCTCAACAGATCCATGTGTGGTTTCTGTCTCTCCAAATTCCACTGGTTGATTAAACATCTAAAGCCCCCACTGCTCTCTCCTGACCCCAAGTCTGACCCTTCCAACTTCCCTAACCCTTTTTATTTGATTTCCTTAAAATCATTATGTTAAAAATCTGCACAGAATGTGTGTTCCATTATCAGCTATAATGTGAGGAATTTAAAAACAAAATGGAATTGCATTTAACTGTGCAAAATTTCAGTCTCTTCAAAAGTGTCAGTGAAAAAACAAAATTATCCCTAATTTTTCTAAAAAGTTATTCTTCTTCCAAGATAGGCAAACTTACCTATTAAAGTTAAGGCAGTATAAAATTACAAGTAATGAATATCAACTTCTAAAATGAGGCATGGTTGAATAAAACTTTATTTCTTTAAGATTTTATTTATTTGACAAAGAGAGATCACAAGTAGGTAGAGAGGCAGGCGGGGGCGGCGGGGGGAGGCTCCCCGCTGAGCAGAGAGCCCGATGTGGGGCTCGATCCCAGCACCCTGGGATCATGACCTGAGCTGAAGGCAGAGGCTTAACCCACTGAGCCACCCAGGTGCCCCGAATAAAACTTTTTTAATTAAAATTTTTTAATTATTTATCTAAAAATAAAATCATTTCTGATTCTGATGTTCACTGTCTATCTAAATGCCAGTGTAAAGGCTAGGTGTTGTATATTATGGTGTCATGTCCAGACCTCCCTACAAACATTACCACAAAATGTTCTCCAGACATCATGAGCATGTCTGTGAGCACCAGCCTTACTGGCAAGCGCTTCCAAATGGAAAAGAAAGTTGAGAAGGAAGAAAGCAGCTGTTGGCACTGGTAGAAAAATGACACTTTGTTTTGCAAGACTCCACTGTATTCACGCGTTCTGAGAGAGAGTTTGACAATTTAATTAGTCAGGCTTCAAGGGACATTTTGACAACCTAATTAGCTTATCTTTCCCTTCACTGAAGTGCTTCTGCAATTCAAATCTTCCTTGTCTCCCAAGCAATGATCACCAACGAAGCCTGCCCCGTCACGGTTTACAACCTCAGCTACTCTCACAGAGTAGGTGACACAGTCACCTGCTACTTTGAGGCTCGAAGACAAGACTTCTGGAGAGGTGCTTCTCTGGGGTCTGCTGGTGTTAGTCCCAAAATACAAGTCACCCTATGCCAGTGCTGAGCTCTAAGACACAGAGGACACCATGTGTTCTCAAATACACTTACGTTGTGTGACTCTGATATGCAAGACTCGTTAAAGCTTGAGATCCAGAGAAGGGGGATCCTGGCCAATGTCTTAAGGCAGCCTTGGGATGCAAAGTCAGTCATCCCAGACATGAGTTCATTCACTGAACTCCACCGTTTGTCACTGTGTCCATCTTGATGAAACAGGACACTTACCACACGTCATTAGACTGTAGGTCCCTTAGATAGCCAACAACTGGATCTTTTACACCACTGTCCCTCAGCATCGAGCATGGGAATTTGGCACAAAACATGAGCTCAGTAACTACTTAGTCAACTAACTTACTAGCTTGAGACCCTTCTTTTCCACATCCGCAAAACAAGGATAACATCTTACATCTTGGAGATCGTTTGGAGAATTACATGTGGTAATATTTGTAGAACTTCAGAATACTCTCTGACACACAATAGGGGCTCTATTAATTATCTGATGAATTGATTATAATAAGGACAAGTTTGGAAACTCTCTAGAGGCCTGCTTTCTTATTTACGAAGTAGAAGAAGTGATGCTGATGTCACTGCACGTATTTGAGAATTAAATAAGAGGACATATGTGGCACATAGTACGGGTTCCATAACTAAGTGGGAACAGTGTTGACCATCAAGTGACGATGGTGACAATGAACTTAATGTCGAACGCACCTCATTTCACTCACTTCATGAGACGATGAAGCCCTGAAAAGGCACAACAGGAAAACACGAGCCAAAAGTCAAAGCTCTGACCTCCACACTATTTAAGACCATAATACTTTAAAATAATTATTATTGTTGTTCTCATTATTAGTCATGAAATATTGAGTTAACTTTCACTAATGCAGGCATGTAGACACAGAGAAGAAAAACTCTAGATTCTTCACCATGGAAGTGGATATTGTCCCATTGAGATGATGACCTTGAAATACAAGAAATCCTTTTTTTAAAAGTGCGTAAGACAGCACATATCCTCACAAAGTCAAATGCTACATTGTATAGGGCTGGCTGGCTAGAATAGGATCCCAGACGGAAAAGTGATCAGTGGGGCTGGAGCAGTTGGTAGGAACAGGAGGGACTGTAACTGAATGATGGAGGAACGACTGGAAGGAGAAAGGGAAAAAGGAGAGGGAAGAGAAAGAAGAAAGAAGGGACACGTTGGATGGACAAAGTGAGTTAGGGGAGCTAGAGTACATATGGGTCTAGTTCAATAATAGGAGACTGGAAAGGAATATACTAAGACCAACTCTGTCCTTGACATTAGTTTCGGCTACTCAGGTTTTTCAGACTTGAAGGCCAAGGTCCCGTCCTTCTGCAGTGAAATGATGCCAGTGTGAGGAAGCAGATGGTTCTCCTGTAGCAGAAGTCATCCGTGCTGCAGTCTCAGATCCATACGGGAGCTTGGGCTAACACAAACTTTGACGTACCTTCTTGCTGTTCTTTCTTTCCAGATTATTAGCGAGTTTGTTCACTGCAGCTCCTGGTGTTAGCAGTAGCGTCAGTCGGCATTCTGATCATTAGTCACCATTAATTCCCGAGCACTCCGTCACGGTGGCAGGCATCGGCCATCTGGCAGCTCCTTCCACCATGCGCATTACTTACACATAGCACTTACCCAAGCTAATGTGGCCATTTAGACCACCAGGCTTTCCCTCACGTCCAAAACACAGATACGGGCAATAATATGGTGTCAAAATTAAATCAAGACATTTTAACCCCAACTCCTCCTTTTCCATCTGTCACCTCCCCCTCCCAGACCATGGCTCACTGCTCTAGGGCAATAGGTGGCCAGCCCAGGACCCCTTTAACCAGACAATAAGCTTAAACTCAGGCATTCCAAAAAAAGAGAGAGAGAGACGATTCTGTTTCTGTAGAATATATTTGAAACGTCAGGGGCCAGGCCCCTGAGACTTCAGACTCTAGCACTTTCTTCAAGTGAAGGACATCCAATCAGACAGGAGGGAAAGCCATTCTTTCAAGCCCAGGGAATTAGGGTAAGACGGGCTCCCGGTGAAGGTGGAAGCAGAGGGAAACAGGTGTTAAATGAGGGCTGGGAAGCGACTATGCCTGGTCGTGAGACGCTCCCACAAGAGCCACCTCATCTGCCCCTCCACAGGTCTCCCTTCTTCCTTCATGCCAGGAAACCAGAAGCCACTTTGGAAAGGAGGTGAGTGGGGGAGAGATCTGGGGGTAAAAAAGTGGCATTTCTTTCCTAAAAGACTTGGATTATCTTCCCTACTGAATTAATCAGGTCAAACCTTTTTAAACCTTGAAGGACTTAAAAGTTAATTCAGCGGGAAATGATGGACAACATAAACACACAACGTTTTATCAATGCTTCTGAGTAATTTGCAGGTAGCCATATACAGGAGCTCCCATCAATTCGGATTTTCTTCACTAATGTTGAATCCAAATGAGTTTAGGTGTACAAAACTGATGCCTCTATCTAGGGACCAAAAAAAAAAAAACCTTACTGTGTTCATCTTTATAGAGTAAATCAATTTATGAGAGAAATATTTACCTACTTAAGAGAATAAAACTATTGAACATCTCAGAAATGCAATTTTGCCTACAAAATGTGATTTCAGCTAAAGAAGGAGGGTATGATGCTCAGGCTAGTGTTTGATATGCTAATTATGTCAGTCATCTAATATGAATTCATTATTAATGTCAGCTAACATTTACTGAGCCTTTATTATGGGCCAGCCTATGTGCTAAGCACTCACATTAGCTCCAGCCCTGTAAGGGACACTATTATCCCCCCTCGTAAGGAAGGACCAAGACCAGAGGAAATGCCTGTTCTATTTACTGAACTGAAGTTACTGGACAGCAAAACAGTCACGTGTATATAATAAAGGGCATATCACAGTTGACACTAGAACAACGCAGCTTTGAACTCCACAGGGCCACAAATGTGTGGATTTTTTCAATAAATACAGAACAGAACTATAAATGTATTTTCTCTTCCTTATGATTTTCTTTTGTGATTTTCTTTTCTTAAGATTTTTATTTATTCATTCATTTGTTTATTTATTTTAGAGAGAGAAAGCACGTGTAAGCAAGGGCAGGGGGCAAAGGGATAGAGAGAAAGAGAGAGAATCTCAAGCATTCTCCACTGAGGACAAAGCCCGGCGTGGGGCTCAATCTCACAACCCTGAGATCACTACCTGAGCCAAAACCAAGAGTCAGATGTTTGACTGAGCCACCCACGTAACCCCCTTCGGATTTTCTTCATAACATTTTCAGGGTTCTAGCTTACTTTCGTGAGAATATAATGAGGAATATATACAACACAGAAAATAGATGTTGATAAGCTCATTAGGTTATCAGTAAGGCTTCCAGCCAACAGAAGGCTGGCTACCAGTAGTTGAGGTTTTTTTTGGTGGGGGACAGATCTTCTATAGGGAGGGAGGAGTCCCTAACCCCCACATTGTTCCAAGGTCACCTGTGTAAGTGAAGTCAACAGTGTAAGAAGTCCTGGACTTTTCTGATGGTAAACCACAGGCTTGGACAACCCTGTGGACAAGTTGTTTACAGCCCCTTTGCCTCAGTTTCTCCATCTGCTCAGTACTTTACAGCCCTGTCCTGAGGATTAAATAATCTGTGTAGGTACCTGCAGTCGCTTCTGGCACAGAATGTGCACTGCATAAGTGACAGCTATGGGCTTTCTAACCCCCTCTGTGACTCTCCATCTTCACCTTGCTCAATTTTCCACTGACATGGCCACATCTCAGTAGGGATGCTTGGCCGGGGGCAGGTGGGGGGGGGGGGTTGAAAAGATTCTTACTCTTCTTGTGGATAAAGCACAAATATACATACAGTACATCAACAGATAAAAAGTATACCTGTGATATTAACATTTCATGGGGAAGGGACAATTAAAAAAAAAAAAAAGCAAACAAAAGTCTCCTCGAAGAGACAATGAAGAAAAGCTGGGGAAGCACTGCCCTGAACTCTGGAACTGAGAGCAGATGTTGCAGGCACCCAACAGGGAGCCTCCAGAAAGTACCAGGTCTGAAAATAAACTCCCCTCAGTCTCGGGCAATTTCCACTCAGGTAGCACTGAGACATCCGTGTGTTCGTGGTCTCATGATTTCATGGAGTACACTGCCAGGAGCAAGAAAGAGCAAGTTCAGGGTGACTCCATGAGACATGGTTTATCAGCAACTGGCCTGCAGAAGGGAGCTGCAGGGGCCCCCACCTGCCACGGCTCGCAGCACCCGGACGCCCAGTTGGCCCGATCTGAGGAAAATGCTAGTAGGTAAAGGGCATCACCAGGGCCGCCTCCTCCCCTTCAGCCCCCAGCAGCACCTCAGAAGTCAGACCCCACCTCTGCAAGCCGCCAACCCAAACTACCTAGGGTCCACCACCCTAAGGGTTACTGACCAGATAGTGAACTGAAATGCACATGCAGACCACTGTTCCAAATTTGAACAGAAGGTAACTATCCAATCCCACAGGTAGGATGCAAAATGGCGGGACTTAAGGCATCTGCCACCAGTGGGGTTTTATTTGGTGGTTTGGTTAGTGTTTTACAATATTTTGTGCTTGGGGGAGGCTTTTTTTTTTTTAATAGGACAGATGACTCTTTTTTTCTTTAAGATTGTATTTATTTATTTGAAAGAGAGAGAGAGCACGAGAGGGGCAAGGGTCAGAGGGAAAAGCAGACTGTCCCCTGAATAGGGAGACTCATGCTGGACTCGATCCTGGGAGTCCAGGATCATGACCTGAGCCAAAGGCAGTTCCCTAACCGAGCCACCCAGGCACCCCAGGACAGAAGACTCTTAGCACCTGCAATCACAGGGGCCCACGGACACGTAAGGGGCACTGTGCAACACAGCTCCCTATACGTTGTGTCCCCAGCCTGTCTGTGGCTCGGTGGAGACCAGACACCCTGAGAAACCACATAAATAAGAGTGCAGAGAGCGGGGAGGCCAGGAGGCCCCAGCACAGGGACACATTTGCAGCTGAACCCTGGAAGGAAGCAACTCAATGTACAGTTGTAATTACAGAAAGCAGGATTCTTTATTTACACTTTCTCTTCGTTCATGTCATTAATGAGCTCCTGCTAATGGCACATGTGAATTGAAAAGGCCTTAACTGCACTTTCTACACCTTGTCATTCTTACGAGCCAATTACAAGGAACTGCTCATTGCTGATTGCTGTGAACGGCACGCTCATTATGCTGAACAGGTGTCTCACCGATAATAATGATCATTATAATCTCCTACAGACAAGACAGAAGGACGGAGTTTAAAGACGTTGGAAGGACAGCTTCGTGCCCCGCCCCCAACCAGCAACAAGGGCTAGTTGTATGGTACCCTGTCATGCAGAATACCCTCATCCCATGCAAATGGCCCCCCCCATTCTCTCAAACTTTCATCCACTGTATTAGATACTGAGCCAGCTAAAGATCAGGACACTTCCATGTCTTCAGTGGACACAGTGGGAAGAAAAATACCACTTTTCCTTCCTTCCCTCTAGGAGCCAGGCACTGAGCTGGATGCTTTCTGTGTGTTCTCTTCCGTAATCCTTAGCACACATCATGAGGGGGGAATAACACCCCCATTCTACAGATAAGAAACTGAGACTGTTGGTCTGGTGCGGTGATTCTCAGATGTAAGGTACCGCATCTGGAAGGCTTATTAAAACATAGATTGCTGGGCCCACACTCAGAGTCTCTAATTCAGCAGGTCTGGGGTGGGATTAAGAATTTGTATTCCCGACAGAAAATGAGGCTGATGTTGCTGGTCCTGGTTCAGAAGACCCCTGGAAGTTAATCAGAGAAAGACAATTATCAAAGATCTCACTGATATAAGGAATTTGAGAAACAAGACAGAGGATCAGAGGGAAAAGGAGGGGGGAAATGAAACAAGACGAAACAGACAAACCATAAGAGACTCTTAATCTCAGGAAACAAACTGAGGGTTGCTGCAGGGGAGGGGGTAGCTGGGTGATGGACATTGGGAAGGGTATGTGTTATGGGGAGTGCTGTGAATTGTGTAAGACTAATGATTCACAAACCTGTACCCCTGAAACAAATAATACACTATATGTTAATAAAAAAATTTTTTTTCAAAAGAAAACAACTGGAGTAGTGGAATGTGTATGAGCTGAGGTCTGACATAGGCTTGGGTTGAAATGCAAGCCCTACTTACTACGTCCAGTATGCTCATTGTCAGGGCACTAAGTCTCCCTTAGTTTCAGATCTCAAATGAAGATAATGGCATCTGCTTTGCAGGGTTGCTTAAAGGATTAGCAATCATGTGTGCAAAGGGGCAATCTAGGACCCACACAGCGGGCACTCAAGAGGACGGCCACCTCACTGTGCTGCACTGCGTCCAACGTGACAGTGAGAGCTGGAGCTTGAGCATGTCTCCAAAGCTTGGCTTGGTTCCCCTTGAGCCCTTCCTGAGCTCTTATCCCCCACCCCTCGCTCACTGAGTCCTGATGTGCTTAAGAACATACCATGAAATGGCCCTCATCATTCAAAATGGTGCAAATCTACTAGTATTATTTCCACATGAATCTTTTGCCCCAAGTAACTTTAAGTCTCTTGGGTGTTTTATATTGCTTCTAAGTCGCCCTTGATACAAAAGCTAACAAAGAAGTCCCTTGACAGTCTTGGAGCAAGGAGGCCTTCTTGCATTGCCACACACCACTCTGTCCCCCAAAGAACTGCCCCTCCTTGGCTTCCAGGTGCACCTGTATTTGTCAAAGCACTTTACACACTTCATAGTCATCATTTGCCCATAAGACACCACACCACACACACACACACACACACATACAGTTAGACTGTAAGCATAAGAGCAAGGACCATGACAGTGTAGTATACCACTCTATCCCTCAAGTAGGTCATCATTTAATATCTATCAAAAAAACAAAATTCCCATGTGGGAACTTTTTTCTTCTTTCCTGTATTGGCTGATGGAAAGTTCTGGAAGTAGGGAGATGACCTGATGCTTTCACAGCTGGTATTGATGTTAGCGGTCTCTGGCTAGGGTATCTATTCATCCCAGTTTGCCCAAGGCAGTCCTGGGTTTCGCCTGGGCTGTCCTGTTCACCTGGGATGGTCCTGGGTTTTCCAGTATAATTAATACTCCATTTCATTCTCAAAAGTGTCCACATTTGGAGAATAAGTTATATGGCCACTTTATCACTGGTATAAATGAGAGCTGGTGACAACACAGTTTGGGGACACAAAAGCAAGACATTCAGACCCTCAAGATCCTAGCAGGATACATTACTAAGAAAGAGAGGGTTCTTCGAGACCATTGGCAATGGTCTTGCCATTGAGTGAAGTCTAGAGGTGCAAATAATCTCTCATCCCACCTCCTAACCCTCTGCCCTTCACAGCTTTTAAAAGCAAGTGCAAAACATTCACTCGACCTCACTTGTCATCTCTGAGCCAGAAAGGTCATCACACGAAATTACTGGCTGCCTCTAACATGTTGGTGTGGACTCTGGGCTGATGATGGAGCCTTTCCTATTATACTCCCTGACACTTGAGGAAGTAAGGCACATTTATCAGTGGTTTTACTTCCCCCATCCGCTCTCCCCATTGCATAGGCTATAAATTAAAGAATGGGAGGGAGGCAAAGAAAGGGAAGCCAAACTGCTATTTACTTGGAACAAGGTCACCCCATCCCCACCCTGACCAGGCCTTGTTCCAAAGAGCTGTAGAGACAATGGGGACAGTGGGAGCGACTCCTGCAGCTCATCTCTGCCAGCCTGCTTCCAATTTTGGTGATGGCCAACACATCTCCAAGTCCTCAGGGGGTGTACCTATAATGGGGATGAAGCTGGGAGAATACTGGAGAAGTCTACAGCCTGCACTTGATAAACACAGTGATTCAAATGGGGCACGTGCTCCCCCATGTTTAGAGCAGCAATGTCCACAAAAGCCAAACTATGGAAAGAGCCCAGGTGTCCATGGACAGCTGACTAGATAAAGAAGAAGTTGTATCTATATATACAAGGGATTAGTATTCGGCCATCAAAAAGAATGAAATCTTGCCATTTGCAATGAGGTGGATGGAACTAAAGGGTATTATGCTAAGCGAAATAAGTCATCAGAGAAAGACAATTATCATATGTTTCACTCATATATGGAATTTAAGAAACAAAACAGACGAACATAGGGGAAGGGAAGGAAAACCAAAATAAGGTGAAAAGTGAGAGGAAGGCAAACTGTAAGAGTCACTGAACTCTAGGAGACAAACTGAGGGTTGCCGGGGGAGGTGGGTGGGAAGTGGGGAACTGGGTGATGGGCTTTAAGGAGGGCACTTGATATAATGAGCTCTAGGTGTTACACGCAACTGATGAATCACTAAATTCTACCTCTGAAACTAACTTTAAAAAAAAAAAAAAGGAGATGTCCATAGTCTACTTAAATGACAAGATTAAGGTATACACAAAACATAGCAAAAGCCCAGTCCCCATGGGCTTTTACTGGGTTGATTGGAAACCCAGTAATCTTGCATATTCTGATATGCAAGATATAGCTTAGGGTGGACTTCTATTTTTTTTAAAAAATCCCACATACTGAATGACTTAAGCAACAAACATTTCTTTCTGCTCAAGAGGCTGGAAGTCCAAGATCAAGATGCTGGCAGATTCATGTCTGGTGAGAGCTTGCTTCCCGGACTGCAGATGATCAGCTTTTCCCTCTGTCCTCCTGTGGTTTTTCCCTGGTGCACAAGCACATAAAACAAGAGACGGAGCTCTCCTGTTGTTCCTTCTTCTTACAAGGGCACAAATCCCATCATAAGAGTCCCATCCCCATGACCTCACCTAAACCTGATTAATTCTCAAAGACCCCACCTGCCATCACGTTGTGGGTACGAGCTCCAACATAAGAATTTGGGAAGGAAATATTCAGCCCATAACAAAAATGTCTGAGAAGATGGGTCACTCAACAAAGATGTGTTGTGCATGAGTCCCGTGACAGACTGCATCCCGAGCACTGGAGCTAGTATGCACCGACTACAAACATCTGTCCCCATAGACTGTACATTCCAGAGAAAGGGGTTGGAAACCAGCCAGTAGAAGATGATGAGGCTGCCAGTGTGTTCATGGACTTACCTGCAAAGCAAATCCCCCAGAATCACAGGGTTGGAAACCTTACCCAGGAAGGCTCAGTGCAGTGTTTAATTCTGGGTATGGTGGGGGGAAAAAAGGGGGTGATAAAGGAATAGAGGTAGTCAGGCACAGGAAAGGAAGTTGTCAAGGTCAAAAGTTCTGAAAGAGAAAGCTTTTGGTGGGTTGTGTCACCTGTCCTTCCAATCATTCTAGGAGTAAAGCTAGTAAAATCTCTGATCTCAATTCTCAAAATTCTGTGTGAAATGTTCACGTAGGTACATAAGTCCACTGGGTTTGGCAAGATGGTGTTGCTTAACATATGACCATCACTTTGAACTTAGGAGGCACAGATTTGAAACCATTATTAGTCATATTGCCTCTCCTGGACAAATGGTAAACTGAGCGTGACTGGCACAGATGATTCACTTACAGCAGTGGTAATATTAACACTACTGAAAACCTACCTTCTTCTCCTTCACCTTCATCTCTGTGTCAACATTAGGGGCCACTGAGTGGTGAAACAGATCCAAAGGCTTTGGGTACAACAGACTTGAGGTCACACATTGATGCCACCTTGGTGAATTATATAACCTCTCTGAAACTTACTTTCCTCATCTGTAAAATGAGAACAGAGACCTCAGAAGTTTATTGAACTACAGTTAATATACATGAAGTGTTTAGCACAGAACAATCACAAAACAAATTTAGCTAATGCTCATGCCATTGTTATTGTCAATAACCATTACTAGTGATCATAAGAGACACATTATGCTATAGTAATGTTATTGTGTCTGTAAAATGTTAAAATATCTCAGTATGAACAGCATGATGTACATACATACACGAGTTAACTGTAATCTACTCCGTGGGTGGCTGAATAACATTTGAATCATCTGATCAGAAATCCACACTCCAAAAGTAAGGTCTTGCCTTAAAGATGTTTTTCCTGTGTCTATACCAGAGCATGCATTAGTTAGCACTGGGGATGAGAGATAGCACTAAGTTGTCAGATTGTCCAATCAAACTCAGAAATCTTACCCAGTATCAAGACTTATTAACATCAAGGATACAAGTAATTGTGAAGCACAGGTAAAGAAAAAAGAGGTCTGTGACCCCCCCAACCTTAGACCCCAGGCCCTTCCTTGTTAATGAGCATGCACTATGAGGTCTCTAGATATTACATGTGACTGTATCACTTACTTTAAAGGGAAATGTTTGATTATGAAACATCTCTGTTTTTATACTCAGTCACATAGCCTACATGACACTTTCTGGGGAGTCTTACACCACAGCCCATAGATTCCAAGCCTCCTTACCATAAGCAATCTGACACAGACTGAGTACATTCTGCTAAAAACAATCCACAGGTAAGGACTCTCCTCTTAGTTACCACTAGTGCTATTATTAGTGAAATGCAAAGAGGTCTGTAATCAGCGTGTTTACAAGAACTTTCACCTTCCTTCATCCTTCCCGGAGGCATCCGAGCTTCCCCACCCAAAAGAAAGGACTAGATTTCAGGCCTAGTATTAATCATCCTTCCCTCGATGTTAGAAATATATTTTCACTGGTTAAATAAATGGTGTTCAAGAACATGTTTGGCTAGGAAGACTAAAAGGTAGTACTGCCCTTGCAAAAATGAGGTATAAGAAATAATATATCAAACCCAGTGGGCTTCCAGGTCAAGAGTATGTTCTCACTCTGTCCTCAGCTTAACTTGGGATTTTGTCACTGAACCCAACTAGAAAGTCATCTAAGTCTACAGAGTACTGTTGCTTCTCCCTCCAAGTGGGCATTTCATGCAAGATGCTTGTCAAAGAGGGGCATCTAGATGGCTTAGCTGGTAGAACTCAAGGTTATGAGTTCAAGCCCCACATTGGACATGGAGCCTACTTAAAAAAAAAAAAAAAGATTCTTGTCAAAGAGGATTAGGGTGGGTTGACTGGAGCTTAGAGAAGGAGGTAGTAGAGCTCTTTTTTGCCTGCTTCTGATAAACATGGCTTGGTAATAAATGTAATATGTGTGGTAGGACTAGATGTGAGACTTGTTTTCGTGGAAATTAATCACCTGATGGCAAAAGCTAGGGAAGGGAAATAGTGTCCTATCTTCCGAAAAACATCAAATTTGCCAAAGATCAGGCCCAAGACTGAGATTAGCTGGCCGAGAAATTTGGAAACCCCTGTCCTTGTCCTGCTCTGGCACTAGCTAGCTGTATTGCCTGGGCCTAGACAATGCCTCTTCGGGTCCCTCATCTGGGCTAAATCCTACTCAAAGCTCTGTTACACAGTGATTTTCTCCCTGTTGTGACAGCCTCCCTGAAGGGCTGGACCATTAAAATAGGGGAGGGGACAATAGCAGTTTGTTTAAATGAAAAAGGAGCAAGAAAAGGAGGAAAAGACCTATGGCATGAGACTGTAGGGTGAGGGAAGCTCTGGATTTGCAGGGAAGAAGCTTATTTTTCGATGTCTCTCTCTTGTCTTTGAGAAATTGAAATAAGAAACATGAGGAAATCTGAATAAGTAGAAGGAAACAAAACTATTAATATCTAGGGTGATTATATCATCTATTGTCCAAACCTGGACTCTTCTGAGAGTGATAGGAGACATTATGAAGAATTACTTCAGAAGAGACATAAACTAAGCCCAGGACACCAGGACAGAGGGTCATCTATCTGACTCAGAGCTGGTGGCCCTTATTTGCACACTGATACGCAAAAGTGAGTTACACACTTGATGTTTCCTACCACTAGGAAGGATTAACAAAGGTAACAATTGTGTCTTTCAAAACTCAAACATTTACCTTAAAAAATGAAAACATTCAAGCAAACATGCAAATACCAAAGGTAACTTGCCAATGTCATCTTTTTTTACTCTTAATTGACGGTCTTATTTTGTCTTTCGTCCTTGATGAAAATCTTCAACCCTTGAGGGGAAAAAAAAAGATATTTCCCCTCACCAAAGGTATAAATATTTTAAATAGGCAGACTAGAAAATATCTTTCAGGCTTCAATAAAAAGACTACTCAACTAACCAGACTCCCTTTCATATCATGGTCATCATTAAAAATTAATCTACTAATTTCACCCTTTCAAATAAATTAGGGAAAGTACTACCTTGCATCAGGAAAAAAAATATTTGTGAGAGCAAGACTGAACTAAAGTGGAAATGCTAAATCAAAAGGGGTATAATATAAATGTCCAACAATAAGAAATTATTAACTAAAGCATTCATGTAAGAGAAAATTGTGAAACCATTAAAACTAATAATTTAGAATTATATTGACTAAAGAAAGGTGTTTATGATGTATTGTGTTCAAAAAAGGTATACGGAAACACATAAAATATTTTTAAATCTATGAGTTCATAATGATACTAAAGACAAAAACAAAACAAACAAACAAACAAAAAAAAACCTCATGGTTCACTTTGGGGGAATGAGGAGGAAACAACCCATTATTTTGAAAACTGTTACTCTCAAGGAAAAGAATCAAGCATTTATCTTGCCCTTCCTGTGCTAATGATGCCTATGGGTAACCAAATGGCTGGCAAGGGGAATTTATCTTTATGGAAGTATTTTAGCTGATAAACAAAAAAAGATACGTTAGGATTAGAGTAACACCATTTTATATCACCTAATTATTTATAGATGTATTAGTTTGCTGGTGCTGCCCTGATAAAGGACCACAGACTGGCTGGTTTAAAGAACAGGAATTTCTTTTCTCATGGTCTTGGAGGCTGGAATTAAGATAAAGATGTCAGCCATCATTTCCTGTTGTCTTCATATGGTCATCCCTACGTGTGTGCCTGCATCTGTATCTCTTCTAATTATAAGGTTCCCTAACGACCTCATTTCAACTTATCCACCTCATTAAGTACTTTCCTTCACATTCAGTCACCTTCTGAAGGTACTGAGGGATTAGAACCTCACTGTATATACAGGTGGCAGGGGGTGGGGGAAGATACAATTCAGCCCGCAACGATAGATCTAGAAAACATTATAAAAAGAGAGATACCAAAGATTATATGCCTCCTGATGGGCACAGCACCATTTACAAAGCAGAGTTAACTAACAAGGATAGACTTTGAATCTGATCAAGCTTTGAGACCTAACTAGCAACTTAGAGGAACATTATAAATGACACCATAGAAAAGCAATCAGCAAAATCCAGAGTTAGAAACTCCATAGACTAGATGACCAAATTTTTTCAGCAAATGAAATGTGAGGAGGGAAAAAAAGAAATCTATGGATTTTAAAGATTTAAGAAGTATATGAACCAAAGGAAGCAATTGCAAGTCCACCTTGATCTTGATTCAAGCAAATCATTACAAGATGATCAGAGAAATTTCAACAGAGACGGGATAGTTAAGGATTTTAAGATTTTGTTAATTATTGAGGTGTGATAAGGGTATGGTCACTTCTTAAGGGTCAATATCTTAAAAGATATATATTCAAATGTTTACTGATTAAACGTTATGATGGCTAGGATTGGCTTCAGAATAATCTGGGGTGGGAGTAAACTGAGGTACAGATAAAACAAGATCAGCCATGAATGGATATTCAGCCTATTATTCAGTCCACTTTAGTATATGTTTGAAATGTTTCATAATAAAAAGATTTTTTTTAAGTGGGGGAAAGGAAATCGGTTAAAGCACATAGTACAATTCCATCACGGAAACTGTAGAGAGCACACACTACATATGTGCGCACAAGCTTAGGAAGAAAATCAAACGGTAACACATTGAACCTTCTAGAGGCGCTCCATGGGAGGCAGAATTATAAGTGATCTCACTGTTTTTACTCCCTTCTTCATTGTGTACAATTTTAATAAGTATTTAATATTTTTACCATCAGGGAAAACAAGCTACTGTCTTTTTTTTATATATCTTTGAATAAATAAAAGGTCTGCTGCCTTAAGTCCCTCCTCTGGGCAGCAATTCTAGACTTAAGCTGATGAATGAAAGCTTATTGCTCGACTAATCCTTCTTGTTACCAGAGTTTGCGGGCTATTAAGGTGCATTACCCTATGGAGTAATATAACATCTGAGATCATGTCAAACCGACATTAGAATGGTGAAAATGACATGTTTCATAGGCATGCCATAAAAAGTATAATTGGACCCATTAAATATGACGCATGTGAATTCCAAAGGTTACTGAATAAATAATGTTATTTAACAAAGTGAAATTGGAATGTGAATTGACTGAAATTAGAGTCCATTTCCCTTCTGCAAATTCCATCCCCTTCTTCACAGAGTGAACCAACTGGAGCATTCTCTCCAGCCAGCCTTCTCCTCACCCAGCTGATGACTCATGGGTGGGCAGGGAAGAATTGGCCTTGGCAACATGTTCCCCACCCACTGCCCCCTGCCCATGTGTGTCAGGAAGCTTCAGTGGGGGGTCAGTACACTGTATTAGAAAAACTCAATTCAGTCTACCTCCTGTGTTTCTCTTTGGGGGGTCACCTTTACTTCCACATGGCTGACACTTCTGGTCATGATGTGTGGAGGGTTTTCCCCACAAGCAATTCTCCGTAACACCAGCTAGGTGTCCCCCAATTTTTTTAAATATAAATTCAGTTAATTTACATATGGTGTATTAGTTTCAGAGGTAGAGTTCAGTGATTCATCAGTTGCTATATGCAATTGTGTATATGTGTACATGTTATACACACCCAGTGCTTATTACATCACACGCCCCCTTTAATGCCCATTGTCCAGTTACCCCATCCCCCACCTACCTCCCCTCTAGGAACCTCCAATTTGTTTCCTGTAGTTAAGAGTCTCTTATGGTTTTTAAAAGACTCTTTTTTTTTTAAGATTTTATTTATTTATTTGACAGACAGAGATCACAATTAGGCAGAGAGGAAGGCAAAGAGAGAGGAAGGGAAGCAGGCTCCCTGCTGAGCAGAGAGCCTAATTTGGGGCTCAATCCCAGGACCCTGGGATCATGACCTGAGCCGAAGGCAGAGGCTTTAACCCACTAAGCCACCCAGGTGCCTCTTAAGAGACTCTTAATCTCACAAAACAAACTGAAGCTTGCTGGGGGTGGGAGGAGAGGGATAGGGTGACTGGGTGATGGACATTAAGGAGGGTATGTGCTATGGTGAGCTCTGTGAAATGTGTAAGCCTGATGATTCACAGACCTGTACCCCTGGGACAAATAATACATTCTATGTTAATAAAAATAATTTAAAACAAAATAAAATAAAATTTAATTTTTAAAAGTCTCCTATGGTTTCTCTCCCTTTCTGATTTTATCTTATTTTATTTTTCCCTCCCTTCCCCTATGATCCTCTATTTGTTTCTTAAATTACACATAGGAGTGAAATTGTATGATAATTGTCTTTCTCTGATTGACTTATTTCACTTAGCCCAATACCCTTTAGTTCCATCCACAAGGCTGAAAATGGTAAGATTTCTCTTTTTGATGGCTGAGTAGTAGTCCATGGTAGATCCATTCATCTGTCAACAGACATCTGGGCTCTTTTCACAGTTTGGCTATTGTAGACATTGCTGCTGTAAACAGTGGGGTGCAGATGTCCCTTTGGATCACAATTTAACTCAACTATAACTCTATCTACTGGGAGATAGTGTCAGATCCCCCAGGTGAAGAACTGAGCCCCACAATACTGATACCCCCATATCAAATGCCAGCTGCAAGCCCAGGCCATCATCTGTGCTTCTGACTAAGCATCTATAGATCAGAGGGTCCAACAACCCCATCCTCAGGTTGGATTAATTTGCTAAAGCAGCAGCTCACAGAACTCAGGGAAATGCTTACGTATATTCTTCACTTCCATACACACCTATTTTACTCTTCAAGAATGGCCACTACAACTAAGAGCCAATGGTCACCATGGAAATTCCCCTTGCTTGCCCCCCACCACCATTTCTTGGAATCCCCACCAAACATATGACATTTGGGATACCCAAACCCAGGAACATAGCCAGCCCAGGAAGAGCCTTTGGGTGAATTAGAATAAGGCCTCTTCTCAGAGTCAATACAGCCCTGGGTGAACAGAGAATACATATAGGATAACCGGAAAATGGCACCTCTTTCTCTATGCAGGCCCAGGCCTGTCCCGGAATGCCGGGCCAGTCAGGCAGATCCCTGCTTGCTGCTTAGCTGATGTCCTTGTACAGAACCATATGCAAAGCTCCAGTCCAAACCCCTGACCACCTGTTCTGTGACTGGCCTCTCACCTCAGTCCAGGGCTGCTTTGCAGCAGAAGATGAAGCAGGAGACATGGGGAATAGTCAATCCCTGAAGTTCCTTCTCCTCATCCCCCTACCACCAGCTCCAGCCCCAGTCCCACCAGCAATGGGAGGACATGTGCCCCACTCACAACAGGCTCAGAACCTCAGCCCAGCCTAAGCCTGGGGATTCCTGGGACCTGCAGATGGCACCTCCCTCAGCACTTCCTCCTGCATGCCTCTGCCATCCCCTACAAGGCTTACAGGCAAATGTCCCTAGAGACACTCAGGAGGAAATGTTTTAGTTACATGCCTCCTAACTGTTGCTGAAGAAAATCCTCCAGAGAGGCTGCTAGGATGCTTGAGAAGAACAGGAGCCATTGCCCCTCAGGTCCCTAGTGGGCCCCACTCCCAAGGCTCTCTGCCCCAGTGGGAGCTGCAGAAGCATTTCCAGAAAGGGCTATCTGTGCAAAATTAACTTCCCACTGCTACCCAAGTAGTAATTTCTATTCAATAAGATGTCCTATGTGAGTTCAGGCTGAAGAATCTGGCTCAATACTGATCTTTTAAGAGAATGTGTACCAACACCATTGTGGGAAAACGCAGATTGGAGGGGAAAGAGTAATGACTAGACTCCTCTTTATCTCCCCTAATTCCTTTCATTCCACTCATAAACAGCTCATGGTTGATCCCCACTCTGCTGATACCACATCAGAGGATCAAGAATGACAGTGACAGTGGGGTGGGGCCCCTGGGTGGCTCAGTCAGTTATGCAACCAACTCTTGACTTTGCCCCAGGTCACGATCTCAGGGTCATGAGAGGGAGCCCCGCACTGGGGTCCATGCTGTCATGGAGCCTGCTTAAGATTCTCTCTCTCTCTCCCTCTGCCCTTCCCCTGCATTCTCTCTTTCTCTAAGAATAAATGAATATTTTTAAAAAAAAAAAAAAGAATGAGGGTAATGCACTTTATCTTGGACATAACTATGAAACAGAACAGACCACAAACTCCACCAGAAGTCTGGGGTGATTTCAGAGACAGCTTTGGAAAGACCCGCCAGCTAAACACACTTTCCTCACACGCCTTCACACCGCCACCATTATTGCTTTATACCTTTGGCCTAATTCTTAGCCCTTTTCAGAAATGTCACCATTTCGGGGAGCAGGGATGTATAGAGCTCTTGCTTGATATGACACAGTACAGGGCAGAGCTTAAGAGAATGGGCTCTGGAGCCAGGCTTAGGGATTCAGATCCTGGCTCTGCTGCTCACTGGTGGGTGACCTTGGGAAGGTCATTTATCCTCTTCTTGAGTCCATTTTCTCGTTTGTGGAATGAAGGTCATCATAGTCTTTTCCTCATAGGTTTGCTGGAAGTATTAACTGAAGTGACATTTAAGCTGGTTAGCATAGTGACTGACACGGAGAAAGCAATCGTCAAACGTTAACATCATTAGTCTCTAATACTCAAGTATAAACTAGTCTATCAGCTTTGTTTCTTAAGGGATGACAGAAATCGAAACGTGGTTGGTTTTAAATTAACTGACCAAAAAGTCAGTGATTCAAGCATCTCTCTGGTGTCACCTTGTCTTTTGTCTAATGTCACCCCCCCCCTCAGGCTGATGTCACAATCCTTCTCTACAAGATCAGCCATCCTCTCTGCAGTGCCCTTGGCTTTGACTGGAAACTGCTATGGAAGGCAGAAACTACTGAGAGTTGTTTAAAAACCAAGTCCAGGGCACTTTGCTGAGGGCAAGGTGAACATGGCTGCAATCCTGTCCCTCTCCAGTGGCTGTAAATTTGATTTAATCAAAAAAGCATGGGTTAAGGATTTAATGGAAGCCCGTCTCCAGCTTGGAAAGAAGAAGAGTAAAAAGAGAGCGGTTATTGACATTTTTACTGCCTAGCAGGAGATGCATGTCTGGCCCAAGTGAGTGAATCAGGGAATCCATCAGCATTGGAAAATGGATGGGGCGCCAATCAATCTCTCCCCCACTAAAGTGGAGCCGGGCAGCACAACCTGTCAAGCTGTGTACCCGGTGAGCGCCAGCTGGGCTCCTAGACTTCCAGAGCTAGCAAGGCCACAGCTGGGCTGGAATCTGAATGAAAATCTATGAGAGGGATTTATTGTCTCCCCTCTCTGATATGGTCAGCCTTTGAGATCTGAATCTCCCTAGTATACAGGGGAGAGTGTTGCTCGACAAATTACCTAAAGGTAACAGGAGCTCCCCTCCCCCACCCCAATTCCAAAATACCTCTTCTGCCAACAGAGTCATTGCTTTGAGTTATTTGCAGGTAGTCTACCTTCCTATTCTTTTAAAATTTATAAATATTCTGGAGTGAAAATGAAATTAAAAATATTATCAGATATTAATGGCAGAGGCTAAATTGGCTTATGTAATTTCTTCTCCCTTTGGGGAAAGCCAAAGGCTGGTTGCTGGAGGAGGGATTTGGTATTAGGTGGAACATCAAAGATGGCCCCAGAACAACAAAGCCCTGTGCTCCCCCTCCACAGAGTCAAGGTCTTGGTGACAAACCAGCCCGCAACTACATTTCCCAGCTCCCTTTGCATTTGGATGGATCTCCATGTCTTGCCAAAGGAATGTATGGGGAAGTGATATAGGTCACTTCCAGACTGACATGGTTAAGTATTAGATACGCCATTCTCCTCACTGTTCCCGCCGTCTGCCAGCTAGGTGATACCGGGCTTGCCTTATGGTAGCACAGGTGGCAAAGCCATCAGATGGAAGCAGCTTAGGTCCCTGAGTCACCCTCGAAGAGAATGCCCTGACTCAGGATGGACTATGATGGTGATATGAGGGTGGTTTGTACAGTGATTACTTTGTACAGACTTCAAAGAAGGGGTATTAGCAGAGAACAGTCTCTCACAGATGGGTACGGTGGGGAAAGAGGGCGATGGGTCCTTTCGGGGAAGGATAGTGGTGCACTCATGCTGTGGTCAAGAATTCCCAGATGGGGCGCTTGGGTGGCTCAGTCAGCGAAGCATTTGCCTTCCACTCAAGTCATGATCTCAGGGTCCTGAGAATGAGCCCCACATTTGGGGCTCCCTGCTCAGCGAGGAGTCTGCTTATCCCTTGCCCTCTACCCTTTGCCCCTCCCCCCCACTCTTGCTCTCTCTCAAATACATAAATAAAATCTTTGAAAAAAAAAATTCCCAAACAGCAGCCCCCCCAATTAAGTCACATGGAGTTACCTGACAAGCAGAAGGGACAGGAATCTAATGCTCCAAACAGGAGTTATTTTGTCAGAAGAAACTGAGTGATGTGTTGTTTTAAATTTTTATCTTGCTTTTTATTTGACTTTCACCTGAAAGGCCTGAACACCAAATAAGGCCTGAACATCCATATAAGATGCAGTTTATTCCTGAGCTTCTCCGCATACTTGGAAATCAGACTCCAAAAGAAAGTTCTCCTAAATCCGTACACATGCTAAAATACTCATGTCAGTAATTTTGGAACCTCCGAGCTGAGATTTAGACCAGCTGATAATGTGAGGTAATATGAGTAAGGTTATTGATGCTAAATATTTTACGCGTTAGTCTCCTGCCCCTGCTGTCTGTCATATTGTACATTTCCTTTGTGCCAAGGACTATTCTAGGATCCTGGTGTGTATCAGTAAATGCTAAATAATAAATGTGATACAATTCATCTTCTCAGTCAATCAGTCAAAATATCTCCTAAGTGGCTTCTACGCAAGCAAGATTCCCCCAGCCGCCTTCCTCTATAAATGGGTTTGGGGGAAGGTGGTGGGTAGGGTGTGGCAAGTGGAAACCATCTCAGACAAAACTCTCCTCCATCATAGTCAAGGGCTGGCTCAGATCTGCAGCCGCCCACTCATCCCCCTGACAAATTCTGCCATGACCCTCCTTAGGATGACATCAACAGGTGAATTAACTTGCTTCTTTCTCTAATTAAGGCTTTTCAAGGCCCCACTGTTAACCTCTAATATATCCTCAATGAAGTCCTAAAACACACACACACACACACACACACACAGGGATAGATAGTATTGAACACTCTAACAATCATGGCTCTGAGAGGCAAACAACAGAAAACAACTCCAGCTAAATTAAGCAGAAAAGGAATTTACTTGCACTGCAGTGGCTAGAATCACAGAATCAATGGAAGTTTAGAGAATCATATTCAGAAGAGAAAGAAGAACTAAGAGAAATAAGGCATTGAGAAGATCACACCCTGAGAACAGGTCTTCTTAACACACCATCACTGATGCCACTCTCCCTGGACTCTTGTCCCTATCAGCCACTGAGAATCATCTCTGCATATCCTGTGTAACCATCACCCAAGTTTCAAAGTCTTATTACAGGCACCTCCAAGTGACCCAGGCTGCATCATGTGTCTGTACCCTACCTGCCAAGAAGTGAGGATAGGTGGTAACTGCCCCCCTTATTTTCTCAAGTGGGTTGTTTAGAGATGAATACATCAAAAATAATATGTCCAGGGGAACCCGGGTAGCTCAGTGGGCTAAGTAGGTGACTCTTGATTTTGGCTCAGGTTGTGATCTCAGGGCAAGCAAACTCCATGCTCAAGTGGGGAATTGGCTGGAAATTCTCCCTCTCCCTCTGCCCCTCCTCCACTTGCACATGCTCTTGCTCTCTCTCTCTCTAAAATAAGTAAATAAATATTTTTTTAAAATATGTCTATTGCAGTCCATCACTTTGGCTCCCCACATTTCCTCACACTAGGAGCACAATACAACTATCCTTTAAAATACTCAAAGTACTTTCAATTCACCCCAAAGTGAGTCATCCATACACCCCCAGAGTAACATGCAAGTACAGAGTAACATACAAGCTATTCTGTCCAGCTCAAAATCTATGACCTCTAGAACATATATATTTCACCTCTAATTCTGTTGCCATCTTGTCTTAATATTTTAGGTATCATTGATAGTCTGTCTTGATATTCTAGGTAACTATTACTGAGATATCCTAAACAATAAATTATAAAATAAAAATCATCAAGACTAGAGTCAATATTGAGAGGCAAAAGAAGGGAAAGTAATTAAAATTATAAATGTACATATGAAAAGACAAGAAAAGGTATTAGTAAAGAGTATAGTCCTTGCTTCTAAAGCATAGTATTTATGTCTCCCAACCTTCATTGCTCATTCCAGGTTCTCTTGCATGGTCCCTGGCCCTCACAATGCAGCTATTGACCTGGAAATGCCTTTTCCTCTATTTCAATAAGCAATAAAGCAAAATAAAACAAAAATTTAAGACGCAAAGCAGCTTGCTTTCACCTGATAAGGACAACTGTACAATTTCCCTGTCCTTCTTTGGGGTTGTGTTGCACTTTCAGTTCTGAACCATACCCAGTACACAACCTGCAACATTTTACACTCACCCACAGCACTGACCTCCTTTAACCCCCAATAAAGCCAGCAGACAGCTGTGACATTCTGGTCCCACAGAAATCAGCCTTATCTCAGAACTAGTGCAGAATAATCCCCAAAAGGACTGAATCTTTCCCTGTCCCCACTGCACAGCTACTTTAGTAAATAGATACAATCTTTCTACAAAAGATTTAAAGAAAGATTTATAGTACATACTTGTGGCAAGACTGCAGTATCTTTCCTCAAGGAACCCTGTCTTCTCTTAGATTCAAAGAGATTTGGGTCTGACAACTGACTCAGATTTCTGATGAGGTAATGGCCATGACTGCACCACCACATCTCTGAGGGGATTTTTCTTTTGTTTCTTCCTAGATCAAGTAAGATCTTAGTGGAATGCCTGTTTATTTCAATTGTACAGTCCCTAAAATTAACTAGCCTCCAAAGATATACGTGGGTCAGAACACTCTGCTGACTAACTATATAGTCGCCATAATTTGGTAACCATCTTGATTCTCACTTCAGCCTGTGCCATCCCAGAATTCTCTTACCCTGATTGAAATCAGGGAGCCCATTTCAGCTATAATGTCTCCTAGCAGCAAGTAGAGATATCCCCTTATGGTACTTTTCAAAAATGCTAATACTCTTTCTCAGCAGTCTATTTCAGACTACCTTAATGAAGGGCCTAATGTCTAGGCCCTCCTGAGGGGCATATGCAGTGCTGGCCCTAATTCCAAGAAACCAGGTCCCTTGTGAGTTCCACTCTGGTCCTCCTTTGGCTGTGCCCTTCCCCATGGAGTGAGATCTCTCATAAGGTTACAGTAATCAACAGCTGTGGTTTCTTCTGAAGGTCCAACTGGGAGTTGGGGGAGGGTGGATCTGCTTCCCAGCTCACTTATAACGATATTGGCAGGCTCTGACCCTTTATGATATGGGCCTATAGAGTGACTCACAATATGTCAACTTGATTCTCCCAGGGATCTGAGAAAGTGAGGGAATGAGCCCCAAGATGGAAGCCACAGTGTTTTTATAAACCTAATCTCAGACGTGATAGTGTGTCCGCTATAGACTGACTTCACTAGATCCAGCCCAACACAAGGGGCAGGGGATTACACGGAGATGTGAATATCTGGAGACTGGTATTGGGTTAGTGCTAGCACAATGTCCTTAGCACGGTGATGAATATTCCCAAGTCAGGATGGTCTTTGTATAGGCAATAAAACAACAAATTGTCCATGATAAGCATCTGGGTAAATTAGTACCCAAATATTAAGGAATCCATAATAGACCCGGAAAAAATAAGCTAAAAGGTCATAGTGCAATGTAAGAAGTTCTCCCTCTCTTTCTCATTTGGTTTTTCTTGGCATTTGGACAGGTCTGGCCATTTGTGTGTGCAAAGAGTGACCACATGATGTGATTTGACAGACACAAAATCTGCCTGCTGAGACCAAGGTCCCAGGATTTTACCCCCTTTTTCTAACACTTTACACATTCCAGTATTGGAAAAGTGTTCTTTGAGCATAAGGCTCTTGACTTAAAGCAAACACCTCTGACTCTGTGAACACAGGAAAATTTTCTCAGTCATTAGTATATTGGAATGGATTTGGTGGCTCAGAGCACTTGTAGAATATATTTTGATTGTGAAAGAAAGGTAGGCAAGAAGAAATTGAAGGAAGATCCCAGGGGATGATTACACCATGGTGATTCCAACCAAGGGAAGAGAAGGAATATTGAGAGAAGGTAAATGAAAGCCATCCTTCATTTTCTTCATCATTCTGCCCACAATTTTGAGTCTGCAACAATCATATTGTACTTATGTATAATGCTTGCCTCCCCTGACACTTTATCCTTATGATGAGGTAGTGAGGTAGGTATCATTTTCACTATTTAATAAAGGTGAAGTGACTTGCCCAAGGCCACAGAGCTATTTTGCTACTTGGCAGCAGGGTCAGAATTACAACCCAAGGATGTGGATTCTAATAGCAATGCTCTTTCTAATGCATTATCTTCTGATCTAAGAAAGGGGGACTGAAGGGGGTGGGGATAACAGAGGGGGTTTTCCAGAATGATCACTAAGGGAAGACTCATTCATGACAAAGATAGCATCACTCCTTGTGATACTGAGAAAACAAGTAAAAGACATCCTTGCTTGAGGGGAAGGCAAACAGCTTGGTAGGCATTAAGGATTCTTTAATCCAATCTCGAACACTGAAGCTTTGATTGGATGGAAACAAATGAATGAACAAACAAAAAACAGACTCTTAAATACAGAGAACAAACTGGTAGTTGCCAGGGGAGACATGGGGGTGAAGTGAAATAGATAAAGGGGATTAAGAGGCACCAGCTTCCAGTTATAAAATAACTAAGTCGCAGGGATGAAAAGTACAGCATAGGGAATAGAGCCAATAATATGGTAATAACATTGTGCAGTGACAGATGGCAAGTACACTTCTCGTGGCAAGCACTGCATAACGTATAGAATTGTCGAATCACTATGTTGTACACCTGAAACTAATATATCATTGTATGTTAATTACTCCTCAATTTAAAAAGGTTTTTAGAACAATAGATGGAACATTTGGGAAAGGGCTGTTTAAGTTGAAGGGGAAGCCATACAGTTGTGGAGCTAACAACACATGCGGGCTCTAGCATGGAGCGCTGGAATATTATGACTTCTAGAAGACAAGTTTCCATCCTAGAAGCAGTATTTCAGAGCCTAAAGCCACTTCATCATTTTCAATGGCCCGTCCAGACACAACCAAGGACAAGGTTGATATGAGGCTAAGCCAGGAGTCTTAGATGACTCATTAAATTCTTGTTTTTATCTTCTCTTCCAAACTTGGAAGTAAGAGGCCAAAAATCTGTTGCTGAAGAAGTGTGAGCACACTTTTTCTGCGAAGGGCCATGTAGTATACATTTTAGACTTCGTGGGCCAGTCTATGTCACAACTATGCAACTCTACCATTGTAAGGCAAAGGCAGCAATGGGCTATTGGCAAATGACTAGGCCTGGCCAGGATTGACCCTGCACTTGCAGGACCCAGAGAGTGAGCATCTTCTGAATTCTTGCACCCTGGGCACCTTGTTTCTCTTACTTAATCCCAGTCCTGGCTGTGGCTATGTTGCAATGAATTTTACTTAAAACATAGCAGGCATTACAACAGGCCAAAAGGTAGAAACAACCTAAATGTCTGCCGGCTAAGGAACAGGGACAAAAAATATGGCATATTCCTAGATTAGAACATTATCCACCCATAAGAATTGCTAAGGGAAAGAAGTCAATCACAAAAGACCATATTCTATATGACTATTCATATGAATGGAGTACCTAAAACAGAGAAACCTATAAGGACAGAAAAAAGATTAATGGTTGCTTAGGGAGAGAGGAAGGAAGTGGGGAGATGTTGGGGGGACAATGATAGCTAAAGGGTACTGGTTTCTTTTTGACACGAGGAGATTTTCTAAAATTGACTACGGTAATGGCAGCGCATATCTGTGAATATACTAAAAACCATTGAAATGTACACTTGAATGCATTTATATGAATTATATCTCAATAAACTTGTTTAAAAAAAAAAAAAAAACAGTGGCAGACCAGATTTGGTCCATGAGCCATAATTTGCCAAGTGTGCTCCTGAATGCACTTTATTAAAAACTGATCTCCTTTCATCTTCGCAGGAAACCTGTGAGGCAGGGATGATTTTGGAGGCTCAGAATAACTGGGTAATTTGCCCAGGGTCAATCAGCAGACAAAGTGGACACCAGAGTGCCTGCTGACTACAGAGGGCACACCATGTAGCATGTCACTCAGACAAAAGGGGTCGCTTTTTTATCTCCTCCAGAGTGCAGCTGACCCTTAAACAACACACAAGTTAGGGTTGCCAACCTCAAAAATCCACATATAATTTTTGACTCCCCAAAAAACTTAACTACTAATAGCCTACTGTTGACCGGAAGCCTTACAGATAATATAAATGGTTGATTCACACATGTTTTGTATGTTCTATGTGTTCTATGTGCATGAGAAACTGTGGACTCTGAGAAACAAACTGAGGGTTTTTGGGGGGGTAGGGGGGTGAGCCTGGTGGTGGATATTATGGAGGGCATGTATTGCATGGAGCACTGGGTGTGGTGCATAAACAATGAATTTTGGAACACAAAAAAAACTGAATTAAATTTTAAAAATTAAAATAAATTTAAAAATAAAAAAGAAGAGGAAATACATTTACAGTTCTGTATATATTTATCAAAAAGAATCCACATGTAAATGGCTCCTCATAGTTCAAACCCATGTTGTTCAAGGGTCAAGTAAATATATGCCCAGAGCCATGTGCTTGGTAAGGAGGCAATGAACCTTCGGTTGGTTTGGTTTTGTTCAGAGAAAACACACAGTGCAAGAGTTACGAAGATAGACTCTGGAGGCGCCTAGTGGCTCAGATGGTTAAATGTCCAGCTCCTGATTTTGGCTTAGGTCATGATCTCAGGGCTGTGAGATCCAGCCCCTTGTTGTTGGGCTCCACAATGGGCGTGGTACCTGCTTGAGATTCCTTCTCTCCCTCTCCACCTGCCTCTCCCCTCTCCCCCCACCCCTGCCCCACCAAAAAAAGACGACGACAAACTCTTTTTTTTTTCTTTTTTATAAACATATAATATATTTTTATCCCCAGGGGTACAGGTCTGTGAATCGCCAGGTTTACACACTTTACAGCACTCACCATAGCATATACCCTCCCCAATGTCCATAACCCCACCCCGCTTCTCCCAAGCCCCCTCCCCCCAGCAACCCTCAGTTTGTTTTGTGAGATTAAGAGTCACTTATGGTTTGTCTCCCTCCCAATCCCATCTAGTTTCATTTATTCTTCTCCTACCCCCTTAACCCACATTGCATCTCCACTTCCTCATATCAGGGAGATCATATGATAGTTGTCTTTCTCCGATTGACTTATTTTGCTAAGCATGATACCCTCTAGTTCCATCCACGTCATCACAAATGGCAAGATTTCATTTCTTTTGATGGCTGCATCTAGGTTCTTTCTATGGTTTGGCTATTGTAGACATTGCTGCTATAAACATTCGGGTGCACATGCCCCTTCGGATCACTACGTTTGTATCTTTAGGGTAAATACCCAGTAGTGCAATTGCTGGGTCATAGGGTAGCTCTATTTTCAACATTTTGAGGAACCTCCATGCTGTTTTCCAGAGTGGTTGCACCAGCTTGCATTCCCACCAACGATGTAGGAGGGTTCCCCTTTCTCTGCATCCTTACCAGCATCTGTCATTTCCTGACTTGTTAATTTTAGCCATTCTGACTGGTGTGAGGTGATATCTCATTGTGGTTTTGATTTGTATTTCCCTGATGCCGAGTGATGTGGAGCACTTTTTCATGTGTCTGTTGGCCATCCTGATGTCTTCTTTGCAGAAATGTCTGTTCATGTCTTCTGCCCATTTCTTGATTAGATTATTTGTTCTTTGGGTGTTGAGTTTGCTAAGTTCTTTATAAATTTTGGACACTGGCCCTTTATCTAATATGTCGTTTGCAAATATCTTCTCCCATTCTGTCAGCTGTCTTTTGGTTTGGTTAACTGTTTCCTTTGCTGTGCAAAAGCTTTTGATCTTGATAAAATCCCAATAGTTCATTTTTGCCCTTGCTTCCCTTGCCTTTGGCGATGTTCCTAGGAAGATGTTGCTGCTGCAGCTGAGGTCAAAGAGGTTGCTGCCTGTGTTCTCCTCAAGGATTTTTTTTTTTTAAGATTTTATTTATTTATTTATTTGACAGAGAGAGATCACAAGTAGGCAGAGAGGCAGGCAGAGAGAGAGGGGGAAGCAGGCTCCCTGCTGAGCAGAGACCCGGATGTGGGACTCAATTTCAGGACCCTGAGATCATGACCTGAGCTGAAGGCAGCGGCTTAACCCACTGAGCCACTCAGGTGCCCCCTCCTCAAGGATTTTGATGGATTCCTTTCTCACACTGAGGTCCTTCATCCATTTTGAGTCATTTTCTGTGTGTGGTGTAAGGAAATGGTCCAATTTCATTTTTCTGCATGTGGCTGTCCAATTTTCCCAGCACCATTTATTGAAGAGGCTGTCCTTCTTTCATTGGACATTCTTTCCTGCTTTGTCAAAGATTAGTTGACCATAGAGTTGAGGGTCTATTTCTGAGCTCTCTATTCTGTTCCATTGATCTATGTGTCTGTTTTTGTGACAGTACCATGCTGTCTTGATGATGACAGCTTTGTAATAGATCTTGAAGTCTGGAATTGTGATGCCACCAACTTTGGCTTTCTTTTTCAATATTCCTTTGGCTATTCAAGGTCTTTTCTGGTTCCATATAAATTTTAGGATTATTTGTTCTATTTCTTTGAAGAAAATGGATGGTACTTTGATAGGAATTGCATTAAATGTGTGGATTGCTTTAGGTAGCATAGACATTTTCACAATATTTATTCTTCCAATCCAGGAGCATGGAACATTTTTCCATTTCTTTGTGTAAGAAGACGACAAACTCTTGAGCAAGACTGCCTAGATCCAAATTCCAGCTCAGGGCTCCTGCACAACCCTAAACGAATTGCTTCCTCTTGCTGGGCCTCAGTTTTCTCATCTATAAAATGAGGATAAGAGCTCCTGTCTCCTAGGATTGTTATGAGAAATTAATGAATTGTTGATATTAAACATTTATGACAGTGGATCCGATTTGCTATCATTAGCTGCAAGTCGCTCTTCCCGTGGGTGCTGATGCTCTCACAGGGAATATAATCTATCTTAATGATGGACAATGGAGGCTTCACAGCAGCCCAGTGAGGGAGATCTGCGGAATAGAGGAGATGCCTGGCCCTAATCAAACCATGCCACAGGCGAGTCTTGCTATTCATCCAAACCGACAACACCCCAAGCATCTGGCTCTCCCGAGTGTGCAGGACCTCTGGGGTCTGGGCACCCTCCTCGGGCAGCAGGCAGAAGAGGGCTGCATAGGCAGGCTGAGCCTGAAGATGGGGGCGTGCACCAGACCTCGGGCCCTCAGCACCACCCAGCTTCCATTTAGCTTATAATAGCAGATATGAAAATTTCATCAGCTTTTCTGCTTTACTCTTGTGAAATATTAAACATTAATAAATTATTAAGCTCAATGTAAAATACTACAAATGTTGGTAGATTCCATCAAGAGGTACTTGAGAAGCACGTTTGTTATGGGGCTATTTCAGGCAAGGCAATCTACTCCAATAAGGGGTGCCTTCTTTCTTCTTCCATTCTTTGTGCTCCTTGATAGGGAAATGTCTATTCTGGGATACAGGGGCTACATATAAGCATGGAGGGAAGCAGGAGCTCTGTCTCTGTGGCTGCTTGCTTGACACATTCAGGGATGCCAGTGGGAAGGAGATCTGGAGTCTGTGAACCAGGGGTCACTGATAGGGTGGGGCCCAAACTTGAGAGAAAAACGTGTCCCCTGAGTGAATTTTTCTCCCAGGCCCTGAAGCAGAACATTCACTGGGCCTGAGTCATAGCCATCAGGGGGTCCAATGGCCCAGGGGGGTATGTTTGGTGAATTCACAAGAAGTAGCTGAGTCAAGTCTGCTCCTTAGGAGGCAGGGGCTATACCCCCAGAGAGAACTCCAGCAGCCTGTGAAACTAGCTCACCTGACAAGTCGATGGGGTGGGGCATGTCCTCTGGGGAGCAAAGAGCTCACCACCCCAAGAAGAACGTGCAAAGCCCTACACCTTCGGCTGGAAGAAGGAATTCTGAGGCGAGCTCTGTTGCCCCTCCTCTTGGCCCTCACCAGGCCTAGCCTCCTGGACACATATCTGGGCAAGGAAGAGAGGTGGCTCCAAAAGGAACCAGAAATCAAAGTCCCCCGCTGCGCTGTGCACAATCCAAAATGCTTGGGGACCTCTCCCCTACAATACGTTCTGAACCAGGAGAGAGGCACTTTCCCCTGCTTTGTCACAGATGGCCATGTAGCTCAGCACACAGGTGACAGTCAGCCAGAGAGATGGAGCACTGGACAGCATGGAGGGATGGTGAGGGCTGGTGGCACAGCTGTTCCTGGGACAGCAGCATCAGACACAGGGTGTCGGGCAATCACAAGGAAGATATGGGACAGAATATCAGTGCCTTGCGAAGCCTCCTTCAGTACAGCCCTGCCCCTTACCTTCCTTCCCTGGGACCTGAGGCTCCCCCTTGCACCTTCGCCTCCTACCTTACCCTGGGATGTCCTCCTGGCCCCAGCACAAGTGTCCTTCGCCCCTCCATCCTGCCTCTGGCTGTTTCTCTTGAACTCTGTCTGGATGTGTATCTGTTTACACAGTTTATCTTGTAAATCAGAGTAGCATCCTATGTAGCAGCAAAGAAGGGTGTTAACAGGAATGGTTTCACCCTTAACTAACAGAAAATTCATCGGCCGTAGCTTATCACCTGACAGCAATTCCTGCTTGCTGCACCCTTGTCCGGCGATGGGAGGAGGCGAGAAACCAGCACCTTCGTTCTCTTAGCACTTTCACTACTTCTTAGCATGTTGGGGTTTTTCCCTCCTGTGGACACTTCATGCCACTGCTCTAGGCACCATGACCCCCAAGTATAGAAAACCTGACTTCAGTGGCTTGAATGAATGGAGGCTGTTTTCCTGTCATAATAATAAGTCCAGAGGCAAGCAGCTGCCAACAACCCAGCACCTTCTATGCTTCCACGCTCCCTCCTTTTTGGGTCAGCTTGTGCAAAGCTCTCAGTTCATGGCAACAAGATGGCTGCTGCAGTCCCAGACATCACATCTGCCTCCGAGGTAAGAGAAGGAAAGTGGGTAGAGCCACCTGCAGCTTCACAAAACCCCTTTTACCAGAAAAGCAAAAATATATTCACTGATGATGTTCATAACTCTGTCTGCAGCCTAAGCCTCTCTGTCATGACCCAGATCCACATTCAACAGTCTACTAAACATCTCTGGGGTTCTTGAGATACCTGAGAAGACCAGGAGACCTGGGTTTGAGACCGAGCTCTGTCATTAGTTGGTGACCTCGGGAAAGGCATGGAAGTGGACCCTCAATTTCCATCTGATTTGGAGATAATGCACCCCCGCAAAGCTACTGTAAAAACAAACTAAATACAGGTCCAAGTCCTTTAAAAATTGTAAGGCACAACAGCAGCATTTCTGCACGTGTGTTCCAAGAACCATAGAAACAAATATGTCTATATGCAGTCTTTCCTGCGACCCTCCCCTCCTTCCAGATTTTTCTTTGTATTGCCAACTCACTGGCTCTCCTTTATCTCGCAGCACCCCAGCAGCAGGCTGAGAATTCAGTGGGAAGCAGTTTGCAGGGGTTCGATCCCAGGCACTCTGCCTGGGTTTAAAGGCCGCAGATGAGGGAAGCAGGATGTGGGGAATGGGGGTGGGGGGGTGAGCCAGTAGGCATGTGAGTCAGCTCAGGCAGCCATAACTAATCCCACAGACTGGGGGGCTTAAACACAGACTTTTACTTCCTCACAGTGCTGGGAGCAGCCAGTCTGAGATGAAGGTGTTGGCAGGCAGGTTCCTTCTGAGGCCTCTCGCCTTGGCTTACAGACGGCCACCTTCTCCCTGTGTCCTCACACGGTCTTCCCTCTGTGTGTGTCTGTGTCCTAGCCGCCCAATCTCATAAGGACACCACCCTATTGCATTAGGGTCCCCCCATCACAAACTCATCTCACTGCAGCTGCCTTTCCAAGGGCGCTGCCTCCAAACGCAGACACCTCCGGAGGAACCAGGGCTAGAGCTGCAGCCAGAGGGGTGGCGGAAAGAGACAGGTGTGATGTGGGAAAAGCTGGAAGGAAGGTAAAGCCATCACCCCGTCCCACCTCCCCCACACGGCCCATGCATGCCTGCCTCACCTGTCTGCCTTTCCCTGTTGGCTCCTGTCAGAACAAACCACTGTGGAGGAGAGACAGATGCAGAACAGAGAACCATCCACGGCTGCCAGAGGTGGGAAGAGACGGTGGAGAAGAAGGGCATCTGGGGGTGCCTTGGTGGGAAGCTCCAAATGCTCCCTAGGACTCTACACACTGCTGAGCTGGGGAGAGACACCTCTGCTGAGACCACACAGTACACGGATGACCCCGGAATACTAGGACCTAAACAAATGAGTAGGGGTTGGTTCCTTAGAAAAGGTTAGACAAGTGTCGAGGCCATGCTGGCTGCAGGGATAGGAACCTGGTCCTTTGGACGGAGCCTCTGGGCACCACACAGGACATGTGGGTCTGACCACAGACCCTGTGCCGTCCCCTCCCGCTCCTCCTTCAAGCACTCTTATGGTCTGGCCTGCTCCTCCACGTCTGTCTCAACACCAGTATTCCAAGAAAACCATTCAAAAATTGCAACACCCCTCAAAGTAAGGAATGGCAGCACCGTGGAGGTACCTGAGAAGACCAGGAGACCTGGTCCCAGCTGGACCATGGAGCCAGTCCCAGCTGGGCTCCTGTCTTCAAGGGTTCCCGGCTCTGCTCAGGCACTGTCAAATGCACAGCAAGGTGCATCTGTCCTCTCGCCTCGTCCCCCACTCCTTGTCCCCTAGGCAAGGTTCAGGATCACCAACAAGGTGTTCCTGCCCCCAGCTTCCCCTGCTGCTCTCGTCTGCTCACCTGAGAGATCCTCACGAGGGAGGCACCCCACTACCCAATGAAAAATTCAGTATCAACATTCATGAGAAGCACAGAGGTAGAAAGTGTGGCCAGGGAGGGGCCCTGCTACCCTGCCTGCCCCTCCCCACCACAGACTGGCCCAGTTCATATGCCCAACCTCAGGGATGCTGGGAGCCTATGTTGCACCTTTGCACAGATCAAAAACAAAAAAGATTCTCCTTCTTCAGACTCTTCATTTCCAGGTATTTTTAAACTGTCATTTTCTGGTATTCATTAAAATGAGACATTTTACTTCCACTTTCCTGAATTCTCATATTAGATGTATAAATCCATGGTTTTTATTATGTGAATGGTACTCTCTTTGATGTGGCATCCTTGAGCAAATGCACAGCCTGCACAACTGTATACAGAGGCCCTGCCTAGCCCTCTATCTGCTAGTGCTAGAGTTGTACCCAGAAGGCTGGCCCCTTCCCTCTCCTCTTAGTTGTTCACAGAACAACCCCTACCTACACACAAACACATATACAATGATATATGAGCCAAAGCACACCTGGGTTCCAGAACCACCTGCTACTTGGATGCCTTCCTTGTGAAGCCAAACCAGCATCGAGGTATCCTGACCCACTCTGCAGATCAGAGAGTCCACATCCTGTCCACAGGGGAATCTCCTGGAGGCCAATGTTCCCCCACCCCCATCATCTGTCCAACCTTCCTCCCCCAGGATGAACATAAGTGTCCCTGGAAGAAGAGAAGCCCCCAGCATCCCCCAGTGCCCTGCTCAAAGCCCCTCCTTCAGTTGTGTACCTGATCCCCCAGGCTAGTGACTGGTTCCCTGTCCTGGTTCTCACAGCTCCCACACGCCTCCACTGCTTCATATACCCACTGGTGCCCCAATTTCTTGTTTCTGTTTGTTACACTCCACAGAAGGTAGACTCCTTAAAGATGGGCCTTTCTTCCCCTCACCCTTGTGGCTTTGGGGTTACACTGAGCCCTACAGCACTAGCCACAGGATGGCTGCCTTGCCCCAAAACAATAAAGCTTATGTCATTCTACATATTCTTGGTGTCATGCACAGTGAGCTCAGGGCTAGGGAAGCAGGATACAAAGGGCAAGCTCTCATTATCAAAATAAGAGGAGGGGGTAGGCCAAAGACATGGCTCTGAAGACCACTGAACATAGCAGTGTTTAAGAAGGAAGATTTTACACTGAACCTAGCAGTGTTTAAGAAGGTCCCCTGAGGGCCGCCAGTGCCCTCCTGATAACCAGGCCTCCCTGATGGCTGATTTTCATATTCCTCTTGGCTTCACCTGCAGGGAGGACTCGGAAAGGCATCCTTCCTTCCCTAGGGAGTAAAAGTAATGGCTGCCTAATTCAATAGCTCTCACATTGTAAAGCACCGGCTAATAAAAAGCATTTATAGAAAATTCAGTGGAGAACTTTATATCCACACTCCCCCAGTAAAAGCCTGATCATCTCCAAATGTTACATGCTCACGTGGGTCAATGGCTGGGTGAGCCCAGCTCCAAACTCATACCAGAGTCTCCAACTGCTGTCAGACAGTATTCCACTGGCCTGCCTCACTTCTCCACTCTCTAGCCTCGAGGCTGCCCTGGGCTGGCCTCAGGGCTGGATGTGGGCCTCTGCTTCCCCCCACCCACAACCCTCCTACAGAAAGTAATAATTCTCACCATTGCACAGAGCACTCTTACTGCTCAAGGTCAGGGCCAGCCACACTGCCCTTATACTGTGAACCCCTGGGCTAAGCACTGATGTGCCTCAGGTCATTAATCCACTCATCCTAGAAATGAATCCATCAATGAGACAGAGAGCTCATGTAATCTGCCCAGAGCCACACAGAGTCTGGCTCTGGACACCACGCTCTTCAGCTCTGCTGACTAATCCCGGTCACATTAGTAGACAGTTCTGATTTGTATCTGACACTTTGGGGGATTTGTCCCAGGCTCTGCCATCTCCAGCCCCACCTGCCTGCTGGATCCTAAAAAGATAGGTGAGCATTCCAGAACCCATCTGGTCATTTCCCCAAGGCCCAAGAATTAAAGCATCCAAGCCAGAGAGCTGTGTCCTCTCTGGGGTCAGCTCAAGGCAGGGATGACCTGCCTTGGGATAACCTTGGGTTGTGTGCCCTCCAGAGAGCCCTGGCACCCCTGGACCACTCTGGGAAGGGGTGGGGAAAGCCCCAAGCCAGGTTTCCAGGCCTCCTGCCAGACACCCCCAATCACAGGGTGTGTTCAGCCCCCAGGGGCAGAGAATGCATGGCCACCCTATCCCACTCCCGCCACCCACGTCTCCATTCCCGCTGAGGGTATTCAAGATGGGGACAGTCACCCTATCCATCTCCCAGAAGGGGCTGGCATTGAAAGAAAAAAGGGCCAGAGGAAGGTTCAAAGGGTGACATAAGGAAACAGGTTTGAAGGGTTGTTTCTGATTTGCCCAAAGCCTCAGAATTATAAAGAAACCAGGTTAGGACTCAAAATACTATTGACTGGTGCCCAACCGATCCTCCTGTCCTTAAACCCTACAGAAAAAATACCCAGAATGCTCTTCCAGGCACTGCAGCCTAGAGATAAGGCAAGCCACTCAGAGCTCCTACATACCTGCCATGACCTCCGTTCCAACCCTCCTTCTGCCCAGGACCCCTGCCCACTTGGCTTCAAAGCCCCATGCATCTCCTCATCCAGGAAGCAATCCCCAAATCTTGAAGTGGCACAAACCACCCCCTCGTCCATGTCGTCCATGCCCCAACGCTCACCTGTGGTCTTCCTCAGCACCCTGCCTAGACACCTGCTCCAACTGTGCCTTCTCACAGGACTGGGGCTCTTAGAGTGTAGGGCACATAGTTTCAGCATCTCCTGCTCCCAATACAAGGGCTGAAACCCACATGCCAAAGAAACACAGCCTCATACTTTGGATCTGGGTGTGGAAAGCCTTAGCATAGGGGGCCAGGAAGGCCAATGAACAGAACAAAAGGAAGAGTGGTGGACACCAGCAGCTGCCTCCCTTGTCGTCTCTTTGTCTCCCCAAACCTCAGTCACCACCTCCTCATTTCCTCATCCTAAAATGGCATTTCTGGATGAGATCTTTCTGGTGAGTCCAAACTCTGACTGGTTAAGGAAGAACAATTTCCTAGGGCAGGATGTTAGACATACAGTAGTTGTGGCATCCACTAGGGGTTGCTTTTGCCCAGCCAGGACCCCTGGGAAGGACATCAGGAGTATTCTGGGCCAAGAGGAAGGGACCGGCCTGAACTGTGCAATGGAACAGGGGCTGTGTCTGGCTCTTTGTCAGGCCACAAGAGCCTGGACAGAGAAGAAATGGTAATGCTGTTCAACTACCAGAAGAGACAAGATGGCCTTGGACCACCCCGGGAACCAAATCAGGACTGTGGGGGGAAGTTCCAGGGAGGCTAACTTGCTTGTCATAAGAAAAAACATTCTAGAAATTAGAACTTTCTAACTAGATTCTAAAGATGCCAGGGATGCCTGGGTGGCTCAGCCAGTTAAATGTCTGCCTTTGGCTCAGATCATTATCTCAGGGTCCTGGGATTGAGACCTATGTCAGCTTCCCTGCTTAGCAGGGGGCCTGCTTCTCCATCTTCCTCTGCCTCTCCCCCCATACTCTCTCTCCCAAACAGATAAATAAAAGCTTTTAAAGATGTCAGCTCCATGAGAAAAGGGACTGTCTTGTTTTTAGTTGCCACTCTATCCCCAGCTTAGAACAGCAACTAGCACACAATAAATGCACAGTGATACATGAATGAACGAGTGAATGGATATCCATGGACACAATGAGCTCACCCTCAAAAGACACACATGGAATACCATCTGTCAAGCAGAGGACCCTGGCCCTGGTGAGAGCTAAGTCAATGATGGTTGGAACCATCCCCTCCAAAAAGCATTCTCAGACTGGGACACAATGATGCACTGGCACTGGCCAGTGAGCCTGTGGCCAACTGTTCATGAGCGACGTCTTATCTTCTCCCTCTGTAAGCTCTGCAAGGCCTGGCCAGTGCACATCCACAGCACAGGTGCCATAATGTCTGGCCCCTGCCTCATTCTAGGCCACACCCCACTACATTAATCAAGTATAGTAGGGTTTGACTTTGAGATGATATGTGTATGTTTTGGAGGTAAATTACAGCTCCTGCCTATTTCTTAGTCAAGCCTGATGGCACCAAAATAGCATGAGAAATGGGGGCTTGGTCTATAACGTTATCTAACTATTGGAATCAAACCTTATAAGCAACTCCTGCCATATAAGCCCTATTCTCTAGGTCTAGGATCCTAACGTTTCCACAGATCTTAAACATCCAACCTCTACATCTCTGAGGTTTTATTTTAAAGTTTGCTGGTAACTGAAGTGAACACCCTTGGCACCCTTCCTGGGTACATATCATGAACCTCATTACCTGCTAGCTGATGAAAAACACGGGGAAAGACAACATATTCTATTTGGCATGGTGTTATCATGAGTGGCTGGGGCCCCACGAGCCCCCAGAGCCAATTTAAATGCGTGATCTATAAAACCAAGAGGATTATGCTGACGGTGGTCTGCCAGGGATCCTTAAACATTACCCAGTTCAATTCACAAAGAACAGGGAGCTACTCTTGTTGGGAAGACAGACAGGTGCAGAGTGCATGCTGACTGTACCACTTACCAGCTCCATAATCTTGGTCAGGTTACTTTCCTGTCCCGATCTCAAGTTGCTCATCAGTTAATGGGGCTAATTCCTCACTACTCCATAGGATGGCCGTTAAGAATGTGTCTCCCATATACCAAACACTCAAGGAGTGGTGGCTATTACTTTCCAGGTGAGGAAGCCGGCCAGCACTAGACCCGCAGGAGCATGCGCACAGGGTCATGGCCTTTTCGGGAACAGGCCAGGTCAGAGACTCCAGGTCCATTGTCTCCTAAGTCCCGGCAATGGGGATCAGGGACCTGGGCTCAGTGTCAGTCCCTTACTTCCCCTCAAGAACTGACAATTTCTCCGATCCAGCCGCAGTTCCACCTCTCCTCTCTGCTTCTAGAAGGTCACTAAGGTGTTCCGGCCTCATGGGTTTCTGGGAGCTGGCTGGAGAGTCCCTTGTCCCAGCCTCAGCCCCAGTAGGTTAAGACCTTGATGAGGTTTGATTTTTTTATTAGAGGAACCCAGTGGGGTGAGGAGAAATTCCAATTCCTCCAACAGCTCCCTTAGAAGCATTTGCTTCATCAAGCCAACCACAATTAAGTAATTTACTTTTTTTCTTTAATCCACACTGGAGATGCATTGTCTAAACCAGCACCTTGTCCAATTAAAGAAAACACTTCTTGGCAACAGTTTCCGGCAGGGCTCTTATGAGGCGTAGAGGATCCTGGCTCTGGGAGAGAGCACAGGTGACGGTGCTGACATTTCAATTAGCTTTACTTTACTTGGGGAATTTATGCCTTTCTCTGGCATAATTATATCCCAAGCTTGCCTACTAATCCTCCCACCCTCAAAGTCACTGTCTGGCCTCACCTCCTCCTACAGGAAGTTTCTCCTGCCCCCCACCCCCAACCTCAATGACACTCCCCACTACCCTGCTCTGAAGCCCTCTGATGACAGTTTCTCACACAGCCTCCGAAACGGGCAGGAGCAAACAAAGCTCCTGTGTTTTCACAAAGTCTGATGAGAGAAGTCACAAGCAGCCGCCGAAGGCAGAAAACACGTCACTTCCTGATGGATACCCATGAGCAGACAGCAGAGGGGCCTAGTGTTCCCCAGCCTCAGCTCAGAGCATGCAGTGCCAGTGAGGCTGCCTTGGAGAGATGTAAAGAAGACTGTCAGGGAATGGATGTACCTTGGCCCCTGCCCGCTAGCAAGGGTTGAGCTTAGGTTCTGGAGTTGGGCTGCCTCAGTTCAAATCCCACCCTTTCTTCTGGAGCTCTCCAAAAACTAATTTCTCATCCTTTTTTTAGGATTTTATTTATTTGAGATAGAGAGAGCAAGACTGAGTGAGCAAGAGAGAGAGCATAAGCAGAGAAGGAGGCAAAAGAAAAGAGAGCTACAGGCTCCCTGCTGAGCATAGAGCCCAACTTCGGGTTTGATCCCAGGACCCCTGGATCATGACCTGAGCTGAAGGCAGACGCTTAACTAACTAAACTACCCAGGCGCCCCTAATTTCTCATCCTTTATAATGAAGATGAAAATAGCTCCCACATGGATGAAACTTAAAGATACTAGACTACATAAAATAAGCCAGTCATGGCATAAAAATAGACACATAGACCAGTGGAACAGAGTAGAGAGTCCAGATATGGACCCTCAACTCTATGGTCAAATAATCTTTGACAAAACAGGAAAAAATATATAGTGGAAAAAAGACAGTCTCTTCAATAAATGGTGCTGGGAAAACTGGACAGCTATATATAGAAGAATGAAACTCAACCATTCTCTTACACCGTACACAAAGATAAACTCAAAATGGATGAAAGACCTCAATATGAGACAGGAATCCATCAGAATCCTAGAGGAGAACATAGGAAGTAACATCTTCGATATCAGCCACAGCAACTTCTTTCAAGATATGTCTCCAAAGGCAAAGGAAACAAAAGCGAAAATAAACTTTTGGGACTTCATCAAGATCAAAAGCTTCTGCACAGCAAAGGAAACACTCAACAAAACAAAGAGGCAACCCACGGAATGGGAGAAGATATTTGCAAATGACAGTATAGACAAAAGGTTGATATCCAGGATCTATAATGAACTCCTTAAACTCAACACACACAAAACAGATAATCATATCAAAAAATGGGCAGACAATAGGAACAGACACTTCTCCAATGAAGACATACAAATGGCTATCAGACACATGAAAAAATGTTCATCATCACTAGCCATCAGGGAGATTCAAATTAAAACCACATTGAGATATCACCTTACACCAGTTAGAATGGCCAAAATTAGCAAGACAGGAAACAACATGTGTTGGAGGGGATGTGGAGAAAGGGGAACCCTCTTACACTGCTGGTGGGACCGTGTGGAGATTCCTTAAGAAATTAAAAATAGAGCTTTCCTATGACCCTGCAATTGCACTACTGGGTATTTACCCCAAAGACACAGATGTAATGAAAAGAAGGGCCATCTGTACCCAAATGTTTACAGCAGCAATGGCCACGGTCGCCAAACTGAACGAACCAAGATGCCTTTCAGTGGATGAATGGATAAGGAAGATATGGTCCATATACACTATGGAGTATTATGCCTCCATCAGAAAGGATGAATACCCAACTTTTGTAGCAACATGGACAGGACTGGAAGAGATTATGCTGAGTGAAATAAGTCAAGCAGAGAGAGTCAATTATCCTATGGTTTCACTTATTTGTGGAGCATAACAAATAACATGGAGGACAAGGGGAGATGGAGAAGAGAAGGGAGTTGAGGGAAATTGGAAGGGAAGGTGAACCATGAGAGACTATGGAATCTGAAAAACAATCTGAGGGTTTTGAAGAGGCGGGGGGTGGAAGGTTGGGGGAGCCAGGTGTGGGTGGGTATTAGGGAGGGCAGAGATTGCATGGAGCACTGGGTGTGGTGCAAAAACAATGAATATTGTTATGCTGAAAAGAAATAAAAAAAATTTTTTAAATCTTTCTCAAAAAAATAAATAAATAAAAATTTAAAAATAAGCCAGTCACAAAGAGGAAAGATTGTATGATTCCATTTATGCCTATAGTAGTCAAATTCATAGAGGCAGAAAGTGAAAGGACAGTGGCCAGGAGGTGGGGGAGGGCTGGGGAGTTGTTTAATGGGCACTGAGTTTCAGCTGGGAAGATGGAAAAGTACTGGAGATGCATGGTGGTGTTGATAGCACAACAATATGAATGTACTAGAACTAACCACGTGAAAATGGTTTAAATGGTGAATGTAATGCTATATGTATTTTACCACCAAAAAAAAAAAAAAAAAGCTTCAATCTGGTAGAATGGATGCGAGGGTTCAATTACAGCATCTACATAGGGTTTAGAATAGTGCCTGGCACTGCCACCATGCTGGCCACATCCCAGTCATTCCAATGGTAACCCTTTCCCTCTTTGATCCTGGTATTCTGCCCCCTGGCTTGTTTCGCCTCATAGGAAAGTTTCTAAGAGTCAGGTCTCCCATGAAAAGATGCTCGGTGTCACTCATTATCGGGGAAACACAAATCAAAACCACAATGAGATCCCCCCTCAGTCTTTTGACACCTGTCAGAATGACTAGTATCAAAAAGACAAGAAATAACAAGTGTTGGTGAGGATGAAGAGAAAAGGGACCTCTGGTGCTCTGTCAGTGGAATTGCTAACTGGCACTATGCAAAACAGTATGAAGGTTTTTCAAAAAAACTTAAAAATGGAATCCCCATAGGATCTAGCTATTCCACCTCTGGGTATTTATCCAAAGAAAACAAAACAAAAACATGAATTTGAAAAGATATCTGCACCCCTATGCTTACTGCAGTATTATTTACAATAACTAAGATATGAAAGCAATCTCTTAGATTTGTCTATCGATGGATGGATACAGAATTTGTATATGTATACGATGCCACACTACTCAGCCATAAAAAAGAATGAAATCTTGCCATTTGCAACAACATGAATAGACCTAGAGAGTATTATGCTAAATGAAATAAATCAGACAACAAATACTATATGATTTCACTTATATTCAGAATAGAAATAAACAAAACAACAAAAATAGAAACAGATTCATAAATACAGAGAACTGGTGGTTGCCAAAGGGGAGGTGGGAGGGGGATGGGAAAAATAGGTGAAGGGGATTAAGAGGTAGAAACTTCCATCTATAAAATAAATTAAGTCACAGGGATGGAAAAGTACAGCATAGGGAATAGAGTCAATAATGTTGTAATGACTTTGTATGGTGACAGATGGTAACTAGACTTATCAGGGCAAGAACTGCATGATGGATAACCTTGCCAAATTACGGTGTTGTACACCTGAAACTAATATAGCGCTGTATGTCAACTATACTCCAATTAAAACTTTTTCTAAAGAGGGGTGGCTCAGGTGGTTAAATACCTGCCTTCAGCTCGGGTCATGATCTCAGGGTCCTGGGATCAAGTCCCATATCAGGTTTTGTGCTCAGTGGGGAATCTGCTTCTCCCTCTGCCTGCTGCTCCCCCTGCCTGTGTATGCGCTCTCTCTCTCTCTCTCTCCAACAAATAAATAAATAAAATATTTTTTTAAAAAATTCTAAAGAAATAATCTCAGATCTTGAGCCCCTCCTCCCTCTGACTGATGGCTCAGTTCATAAAGTTGCCTTTGCCCAATATCCTCCATCCACTGTCCCTGCTTAGTATGTTCACCTGCACCATCCCACCAGGGTGAGCTTGGTTTCTGAAATAACTCTTCAGGTTTTGGCACCAAGGTCACTATCCACTATAATAAGCAGGACAAAAAAAAGTGAGGTTCTGAGAAGGAAAGTAATATACCCAGGGTCTCATGGCTGGTAGAAGCTGAGCAAGGATTCAGTGCTAGTTCTCTCTAACCCCAAAGTCTAAATTCTTGCTACTAAATAGCCATGCTCTCACCCCAAAAGCAAAGAGTAAATGCTATCCTGTTTGTCTCACTCAAGGCTATACCTCCAACACTGTGAAATAAGACTAAGCTGTCTTCCTCTTTTTTTTTCAAGATTTTATTTATTTATTTGACAGAGAGAGAGACAGAGACAGCGGGACAGGGAACACATGCATGGAGAGTGGGAGAGGAAGAAGCAGGCTTCCCACTGAGCAGGGGGCCTGATGCGGGGCTTGATTCCAGGACTCTGGGATCATGACCTGAGCCAAAGGCAAATGCTTAACCAACTGAGCCACCCAGGCTCCCCAAGACTAGGCTGTCTTCTTCGCTGCCCCATCCATTCTCTGGAAACTGGGAGAAATGCAACTCAGTTTCTTTTTTCTTTCTTTACCACCACCATCCCCCACCAGTTCTAGAACACTACTATTCACCCTTCAAAACCCAAATAAAATGTGATCTCCTTTGAGAAAACTTTAGAGATGGCCCCACTCCTTGGGCTGGATTAGATATCCCTCCTCTATGTCTCTAACCTTTTCTCTATCCTTCTGCTTTTAACTCTGCTTGTAGCTGATGTCCATTCCTCCACACAGGACTCTCAGCTTCCTAAGGGTTGTGTCATACTCATAAAATCCCAAAAATGGGGTTTTTCTGAGCCTAGGGAGCCCACCATAGACCAACGGATCCCAAACACAAGGCTGGAAGGAACAGGAAAAGAATATAAAGGCCTTCCGGAACTTGAAGGTGGAACTTCAAGATGCAATCAAGCCCAGATTTTGAGAATGAAGTGTCTTGGACTGGTCAACATCATTGATTTCAAAAGCACATAAAACCCTGCAAACTCTATTCAACTCTTGTTTCAAGGATTATTTTCATCAGCTGGTCTTATCTAAATGCACTGCCCCTCTCAACTTCCCCACCAGCACCCAAGCTCCTCCCAGATAAAGACCCTGGAGGCAGACTTACTCACCCTCCAAGCTTCCCTTTAAGACCCAGGTGTGAGAATCTGGACAATTCAAGCATTTTGCTGTATTTTTCCCTGCAGCAAAAGGAAAGGCACAGCAATGATAATGCAACATTAAGATTAAAAAATATAAATCATTCATAAGCATGAAAAGAGGGTCAAGGTGCTGCTAAAGTTTTAATTACAGATAGTAATATTCCTTTTTGCAGGAATGGACTTTCTGTGCAGTCATCGAAAACACTGTATTCCTGCGAGAGCATGGGCACAGGTGCCATTACAGGCTGTTCGTTCACACCGTTGAGAGGAAGCCCCGGGCTCTTCTGGATAGTTCCTTCATCTGCAGCTAATGCAGGGAAATCCAACATTAAGTATTTTCTGCCTTGGTTGCATGTTAGATTCCCCTTGGAATATTTTTTGGGTTTTTGTTTTTGTCTTTGTCTTTGTTTTAAACCAAGGCCTAAGCCCCAGTCCCAGAGGTTCTTTTGAAATTAGGGTCATTTACTACATTATGCTGCCCACTGCCCATCCCCCCTGCCACTCAGCCATCCCTGCTAACCACTCCCCTGGGCTGGCCATCTCCACCACCACCACCATCACCCCTGCTGCTGCTGTCTTCTGGGTTCTTGTCGCTTTGCGTGGGAATTACTGTGTTACCCAGGGTGCCTGGGTGGCTCGGTCAGTTAAGAGTCTGCCTTCGGCCCAGGTCATGATCCCAGAGTTATAAGACAGAGCCCTACATCGGGCTCCCTTCCCAGGAGAGGAAGTATGCTTCTCTCTCTTCCTGCCACTCCCCCTGCTTATGTTCCCAGTCTCTCTCTCTCTCTCTCCATCTCTCTCTCTCTCTCTCTCTGTCAAATGAATAAATAAAAAAATCTTAAAAAAAAAACTATTATTGTGCCTGATCTCCCCCATCTTCACCCCCACCCCCTGTGATCTTTCTTACCCCCTAATAGGGACCATTTCAATGTAACGGAGGAGACATAAGGCCTGGACAAATGGGATGGGGTTGGGAGACAAAGGAATCTCCCTGTGGCCCCACGAAGCATGAGGGTGGCATGCGACCACCAAGAGGAAGGCCCTGGCAATAAGATCCAGCACCTGGATCTGGTCACTGTGGTTACACGGTGATCAAAGCACCACCTGCTCTGGCATGTGCCAGACACATAGGGACAGAGAAAAAAGACTATCTCCATTATCAGGCACTCAGGGTCCATGGAGAAACCAGCACATAAACAGAGCAGCTGTGCATCTGACCACTGCCCTCCTGAAGGGCTCCCAGAGCTGTGGGAGTCCATGGTGGCACCTGGCTCAGTCTGTGGGGTCGGCAAGGGTTTCCAGAAGAGCTCATCTTCCTGGATGTGCCACGTGGACTTAAGGAGCACTCTCCCACATTATCTCTCTGTGAAGATTCCTGACGCTGTTACAGACCCCATTTATGGATGGGGACACTGCTGCTTGGGAATATGGAGTAACTTTCCCAAGACCTGGCATGTTTGTAATATGGAGTAACTTTCCCAAGACCTGGCATGTTCGTAGCCAAGCTCTCAGCAACACCAATAGGAGTCAGATGAGCAGATCAGGTGAGGGTGTTAGGGGTCACCGGTCCTCAAGCAAGGGTCCCCACCTGCCCGTGGTCCCCACACGCTCACCATATCAGGGATGATACTCTTCCCTTCCTATCCCCCAGAACCTGAGAGAGGTGCATCATGCCCTCACAGGCCAGCATCCAGGTACACGCAGCCTACACACCTATTAACACCTGTCCTCGGACATCGCCAGTGTTGGTGTTGAAGAAGGGTCCGTTGTCCTGGCAGGAGCCTGGGCCCAGCAGATCTCAGGAGGTTCAGGTAAATCACCAAGAGGTGAAGTCCGCTGGTTTAGACAGGCCTGAGGGCAAGGACCTCAACCCCACCTAGTCCTAGCAGAACAGGAGTGCAAACCTCCATTAGCACCTCACACTCCAGCCAAGGTCAAGCAGGAAACCCAACCCCTTCCAGACCTGCAGGTGTACCTCTGCCCACCTTTACCAGCTCCTGAGACTTGTCTATGGTTGGCTAATGTTGCAAGACAATTGTGTACAGATGTTTTTTCTCCCTACCTGTCCCCTTCCCACCACCACCCCCCCTTGCTCCTGGCCCCAAAGCAAGTAGCTGGGTCTACCCTCATTGCCTCAGGAAAGATATACTACATAGCAAAAAAATGGAAGGAAAAAAAAAAGCCAGTCTTCCTGGATTTTAGGCCCCAAAAGTCCAAGTCTCAAACCCAAGTCTCTGTCCAAGGGTAACAGAATCACCAAGAGGGCTATTGAAACACAGCTACTGGGCCCTGCCCCCACCGTCTCTGATCCCCAGGACTGAGGTGGGTTCTGAGAACTCCCATTTCTAACAAATGCCCAGGGAATGTTGACACTGCTGGTCCAGGGGTCACTCTTTAAGAACCCCTGCGCTACTCCAGTGCTTTTCACTTTGCTGTATACTAGAGACACCTGGGGAGCTTTCCAAATGTCCCATCCTTGGCATACCTGACATTCAGATCTCAGTGCTGGGCCAGGCATGAGCGCTGGAAACTTAGGGACGCTCTCCTGGTGATGCCATTGTGCAGCCATCGAGGCGGGAGGCAGAAGGATGGTTTTCACAGCCTGATCTGGGCGCTCTGTCTAGCCTCTCCTAGCTCACACAGGCCAGTGCTCTCACACCCAACCCCACTGCTTTAACCACACCCCATGACCATTCTGGTTCTGTGTGCCATCCCCAAGTGTGCTGCCTGGAGGGCTCTGCCCCTATACACCCATCCTCCTCCCCCTCCTCTGCACCCTACCTACAGTCCTCCCAGGACCCTCCATCCCCATCTGCACACCCAGGTCTCCCTGCCACCCCAGCCTGCACGCGGAGGACCATTTTTCACATTCGTTTTTGTGTTCCCGGAACCTGGGAGAGCGCTGTACCCACAGCAGAGGCTCACTGATGTTTGAATGGGTCCTGAAATAATCATCCTTCCACTCAGACCGCATCCCGACGGCCAAACTCTGCCTCACACACCATGCAGTAAAAGAGAAAGAGGCAGCAATTTGGCCTTTCAGCAAGACATGAAAAGAGTGATCTTTAAACACCTGCAGGACAGCAAGAAGGAAGGAAAGGACAACTTCCCCGTGTCACCTGGGGCACAGCACTGAAGCTCCAGGTGGAGATCCTGAAACAGGCACATTCCAGGTCAGGAGCACGTTGTTTCCGTGGTGACCGGCGCTTCCGGAAGGCCTCTAGGCAGGGTGCGGATTCCACCAGCGACACTCCTTGGAAGGGCAGAAAGCAGGCGGCTGACTGACGGGCGCCGTGAGCCACGATACGGCCTGGGAAGCAGGAAGAGAACGTTGTTCTACAGGGCGGGAAGAAAGAGGAAGATGGACAGACAGCCTAGCAGGGTGGGCTTCCCCTATTCTGGAGACCAGGATGGGGCCGGCTACACTTCCAGCAGCTTTCAAATCCTCCCCCCTAGCTCAGAAAACATTTTCCTTTTATGCTTAAACAAGCTCCAGCAGATTTCGGTACTAGCCTCCAAACAAGGGTCTGTCTCCCCTTGGTGCAAAAACGTTAGGATAATTAATCAGAAAACTCCATATCTGTTTCATTCCTAAGGCTGTCATTATCAGGTACAATAAGCAGAGGGAGGACAAGAGCGTGCGTGATGCTCTCCTTCCTTCCCATGCATTTAAACCTAATTTGGTTAATAACACGCAATAAATAAATAAATTAGTTAGTTAGTTAGTTAGTTAGTTAGTTAAATGAGTGCCAGGTTTCCTCCCCCCACCCCCAGCCACAAACATTCACAACAGCGCTCCCGGCCAGCATCAGCGGCGTCTGAGCACCGGTTAGAGACGCGAATTCCAACCCAGCCTTATATCCGGGGTCGTGTCGAGCCTCAACAGCCCTCTAGGTGATTCTGAGGCACAAGAAAGTCGCGACCCTCAAGTTCACTAGTCACCGAATGCCCTCACATACATCATTCCCGCACCCATTCCACACGCCCAAGTGAATAACTCCTCTTCCGGTTGGGCCTCTGAGGAAGCGGAAGCTCAGGGCAAGGCGGCCTCGCCGGAAGTCGTGTGACCGGAAGAGGCGGGCGGGGCAGCTCCCCTCCCCCTACACACACAAGGTTCATGATCCCTGCCACCCTCCCATTTAGCTCTTCCTGGTGCTGCTCTACTCCCGCATACCCCGGGAGACTCTCCACCTTCTGTGTGCTCCCCAGCCCCCTAGGTGCCGTGTTTCTGCTACCAATGAACCCAGCCTCTGCTATACCAATGAACTGTTAGCCTCAGGGGATGCTCCCTGCTGGGCCCACTTATCATTACCTTGGCTTTCAAGCAATCTTTTTTTTTCCTTTTTGTGTGTGTGTGTGTGTGTGTGTGGGTGGGGGGAGGTTGTTCTATAAAGAGAGAGACTGTCTTCTTTACCTTTGATCCTTCCCTGACCTGGGGTGGGTGGGGGGAGGTGTTGCCTAGCACATGGTTTTCTAACTGTGTCTTTCTAGCTCACCTACAATTTTACAGTCTTAAATTGAAATTGTGATGTACTGTATGGTGACTAAAATAACATAAGAAAAAAGAAATTGTAGAACTGTGAGTTCCACATCTACAGACAAGCCGGACATCCTTTCCCAATAAAGCAAGTTTTCTCTCTTTAGCATTGAATTGTGGCAGCCAAGCAGCTTCTTTGAAAGAGTTCACACTTCAGCAGTAAGCAGTCGTTTATTCCTCCTCCTGAATGATGGACTTGAGAGTCAGTAGGAGCTTCCCCGTGATGATGGAGCCAGAGCCATTCATACCAGCACTGTGCTGACCAGGAAATGAGAGAAAAAGGACATGTTGCTTCCCTGATGCCAGGTGTTGTCAACACTCACCCCTACTGAGACTCGAGGACAGAAGCAGGGAGAGAGGAGGACACTGAGAATGTGAGCAGGTGGGGAAAGCCCACACATCACCTCTCTCCCACCACCACCTCCTCCCAGGGTGTCAAGGGCATAGGCAATCTCCAGTCCCTTCTCAACATCCCCAGAACCACCACCCAACAGGGTCTTCCTAACAGTAGTGTCTCCCCTACTTACAGACTGTCTGCTTCTGGCCTTCACTCTTATCCTGACCGGGACACCCACGTGGCAGAGCCTGGGCCCAGGCACCTGAACCAACAGGGTCAGGAGTCTTGGAGGCAAAAACAGATTGACAAATACCAGGTCTGCAGGGCTTCTCCCTGAGAGAGATTTTCCAAGCCACCTCATCCCAGGGAGTGACTCAAAAGCAAGCAAATTCACAACTGAGCCAGAGTGGGGTTTATTGGATTGGTTGATATAATGAGCTGCTTCAGCTCAGGTGGGCATCTGCTTTCTTAGCCAGGTGCCAGCTACTGTAGGGTAAACAAAGTCACTCCACTACAGGCCTGCATCTCTGCCTCCCGTGGAGGGAAGCCTCATTCTTGACTCTCCACAGCCCCCCGGGGCTGCCCTGTCCACAGCTGTCAAGGATAATCTCTCCCTTTCAGAAGTGCTCACTGCTCTCGCTGCCCCCCGCCTGGCTCTGAGCTTCCTTTTAACCTGTGCTGTCCTGACCTTCATCCCAGCTTCTTTTCAGGCATCAGTTCTTTGGTCCTTTGGGGAGTCCACTCAAGATGGGTCTGATGGAGGAGTAGGGGAGGAGGATACAGACTAAAGCAGGAGGAGAGGAAGGAGAAGGGAGACTTCATAAGCCCAAAGTGTTATCTCCAAAATGATCAGACCCTCAGTGCTGCCAAGTTCAACTTCCTCTTAGCAGATCCTTCAGCCTCATTTTGATAGAACACTCTGTCTCTCCCTATACCTTGGATTTCATGACCAGCTACACCCTGTGCCAAGAAGACAAATAGAGGGAAGAAGAACTAGGATGACCAGACTTTACTTTTTGTACACTGATTAATAAACGCAAAATCTCCCTTGTTAATTCCTCATACATCTCTCAATTACCAAATGCTTAAAATCTGAGAATTCCACATTGCATATCATCACCTTTGTACTCTTTCAAGGACATCTCCCCTATGTTATTCGGGCCCTCACAACTCAACTGTAAGATCCTGAAAGGAGAAATGGCAGCCCATCCTATTTTGGTCCCCCCAACTATAATGTAGTCCTCCGGGGAGAGGGACTGCGCTCCACTTCTGTGGTCACTGCCTTCCAAACCAGCTGTCTGAATTTGGATTCCCATTATCCTGGTTGGTTCACTGCAATCTGGTCACACCCATTTGAAGCACTCACTGTCTTCATGAGCTTCTCATCCACAGGCCCCAGCAATAGGTCCAAAAGGCATTTCAACATCTGAGTTTGGCCCAGCTAACCCCAGGTGATAAAGGGGCTACAGGGAACAACCTCCACTTAATGGTGCAGGGCTTTCCCTTTCCTGCCATGGAGGGAGAGAAGCCGAGCAGGAAATGCCAGCCGAGGTCCCCTCTCCACCCAGAGCTAAATGGGAGCTTCATGGTCTCTGAGCATCATGACAATGTGCACATGGAATAAAATGTTCTTTCCTAGGCTCCATTCAGTACAGCTGGTTGAAAGATTTTATTTATTTTGAGGGGGAAGGGGCAGGAGCAGAGGGAGTAGAATCCACACTGAGTGCGGAGCCAGACACAGACTCAATCTCACAACCTTGAGATCATGACCTGATCTGAAATCAAGAGTCAGATGCCTAACCGACTGAGCCACCTAGGGGCCCCCAGAACAGCTAGTTCAAATGAGAAATGCCACGACTTCTGTCTGTAAATGCAAGCAGGCTTTGTTGGCGTGCTGGGGCTGATGGGGCAAGGAAAGGGAGAGTTTCTGAGGACTCTGTTTGCCTGGTATGTGGGTGGGGACTTCAGCTTCCCATGTCCTGCATTCCCACAGCATCTGCTGTCTGAAGTTTTAATTATGTTCAATGTAACACTGTCATGAACCAAACGGCCCCCAAATTTTTACTGCTTCTTAGCCGTGTACGGACTGGGGAGGGGGACCAGAGAAAATAACTGTAATGTCCTCTGGGCCAGACCTTCCTGTAGTGGAGTGACTTTGTTTACCCTACAGTAGCTGGCACCCGGCTAAGAAAGCAGATGCCCACCTTGCATTTTTTTATGGCTCCATGCGGCTGAGGTGCCGTCACATTCAAGATCTTAGCTCTACAAGGTCAAGGGGAAATGCACCAGGATCCACATTTGAGCAGAGGCAGCTGAGGTAGGGCTGATTCTAGCATCAGGTCTGCTGTCTCTTCATCTACACTTATTCTAAGTGTGAAAATGCTGTAAGAAATATCCAAACTCGGAAATCACACAAATGAGGGGAGATTATTTGCATTGCAAAAATATTTATTTTTTGAAGGATGTTCTTAAATGAGAAACACTTTGTATGTTTTTTAGTTGCATGTTTCCAAGATATTACTCACTTGTCAAAATAAAATTCACAAAGGTAGAGAAACTGAAAACTAAATTAATAGACTAAAACATTAAATATTTAAAAATATAACAACAATAAACTAAAAAAAAAAATAGAGCTGAACATAAGTTAAACATACCAAAGAGAAGAAATTTCTAAGCTCAAAAGAATAGAAGAGGTGGATATATCCCAGTAAAAATATATCTAGTAAAAATGAAATACATATAGTTAATCTTTAATAGCTAAAACAGATAACAGACTGATAAAAAACACAACAAACGCAGTTTAAAAAGGAAGAATTATCAATCAACACAAATGGAAAATATTCAACTCCACTTGGGAATCAAATAAATATACAAATTCTTTTTGGCATAAAAATTGAGCATAGACGAGGCACCTGGGTGGCTGAGTGGGTTAAGCCTAAGCCTAAGCCTAAGCCTTTGGCTCAGGTCATGAACTCAGGGTCCTGGGATTGAGCCCTGCACCAGGCTCTCTGCTTAGCAGGGAGCCTGCTTCCTCCTCTCTCTTTCTGTCTGCCGGCCTCTCTGCCTGCTTGTGATCTCTGTCTATCAAATAAATAAATAAAGTCTTTTAAAAAAAAATTGAGCATAGAATACCCAGTAATGAGGCACCTGGCTGGTCCAGTAGGCTGAGCGTCTGACTCTTGATATCACACCAGGTTATGATCTCAGGGTGGTGAGATGGAGCCCCACAAGGGACTCCATGATCAGCAGGGAGTCTGCTTGAGATTCTCTCTTTCCCTCTCCCTCCACCCCTCTCCCCACTGGCATGCTTGCTCTCTCTCTCTCTTTTTTCTTTAAGATTTTATTTATTTGTTTGTTTGTTTGTCAGAGAGAGAGAGAGAGAGAGAAAGCCCACAAGCAGGCACAGTGCAGGCAGAGGCAGAGAGAGAAGCAGGCTCCCTGCTGAGCAAGGGTCCCAATGAAAGACTCTGATCCCAGGACCCTGGGATCATGACCTGAGCTGAAGGCAGCAGCTTAACTGACTAAGGCACCCAGGCATCCTTCTCTCTCTCTCTGAATAAATAAAATAAAATCTTATAAATAAGTAAATAAATAAAATGCCCGGTGTTGATGAATATGTGGTGAGATGGGCAATATAATGTATTCCTGATAGAAGCATAAGCTAATGCAACTGTCTTGAAAAGCCATTGGAGAAATATGCATGCATGTGTCTATATTTATCTTTAGCCTTTTCTTTAGCTTTGGAAGAATGTGACTTTTGCAATTCTACATGCATATATAATGTACTGTAATATATATTAATATGTACTGTGTATCTATTATACTTCTATATATGATGTGCCACATATATGTATATACATACATATGTGTATGTATGTATATGTGTGTGTGTGTGTATATATGGAACATGTAGCATTTTATATATACAATGTATCATAAAAGACTCACATCTTGCCGAAGCTAAAGAGGAAAGTTAAAATGGAGACAAGAGCAAGACCAAAGGCTGCTCCTTGATACCACATAAATTGACACTTGCGTCTTCTATCAAGAGCAATCTGGCTTTTCCTCCATCTGTGTCTCTTGCAGAGGCTGGAGATGGCTTCAAGCTAATTCTTTCCTACAATAATTGGCCAATAGCCTTTCCAGTGGTTCTCAGATGTAAGCCTACATCAGAATCACCTGGAGGACCAATCAAAACACACATCACTGGGCTCCACTCCCCAGAGCTTCTGCTTTGACAGGCCTGGCAGAGGGGGGTAATTCTAGAATCTGCATTCCTCACCGGTTCCCAGACCAAACTTCGGAGGCACTGACCTGTAGTCCAGGTTCCATCAAGGAGCCCCACCTGAGGGGCCTCCTTGCTCCTCCACAGCTGGTAGAGCATCGTTGTACAACTCCACATTAGGAATGGAGGAGTGGGGACTTGCATCTGATCCCAGAGTCCAGTGTTAGACACCTACTGCTCAGACAGAAACTGCCTTGTATCCTCTCAGCACGCACGCCTCTTCTTTAACTATGAAACTGTCAGCCCCTGCGGAGCACGCACGCCTCTTCTTTAACTATGAAACTGTCAGCCCCTGCGGTAAAGGAACCAGTCGCCCTAGCCAACTGAATGCGTTCATCCCTTCAGTTTTCTCCCCTGCCCACAGCGTTTATGCTCGGAAGCCGTCCTTGGAGCGCCCTCTAGAGGGCGCAAAACTCTGCTGACACCCCAGCTCCGCTACTTTCTAGCTGTAACACCTGGGATGCATTCCTTTACCAGCATAAGCTTCAGGATCTTCATCAGCTAATGGGCACAGGAACACCGTTGCAACTATTAAATCAGCACTCAGCACAAGCAACTCATTATCATTTTTATTCACTGTCCAATCTCACCTGCAGCCTTCAGTTTCTCTAGTTACTAACCCAATCTGTCCTGTTTATTTTCCTTTGAACTATGTCCCTTTGCTTCCATACTGCAAAATGCTTTTTTAATGGTTTTAATGAAATAATACCTGTTTATTTTTCTAAGTCATCCATTGTGAAGTATAAAAGGGGCAACTCCCCATCCGTCTCTACCCTACTCCTCTGAAGTAACTACTGCTAACACTTGGGTGTGCACCTTTGGCGTTCTTTACATACAAACACACCAACATATAAATACGTATATATGTTCTATATACTTATATGTCTGCAAGAATGAGGTAGGGCCACATATTTTCCCACAACTTTTTCCTTGTCCCATTTTATGCTGAAAATTGCATTCAGGGGACTTCAGGTTTCCATTCCAACATGTCAAGAGCTTGGAAGTTTTCACTCCCACACTCACAACATGAAAAAAAGTGAACCAACTGAAAACCAGTGATGTTTCTGAGACCCATTAGATAATTGAGATCACAAGGCAAACCATCACCCCAAAAGCTGGAGAGACAGACAAATCCAGAGAGTCACAGCTAAGTGACAAGGTAAGAAAGCTTACCTTGAGCCAAAGCTACTGCAGCCATAAACTGGTAGGAACACCTCGGTGAAAACTCTGATGAACTCGTGAAGGTTGAGTGTGAACAAAGGGGAGAGTGAGAAGCTCCTAGGGACTGTAGGCTTGGGGAGGGGGGGGGTCTATGTTTTGTGGGCTTTACATTATCACTGTGAAGAGATGAGAAAGATCCCATGATTTGGGCATCAGGGGAAGGGAAAGGTCACTATTTTTAAATAACCCAAAGTAGCTCTATAAGAAAAGCCTACTCTCCAGGAAAGAAGCCCAGAGCCCTACCCATCTCCAGCCCCTCTGGCCTCACTGTCTCACCTAAGGAGGATGAAAAGCTAAGAAATATTTGTGAAGGTCACAGGCCAACTAAAGGACTGAAACTCACTCATGACATTGTAGAACACTTCCCTTCCCCATCCCTCCCTATCACACTAGCAGCGCTCCAGTATTACCCAGTGGTAGCTTGGTGGATTACAAGTGAAAGAGCTTAAGGCAACAATTCTACTGGGAGTCTCTAGAGAGATCCAAGGACAACAAGGAAGACATAAACAAGGAATCTGAAAGAGGAATTTTAAGCCTCTTTAAGCGGTAGCAAGCATTAAACAACCCAGTTCCTAGCAAGATCAACATGAAAGCTTCATACCAAGGGCCTATTTAGATTAGTTCCTATTACCTGACATATCATATCTGGCTTTTAAACAAAAATTACAAGGCATGCTAAAAGGCAAGAAAAAATAAAGTCTGTGATAAATGTGTTAAGAGTTCTAAGGAAAAAAGTACACAGCATACAAGAAGAGTAGGCTCGTGTAAGCAGAGAGATGGAAACTCTGAGAAAGAATCAAAAGGAGATGCTAGAAATCAAAACCACTCTAACAAAAATGTCTTTTGAGGGGCTCATCATTAGACTAGACATGGCTGAAGAAAGAATCAATGAGCCTGAAGCTGAGTCAATAGAAACTTCCTAAACCAAAATGCAAAGAGAAAAAAAAAGAATTTAAAAACACAAAAGAATATCCAAGAACTCTGCAACGATTTCAAAAGGTGAAATTGGAATGCCAGATGAAGAAGAAAGAGAAAATGGGCCAGAGAAAAACATCTGAAGTAATAATGGCAGAGGATTTTCCAAAATTAACAATTGATATCAAACCATGGATTCTGAACACACGGAGAAGGCCAAGCAGGATAAATTTCAAAATAACCTACACAAAGTATATCATAGTCAAACTGTAGGAAACTAAAGACAAAGAAGAAATCTTGAAAGAAATAGAAGAGAGAATGGATACCTTATCTATATGGGAACAAGTACAAGAATTACAACAGACTTCTCATCAGGAACCATGCAAGCAAGAAGAGGGTGGAATGAGATGTTTAAAGTATTGAAAGAAAAGCACCACTAACCTAGAATTTTGAATCCAGCAAGACTAGCCTTCAAAAGTTAAAGAGAAATATTTTCTAAAACAAACAAAATGCATCATCAGCAGATGTCCCCTGCAAAAAATGTTAAAAGAAATTCTTCAGAGAGAGAATGGCTGGGAAACTTGGATCTCAGAAAGAAAGGAAGATCATTATGAGAAGGAATGGATGAAGATAAAATAAAAGTCTTATTCTTAATTCATCAAATAAATTATTGTTCAGAGTAATAAAAGAAACAATGTATTAGTAACTATAGCTTATGAAATGATATTTGAAGGGGTGGGTGGAAGGAATTGAGAATACTCTGTTATAAAGTAATTGTACTGTGGCACCTGGGTGGCTCAGTGGGTTAAAGCCTCTGCCTTTGGCTCAGGTCATGATCTCAGGGTCCTGGGATTGAGCCCCACATTGGGCTTTCTGCTTGGCAGGGAGCCTGCTTCCCGCCCCCTCTCTGCCTCCTCTCTACCTACTTATGATCTCTCTCTGTCAAATAAATAAATAAAGTCTTTTTTAAAAAAATACTTATTTAAAAAAATAAGAAATAAAGTACCTGTAATACTCATAAAGTAATATAATGTTATAAGAAAATATATTTAGATTAATTATGTATCACATATGCACAGATAATTGCATATCACAAACTCTAGGGCAACCATTTAAATAATGTGTTGAAGCAGGATAATTTCAATGTAAGAAAGGAAAGAAAATAGAATCATATAAAATGCTCTATTAAAATTATAGATACGTGTGCCACACTCTTTCAATTGAGTGTTTAAAGCTTTCCATTTTTTAGAGGTTCAGGATAACTAAGGTGTAATTGTAAATTTTAAATTTCCCAAGAGCCACAGTGCTTCTTCCCCTTCTAAGACCTGTAGCCAAATGGTGACACACAACAATGCCCAATGAATATCTGTGAATTTGACTACAGAAGTTGGGTTATCCTTCTCTGACCCCTGGCAAGATGCCCTCTGATTGGATGAATCTGGTCGCTGGTTCCTTTTTGCATAACATACAGGGCTGGACTGGTTGCATGACTGTCTTTTCTGGAATCTCATTACCTTCCCAGTGGAAGGGGGTAGACTGGATGAGCAAAGAAAGGGCAAAAAACTACCAGGAGAACCAAAAATCTGGGGGAAAATAAAATATTTGTGACTTTCGTGAGTCGGCAAAGAGAAGAAGCCACACCCAGCTATCAAATCCCTGGCTACCCTCCAACATGTCCCTTCCTCAGGCCTCCTTCTCTTTTGGGGACATCTGCCTAGAGCCTCTATGCACTTCTGATGAACCATGGAGGGGTATTGGTTCCCTCCACTTCTGAGCATCAAGGGACTATGACCCACCCCCAGAAAGGTCAGCAGGGGTACATGTTACAATGGCCAATAAAATATCAGTATATAAGAGCCAATGTGTCTCCATCTTTCTTTCCCCCACCTTTGGTAATTGAAGATGTTGCAAATGGTGAACCGTGGACCCTGAGTGAAGAAGAACTGGTTGGCATAGATCCCACTATGAACCTGAAGCATGAACAAGAAATAAAACTTTGTTGTTTAAAGCTCCAGGGCTTTTTTTTTTTTTTTTTAAACCATTCCCTCACTCCTGTGAATCAATCACCAAGGCTCTGAGAATATTTATCCGATAGAACCCTCGGGGTATACACACCAGTTTAAATTCACACGCAGCTAGTGAGGTCATCTTACAGCTTAGTTAGTAAATTCAATTTCTCCTAACCAACGTATTTTATAACTTAAGTGGATAAATGCATTTCTTTTTTTTTTTTAAGATTGTATTTATTTATTTGAGAGAGAGAGAGAAGCACAAGCAGGGTGGAGGGGCAGAGGGAGAAGGAGAAGCAGACTCCCTATTGAGCAGGGACCCCAACATGGGCCTGCATCCTGGGACTCTAGGATCATGACCTGAGCCAAAGGCAGAGGCTTAACCGACTGAACCACTCAGGCACCTCAGATAAATGCATTTCTTATAACAGACCTGGTTCCCAAGTCTAAGAGACTAACCCATTAAACTCACCAGTTCCTTCTTCTCATTAAGGGCTAGTTACATGGGGGAGGAGCTTATCTTTGAAAAGCCTGGGCCCCCACCTAGCCCTTCATTTCTCAAGCTCTGATGGGAACTGAAGTGAACATCCCCTCTCTTCCCAATTACAACACAGCTGTGAAAGTCCACAGGGCTCAAGATCATTACAGCTTCGCTTCTATAACTAAAGTCAATCTGTGAAAAGAAAGGCAGCAATGCCTGATTCCCCCAATAGTACAATCATTATTTCTTTTAAAGAAGTCCTATATATTGAAGTGCTTGGGTAGCTCAGTCAGTTAAGTGTGTGCCTTCGGCTCAGGTCATGATCTCAGGGTCATGAGATCAAGCCCAGCATCCAGTTCCACACTCAGTTTGGAGCCTGCTTGAGATTTTCTCTCTCCTTCTCCCTCTGCCCCTCCTGCTCATGCTTTCTCTCTCACACACTCTCTTCCTCTCACTCAAAAATAAATAAATCTTTTACAAAATAAAATTTAAATTAAAAAAAAGAAATGCCAATCCCATGAAGGATTAACAAAATCAATGTGCTAGGAGAGACAGGTGAAAATAGAAAAAGAAGAGCCAGTTAGAGACACATGACAACAGTAGTTTTCCAATTTTCAAATGCAGTATGAAAGAATTAGGAAGAGCATAGGAAAATTTGGCTGCTTGGATCAAATACCCAGATATTCTGATTCAGTGTCTGCAGAGGGGCCCAGGGCATGGTGCACAGGCTTCCCAGCCAATTCTACATGGCAGTCTCAGCACCACACCTTGAGAAACAGGACCCAGAGAAAGCAGAATGGTTCCATCCAGTGCACAGGTTGAAGAGGGACCCACACAGGGATATCTTAGCTCACTGAGTCTTATCCCTGGGGGCATATGGGCATCCTTTTTTTTTTTTTCTTAAGTACTAATGCCTGAAAATACTAATGGTTCAGAATCCCCGAGCACCTGCAGATCTGGAAAGTTCCCCCAGAGATTCTGATGCATGGCAGGCTGAAGGCCACTACAACTGGACATAAAGGCTCGCCCAGAGGCGACTGCCTGCTCCGTCCAGGCCTGGCTGCCTGCTCAGGCTGTCCATCACAAACCCTGGCGACGGGGCAGAAAACAATTTGGCTGAAAGCAAGCTGGCCAGAATACAAGTCTTAAATCCTTCAAACAGGAGAGAAACCCGGAAGCATGGCCGAAGCAACAGAGCAGACATAATTGACTTTAAATGAATTCAAAACTTGAAAAACAAGGAACTCCAGCCCCCGAAAAAGTCCAGAAAATTTTCTTCTGCAATTTCTTTCGCTGATGAGTTTCCATTGTTGCTGATTTCCTTTCATAAGAGCAACCCATTCTTACGAAAGAAATGTGAAAATCCAGCCAGCAGAAAGGAAAGGTGGAGAATATCCGTAATGCCACCCGTTCCATGACAATCAATAGAGCGACTCAGAATCTCCTTCTAGACCTTTCCTTATGCAGATACGTGCATCCATTTTTGTCTAATACTATTTTGCCAACGAATCCCATTAGGTATTTACAGTGATCCACACCGTCCTTGTTCTAAAAAGCACAGAAGAGGGAGTTGTAGCTAAGAATAATTTTACATACATAAGAAAAAAGAATGTAAGAAAAAAAGGAGGTTCTGAAAAACTATCAGAAACTCTCAAGGAGACACAACATGTTGCAAAATGACTCTAATTCTGTCCGAATATTACTACAACTTGCAAACATGAACGACACATATTCCCAATGAAACTGTCACTACTGCTAAATCACTGTGAGGGGCAACTTGGGCAGTGGGGTCAGACAGCTTTCTCTGCAGGCTTTCCCAACTGCCGCGGTCCTTCATGGGGACTGTCAGGCTTGCTCCTGCCTCTGCAAAACTTCCACGCCCTCCTGCCCTGCCGGTCCCTCCAACCCCATCCTTGCAGCTGTTCAAGGACGAGTTTCGATCCACACCCCTCTCCCAGACCAGCCTCCATCCCTTCCACGCGCCCGGCTGTATTTTCTCTGAGCCTCTCGACATTCACTACATCATTGCCTGTGGCTCTTATTCAATTCTCGTTCTATGCACCTCAGAGTCCCCTGCGCATTAATTTCGAGTCCCCACCGAGATCACCATTTGTCCTCGAGCCGAATCCAAGTTTATCCTTTTCATGTCACTCACAGCATGGAGCACGGGGCTGGGCACACAATAAATAGTCAATAAATATTGAATGAAGTGGAGGGAATTTACAGAGAGGGGTTTTTTGTTGTTGTTGTTGTTGTTTTTAAGACATTCTATTCACCAGAAAAACTCAGTGGGATTGTGTTTACCACGGGAGGGCCGCAGTGGAGGTCTGGATGTCGTTGTAAAGAAGCAGGTCTGGGAGAGGGCAAGGGCATGACATGATGCTCCAAAGGCAGGCAGCTGGAGGGAAAAGCGGGGCCAAACCTCTGAGTGAGGACAGAAGGAGAGACACAAAGCAACATCCTTGTCGGAAGGTCCCCCAGGATGAACCCTCCAACAAAGGCTTTCCCAAAACAGTCCTCTACACCACTGTGAGTCAGATAGGGCAGGGAGGGGACCCGGACAATCTGGCAGTCTCCTGCTGCCAAGAAACCCGGCACCATAGCAACCCTTGGTGGACCACAAACATAACATGGATGAGGACAGAGGAAGGCACGAGGGGCAAAGCAGCTTAATTCCCACTGACGCGAGAGAGCAGCCTGCAATGTCCAAGTGATGACAGCCTTGAGAAGGAATGACAATGTCACACTGGAGTCCCTGATAGGGGAGGACAGGATAGCCAGTCAAAAGCAGAATCCAAACCAGACTTTGGAGAAAGAGATGTTTTTAGTCTATAAAAGATAAATATGATTCAGTGGCTCAGGACAAGTGGAAAGCCAAAAGAAACTAAATTCTCATCATAAAATTCCAAGCCTCCCACTGGGGAAGGGGTGGGGGGCTGAGAAACATAAGAGGTTCACCACAGGGAGCACCCCAGAGGTCAAGTCAATGTCCCCAGGGTCTGACACCCAAGAAATTTCATCAGGAAAGGCTAGAGCCCAGGATAATCTGAAAACCGCCAGAGAAAATAAGCCAGCTTTCTAAAGAAAGAGATAAAAATTGCTTTCAGAGGAGGATTTCTTTACGCGGATTGCTTCGTACTTGTTCAGAAGAGATTCCTTAATAAGCCACTCGGGATGGAAGCTGTGGGCTGTAGCGAATGTGCCAAAACCCAATTCAGAGAGAGCTAATTGTCCAAAACACATCGCGTTGAATGTTTAATTCGCTGACTGTCCAGTTTGCCAAACACCATCTGACCCGTACCATGAAACTGGTCCCTACCCATCGGCCCCGGCAGCTCCGCCTCAGCCTATCAAAGGTTGGCTGTTTCCATGCTTGGGGCTCACGGCCTTTCGGGATGGGACCACTCCGTGCGCTCCTGCTTCAGGCAGCGTGCCCTGCCTCCGGTGTCCGCGGGACCAGATTGCGGTCTCCTTGCGTATGTTACTTATGACCCTGCCCCTTCCACATCGCTGCCCTCCGAGATGCAGCAGCATCGACAAATGAATATCCCAGGTTCATTTCACATCACAGGTCCCGGGGTTTGTTACTCCAGACACGAAAGAAGGCCGGAATCTTTCACCATTTTACCCCAGTTCAGATTTTCTCTATTTTATAGACTGTCTTCAACCTACCACTCAGAAGTGGGAGGCACTCCAAAACCTTACGCATACAGAGTACGGGTAGGCTGATTTAGGGAGAAAGATGAAGAAGGAGAGGGGGCAGGGACCTGTCTGGAGGGTAAACCACCCCACTCGTAGCTGACCTGTTGGTCGCTGGACTCAGGGTCAGTCTCTGGAAGGTGAAACATGCAATGCTCACATCCATCCTATCTGCACGGATGCCATGCAAAACCATAGCATGTCCCCTTTATGATCCCTAGCTGGGATCATCCATTAAGTGAACCTGGGGAGTTAGCTTACCTCCAAAAGCGGGACTTCTCATTTTGGCCCGAAAAAAGTCTTTTACAAGACTAATAAGGAGATTTTTTGATTGCAAAGGGACAAGGGAAAAGAGGGGAGAGGAGAAATCCACGAAGCAGAGAGATGGGGGAAGGCTGCAACACTGTGACTTGTGAGGGGCCGTGAGTCACGTTCTTTGGGAGAAGCAAAGTCCTACAACCTGGGACTTGGGGGTTTGTAAAGTGCTGTTCTGCAGGGGCAGGATTGCCAAGACAGGGAGCAGTCATGGAAACCTGCAGATGCCCTGGAGAGAGCTCTGGGTCCTCACAGGCCCAGCAGGCTGGATCCAGTCAAGTTCAACTACATCTGTGAGATGCAGGGGAACCAGGAGACATCTGGGCTGCGTGACCCAGAAGAAGACAAGGTTGGCTCACCAACACACATTTGAAGCAGAAAGATGGACATTGTAAGGAAAGTTTCAGTGCTTCAAGAATGCTGTAAGATTTATAAAATGAAAGGAAGCAGAACTATCCTGGGGAAAATGGTTATCAACCTTGCAACTTGATCATACTGAAAATGAAACATGTGGTTGGGAAAGGCAGGCAGGGTAAGAGCCCCCCAAAGATGCCCATTCCCTGGTCTCCAGCATCTGTGAATATGTTACTTTATGACAAAAGCGACTTTACAGATGTAATGAAGGGCACAACCTTGAGATGGGGACATTGTCCTGCATTCTCTGCATTGTCTTTAAAAAGGGAGAGCATTCCCTGGCCATGATCAGAGAGGAAAGAGGAAGAAGAGAACCCACGTGTGGGAGGTATGCCACCTGCCTTTGCTGACTTTGGAGATGGAAGAAGGGGACCGTGAGCCCAGGAATGCAGAAGCCTCTAGAAGCCAGGGACAGCCCTCCAATGATGTCCAGCCAAGATGTGAGGATCTCATTCCCACATCCACAGGGAACTAAATTCTGACAACTCAAATGAGAAAGGAAACAGGTCCTCCCATAGAGCCTCTGGAAAAGAGTGTGGCCCTGCACATACCTTGGTTTTAGTCTGGTGACACCTGTGTCAGGCTTCTGTCTTACAGAACCGGAGGTAATACATCTGTATTGGTTTACACCTCTATATCCGTGGTGGTTTTTTACCACATTAAAGGAAAACGAGGGGCGCGTGGGTGGCTCAGTGGGTTAAAGCCTCTGCCTTTGGCTTGGGTTGTGATCCCAGGGTCCTGAGATGGAGCCCCGCATCGGGCTCTCTGCTCAGTGGGGAGCCTGCTTCCTCCTTCCTCCTCTCTCTCTGCCTGCCTCTCTGCCTACTCTCTCTCTGTCAAATAAAGAAAATCTTTAAAAAAAAAAAAAAAAAAGAAAGAAAGAAAGAAAAGAAAAGAAAACGAAAATGAAAAAAAAATGAATACACAAATAAGAAGAAAGCCAACAGGGGCGCCTGGGTGGCTCAGTGGGTTAAGCCGCTGCCTTCGGCTCAGGTCATGATCTCAGGGTCCTGGGATCGAGTCCCGCATCGGGCTCTCTGCTCGGCAGGGAGCCTGCTTCCTCCTCTCTCTCTCTGCCTGCCTCTTTGCCTATTTGTGATCTCTCTCTGTCAAATAAATAAATAAAAATCTTTAAAAAAAAAAAAAAGAAGAAGAAGAAGAAGAAGAAAGCCAACAACACCTTTAAATGAGTTCAAATCTCCGGGCCCAAATTGATTATGTCCTGGAGGATATAGGGGGAGAAAATGGCACATGGTAAAGCTGAGAAACTCTATACATTATTCCCCCTTCTTAGAGATTCTCAAGCTCATTAGCACCATATTAAAGGTTCTAAAAAGTCCTGGGGAGAGGTGGAATTTCACTTTCTTGAGGCTACCTTTTACAACACTGTATCACCTTGAAACCCACTGACTTCTGTTGAAGCAGACAAGGTCACCCCTGTGGGTCTCTGCTGGTGGATGTGCATTCGACCATATCACTCCTCTGCTAATAACCATTTGGGGACTTTCCAGGCCTCAGGATAAGCCACGTGCTCCTTAACATGGGGCTCAAAGTCCTCCATGGTCATACCCCGCCAAGCACTCTAGCTTCACCTATGAACACATTCCCTAAATATTCTTTGATAATTGTAAGAACTGAGTTAATTTGGCTGGGGGGACATTGTGTTTTCTAATTACTTAAAAGCAAAATCTCGCCCCTCTTTCTTCTTCTTCCTTCTTTCCCTTAATTCTAACCATATTGCAGAATATCTCTAGGGTTCCATTTCCCCTCACTTCTGTTCCTTCCCATATGCAAGTTCCTCTCCCAGGAACACATATTCCCTACTTTTTATACGTATTTATATAATGAAACATTATCCCACTGCTGAAAAGAAGGGAATTCTGTCATTTGCAACAGGGATGAACATGAAGGACATTCTGCTAAGTGAAATAACCCAGACACAGAAAGACAAATGCTGTGTGATCTCACTTATATGTAGAATCTAGAGCAGTCACACTCACAGATGCAGAGAGTAGAATGGTGATCACCAGGGGCTGGAGTGTAGGAAAACAGGGCGATATTGGGCAAAGGGTACAAAATGTCAGTTAAGCAAGATGTCTAACTTCTGGGGATCTAATTGCCAGCAGAGTGACGAGAGTTAACAATACTATACTGTATACTCGGAATTTGGTAAGAGAGTTGATCTTACGTCTTGTCACAAAAACAACAAATAAAAAAGGAAAAGAACTATGTGAGGTGATGGAGATGTTAATTAGTTTGATCGTGGCGATTATTTCACACTGTACAAATAGGTACATCAAAATATCGACTTGTTTTCCTTAAATACACACCATTTGTATTTGCCGGTTACACCTCAGTAAAGTTGAAGAGAAAAAAAGACTAGGAATCCTCTGCACAGGTGATCTGAGTTGCGTCCTGAAGGACAAGGAGCCAGGTATGAGAGATCTGGGACAGAGCAGTTCAGGTAGAGGAAAGAGCAGGAGCAAAGGTCCTGAGGCTGGAACTTGCTTGACGTGTGGAAAGTCAATGTGAAGAAGTTCAGTAAATGTGGGGAGGCAGGGCAGATGATCAAGACAAAGGGATAAAGGGGCGAGAGTACACGGAAGTTAACAGTGTGTGTTCTTTGCCCCCAAAGCGTAGAGAACAATGGAAGGAAGCAGAAAAAACGGTTGGCAGAAAATAGGATCCCCTCCCTGTCCCTCAAGTACTCTGTGCGCACCACTACCGCCACCCGATGGATTTAAGTGGTATCTGCGGGGTTGCTCTGTGTTCCATTTCGGGAGGAAGGCGGGGTACTGTTCACCTCGGTTCCACTGAACAGTTCTCCTGCCTCTGCTGTAACTTAGCGGAGCCGGAGACTGCTTGCGGAGTAGAAAAACAGAATTTGAACTACCGCAGGTGTGCTGGCTTTTCCCTCATTGCGTCCTTCCTCTGCAGTGAGCTTTGCTCACCAGCCCAGTCAGGCGCAAACGTCCTGGGGAGACGTGATAAATGAGTCCATTCTCTGCGGAGACATTGTATTTCCTAATGGGTTAAGAGCAAAATTTCAAGACGTTATGGGTGTAGCTGTTGGCCAGTTCTGCCCCATTTAATCACATTATCTTGAGGGCAGAGAGGGCAAGAGGGTTTGGGGGTTTGTTTTGTTTTGTTTTCAGCTGGAACTCATATAGACACAGGGTAATGGAATGGAATTAACCAAATGTCTAAGGAAGAGGAAGAAATGGCGAGCTGTCCCCGGAGCTTGTTCTCCCTCTGCCCCTCCGCCTCCGGGGGCTAATGCTCCCAGGGAGGCAGGATCTATTTGGAAAGCTTCAGCAGGAAAGCTCTGGGCGAGACCAGAGAGCACCATGGCCGTTCCAGTTTTTACCACATCAACTGAATAATAGGAAGTTTATTGACTGGGGAGCATGGTCTGCCTCATGAAGACTGTGGCTGTTATCATTTCTTTACTGGGCGCAGGGAAAGTATGGGCAACTGAGGAGCTCACAGACTGTTGACCACGTGGCCATCTGCCCTCTGACAGAGAGGACTTTTGTTCCTGTTAGAGGTTGTGGATTGCACTGCAATTTGATGGTCTTGTAACCCTTCTGTTTAGCTTTGGTTTTAATGTACCACTCAGGATTTCAGCAGCAATGTTTCTATTACTTTCCACTCCTAGCTTATACTTGCCATGCTTGAAAATCACCTTCATAGTTGAAATAAGCATTTTTAAAAAGTAAATGCGTAATTGCAAATTGGAGACTCTGACTTCTAACCCTTTTTCCACTGAAGCAATCAGGTGTATAGTGACATCAGTCCCTAATCTCTTTCACAGAGTTATTGTGAGGAAAATTGAAGAATGTGTGAAAAATATGACACTCAGTAAATGTCAGTTCTCTTTGTTCTGTGTACCCCTGACCTGTATGGAGAGTTTGAAATAATATTCAAGGCGTAGACCTGGGCCCTAGCAAAGCTTCGAGGGCTGGTGGGTTAACCTCAGACTTTGTAGCCAAACAAACCTGGCGAAGATCTTGGTTTCTATTCTGAGTAGCTGTATGACTTTAAGCCAAGTACCATACCTTTCCAACCTGAGTTTCTCATATGTAAAATGAGGGGAAGAGGAGTTTGGTCAAGATGACATGTGCATCAGACCCCGCCCAGAGGAAGCCACCCATAAATGAGATCTCTTGTCACTTCTTAACACCCAAGCAGGATGGAGCAAAGGGCCATCTCTAACAATATCCTGCCCTCCCAGATGGGATGCCCTCTGGTGAGCTCTAAATCATCACTATGCTCTCCTTCTCTTGAGGGGAATTCTCCTATTACTGATCGTTGGTACCCCATCCTGAGCCAAAACCAAGCTTTCTTTTCTGGAAGCAAATGCACATAACTAGGGATTTATAGTGGAAAATTTGACATCCTCCTTTGTTCATAGGGTCACTGGGCGTAAGGCCATAAATCTGATTTAGAGCCAAGGTCCAGCAGAGAGCCTCACAGGGAGTATAGCTTATCCTTACGGCCAGGCGGTGATGTCTGCTCCAGAAGGCTCGCCTTTTATCTCAGACCCAGGCAGTCCACAGCGGGCCTTCAGCGAATTCTAGACTTCCACAGTTGGGAGCTGGGGAGGATAAGGGGTTAGGCGATCTACTGTTACCTGGTGAGAAAGTTACTTCCCCCTCAGAGCCTCGACTTCGTTGCCTGGAGACTTAGCACCTCCTTGTGATTAATGCTCAGGGCATGGTAACCGTGCAGCGCAAGTGGGGGCCGGACAAGCAGCAGCCGTGAGAGCTGGGAGGGGCTGTCGCGGGAGAGGGGGGAGGACAAGGGGCCCTGATGTTGTCCAAGGACTGATTTCTTTCAAAACTGGAGAAGTGGAGAGATGGGGCACCCCCTCCCCTTTCGCAGAACTCCACCCCCTGCCTTCCAACCACAGAGAGCCCCTCCCCAGCTCTGCTCTCAGAGGGCTCTGCAAGATGAGCTTTTTGTCATCCTTCTTTGTGACACCTCCTGAAGGCTGAGAGCCTCCCTTCATTCGTTCATTCATTTATTCACTCATCAAGCACATGCTGAGTATCCACTGTGTGCCCCCAGGCACCGGGCACGCAGTCACCTAGGGTAGACAGACAGTGGACATAGAAGTAGTCTTCTCCCCCTGAGGCTGAACATGCATCACCCGGTCTGACAGATTTGAGTGCACACCATGACTCTGCCCAAGGGCCTCTGGAATGGTCTCTGAGCATGCCTTCGCATCCACTAAATGGGACGATGTTAAGATCCGCTCTCAGCATTGCTGTGAGATTTCTGTGCGTTCTAGTTTATTCCCCAGCTCTGCCCCACATCCACCATCCACGGCACACGCTCAAGTCTGGAGCCCTCTCAGCCAGCTGGCCCTCCCTGGAGCCTGTGGTCAGGACCCCAGAAGGACAAATGCTGCCCACTGCTGCCATTTCGTCCCGGGCCACTTCTTCCTTGACCAGCCACGTGCTCTGTTTTCTCAGCTCTTCTCAGGAAGGCCTCTGCCTGTGCCCCTTAGCCAGCCTGCTGGCTGCAGTCTGACGACACCCCTCCCAGCTTGCGCGTGACTGACCCTGCTCTTCCTCTACCATGGGGCTTTATGTGCTCCTGGGACGGTGTCTGCTCCCAGCAGCTCTGGGCTTCTCCCCTCCGGTCTCCGTGGTCTGTGCTCTGCAAAGGGGAGCCAGGTACCAAGAGTTACGGTCTTGTCTTTGAGGGCTTCCCATTCTGGACTGAGCCTTGAGCATCGACCCAGCTCCCCGAAGCATGTGAAGACCCTTTTCCAGGGTCTTCTGTGTGCCTCACAGGGTAGAGCCAGCAACCACAAGAGCATAATTTTCAGGGGCGCAGAAAAGCCTCCGACCCCGAAATGCCTCCCTTACTTGCTCACTGATGCCTGAAATTACTTCAACAGAAAACAACATGCTTTATTCCACAATTAGAAGTAAGCCTTTAAATGTAGATTTCTCTGGTCGAGAAAACACAATGATTGCATTCATACTGAAGTATAAATCAGTGATTCTCAAGGGAATGGAGGAGTGCATCACAATCTCTCAGGGTGGAGGATTTAAGACACTCGCAGTTCTTAAAAAGCACATTCAAATAGCTTAATCTTCGTTCAGGCCTTCAGTTGGGCAGTCTGGTAGCATCTATTAAAATGCTGAATATGAATATCCTTTGACCTAACCATTTCTGTTCTGAGTCCCCAGAGAAACCATTGTGCATGTACAGAAAGAAGGATGTACCAGAATGTTCCCTGAATCATAGTTTGTAGCAATAAAAAATAAAAATAATCCATTTACATGTCTGTTAATAGGGATCTGGCTTAATAATCTGTGGTATTTCGGTACCATGGAATATTACATAGCAGTTAAAAGAAATGACATAAAGATATTTGTACTGACAACCTAGAAAAGCCTTCAGGATTCTTTCAAAAGTGAAAGGGAAAAGCAGGCTGCAGAATGAAGCACAAAGAATAATAGCATTCATGTAGGAAGAAAACAAACCTATTATTTCTAAAGATAGCTGTGTCAATGTATAAATGGATAAGGAAAAGATCTGGAAAGATACAAATCAGAGCGAGGCATGGTTATCTATTCAAAGGTCTCCGGAATCAGAGTGATATTTACGAGGGACTTTGGCGCTATCTGAATTTTATTTATAATGATAATGCATTCAGGAAATACTTGCATAATTAAAAATATTTTTAGTAGGCGCTCTACGTTTGGGGGGGAGAAAAACCTGTTTATAATCACAATACAAACTACAATATTAAAGCTAGACAAAAATCTTTTTAGGCAATGGCTCATCGGCTGAAAAACCTGACCACACACTGAAATGACAGCAATGTAACAGGAATAATATTTTGAAAATTGTTAATTTTCTCTTTTGCCTTCCCGACTATATAATCTTCATCCTCCTCACTCAGATGCGTTCATTCACTTGGGATTCCTGTTTGTTACAGAATGAATGCAAAGGAAAAGAATGAGGAAATGAATCCTCTGCTCCTGGCATGCAAAATATGATTTTGCTGCAAGGTAATACTCTTGAAAGACGGGATTTGTCAGAACGGAGATTTCCAATTCCTTTAGCTCTGCCTTAGTTTATCAAGAGCAAAGCTTGAAGGGTCCATCTCTTGGAGTTCCCCCTCAAAGTCCTCACAGACAGAAGAAGGTGGTCCTTGTGCCTGTGACAGCTAGGTCGTGGAGGTCACTGCTGTTTGGGAGAAGGAGCAGAATTCAATTGTACTCTCTGTCCAGCCTGGAAGGTGGTAAGAAGCCAGAAGGAAGGTTCAGAGCAGAGCTGGAGGGCGGTTCTTCCCCAGCTTCTCCTTCCAGGCCAGGGTACTCAGCCAGCAAGGGGAGCCCCAAAGGTTGAGTTGACTCCCCAGATGGAGCTCCGGAAGGAAGACTGAGCATAGCTGTCCCGTAGCAGTCAGAGGAGGCCTCAGGAACAAGAGTGCGCCTTGTCCAGGATCCCAGCCTTCCTGGTCCCCAGGATGGCTGCCTCCTCTGAGCTCAGCCCACTCTGTGGGCTTCTTGGGAAGGAGCCAGGAAGGAAGCAGAAACCCACAGAAACCTGGGACACCGATAATTTTTTCAAGGAGACTGAGCAAAGAGACAAATAATAACAAGTGTTGCAAGGAGGTGGGGAAATAGGAGCCCTCCTACACTGTTGGGATTGTAAAATGGTGCAGCTGCTGTGGAAAGTCGTTTGGCAGTTTCTGAAATCTCAAACATGAGTTTACCATCCGACCCCGATTTTCAGCCCAAGGTATTTATCCAAGACAAGTGAAAACATGGGTCCATCGAAAAACTGTTACACAAATATTCATAACAGACAAAAAAAGGAAGCCATTCAAGTGTGCATCCACTAATAAATGAATAAATAAAACGTGATTTGTCTAAACAGGGGAGTACTGTTTGGCCACACAAAGGAATGAAGTACTGATGAGTGCCACAACATGGCTGACTCTTGAAAGCACGCCGAGGGAAAGAAGCCCTACCCAAAAGGCCACGTATTGTAGGATTCCATTGTCATGAAGGGCCAGAGCAGGCAAATCTGTGGAGATAGAAAGTAGGCTGTGATTGCCTAGAGCTCAGGGGATTAGGCAGAAAGAGAGAGTGAACGCAAATGGGTAGTGTTTCTTTGGGAGTCCTGAGAATGTTCTAGAACTGATTGTGGTGATGGCTGCTGAACTCTGTAAATACACTAAGTCATTAAATTATACACTGTAAGTGAGTGAATTATGCCTCAGCAAAGTACACTGGGCCCTAGAACACCATAGGATTGACCTGCGCAGGTCTATTACTTACAGGTTTTTTCAATAACTACAGTACAGCGCTGTAAATATATTCTCTTCCTTATGATTTTATTAATAACATTTCTTTTCTCTACCTTCTGTGATTATAAGGATACAGCATATAATACACATAACATATGAAATATGGATTAACCGACGATTTATGTCATTTGTAAGGTTTCTGGTCAATAGGCTCTTAGAAGTTAAGTTCTGGGGAGTCGAAAGTTATATGCGGGGACCCCTGGGTCGCTCAGTCAGTTAACCATTAGGAACAATTAGCTAGAACAAACCTTAAAAAACACACAGGAGACTGGGCTTTCATGGCTTCTGCCCTGAATAGTTTTGCGATCCACAGGTCCATGAGGTAGTAGGATTTGTTCTTTTCCTAAGTCACAAATTGGAACGTGCCTTGAGGAAGGAAGTTGCTAAGCTTGTGAGCACAGCAGACCAACAGCATCAGCCCCCCTAAAATGAACCCATTCTCCTATCTTCACTTCAGCACCCAATCATTTTTATAAGTGATGGGCATTTTGTTTCTTTGTGGAAAGCCAACCGCAAGTGCTGGTGAAGGCAGCAAAAAGCATGTGAAAAAGTCTAATAAAAAAAAAAAGAGTTGTTTAATCATGTTGTACACCTGAAACTAATACAATGCCATATTTTAAAAATTAAGCAAAAAAAAAAAAAAAAAAAGTACCCCTGGGGCAAATAATACATTATATGTTAATTTAAAGAAAAGAATTGTTTAATCATGTTGTGCACCTGAAACAAATATAATGCTATATAAAAAAATTAAACGGGGGGGGGAAAAAGTCTACTCCTTACCAGTAGCTCTTTCTATAAGGACTAGGAAATACCACAGGCCTGTGTCTCCAACAGGACGAGGATCTGCTTTGATAGAAACAGATAAACTGACAAAAGCAGAAACTGGGAGGCCAGGAAGGAGAACAGACACATAACAAAATTAAACATAACATAATTAAACAAGAAAACCAGGTTCCCTGGGTCCTCCCCAAGCCCAGGCCCTGTTCCAGGCACCGTCCTAGGCATGGGGGACCCATGGAAATCCAAGCCACCTTGCCATCCGGCCACTTGAAACCCAAGCTGTAACGTCAAACCCAAACACTGGAAAATTCAAATATAAATACAAGAGAGAAACAGGACTTCGAGAAGGTAGTAGAAGATGAGCCACAAGACCAGGCCTAATTAATTGCCACACGAATCACATGTTTGGCTACAGCTGGTGGACTTCGGAGGGCAGGAGAGGTTAGCACAGGGCAGGAGGACGCCTGCACGGGGAGGAGAGGCCCTTTGAATAAGACAAATACAGAACACTGTAAGAAGACCGGCCTAGAAACATTTTGCCCTTTGATACTTTTCAATTAAATCTCCCTTTCCCATTCCAGGTGTAGCTCCTTTTGGTGGACACTGGAATCTGTGCACCTCTGTGCTCCAGACATTTGTGAACGGAGAGCGAGACAGGTGCAGAGGAAAGAGACTTGTATTCATTGCTACCCAGGTCCCCGCCACGGCTTACTGCTGCCTCCCCATCACCGTCCATCCCCCCCCCCCCGTTAAGACCACCCCTTGACTTCCCACCGCTCTCCCCAAAGTTCCTAGTGACCTGAGTCAGAACAACTCCCAATATTATCAGTCTTATGACATCAGTAAGACCTAGCTTCCTTGTGTGACTCCTGCTGGGCAATGCAATGGGAGTTGCCGGGTAGTCTTGGAAAAGCAGCACAGCTCAGTCCTTAACAGAATGGCCAGCATTAGAGTCCCTAGAAGAAAGCATCTTCTGTGACAAGGAGCCCGCGGCTTGCTTTTAGACAGCCTACAAAGCAAAAGGAGAGGATTGACCTATGTGCCAAGCTTTTTGCTAGCAGCTCTAGAGGCTCTTTTAATCTTCACGATAAGCGACAAGTGAAATAAAATTATCCACGTTTTACTGTTGTAGACATAGACTTAAAGTGATTCAATTGTTTGCACTCATTCCCACAGTGGATTTGTTGAGTTAGGTCATGACTGCTGGTCAGTCTGATCCCCTGAACTCTGTTCTGTCCATTTAACTACATGCCCTGCTTCAAGCCGGAGCCCATCAGCCGTCATCTTCTGTGTTCAAGAAATCGACAGGAATGTTCATTATTATAACAGCAGTCCTTTTGTTCTGAGCCACTAGCTCCACTTGTATTGTCATTAAACTTCCAAAAAGAAATCTGTCAGGGAGGGGCGCCTGGGTGGCTCAGTTGGTGAAGCATCTGCCTTTGGCTCAGGTCATGATATCAGGGTCCTAGGATGGAGTCCCATGTTGGGGTCCCTTTCCCTGTCTCTGCCCCTCCCTCTGCTTGTGCGCTCTCTCTCGCTCTCTCGCTCGCTCTCTTTCTCTCTCTCAAATAAATAAATAAATGGAATCTTTAAAAAAGAAGAAGAAGAAAGAAATCTGTCAGGGAGTGATTCGTACTCCCATTTTACTGCCATAGAAACTGAGGGCTATATTAGTGAAGTTGGGCTCGGCTCCGTTTGCAGTAATGTATAGCCCCAAAATCTCACTAACTCCACATAACCGAGATTTACTCCTCACTCATACTGATGCCCAGCGTGGGTCAACGGGGGCTTGGCACTACCCAAGTCGACAGAGGCTTTGCCATCTTGTGGATTCAGCATAAACACTGGCTTCCTCATCACGGAGGCAGCACAAGTTAAGCAAGGTGAACTCACACCTGCTCTGTGCTTCCACACAGAATCAATTCCCACCAAAAAGCAGGGAAGCAGACTGGGATGTGTGCAGGAGCGCAGGGCTATTTGTTGAGCAATAAATGTCACTACCACAAGTCTCAATTAGGTTACAAATATTGTGCTCAGCCCCAGATCTGCGGCTTGACACTGGCCTATGCCTCTCCAAGGTTCCTCACTCATTGTGGAATCCAGAGACGGAAGTGCTCTAAATCCATCAGACTCGCTGTGTCAGTCCTGTGGTCTGTCCAATTTAGGATTTAGTGTCCAGAAGGAACACCCAGGGTTGCAAGAAACTATAAATGTCCTTACTGACTTCAATCACAGACTTTTGTACCGATTTCTCCAACATTCCAGCATGATGCTCTCTCTCTCCCCTTTGTAGATTTATCCCAGCCTCTGTGGAATCGCATTTATTTCTGGCCTGTGTTGCCTCTGCAGGCAAAAAGTTTTATGCTGCCTGTCTCTTCATTCATATGTTTATATATCACCACATTCTACAAAGATTTGCTGCAGCGTAACAAAAAATGCATAGAAAATAAGTTTTGGAAAATAAGTACATGGGAAAATCAAGGTTGAGAAAAATTAAGATGAGAAAAATAACATAAAGTTAAGGATAATGATATTATCCAAAGTGCTTATTGTTGGATTCGATGCACTCGCTTGGGATGAGTCAAACATGTTTTCTAAGCTTCCAGACAGCCAATGAAAGGGTCAAACGGATACTGCATAATTCATAAATACCAATAAGATAAAATTCAGCAAAATATTCAGGGGAGGCTCAGATAGTTCCAGTGCTCACCCCTGATAGAAAGCTTCTCATAAGTCCACCCAAAGAGGATATAGTGTGAGAGAGTAGAAAGAAAAAAAAAAGAAAGAAAGAAAAAAAAAAAAACTTTAAGAACAGTTTCACAAAATAAATGGCATATCAGGAGCTCTGACTGGAACTCTGAAGGACCTTGAGAACAGAGAACCCAGGGTGATCAGAGGTTAGGAATCCTCCTCTGAAGGTAGGAAGGAGCCACTTCCACCAGAAGAGGGAGACTTCTGGCAAAAAGACATCAGGGAAGAAAGAAGAAAACATGGAAACCTGGAACAAATGTCAATAATTTCCTCTTTCTTTGATGAAATAAGGAGGAGTCTAGCAGTACAAGACTCGGTTTAGAAATGAGAAGCAACACAATATGGCAGCCAGCTTCTTTGGAGACTGCAGAGTCTAAAGGGACAGAAGTAAAGTTGCACCCTGGAGGACTGGGCAGAAATACCAGGAAACTTTGGAACCGAAGTCCAAAATCTTTTCACATTTGAATATGTAGCTAGCTGACTGATGGCCACCAGATTACAAATAGATCTGCTTTAGGGAACCTTGCAGGATTCCTTTACCAGTCATCAAATACATGTTGCCCGTTCTTGATGAAACATATTAATACAACTCCATGGGAGTGCTGGCCCTAAATTAAATATTCTCAGGAATATAAGGAAAGAATCTGTCAATGGAAACATAACTGGAGGGGCAAGAAAGTTATATACATCATCTTTGAGCCACATCACACCCCCAAGTGGTAGCTATCATTACTTTCCAATGACTACTGCACAAATAACTACACTAAGGCGAGAAACAGGGAGTGACCTGAACAGTAGCGTAGAGCTCATAATGAGAATTCTAGCTTACCACCGGCTGGTGTCTGTGCCTTTTCACAACATAATCCTGCCTCTTCACACTCAGGTAAATGGAAGAAATGAATACTGAAATTAAAAATATACTGAAATTCCAAGCCAAGATAGAAAACAGCATATGCTTTTGCTCCATTTGAAACTCCCCAAAAATAATGAGATGTTAAGTTTTTGAAGACATATACCCATGAAGACAGAGAAAACAGAGGATGAAATCACTGGATCAAAATTTGGAAAGTGGAAGACAGATGGATGAGTGGGAACTGTTTTAGAAGGTTCAAGAACACTGAATCCTTAGCTGGCAGTAGGTAAAGCCAAGAAACACCCAAACTACCCTGCATGACCCCTAAAAGAAGAATTGGAGGGGTCTAGTACCACTGGAGTAAAAGTAGGACTAAAAACAGGATTAACAGAGAGTCTGTAAAAAACAAATAAGCAAATGCCCTCCCAAACTCCACACAGCCTGGACTGCTTCCAGCTCACCAAGCAGAAACCTGGAGGCTTATTATCTGAAGAGGATAAAGCAGAGTGTCTGGACTAGGGGCACTGGGCATAGTCCCGGGTGGAAACTATTTTTAAAATAAATGGTTTAAGTGCACATTTGCAGACAGAATTTTAAGGCTCCACAGAGAACTGCTTGCTATGTGCAGATACTATAAGCCCAAGACTGCTAAGGTCTTCTTTGGGGAAAATTCCCAACGATGCTGACACTGAAAGTTTCCCAGTAGAATAGCCCAGCCAGATCAACCTATGTTGAATACCACTCCCAGTGTCCAAACTGCCTATTGGTCTTCTAGCCCCACTAGTGATTGTGAGTGAATAATGAAGGATTGCCAGACATCTGAGGAAAGCAACCAACATGAGTGTCAGCCACCAAAACAGAGAAAAACAAATTATAAGGAAAAAAAGTCCATGCAAAAGAAGATGACATCAAAACAAAATATCACTAATATCCCCAAATAAATAAGATATTGTATCTATGAAATAAGAAGAGCTTTTTTTTTTAAGTTATTCAGAAAACCAAAAAAGGGGGACTCTTCGAAATTAAAGATATGAAAACAAGGGTGGCTCATTTTGTTCAGTGACTTGAGCTGGTGATTTCAGCTCAGGTCATGATCTCATGGTCAAGAGATCAAGCCCTGCATCAGGCTCTGCGCTCCGCAGGAAATCAGCTTGAGATTCTCTCCTCCCTCTGCCCCTTGCCCCACTTGGGTGCTCTCACTCTCTCTCTCTCTCTCTCTCTCTCTCCCCCAAGTAAATATTTTTTAAAATATATGAAAACAGATATGAGAAACTCAATGGAAGGTCTGGATTATAAAGTGAAAGAACTACCCCAGATTAAATTAAAAGTTAAGAGGGTAATAGGTATAAAATATTAGAATGTTAAAATGGCCACATGTCAAGGATTTTCTTTAACTTTTCTATTAGTGAGGAATCCTTAAAATGTTGCAAATGATTCAACTGAGAAATCAAAGGACATATTGGACATATGGACAATCAAGAAGGCTGAAATGAATGTGTTAATAGACGCAAAACTGGCTTCTTGGAGAAAGAGGGGATTCAATTTGCACCTGCACCAAACAAAATTTATTTGCATCTCTATGGAAAAGATCATTTGCGTTGTTATCCATTTTCTACAATTTACAGAGTTGTAAAATAACTCAAAGCCAACGAAAGGTAGAGGCCTTTCCAGAATCAGATAAGCCAGAAGAGTGCACTATATAGAACATTCACTCTTTTTCCTGATAGAGAAAGAAAAGAAAATTAGAAGATCAAGAGTCAGATGCTTAACCGAGACACCCAGGCACTCCAAAAAGAGTCCATCTTTTATATATTTATCAAAACTCATAAAACTGTTCACTTAAAATGTTTGCATTTACTGTATGCAAAGTAAACTTAAATAAAGTTGATGTGTTTTAAAAAGGGACCTTAACTAGTATCTCTCAGAATGGATGAACTAAGACCCACACAAAGACATTTATCAGGAAACTGTAAATCTCTGGAAACAAAGAGAAGATTCTATAAACTTCCCTAAAATAAAAATCTCATGTAAAATGAAAAAAGGATTTTTAAAAGTCAAATGATTTCAAACTTCCAAAAGGTAGACAATAAGTAAAGTTTTCAAAATTATGAAAGAAAGCTATTACCAACTTAAAGTTCTGTACTCAGCTAAGCTATAATACACATTTGCAAAGTCCCCCCAAAAGCTATCTCCCTTGTATCACTTCTTTGGAAGCCAATGGAGGCTTTGTTCCTCCAAATTATGATAGTATACATAGAGAAAATGTTTGGGACTCAGCACAGGAAAGAGGTAAGGGTCACCCCTTGAATGATAGTACATGATGATGCTGGGCACCAGATGCCTCAAGCAACCAGTGCCCATAGGAGCAGGTGGACAGTCCCCAGGAGATATTCCTTCCAGAAAATGAAACTTACAGGATGGCTAATGTATCTGAACCTCAAGAAAAAATTTAGGTAATTGGCAGAGTTTTGAGACTGAATAAACAGTAAATAGAAACCTGGGCAAGTAAACCAAAAACAAGACCATCCTTAACTCCAAAAGAAAACAAAAGTATTGGGACTCAGGGAAGCCTGGCCCAGTGAGGCATATTGATTATTTTGAATTAAAGTTACTTTTTTAAAAAGTCAGAACAAGAACATTCTGACCCTTCTTTGTCTCCAGATAGAAGGAAATATATCCCCCATATAAAAGGTAACTTCCCGGGGCACCTGGGTGGCTCAGTGGGTTAAGCCGCTGCCTTCAGCTCAGGTCAGGATCTCAGAGTCCTGGGATGGAGCCCCGCATCGGGCTCTCTGCTCAGCAGGGAGCCTGCTTCCTCCTCTCTCTCTGCCTGCCTCTGCCTGCTTGTGATCTCCGTCTGTCAAATAAATAAATAAATAATCTTAAATAAATAAATAAATAAATAAAAATAAAAGGTACCTTCCCTGCACAAGAAGGTAGGGAGACATCCTTATTATCAGACAGGGAATTCAGGGCCTGTATAGGGAAGAAGCCAATACAAACGAATCTTGTTACTTTTATTCATTTACTACTCCAGCCCATAATTCTCTTTAGAATTCCTTATTAACTGATGCTCTGAAACATAAGTTTTCTCATCTTGTCAATTCCTCACAGATTTATGTTTCTTTGTCTAAATGTGTTAAAGCTGTATGCCTTTGTGATTTCTTTGGGTCTCAATTTTATTATCAGACTTCCATGAACACATTATTAAACTTTTTTTTTCTTCTGTTAATCTGCTTCATATCAATTTAATTCTTAGACCAGTCAGAAGAATCTGGAGTGTAGAGGAAATTTTTTCTCCCCAACAAAGGCAACATAGGAAAGTAAATGTAATCTTAGTTGAATGACTTAACCAGCTGTAGATCTCTGTATACATTCATAAGAATGGAAATACTGAATAATGAGGTAAGTAACATTCTAATATAATTATACTGGGAAAATAGAGGACTTGAAAAGGGTCTGTCTATGTGTTTAAGTGGTGGTATTAAAGAGTCAAACACTTATCTTCTGCAAGGAAGAGTCAATAGAAACTCTGAAATTATTTTAAGAAACAGCATATGAAGCATGTTATTTGGTCATATGGAAATAATACAAAAAGAATTAGCTAAAAGAGATTATAGTGCTTACATTATGCAGAGGGTAAAATGGAAGGCACTCAGGGTGTCATAGGAGAGTGCTAATTTCTTTTTTAAGATTTTATTTATTTGAGAGAGAGAGCATGAACGGGGGGAAGGACAGAGGGAGATGGACAGAGAGAACCTCAAGTGGACTCAAGCTATGGGGGCCTCAATCCCAGGACCCCGAGATCATGATCTGAGCTGAAGTCAGATGCTTAACCAACTAAACCACCCAGGCACCCTGAGAGTGCTATTTTTCTAATAGATCTCTTTTTCTCTTTAAGTTATGTGCATGTAAAACTTTGGCAAACATAATTTTTTACGAAGAATACATTTACAGGGCACCTGAATGACTCAGTAGGTTAAGTGTCTGCCTTCAGCTAACGTCATGATCTCAGGGTCCTGGGATCAAACCCCGAATTAGACTCCCTGCTCAGCGGGGAGTCTGCTTCTCCCTCTCCCTCTGCCCCTCCCACTACTCATGCTTTCTAGCTCTCACTCTCTCTCACTCTCAAATAAATAAATAAAATCTTTCTTTAAAAAAAGCATACATTGACAAAGCTGTTATTACAAGTTTTTCATGACAGGCAAAGTAGAATTTCCTTTTCTTGGTTCCAAACATCCATCCACCAAGTTTCCAAGGGCACTCAATCTTAATATCCCAGAGTTATCTCCAAGCCATAGCTGGTCAAGCTGTCATGTTCCAAACAGAGGCAAAGTAACCCATCTCTGAATTTTCACCTTTAATAATACAAGACGCAAGCCCCTCTGGGTGGGAAGAGGCCTGATGTGAGACTCAAAACATCAATATTTTACTTCCCATTCATCAATCATTCACCACCTGCCGGCAAACATCACCTTCCAGGGCGTGTCTCCTGGTCTCTGTCCAGCACCAGTACTATCAATATTTTATGGTTGGGAGATGAAGTTGCTACCCAGGCACATTATCTCTGCCTAAGAAGTACACACAAAAAAGCTCATCCTTCCTCTAGGCAACTACTGAAGCACATGACAGACAACACCTCAAGTGACTCCAGCTCGCCCTGCAAGCCCCAGAACCTGAACACCATGTGGCAGAAGCAGCAACACACTTGCACAGATGTACTTCCACGGAGGGAGACTGGGGCAACGTTTCAAGTGCCCTTAGCACCTTCCCTCAGCTAGCCACACTGCTCTTCAACCATCCTCTCTCTGACCTTGGGCCCCATCCAAGGTGTAAATTGAGATATTGGCTGATGTGAAAATCTCTTCCTTTCATCAAAAAGCATTTACTGAAGGGGCACCTGGGTGGCTCAGTTGCTGGATGTCTGCCTTTGGCTTGGGTCGTGATCTCAGGGTCCTGGGATCAGGCCCCACATCGGGCTCCTTGCTCGGCGGGAGGCCTGCTTCTCCCTCTCCCACTCCCACTGCTTGTGTTCTCTCTCTCACTGTGTCTGTCTCTGTCAAATAAGTAAATAAAATCTTTAATTTAAAAAAAAAAGCATTTACTGGAGAAAAACAATGAGCCAGATCCCCAGAGAAGTTCTGGAATATGTGTAGATATATGACATGTTTGCGGACATCCACACCTAGCTTCACGACAATAGCAGAGAGATGGAGATCTCTCCATCTCTGACCGTTTGTCGTGGACCAGCCACTGTCTAGAGCATTTTATATATGCCTACTTCCGTTTCCCTATCAAGTGAAAAGGCAGTTAAACTAGATTTCAAGGGTAGATAAATAGTCACTCTAAGATACTTCAGTAAGGATTTTACTTATTTTTTCCTTATCAAGTGTACTGAGAAATAATTGCCATGCAGTAAACTGCATCCATCCACAGAGCACAATTCTATGGGTTTTACAGTTGTACTCACCCCTGAAGCCCCCACCACGATCAAGATGCAGGGCATTTCTGCCCCCTCCAGAAGGTTCCTTCTGTATTCCACCCCCCACCCTTCATGTCTAAGCTATCACTGATCTCCTTTTTGTCGCTATAAACTAGGTTGTATTTTATATAAATGGATGCATCCAAAAGAAACTCCTTTGTTTCTGGCATCCTTCATTCAGCATAATGATTCTGAGATGTGTCCATGTTGTTGCGTGTATCACGAGTTCATTCTTATTTACTGCTGAGTGGATTTCCATTATACGGGGAGACCACGGTTTGTATACCCCTTCCTCTACTGATGGACGTTTGGACTGTTTCCAGTCTTTAGCTATTGCAAACCAAACTGCTGTGAACATTCAAGTCCAAGTCTTTATGTGGAAACATGTTTTCATTTCTTTTTGGTAAATATCTAGAAGTAGAATGACTGGATTGTATAGGAGATACATGAAGTCTTTCCTTTTTCATATGATTTGATTATCAGATACACGGCTCTTTTCAATGACACTCCAAGAATAGATGGGCTCCAAAGATGCCCACTTTTATTTGCATTACATGGTCAACAGGAAACTAATAGGCACCAAAAGTAAATAAATGATTATGTGGCTCCGAATGTCATAAAGTTGTTATATCATGTTTACTTGCATCATCAGGGAATAAGGGAATCCATGTAAGTAGATTTTCTAAAAGCTAAAACTTACAGTTTCAATATTCTACCTTTAAATTCTTTTACATATTACCTATTTCTGACTATATCAGAAATCTAGTAGCATTGCTAATCCTCTCTAGAAATCATTTTGAAAGTTTTTTTTTTAATTTGTTTATTTTTTATTTTTTATAAACATATAATATATATTTATCCCCGGGGTACAGGTCTGTGAATCGCCAAGTTTACACACTGCACAGCGCTCACCATAGCACAAACCCTCCCCAATGTCCATAACCCCACCCCCCTTTTCCCAACCCCCCTTCTCCCAGGAACCCTCAGTTTGTTCTGTGATATTAAGAGTCACTTATGGTTTGTCTCCCTCCCAATCCCATCTTGTTTAATTTATTCTTCTCCTATCCCCTTAAACCTCTACAACATATTAAAAGATTAACAGAGAAAATACGTATATAGTTATTAAAAGTCTTAGCAAATGAGGAATAAAAGGAAACCTTCTTAACATGAAGAAGTTAATGTCATTTACAAATAATTTACAGCTAAATCACAGTCCATTATGAATTACAAATTCCTAAAGACATTATCTTGAGACTGGAACAATTTAGAGAATGCTGCCATCACTACTTCCCCGCGCCCCCCAACACTGTACTAGGTTCCTGGGCTGAACATTGACATGATAGCAGGAAATAAAAATTTAAATAATTGGAAAGGAAGAATGAAAACTGTCATTGCTTGTGGATGATGGAAGACTTCGTGGTTGCTCTGAATCTCCCTCTCTGTTTTAAGACTTGACACTGTCACTCCATGTTCCCACATCTACCTGTCCTTTTATAGTTTTATAACTACCTCACTTTGGAAGTGCCCAAACTCTATCCTTTATATTCTTTGTTACATATTTATAAAACCTGCTACTTGACAGTCAGTTATTATTCAGTTATTATTATTTTTTTTAACATATGTTTTTATCCCCAGGGGTACAGGTCTGTGAATCACCAGGTTTACACACTTCACAGCACTCACCAAAGCACATACCCTCCCCAATGTCCATAATCCCACCCCCTTCTCCCAACCCCCCTCCCCCCAGCAACCGTCAGTTTGTTTTGTAAGATTAAGAGTCACTTATGGTTTGTCTCCCTCCCAATCCCATCTTGTTTCATTGATTCTTCTCCTACCCCCTTAAGCCCCTATGTTGCATCACCACTTCCTCATATCAGGGAGATCATATGATAGTTGTCTTTCTCTGCTTGACTTATTTCGCTAAGCATGATACGCTCTAGTTCCATCCATGTTGTCGCAAATGGCAAGATTTCATTTCTTTTGATGGCTGCATAGTATTCCATTGTGTATATATACCACATCTTCTTGATCCATTCATCTGTTGATGGACATCTAGGTTCTTTCCATAGTTTGGCTCATTTTGAAAGTTTAATCGCCTTGTTAAAGTGTGCCTTGTCTCATTGTCCTGTGTCTACTGGCCGTTCAGAAACATCATGCTGGCTGCCCAGCGTGTTCCACTTAGCCTGGCCAGGCTAATGGCTAGTGGGAAGCTGTTCACCCCTACACTGAGGTGCACTGGTGTGGCTCTGTAGGTTCATCTGCTACTTGGAGATGTCCTACTTCTGTCCCTCCAGATCCTTGGTTCTCAGAACCTGCCCAGTCTGCACATACATACACACACACACATGCATTTCTGCTAAGCTCTTCCTAAATCTCCAAGTGAGGTAGGCAAGCAAATGACCAAGCTGTGTAATTCAGTCAAAAGAAACGTCTGCACTTGTGCACCAAGATATTTTTTTAAGGATATTCACGGCAATGGTATTTTTATATCAAGATAGTTTGGGGGTGGAAGGAAACAACCAAAATGTTTATTAATAGAAAAATGGACTCATGTGATCAATACTAAAGGAGGAGTTTTGACTGCAATGCTGAAAGACAATGGATCTCACATATCGAGGTTTCCAGAGGAATCATTAAAGCAGGTATCTGAACACCGATCACAAGACCATTGGATCCCTCCCCAAACCTTGAGAGTGTATAAAGGGGAAATGAATTTTATGAGGAGGACTTTTGCAGTAGACCACTGAAATCATGAGGCTGACCGTACACCGAGGGAGGAGAGTCCCACCTCACAACCCCAGACTTATCCAGACAGAGGAAGTTCAGAATAAATGTACCTGATACATGTCCCCAGAGTTTGAGAAGCACATTCTGATCCAGCCCAAGAAATCAAGGGGGTAAGAGAGGCAGGCTAACCACTTACTTAAGAACTGAGGCTCAAGGGAGGTGGCTGCTTTGAGCTGGCTAGTGCTCCCAGAACGTGGCAGGTAAGAGATACACAAGGGCTTCATGTGGACCAGATGTGGGCCATCTGGGAGACAAAGCCAGCCTGGAGATCACATGAAAGGGTGCGGATGTTCAACAACCAAGGTGGAGGGGTCTGCTGGAAACTGGGGGTCTCAGGGGAGAGCAGCAGCCGGAGCAACACAACACCCTGCCCATCGGGAGTTGTAGTCACACGAGTGAGTTCAGAGCCATCTTGAGACAATACCAGGCAGTGTAGAACTTTCCGCTCTTCCTATCCTCTGTGCAACCCTGGATGAGAGGATTAAAAAGGAAAGAAAAAAGTGGTCACTTCCCCCACACACTCCCTTCTTCACAGGCTGGGGGACCCCTACACCCAATGCCAGAGCCTAGAGGAGTCAGGAGTCAGAAAGCATCAAACGGGTAACACATCAGACCACGCATTCTCATTTCTGCATAGAGACTGCTTTACTGATTCAAGTGACATATAAAGGATCAGACTAGGGTGGCTCAGTGGTTAAGCCTCTGCCTCAGGGTCCTGGGATAGAGTCCCACATCGAGCTCTCTGCCTGGCAGGGAGCCTACTTCCTCCTGTCTCTCTCTCTGCCTACTTGTGATCTCTCTCTGTCAAATAAATAAATAAAATCTTAAAAAAAAGATCAGACTAGTCACAGGATCATCTGAGTTTGTACCTAAGACACAGAGAGAAACTCTCCACTGAGAATGTGGTAAGAGGGACACTGGGTGGCTCAGTTGGGTAAGCGGCTACCTTCGGCTCAGGTCATGATCCCAGTGTCCTGGGTTCAAGTCCCACATCAGGCTCCTTGCTCCACGGGGAGCCTGCTTCTCCTTCTGCCTCTGCCTGCCATTCTGCATGCCTGTGCTCTCTTTCTCTCTCACGCTAACAAATAAATAAATAAAATCTTAAAAGAAAAAAAAAAGAATGTGGTAAGAGACAGTGTAAAATAAAATCTGATTTCATCCCTCTGGTCATACCTGTTCTACACACCACCCCCCATATTATGGATGACTAAACAGTACTTAAAAAGAATAAGTACTAACTGGAAAGATGTCCAACACATATTACTGTACATGGGAAAAGCTAGTTGCAAAATAATTCTTAAAGCATTATTATGTTTATGTTAAAAAAAAAAAAAAACCATACAATGTGTGTGTGCACGTGTTTCCTTGTGTGGTATATGTGTGAGAGGAAACCGGGTCCTCCATTCACTTAGTTCAATCCGTCCTTACTCCAAATGGGAAAGGGGTCCTTTGGTTTAACAACACACCAGAGTTGTGTGTGAAAAGCAATCCGCAAAGTAGGAGAGGTTTGCGGGGCACGTAGGTGCTTGTCCCTGAAGGATGTTGATGAAACCCACTCCATTATCACCCAAGGACAAAGGCAGGAATGGGCTCCCAGTCTTGGTCATAGAGTTGGTAACATATGGAGTGTCCTGACTGAAGAGTAGGAAAGAAAGGAGAGCGAGTGAAGGGACATTCGGACGGTCCTCCTAGCTGGCTGGACTGTGAGTCATCCCAGTGAGAAGGGCAAGGAAATATTTTACATGACCCTCTGGGCCTGGATGTTAGGGTGCAGGTAACATCCCTCCGGGCACTGAGTATACAAAATGAGCTTCAGATGGTGTTCAGGAAGGGGTAAGGCAGGACGGCACTCCCTTGCCAACAGGGAGCACAGTAGGGCCACAAGGTGTGGAATTTAAGAATGAAACCTGTTGTTTTAAGATTTACAGCAAACAAACAAACAACAAAGATTTACAGCAAACAGGAAGTGTCACAATCCCCGATTTCAAGATTGACTACAATGCTGTAATAATCAAAACAGTATGAATCTAACACGAAAACTGACATATAGATCAACGGAACAGAATAGAGAGCCCAGAAATTAATCCATTTTTACACGGCCAACTTATCTTTGACAAAGGAGACAAAAATATGTAATGGGGAAAAGACAGTCCCTTCAACAAATGATGTTGGGAAAGCTGGACAGCCACGTGCAAAAGAGTGCAACTGGACCACTTCTTACACCATACACAAAAATAAACCCAAAATGGATTAAAGGCCCAAAGGTGAAATCTGAAACCATAAGACTCCTAGAAGAAAACAGAGGCAGCAATACCCTTGACATAGCCACAGAAACATTTTTCTTTTTTAAAAAAGATTTTATTTATTTATTTGAGAGAGAGAGAGAGAGGGAAAGCATGAACAGGAGGTTGAGGGGGTGGGGAGAAACAGGCTCCCTGATAAGGACCTCAATCCCAGGACCCTGGGATTATGACCTGAGCCGAAGGCAGACCCTTAACTGACTGAGCCACCCAGGTGCCCTGGAAACATTTGTCTAAATATGTCTCCTCAGGCAAGGGAAGCAAAAGCAAAATTAAACTACTGGGACTACACAAAATAAAAAGCTTCTGCACAGCAAAGGAAACCATCAACCAACAAAAAGTCAAGATACTGAACTGAAGAAGATATTTGTAAATGATATAACCAACAAGGGGTTAATATTCAAAATATATGAAGAACTTACACAACTTACCATCAAAAATCAAATAGTCCAATTTAAAAATGGGCAGAGGATCTGAATAGATATTTTTCCAAAGAAGATATACAGATGGCCAACAGACACATGAATCATATCACTAATCATCAGAGAAATGCAAATTAAAACCATAATGAGATACCACTTTACACCTGTCAGAATGGCCTGAATCTAAAACACGGTAACAAGTGTCGGGATGGGGAGAAAAGGGAACCTTCGTGCACTGCTGGTGGGACTGCAAATTGAGGCAGCCACTGTGGAAAATAGTATGGAGGTTCCTCAAAAAATTAAAAATAGAATCACTGTATGGTCCAGTAGTCCCACTACTAGATATCTACCCAAAGAAAATGAAAACGCTAACTCAAAAAGGTATAGGTACTCCTAAGTGTTTTGCTGTGATATTTAGAATAGCCAAATATAGAAGCAGCCCAGTGTCTATCAAGAGATGAATGGATACAGAAGATGTGGTACATATATATATATGACAGAATATTACTCAGCCCTAAAACATGAAATCTTGCCATTTACAACACTACAGATGGACCCAGAGCAGTCTGGAATAAGGCTAAGTAAAATAAGTCAGACAGAGAAAGACAAATACCTTAGGATTCACTCAAATGGGGAATTTAAGAAACAAAACAAACAGAGGAAAAGAAAGAGAGAGAGACATACCCACAGACTCTTAGTATAGAGAGCAAACTGATGGTTACCAGAGAGAAGGTGGGTGAGGGATGGGAGAAACAGGTGATGGGGATTAAGGGTACACTCACTGGGATGAGCACCAAGGAATTCCTTAGTGGGCTTGAGACATCCAGCTGCTGAATTAATTCCACAGCACAAAGCACCGGCACTGAAAGGCAGGCCATTCAATCTTTGATTAAATTCCATTCAGAAAGTCCTGTATCCCAGAGGGACGATCCAGACTGCTCTACTGGTATATTAATCTTAGAAAATCGTGTGCTTAGGAAAGGGTAGAATTTAAAGACTATTCAAGTCATAAGAGATCATTAGAACAGTGCAGTCCCTTTGGGAAAGAGTCTGACAGTCTCACTGACAGTCAAATGTACTGTTACCACGTGACCTACAACTCCCTACGAGGCTATGGACGTGAAGGAAGTTGAAACATAGATCCACACGAAAATGTATAACTGAGTGCTCACAGCAACATTATTCATGTTAGCCAAAAAGTGAAAACAGCCGAAATGCCCAACAAATGTTGAATGGATAAACACAATGTAGCAGATACACACGTGGAATATTACTCAGCCGTTGAAGGGGCTGGCATCCTGATGCATGCTACACATGGCTAAACCCTGAAAGCATGCTAAGTGAGGGGCACCTGGCTGGTTCAGTCCATGTAGCATACAACGTTTGATCTTAGGGTCGTGAGTTCGAGCCCCACATTGGAGGTAAAGAGTACTTTAAATAGATAAATAAATAGGTAGATAGATAAATAAATGACATTGTGTTGAATGAACAAAGCCATGCACAAAAGGCCATATATCATGATTCCATGTACATGAAGTGCTCATATGGCCAAATTCAAGGGCACAGAAACACTGTGGTTGCCAGGGAGTGCAGAGGGAGGTGGACCGGGAGTGATGGCTGAAGCCTAAGGAGTTTCTTTTTGGGGTGTTCTAAAATTGGGGTGCCTGGTAGCTCAGTCTGTTAAGCATCTGACTCTTGATTTCGGTTCAGGTCATGATCTCAGGGTCATGATGTCAGGCCCCGAGCTCATCGTGGAGTCTGCTCGAGATTCTTTCTCCCTTTTCCTCTACTCTTCCCCATCCCCCCACCTGCTCATTCTCTCTCTCTCTCAAATACATGAAATCTTTAAAAAAAATGTTCTAAAACTGGCTGTAATCATGGTTGCACAACTCTGGAAACATACTAAAAAACTCTGAACTGTACATTTTAAATGGGTGAATGGTATTGTACGTGAATTTTATCTCCAAAAAGAAAAAGAAAAAAAAACTGTCTTTAAAAGAGAGAGGGAGAGAAAGAGCTTTAGGTCAGATCCAGCTCACGGCCCTGCACTCTGGTCTCAGGATAATTTGTCTTGGATATCAGCTGGGATGAAACCCTGGCGTTCTGTCATTCCTTTGTTCATTCAGTAATTCTGCAGGAGGTCCCCACCTACACGACAGGCACTGCTCTGTCCTGAGGACTCGGCAGTGAACGGGACAGACAGAATGACCACCGTGGGGAGCTTCCATCCTGGAAGGGGAAGCAGACGTCATGAACAAGAAAGGTGACTGACAGACGGTGAAAAATCGCATAAAGAAAAAGAAATCAGGCCAAACGAGGAGGGACAAAAGAGGCGTGGCCTTGCTAGTTCTCAGTGGTCAGGGGCTGTTCTCAGACAAGATCGCGGTGGAGCAGAGGCCTGAGGGGAGCACCTGAGCCGGAGGTTAAGGGAAGAGACACAGCCGCAGAGGGAACAGCAAGTGGGAGGGTGCCGCTGTCCTCTTCATGTCCGGGTCGTGGGTGTCCAGACTACGTTAGGAATTCTAGCACGAGCAAACCAACAGATGACTGAAATTGTTTAAAGATCTCCTTGTTTCGCAGAACTGATTTGTGGCAATAGATTGTTTCATAAAAGTTTCCCCTAGAATTTATTTTACCACAAACAAATCAGTTTTCATGAAACTTCTCCAGGGGCAAGTCTGGAAACTTATGAAAAACCGGAGTGTCCCAGGCTGTGAAAAGTTTCATTTCCAAGCCCTGTATGTCGATAAGAGGCAGGCTGGAACTAAATTCCTCTCCAGCTCCAATATTTTCAAGCTGTGAGTCTTCCAGGTCCCAGTTTTCCTCCTCTATAAAGTGAGGAGTCCATTCCCATCCACAGCACTCTTGGGAAGGTGTAGAGGAATAGCTAAGACTTGGGGAAGGGAGTCCCTTTATGGAGAGGCTGCTGTGAGCCGGAAAGCATTTGACCTTGATTGATTCACGCAGTCCCTTCACCAGCCCTCTCAGACACCCCACCTTAATGGTTGGGGACTCCTCTCCTGATGGCTTAGCAGACTCCATATTATGGGGTCCGGAGGAAAGGGATGCGAGCAGCCACGTTTCCATGCTGGTAGTTCCTGGAGAAGCACAGCAGAGCAAGGGTGTCTCCTCCTACCTCTAAAGTTTGTGTACGAAGAAAAGGCAAATCTGTGCAGACAGAATGTAGATTAGTGGTTGCCTGAAGCTGAGAACAAGGATTAACTGTGAACAGGCACAAGGGATCTCATTGGAAGGAATGAAAAAGTTCTGAAACTGGATTATAGTCATGGTTGCACGACTCAGTAGATTTATTTTTTAAAAATGAGTGAGTTTTAAGATATGTAAATTATTTTTCAAAAAGGTTGCATGAGATGAAAAAGCAAGATTAGAGGGGGAAAGGGAGGGAGTTTTGAAACACGGCCGAAAATTCTTTGACACTTCTCCCATGGAGAGGTGAGGCCTATGTCCCTTCCCTCTGAAGATTTTATTGATTGATTTATTTCAGAGAGAGCACCCGAGCAGGGGGAGGAACAGAGGGAGAGGGAGAACCTCAGGCAGACTCCCCACTGAGCACTGAGCCCAACGTAGGGCTCAATCTCAGGACCCTGAGATCATGACCTGAGCTGAAATCAAGAGTTGGACACTTAACTGCCTAAGCCACCCAGGAACCCCTTCCCTTCCCTTTGAATCTGAGCAGGTTTACCACTACATGGACCAGGAAATGATAAGTGGAAGGGACACCACGGTGTGGAGTTTCATGACTTGCTCTTTGTTCACTGGGATGCTCCCCGCCAGGCTGCGAGGGGGTCCCTGAGTGGAGAGTCTGGGAATAATCCCAGCTGAGCCTGCCTTCAGGTCATTCCCCAGCCCCCTTCCACCTGGAAGTGAAGAAGCCTCCAGAAGATTCCAGATGCCAGTCATTTGAGTCTTCCTAGCTGAAGTCCAAAACATCAAGCTGTGGAGACGGTATGTCCTTGGAGTGTCCCCTTGGAATTCCTGACCTGTGGTTTGTAGGCTCTTGTTTGTGGCTTGTGGCTGTTTATAGAGTAGTAACAGCAGGGTGCAGGGAGGGTTGACTGGAGCCCTTGAAGCTGTTGCTGATTCAGGATGTCTGCATCTATCAAGGACAGCCTCAGGCAAAACTGCTCAGCAGCCAGCGCTGCAGGTGCCCCAGCCTCCTCTCCGAGGAGTTCTTTGTGTACCTGCCTCCCGCTCTTTATAAACCCTCGAAGACATCAGCCACCCCTGCAAGCCAATGAACACCTCCACTTCTTTCCCTATGTAGGTCTTCTTTGGCTGCAGCCACAATAGAAGTGTCAACCCCACAATAAGGGACCTCTAGGTCATCCTTGCCTAGCAGCTGCTACTACACACTGGGGGCTGGGACAGACAGATGTGTAAGTGGTGATCCTCACCTTTGGCAAGCTCAGAGTCTACTGGGAAGGATGAACAAATCATCTCATTATTTACCTAATTCTTATCATTATTTTAATGTCCATTCTTCCCAGTCACGTGGGTGGCTCAGTGGGTTGAGCATAAGCCTTCGGCTCGGGTCATTATCCCAGGGTCTTGGGATTGAGTCTCACATTGCGCTCTCTGCTCAGCGGGGCACCTGCTTCTCCCTCTGCCTCTGCCTGACACTCTGCCTGCTTGTGCACTCTCTTTCTGACAAATAAGTAAATTTAAGAAAGAAAAGAAAAGAAATTGGGTCTCCTCTGTTCACTTAGTTATTCCCAGAAGGCACTTGATATAAATGTAATGAGTGATTGAATCGAATTGCCAAGTGATAAACCTCTTCAACACAGGTCCAACCAAGATTCCGAGCAAACTACGGATTATGTCACTGCTAAAAGAGACCTAGGCCAGTGGAAAGGTGCTCAGAGGAGAAATTAAGCATCTAGAATGGGTGATCCCTCCCAGGACCAACGTGTTACTCACCTGCTCGGAGCTCACTGTCACTGACCTGCTGCAAGTTAACCCCTGAGCCCTCTACTTCATCCTCTCCTGGTCTTAGGGACCTGGAGTGATACATCAGACCTACCTGGACGTAGGTAGTACTAAAATGAACTGGTGTTTGCTTACACCAAGTTCGGAGAACAGAGCTACAAAATCATGAATTTATCTCCTATTTATGTTTTTGGATATAACAAATCCATACATGTCTTACCAATTGTGTAAAGAAGTTTTTTCTTAAATATTTATGTATTTATTTTAGAGCAAGAGAAAATGGGTTGGGGGGGTCAGGGGAGAGAGAGTCTTAAGCAGACTTGGTGCTTAGCTCCAAGCCAGACACGGGGCTCGATCTCAAGACCCTGAGATCACAACCTGAGTCACATAACCCACTGCACCTCCTGGCACCCCCCAATTGTATAAAAAAGTTTTTTGCTCCCATTCTAAAATTCCAACAGCTTCAAACTTCAAAGGGATCCACTCTGTATAGTTTTGCCCAGCTCTGGTGAAGACAACTCACATTTCAGAATTTGGGATCCCAGTCCTTTTCCACATCAGCCCCAAACTCCTGAAACCAAAGTGGTTCCCTGCTTGCAGCCCGAACTTAGATCAAAGGCTTTGGGCTCTCTCTTCTCCCCGGGACCATTTTCATTTTTGTGCTGAATGCGATAGGCCTCCGATGAATGCAGAAGCCAGACACGCATTCTAGTCTTGCGAGCCCCACTCAGCCGAGAAATCTCCTGGGGCGGCTGAGGGGAGCCGGGTCCCTGCCACAGAAAGAGACTGGACTCAATCCTAACCAAGTCCTCTGCAGACCCCAGCGCCCACAGTAACGAGGCTGCCACGCTGCCTTTGGTCTCCAAGTCAGTACATCTTCCCGCTATAATTAGATCACTGGAGACTTAGCCCATGAAAAAGAATTATTCTAGCCCGCACTCCCTCCCCAGCTGCACCTCTCCGGCTCTTGTTTGCTTTCCTGATCCCTGAATCAGGCCTCCCCTCTGGGCTCCCAGGGAGAAAGAAAGTCGGGAGTAGGCGGTATGTCCTCCAAGGGAGCATTCGCTTCTACTCCTGGTTCGGAGGGGAAAGGCTTCCTTTTCTATTTTGCTGAAGTTTGGGATTTTTTCCCCCTATTCAAGTAATTCTTTAATGTCTCTCCTTAAAGAATTTTTAAATGGAAAATTGGGGAAGTTCAAGAAAAGTTCAAGGGCTTACGAATTCTATACAGCCACGCCTCAGAGATACTGCAAGTTTGGTTCCAGACCATGGCAGTAAAGCGAGCGTCACAAAATGGCAAGTCAAATGAATTTTTTGGTTTCCCAGTGCGTGTAAATATTATGTTTACGCTATACTGTAGTCTATTAAGTGTGCGCTAGCATTCTAAGAACATGAAGTACATACCTTAATTTAAAAATAGTTTATTACAGGGGTGCCTGGGTGGCTCGGTGGGTTAAGCATCTGCCTTGGGCTCAGGTCATGATCTGAGGATCCTGGGATCGAGCCCCCACATCGGGTTCTCTGCTGGGTGGGGAGCCTGCTTCCCCCTCCCTCTCTGCCTGCTCTGCCTACTTGTGATCTCTCTGTGTGTCAAATGAATAAAATCTTTTAAAAATAAAAAAACTTTATTACCAAAAAATGCTAACCATCATCTGAGCTCTCGTCAAGTCCTAATCACCGATCACAGATCATCACAAATATAATAATGAAAGAGTTTGGAATATTCCTTGAGTTACCAAAATGTGAAACAAAGACACAAAATGAGCAAATACTGTTGGGAAAAATTGTGCTACCAGAACTTGCTCAAAGCAGAGTTGACACAAACCTTTAATTTATTTAAAAAGAAAAAGAAAGAAAGAAAGAAACCCAGAGTATCTACAAAGCACAATAAAGCAAAATGCAAAAAACAGGGTAGGCCTATAATCAGTATTATCAGTATTAGACTTCTTTTTCTCTTCTTTTTCATTTGTAGACAGAGTCGTTGATTGGCTTTGTTCTCCCTGGGAAATGGTATTCACTCTTCCCTCTGACTGACCTTCTCCCCGTCAACCCAAACTGGAGATGGGGCCACCCCCTTGGGGCTGGGGTCTGCGAGGGCCTCAGGACAGGCCTGGATTCACTAGACCAGCCGGCCTGCTCAAACTCTCTGGGCCTCAGTTTCCTCATCAGGAAGTGAGGTAAACCTCACAGGGCTTGGAATGGCGTGAACAAGATAAGTGCCTAACACACGTGCAATTCAAGTTACCTTCCTCACCCTCTCACACCCCTCCACCCCGCCCACACTAGGAAGACCTCAACTATGAAGCTAAAACCACAAAACAGAGGCAGAAGCATTAAGGGTGCAGAAATGTCTATTTGAGCAGGTGACTGTCACCCCAAAGCTGTCTCTGCCCCTGCTACAATCCCCACCCTCCATCCCTGACCCACCCTGCTGCTTGGCTGCAGAGGTCCTGACCCCCAAGAGGCCACACGGAGGACCCCCAGCTGCCATTCATCATGAAAGAGGGGCCGGGACAGGGGAGGCTGGGAGGGAACAGGTGTGTTTGTGCGAAGGATGCCTGGCAGTGAGCGAGTCTTGTAGTGCAAAAGGGGAAACTGTGGGACCTGGGTAAGCTGGAAACATTCTCACACGCTGCGGTGTGTTGTAACAGTGAAGGCTTAAAAGTCACAGCCAAGGGGCGCCTCGGTGGTTCAGTTGAACGTCTGCCTTCGTTTCAGATCATGATCCCAGAGTCCTGGGATTGAGCCCCGCATCAGGCTCATCAGAAGCAGAAGTCTGCTTCCTCCTCTCCTCCTACTTGTGTTCCCTCTGTCTTTCTCTCTCAAATCAATGAATAAAACCTTAAAAAAAAAAAGTCACAGAAGATAAGGCAGCCCAAGGCGCTCAGGGACGCCTTCATGAAGAGGAGGAGCCTGGAGAGGCACTCTCTCCAGATACGATTTCAAAATTCAGCTTTAAAAAAAAAAAAAAGTGAACATAGGAGCTTAATGATACATAATTTATGAAGCGCAATTTTGCAGGATGTAGCAAAATCCTTTAAAATATGTATATACTTTGACCCAGCAATTTCACTTCCAAGAATTTATCCCAAAGATTTAGTGATACTGAATGTGATGTGCAGACCTTGTTTGACTTCTGCTCCAAACAGACTAACTAAAAAGATATTTGTGAGACAATGGAGAGTCTGAATTCTGGCTGGATCTGAGTAGAAATCGTGATTAATTTTTTATTGACAGAAGTCTATGCTTTAGTCAGATTGCCTTTTTTTTTTAGTTATTATTTTTATGGCATTGTTAATTGTGGTAAAATATACACACTATAAAATTTGCTATCTTAACCATTGTTAAGCATGGCGTTCAGGGGCAACAAACAAGTTCACGCTGTGTGCAACCAGAACCACCGTCCTCTTCCAGAACTTTTTCCTTGCAAAACTGAAACTCTGTCCCCATTAAACACTAACTTCCCATTGCCCCAGCCCCTAGCAACCACCCTCCTACTTTCTGTCTCAATAAATTGGACTATTCTAGGTATTATTTTCCTTCCTCTTTAAGACTGGAATATTATTATTCTCTTTAGGGTTCCTGGGCCCAATTCCAGTGTGTGGGAGAAGACACTCCTCCCACGCCAACGAAAGGCAATAACCCAGATGCCAGCTGAGTGTCCTATAGTTCAACTCAATTCACACACCATCAACCAGGCGATAGCACCAGACTCCACAGGCTCCAGGGCTCAGTCCTCCAAGACTGTCCCCGCACCCCACCCACCTCAGATGCCACTCACAAGCCCAGGTTGTCACCTGGGCTTCTGACCAACCGGCTACAAATCACAGGTTTCCATAACCTCCTCCTCCTTTGGATGCTATTAATTTGCTAGAGCAGAAAAAGATATTAAAAGGTATAGCTCAGGAAGAGCAGATGGAAGAGAAGCACAGGACGAGGTGTGGGGAGAAGGTGCGGAGTTTCCAAGCCCACTCCCAGCCCTCCACCCTCCCCACATCTCCACGGATTCACCATCCCGGAAGCTCTCCTACTCTGTCCTTTTGGGGCCTAATGGAGGCTTCATTTCACAGACGTGATTTTTTTTTTTTTTAAAGATTTTATTTATTTGTCAGAGAGAGAGGGAGAGAGAGCGAGCACAGGCAGACAGAATGGCAGGCAGAGGCAGAGGGAGAAGCAGGCTCCCCGCCGAGCAAGGAGCCCGATGTGGGACTCGATCCCAGGACGCTGGGATCATGACCTGAGCCGAAGGCAGCTGCTTAACCAACTGAGCCACCCAGGAGTCCCAACACAGACGTGATTATTAAATCAAACCATTGACCTTTGGTGATAGGTTCAACCTCCAATCCCTCTCCCCTCCCCAGAGGGCGAGCAAGGTAGGGAACTTCCAACAGAGGGGTTCCACCTGACATCCCCTTGCTAGACGTGTCTTGCCTGAGAGCCCCTTAGGTGAGCCAGACTGGAGCAGAGGTCCTGCGCAGAAACCCTCTGAGCTGACCTGAAGTTAACCTTTAGTTCATCATAATACTAAGATCTCCTCCTATGGGCGGAGCTTTCCACCACTTTATGATGTGTGAGCCAGCAAGTTGACATGCTACCCATGTGCAATGGAACCATAAATGCCCAGGCGAACTCCCTGCCCCCACTCCCTAGGACACTGAATAGAAGCTTCTGGTGACACAGGAGACAGTGTTTTGAGAGCTATCTCCATGTCTCCTTAACAAGTAATCAAAAGTTCTTTGCTTTCAACACTTCTTTGGGGTGTGTTCATTTGGCACACCCAAAATCTGGGAACCCCTTGAGTTCAGTTACAAAATAATATGAAAGCTTAGATTTGCATTAAATCCAGCAGGAGTGGGAGAGGGGAGAGCTGAAATGAAATAGAGCATTTTGATAATTATTGAAATTGGCTGATGGGTAAGTGGGAGTTTGCCACCCTACTCTCTATTTTTGTGTTAGCTGGTAATTTTTCATTTTAAAAAAAGTTTAAAAACAAATATGGGAATGGATGTAGAGAGATATGTTCATAGCAAAATAAAACACGAACTAAATGTACGATAATAGAGGTTTGTTAAATAAGTTATGATACATTTATATTACAGAATACACAAAGCAGCCTTTTAAAATAATTTTGTTGAGTATATGTTACTTACAGGGATAGATATTTATAATGTGTTGTAAAATATTAAAAAAGCAAGCCTATTAAAATTATGTACAGTGTGTTTCTATTTTTGTTTAAAAAAAAACAAACATATCTGTACAGAAGGCTGTCGCCAAGAACATTACCAGATTACCTTTACGTAGTGGGATAAAGGGTAATCTTTCCTTGTCTACTGGCACTTCCTAATTGTTCTACCATGAGCATGAATCACTTGTTTGGTGAAAAGTACTGTTGTTTTTCTTGTTGTTGTTGTCATCTAAAGACTTGTTTAAAGATTTATTTATTCATTTTAGAGAGAGAGAGAACAGAGGGAGGGGCAAGAGGAGAGAGACAGAGACAGAGAAGCAGACTCCCCGCTTTGCAGGGAGCCTGACCCCAGGACCCCGAGGTCATGACCTGAGCCGAAATCAAGAGTCGGGCACCCAACCAACGGAGCCACCCAGGTGCCCCTAGTGAAAAATATTTTTACAAGAAGACATTACACCTGCATTCATTGTAACCTTGACAATTTCATCAGCTTCTATGTATGATTGTGTGTGAGTGTGTATGTGTGTATGGTTGTGAGTGTGTCTGAGTGTGTGTGTGTCTTTTCAGACTCCTTAAGTATCTACTAAATAAAATCAATAGATGGTGTTTGGGTGACAAGTACACTGCTAACCTGATGGATTACTCAATTGTTCATAAATAATCTCTTTAGGAACCGTGAACAAATCAAAGCCATATTCCTAAAACTAAGATCAATCCCTGTCTTAGTCAAGGCCCTTTGGTCTGTCCCAAACTCAGAAGAACCTGAGTCTGGCCAAAATGTGTTCCACAGACCACTGAGGGGCTGTGAGGACAAAAACACTCTCATCATAACATTAAAACGCCATTTGCCTTCTCACGCACATTCTGTCAGAGCATACAGTGGAGGTTTCCAGAGGCTGCGGGAACATGACCTCACAACAGGCTGACTGTAGAAGCAGGGGTAAGAATCCCGCTGACCTGTAGGAAGTCTGACATTAGAGATTTGCAAATGGGTTATTGTTGGCATTCTTCAGTGAATTGATACTTTGAACAGCTCAGTTTTAAGTTCTGATTTCAGTTAATATTCACAAATATATCCAGAAACAAAATCTCTTAGGAGTCCTCAACAATTTTTTAAAGTGTAAAGGAGTTCTGAAACCAAAACCTTTTGAGAGCCACTGTCCTTAATGAAGCACACAAGAGGAGTTCTTAATAAGGACACAAGTCTCTGTCACAGGGCACAGTAACAGTGGCCCCTGGAGGCGCGGAACCTGGACTTTGGAACAGAGAAGTGCTGGGGACCTGGCAGTCTGGTCTCGGGTTTCTCCCTCTCAGGGGTCAGAGGCTCTGATCTCTAATTCTCTTTGCAACTTAACCTCCCCTCCTTTCTCCACGCAGCCACTCCATCTCTACTCCTCCTCGCTGTACAAGACAGGAAAAGCTGCCCGGAGAACCATCCCACTGGCCCACCTTGGTTTGGGCCCAGGAGGGTAAAGAAAGTACTTCTCAGAGACGGAGGAGGCCCTGTAATCTGTAGACACCCTGAAACACGCAAAGTATTTTAATTATTCTGCTCTCTGAGACTCACAGGGCCTTCTGCTCCAGCTTCCCCACGGCCCCTCCGGGCCCCACCAGCCTTGGACCACCCCATCTGGCACTGAGCCATGTGAGAGCTAGCAGAGCCACATACTCCCTCATCGAACACCTGAATGGCCACCGCTCAATACCAAAGTCCTAACAGTCAAGACCGACCACAGTCCGACCCCAACAGATACCCCTAATATCAATCCCCTTGTTGCTCTTTCCAGACCCCAAGCTCCAGGCACAGAGAGCGGGTCTGGGGCTATTGCCAGGACACCTGCTCTTCCTTCCTCCCTTACTGGCCACCTCCACCAGGAAGCATTTCCATCCTCCTTCCCCACTAGCCATGAATAGCGTGACCCTCTCCCATGCCCTCTTGGGACACTTATTTCAGCTCTGCCTTATTGTCCTTATTAGGTCACAGCTCCCTTGAAGGCCTGTCGTTTAACAAAAAATGAATACGTGATCTCTGTGCCCACTTCCTGGCACAGAAGCCCCTAAATCCTTTGGGTTTTACTGTCTTTTGTAGGCTCATGAGACGGATCTAGGAGGCTGGTGGGGCTAGACAGCTTCAGGATGGGACCAGTGGCCAGAACAGCCAACCAGTGATTAGAGGGTTGGAACCACCAGCTCCAACCCAATTTCTGGGGAAAAGAAGGGAGCTGGAGATTGAGTTCAGTCACCAACAGCCCATGATTTGCTCAGTCATGCCTGCCTAAGGAAACTTAGATAAATCCCCCAAACAATGGGGTGCAACAGCTTGTAGGTTGGGGAACTCAGGGAAGTGCTGGGCGGGGACATCCTTGGAGAAGGCATGGAAGCTCTGCATAACCACCACTCCTTGCCTTTAGTACCTCTTCCATTTGGTTGTTCCCGGGGTGGTTGCTCTTTTATAATAAACCAGTGTGAAATGAAGTGTTTTCCTAAGTTCTGTGAGTCATTCTAGCAAATCATCAAACCTGGGGGGGCAGGGTGGTAAGAACCCCCAAATTACAGGCAGTCAGAAAGAAAGACAGTGGCCCCTGGGTCTGGCAAATGGCATCTGAAATGGGGACAGTCTTACTGGACTTGAACCCCTACCCAGTGGAGTCTGGGCCAACTCTGGGAGTTGGTGTCAGGATTGAATCGAATTGTTAGACACCCGCTTGGTACTGGAAGAAAACATATCTGGTGTCAGAAGTGCTGTCACCCGATGGCTTGTCCTCAGGAACGATCCCAAGGCCTGGCTTCCAGCAAAGGAAGTCACATGGGAGAGAAGGAGAAGCCATGCCCGGGCACCCAGCCGGGCCTGGCCCTAGTGGCGCTGTAACTCCAGACGAGGATCCTCGCCTCTCTGGGCTTCCCCCGTGCAATGAAGAACTGACACCCATAATCTCCGAGGCCCCTTCGTATCTAAACCAGTTTAGTGCCAGTCTACGATTTGATAAAGCCTCGGAACCCAGGTCATTGTTAATAACACTTGATCAGTTGTTGGCAAAAATCAATTTTGGGGGAAAAAAAAAAAAATGCCAGTAACAGTCTTTAACACCGCACAAACTTTTTAAAGAACTGAATTCAGCAAGGGCACTTTTTTTTTCTTCTAAATAAGCACAGACTCAGTTAAATCCCTACTGGGTTTTCTTTTTTCCAGGGCAAGTTCCCTTCTTTGCTGCCCATCTATAAATTCAGCCTTCTAATTTGGGTATTAATTTGTCATTCCTCCCCACTGTGGTTCCCAAGGCTTCCGAGCCCAGAATCATTTGTGACTTTAACGAAGGAACCGCTGGTCCCTCTCTCCTGGATCATTAATAAAGAGGCTCCAGCAAGCGGGGATCCGCGGCTGCCCCTCCCCCACGTGAAGGATGACTGCTGATCCTCACCCTTTGCGGCCGCCCCCCTAAATTTCTCACCCACGCGAGCATACTCCTACCGGAGCCAGCCAAGCCATCATTTTCAGACAGCTTCGAGGAGAGGCTGGCCTTCCCAGCCGCAGGTTTTCTCCGCATCTGTGCTCAGAGAGCGTCCGTCGTTCACCTCCTCCCACCCCCGCACCCCCGCCCCACATCCCTCTGTTCTTCCCTCTAACTCCTGATGATGTAAATGCAGGTGGTAACTGGCCGGTTTGGAGAAATCCGTGCGCCATTTTGCGCTGATAACCTGTTGTATTCTCTCCCTCCTTCGTCTGTTGGTAAAACCGGCACTCAGGAGCCCCCCCGCCCCGCCCCGGAGGACGAGGTCTCCCAGCCTTTCAAGGTGTCTCCTGCGCCAGCAAGAACCAGAGGCAGCAGCTCCTGGGTCCCCACAGGTGGGGAGAGATACAGGATTAAGTGTGAGGCCCGGCAGGTAATAACCAGCACACGAGACTCAAACCTGTCAGGTTTTCATGCCACAGCTCAAAGAGCAGTACGGGAGAGGTCAGCAGAGGATAACCAGGCTGCGGTGTTCAGAGAGGACTTCTAGGGTCCGCCTGGTTTCCCCCACGGGAGGCGCATGCGCAGATAGTGACCAAGGCACTCACCTGCCCAAAGTGAGCGTCTGCCCACTTGCCAGAAGCCCAAGGTTTGGGGGACTCTTACAACCTAATATTGTCATCCTGAAACTCTAGCATGTTCACCTTCGGTGGCTTCCAACAGGGAGGCAAGTCCCCTGATCTAAGATCTAGCTTTTGGGAGCCACCCCCTGTGTCCCCCAACCGACCTGATCGGGCTCCCTGATGAGCTACAGGCAGAGACTACACCAGATGGAGTTGTCACACAAAGGAAACTTTATTTGAAACATATAAGGAAATGAAGGGGAATAACTTCCAAATCTGTGACAGGGAGCAGCGTCTTTATTTAGGGTTTAGGGTGAATATTCAGAAAGGGGAGCTTTGCCACTCTGCATATAAAGAGGGACAAACAGTTGGGTGGACCGACTTAGACTGCCTTGTTATGTTAACGCCTCTTGTACTTCTCGGAGAAAGGAGACTTTAACACTACAATAAAGCAGAGGTAACTGTCAAGGTAACTGACAAGGGGAAGGGGCTATGGGCTTGCTCCCCCTATAAACTAGATGGGGTCTTGGGCTTGCCAAAACCAATGCAGGGTCTTGTTTACTTTTGAAACAAACACCCAGAGTTTTTACCATTGATTTTTTTTCTCTGATGTGGTTTAGGCTATTTTCCCTGCTGGTAGAGACTGTTAGTTTTTGCACTCCCTATGTTCTCTTAAAATCCTTAACTACTGAGGTTTTTTTTGCATTTCTTTGTAATTCTGACACCTCTTGGGAAGTTCTGCAAGAAGTGTGTGTGTAGGGAAGTAGAACCGTAGGGCACAGATCGTGGAAAACAGCTGTGGCCTGAAGTGACTTCTCTTGTGTCACAAAAGCTATGTCTTGTCTTGTTTTTTCTGGAGGCCCCCTCCCCCACCGCTTCTGCTTAGACCTGCTCACCACCAGCTCCACTGGAGGTACAAATTATAAGGCAATGGCTAGGTATCACGCATGCCCAGCCACACAGCAACTTGGGTTTGCACAGTCCATAATCTCCTGAATCTGAGGGACTAGGGGAGTCTGAGCACAACAGACCTACTCGTTCCAGAGGACAGGAGAGGGAACAACCCTGTGTTCAAGGACTGGACCTTCAGGAACCCAGGTACACACATACTCCTACACACACACACACACACACACACACACACACACACACTGGCTGGATTAGGAGCCTGCGTCAGCACTCCCATGGTATTAATTGTCCGTTTGATGTGGGAAACAGGCAGAAGAAAAATTACTAAATTTCCTTACCTACTGACAAGCCCTTGAAACAGGCAGAGTGACATTCCTCTAGGGACTCAACTACCTCCACCTTAAGGCTTTGCTGGGGGCAAAGGGCAATCCTAGCCTGACTGCCCCCAACCCCCAACCAGCATCCTGTAAATCTACTTAACCTGAAAGTCTCTTACTTCCTTTGGAAACTTCCTTTATCTCTAAACCCCCCAAGATAGTGTTGACTAGCATTCCCAAGCATATGGCCCAAGGATATATAGCTAAAGGGTCTCACCACAAAGGTTTTATTACCAATAATGAATAACCTTTTTCTGACAACAGCTAGCCCTTCATGGTCCTGGAAACCTGGCTTCAAAAATTCCTTAGAGACTCATGCTATCCCTGACCCCCTCCCAACTTACAAGTATAGAATGGACCACTCCTCACAGCCCTGGGTCCTGTCCCCGTGCTTTAATAAACCACCATTCTGCACCAAAGATGTCTCAGGAATTCTTCCTTGGTCATCGGCTCCAGGCTTCACCCCACCGAACCTCACTTGTATTCTAAAACTTAATCATGTTCACTTGTCCAACACCCCTCCTCACCCCCACAGTCCTCACCCCAGCTGCTGTCAGCCGCTGGAGGGCAGAGATGCGTAACATTCACACCTGGATCCCAGCCTTCCACAGCCTGGATCACAGCAGGGTTCCAAAAGGGAGTCCAAAAGCCGCCGGTCTGGAGGCATGGAGTGTGGGGGGCATGGGGGCATGCAGTGCCTCTCAGCCCTGTGAATGTCTTCTCCCCACAGAAACACAACATGTGTGCCCTGGCTGGGCTCCCCGCAGACAGCACAAAGCTGGGCACTCCTTCCTCTGAGGATCCAGCAGCAGGGGCAGAGCGCCGCACTCTGGCAAAGGCAGCACAGGCTCTAAGAACAGACTGCGCTGGTTCATTCCGGAGATGAGCTGCTGACCCTTTGAGCCTCCACTTTCTTAGTGGTGAAGTAGAGGTAATATGATGGCTGCCAGCATTCTTCATGCTTCCACAGGAGGTGAGAACACCAAGCCCGGTGCCTGTCAGGTGGTAAATTGTCAATGAGGGGCATTTGTCTTTGTCACTTTACTTCCAACCTGGAACACACAGCCTGCAAAGTCCTAGTCCATTATCCAACGTACGCTATACAATTCCATCCTCAACCCTCTGACCAGTTACTTGAGGGACAAATTGGACCTTTTCAGATGCTCTGGGGGGACATGAAGCATAGAGTTGCCAGATTCATCAAATAAGAACACAGGATACCCAGTTACCTTTAATGTCAGATAAATGGTGAATACATTTTTAGTATTAGTACATCCCAATGTTGCATGGAACATACTTACGCACAGAAGTTTTTCTTGTTTATCTGATACTCAGAGCTAACTGGGCCCTATATTTTATCTATCAATCCTGGTGAAGCTCTTATTTGAGGGGATAAGATCTTTGTCAGGCCAATTGTACCTTATTTTGAAGGCTCTGACCCATTCTCCATGACAAAGCTACATGGTGAGAGATTACCCACCTTTCTGTAACTGGCACAGGGAGGAATCAAAGTGTATTAGAGAATAAGCAAGGAGCTTTCATTTTCCTGGTACGTGCCACTTGCTGGGCTCACTTACAACCTCACCCACATTCCCACTGGGGAGCAGCTCCCATAATGACATCACAGTTGGACTCCATAATTCTGTGGTCATTTTCAGTTAATTAAAGCAATCTCATTCTGACTGTGAAGGCTCAGTCCTATTCATTTTAGAATTCGAGTCTCATTTTCAATTCAGAACACTCCCACCCCATCAGCACAGGCCAAGTTCATGGGCCTTGCAAATGGGGAGCAGAGGGGCAGGGAGGAGGTGCTGACCTCACCCCCTGCTTTCCGCTGTTTGCCCCTCTGGGTTTGGGATAAGAGGAAAAAGGGAAGCAGGTATTCCCTGCAGGGCTGCCCCGGGAGGCTGCAGTCCTCTCCCAGAGACTATGCTGCTCCAGTTAGAAGGCATGGAGCCCCTTGTGAACTGAACCCCAACTATGGGCTTCCCTTCACATTCCCCACTGACAATGCTTCCAGCTTGTGCTGCAGAGGTCCTGGCCAGCCAAGACCTTTCCATCTGCTCTCTGTGGGACCTGTGGACACAGCTCCTGTTTGTCCCAGGCACTGGAAGGGGGTGATCTTGGCCCCCCACGCCCACAGGCGGCCCTCACCAAGCTCCATCTCAGTATTCTGCAGCATCAGACACTACCGCAAATCAGGTTCCCCAGAAGCAGACTCTGAAATGAGCATTTGTGAATGAGTGAATTATTAAGAAATGCTCCTAGGAGGAACGTGTTACAGAGCAGTGGGGAAGACAGATAGCGAAGTGGAACAGCCAAGAAAGGGTCTGATTTCCTCTTGTAGAAGAAACTCTAGGGCCAGCAAATCATGGCTATGACAGCCAAGGCGGGCCCACCACCCTTATTATGTGGTCTCTGAACTAAGAATTGGTTTTTTTTTTTTATGTAAAATGCAAAAATCTTCAGCCTTAATAGATTTTGTCCCTTGACCTGTAAAGCATAAAATAGCTACTATCTAGCCCTTTATGGAAAAAGTTTGCTGATTCCTGGATAGCGTGCAGTGTTTGATTGGATCCTGGTTTGACAGACTGTCTGTGAAATGCTTTTAGGGGATAATTAGGAAATTTTTATTACAAACTGGTGTTAAGTGATATTAGAAAATTTGTTAGAGATGTATGCTTAATTATTTAGGGTTGAAATATTGTGATGATTGTAATTTGCTTTAAATACTTCAGTAAAGCAAATGAGTCACATATGGTAAAATGTTAATGATTGTTATTAAGTCCAGGTGATGGATGTCATTACTCTGTTCTCATTACTATAGGCTTGAAATTTTTATAATTGAAATTTATGAGGGGGCGCCTGGGTGGCTCAGTGGGTTAAGCCTCCTGCCTTCAGCTCAGGTCATGGTCTCAGGGTCCTAGGATCGAGCCCCATGTCGGGCTCTCTGCTCAGTGGGGAGTCTGCTCCCGCCCCCCGCCCCACCTGCTTGTGATCTCTCTGTTAAATAAAACTTTTAAAAAAAAACTTACAAAATTAATATACACCTTACTCTTTTTCACCTACCATATCTAAGCCATTGACCCAGTCCTGGCTGTTTTACACTTGACATGGCTCCCAAATGTGTCCCTCTCCTTCATCTCAGCTGCCAGACTTGCAGCCTGAGCCTTCATCAAAGACCACACAGTGGAGATGTCTGGCGGATCAGTCGGTTAAGCGTCTGCCTTCGGCTTAGGTCATGATCCCAGGGTGCTGGGATCAAGTCCCACATCAGACTCCTTGCTCAGCAGGGAGCGAGAGAGCCTGCTTTTCCCTCTGCCTGCTGCTCCCCCTGCTTGTACTCACTTGCGCTCTCTCCCTCTCTCTCTCAATCTCTCTCTGACAAATAAATAAATAAAATCTTTAAAAAAAAAAAAAAAAAAAGAGGACCACATAGCAGTGCAGAATCATTGTGTGTGGAAATTGTTAGGTCCCCCAATAATGGGTCCGTGATTGAAGAAGCAAGACTGATACAAAGCGAAGGTCAAGCAAAGCTTTATTTCGCGCCAAGCATCAAGAATCAAACCAAACGTTCAGGGCTGCACCTCTTACAGAGAGGGCGAACTTTCTCTGCTTCACAGACTAGCTTTTAAGGGCAAAGGCCATGTGGTTGGGCCTGGCCACGCACAGGTGGCCAATGAAATTGTAACACACAGAAAAAGCTGCACAGTCATGTTAGGTCACACGTAAGTGACCAATTGAATTATAATTTACCCTAGTAGATATTTGAACCAGCCTATCACCTTGCTCAGAATTGGCGCCCAAAAGGTGCCCCAAGAGGTGGGGCCCATACTCCTTGGTAACTAGGGAGACAGTATGCGCCCCCCTACTGATCGGATGTCTCCACCTGGCCTGACCTACCCTTGTATTTGGGCTTTGTTACCTGGGACTGGTTTCCGGGACTTGTTTTTAAGTCAGTCCCCTGGGGGAAGGGAAGCAGGGACAGTTTAAGGGTTAAACAACAAGGTTATTGTTTAATGGAGGGAAGCGCTCTGGCTAAATAGGTCCTTACAGGAATAAAACAACAAACAGACCCAAACAAAATGCCTTCTTTCAACAAACACAGTTGATCCTTGAACAGTGCAGGGGTTGGGGCACTGACCCCCTGACCCCGTTCAGTCAAAAATCTGTGTATAACTTTTAATTCCCCAAAACCTAAAGACTAGTAAGCTTACTGTTGATGGAACCTTTGGTGATAACAGAAAGAGTCGATTAATAGATATTGCATACGTGTATGTACTCTATCCTATATTCTTACAATAAAGTAAGCTAAAGAAAAGAGAATGTTATTAAGAAAATCATAAGGAAGAGAAAATACATTTACAGCACTGTGCTGTATTTACCAAATAATATCCCCGTATAAGTAGGCCCATACTATTCAAACCATGTTGTTCAAGGGCCAACTGTATTCATTCAGGGCCTGCTACGTGTCAGGCACTGTGCTAGGCCCTGGGGATGCAGCAGTGACTGCCCAAGGCTATGCCCTCCCAGACAGTCTGCAGGCCTCAGAAAACTCCCACTGATCACCACTCACCACACCCCAGGTATTCTTTTTTTTTTTTTTTTAAAGATTTTATTTATTTATTTGACAGAGAGAGATGACAAGTAGACAGAGAGGCAGGCAGAGAGAGAGGCAAGCAGGCTCCCCGCTGAGCAGAGAGCCCGATGCGGGACTCGATCCCAGGACCCCGAGATCACGACCTGGGTGGCTCAGTGGGTTGAGCCGCTGCCTTCGGCTCAGGACACCCCAGGTATTCTTGATGATGTTGCCAAGCCATCAAGAAAGGGTTTAGGAGCATCTGGGCAGCCCAGCTGGGTAAGAGCCCAACTCCTGATTTTGGCTCAGGTCATGATCTCAGGTTGTGGGATCAAGCCCCACCTCAGACTCCACGGTCAGTGAGGGGTCGTGTTGGGATTCTCTCTCTCTCTCTCCCTCATCCTCTGCCCCTACCCCTGCTCATGCTCACTCACTCTCCCCCTCTCTCTCCCTAAATAAATAAATCTTTAAAAAAAAAAAAAGTGGGGGGAGGTTTAGTTATACCTGGAATAAAAAGACAAGAGCTTGTATGACCCACTCCAGAAAGATATCCATGACATAATTTTTCATTTCTTTTTTTTTAACTTCAGCTACTGTGAGTGGGGTCATTCTGCCAGGGCTGAGCCCTCAGGCTTCCCTCCATGTCCTCCCCTCCCCAGCATACCCCATGGTTCTGCCCAGTAGGGTGCTGGAAAAGTTTGAGAAACCAGCTTTCTAGAAAGGAAAGAAAAAGCTCTGATGTGTACATTTGCTGGTCTCCGTGGTGTAAATACTGCCCCCCCTTCCCACCAGGGACCAACGTGAGTCTCCAAACCCAAAACTGGGGGCCAGGTGCAGAGCAGCCCATTAGCCAGAATCTGCCACACATTTACGACAGGTGGAAATCATCTCAACAGCAGACTAATAGCAAAATGTAGTAAAATAATTAGAAAGCGATGAGTTTTAAGTATGTTTTGCCTTTTAAAAATATAGTGTATGTCATTAACGTTTCCGCGATATAATTTTTAACACCAGCTGAATTTAACAACAGCTTGCCTGCCACATTCCTGGAAAGGTAACAATCAGCTCTCAAGGTACAAATCTGCTCCAGCCCCCTCTGCTCCAGCCCAGGGTACAGACTGAACGCTTGGCCGCAGAATTGGCCGGAGCCAAGTTCATTTGAACGAAAAGTCATCCAAATTCAGTACCTTGGCCTTCCCCAGCAGAGCCAGCCTGAGGAGTAGCCCCGGCAGACGCTACCTGCCAGCTGAGCACCTGGGTGACTTCCCTACCGTGTGAAGAAGCAGCCCGAGTTAACACACGGGAGCGAGGCAGAGACCAGCACTCCGGCTATAATGCATTCCTAAAAAATCATGGGTTCTTCAAAACTGCACACTAAAATGTCTTTTTTAAAATGCAGTTTATGAGAAAAATAGGATTCAGAGCAGACAGACCACTCCTAACCTAGGAGTCATTATAATTGGAGCACTAATAAAAACAATAACAGCCTAATAAAAATACCCCCAGAGTTAAATCCCCAGCTGTGGGAGCACCCAGCATCCGTGCTCATGGAACGCCTGAGTCCTGGGGCTTGAGATTTGCCCCTGGAGAAACGGGTCCTTGCCAGCATTGGCTTCCAGTCAAAACTGTCTGCATCAGAATTAAAAGTCTGATCCAGGCTGTAGGGTGTTTTGCCCATCGTTTTATAACATGTGGGAAATGTCTTTCCAGTCTTGCATGGCACTCCCAGCTCCTCGGGCAGCTTCACTTCGTGGACAGGGTAGGTTCTTCAAGCCACCAGACCCGCCGTTCCTTGAACTCAAGGAAGCCTTCCGTGGGATTTTCAGTTTTTCTTCTGAAGGTCTCTCGCCGGGTGGAGGCTCTCTTTCATCGCCAGAAAGCTTGCCCCAGCCACCTCCACGCATCTTCAACCCGCCACGTACCAAAAAAGATCAAGTACGAGCCCACACATTTTACTGACATCATTCCCCTATTTACCAAGATCCTGTGAAAACTAACTCATATCCCAGAAATAGCTGCTGAAGCAGAGCTTGTTTCCCTGATGGCTTAGAAATAATTAGGGCTACCTGGCTGGCTCAGATGGCGAAGCATGTGACTCTTCATCTCAGGGTCATGAGGTCAAGCCCCACACTGGGCATGGAGCCTATTTTAAAAAGAAGGGAGGGAGGAATGGAGAGAAGGAAGGACGGAGGGAAGGAAAGAAGGAAAGGAAGGGAAAGGAATGGAAGAAGAAGAAAACGAGGAAGGAAGGAAGGTAGGGGAGTTCCTCAGAATAAAAACCATTCCCCTCCTCAAAAGCCCATAATGCCTACAGAGCCCCCCAGTAGAGGAGGGCTGGCGCTTCAGAATTGTGGGATCTACCAGCTAGCCTTCTTCACTTAGCAAGATTCACCCCTCATTAAGCAAACCTATATTTAGGATTGCACATTTCTTCAGGGTAAACACTTTCTCTGCACCTGCTTGGCATAAAGAAAGAGGAATGAGTCATTCGTTTCCAAGAGGCCACTCAGCACCATTTACCATTTCAGACCCCCCACACACAGACTTACACAACCCTTCCAAAGCTACCGTTCTTCACCTGACCGAGAAAAGTCATAAAATCAGAACAAAAAGACCCAAACGTCAAATCCTTAAGAAGTAATAAAAATCCTCAATGCTCTTTGGGGTTTTTTCCAGCTGTTGACCATTTCCATTTTGTAAAACCCTCTCTCCTCATTACCAATTCAATTTAACAAATATTGGTTGAATAATTACTGTTTCCAGCCCTGTGCAAGAAGCCAGAAATCCAGGGAAGAGATTCTGTTTAGAGAGATGGGAGTTTGTAAAATTCAATTAAGAAAGATTTTCATTAACTTTGGTTTTTTTGGTTTTTTTTTAACTTTGGCTACTGAATGTGGTGAGCAACCTGGACCATTCTCCCAAGGTCTTGGAACCAAGATTTCCTCTTTTCAAAGACAGGAAGGGAGACAGACACAGAAATGAATCACTGTGCTAATGAAAAGCAGCAACATCCAAAAATATTTGCAAGTAGAGAAATGGGACAGAGAAGGGAGGAATTTACCCTCATGGTCAGGTTCCTGATAGGCCAGGGATGCCTTCCTAGAAAAAGTGATACTTGAGAGGGGTTTTGAAGGATGTGTAGGAGTTTTCCAGTTGAGATTGACAGGCCATTACAAGTAAAGAAAATAACAAGCACTAGAGAGATGACTCAGAAGGCCACTGAAAAAACATTCAACAAGCCTCCACAGAGTAGGGATCCCCAGGTGCTTCAAAGAAGAGACTCTCGACCTTAGCACAGTTAACATTTTAGGCTAGATAAGTCTGGGTTGGGGGGGGTTGCTGTGCATTGCAGGATATTTAGCAGCATCTCTGGACTCTACTCACTAGATGCCAATCACACTGACCCACAAATTATAACCACCACAAATGTCCCCAGACATGGCCAAATGTCCCCTAGAGGACAAAATCATCCCAGATTGAGAATCACTGCTCCAGACATTATTCCTACTGACACTGGATTGAAATTTGGGCAGAGGGGATGCTGTGGAAAAGTAGAACTGATATCCCCTTCAATGACCACCCATCCGGGGCCTTCCCTGCAGGTCCAGCCCAGGTGAGGAGCAGTATCCACCACCCCAGGTGTATTTACCGGGTCAGGGAAATTGACCAAGTTGTACATATCAAGGACAGGCACAAAAGCCAAGACAAGCCAAGGTACAGGACTCCCGGACCACGGCTTCCTCTCTGTCCTCCTCCCACCACATCAACACGCTGAGAACCTGCAAACGGCTCCATTTCAGAAAAAGAGCTGTTCTTGTTTGCAGTGCGGGGACCAGAGCCGAAGTGAAAGGTGCCGTCCAGGTGCCCCCAGCAGCTCTGTGCTCTCTGAGTAACGATGGTGACAGTGCTGGGCAGTGGCACAGCCTTCAGAAACAGCCTCATTCTTTCAGGGCCTCATCTCCATCTCTCCTGGGGCCACTAGGGGTCCTTTGGCATTCTCTAGCAGGGCACAGCTGTCAGCCAAGCACTGGGAAAGAAGTGAGTGGCCCCGTGCTGGCAGTGGGGAGGGGACAGAGCCCTCCCGATGAGCCAGTTAATCTTGATTCTGCAGAGTCCTGAATCAAGCTGCAAGAGTTCCAGGGCCATGAGACCCGACGGATCTGGTGTGAATCCCGGGGCTGCGACTCCAGGGCCCCCGGAGCTCCAGCCCTGCCTGTCCTCTCAACCCGTCACACCCAGACCTCCCCCCAGCTGCAAATACCACAAACAGCTCCCAGAGCGACCCACATTGCCATACCTTTGCCAACACTGTTCCTCCACCTGGCCACCCTTCCCGCTGGCCTCTCTACCTGTCTGGCAAACATTGCATGGCCTGAAGACTCCATCCAGAGGCCCAGCCTCTCTTGGCCCTTCCCCTCAGGTAAAATGTCCCTTCCCACCAGTCCCTGAGAAGTCCCTCTTTGTTTACCATCTTCTCCCACACACACTGCAAGCCCTCTGAGAGTGGGGCCAGGTCTTCCTCCTCCTCCTGAAGGCAGGACCAAGCATTGTGCCGGCTACAGAACAGGTGCTCCCGTGTTTGCTGAATGGCTGAAATCACCTCACCTCACTGTACCTCCCTGACTCCACAAGGAAACAGGATGGGCCAGGCCCATCTCAGCCAGAGCTGGGCCTATGTGTGTGTGTGTCTTCTCCCAGCTTCTCCTGCATCCAGATTTCCTACAGTTTGGGGGTGGTTCCCCTCCAGGGCCAAGGTAAGTGACTCTTTCTGCCTGAGATGTGAATGGCTAACAGCGTACGGGTTCTCACCCCAGAGCGGTGAGAGGCATCCTCCCGAGTCTCCTGAGCACCTTCTCCCAGAGGCCCCAAAGGTGTCCGTGAAACGTGGAGCTCTCTGGACTGAAAGCAAAGGCTGGCTGACTGCCATTTACTATTTCTTGCCCTGTTACAGGGAATGAACAGGCTGCTTCCGGCAGCAGACAGGATCTGGGCATATGCTAATAGCCTTGGGAAGAAAAGCACAGGTGTTTTTTTCTGAGAACTTGGAGTATTTGGGGACTAAGTCAGCAACAGGCAAATGATGAATGTTGCATGCTCCTTCTAGGAGCCTATGGAAGATTCCAGAAAATGTGACAGGTACCCTTGAGTGACAGGTTGAAATGGCAGGACGTGTTTGAAGGATGTTCTGTGAGAAGTGAGTCCAGATGGTGAACAATCTATATAGGTAGTGGTTTATATTTTGTTGTTGTTGTTGTTGTTGTTGTTTTCTAAATAATTGACCCCCCTCTCTCTACTCTCATTACAAGAAATTATGGCTGAGAAGTATAGAGCTTCCTGGTAGGGCTGATATCCCTGGGAAGGAGACAATGGAAATAAGACAAAAGGCCTAGTAACAAGCCCAGGACCTAGTATCAGAGCATAAGTGATGAAAGCTATGGCAGGCATTTCAAGGTGGTGCCGGGACTCAGACTTCTACTGTATATTCCATTGGCTCATACTTCCATGAGGTCAGAGACGCCATTTGTCTTACTCGTCACCAGCATAGTGCCTCCTTATATCTATTAGTTAAGGTAATTCCTCAATGCTATGTGAGTGTCTACTGTTTCATCTGTAACTGAAGCCATCCCGGGCTGTGGGTTATGAGACAAGGGAGGGTGACTGGCACAGTGAGTAACCAGCAAGTGGTGGCCCAACTTATCATGAATTGTCCTTGGCTAGCTAGGCCACACCTAGTGACTACAGATGTGGACCCATCTAAAAGAGTTTGTTAGGGTTGCCTGCCCCATGCCCCACCCCTCAAGGTCAGAACCAAGAACAAATTTCTGAGAGGCAAAGAAAAGGGAAAAGAATATTCCAAACTGAGAAAGTGGACCATATCCATGCTTACATTAGGACTACTCAAAAGCAACAACACCCTTTCTAAAATTTTGATCAAAGAACAGTATTTCCTAGTGTAAAACATGCAAAAAGGCTGAATAAATATAATAAGCAACCTTCTAAACCATGACAAAGCCCCTAAAGAAGGACTGGAACTTCTGAGAGGCCAAAAAAGACTTGAGCTTCTGCTGTGAAACCTGGTCAAGAGGATAGGGCAGGGAGGAGGTGGGGAGGGGGAGAGGACGGGGATTGGGGTCTGGTGTCTGTATGGAGGGGAGATGAGGGAAAAAAAAAAAAAAGAGCAAGAAAGTACAAACTAGAGGGGTGCCTGGGTGGCTCAGTTGGTTGAGCAACTGCCTTCAGCTCAGGTCATGATCCTGGAGGTCCGGGGATCGAGCCCTACATCGGGCTCCCTGCTCAGCAGGGTGTCTGCTTCTCCCTCTGCCCTTCCCCCTCTCATGCTCTCTCTCTTTTTCTCTCATTCTCTTTCTCAAATAAATAAATAAAATCTTGAAAAAAAGAAAATACAAACTAGAAAAAATTTGTCACCTACTACCTTAACAATAGAGAACTTAGCTGAATGGATGGATGAACAGATAGATAAGTAAAATATTTCCCTGGGAATTCATAATCATAAACTAGCTTTCACACAGATGTGAGGCTTAAATTTATACAACCTAAGGTGTCCCAGGAACCCCCAAGGTTAAAAAAAAAAAAAAAACCACAAAGTTGGTTCTAAGCTAATGATATCCTGGGGGACTTGGAAAAGGCAAATGCTCTGGAGTTGGGTCTATTATTGAAAAATCTAGTATTATAAACATATCCATTCTCTCCAAGTGAATTCATAGATACAAGGCAATACTAATCAAAATTCTAGGAAGTGTTTTTGTGAAAATTGGTAAACTGATTCTAAAAGTCACATGGAGATAAACCATGAGAGACTCTTAACTGTAAGAAAAAGAATTTAGGGTTGCTGGAGGGGAGGGGAAGGGGGTATCTGGAGGGGGTGATGAGAATTAAGGAGGGCACGTGATGTGATGAGCACTGGATGCAATATGCAACTAATGAATTACTGAACTCCACATCTGAAACTAAAGATGTACTATATGTTGGCTAATTGAATTTAAATAAATTTTAAAAATTCACATGGAATGCAAAGAATCAAAACACTTTTAAAAAAGAAGAGCAGAGCTGGAGGTCTTACACTATAGCTATCAAGACACTTTATAAAACCACAGCACTTAAGACAGTGCTGTATTGGCACAAGCATGGGTCAATACGGAAGAATAGAAGGCCCAGAAATAGACCTCCACATACACAGTCACACATTTTATGGCAAAGATGGCACAGCAGCACAGAAGTAAAGCTTGACCCCTACCTCACACCATAACAAAAAAGCAATTCAAATGGATTGTAGATCTTCTTTGCAAAAGGTCAAACAACATTTCTAGTTAATACAGGAGAATGGCTTCATGACTTTGGGGTAGGCAAAGACTTTATAATCAGGACACAAAAAGCCGTAACAACCATTAAGGGGGAAATTAATAAATTGGACTGCATTACATTAGGAATTTCTGTTAGAGTATAAGTAAGCCATAGAGTAGAACATATTTGTAATACATTTATCTCTCAAAGTATTCATGTCCAGAATACATAACACGTCAACAACCACTTCTCAAAAGAGGATATTTAAATGCCAATAAACTCATGAAAAACTGCTAAGGTCATCAGTACTGGGGGAAATACAAATCAAAACCACAGTGTGATGCCACTAATCACCCATGAGAATGGCTAGAATGAGAAAGACAATACCACATGTTGGTAGGATGGGGAGCAGATGGAACTCCTATGAGTCATTAGTGGGAGTGTGAAATGGTGCAGCGACTTTGGAAGGTTGACCGTGTCTGCTAAGGTTGAACATATGTACCCCCATCCCCCAGGAATGCCACTCTCAGGTCTATGCCCAGCAGAAGTGCTTCATCTGCGTCACAAGGATACATACAAAACATACACCGCGGTACTACTGTGGCAGCCAAAACCAAAAGCACAAAGCAAAGGGGCACCTTGGTGGCTCAGTTGCTTAAGCCTCTGCCTTCAGCTCAGGTCATGATCCTAGGGTCCTGAGATCGAGCCCCGTATCAGGCTCCCTGCTCAGTGGGGAGTCTGCTCCTCCTTCTCCCTCTGCCCCTCCCCCAGCCCCACTCATGTTCGCTCTTTCTTGCTCTCTCTCTCTGTCTCAAATAAATGAATAAAATCTTTAAAAAAAAAAAAAACCCACAAAGCTTGTCCACAAAACATGTTCATAGAACAGAGAGATCCACTGTGATCTAGTCCTACAATGGAATTCTCCCGAGCAGTGACAATGAGCTCCATCACTACATGAAGCGGCCTAGATGAATCTCACAAGATAACACTGAGTGAAAAAGCCAGGCACCAAGGGTACCCACTGTTTGAGTCTGTGTGTCTGAAGTTCAAAAACAAGCAAAATTAATCTATGCCGTTAGAAGTCAGAATATCGCTCACCTTTGGGAGGTAGTGTCTCCCAGAGGGTATAGAGGGGATTCTGGAAAGCCGATAATGATTTTATTTCTTGATTTATGTGGTGATTACACACAGATCAAGAGTTTATTGGTTGGAAGTTTATTAAGCTGTATACTTACAACATATGTACTTTTTGTTATAATGTTACACTTCCACAAAAAGTTTACTTAACAAAATTGTTTTAATCTTTTCAGAGAGGGGCGCCTTGGTGGCTCAGTGGGTTAAAGCCTCTGCCTTCAGCTCGGGTCATGATCCCAGGGTCCTGGGATCAATCCCCGAATCAAGCTCTCTGCTCAGCGGGGAGCCTGCTTCCCCCTCTCTCTCTCTGCCTGCCTCTCTGCCTACTTGTGATCTCTCTCTCTGTGTCAAATAAATAAATAAAATCTTCAAAAATAAATAAATAAATCTTTTTGGAGAGATTTGCTCTTGACCCATCCCACACTGGATTGCCAAAAACAGAACTCTAGTAAAGACCGTTTGAGAATCCATAGTTCCAAACACACAAGGAAAGGATTTGCCATGAGTAGGTGTCAGAAAACGCCAAAGAAATCCCCCAAGAAAGCAGGATTTGACTTCTAAGATCGTCAGATGACAGATCGAGATTATGAAATGCGAGGCCTGGTTCCTAAACCACGTTCTCAACCCAGCAACGTCAGCATTACCTGAGACCTTGTCAGAGACGTGGTCTTCCATCTGCCTCTCCCACTCTCACAGTGGGTTATCCAGTAGCTTAGCTTGTTTTCCTGCTTTATGAGTGAGTCTCGCCTCCCAAAAAAGCCTGTAAGTTTCTAGGCAGCAAGGTCTGAGTCAGCACTGATAGAGCCGACTGAGCCACCCAGGAGCCCTCCGAAATTTATTTTAAAAGCACCTAGCACAATGCCTGGTCTGTAGCAAACACTCAGTAAATGTTAAAAATTATTAATAGGAGTTATCAGGAGTTCAATACATGTTTGTTACTGTTGCTGCTGCTACTGGATAGGAGCAAATTACAGAATATATCTGAAGAAGCAAACTTCCGCAGGAATCAATAAAGATCACACTTGAAGAAATATTTGAGCAGCTCCAGCACTATACCAAATGGGACTTGATACAAATTAGGAATAAGTGTCCCCCAAGACACGTCATGGCCGTCCGCCAAAAGATTGTTATAGAAACTCCCCAGACCTGCAATTCTTGGATTTCCAACAGCAGATGTCCTTCACTCTGCCCACTGGAGGTGGCCGCTCCAGGGGGGTGACAGGAGACAGAGGTCAGAGTCTCTGGGGGTGGTACTCCACAGAGTGAGAGAGAGAGAGAGAAACCAGGGAGTACCTTAACAGGGACGCCTGGGTATCTCAGTCAGTTAAGCATCTACCTTCCGCTTAGGCTGTGATCCTTGGGTCCTGGGATCGAGTGCCGCATCGGGCTCCCTGCTCAGTAGGGAGTCTGCTTCTCCCTCTCCTCTGCTGCCACTCCCCCTGCGTGTGCTTGCTCACTCTCTCACTCTGACAAATAAATAAATAAAATCTTAGAAAAAATAAAAGAAGAAAAGATAAGAAGGACCTCAACAAAGAATCAATCCGCCTCTCTGTAGAAGATTTCTGCATTGTTCTATTTGAATTACGTAACTTCAAGGGAGGGGGAAAAAAAGGAAACACAGGTGTCACTCTGTGTACACAGCGTTTTCTTACCTGATATTTTATACATTTCAAATCTCCTTAGGCAAGTGGAAGCAGAGAATTTCTGGTTCTGGAAAAATGGTGAAATAAGGGAACACAAAAACCCTTCTGCCACAAATACACAGAGATTCTGGATAAACTAATACTCAAAATACATCTTTAATCAACTCTTTTTTAGTTTTTTTCCTATAAGCCGGATAAAACGGTAATCAGGAAGCGTCATTCCCCATAGCACTGGGGAGGAAATACATGGGTGAGAGAGAAGTAACCACCCCAGAGCACGGGACAGGAAAGCTATGCCCCGAGCTGATGAGCATCATGGGAAAAACATGCAGCACATGGGCAGAGGTAGGTGGCTGGCACCTGTTTCCTTCCTGTCCACTACACCCACATAACGAAGCCTCTTTCTCTTTTCTCCGTGGCCAGGTTATAAACAGAACTCGATGTGGGTGAGCAGGGAGAATGGATCAACACAGGTTATCTGCATAGGTCCAAGCTGGTCCCCCTGTCATTCTGCAACCAACCCACCTCCCCCAGCCATGGAATGGGGCTTTAACAAGCATTATCTCTACCCAGAGCAAAATAGGCAGCCACATACAGAGCGAAGCTTAAAGACCTTCCTGTCCCACCCCCACCCCCCAAAATTGTCTCTACCACTAGCCCAGAACAGCGTGAAATTTCACAGAAAAAGATTCATTGTTTGGAGTTAAGCATTTCAAAGGCAGATGAAGATCAGGAAGCAGGGTGGGGAGGTCCTCACAGCCTCTGGGTCCTATAGGAGGGGCAGAGGGGAGGGTAGCAAGAGGGCCAGACAGGGAGCCACTGGGGGACAATTTTTCAGGCTTGACCGCTTGACTGGGGCCAGCGGCTGCGGACGCACTCTGGAAACCCTTGAGGCTGGGAGCCAGGGAGAGGCGTGTGAAGTCAAAGCCCAGAGTAAATCAGCAAAGAGAAAATTAAGAGAATCAATAAAAGAGTTTAATGAAACATAAACAGGTTCAGGGAGGGCTTAAATAAATTCGCGGTCAATCCATAGCGGGTTGTTACGGAGCATCCCTGCCTCTTGAAGTTTGATGTTGCGGAAAACACCCGCATCCTCCTTGCGGGCTCTCTGGAGCCCTGCCAGGGCCCGAATTCCTGGCCTGAGCTGCAGATACAAGAAGGGGGGGGTGGTTCTCGTTAATTCATAATTGGGGTGAGAGATGTCCCAAAAATTCTTGCAAAGCCAGCAACACTTGCTGTGGCTGGAGGACGCAGGGCGCTGAAATGATGGGAGCAAAGTCAGGACACCTGTCCTCTCACACTTGTGATCTGCAAGGGACCACAGCCCAGGAGGCAGAGGGCAGGCTGCACAGATGGGACAGACTTACTGCCGCTCACCTGTCCCAGGCACTTCCGCTGCTCCCAGCTCAGCTTCCCCACCCAGAGGGATGCAGGAGAGGTCAGCGCTGTGCCACGACCTGGGAATACCAGCTCAGTGCCTCTCCCTACCCCCACACCACTCATCCTCTGATTCAGGCACCCGTATTGGTAGGGGGACAGGGTGCCCCACAAGTAGGTCTATGCTGAGGAGAAGGGTAAAGCCCCCCTGCTTTCGCACTTCCTCAAACTACCAAACCCTTGAGCTCTCCTGTTCTCCAGCATCAATCACCAGGGTCCCCAAGACTCTGTTCAGAGGGGAGAAACCAGGCCCCAATCTGACAGCTTGCCTGTCCGCCTCTGACTCTCCTGACATCGCCACTCTTCTCCCAGGTGAGAGGAAGAGGCTGTCCATGTCTCCCTGCCTGGCCGAAGCCCTTCTAGCAAATCCTCCACCGTCACAGGGCAGTAAGCCTCAGCACAACTGTGCTAGATGGCAAAGACATTCTCTCTTCACCAAAGACAAAACGCTTTGATCTGAGACCACAGCACCGGGCTCTAAATATGAAGCCGTAGAAAAGAAACCACTGGATAAAACCCCGTCACATTTTCCACTGGTAAACTGTGTAGCCCACAAAGGACACTTACATTTTCCTAAATGCCTTTGGCTTCCAAGAAAATGAGAGTGGAGCCTGCCCACCTCTTAACACCAGAGGTTCATTCCCCACAACCTTGGTTTCTGCCCATTGGTTTCGGTCAACACCACCCAGCCCCAACCAGGAAGCTTGGCCACATGGCCAGGCAAAATGTCCCCAGCCCTAGGGAACAGCCCCTGACAGGTCCTGCATCACAAGGCAGGAAGGCAGGTGGAAAGCAGGTGTTTTCCGCTTAAAGGAAGTGGGACCCACCTTCAACCTCCCATTCACTAGAATCATATTCTCGACTGTTCTCGGCTGACCATGTCAGGAGACAGCATGACCCTTCTCCACACCCATTCCACGGGGCCTTGGCTTCCACACTAATATCCTCTTTCCAGCACAATCTGGAGATGCAGCCGTTCCTCCAAACTTGCTCTCTCTGGTTCAGGTCACCATGTATGTAGCCTGGCTTTCCTCTCTTGAGAAGAAATCCCGACCTTACAATACAGCAAGCCTTAATAGGGCCCTTTGATAACTCTGATTGTCCCCACTTCCCTCCCTCTGGTGACTCCCCAGTATCTGCCCCAGCACCTTTTCCCTCCCAGGCCCCTGCTCTGGCGTCACAATGGCCGGAACTTCCAGTTGCCGTCTGGGGCAGCAAGCAGCCCACAGAGTACGTAACAACTTCCCTAGCTTTTAAGGGATTCCTGACAAGACTCCCAAATAAAGTGGAGACATGATGAACGCCTCAGTTCAGCTCTGTGCAATCCTGAAGCTTTTCTGTTTCTACTCTCTGGTACAAATTTTTGCTTTCTAAGGACCCAGCGCCTCCATTGTCATAGAAGGGTTAGCTGTGGGAAGAATACAGAGGAGGGAAGAGAGCTTGGTCTTCCCGAATAGATGTGACTTTGGCCTTTCTCATCATTTCTCAGCCACTTCTGGCTACAGTAGTGCAACCTCAGATAAACCCGATCACAGATCGATACGATTATGCTCAGTGATAATGAGTTCAAAGTCTGCATCTCAGAGCTCAGCCAGAGGGCTACAACCAGGCCCTAGAAGCTCACCCTCAGCGAGGGGCTGCCGTGTGTCTCCTGGGCCTCTGCTAGAATGTGCGCTCCTGCACGTCCTTTGAGCAAGGACTTCTCTCTCCCAGGGCAGCCTACTGGCTCCTCTTTTAACTAACTTCCAGATACTTTCTGGTGGGAGCACAGCACCTCCCAGATCCCTTCATGGTCCTCTCAGAACCAAGAGAGGCTGGCGGAAGGCTGCCCCCACTCCCCCCACCCCCACCCCCCCACCACCAGGAGGGCAAACTCCAGTACAGGTCTCCAAGTCCACACTTCCAGGACTCCTGCAGTTGGCACCAGCTATTTGAAACAGACACCTGGCCCATGACCCCGAGTCACCCTAAAATCTCACAGGTAATTCTACTGAACCTGTCTCTCTACACACACGTGCACACATACACACACAGCATGGCTGGAATTAGAAAAGGGGAGAGATAAACAGTCCTTGCTTACAAGGAACGGAGGAGAAAGGGATGGTCACTGCCACTCTAATTCTTCCCTCCCATGTTCTCCTGGACTCACTGACAGGACCCCCACCTACAAAATCTCAAGGAACTTGGCAACTCCTACAGAAGCGCAGGAACCTGCTGTCCACACCGACTGGGCACCAGGGACACTGGGCCAGGTCTGAGCCTTGGTTTCGTCATCTGTTAAGACAGAGACAACAGGAGAGGATGGTTGTAAGGACAGACGCTATCTGTCCTCAGAGAGAGGCCATCAGAAGCCAAACCATGATGAGGTCACCCACAAAATCCTTGTGGGGGCAGGGCAGCGACTGACGTGGGGTCCACAATAATAATAATAATACATGCCCTTGGCACTCTAAGACCCTATTAAAGTTTCATAAATTGCCTTAATACGGCAAATATTTAGGTTGATTTTATGAGACTTTCAGACATTTAAGTTTGAGAAAGTTAGTGGTTTTCAGAATTTGCACACATGATGACAATCAAAACAGTAAAAGAAAACAAAGAATGAGACTTTCTTAAAGCCCTAATAATACAGTAAGTTGCGTGGGGTCCAGGGACCAGCTGCATCTGCATCTCCCCCCAAGGCTCCAGTCCTGTGGGTGGGCGGGGCCTGCCCCGGGGGCGTGGCCTGGGCGGTGAGCCCTGGTTGGATGGTGCCTGTGGCCGGCCGGTGCTCTCCTGGAGGGAACAACGGGCACTTACAGAGCCATCCCTCCAGGTTTCCACTTGCTTCCCAGGTTTTTCTTCTCATCTCATCTCTCCACCAGCTGGCCTCAGTCTGGGCTTCTCTTCCCGCCTAACTTCAAGAGCTACGTGACCCTCATGGCCACCAAAGCTCTGTTGAGGCTATGACATCTCTCACAGACACCTGACAACCTCTCGCTCCATTTTTTAATTCAAGTTCAAGTTGAGAGAGTGCCCTGGATTGGTCCGGCCCAGCCCGTGGTGTCCCCGGTCACCAGGCCACCACGGCCTTGGCCAGCAAGGTATTCAGCGGAATGTTCCCTGGGTGGTGACAGAGTTGTTCCTAGGTTCAAACGAGATGGGGAAGGTGGGGCTCCTGGCTTCAAACCCAGGGCTCGGCGGGGGCTCCCTGCACCTCTGGCACCTCCACCCTTCCTGGCAGTGGCACAGCCTTACTAGTGGTCCTCATCCTCCCTGAACAGTATCCCTAACGCCCCCACTACTTCCCACCTTCCCCCAGGCCTCCTCACACCTCCACTGCTCAGCAGCACTTGCTACCCCGAGTAGAGCCACTTAGTGGCAAAGCTGGTCAGGTGTGGACAGCCACAGCCTCTCACCAGGGAAGGACGGATGGAGGCTTTTAGAGAAGAACGGAGGCGAACAGAAGGAGGATACAGCTGCCAGACACTACCAGCTTTGCAACTTGCCCAGTGCCGAGCACTGAAAAACCAAGCCTCCCCCAGCTGCAGAGAGGGCGAAGGGGGCTAATGTTGCCTCTTTCTGTTCCCCATCTCTCCCCCAAATCTCTCTCATGCCAGAGAATTTTTTGAGCAAAATGAAATGTTCACCCCGTCTCTGGATGGTGGCCAGGTGGCCAAGGAGGGCCAAATGACAGCAGAAAGATCAGAGGGATACTGAAGGGACCTGGTGGGGACAGGGAGTGGAGGCAGTCCTTACTTACCCCAAATTTAAGAGCTTGGTTTTCCCTAGACCCAGACACCTTGGATTTGGGCTCAAGTAACAAGATACCACCTCACTCATAATGAGAGCAGTACTGTGTCAAGCTTCTGCAACTAAATCCTGGCCTCTATTCAGACCCACATCCCAGTGTGGAATGCTCTGGCAAGTTACACAGCTGTGGAACCTCCATGTCCTCATCTGTAAAATGGGAATAAGTAGAACCTAGCTCATAGAGTTGAGGCAATCTCTAAATGAAGAGCTGCATGTACAAACCTTAGCACAGAAACCGGCATTTACTGGGGCATCTGGGTGGCTCAGTCATTGGGCAGCTGCCTTCAGCTCAGGTCATGATCCTGCTCAGCGGGGAGCCTGCTTCTCCCTCTCCCTCTGCTCCTCTCCCTGCTCATGCTCATGCTCTGTGTGTATATATGTATGTGTGTGTCTCTCTCAAATAGAAATAAAATCTTTTTTAAAAATAAAGGAAAAAAAGAAACTGGCATTTACTAAGTGGACAGTAAGCGACGCCCATCATCCACTTTGTCAGAGAGAGGACAAAAGCTCCATCATGTTCCCTGCCTCTTCACAAACCTCCCCCATGCCTGAACTGCCCTGTGGTGTTACAGGAATGGGGCTGGACAGATGGGAGAGGCTGTGTGGACCGTTTTCTCATCCCTTTGGTTAATATTCCACTCGTCTGCAAGAAGTAAGAAAAGGAAAGCTTTATACCACAGCACTGCCCTTTTCTGCCCCTTCCTTTGCCCCCAGGAAACTTCTGGCCTTTGAAAGCCAGGCTTTGTGTCATTCTCCAATTCATTTCCTTAGTGCTTCGCCCAGTTCTGGGGAGTAGTCTCACCAAGCATCTGAAGATTTCCATTTCCTTTATTGCTTTGCTCCTTCTTCCTCTGTTTTTCATATTCCTCTCCTCTTCTCGTGTCTAGCTAAAGTGAAGATTTGAGTCTTATTAACATTGCTGGCCCTCCACCTCCACAGAGCACCTGGGTGTCAGAATATCATAACCTGGGTGTCACTCAAACCTTCTCCCTACATCAGGTGTCACTCACACAGCTCCACAGCCATAATCACACAGCTCACACAGCTCCTGAGCCATAATCAGTGACAGTGACCGTGAACCAGTGATTTGCAAGGTGAGGAGGGCCGGTCTTAGAGAGGTGGAGAGGGCAACTGCCACCAGCCAGTTCCACCAGCCGCAGCCTTGGTCCAGACCCAGATGTCTCCATAAGCACCCCCTTCCTTGGGGAAGGGAAGCTTTCACTCTCTGTGGAGCTAATGCAATACCTACAAGGAGAGGACAGCGTCTACCATGGGCAGCATTTTCAGACTGAGCCAGTGCCCTCGGTCCTTTCTGTTTAACCAGGAGGCATTCCCTACCACCCACCACCACCCCTCAGGGCTCTGTAAAGGCAGCTGTCAGGCTCACAGGTCCCAAGGAGACCCGTCCAGATGCAGCCCTGCCTAACGCATACACTTAGGAGGAGAAGGAAGATCTGTGTCCAGCAGTGATGGTCTTTCCAGCCTCTGCAAGGCCACGGAGACCCACTCAGGAGAGAGGAAGGGAGGAGTCGGAGGAAAGGAAGCAAAGAGAGAACTGAAGAGAGGCACCTGGCAGCTGAGAGTCAAAATCTGCGGGAATGCATTTCCGGGGGATTCTCTACAAGCCCCAGTGATCAGGTAGGAAGGCAGGTGGCTTACCTTGGCTTCTACTCACACATGCGGCCCTCCAGAGGGCCTTATGCAACCCCCATGCCCCATCAGGAGCCCCATGGGTGTTTGGTCTATTCCACAGACATTTTTGAGGTACCAGCACCGTGACAGTCCCATCCCACCACCCCAGCACCATCCTCTTTGTGCCAGTGGTGGAATTCAGCACACTGGAGGCTTCCCCAGCTCTGCTCCTTGTCAGCCACAACCCAAGAATGGCCAGACAGGTCTAGAGCACAGATGTAGCCAGGTGGATGGAGGCCCTCCAGGAAGACAGCAGAGGACGCGGGGCCTGAGTCTGAGGGCCGCTAACAGCTGGGCACACGGGGATGCGGGGCTGGAATCCGAAGGCCAGGTCCTGGGCAGACCCACAGAAGGTGTGGGGAAGGAGGGTCCCAAGAAAGATGCCTCCAGGGCAGGATGCTGGGCAGTCTTGGTTAGGAGACCCAGAATGAAACTGTGGGCCACCACCACCTCCCCCTCTGCCCACGACCCCTGAAATAAGAACCTTCTGGACTGAGCTGGGGGCAGGGGAGCGAGCTGGTGCCAGCTCATTGGGCAGTGCAGCCAGCCAGCCCTCTGACGTGCTAGCTCAATCATTTTATTTCTTTGCTCAGTGTTATCTCGTTCGTTTGGCTTGCTTTCATTCTGTTTCCTTTCGCGTTTTTGGCTTTCTCATTAACATCATGTTCTACTAAGGATTATGTGCTTCAGAAGCTTAGGGAGAGGCCAGGAAGCTCGCGTAGGAATAGGGGATTTTACCGGGCTCTGAAAGCGCCTTGCCTTTTCAGCTGGGTGGAATCATTTGTGTCTGGCGCCATCTTTCGGCAATTACTTAGAACTGCAACTGACCGTGTATGGGGCCTACCGGCCTTCAAAGCTTGAAAAGCCTATTTCTTTACTGCTAGTTTAGGGAAAAGGCCAGTCTAACTTAGCAAAAAGTCTGAGCTGGAGATAATTTCTTTCTTTCTTTTTTTTTTTTTCTTTCAGTAGGCTTCATGCCCAAAGTGGGGTTGAACTTGCAACCCTGAGATCAAAAGTTGTGTGCTCTACCAACTGAACCAGCCAGGCCACCCTGGAGATGATCTCTGAGTGAAACAATATTTTAAAATTTTCAAGAGGTTAGAGTAACAGTTACTGGGCCAGAGAACGGGGCAAGGACGTGGTCTAGTCTTCTATGAAACCAGAAGTTCTTGACGGATAAGATTCAGCAAGTAGGTCAATTGTCTTTTTTTTTTTTTAAGATTCTATTCATTTTATTTATTTTATTTATTTATTAAGTAGGGAGGAGCAGAGACAGAGGGAGAAGCAGACTCCATGTTGAGCAGGGAGCCTAACAAGGGGCTTGATCCTGGGATTCCAGGATCATGACCTGAACCAAAGGCAGCGGCCTAACTCATTAGGACACCCAGGTGCCCCTCCATCTTCATTTTAGTGAACACCTCGATGAAATCATTTTTACACATGAAGTCAACTCTGGGTTTTGCCCTTAAGGAGAGCACAACGAGTCCACCTTTCCCGGCCAGCACCCTGCACAGCCCTTCACCATCCAGCACTTCCTGCCTTGTACTGTCAGAGCAAAAATCATTTCTCCTCATGGCTGTGCTCTCCTTATGAGTCTAATCCCACTGTGGCAGCAGGCATGCCTGTGTGGCAGTGTTGGTTCTGGACACACAGTGGGTTTCTCCTGTAAAACCTCTACCTTCCTTGGAAATCATGAACTCAGATGGCCAGACCCAACACTTGTCATTTCCAGGAATATACCCTCTAGAGAAACACACAAGTGTGAAACACCTTTGGAATACAGTTAATCATGGTGGTGTTTTTAATAGCAAAACATCGAGAATAACCTAAATGCTTCTCAAAAGAGAATAGAAAATGAACTGTGGTACAGGACCCATGCAGTCTCCCCACCTTCAAGATCCTCAAGTGGGCAAGCCCTTGCTCTTCCAGGCTACGCCCAGGGGTGGGCACGCCTGCTGGAAATCAATGAGAACTTGCTCACCAGGAGCAAGAGAAAGGGGGAAAAGGACAGTTAACTACCTCTCAGAGAAAGCAGAGGGTCTCCGAGATCGCACAACAAAAGCAGAAGGCAGCTAGCTACACATCTGTTAGATCCTTAAGAAGTTATTTTAAACTTCACGTCTCAGCCTGACATAACATGATGTTTCAGAGCCATTCTTCCAAGAATGAAACGCTCACCACTAACCACAGAACATGAGCTGTGGTATAAATACAATGGAATACTAGGTAGCCAGAAAAAAAGAGAATGATGTGGAAAGATCTCCAAGATACAGTGTTACACAAAAAAGATACACATAGTGTGCTAACATAACACCAGCTTCAGCCTGTGTGTGTCTGTATGATACCCAAGAAACGAATCACGTTGGAGCCTTTGGGAGAGGATCTGAGTGGCTGGGCACAGGATGGAGAGGGAAACTTTTGTACCTTTCAACTTAAAACCAATTATTCTTTACTTTTTTAAAGATTTACTTATTTGTTTATTTTATTTGAGAGACAGCGCACAAGCAGGAGGGGCAGAAGGAGAGATGATTTCAAACAGTCTCTGTGCTGAGCACGGAGCCCGGCAGCATAGGGCTCAATCTCGTGACCTGAGATCATGACCACTGGATCAGGACTTGAGCCTAAGTAAGTCAAGAGTCAGATGCTTAAGCAGCTGTGCCACCCAGGTATCCCATAAACCAATTTGTTTAAAATAAGTGTATTTACTTTTTCAAAAGTATTTAAAGAAATGGCCTCTGTCACACGGAGGCTGGCCAGGAGCTGGAAAGGAAGCATGCAGAGGTGAGCTATATGCAAAAAATAAAAATACATTTTGTAGATAGATTAGCAAATTTCATGCATTTCCCTGTACTTGCTTCTTTTGCTATTCTAGGGCACTTGGTAATATACTGTTGGCACATTCCAGACTTGCGTCAGTCATGCTGCAAGATTCTGCTAACAATACCAAAAATGCTAAAGTGTAGTCCTGCCTTCAAAGAGTTCCCAGGTTCCTGAGGCCAAGAAATACATGTAACACCTTGCAATTTATTTATTTATTTTCTTAAGATTTTATTTATTTATTTGACAGAGAGAGAACACAAGTAAGCAGAGCAGCAGGCAGAGAGAAAGAGGAAAGCAGGCTCTCTGCTAAGCAGGGAGCCTGATGTGGGGCTCGATCCCAGCACCCTGGAATCACGACCCGAGCTGAAGGCAGCTGCTTAACCAACTGAGCCACCCAGGCGCCCCAACACCTTGCAATTTAAAAAATTCAGGTTATCAGGGTGTCCGGGTGGCTCAGGTTAAGTGTCTGCCTCTGGCTCAGGTCATGATCCCAGGTGCTAGGCCCTGTGTCAGACTCCCCTGCTCAGCGGGAAGACTGCCCTTCCCTATGCCCCTTTCCTTCCTCGTGCTCTTTCTCTCTCAAATAAATAAAATTTTTTTTAATTCCAATTTATCTCCTGCTATGCAATAAACTACCATCAAACTTAATGGCTCTGAACAATAATTTATTGTTATCCTCTCTGTTCCAAGGGCTACCTGGGATCATCTGGTGGTTGCAGTGTGGGGCGGGCCAGACTGGAGCCATTCAAAGCTTCCCTTGGGCTGGACATTGAAGATGATGTCTTCACCAGCATGTCTGACTCCGCAGCTGGGTGCTGGCCCAACACCTGTCTCCATGTAGCCCCTCTGAAGGGCTAGTTTGGCTTCCTCATAGCACGGCTAGTAAATGGCTTCACCCAGAACCTGCGGGACTTCTTAGAATTCAGAAGTCACGCAGAACTTTCTGCTGCCTTGGTCAAAAGTAAGTCACAGGGCCAGACCAGATTCAAAAGGAGGGGACTATATGAGGCATGAATAAGGGGAGACCTGGTTCCCAAGGGGGTCATCTTTGGAAAATGGCCACCACAAAATGAGATAAAGACAAGTCCAGGGCACAATGGGAGTGCAGAGCTTGACCCTGACTGACTGTCTCAGAACTTACTCCGAACTAAAGCTTTTCACACTTTGAGGAAAAAGGTGCTTTTTGGAGGGTTATTATTCAGGACTTCAAATTTTATGCCTAGAAAAAGAAGGAAACCAATCAGAAAGATTGTAAACCCTGTTTCTCAGTTACCATATTAGAAAGACACCTGGTGGGGTGGGGGGAACACATCTCAGAACCAAATTTATCCAGGTCAAAAGTGAGGAGCTTCTGGAATATTAAAGAGGAATCAGAAAGCCCCTGGACCTATGTTGGAGGGAGCTTCTAGGTAGCAAAGCCGCCCCCTCTTCGCGCCACGAAGCACAGACACACATACATACATCATCCGGAAGAATGGTTTTCTAAGCCTGCTCCCCACCCCAGCTGCCCTAAAACAACACCATCAATTCCCTTGGGGTTCTTGCTCTACCCAGAAATGGAGCCAAATAATCAACAAGGAAGTTGTAAAAAATCTTTAAAATACTAGTGGGCTTCATCCTTGGACTTCATCCAGATATATATGGTATAAAGAGACTAGACTATAAATAGAATAACATCTTAGGGTACTAATTAAAATAACATCTTTCAAACAAGATTTAATGATATGAGTGGGTGATCACAATATGTTCTTAACTGAAGAAAGAAGACACACAAAACTATCCACATTATTTATAAACACAGGTGGAAAAGATTAGTGGAAAAATACCCTGGAAATATGAATGGTGATTCTCTTTAGTGGTAAGATAATAGGAGACTTCATTTTTTTTTTTTAAGATTTTATTTTTAAGTAATCTCTACACCCAACATGGGGCTCAGACTCACAACCCTGAGATCAAGAGTCACGTGTTCTACTGACTGAGCCAGCCAGACACCCCAGGAGACTTTTATTCCTTACATATTTCTGTATTTTGTAAAATGTACAGTCTTTTTATAATTAGGACAAAATTCCACATATGCATCTTATCTACTTTGATCTCTCCTCTCAAAATCCCCTATGTCAATTCTCACATTAGAATTTCCCCACGGACTCTAGTTTGAACTGACACCTTGACCAGGAGCTGCTAAGACAGTGTTCTGAAGGCCTCTCCAGGTTGACAACTGTCTCCTATTTTGGTTTCTGCTCTGGTTCTTTGTATTGGTATAAAGGGGGTTTAAAAATGTGAATTGCTCATGAACCTGTGGGAGCAGCCAGGGTGAAGATGGCATGGTGAGGAGAGCTGTTAAGGTGAAAATTTGAACAAAAGACATTTGCCTGCTAAGAACAAGGCCAAAGGAAAAACAGAAGACAACAACAAAAACAGCAGAAGCATCCTTTAGGAAGCTTTGTGGATCGTTCCACTCCACAGTCTCCCTCTCAAACTTTTTGCACTGCTGACCTCCTGCACTGCACAATGACATATGTTATTGTCATCATCATCATCATCATATCACCATCATCATCACCATCATCACTATCACCACCACCATCATCATCACCATCAACACCAGCACCATCATCATCACCACCATCATCACCACCAGCACCGTCATCATCACCATCATCATCATCACCACCATCACCAGCACCATCATCACCATCATCACCACCAGCACCATCATCACCATCATCACTATCACCACCACCATCATCATCACCACCAGCACCATCATCACTACCACCACATCTAGAATGTCATGCATTATCATTTAATTCCCCTAACAAGCAACTGTATATGAATTATTAGTTCTATTTTAGAGATGAGAAAACTGAGGTTCATGGAAGTAAAGGTCAAATAGCATAGTCATCTAACACACAGTCTCCAGAGCCAGAGAGACAGCTGCCTCTCAAGTCTGCTGCTTTCTGATTGTGTGACCTTGGGCAAAGAACTTAATCTCTCTGTGTTTTAGTCTCTTAATGTGTAAAACAGAGACAATAATAGTACCTACCCATATAAGTTTCCTACTGCTTCTGGTAACAAATTACCAGATGGATTTAAGGCAACCCATTTTTTTCTTTTATAGTCCTGAAGATCAGAAGCCCAAAAGGAATACTATCAGGCTAAGATCAAGGTTTCTACAGGGCTGTTTCCTTCTGGAAGCTCCAGGGGAGAAACTAAGCCTCGCCTCTTTGATCTACTAGAACCTACATCTGGCTCCATCCTCCACCTTCAAAGCCAACTGTGTAGCCTCTTCTCTTCTCCCTGCTCTCCTGCCTCCATCTCATAAAGGACTTTGGTGGTTACTTTGAGCCCACACAGATAACCCAGATAATCTTCCCATAGCAAGGTCCTGAACTTAATCACATCTGTGAATCTTCTCTGCCACGCGAGGTCACACGATCCCAGGTTCCAGAGATTAGTATGTGGACATCTCTGAGTGGCCATCATTCAGCCTAAGAAGGCTGTTGTCATCGTAAGTGAGTTAATACCCAAGGGATGCTAGAGAACACCGTCTGACACCGCTGGTATTAATCAGTCACTGATATTAATCGTAGTCACACTCTAAGCGATGTGCCTGAGACTGGATCCCATGCCAAAGAAAAAGCCTGGGGTGTCATAGGAACCACAAAATCCCAAAGTGGAGTGGAAAAATCTCACATAAGGAAAAGTCTTTTTTGATTCTGTTTAAAGAATCCCCAGCGCCTGCTGGGGTACTTAGTCAGGAAGTGCCTAGAATGTAGAAGTCCATTGGTTTTGGCTTCAACCAAGAAGATAACGCAAGATGCTGAACATATCCTTGTATTACGGAGGAAACTGGGCTCCTCAGCTTTTATCAGGGTCCAGCTATTTCCTCAAGGCATAAAAGAAATTGAACTGTAAACATAAACAGAATCACAAATCATGTCCTCAAGCTTTAATAGCAAATGGGGGAGGTTCTCCCATCTTTGAAAGGGTAAATATGCTCCCATTAATTTCTCTCCATCACTTAGCATTTCTGATGGTCTCAACATTCTAAAAAAAAAAAGAAGAAGAAGAAGAAGAAGAAAGAAAGAAAGAGAGAGAGAGAATTGGTGCTTTAAAATTCATACTATTTGGAAGTCAGCCTAGTGAAATAGGAGAGGAGAATGGGTTGGAAGCCACCAGGCCTGGACTCCTGCCCGTGCTCTGAAGCAATACTTTCCCCAACCAAGAGCGGGTCCCAGGATCTCACCAACAAAATGAGGGACGTGAGGTACCCCCCAAGTTCTGACGTGAGATCTTTGTGGAGTCGTTTCTTCTGAAAGATCTTTCCCTTTCCCTGGCTCCCTCTCTCTTTCTAGCAGAGCATAAACAGTTCATCTTCTTTCCTCCAAGGAAAGGCTCTTTGTTTTGAAAAGACTCATTGTTTCTAATTTCCACAGGGAGTTAGCTGGCTTGAATAGATAGCGAAAGAAACATGGATTCAAGTTCTAGCTCTGTCATTTACTACCTGTGTGATCTTGAGCAAATTACTTAACCTCTCTGTTTCCCCAACTGCAACATATACGTAACTCCGGCTCCTTAGAATGTTATGAGACTTAAATAAAATACATGCAAGGAACTTAGAATAATTCCTCCCACATAGCAAGTGCTTAATAAAAACTGCTATTAACCATTATAATTATTATGATTATAATCTTGTTAACATTCCTTTTCTTTTGGTAGATCTCCTAGATACTATCTTTTGATGACTTTTAGAAGGCATTTTGAAAAGGCCATTATCAGGGGTCCCTGGGTGCCTCGGTCTTTTGAGTGTCCGTCTCTTGAATTTGGCTTATGTCATGATCTTAGAGTCTTGAGATCAGCCCCTCCTCGGGCTCTGCCCTGAGCATGAAGCCTCCTTAAGATTCTCTCTCTTCCTCTCCCCTCTGTGATGCTGCTGTTTCTTTCTAAAAGGAAGGAAGGGAGGGAGGGAGGAAGGTCCATTTCAGAACACAGAGACTCCCAACCTATTGCCCCTCTTCCAGGAGAAACAGAAGGAAAGCAAGAAGGAAGAGAAGGAGGGACAGAGGGAGGAAAAATAATCAAACACTGCCACCAAATAACCCAAGATCAAAGGGATTTAATCACAAGGGAAGAAAAACACCATTAAAAGCTATAATTTTTGGCTTTCAAGAAATTACATCCATTTGAAAAGGAGCATTGAACTTATGTCTGCTTAGAGAAAAATAAACAGTTTTCTGGAGCGTTAGGAGATAATTTTACATGAAAATTGAGTTTGTTAAATGTCAGAAAAAGTAATTAGAATATTTGACTTCATCCTGCAAATATGTCTGCAACAGACCTAGAAGATTTTCACTCAATGTGCTGATGGTGAATTTGGCTTCAATTGAAATGGGCAGAAAAAAGTCCCTAATGACATCCAGCTGGCAGCCAAGGTAGCAGAGTGATGTCACGGAGCTCAGGGTGACCTGTCTCAGCACTCCCGCACACCCAGCACAGCACCCCCACAGCACCCCCATCCGTGCCTTCCCACTCTCCCTCTCCCCACACACAGGGATTCTCATGTGGCACCTCCCTTCCTCACAGAGAAAGCCCACACTGAACATGTTCTCTCTCTGGGCAGATTCGTATTTGATGGGTTTTGTTTCCTTTTAAAGTTAATACATGTTTATTACAATACACGTTTGATAATATGAGACTAAGAAGAGGCCTGTTGCTGACATATTTGCAGGATGAAATTTTATTTGAATCACTTCTCTCCTCCAACCCCATCCCATGAGCAAAGGGAAATGAAGTAAATATTTCAGGACTAGGAAGAGAGTTCTTTAGCATTACAAAGAATAATTATTCCAACCCAGCTGTTCAAAGCATCCATTACAGTGAAATTCTAAAGCAGCACTTACCCAAACAAGGGTGCCCCTAGACCACCAGTGCAGGAGAGGCTCTGTCGAAAGGGAAAAGGGGGGACGCCTGGGTGGCTCAGTCAGTTAAGCATCTGCCTTCGGTTCAGGTCATGATCCCAGAATCCTGGGATCGAGTCCCGCATCAGGCTCCTTGCTCAACGGGATAGCTACTGCTCACCCTGCTTGTGCGCTCTCTCTCTCTGACAAATAAGTAAATAAAACCTTTAAAAGAAAGGAAGGGAGGGAGGAAGGGAGGGAGGAATGAAAAAAGAAAGAGAGAAAGAAAGAGGGAAGGATAGCAAGGGAGTCCTTGGCTGCTACACCCACTTTCTGGAGATGTAGAGTGAGCACTGTCATATCTAAAACCCAGAAGCTATGCAGTTAAAAAACAGAACAATGTTTTTATTTTATTTAACCATACATTACCCAAAACATCTTGGAAACCCAGAATCCTGTGGAACTCATTTTAGGAAACACTACATTCTAGATAAAACAGCAGGCTAAACAAGACTAATTCCTAGTCTTGTTTACTTTTTCCACATTCTTTTTTTTTTTTTTTAATTTGAGAGAGAGATAGTGAGAGAGAGCATGAGCGAGGAGAAGATCAGAGACAGAAGCAGACTCCCCATGAAGCTGGGAGCCCCATGCGGGACTCGATCCCGGGAATCCAGGATCATGACCTGAGCCAAAGGCAGTCGTCCAACCAACTGAGCCACCCAGGCGTCCCTCCACATTCCTTTTTTAGCCGATACTATACCACATGATATAGAAATAAAAACTGGTACTTTTAGAATGATAGAGAGAAAAATCACAGTGTTGGCAGTTGTTTGTCTACAAGATATAAAAGAATAAGCTCTAAAACTATTAGAATTAGTAAGAATTCAGCGAAGTAGCTAAGAATTCAGTAAGTAGCTAAGATTCAAAATAATGGATTTTCCATAGCTCTACAACAACTAATTAGAAAAAGTCAGATATTTAATTACAATAATAACTTTAAAAAATTATCTGGACATACTTTTAATTTAAAAAATTAACATTTCCATTAGGAAGTTGAGGCTGCATTTTATGAGTAATGCTCAAGAAAGGATTGCTTAAATAAAGGAAATAATGTGGGGGCGCCTGGGTGGCTCAGTGGGTTAAGCCTCTGCCTTCAGCTCAGGACATGATCTCAGGGTCTTGGGATCAAGTCCCGCATCAGGCTCTCTGCTTGGTAGGGAGCCTGCTTCCTCCTCTCTCTCTCTCTCTGCCTGCCTCTCTGCCTACTTGTGATCTCTCTCTCTGTCAAATAAATAAGTAAAATCTTAAAAAAAAAAAAAAAAGGAAAACGGAAATAATAATGTGAATTTAAGGCAGGCCCAAAAGAAATTTTGGAGTTAGTTGGCCTTTCCCATGAAAAATATTGTACTATTTCTTGTGGCCTCCAGGATTTATTCTGAGAAACTGTCGGTCATTCTAATCATTTCTTGCCTCACCTCCCTAGTTGCTTTCAGGATTTTCCATTTTTGTCTTTTTCTGAATAGTTTTCCATTATGATGTGTCAGCATAGATTTCCTTAGATTGTGCTATCTGGGCTACATTAGTTTCTAGAATCTGTAGGTTTCTGCCTTTTGCCAAATTTGGCAAGTTTTCAGTCATTATTTTTCCAAATCTCTTTCAGCCCCCCCCCCACTTTCTCCCTCTCCTTATAGGTTCCCCCCATGGTAAAAATATTGGATTTTATGTTATTCTCCCAATGGTCCCTGGGACTCTTTTCTTTTCTTCTCAGTCTGTTTTCTCTCTAGTGTTGAGATCAGGCAATGTCTACTGTTCTGTCATCAAGCTTATTGATTCTTTCCCCTGTCATGTTTGTTCTGCTAGTGAGCACATCCAGTGAGTTTTTTTTAATTCTGATTATTATATTTTTCAGCTTTAATGTTTGTTGATTCTTCCTTGTATCTATTTCCCTTTCTATTTTTTTCATTTGTTTTGAACATGTTTATAATTGCTTGCTGAAGCATTTTAATAGTGCCTGCTTTAAAAATCTAAATTCTCTATCATTTCTGCGATGGTGTCTGTTGATTGCCTTTTCTTATTCAAATGAAATTTTCCTGGTTCTTGATTTGAGGATTCTAATCCTCAATACCTTGGACACTTGGGGTGTTACCTCTGAGACTCTGGATTCTACTTATCCTTCTTTTCGTGGGCAGTCACCCTGTTTAGATGTTGCATACAGGTGCAAGTGTAGGAGAAGTTCCCTGCTGGGCCCCCCTCATACCATCCCAGCAAAAGGACAACACAGACTCACCAGCTCCTCACCACCAGGTCTGGGGGGAAACACACTGTCTCCAGGTAAGCACAGAAGCCCACCAGCACTGCTAGGTAGGGCTGAGGAAATTTGGAGTTCTTCCCTCGGTGTTTGGCTGGAATGAGGTGGACATTATCTGCTGTTCTGCCCTTTTATTGGTCCTTTGACTAGATTGAGCAGACTTTCACTGGGGCTTTTTCTATTCATACCTGTGGATGGCTGTAGGTTACTGACTTCTCCAGCTCCTAAACTGGGGTACTTGAGAAGCAAAATGCAAACCCTAGTATCCACTGCCAAGTTATTCCTCAAGCCCCAAGTTCCCTAACCAGCCCACCTAGCCAGCCCAAGGAAGAAAACACTTATGTTAACAGACAGCAGAGCACTCTGAACACCACAAGAAAGGGAAGCTAGCACCCTGTGGATGAGAGGGGGCCTCCCCCCACACAGTCAGAAGTACAAATTCGAACACTAACATGTCCCAGGTACCCTCAAAGACCTCCCTAAGAAGGGCTGTGGAACCTCAAAGTGAAGTCAATCTTTCCTGAGGAAAGCACAGACTCTTTACTAACACTTTTATCTTTTTTAACAGATTTATTGAAATATCACTCACATGTCATTCAATTTATTCATTTAAAGTGTAAAATTTGGGGCACCTGTGTAGCTCAGTCAGTAAGCGTCTAACTCTTGGTTTCAGCTCAGATCATGATCTCATGGGTTGTGGGATCAAACCCTGTGACAGGCTCCTTGCTCTGCCAGGAGTCTGCTTGAAAGATTATTTCCCTCTGCTCCTCCCCCTGCTCGTGTTTTCTCTCTAAAAATGGATAAATAAATTCTAAATAAATAAATAAATAAATAGCGTAAAATTCAATGGTTTTTCATATATTCATAGAGTTGTGCATCCCATCAATTTTAGAATATTTTTGTTACCCCACAAAGAAATCTCATACTCCTTAGTTATCAACCCCCAACTATTCCCCCCACTCCCAACCCAGGAAACCACTAAGCTACTTTCTGTCTCTATTTTCTGATTTTCTCATTCTGGACACTTCGCATAAATGGAATCCTACAGGGGCGCCTGGGTGGCTCAGTCGGTTGGACGTCTTCCTTCAACTCAGGTCATGATCCCGGGTCCTGGGATTGAGCCCCACATCAGGATCTCCACTCAGTGGTGGGTCTACTTCTCCTTCTCCCTCTGTGATCTCACTCACTGTCGTGCTTTCTCAAAAAAATAAAAGCTTTTAAAATAAATAAACAGGGGCGCCTGGGTGGCTCAGTGGGTTAATCTGCTGCCTTCGGCTCAGGTCATGATCCCAGGGTCCTGGGATCGAGCCCCGCATCGGCCTCTGTGCTCGGCGGGGAGCCTGCTCCCTCCTCTCTCTGCCTGCCTCTCTGCCTACTTGTGATCTCTCTCTGTCAAATAAATAAATAAAATCTTTATAAATAAATAAATAATAAAATAAAAATAAATAAACAAATGGAATCATACAACATACCACCTTTTATGGCTGCTTTCACTTAGTATATAATGTTTTCAAAATCCATCCAGGGGCGCCTGGGTGGCTCAGTGGGTTAAAGCCTCTGCCTTCGGCTCAGGTCATGATCTCAGGGTCCTGGGATCAAGCCCCGCATCGGGCTCTCTGCTCATTGGGGAGCCTGCCTCCTCCTTTCTCTCTGCCTGCCTCTCTGCCTACATGTGATCTCTGTCTGTCAAATAAATAAATAAAATCTTTAAAAAAAAAAATCCATCCATGTTGTACCATGAGTCCATACTTCATTCCTTGTTATGGCAGAACCATATTTCATTGTATGAATATACTACATTGTGTTTATCCATTCATCAACTGATGGATGGATATCCAACTCTACGTTTAATCATGTGAGAAACTGCTAGACTATATTACAAAATAGCTACACTATTTTGCATTCCTGCCAGCAGTGAATGAGGGCTCCAATTTCTCCATGTCCTTGGCAACACTTGTTATCATCTGTCTTTTTTATTATATCCATCCTAGTGGGTATGAAGTGGTATCCCATTGTGGTTCCAATTTGCATTTCCCTGATGGCTAACGATATTGAGCATCTTTTTATGTACTTATTGGCCATTTGTATATCTCCTTTGAAGGAATGTCTATTCAGATATTTTGCCCATTTTTAATTGGATTGTCTTTTTATTACTGAGTGGTAAGAGGCTTTTTTATATATCCTGGATACAAGACCCTTTCAGATATATGATCTACAAATATTTTCTCCCATTCCATGGGTTGTCTTCACTTTCCTTCTTTTTTTTTTTAAAGATTTTATTTTTATTTATTTGACAGACAGAGATCACAAGTAGGCAGAGAGGCAGGCAGACAGAGAGAGAGGAGGAAGCAGGCTCCCCGCTGAACAGAGAGCCTGATATGGGGCTTGATCCCAGGACTCTGGGATCATAACCTGAGCCAAAGGCAGAGGCTTTAACCCACTGAGCCACCCAGGTGCCCTGTGTCTTCACTTTCTTGACGCTGTCCTTTGATGCATAAAACTCTTCCATTTTGGTGGTGTTCAGTTTATTTCTTCTTTTGTTGCTTATGCTTTTGTATCATATCTAAGAAACCACAGCCTTACCCAAAGTCACAGATATTTACTCCTATGTTTTTCTTCTAACAATTTTATAGTTTTAGTTCTTACATTCAGATCTTTGATCCATTTGAGTTGAATTCCCTATATGGTGTGAGGTAAAGATCCAACTTCGTTATTTTGCTTTGTGGCTATCCAGATATCTCAGCACCATTTGTAAAAAAAAACATTATTCTTTCCCCAAATAATTATCTGTGCACACTTGTCAGAAATCCATTGACCATTTACCCACAATGTCAAGTGACTTTTTTCCTAGTTTGAGTGAAAAATCCAAACCAGGAATAGAGAATAGAAAGACTTCCTAGAGAAAAAGATGTTTGACGTGTGTCTTAAAAGATGAACAACAGGGTGGCTCAGTCAGTTAAGCATCTGCCTTCAGCTTGGATCATGATCCTGGGGTCCTGGGATTGAGTTCCACATTGGGATCCCTGGTCCATGGGGAGTCTTCTTCTCCCTCTGCCCCTCCTCCCATTAGTTCTCTTAATCAATCTCTCTCTCTCTCTCAAATAAATAAATAAATAATCTTAAAAAGAAAAAAAAAAAGACAAACAAGAGATTAACTGAAGAGACAGCAGGGAGAGCTCAAATGGGAGCATCAAAAATAGTGAAGTCTCGGGCTGAGATCAAAAGCTGTGCTTTAGTATGTGAAACATCAGAAGGCCCTTGTTCTCCCCAAAGGCTTCACCCCCAGTTTGAAGGCAGCAGAAAAGTGATCCTCACAGAGTATAGAAGAATAGGAGGACAGAGAAGGAAAAGGACAGAGCCCTAGCCATTTTAGAACTCCTGAGGTTATCAGATGAAAGCAAATCATCAGTCTTACCATATCTTCCCTCATCTTCCCTTCTTCTCTTTCAGCAGAAGCATCTTAATCATACTAAACAGAACTATCCCCCTGTGAAGTAAATATCCTCACCTTCTAGACTGGGAACTTCCTTCATCATCTCAACTTAAGAAGGGGTTCTAGCCCTGCAAAAATTAGTTTGCAGACTTGCTACAAGGCCCTTCACATTTGGAGAAGTCCCCTTGGGGGGGTCCAGATCTAGTCTAGTGGCTTGGTCACTTGTCATACAAGCAAATACCCTCTGAGAGGGGCAGAGCCTGCTCACAGGTTTAAGTTGTGTACAACCCAGCAGCCCTGTGGCCAGATTCAAACAACATCACTGTCTGAGAAATACCAGTTTAACTAAATATTTTTTTTTAATGAATAACTTTCCCAAAGATTTTCTTGTGAGGCAGCAATGGGATTTTACAAAGAGGACAAACAACGGACCCTTGTTACAGCCCCATTGGGCACGGCACCCTCTCTCAAGGGCTCTCACCACCACACAACTCCACCTTCCACAGACCCATAACCCTTCATGCAACCTCCTCCTTCCTGAAGTCCATGATCCCAACATATGACCCACCCTGCCACTTGGCAATGGAGCAAGTGTCCATGTTCTTCTTACTATAGGCAGCACCCAGGGTGCTTGTGAGTAAAATCTACCATTTCATTAGATGGACAAATCTCACCATTGTCTCTAAAACCTAAGATCAGCTGGAGCTTGGCATGACTTTCCAACCCACAGAAAAGCAAGCTATGAGAGCTGAAACTGTCTCCGAAGTCCCTTCTCCAAACCTAGAACCATTTCTAATAGGAACCTTACCTCTCATGAAAATAGGCATGTATTATGGGGTTGGTCCAAAAGGCCCTTCAGCCCGAATTTCTCCAGCCTCAGGCTGAAAATTCTTGTCCCTGGAGTCACTAATGGTTGGACACAAAGGCTAAAGACTTGGCTCATGAAAGGCCACTTAAATGCATGAACAATGAAATGCTATATGTTGATTATACCACAATTTTTTTCCAAAAAATTGCATGGCCGGTGGAAAATGATAGTATAATGTAACAAAAGAACAAAAGTCAAATTTACAATAATCCTACATTGTGAATATATTTAATGTCCCTGAACTGTACACTTAAAAATGGTTAAAATGGCCAATTTTAGATTATGTACATTTCACCACAATTTTTTAAAACTCCATAAAGAGGGACGACTGGGTGGCTCAGTTGGTCAAGCATGTGCCTTCAGCTCAGGTCATGATCTCAGAGTCCTAGGATTGAGTCCCAAAATGGGCTCCCTGCTCAGTGGGAAGTCTGCTTCTCCCTCTCCCTCTGTGTGCTCTCTCTCTCTAATAAACAAATAAATAAATCCTTAAAAAAATAATAAAATAAAACTCCATGAAGAGATTACATATAGTTTTGTCCCTTTTCTTTCTTTTTTATGTTTTCTATGGCAACTATATACATATGTCCTCTGTCTGCATCTACATCTATATATCAATATATACACACATATATTCTATATATAATACATAAATATATATAGAATATACATATATATAAGTTATATACATATATTTTAATAAGCACGTATTATTTTACAGGCAGCAACATAGTGTATTCAACACACTATATTACATATTGTGGAATAAGCAGGCCCTTCAGAATCAGACAGACCTGCATTTAAATTCTTGTTTCATCATTTACTATTTTTGTTCCTTTGGGTTCTAAATTTCATCTTCCTCATCTATAAAACTGTTATAATACCTATCTTGCAAATCTCTTGTGAGGACAAACAATAACAAATGCAAAGCACATATCACAGTGTCTAGCACATAGAAGACCAGATATTCTTAGTTTTTATAATGAGAAAAAAATAAGCCTTATTTTCAAATGATGAATAAACAAATGTATGGTAAATGTGTATATGTTACCTGGTAATAGTTCCCATAGTCATTTCCTATTCATTAATTCAGTTAATGTCTATTTATTGAATGTTAACTATATGCCAGGCACTGTGCTTGCCACATTAGCTGAGACCAGTTACTGAATGAATGTTTTGACACTCTTAGATGCTGAAAAGAGAACATTCAATGCCAGCAAGATTCACAGGAGCAGGTGCATTGCAACCACAAGCTCTGGGGAAGGGAGAAAGAAAAGAAAAGTACCTGACCAGGAAGACAGGACATCTGAGTCAGGCACCTAAGATCCTGGAGCCATTCTCAAGTGGATACTTGACACAGAACCTAATTGCAGAACATTCCTTATGGCCTCTTTAGCTGATCCTTGCCCTGCTGAACCCAGATAGCCAGATTAAAAGTCGAGGTCTTTTAGTCAGGGCTGCATTTGGCTGAAAGTCACTGTGTTTGTTTACTAGGGCTGCCATTATATCACAGACAGGGTGGTGTACACAACAATCATATACTTTCCAGGTGCCTGAATGACTCAGTCAGTTGAGCATCCAACCTTTTTTTTTTTTTTAAGATTTTATTTAGTTATTTGACAGAGATAGAGAGATCACAAGTAGCCAGATAGGCAGGCAGAGGGGGAGGGGGAAACAGGGTCCCCATTGAGCAGAGAGCCCAATGCAGGGCTCAATCCCAGGACCCTGAGATCATCACTTGAGCGGAAGGCAGCGGCTCAACCCACTGAGCCACCCAAGCACCCCAGCATCCAACTCTTGATTTCAGCTCAGGGCATGATCTTGGGGTCCTGAGATCGAGCCCCACCTCAGGCTCTGGGCTCAGTGCAGAGTCTCCTAGAGATGCTCTCTCTCCCTCTTCTTCTGCACCCCCATGCTTGTGCTCTATAAATAAATAGTCTTTTTTGTATTTATTTATTTTCCTTAGGGCACCTGGATGGCTCTGTCAGTTAAGCATCTGCCTTCAGGTCAAGTCCTGATCTCACAGTCCAGGGATAGAGCCCCACATCGGGCTCCCTGCTCAGCTTCTCCCCCTCCCTCTCCCTCTGCCTTTCCCCCTGCTTGTGTCTCCCCCTTTCTCATTCACTCTCTCTCAAACAAATAAATGAAATCTTTAAAAATAAATAACAAATAAATTTTTAAAATAAAAATTTATTTTCTCACAGTTCTGTAGGCTGGAAGTCCAATATCAGCGTGTCATCAGGTTTCATTTCTTCTGAGGCCCCTCTCCTTAGCCTATAGACTCCTGTCTTCTCTGTGTGCACTCATATACATATTTCCTATGTGTAACAGCCCCTGGCATCTGTGTGTCCAAAGTTCCCCTTCTTGTAAGAACACTGCCAAAATAGGCTTAGGGCCCCCGTCCGACCTCATTTAACCTTAATTACATCACTAAAGGTCTTATCTCCAAATATAGTCACATTTTGAGATACTGGGGTTTAGAATTTCAACATATGAATTTGAGGGGACAGAGTTCAGCCCTTAACAGCCACCAAAACTCTACCTTAAATAAGGAGTCCTGGGCACCTGGGTGGCTCAGCGGGTTAAGCCGCTGCCTTCGGCTCAGGTCACGATCTCAGGGTCCTGGAATCGAGTCCCGCATCAGGCTCTCTGCTCAGCAGAGAGCCTGCTTCCTCCTCTCTCTCTGCCTACTTGTGATCTCTCTCTGTCAAATAAATAAATAAAATCTTAAAAAAAGAAAAAAAAAAGGAGTCCTGTGTCATATGTAACAAGAAATCTGGAAGTAGTTGTTCAGGGCTACTACTCAAAGATATGATCAGGGACCCTGCTTCTTCTGTTTTCCTGACTTCCATCCCTAATGTGGTTTTCAACCTCAAGGTCACAAGATGGTCACTGCACTTTTACTCCAAGCAGATGGCAAAGGGCCTAAAGTTACACTAATTAGAACGTGTCTCTTCTCATTATTTTCCCAGAAGCACCACAAGGTGACTTCCACTACCACCTTATTGGCCAGAATGTCACACAGCGACCCCTAGCTGCAAAGGAGTCAAGGAAAATGAGCATTGTGCCCTGCAGTCATGCTTTCCCTGACAAGATCAGGTTTTCACTGCCAAAGGACAAAAGGAGAATGGCACTTGTGTTAGAATTAGCAGTGCCTCAGGGCACCTGACTGGCACAGTTGGTTAACCGTCCCACTCTTGGATTGGGCTCAAGTAGTGATCTCGGGATCATGAGATCGCGCCCCATGTCCAGCTCCATGCTCAGCACGAACTCTACTTAGGTTTCTCTCTCTCCCATTCCCTCTACCCCTCCCCACCCCAAGTAAATGAATAAATAAATCTTTATAAAAAGGTAGAATTAGCAGTGCCTTCCCCAGTAAGGTGGTGAAGGTTCTACTGCTCTAATGGTGGGCACAGGAAATCCTGGAGGAAAAGTGCTGTATTGCTGGGGAAATACTGTGATTACCATTCAGGGGGGAAGCCCACTAGCCCTCATAATCAGGAGGAGATACTTGGAGTTTCCCTAGGCTAGAAGAGAGGGAGCAGATGCAGCCAGAAATAGACTTTAGGGAGCAAAAGAGAAGGAGAAGGAAGTTAAGGATAACTGGGGGCAAAGATGGGCAAATGAAATTCTATTTTTTTTTGTTATGTTTAAAGATTTCTTTTTAAAGATTTTATTTATTTATTTGAGAGAGAGCAGAGCAAGAAAGTGCAAGTGAGCGGGAGTAGGGTTAGTGGCAGAAGCAGGCTCCCCACTGAGCAGGGAGACTGAGTCAGGGCTCAATCCCAGGACCCTGGGGTCATGACCTGAGCCAAAGACAGATGCCTAACCTACTGAGCCACCCAAGCATCCCATTATTTTTATTTTTAAGTAACCCCTGCATGCTCCATGAACTGAGCCATCCAAGTGCCCTGGGCTACTGAAAATTTTAAAAGGAAGAGCTTGGGGGCACCTGGATGGCACAGTCAACTGAAAAACTGACTTTTGGTTTGGATTTAAGTCCTGACCTTGGCGTCATGAGAATGAGCCCTGTGTTTGGCTCTGTGCTTCGTACGGAGCCTGCTTAAGATTCTGCCCCCCCCCCACCTCGATCACTCTCCAAAATAAATAAATAAATCTTTTTAAAAATAAAATAAAAAAGGAGAAGCCTGGTGGTGGAATGGCCAAGATGGGATTTGGAGCAAACAAAACATCCAGAGAGTAAGGCAGTACAGTAGAGAGTGCAAAGTAAAGCCCTCCTCCCACTCAGGGAACTTCTGCAAAATCCACATTGTTCATTAATGTTTTATTGGTTGGGGGAGGGGCACTCTGAAGGGACACTGAGTTTCAAGTCAAAATTGGTGGTGGCTACACAGATACTGCTCACAGTCAATCCCGGGAGCTTGGAAAGGGAGCCTCTGAATCCCTAGGAGTCCACAGACATGAGGGACATGTCCTTGGCTTTCACAGACTGAGAGCTGATGAAGGGCTGAGTCAAGGGGTTTGGGGGCCCCCAACAATCATCCAAGCTTCATAAGGGAAGGACAGTGCCTAGAAAAGACGTGATTTCTTTCTGAAATGTCTCTTCCACTGCTACCTGACCTGGGTAAGAGGAAACCACCTTATATTAAAAGATGGCTCCAAATCTGTCCTCTCCAGGTCACCTCTGTTCAATGAGAGAATTTTCCAAGGATCTGCTCTCAGTCAACAGCCAGCTGCACCCTCCCCATATCCCTTCCTTGCTCTATATTTTACATACTACATATCACCATCTGGCATACTATACTTTTGACATATGTATTTGCTTATTGTTTATCTCCCTCAACTCCAATAGAAGCCCCACGAAGGCAGGGATTTTGTTTGTTTTCTTCATGCCGTATTCCCAGCTCCTGGCACACAGTAGATGCTCAGTAAACATGTGTGAATCAGAGACATGATCTCCCAACACAGTATTAGCTGAAAACTGATGAGGTCTGTCTGGGTCATTAAGGTGTTTGCCTTTTAGTATAGAAATCCAGGAGTTTTTGTAACATGAAGACTCTAATTAAGTCTCCAAGTCAATCATGCATTAAGTCTCCAAATCAAGCATCTCAGACCAACTGACAGACTCATGTGGGAGACACTTGAAGGCAGACAAAACTTCCTGACCCACTTCCACTCATCCCTTGGAACCAGCTGTTTGCTTCCGAGGGATAAATCCCACAGGAGAGGTGAGTGGGGTGCTGAGTGAGCAGGGAGAGTGGGGTCAGGACCTGGGTCTAGCCTCCCTGGGCCGCTTTTCCTTCCAGGGCTCTTGCACCAGCCCACTGTCCTGCGTCAGCGCCTCTACCTCATGAGGAACCGCAGTGTCGTTCCGAGGGAGTTTATGGCGTGATTAATATGGAAATATGCAACGGTGCTGCCGCTAGCTGCTCACCCTTTATTAATAACAGTTATTCACAGCCCAGGAGTCAAAGGCATTTCTGCTTGGGTGTTCATTAAACCTGGCCCCATAAAGAGTAGGAGAAAGGCAATAAATCAGCACTGGATCCAACCACGTCCTGTCCCTGGGGGTAGAGGTCTGTACCATCAGAAAGTCCGTGACAACCAGAGAAGCTAAGCTCTGTGAGAGCCTGCTCACCAAGCAGTAAACTGGACAGACGAGCCCACGGTGATCAGCTCTGGGCCGCCCTGATCCCCCACCCGCTCCTGGGGAGGGAGGTCTAGGACCAGGTCCCGTCATATTCAGATACCCTCCAGCAATGGAGAGGTGAGGAAAGAAAGACAGAGGGAAAATGAGGCACTGCAGCAACCCCCTGGACTCCCACAGGTTCCAGTGACCCTGGAATGAGAGGTTCCGGGTTATGACAGGAAAGGGAGGGAGAACACTGATCCAATGCACATATGCTTCCTAAGGAAAACTGGGGGACCAGAGCTGAGGAAATGAATAACGTCCATGTGGGGTTTATAGTTGACAAAACTGTTGTTCTTGTCATTTATTTTTGTAATTTTCACCACATTTCACACTCCACGTGTGTTCAGTCTTAACACAGTGATTTGTTATTTCTCATGATTCTGTGGGTTGCCTAAGCTCAGCTTCCTAATGTGCAACTCGATCTTAAGATGACCCCCACACAGAAGCTACAAGGCCTCCAAACGTCTGGGCCAAGGAGTCACACTATGTTGTTCCTACCACACTCCACTGGTCAAAGTCACAGGGCCAGGCTGGGAGAGGGGCAGAGGGGCAGAGGGAGAGGGGCAGAGGGAGAGGGAGAGGGAGAAGCAGACTCCCTCCTGAGCAGAGAGCCCCACTTGGGGCATGAACCCAGGATCCTGGGATCGTGATCAGAGCCAGAGGCCGACATTTAACCAACTGAGCCAGCCTTCTAAAATTCCCTTCCAACAGGGAATTTTAGAAGGTTCTCCTACCCAGACACTCTTCGGTCAGACCAGACACTGGATCTCCATCTTCCTATGAAGGCCCTTGTAGGCTAGATGGTGAACACATGGTCATCCAGGGAGAAAGTAGGCCTGCTTTGTTGAAATGTATGTGTTGTGGCTGATGGACAGTAAGCTGTACACATGCCACCTCTCCCATCAAGAGGGGCGTTGGCTTCCTCTCCCATTGAACCCAGCCTGGCCCTTTGACTTTGACCAGTGGAGTGTGGTAGGAACGACGTAGTGTGACTCCTTGGCCCTTCCCCATCCCTCCACCCCAGCTTGTGCTCTTTCTCTTTCAAATAAATAAATACATACATAAATAAAATCTTTTTAAAAAATGAAATAAAATAAAATTCCCTTGTGAGTGTGTGCCTTTCTCTACATCACAAAGGCTTTCAATTAAAAATGACTTAATTTGGGACGCCTGGGTGGCTCATTTGGTTAAGTGTCTGCCTTCAGCTCAGGTCATGATCGCAGGGTCTGGGGTTGAGTCCTGCATGGAATGGGGCTCCTTGCTCAGCAGGGAGCCTGCTTCCCCCTCTGCCTGCCACTCCCCCTGCTGGTGCACACTCTCTCTCTCTCTCTCTCTGACTAATAAATAAATAAATAAACAAACAAACAAACAAACAAACAAAATCTTCTTTTTTAAAAGTTCTGAATTTTTTTAAAAAAAACTTTAATTTATTCTTTGAACTTCAAGGCATTAAAAAAAGGTGAAAACCTATCTTCCTTCAGCCATCAAGCCTTAAATCTTAAACTACGTTTACTGATCTTTTACTTCCACCAGTGAGGTCAGAACCAATAGGCTCAGCTGAATTTTTTCCTCAAATTTCTGTTGGCCTGCATTTTTCTATCATAAAGGAGAGAGGACAATTTGGATCCAGGGTCAAAAAGAATATCCTTTCTCAGCGTTTCTGTGGGAGAGCATGAGGGGAAATTGCATCAGACTGTAGGAAAAGAGGTATCAGTACAGGATTTTTGAACCAAACAAACAAGAGTTACGTGAGATGGTAGAGGAATTACTCGCTCAAACAATAATAAGTTTCTTCCTTGAAAAGTGTACAACACAAAAATCTTCCTTTTTAAAAAAAAGAAAAAAATTTAAAGTATCAGAAACATAAGTTCTTTTATACAAAATTCCAAGTATTATTGAATAAATTTCTTCTTGAAACTGATCCAAAGTCCCTGAAAATTCCAAAACTTGCTCACATAGATCACTAGCCTCATGCTTCTCTGTACTATTGCTTGAGGGGTTATTGGTTTGGTTGGTTGGTTTTTGGAGAGTTTTTGCTTTTGCTTTATTTTCACATAAAATGTCATCAAAGCACCACATAAATTTGATTTGCAAGTACAACATCTCTCACACCCTTAAACGCTGCCACCTGCATACCAGCATCTGACCTGCTGCTCTGTGGACATTTCTAGAACACCTGGAAGAACCCTTTGGGCAGGATCCCATGCAGGAAACTAAAGAATGAGTCATGACCAGCCAGACTCTCACTGCAAACTGCATGACTCTGAGCATCTTTTACTGATACTAAATACATAGCAGGATCCTGATAGTAACTTTCAGTCCTCCACATAAGAAACCAGTAAAAACCCCATCCTGTTCTTTTTTTTTTTTTTTAAGATTTATTTATGTATTTGTCAGAGAGAGCACGCACACTCACGCACAAGCAGGGGGAAGGGGCAGCGGGAGAGGGAGAGAGAGAATTTCTTCAGACTCCAAGCTGAGGGGGCAGCCCAACACGGGGCTCCATCTCACCATGCTGAGATAGTGACCCAAACGGAAACCGTGAGTCAGACACTTAACGGACTGAGCCACCCAGGTGCCCTGCCCAACCCTGTTCTTTCCCCACATCTTCTACATGAAGATGCCTCTTCCCTTAAGCCAGGACCCATATTGTTACTTGCAGGAAATCTCTGCCAAAGCTGTAATATAAGAAGTCACCTTACATACCAAGTATTTTATGCACTTATAATAATGTTAAGGGCTGCTTCCCCCAGTGCGACCTGCTATCAGCTTCTATGTTTCCCTGGGAACAATCGCCTTGTGTTCAGCCCACATTCCAGAGAAGGAAGGGAGAGCTTTGTTGTTCTTGCTAGCTTGTCAAAGGTGACCCCCACCTCAGGCTCTCTCTCACCCACTCTCACCGTCTGCTCGGGTCCCTCATTCACACATTCATAGCCACTGTCACATGGGCCACACAAGTCTCAAAGTCCAGATCACAACTGTCCTAGAGCTGCCAGCCACTCGAGATCACCAACTCCATCCCTCTCGTTGTAGAGATGAGGAAACCGAGACCCACAGAAGAGAAGTCATTGACTGGTGTTTGCACAGAGGGAAAAGACTAGAACTTGAGGCTCCTAACTTCTGAACAATTCAAATGGGGCTGACTTTGGCTTCCAGACCGACCACAGAGACTTGGCAGAGAGTGGGGATCTCTCAAGTCTCTGGGTCACCTCCCAAGCCCCTGCTTCCAGCTGCCCCTGCCTTCTAAGTTCCTCTGCCCCCCCCCTTCCCTGGCCATGGCTCACGTGTATCTAATGGAAGTGCCCACAAGCAGGGCCAGCTTCATGGGTGTGGGACCTGTGTGGTCACTTGGGGCGCAGCTGGGTTTAAAGTTCTGCTGCCGCCATCTTGAAATTTTGGGCAGTGTTCGGACGCGCCCCACACACTTCGCACTGGGCCCTGAAAGTGACATAGCCAGTCCCACGCAGAGTACATACCAAAGAAACAGTCAGCCCTGACTACCAGCAGGAGACGCAGAGATCAAAACTCTCCTTCACGCACTGAGTGTGGGCAGAACACGTTACAAAGCCACAGTGACCTCCCCCATATTTCTCTTCCTAGGAGGATGAGCAAGGAGATCAATAAGAATCATCATTAAGAGTCTCCCCTCCCTGTGCTGTGGGCGCAGGGAGGCAACCCCTGCCCTGATCCCCGGGGCAAGTGCAACCTTGGGCCAATTAACAGACCTCTCTGAGGCCTTGTTCTTTCTTCTCTCCAATTATAAAAGCAATAAGCGCTCATTATAGAAAAACTGAAAAGCACAGGAAAACAGAAGGAAAGGCACCTATAACCTCATTATCTAAGTAGCTCCATTGTGAACACTTCGGGCTTTTCTCCAGCCTTCTCTCTGTGTCTGAGTTTCGCATTTTCACATAGGCAAGGAAAGCCCGCCTCCTCCCCCCTCCGGAAAGAGGATTGGTGCTCTCTGGGGGCTTCTGCTGCGGGTGGCCTTGGCAGCCGATGGGTCGAAGGGAGAACTGCTTGCAGACTTCAGGGACGGTGACAGAATGTGGGCCTTGCCCCATTCCTAGGCCTCTCAGACCTGGCCTGAGGCTTTCACGTTCCCAGAAAACAAGAGTCCATGCTCAGTCCCCTTTGCAAACTGGAAGCCCATTAGCTCCTCAGAGGCTATATACCCTGTCTTCATAAAGGCCCAGAGCAGCTGGGGAATTGCTCTTGGGGACAGAGCCCACAGGGAAGCTGGGCGCGGGGCACCGGGTCTCTGTAACGAAGGGGGCATCTGGAAGGACCTGGGCCTGCTGATCTACAGGTTCGGTCTGATGGCGCACACAGGGGCTGTCTGTCACGGGGTTCATTAGCAGAGCATTTTAATCTGAGTTGGGTGCCAATATTTAAAACTTGGCAGCAGCTGCTCTTGGAAATCAGGAGACCTGGCAGCTCTGGGCACACAGGTCCACACAGTGACAGCTATCCAGAGATGGAGACCCTGTGTGGCCGCGGCCTCCAGGCCCCTCCATTTCTCCCCTAACCTGCTCCTCAGCCCCAGGCCTGCTTGCCGTGGGGCGTGCTGGGGTTCAGTGGCATGCAGGCCCAGGGGAGATGTGAAACAAGGTTCCTATCCTCTGTCCTTACACTTTTTATAGTCTACTTTTTTTCACGGCCCATCATCACAGAAGCAATTAGTAATGAAGGGAAAGCAACCAAAAAGCAATCAGCATTATCCCGATGGGGAATTTCACCATGACCATGGGCTGAAATGCTGTGAAGCCAAACTTTGTTCGGTACATCTTCTTTCCTAACAGGAACAAAGAGAGGTTACCATGGCAACAGGGGCTTGGAGCTTGGTTGCTGACGCTGGTGCTGACCACTCGGCAATCAGAAAGCGGGTGGGCAGTGGGGTGGGGGCATGGAGCAAAGCGGAGGAGCAAACACTGGCTGCAAATGTGAAAACCTTTAGTTTGGTTGTTAGCTCTCTTCTGTGTTTGGCTTTATGTCTGGCAAGCGTGGACAGTTGCTTCTACGGGCTGACCTCTGGATTTGGCGGGTAAGAAAGACTCATTGACCCAATTTCTTTCTTTTCCTCCATCGTGTGTGGGAGCAGTGTCCCCTATACTGGTTTTGAGGAGCTCCTGGCATCTGTGTACGATTCATTCCTTCAGTAAGCACTTACCAAGCCCCTACCGTGGGAACAAAACAGACACGGTCCCTTGCAGAGGTAAAATCACAGACAGATGATCAGACTGAAACGGGGTTGGCTCCTCTGCAGGGAAAATGCAGGTAACTATAAAAATTACTAAAGACCTTTTTGTTTTATTGCGTTAACACCTGCTGTTCTGGGGGGGCAGATATCAGGATCAGGGGGCATCTGGGTGGCTCAGTCGGTTAAGCACACGATTCCTGATTTCAGTTCAGGGCATGATCTCAAGGTCTTGAGATGGAGCCCCAAGTCCAGCTCTGCACTCAGCAGGGAGCCTGCTGGAGATTCTCTCTCCTTCCCTCTGCTCCTCCCCCAACTTGTGCATGTGCATGCGCATGCGCTTTTTCTCTCTCTCTCTCTCTCAAATAAATACAGACATCTTAATAAAAAAGATGCTCTCACCCTCTCCCTCTGATCCACCTCCCCTTTTCTAGAAAAAAAAAAAAAAGAGTATAAGGGTAAGCCTAATTTACAATGGAAGGGCCTAGAAGTTCTCAGAAAGGCCATTTCCCTAAAACTAGAGGATGAACATGAAGAAATCAGGCAATGGGTATTCACAGCAGAAGAGCAAACACAGGGGTGCCTGGGTGGCTCAGTGGGTTAAGCCGCTGCCTTCGGCTCAGGTCATGATCTCAGGATCCTGGGATCGAGTCCCGCATCGGGCTCTCTGCTCAGCAGGGAGCCTGCTTCCTCCTCCTCTCTCTCTTCTCTCTCTCTGCCTGCCTCTCTGCCTACTTGTGATCTCTCTCTGTCAAATAAACAAATAAAATCTTTAAAAAAAAAAAAAAAGAAGAGCAAACACAAAGGCTCCAAGGTGTGCAAAACATGAGCACATTCTAGGAACAGAAGAGCTGCTGTGATGCACAGTAAACAAGGGGACAGCAGCCCATGATGAAGCTGGAGAGAGAGGTAGGGGCCAACTTGCAAGTAGCTTTATAGTCTATGGGGATAATTTTTTCCCAAGAGCAGTTGGGCTTTGAAACAAAGTGGCTGTATGGAGAAGAGGTGAGAAAAGAGATTATGACAGGTTGAATTAAGTAGTGGCAGGCAGGGTGAAGAGAAGGGAATGATTTGAGATCACTTTTTAGAAAGAATTGACAAGCCTCTGTGGTGGGGGTAAAAGGGCTAGGGGAAAGTGTATTCAAGGCTGACAATAAAGGAAATTCAAGGCTCACACACAATAAAGGAAATAGAAGTTAAAACCACACAGAGATACCAACTCTCCCCCTATCAAATAAACAAAAACCTAGAAACTTCACAAAACATGGTGACGATAAAGCTATGGAGAAACAGAAATTCTCTTACATTGCTGATAGGAATGCAAAATGGCACAATCCCTGTGAAAGGGAATTTGGCAACGTCTAGCAAAACTAAATCTGCGTTTGCCTTTTGTACCAGATATCCTACTTCTATCCCAAAGAAACACCAACAAAAATAAAGGAAAAAAAGTATCTTGCACAGAACTATTCATCACAACACTATTTATAATAGCAAAAGCCTGAGAAACCCAAATATCCATCAATAATAGAAGATACACGTTCACATCACTCAGCAATTCCATTCCCAGACATTTGCCAACGAGAAATAGAAGTCCATCCCCAAAAAGATCCACATGGGAATGTTTATTGCAGCCCTAATCATACCTTCCAAAAACTGGAAACAACCAAAATATCCCTCCCCTGGTGAAGGGATAAATGACAGTATCCATTGTATGGGTATACAATGGAATCCACTCAGCAATCAAAAAGAACAAGCACACAAAACATAGATCTCAAAGGCATTGTGCTAAGAGTGAGAAGCCAGACACAAAGGCTACCTACTGTAGGCCTCCACTTACATGAAATTCTGGAAAAGGCAAGACTACAGCGACAAAGCAGACCAGTGGCTGCCAGGAGCCGGGGTTGAGGGAGAAGGCCCGACAACAAAGGACACAAAGGAATTTGGGGAGTTGGTAGAAATGGTCTACATCTTATTAGTCGTGGTGGTTACATGATTAAATTCAAAATTCATTGAAATTGTATGCTTAAATTTTGTGACTTTCATTTTACTTAAATTATACCTCAATAAAGGCCAATTTTGGGGACCCGCTGGGTGGCTCAGTTGGTTAAGCATCTGCCTTCAGCTCAGGCCATGATCTCAGCCCCAAGTCAGGCTCCCTGTTCATCGTGGAGTCTGCTTCTCCTTCTCTCTCTGCCCATCCCCCCGATCATGCGCGCTCTCTCTCCCTCGCTCTATCTCAAATAAATAAATAAAATCTTAAAAAAATAATAATAAAGGCCAATTTTATTTCAGAGTAAGGAGAAGGGAGGAAGGGTATTCTAACTGGTGACTTTGTAAGGTTGCTAGGGTACGAGTTCACTATGCTAAAAAATGATAATTAAAGGGAAAGAATCAAGTAGTTCAGTACCTGTACAGACTACATTTCAGGATGCAGCCTCTACCCTGGTCCTTTTAGATTCTGCTAAACAGGGGCGCCTGGGTGGCTCAGTGGGTTAAGCCGCTGCCTTCGGCTCAGGTCATGATCTCAGGGTCCTGGGATCGAGTCCCGCATCGGGCTCTCTGCTCAGCAGGGAGCCTGTTTCCCTCTCTCTCTCTCTCTCTGCCTGCCTCTCCGTCTACTTGTGATTTCTCTCTGTCAAATAAATAAATAAAATCTTAAAAAAAAAAAAAAAAAGATTCTGCTAAACATCAGACTCACGAGCCAACAACAGGCCTCTGGGGGGCCATAGTGCAGGAACACAAATGGCCAGTGGCCGCTTCCAGTCGGCGACGCGAGAAGAATTAGGCACAAACAAGTCAGCTGCGAAAGACTAGAAGCAGGGGACAACAGTGGAAAAGGACTGCTGCCACGAGCAACTCCACAGTCTCCCTTTTATTGGATAGAAAACAATAGCCAACAGAAGGACTGATGAAGGTCAAACGTTAATCCCGTCTTGCAGACAAGCAAGAAGGAGGATCAAGTTTATAGTTAAACAAGCACATTCGAAGGACTCATCTAACTAACAACGGGCGCTTCGGGGAAGAGAAAGGAGCGATAACGGATAAGGGAAGCAGGCGGTTTTCCTTCCACCCTGAGCTGACCGGGCCGTTCCCGGGTGCTTGGCTTCCCTGAAGTAGGCGGCGCTCCGCCCTGGGCAGGCCGGGCATCCGGCTGCACGGCTTCATGGTCGCACATCGTCCTTCTCCCCAAAGACCTGTTGTCAGTATCAGTATTTTTTTTTAAAGATTTTATTTATTTATTTGACAGAGAGAAATCACAAGTAGATGGAGAGGCAGGCAGAGAGAGAGAGAGGGAAGCAGGCTCTCCGCTGAGCAGAGAGCCCGATGCGGGCCTCGATCCCAGGACCCTGAGATCATGACCTGAGCCGAAGGCAGCAGCTTAACCCACTGAGCCACCCAGGCGCCCAGTATCAGTATTTTTTAAGGCCATGTCTAAATGTGCTTGGCAACGAGTAAAATCCTCCAGGGGTTACAGTTTAAGTAACAAATTGTTCCGAGGGGCAGCAGCAGCCAGCAGGGCAGCACCAGGCACCCCTCCTCCACGGACATGTCCTAGTCCATGCAGCAGCCCAAGAGCCACCCCAGGAGCTGTCCTCTCCCCAGGGAACAGCTCAGTGCTGGGGAAGGAGAACTCCCTAGGACCGGTGCAGGAGACATGCTGGGGTAGAAGCCTCATGCCCCTACAGGAAGCAGTATCTCTGCAACGGTCAATAGGCAAGAGCTTCTGCACTCAGGGAATCCATGGTTGATCTTCCAAGGCATTTCCAAAGAGGGATGTGACAGTCTTCTGAGTTGACCTGTCCCTCCTTCCGCACCTCCATGGTTGATTCAGACTAGCGTGGACTCCTGGCCCAAGGCCAGCCATTCTGCCAGCTGACCAGCAACCAGCCCACTCACAATTTAATTAACCTTACTTCACACCATACACATACAAAAATTAATTCTACAAGGACTGAAGACCTATAGTGAAAAGCTTCTAGATATATAAATAATATATATAGATATATAGATATATATAATATATAGATATATATTATAGATATAGATATATAGATATATATAGATATATATCTATTTATCTTCTAGATATATAAATACATAAATAAAGCTTCTAGGAAAAAAAGCATAGGTGAATCTATCATGAATCTCTAAGTGTGTGCAAATACATTTTGAACAGACAACAAAAGGCATTAGCCACAAAAGGAAAGATTAAGAACTCTGATTACAGTATAATTAAGGATTTCTGTTAAGAGTCACCATTAAGGGAGTAAAAATTCAAGTCACAGATTAGAAAAAGATATCTGTGACACATTTATCTCTGAAAGGCTCCTATTGAAAATATACAAAGAACCCTTACAAATTACTAAGAAAAAGACAACCCAATTTTAAAAAGGAAAAACATGGTGACAATTTCACAAAAGAGGATATCCAAATAGCCAATACATGTATGAAAAAGTGCTCAACATTACTACATAGGAATGGATACAAAGTGGGGGGAAACCCCAATAAGATACTGTGACATACCCACCAGGATGGCCACCAGCAACAAGAGATGGTGAGGGCATGGGGCTCCTCGGACTCTAGGTCCTATCAGAGGCATAGTAAAATTATACGACCACTTCATAAAACAATATGGCAGCATCTATTCAAACCAAACAGGCCTTTAGCTGTGACCCAGAAACCCCCCTCATAGGCCCAGAATCCTCAAAAAATATACAAGAATATACACAGTAGCTTTGTTCATTGTAACCAAAACTGGAAACTCAAATGCCCACACAAAGGAAAATGGATTTTTTTTTTAGATTTTATTTACTTATTTGATAGAAAGCAAAGCAAGAGAGAGAGAGAGAAATAGAGAGTGCACACGAACAGGGGTGAAGGGCAGAGAGAGAGGGACAAGCAGACCCCTCGCTGAGTGGGGAGCCTGACATGGGGCTTAATCGCAGGACCACAGGATCGTGACCCAAAGCGGAGGCGGATGCTTAGCTGATTGAGCCACCCAGGAACCCCAAGGAGAATGGATTTTAAATTCAATTTATTCATGCTGTGAACAAGGACAGAGCAAAAAAGAGAGAGAAGACAGAGAGGATTGCTGCCCCACACAAAGTCATGGCTGAATCCTGAAAACATGATGGAAAGAAGCCAGACATATAAGAATATACATTGTTTGTCTGTGGTGATGGAACTCAGAACGCCCGTTGCCTTTAGGGAAAGGGTGTGGAGGGGGATGGGACACAAGAGGTTTCTGGAAAGCTGGAAGCATTCTCTGATATTTCTTAATATCAGCATCATCAGGTGTTGAAATTCATCTGTAACACTCTACTGTGTTAAATTTAATATCTATGTCAAGTCTAATCTAATCTCTGTCAAATACATGTGTATTAAATCTTTTTAAAAAATTAATCATCTAACTAAGAGACCGTGTGTGAATCTGGGACGCATGCAGGGTAAGCTCCAGAGTGAGCCCCTGGCAGCCCCAGGCTACAGAAAGAAGACAAGGGGCTATGGCGGGGAAGCCAGCTCCAGAGCAGAGAATGGGACAGGAGGGATTAGAAGCCTCAGGAAGGTGGTGGGAAGACCCTGAGAGTCAGGGGACAGGGTCGCTACTGAGTCTCTGGCCCCAGCTCTAAGTCCTGACTTCTTTCAGCAAAGCCTCAGCATTCCAACCATAAACCCCGTCATTACTTGAGGTGACCCGTGTGGAACCAAACCTTGTGATTTGCTCTCTAGTCAGTTGTTTCCAAATGTAAAACTCAAAAATGGAGAATCTGGGCAAGCAGCTGATAGGAGTAGAAACTGGTATATTTTCTAGAAGACAGTTTTTGTAATATAAAGCAAAAGACTTAAAAATGAATACACCCTAGGAATCTTTAGGTCAATATTTAGATATTCCAGAGATTTGTTTAAAAAGCAAAAAACAGGGGCACCTGGCTGGTTCAGTTGTAAGAGCATGCAATTCTTGATCTTGGGGCTATAAGTTCGAGCCCCACTTACATAGAGATTGTGTAAATTTTTTTAAAAAGCAAGAAAGGAAAATAACCAATTTGTCTAACAATAGCGTTAAACTCTTCATCCGTCCTATGATTTCTTTTTGATTTTTTTAAGATTTTATTTTTAAATAATCTCTACACCCAACATCGGGCTTGAACTCACAACTCAAGATCAAGATCTGTGTGTTCCACACATAAACCAGTGGAACAGAGTAGAGAGCCCAGATATGGACCCTCAACTCTATGGTCAAATAATCTTCAGCAAAGCAGGAAAAAACATATGGTGGAAAAAAGACAGTCTCTTCAATAATTGGTTCTGGGAAAATTGGACAGCTATATGTAGAAGAATGAAACTTGACCATTCTCTTACACCATACACAAAGATAAACTCGAAACGTGAGGAACGAAAGACCTCAACGTGAGGCAGGAATCCATGAGAATCGTAGAGGAGAACATAGGCAGTAACATCTTCGATATTGGCCACAGCAACTTCTTTCAAGATATGTCTCCAAAGTCAAAGGAAACAAAAGCAAAAATGAATTTTTGGGACTTCATCAAGATCAAAAGCTTCTGCACAGCAAAGGAAACGCTCAACAAAACAAAGAGGCAACCCACAGAATGGGAGAAGATATTTGCAAATGACAGTACAGACAAAAGGCTGATATCCAGGATCTATAAAGAACTCCTCAAACTCAACACACACAAAACAGATAATCATGTCAAAAAATGGGCGAAGACATGAACAGAGACTTCTCCAATGAAGACATACAAATGGCTAACAGACACATGAAAACATGTTCATCATCACTAGCCATCAGGGAGATTCTAATTAAAACCACATTGAGATACCACCTTACACCAGTTAGAATGGCCAAAATCAACAAGACAGTAAACAACATGTGTTGGAGAGGATGTGGAGAAAGGGGAACCCTCTTACACTGTTGGTGGGAATGCAAGTTGGTGCAGCCACTTTGGAGAACAGTATGGAGATTCCTTAAGAAATTAAAAATAGAGCTTCCCTGTGACCCTGCAGTTGCACTCCTGGGTATTTACCCCAAAGATACAGATGTAGTGAAAAGAAGGCCCATCTGTACCCCAATGTTATAGCAGCAATGGCCACAGTCACCAAACTGTGGAAAGAACCAAGATACCCTCCAACAGACAAATGGATAAGGAAGATGTGGTCCATATACGCTACAGAGTATTATGCCTCCATCAGAAAGGATGAATACCCAACTTTTGTAGCCACATGGACGGGACTGGAAGAGATTATGCTGAGTGACATAAGTCAAGCAGAGAGTCAATTATCATATGGTTTCACTTATTTGTGGAGCCTAAGGAATAACATGCGGGACATGGGGAGATAGAGAGAAGGGAGTTGGGAGAAATTGGAGCGGGGGAGAACCATGAGAGACTATGGACACTGAAAAACAACCTGAGGATTTTGAAGGGGTGGGGAGTGGGAGGTTGTGTAAGCCTGGTGGTGGGTATTATGGAGGGCACGTATTGCACGGAGCACTGGGTGTGGTACATAAACAATGAATTCTGACACACTAAAAAGAAATTTTAAAAATTTAATTTAATTTAAAAAAGAGCTGCATGTTCCACCTACTCAGCCACCCAGGAGCCTCTTTTTTTGTTTGTTTTTTTAATATATTATAGGATATCATTAAACCATTCTTTATAACAGAAAAAAAAAAAAACTGGGGCGCCCAGGGGGCTCAGTGTGTTAAGCCTCTGCCTTCAGCTCAGGTCATGATCTCAGGGTCCTGGGATCGAGCCCCGCATCGGGCTCTCTGCTCAGCGGGGAGCCTGCTTCTTCCTCTCTCTCTGCCTGCCTCTCTGCCTACTTATGATCTCTCTCTCTGTGAAATAAATAAATAAAATCTTAAAAAAAAAAAAGAAAAAGAAAAAGAAAAAAAACTTAAGACATCTTAAAGTCTATGAAAGGGATAATGATTAAATTGCATAGCCACACTCTGAATAATTATGCAATTAAAAAACAAAGAAGAAGAAGAAGAAGAAGAAGAAGAAGAAGAAGAGGAAGGATGCCTGGGTGGCTCAGTCAGTTAAGTGGCCAAGTCAGATTTCGGTTCAGGTCATGATCTCAGGGTCCTGGGATCGAGCCCGCATCAGGCTTCCTGTTCAGCGGGGAATCTGCTTGAGGATCCTCCTTCTCTCTCCCTCTGCCACTCTGCCACAGAGCGCACTCACGTGCTCTACTCTAAAATAAATAGACCTTTCTAAAAAAGAAAAAAAAATGAGATAAATCCATATGTCCTGACATGTTGACTGAAAAAGTGTTGATACAAAAAGCAAATTGCAAATAAAACGAATGCTATGAATAGATGTTGTTGATAAATTAACAAATATGATGCTTATATATTTACATTTGCATTTAAAATGTTATTAAAGTTTAATTATTTTTTAATTTTCCTACCCATGAATTTTTTTAGTTTTTATAATGAGTGTACTATTGATGTAATTTTTTGAACTAAGGAAAATTTTTAAATAATAATGTTGATACAAAGAAAATATACTGGCATGCCTGGGTGGCTCAGTTCGTTGGGTATCTGCCTTTGGCTCAGGTCATGATCCCAGAGTCTTGGGATTGAGCCCCACATTGGGCTCCCTGCTGGGTGGGAAGCCTGTTCTCCCTCTCCCACTCCCCCTGCTTATGTTTGCTCTCAAAGAAAATATACTGAAACCAAGATTCATGCTATATTTCTAAATTGAAAAGAAGCAATTTACAAAGAGAATGTAGAATATGAGACTGTTTTCTGTAAACTTTCAAACCACACAAATATTAAAAGTGGATATTTTAGATATTGGTATTAAGGAAAAGATAAAATGGTAACAAGTTAAAGTGGTAAAAGTAGGCAAAATTTTTTAAATATTTATTTATTTATTTATTTGAGCGAGAGAGGGAGAGTGAGCATGAGATAGAGAGAGTGGGCACCAGCAGGAGGAGAGGCAGAGGGAGAGGGAGAAGCCGATTCCTCGCTGAGCAGGGAGCCCGATGCAGGGATTCCAGGACCCTGAGATCATGACCTGAGCTGAAGGCAGATGTTAAGCCAACTGAGCCACGCAGACACCCCTAAGCAAAATTTTTAAACAAAAAATAAGACAACATGGGGAGACAGCCATTTTCACAGTCACTGGGACAGCATACACTGGGACATAGCTGGAAAACAATGTGAAATTATGTTTTTATCAGTCTTAAAACTACTTATAATTTTTGTCCAAAAATATCATCTAGAACTCTATTCTCAAGAAATAATCCCAGAGATGCAGTCAAAGATTGTACACCAAGATATTCCTAACAGTATAATTTGTAACAACAGAAAACTGGAAACTGTGTGGAGTTCCAATATAACTGTTTTCAAAGATGCAGAACAAAATCAGAAAACCATAAACTAAAATTATAACAATGCTTTCTTCATTGGTTGAAATAGATTTTTATTTTATTTATTACTGTCCCATATTTTTTAAACTTACTAGTGCCCCTTTACTGTTTTTTACCGTTGGGAAGAGAAAGGATTTTTCTAAAAACAACAATAAGCCAATAATAATTGTTTTTTCTATGATTTCTCTCATATGAGGGACCTAGAGCAATCAGATCCATAGAGACATAAGTAGAATGGTTTGGGCCAGAAGTGGGGGGAGGGAGAATAGGGGAGTTAATGGATACAGAGTTTCAGCTGGGGAAGACGGCAAAATTCTGGAAATGTATGATGGCTATGGATAACAATATAAATGCATTTAATCCCACAGACCTGTACACTTAAAAATGGTTAAAATGGTAAATTTTGTTATATACCTTTTAACCACAATTTTTTAAAAAGTACAGTCCGTAAGTTTTTGAGTAGTTTCTATGGACTATTCCATTTATAATTCTTCCAAGTAAGGGTTTCTTTTTTTTTTTTAAAGATTTTATTTATTTATTTGACAGAGAGAGATCACAAGTAGGCAGAGAGGCAGGCAGAGAGAGAGAGAGGGAAGCAGGCTCCCCGCTGAGCAGAGAGCCCGACGCAGGACTCGATCCCAGGACCCTGAGATCATGACCTGAGCAGAAGGCAGCGCCTTAACCCACTGAGCCACCCAGGTGTCCCCAAGCAAAGGTTTCTAACTAACCGTAAGGAGTGACAGATCATTAGGAATCCTCAGGAGTGATTAGATAGAGGACAAACCCAGGAAGAAAGCCACCTCAGTGTGCCAAAGGATAGCAATAATCTGCATTACAGAATTTATGTGGATCTTTCCTATCAGTTCCCCAATTGGTGGGAACAAAGACAGCTCCAAGCTGTTCAGTATATATAAAAAGTCCGACATGTATACATATATAAGTAAACATATATAAATACACAAAAGCTGAACATTGATCCTCACCCCAATTCTTGTCTCCAAAACTCTCCCCGGTACGTACAGTACGTCTTTCCCAAAGTCTCCAGTGTGCGGCCATGGTTGACCCCGATGTAGACACTGAAAAGGCCACCTCCCCTGATTTGAACCTGCCACCGCTGTTCCTGAGGGTACTGGATCCTTCAGGCCTTCCTAGGGTCTCCTCTGCAGCCCTTCCTACCCATATCCCTCTGGAGGCAACAGCCCACTATAACTGCAGCATGAAATGTGAGGCTCGGAGAAGAGAGGCGAGATAGCAGACTGCTGTGTACTCTGCGTCCTGTGCGTACAGACAGGCTAACAGAAAGGTGTTGGACATCTGAGGGGTTAGCATTCTGTTTTACCTATTCTCCAAAGGTTAAGAAAAGTCCACAAACGTAACACTTAATCCCTATGTTGAGATACAATTTGAATTATGTCCTTCATCTATTCCCTTCAACCTCACAATACCTGTTGAGCTTTTTTTTTTTTTTTCACATGCCAGACACTAGCGGAAGAGCCTGGGATTCAATGATAAACTAGACGGCAAGCCTGCCACTAAAGAACTCAGACCTAGCGGAGAGTGTGGACGAGCAGACAGGCGAGTATGATGCAACCATAACCCAGTGCACTGCGGGCTATGAGGCAGTGAAGCGCCGGGCCCCACGGCGCTAGGGAAGTGAGCATCACTCACTTGTGGCCTTCCTGTGTTGCACTTCCCAATATGTAAGAATTTTTATTACACATCTTAGCATTTTCATTTATTTTTTACTGCATTTCAAGAGTAAGAATTTCTTGCCTTGGTTCACTAGTTTCTCAACCTTGGCACTACTGACATGTAGGACTTGATCATTCTTTGCTGTGGGCTGTCCTGTGTGTGACGGGATAGGTAGCAGCATCTCTGGTTTCTACCCACTAGATGCCAGCAGTCCTTTCCCCAAGTTGTGTGAATTTAAAAATAAATAAATAAATAAATAATGTGTCCAGACATTGCAGAAGTCCCCTAGGGGACAAAACTGCCCCCAGCTGAAAATCACTGCTCTTCTGTTCCTCACACAGGCTGAGGAAACCTAAACGCCTCTGAATGTTGCCCCTTTGAGTTGTCAAGGTACGCTCCTCTCCTGAGCGGTACAGCCTGTGAATTCCAACCCGCTGTGGCTGTGCTCCCGGAAGCACAGTGAGCAGTGTTCCGTTATGTGCAGGGAGGAGTGGGCGAGCAGGCGGGCAACACCACTGTCAAAAGCCTGGGATGCCTGCCTAAGCAACGTGCCCTCCATCCACCAGGCAGCCATCATTAGAGCTGGCGAGCGATCATACTTGAAGAATCAGACTTCACAATATGGTGGCAGCAGGGCACGGGGAAGACAGGAGACTAATGGGCTCTTGGAAAGGCCTGGCTACGAGTGATGGCATTCTGATCTAGGAACGTGGTGTAAACAGTAGAAAAAGGCACAAGCGGCACAGAAGTCAACTCTCCTCAGGAGCAGGTGGAGAGACAAGGGAGAAGAGCCAAGGCTGGCTCCCACGGCCAGGGCCTCAGCGGCCCAGAGGCGGAACGTACATATGAGAAGGGCTTGGGGTCGGTCCAGCTTGAGCGGGGCGGGAGCCACAGACGGGCTGGAGGACAGCAAGCAGCCCTCCTGTGCTCCAAACCGGTTTCTTCCTCTGTAAGTGGAGACAAATGGCCAACACCCACACTGCTGGGCAGATGAAATGAAATATTTCATGTGAGCCCTGCGCACAACGCCCAGCATTGGTGCTCCCCCGACAGGGCCACTGACTGAAACCACAAGGAGCAATTTGTGAAGATAAATGGCAAGATGAGCATTCTGGCTTTTTATTAAGATATAATTTGCATACTACAAACCTCATCCATTTATGAGTACAGTTCACTGCTGTTTAGTATATTCATGAGGTCATACAACCATCACCTCCAACTGCTTCTAGCACGTATTCACCCCCGCAGAGAGGAACACCATACCCATTAGCAGTCCCTTCCCGCTCTCCCCTCCATCCCACAGCAACCGCTAATCTACTTTCTGTCACCATAGACGTCCCTAGTCTGGACTTTACTTAAGTGGAATCACAGAGCATGTGGTCTTTTATGACTGGCTTCTTTCACTTTACATGTTTTTGCGGTTTATCCCTATGTCACATACATATCTTATTGCCAGTAGCATTCCACTGGGGGGAAACGGCTCATTTTGTCATCCATTCACTAGTTGATAGACAGTTGAATGGTCTCCACTCGTAGGCCATTACGAACAATGCTGCCATGAGTATTAGTGTGCAGGTCTTTGTATAGACTTGTATGCAGAGTTTTCAGCTCTCAAGTACATATCTAGTCATGAAGATGCCCAGTCATAGGTACCTCTGGGTTTAATTTTTTGAGGAACTGCCAGATTGTTTTCCAAAGCAGCACCAAGTGGTGACTGGAATTCAAGGCTAGAGCACAAGCACATCAGCTTGAGTGGCTGGCAGCCCCAAGAAGACAGGCTAAGGAAGAAAAGGAAAACCCTGGGAACACCACCTCCTCCATTTATCCGAGCCCCCTAAGTTGTCAAATACAATGTGTCAGGACAGCTCTGAAAGTCAGAGGTAAAAACACTCTGACAAGGTAGGTGACAAAAATTCTTAGGAAATTGTAAGATCCAATTATAAAATTACAAAATCCAATTATAGTATGTTTGTTCTGATGCCAGCAATGGAAAAGGCACTGCTAAAGGACAGAAACAGCTGGACCGTGGAACCTGAGTCTCCACGGAGCCTGGGGAGAAGATATCCATCGGAACCTCTGTGAAAGGAGCTCAAGACAATGAACAGACATTCACACAGCGGTTAGCTAAGTGACAGTACTTCTGAAAGTTAATGCAGAATCCGCAAATACCTCAAAAAAAAGTTCTGAAAGTCAGTAGTATATTCAGGATAAACTACAATGTAGAAAATACATAGGCACCTTTAAGAGTTTTTTGTCATTTCCCAATTTACTACCATGTTTATTTCTTTCGTAATCACAAAAGTAACGCAAGTCCACAAAGACAAAACTGTACAATATGGGTCATAAAGCAACGGTATGCATGTTTACATATTCCTCAAGGTGTCCCCACCACCATCATACCTTTGACTAAACACTAAGCATCACCTATTCCTTCCCTCCTTCCAATGCGTATAAAATACACGAAGATCAAAGTTCTTCTGCAGTCAGCTCCAATTTCCTTTTGTTCTCCTCACTGAGGGTATTTTGGAAGTATTCCTATTTCCAGGCTGTTTTCAGTTTAAGGAAAGGCTGAGCTGTTTGATGACACAAGGCCAACACAGTCCAACAACCCAGGTGCCCATTGGGCCAGTTTTGTTAGATAAGATGAAGTCATAGGTGTCTGGGTGGTTCAGTCAATATAGGGACTTTTGATTTTGGCTCATGATCTCAGGGCTGTGAGATCAAACCCCACATAGCACTTCACACTGGGCACGGGCCTGCTTAAGATTCTGTCTCCCTCACCCTCTGCCCCTACCCACCCACCCCCAAAACACAAAAACAGAAAAACAAGATGAAGTTCTGCCCCTGACCTGTGACAGGTGGGATAGCAGGTGAAGAATGGAAAGGCTCACTAAACTACCAGACCCGATTGGACTCATGTTGTTCCCTACTAATGCCCACCCCCCAGACTAGCCCCCGAAAGACTGATAGCCAAGTTTTGCTAGCCACAACTACAGAAGAGAACCTAGAGCCATCCTTCTGCTCCTTTGTTCTCCCTCTAGGGGATTTAAAAGTTAACTCCTGGGTGCAAAGAAAATAAGCCTTAAAGTTCACTGATGTTGGTCTTTTTTAACACCAATTATGAGTCCTTGTCTTAGTTGCATCAGTTCTGGGTCTAATGAACTAGAGTCTTATCAAAGTAGAAGGGCCAATCCACGGACTCTGCTCCCCAAACAACCCCTTACTGATTAAAATGATATCGCAATCCTCCCCCAGAAAGCAAAAACAAGCACCCTGCCCTTGTATCTACCAACTGAGAAAAATGCTCTGGCTTCTCTTCAGTTGCCAGGGTGAGCAAAAAGTTCATCCGTGGAAGGCTGGACAACAAGGACATGGCAAAGGAAGTTAAGTCCCCTCCTGACTTCTGAACTGGTCTCACTGGCCGGTCCAGCTGGTGGATCCAGACAGCAAGGCCAGCATTCTGTCACTGAAACACACAGCTGAAGTGGATGAATGCAGAACTCCAGCCAGAGCAGATGGCTGTGGGTAAATGTTAATTAATATTAAATGACACCAGATGATCACAAGTAACTGATTTAAGAAACAGGGTAAATAAGGGGAAAAAAACAAAATCACAAAGTAACAAGCCCAACTTCCTTCTCTGGGGGTTCCACATATTTTCATAGGTTTATTTTCCTTTAGTCAAAAGCCTTTAAGTTTTTATGGTGAGTAAAGGATTTCTGTGGCAATGGGAGAGAGCAGTGTACATATATCACTTTTCAAGATTTTATTTATTTATTTGACAGACAGAGATTACACGTAGGCAGAGAGGCAGGCAGAGAGATAGAGAGAGGAGAGAGGAGGAAGCAGGCTCCCTGCTGAGCAGAGAGCCCGATGTGGGACTCGATCCCAGGACCCTGAGATCATGACCTGAGCCGAAGGCAGCGGCTTAACCCACTGAGCCACCCAGGCGCCCCCATATATCACTTTTCCGTTGGTCCTGGCTCCAGCTCAGGACAGACCTGACCGAGAGAGAATGACAAGAGTCTCTGACTCACTCCTCTTCCATCTTCTCCTTGTTGTCTTCAACTGCCTCCAGGGACTCCCTGACCTGATAATCATCCAGACCTCTCCCTGCCCCCAGAGATTCCTCTGCAACAAGAGCCAGAGATCCACTCCACCCAGTCTCAAGGACTCCCTGAGCTCCACTTAGGGCCCTACATTCTACCCCAAAAAGTACAGCCACCTGTGCAACATCTCCCCATCACAGTGAACCAACACTTGCCAAACTGACCTTCTCATCTTCCCACAGAAACTAGCTCCCACTTTCCTACCGTATTTTTTCGGCTCAGATATCTGATTCTCCTCAAATATTCTTCCCTTGTCTTAGTCCATTCACGCTGCTCTAACAAAACCACCACTGACTGGGTGGCTTCAACAACTGGTCCGTGATCAAGTCAATCAAGGGGTCAGCTGATTCAGTGTCTGGTGAGGGCCCATTTCTTTTTTTTTCCTATTTATTATTATTATAAGCAGGGGGAGTGGGAGAGGGAGAAGCAGGCTTCCTGCCAAGCAGGGAACCTGATGCAGGGTTCAATCCCACCACCTCAGGATTATGACCGGAGCTGAAGGCAGACCCTTAAGGAATGAGCAACCCAGACACCCCAGAGGGCCCACTTCTTGGCTCACAGACCACTTCTCTGGGTTCTGTCCTCCTATGATGGAAGCAGGAAGAATCTCTGAGTCCCTTTCATTCGGGCACTAATCCCATTCATGAGGACTCCACCCTCATGACCTAATTTAACTGCCTTCCCCAGGCCCCACAACCAGTACCATCCAATTAGGGATTAGGCTTCATTGTATGGATGTGAAGGGACTCACACATTCAGTCCACAGCAACCCCCTGCTCCTCCTCCCCTGACCCCAAATTGACTCCTTCTTCCTTTTCAGTGCACTGCACCTGCATCTGATCAGGCCCACCACCAGCCACCCAAGCTGACCTTTACAACCTCAGAGACAGCAAGCACCTCCTCACAGGTCTCCCTGCCTTTGGTCTTTTCTATTAGTCAACATGACAGCCAGGATTCAAAACTGCGGGTGTCCGACTCCAAAGCTGCTCCCTCCCCACTTCAAAAGAAAAAAAAAAGGAAGAAACCATACAGGCCCCCTGTGTCTATCATTCAAAATCCAAATTCCTTAACCTCTCAATTCAGGCTTTTCTAAACCTAACAGTCCGACATTACCAGACTGTCTTCTGCAATCAAGTGTGCAACATCCCCGTCCCTATTCAATTAACACAGGCATACCTCGTCTTAACTGCGCAGATACTGCATTCTTTACAGACTGAAGGTCTGTGGCAACCCTATGTCGAGCCATTCTGTTGACCCATTCTGTCTACCCTATTTTCCCAATAGCATTTACTCACTTCCTCTCTGTCACATTTCAGTAATTCTCACAATATACCAAACTTTTTCATATTTGTTACAGTCATCTGTGATCAAGGATCACAATTCACCAATAGCTCAGATGACAGCATTTTTAGCAAGAGAATATTTTTTACAATTAAGGTATGTATTTTTTTAGACATTATACTATTAACAGACTACAGTACAGCATAAACATAACTTCTATAGGCACTGGGAAAAAATTCGCTTGACTTGCTTTATTGCAATATCCGCTTTATTGCAGTGGTCTGGAACTGAATCCACAATATTTCCAAGGTATGCCTCTACCATTTCTGCTCTGGTTTCAATTCTGTGCCCCTAAGAAATGATTTCCTCCTAGTTTCATGCTTATCTAAATCCTACCTCTTTCATGAACTGGCTCAAATTATACCTAAATTCCTACAGCAACTGTTCACAAATTATTTAGCAATGACATTGTCTATAACACCTTGTCTAGTACTTGTCTTACTCATAGTAAGGAGCCCCTGGACTGCTGAAGGGAAAACAGGTTGAGGGTCTCTTCAAAGGCTAAACATAAAATCATCATTATTACCATAGACTCTTAGGTATCTATACAAAAGAAATGGAAAAGTCCACCCATGCACAAGACTTGCACAGGATGCTCAAAGCAACATGATGAAACTTAAACCTTCCTCATCTGATGACTGGTTAAATGCGGAATACCCATACAAAGAACTACCACTCAGGAAGAAGGAACAAACTACCAATACATGCTGTGGCATGGATAGACTTAAAAACACTGCTAAGTGTTAAGACACAAAAGACCACATATTATATGATTTCATGATAGGACATATCCTCAGGTTTGGAGTCAGGCATGCGATGACACCCCACCTGGCGAGTGCAGTTCAGTCCAGACCAAGAACCAAGAAAGCCGTGATCTTGGAGTACACGATACAAACTGTGCCCGCGGCATCCAGCAGGTCCACCTCATCTCTTCAGCTGTGTATTTAAGTAAAGGACTCAAAACACTGCCAAAGAAGCTTTCGTTCTTTATTAAATTCTCTTAAGCGTTACCAATATTATTATTCAAGTTTAAGACAGGGCAAATCTTATGAAGTATTTATGGGTTCTCTTCTTATAAATAAATTTATAAAGAAAACATCCACTAATTCATCTCTACTCTCTCTAAGCTGCTCAGTTCTCTAAAACTGAAAAGAATAATTCTGGTGTACTAAAAAACCAGAGCTGAGGCTTTTCAATACGTTCAATTACAATACTTTTAATTTAACTCTGAGTGGTTGGTATCTTTTGATAATTTTAACTATTACACAGCAGTATGTGCTTATCACCCCTGGTCTTCTTCAGCCTCAAAACACCTTTAGAATTTATTCTCCACATAGAAGAAAACTATTACCAAACTTACTGCAAATGTTTGACCATGTAGATAAGCCTTTTATGCTCAACCCAGGCAGTGCTACTACTGCACATTTTAGATGACCGCCCTAGGCACTTCAAACATCTGAACACCTTTCTTCTTTCTACAAACTCTCCTACAGAAAGAGCAGTCAAGAAAATTGTTCTAAAACCCAAAAATGCAAAGCAATTTATGCTCCATTTCTACTTCTTTCCTCAGGATGGAAAATTTGGTCAGTTCTTAACTTGGCCTGACCATGGCTCTAAGAGGGAATGCCAAATATTCTACTGCACAAACAGAAAGCTTAACCTGGTATCAGGCTTGAGAGGATACTTCCAAATACTTCCTTTTTTTCTGGAAACACTAGCACCTTCCTTTTGGTGAACTCCAAAAAACTATGGGTTAAGTCACCATTTTAAACCATTTCAATTCAACAGCAAAAATTACATGGCAAGTATTCTTAGCACTACCTGAAAACAAGGAGGGGGAGGTAGGTGCCAACAAGGTTCGTGTGACTTGCCCAAAACTTTAAATCTAAAACCTGACTGTTGGGATAGCTGCCAACAACTTGAAATTGCTTACTCTAAAAAACATTAACAAATCAGCAGATCTTCTTTTTTAATCCAAGTTTTCTCTTTTTTCCAGACAAAGCACAGCAGTTTTGCTCTGAACATACCAGTCGGGGTATTGCTAATTTACTTGACTGGGTGGCTTTATAGTCTCAGACCAGACAGTCTAGCTGGCTGCTAGGAAAAAGGTTTCATAGCTTAAAAATATATTTATATGAAGTGTTACTTCAAGATGTGTGTGAAAACGATTTTTAAGTTGCTGCAAGAGCAGAATGTTAAGGCAACATCAGAAAACAGAGGTGTTGTAAAACACTAAGCCCTACTCTACACCTGGTAAACAGAGCTAAATGAGAAGATGTTACTCAATCCCCTAATACAAAAACATCCCAAAATAATCTGTTGAACTTGACTTTGCAATTTCATCTTTTACATTTTGATGGCAGTGAGAGAGACCCTGGGGCTGTAACTCCCTTGCAAAAAAAAAAAATCCAACATGTGACTTACTTATGAGGCTTAAAATAAGGGAAATATAAAATAAGTTGTCCTTTGCTTGGCAACCATCCTTTTAAATTACCTATGTTTATACTGTATCCAGGCTACACCTGGGAGTGGATGGCTAATTTAGATATAGAAAACACCAAGGATCACTTCTGGAAGGAACACAAGACAATAAACTCCTCAGTCAGTACATCGACAGCATCAGGGTAAGCAAGAAAAGGACTTTACCAAGAGACTGACATTTACACTTTTTGACAGAACTGAAATACACAGAATTACAGAGCATATTCACTGAAACAACAAAGAAAATCTGTCCTTGTAAAGGCTATCTTTTTTACTCCCCAAAATGTGTTTCAATTTTGATACTTACACCACACACTGGTTAAGAAAATTAAGCGCGGTGTTTAGCAACGGGGCAATCCTAACTACCTTGAGAGGCACTGGGCTCACCCTCACTGGCAACCACTGAAGTCAGCAGGGCCAGGCACAAGGAGGGCCTCCTATTTCTCTGCACAAGCCGCCGCTGTCTCCTTATTGAAGCCCCGGATGGAGAGATCATAGACCACCTCCTCTACTTTCTTCACATCATACTTCAAGCCATCATAGCGCTTCCTCAGGGAGTCGTTTTTCAGGTTGAGCAGGCGGAAGCCAGAATCCAGCTCATTGATGAAGGTGGAGATGTGGAGGGGCCGGGAGTAGTCTCCCGCAGTCACACTGTTGACAGACAGCCTGGACTACAGGAGGGAAGGCAAAGAGGGATACATTACAACAGGCCTCTTTTAGCACATCTCCCTCCCAATCACAACTAAAAGACCCTCAAGGACACACAACTTTTCCACAAGGTCTTTTGTAATTACATTTTGACAGTTGTTTAATATTACAGTTACTTCACGACTTAAGAAATCATTCCCCTTCTGTTGGAGTTTCTCTGGTCAAGTTTTCATCATTATGAACAAAGGCTACGGAGGACACCTTCATAACAGCTTTTGTTCTTTAGAATTATTTCCATAGGACAATTTCTCCAGTGACATAAAGGGAATACGGGCAAAAAACATATACTTATACAGTTAAAACTGAAAGGAAGAGGTATTACCATCTTCTAAGAATTCACACATTGGTAAGTATGCACAGCTAGCACACTGTTTGAACTGGCCTTTCTCTGATGACTAGCAAAACATAATACACACAGTGCACAATGACGAACCGGTGGTCAAGAGCAGGCTTAGAAAAGACTCCCTGAATTTTTGTGCCCATTTTAAAAACTGACAGTGAAGTGGGAAGAATCAAAAAAGCAAATGGCAGGGGCACCTGGGTGGCTCAGTGGGTTAAAGCCTCTGCCTTCAGCTTGGGTCATGATCCCAGAGTCCTGGGATCGAGCCCTGCCATTGGGCTCTCTGCTCGGCAGGGAGTCTGCTTCCTCCTCTCTCTCTGCCTGCCTCTCTGCCTACTTGTGATCTCTGTCAAATAAATAAATAAAATCTTTAAAAAAAAAAAAGCAAATGGCAGGGGCACCTGGCTGGCTCAGTTGGTGGAGCATGTGACTCTTGGTCTTGGGATAGTGAGTTCAAGCCCCATGGCAAGCATGGAGCCCACTTAAAAATAAAATAAAATATTAAAAAAAGAAAAAGAAAATGGCAAATCACTAAGCTACTTACCAATTCACTGGCAAGAATTAGAACTCCTGAGAGATAATCTTCTACATCCAGATGAAATCCTTTCTCCCGATCTGGCTCAACTAAAAAATACACCAAAGTAAAAATAAGGTCATGATGTGAACAAAACCTGAACCTAAAAGTATAAATTACTATATATATAAATATATATGCACACATATAATTTGTCTCAACGGAAAGATAAGAAAAATAATCCTTTACAATTGGGTTCATACTGTTGGCAACTAGTCCTCATTGTGGACTTTTGAGCTCTTTAGCCTGCAATTTTCCTTTATGTTACCGAGTCGTATCAGAGAGTACCTTTGTTTTTGGACAATGCATGCCGCAACACTTAAAGCATAAGCTGCGATACTACAAGTGGCTTTCACATGATCCACACATGCACACAAATACACATGCACACAGAGCAAGAGGACTGAAAGACATGGCAAAATAACAGCAAGCAGGAAATCTAAGTGCAGTGCATACAGGTATTCACTATGCTGTTCTTTCAACTTTCTGTGGGCCTGGATTTTTTAAAAACTAAATTTTACAAACTAAACGAAACAGTTGAGTGCAAAAAGCAAGCCACCACACGTTTTTACTTTTTGTTTCCAAATCATGAGTTTTCCATTTAGTTCCCATTTAACAAACAGAAAGTACAAGCAAGAGCTACCCTCCCCACCAAAATTAAGCTAACATGCCTGATCCTGCAGACCAATGCTAATGAAGATACTTACTGCCAAGAATTTCTGTAACTGCTTCTCGAGTCACTAGTGTTTCTGATTCCAAGTACACAACAAATGCCGCCAAGAAGACCAAACGCTGCAACACAAACCTCCAGTGCTCATGAAATCTGCATGGATATAAGCTCATTAGGTTGAGGGATTAACAAAGATAAATTCAGTATAGGGCGCCTGGGTGGCTCAGTGGGTTAAGCCGCTGCCTTCGGCTCAGGTCGTGATCTCAGGGTCCTGGAATCGAGTCCCGCATTGGGTTCTCTGCTCCGCGGGGAGCCTGCTTCCTCCTTTCTCTCTCTCTGCCTGCCTCTCTGCCTACTGGTGATCTCTCTGTGTCAAATGAATAAATAAAATCTTTAAAAAAAAAAAAAAAGATAAATTCAGTACAATCACAGTCAAACATTTTAGAAATAGACTATTTTTTCAAGTCAAATCTATGTGAAGCCCCAATGTATAAAATGTGTGAGAACAATATGACACTTGAATATATCAGATGAAATCAGTAGAAGTTTTACAAGTTCAAATTTGTAACAATTTTTTTTTTTAAGATTTTATTTATTTCTGTGACAGACAGATCACAAGTAAGCAGAGAGGCAGGCAAAGAGAGAGGAGGAAGCAGGCTCCCTACGGAGCATAGAGCCTGATGCAGGGCTTGAACCCAGGACCCTGAGACCATGACCTGAGCCAAAAGCAGAGGCTTTAACCCACTGAGCCACCCAGGTGCCCTGTAACAATTATTATTTATAAAATTTACAATAATTAACATCAAAAGTTTAATAAATGGGAAACATGATCCAACTTCAATGAAAATAATATTTATAATTTAAGATTAGGTATGACAAGAACAACTGTATTTTAGAAGTTTAATCAGTAAGACCAAGGATACTGCTCTGAGAAAAATTAAAATTGGAAACACAGATAGATGAGAACTGCAACTGTATGTACATCAACTTCAACACCTAACTTATTGTCACACTTTGATTTGCATGTAGCATATCAAGAAAATCCTGGCTCACACATATAAGAAATAACTACCACTGCAATCACTAAACCAACAAATTTAAACTTTCAGGATATCGCAGTTAAACTTAGCTAGAAGCCCAAAAAAAGCATACATAATTTTACAACCCCAGATATGAACTTCAGATATTAACACTATGCCTCCTAAATTTCAAAGATGGCAAATTCAAAAAAAATTTCAGTACAATTCAAGTCAAACAAAATCTTCTACGGGCCAAATCACCCAGAGGTCAGCCTCTGTGTGACCTCCAAACTGTATTATCTCTCAAGATCCCATCAATTCTCTTGTTCAACGTCTCTATACAGCCATTATTACCTTACAGCAGGGGTCGCCAAACTTTTTCTGTGAAAGGTCAGATGGTAATATTTTAGGCTTTGTGAACCATATCCAGTCTCCATCACACATTCTTATTTGGGTGTTTTTAGTTTGGGTTTTTGTTGTTGTTGTTGTTGTTGTTTTTAACAACCCTCTAAAATATAAGCAGTTCTTAGCCCCGAGAGGCAGCGGGCCACAGGTAGTTTGCCAACCCCTGTCTTAAATTATCTTGTGAAGTTGTATTATCTACTTCCCATATACACGTGTTTTTTGCCCACATATGTCTTAACAGAACATCTTTTTCACTAGGGAACATGTTTTCCACTAGGAAAACAAGTAAAGACTCTAAGTTCTTATTCATCATATTTCATCAATACCCAGATGCAGCTTTTTCCAGTTTAACATCTGTGAAATTAGGATGCATTTTACAATCTGTAAATTTCACAATTATGATTGGCTACAAATTTTCTTCCCTAGTGGTACATAAAATAATGGTGACTCCTAAAATTAATGGTGTTACAGATTCAACACAGCATAAAATATTAACTAAACATGCTACTCAGCAGTAAAACTCAAACTCTGAGGTAATACTCAGTTCATGTATATACTGCCATCTAATCCCACAACTTTAACAGCATAAACGTGATTCACCCAATTTCACATGTAACTTACATATACTAAAAAAAACTTTAATTGATCTTCATATAATGAATATTTTCTTCATTTTCATTCCCTTTTCATTGCAAAAATTATACATGTTCCTTGGGAAAATTCTCAAAGGGAGGAAAAAAATAAAGTCACCAAATCTGTCACCATTAAAATACCACCACTATTAATAGTTTGACCCTTTTTCATTGCTTCTTTTACATAGAGAAGTCTTCACCTAGTTCTAAGCAAATAACTCAGTACATACAATTTTTCTCCTGCCTTTACTTTTACTTCACATTACAAAATAATTCTATTTTTTCTTACAAACCTGTAATACTGTTCAGCAGGGAACTTGGTCTTCAAAGATGTTAGATGTGTTTTTACTGTACCAAAATGTTCTCGAGCTTTCAAACACCTCTTTGGAACTGATCACAAAAAGATAATCAAGCATAACAATAATGAAAGGTTTACCAAATTTCAAATACAGTTCTTCCTTAATAATCTACACAATCTATTTGGAAATAAATCAACTTAAAAAAAAATAATCTCATGACCCAATGCAGGGTATGCATCTCTACTTTCCAACCTGGCTCTCAAAATCTCACCTTTCATTTTCTGATTGATTTACCAACACTGAAAAATAGACAAAAATTTGCTGAAAGGGAATACCTTAGTAGACAAATCAGTAAGCTGTCCTAAATAATGTCATCCTCAAAGGCCAAGTAGCAGCTGCTATTCCTAGTCAGTCCTTAAAGGACTCCTAAAATTGGACGGCTTATAGCTCCTGTATTTGGTCAAAAAGAAACTTTATCTCCATCTCACTGACCAACTCCATACCACTGAGAAAAATGACTTGCCTCTGACACTCATACATTATAATATAATACCATTCTCTGACTGAAAATATATTCTAGCTCTTTCAGTTATGCTGGCTACATCTTACAATAAAGGTTCCATGTTTAAACTTATCCGATCTCCATTTAAGGGGCTGACTGTAAATACATTAGGAACATTTTACACTGGCCATTTCTTAACTAAAATGCCTATTAAGCCATATTCAATGAATGAAAAACTGGGTTTAAAAGAGAGCTACGAAACTACTACAATTACCACATTGCAATTATATTATCACATCGTAACACACAGAATTCTGTAAACACATAAAATGCTAAACTCACCTACTTACCCAATTTTTACTTGCCATAGAACATGACGGGCATTGTTCTTAATAAAATGACAGACTGGGAATGTTTTCTAAACGAAAATTAACTCTTTAAATTAATTATTCAAATAACTCTTTGAATAACGGACAAATTCGATTTTTAAAAACCCTTCAAAATCAAAAGAACTTACTGTCCTGAAAACCAGCACCCTGATGGACCCCTTGCAGTAGAGTTAAGATCTCTCGAGCTGTTTGTTCTAAACTCTGTACAACTTTTCGGATTTCCTAAAGAAAGCAAAAATCAAAGTAACAGACAAACTCAACATAGTTATTATCAGAACCCCAAACCAAATATACTAGAGAGTATAGACTGAATAACTATGACACCTTCAAACACATTCAAAACACCCGACAATCTTTACAAGGACTGAAGCTGTGCAGAAAATATCCAGGTTTGAATCCTGACTTTGCCACTTCCTTCCTCTTTGAGAGTTTCAGGAGGTTACTAAAAAGCCTGAGATTTCTCATGCAGCCTTCAAAGGATAATCGCGACCTAACAGAAACAACCCACTGGAACACTATAAATGTTAAAAGAGATAAAAGTATCTGAATGCAATTTGTAAAAAGAAGAATGCAATGCAATACAAAGAGTGTGTGTTTTTCAATCACTTTACAAATATTCACTGAGCATACTTATGTGCAAAGCATTGTGTAAATACTGGGTACCCAACTGGACAGTCCTTTCCATCCCGCAGTTTAAAGCATAAAGGGGAAAGACAGGCGTTTAAAAAATACGGATCGCACAATTTTTTTTTTAAATGTAAATGCGCTACTAAAAAACACGGCAAGAAAAGAATCTTTCAGACTCTGAGATCAAGGATATAAATACGTGATAACCAGGACGAGAAAGAAAAGATACGAATGCCAGGGAAAGCAGAGAGTACATGCAGAAGTCCTGAGGCAAGAAACTATCGGCGGAACTAGAGGAATTTAAAGGAAGTAAACTGAACATAACACACACGGAAGATGGCGTAAAATGAGATAGGGTGAGGGGAGGAGACACACCTGTGGGCCACAGTAGGGTCTGGATTACTATTCTATGCGGAATAATAAACTACAGGAGAGCTCTAAAGAGAAGAGGCCCCACGTGCTTTTAAGCCAGCACAATAACCCCGCGAGACGCGTGTGGTCTTGAGTCCCAGGGGCTAACTGAGCCTTGGACAGAAATAAGCGCCGAAAAGGAGGAAGACTGACACTCAAACGAGGTTGGCGATGCTGAGCCGAGACTCGAACACAGAGAATCAGGACCAGGTAGGAGAATCGCGGGAAGGGGAGGAACATTCCCTAAGCTGAAGCAAGTGGGGAAGCAACCCACCCCCGGAGGCTTCCCCACCGCTCGAGACAGGGCAAGAGTAAGGCCGAGCTACACGGCCCAGCAAGCAAGTAAAGGGAAAGGGGAGGGGAAGAGAGGGGCCTCGCCTCTCGGATGTCCTGCTCGGCAGCCAAAAAGCCCTGCAGCTCCACGAAGATCTCGCTCACAGACATGGCGCCAGCTGCACAACAGGAAGCCAGTGCGGCGAGTGTGGCCGCAGAAAAGCGTTTCAGAGACCACCAGCGAAGTCAGTCGCAACGCCCGCCGCCGCCGCCGCGTCCACTGGGCCCTACGCTACGGACGTCGCTGGGGTCCTCCGAGGTCCGCGGCGCGCAGCATGCCGGGCTGTTCGCCGTACTGCCTGATGTGTCGCCCGCCGCATCCGGAGCCGACGCGTGCGCCCAAGGGGCGGGACGGAAAGAAGTGGGCGGGGCTTCCATCTGGGGCTATTTCGGACAGGCCTCGCTGGAAACAGCCGCAGGAGTGGGGAGGAGGGTCCCACGGGGCACGTGGGCCTGAGAAGGCGGGGCCGGCTTGGAGGGGTGAGAGCGAGCGTGGCTCTTAGTTTACGTATTTGATTTGCGCTGAGTAGGGAGCGGGGGAGACGTGTTTCAGTGCTGAAGAGCATGCATAAAAAGCCAGGTGCGGAAAAATGCGGAGAGGTTGTAGTCTTCGTGAGGAAACAGGAAAACAGTGCATTCCTATTTGCAAAAAGTACACGGGAAATTAAAGTGTGTGGGACCGTGAGCGTAGGGGATGGATTGCGGGCGCAATTTCAGCGTTTTCCCTGTAGACTATATAAAACCTGATTTAAATTGCATGACTTTTTAAAGCGTGTGTGGTGGGAAGTTTCTCTTACGCTCAACGAACACCTCCTTATCCCAGTTCCTCTTGAGGCAAGCGCCGTAATGATTTCTTGTCCTTGCAGAGACATTATTGCGTACATCTACCGTACAAATAGAAATGTGTGTGTGCGCGTTGTGTCAGCCTGAAAATAGACACCACGAGAGCCAAATGAGTGAGATCAAAGGATTGCAGTTCGGTGAGAACAGACTTCAGCAATAGACTCCAGAAAAGTGTTCCTACTGCAAAGGCGAAAGGAAGGGATTGTTTTCTGGAGGGGGAAGAACTACATGACTTTGGTTTAAAAAAAAAAAAAAAAAAAAATGTAAATTTAATCTAACAGGCTAAGGGTTAGGCCGCTTTTTTGGTTACACACTGATGTCTATTTCTATTATTCTTGACAAACGATGCTATTCTTGGTTTGCATTATTAACTGTTGTGTCTAAAGAAAATCTACAGCCAAGGGTCTGATGATTGGGAAGCCCATGGTTCCGTTGATTTGGGGAGCAATGGATTGTGAAACGATTTCTTCTGGACCAGTCCGGGTTCTTGGTTTGTTTGTTTGTTTGTTTGTTTTAGATTTGTTTGTTTATTTTAAGGAGACAGAGCAGGAGGGAGAAAGGGGAGGGGGCAAAAGGAGAAGGAAAGAAATCCTCAGGCAGAGTCCCGTATCCGGAAACCATGCCCCCAAGGGAAATCAAGAGTCCGAGGCTCAACCGACTGAGCCACCCATGAGTCCCTGGACTGGTCCTTTTTTTCCAATTCAAGAGTTCATTAGCTATTTTTGTAGAAAAGAAAATGGAGCTTTTCTCGAAATTGAGTCTCTCATGGCTAGAAATTGTATACAATTCCACAGTAGGCTGCATTCTCCAAATGAATTAAAATTATTATTTCAACTAGGTGAAATTTGTTTGCCTTGTTTGAGAGGTTGCTCTAAAACTTTACCTGAAGGACATTGTATCTTCGTTCTACTTCTGTGAAGTGCATATTAATGCTACCTTATAAATAGTTTGCCAAATCACTTTTTCTGAACGTTCTAAATGGTCTTAAGCATTTAAGAGTGTATTTTCTCATTTGTCATATTAGAATTAATAACACCTATCTCTAAAAGTTTGTAGAATTATAAATGTGTGCAAAAGAGTACTTTCTGTCCCTATGAATTTGACTCTTTTAGGTACCTCATAGAAGGGGAATTGTATGGTATTTCTCTATTAGTAACTGGCTTATTGCACTTAACGATAATGATTTCAAAGCTCATCAGTTCTGGAGTGCCTGGGTGTCTCAGTCGGTTAACTGGCTGTCTTCAGCTCATGATTCCCAGCATCCTGGAATTGAGACCTTCACAGGGCTCTTTGCTCAGCAGGAGTCTGCTTCTCCCACTCCCTCTGCTGCTCTCCCTGCTTCTGCTCTTATTCACACACGCTCTCTCTCTCAAATAAATAAATAAAATATTTAAACAACAACAAAAATTTGCTAGTTCATCTATGTTGTACCATGCATGTGTCAGAATTTCATTCCTTCTTAAAGCTGAATAATACTCTGCTTTATGTATATACCACATTTTGTTTATCCATTCATTCTTCAATGGAAATTTGGGTTGTTTCCTCCTTTTGGCTATTATGAATGATGCTGCTATGAACATAGCTGTGCAAATATTTCTTCAGGTTCCTGCTTTCAATGCTTTTAACCTTAAAAATGTTTTTTGATGTTAACCTTAAAAATAAAACTGCCAATTATTTTACCAGCAAAATACGGGTTTGTTCAGGAATGACAGAGAATTGCAATTCAGGGCAAATAAGCTGTGGCAAAACTATAGGCAAGTCTGCAGAACAAAGGGGAGGAATGCTCTTGTAGAGGAAAGTGAGAAGTTGGGATGGGAGGAAAATCTTTCTTCCTCCTGCTCGGGTAGTAAAGTAGTGTCCCCATGCAAGGTCAGTCTCTTCCTGTTGGACTTAAAATTGACTACAGTGATAGGGCAGGAGAGCTCTCCCTGCCAAACCTCCCAACTCCACTTCAGTGAGGATTCCCTTTATGAATTTTCACAATAACCTAAAGTGGGGTAATTTTCTTAAACAGTTTATTTATTTTAGAAAGAGTATGTGTGTGCGCGCAAGTGCGAGTGATGGGAGGGGCAGACGGGGAAGGAAAGGGAGAGAATTCCAAGCAGACTCCACGCTGAGTACAGAGCCTGACTCAGGGCTCAGTCTCACCACCCATGAGATCATGACCTGAACAAAACCAGCAGTCAGATGCTTAACTCACTGAGCCACCCAGGTGCCCCTAAAATGTATAAATTATTCATGGGATTTTATCTGCGGAATGAAGGTGCCATATTCATTAACCCAGTTAGTCTCTTATCAAAGGCTATTTTGTTTGGTTTCAATTCTTTCTGTTATCAATAGCATTGTGATAAACGTCTTTGTAAGCTTCCTGTTCAAGATTTGAAATAATTTCTTTTTTTTTTTTAAAGATTTTATTTATTTATTAGACAGAGAGAGATCACAAGTAGGCAGAGAGGCAGGCAGAGAGAGAGAGAGGAGGAAACAGGCTCCCCGCTGAGCAGAGAGCCTGATGCGGGACTCGATCCCAGGACCCTGAGATCATGACCTGAGCCGAAGGCAGCGGCTTAACCCACTGAGCCACCCAGGCGCCCGATTTGAAATAATTTCTAATAGGTCCTATTTTTAAAGTTCTTGATATATTTTGCCAAATCACTACCCAAAGAGATTAAACTGATTTCCACTCCCCTGCCCACCAGAGCCTGAAGGAGCCGACTTCACTGCGCTCTTCCCAGTGTGAATATTAACACTGCAAACATTCTAGGCTAATCTCAGGGGAAAATTATACCTCCTCTAATAGCATGGAAAATTATGTAAGGAGTGGTGCACTCTGGCAAGGTTTTTTGAAGGGCCAAAAGGGGTGGAAACCAAAGAGTGGTTGGGTGTCCTTGCCACAGTCCAAGAGCAGGGAAAATGGGTTTGAGTAATCAGATAAAGATGGAGAATAGGAGATGGGCCTCAGGCTCTATCTTATTGTACCCACGGGATTTTTTTTTACGATTTTATTTTATTTATTTATTTGACAGATCACAAGGAGGCAGAGAGGCAGGCAGAGAAAGGAGGGAGAGACTCCCTTGCTGAGCAGAGAGCCTGATGCGGGGCTTGATCCCAGGACCCTGGAATCATGACCTGAGCCGAAGGCAGAGGCTTTTAACCCACTGAGCCACCCAGGCGCCCTATACCCATGGGATTTTATAAGAGATGACAGCGATAACATGGAGAGATCAATGTCATTGAAAGAATTTATCACTTAAATTTCCCAAAAGTAAAAGGCACACCATGCCCTGAAGAGGACCACATGGGGAAGCACTAAGTTTAGCCAGGAAGCAGAAGCAGGACTGAGGGAAAGCCTGATCCAGAGCCTTTATTGAGGTTTCTGCAGGAAAGGCAAGGCAGGGCAGGGGAACTAGTTCAGGACTGGCCAGCTTGATTAATTCTAATGGGCTTTATTTAGGCTGGTACCTGGCTGTGGCATGATTTAGGGTCAGGCTAAAATCTTGACTTAACATATGAGGTGAATAAGGGAGCAGTATAAGAAAGACATATTCCAGGCTGAGCTTTCTGCAATCTCTAAGAATTGGCTAGTTCTGGAGACACTGTCTCTCCACAGCCAGCAAGCTTTTTAAAATGTCAAAACAACCAGGGATACCTGGATGGCTTGGTCAGCTAAGCGTCTGTGTTTGAATCAGGTCATGATCCCAGAGTCCTCGGATCAAGTCCTGCATCGGGCTCCTTGCTCAGTGGGGAGCCTCCTTCTCCCTCTCCCTCTGCCCCTCACCTCCTGCTTGCTCGCTTGCTCTTTCTGGCAAATAAATAAAAAATTTCTAAAAAGAGGTCAAAATGCAAAACACAGAAAATACATCACAAAATACAGAATATAAGAAACATGACACATATAAGCTGGAAAGAGGGCGTCAAGATGGGGACTGCAGGCCCTGTAGGACCCAGGACACCATGACTCTTGCCACATACTGAACGGGCAAGAAAGGATCCTGGGATGGAGGAGGGGATTTGTGAGTTGGCTCAGGGACATTCACAGGGAGCCCGGACCTTCTGGCCACACCCACGACCCACTTTTCCCACCCCTAATCCCCAGGTGTGCACCCAGCTTCACTCAGGCCATCGCCACACCCAAGGTCTGAATTTGGAGGTGTGCATGACGTTAAATCTGGCACAGGACAGGATGTGACAGATGTGACAACCACTCACAAGGACAGAGGAAGAACCTTTCCCTCATAGCTTCAGGTCACATGGTCCTGAAGGGCGTGCAGACTGACTTTGTAGTTTGTTGGGTGACATTTCTTGAGGCTGCATTATTGAGGCCAGTGATACAGATAAGAGTTTCTCCCCCTCCTTCCCCTGCGATTGTCCCTTTCGCCCCAATCCCACAGCCCTGTGACGGAGGAAGGGGCAGCTGGGCAGGGCTGTAGAGACTGACTCCAACAGCTGGAAGAAGCCCCCAGGCAGAGTGGTGTGCCGGGAGGAGAACAAAGGGAAGAGGAGGCAGGGCTGAGCAGGCACCTCCTAGTACTCCCTCCCGGCGCGCACCTGTGTCCCTTCTCCTGCAGCCCTCGGCATCTCCCTGCAGACCCTCTCCTCCTCCCTGGACACTCAGCACAGCCTGTCTCGGCCTGCAGCTTGCCCAGCTCTGCCACCTGCCCCACCTCATATCCCAACCTCCAGCCCTCACCATGCTGGGCTCTGGCCCATAGGTGGGGACAGTGGCACCCTGGGAATGACACGCCACCATTCCATCCCAGCGGAAAAGTGGCACGGGAGGTCAGTGGGGGGAAAGGAAGGGACAGACACATAGTGAGCACACTCTCAGTAGTCCACGCAGGGGTGTGTGAAAGTGCCTGGAGACATTTTGGTTGCTACCAAGACTAGGGGTGCCCACTGGCATTGAATGCTGGGGGTCGGGCACCAAGGAAGCATATACAGGACAGCAGAACTCAGGGAAGAACCGCCCCACCCAAAGTGTCAGTAACCTCTGCCCACTCCCACAATCCCCTACCCCCATCTACACACACAAGAAAGAAAGACAGACAGACAGACGTAGGTAGGAAGAAGGGAAGGAAGGCAGGAAATAAAAAAAGCAGGAAGAGGAAAAGGAAGGAAGGACAAGCACGTAGGGCCCCAGCCTGTCACCTGGGCATGAGGCAGGCCAGCTGCTAGTCTGATCATGAGTAGTGTCCTTGGTGCATTAGAAGATACAGACTTCCCCCAGGAGACCTAAACAATCCTGTCACCCAAACTCTTCTTCTGAATGAGAAAGCTGAGAATTTCCCCCCAGACACACCGCTGGTGGGTGAGAAGCTTCCTCCTGGGCTCCCTGAATAGGATGCCACATCAACTCCTGGGCCCAGAGTGACTCTTGGGCCCTGGGGAGTAGAGGCACAGCCGAATGAGATATTACCCAACAGGGCTGGGGGGAGCCTCACCGACAGGCACTGTTAACTGAGAGTGACTGACAAAGCCTTGAGAGGGAAAAAAAGAAAAGCAGGTCTGATCTGGGCTATGGTGAGAATCTGGGGGCTGAGACTCGGTTCCTAGTTGAGAGACCATCTATGGTCTGGGTGGCCTGCTATCTTATGAACCTCCAGGAGCTCCCCCAGCACCTGCCAAGACAGGCCCAGGCCTCGCATTTTCCTCAGAAAACCATTTTGGGCTGTACCCATTGTGTGAACTGTATTCATTTCCTATGGCTGCCATTACACAATGGCTACCAACTAGGGGTCTTAAAACAACAGAAATCTACTCTCTCACAGTTCTAGAGACTTTAGAGATCTAAATTTGAGATGTTGGCAGGACCATTGTCTCTCTGAAGGCTGTGGAAAGAGCCCTTTTCAACCTTTTCTAGTTCCCGGTGGTTGCCAACAATCCTCAGTCTTCCTCAGGTTGCGCCTACATCACTCCAGCCCTCGCTCTGTCGTCAGCAGGCATCCTGTGTTGTGTGTGTCTGTGTGTGTGTGTATGTGTCCAAATTTCTTTCTTTTTTAAAAACACAAGTTACTCGATTAGGGAGCGTCTGACTGGAGCATGACCTCCTCTAGTTAATTACACCTGCAAAGCCTCCGTTTCCATCACATGCACTAGGGGGTAATGACTTAAATTTATCTGGGGCGGGGGCGGGGGGACACAATTCAACCCAGCACAGTGATCAGTCTCCAGTCTTCTACTCCTGTCACGCAAAGTGGGATCTACAGGGCATGTGAATTGCCCCGGGGGTTTTCTTACAAGGCAGATTCTGATTTGTAGATCTGGGATGGGGCCCCAGATTCTGTGTTTCTACCAGATTTACCTTCTACCATTCCCACTTGGGCACCACCCAAACTCAGCCCTCGCTGATCCCAAAATACCCACACCGTGATCTCCCAGACCAGCTCTGTCTGGACTACTGCAATAGTTTCCTGTCCCTGCTTTCTCTGTGTTAAAAAACAAAACAAAATAACAGGGGTGCCTGGTTAGTCCAGTTGGTAAAGCATGCAACTCTTGATCTTGAGGTTATAAGTTCGAGCCCCAAGTTGGGGGTAGGTTACTTAAAAAAAAAAAAAAATCTTTAAAAACAAACCAAATCCAACCAAGTAAGTTTGAAGTTTTACTGGCTTTATTAAATGGTGCGGGAATGTGATGAACATAGTGCTGACTGAGCCTCCTAGGTGCCCCTGAATTTTTCTTTTTAACATCTCCAGTCCACCCTCTACCCTTACTAGAGTAGTATTGTTACCAACAACATGAGCCTACTCCTCAGTGAGCTACAAACAGAAACTGTACCACGTGGTTGCCTCACGAGGTTACTTTATTTGTACAAACAAGGACATTGTGGGGAATGACTCCCCCAAGAAGGAGAAGCGGGACCCTTTTACTAGGCTTTGGCATGCATATTCAGAGGGGACTTGACCATTATAATGAGGCTAAAGCGCTTTCTGAATCATCTGTGCAGGCCTTCATCCTCAAATGTTTCTTTTTCTGTTCCAACAGCTTGTTAGTTTCTCTCTAAAAAGTCTCACAGGCAGAAGCTTCTAGGAGTTTCCTGGTTCAGGAGGTCAGTCCTAAATTCAGAGGGTCAGGCCAGTGACAGTATTTTAAAAGTATAAACAGCTACAACTTTGCTTAAAACCCTCACATCGGGGGCGCCGGGGTGGCTCAGTGGATTAAGCATCTGTCTTCAGCTCAGGTCATAATCCCAGGGTCCTGGGATCAAGTCCCACATTGGGCTCCCCACCCAGCAGGGAGTCTACTACTCCTTCTCCCTCTCCCTCTGCTCCTCCCCCTGCATGTGTGCATGCTTTCTCTCTCTTTCTCTCAGAACTACACACAAACCCTCTCACATCACCTTGTGTTTATAATAAAACCCAAACTTTAAACCTTGACAGGCAGAGACCTGAAGCTCCAGCCTGGCCCTCGCCCCTCACCCCTCATGGCTGAGCTCCAACCACACTGGCTGGTTCTTTCTTTCCAGCTCTAGGGGCAGTGCACCCAGGGTACCCCCACCTGCATGGGAAGCTTCCAGGTCTTCACATGTGGCTCCTCACAGCCTTCAGGTTTCAACTCAAATGCCACCCACTCTGAGGGGCCTCCTTGGTCACCCAGCGTGCCTTTATCCCACGGGGATCTTATGTCTCCCATTGCACCAAGCCCACCCCAAACATTATTTTCCACCTCCACCCCCAATCCTAAGTTCCCTAAGGGCCACGACACGAGGACACAGTAAGGGCTCAAAAAATGAGTGTGTGAAAGAAAGAGAATAAAAAAGAATTAAAGAGTGATTGGCAAAGGGGGATAGGGTGGCTGGGTGATGGACATTGGGGAGGATATGTGTTGTGGTGAGTGTTGCGTGTTGTGTAAGACTGATGAATCACAGACCTGCACCCCTGAACAAATAATAGATTGTAAGTTAATAATAAAATGTTTTCTACAAAAGAATGATTGGCAAAACCTCAAGGGCACGCACGTTGTTTGGGTCTTTATTTTTATTTATTTATTTTTAGAGATTATTTATTTATTTATTTGACAGAGATCACAAGAAGGCAGAGAGGCAGGCAGAGAAAGAGAGAGGGAAGCAGGCTCCCCACCAAGCAGAGAGCCCAATGTGGGGCTTGATCCCAGGATCCTGGGGTGATGACCTGAGCAGAAGGCAGAGGGCTTAACCTACTGAGCCACCCAGGCGCCCCTGGGTCTTTATTTTTAAACCTCTCCTTGAAAGTGGCTGGCCTCAGTGTAGGCATGAGCAAGTTATCATTCGCCAGTTTAAACAGGTGGTGGAGGGCGCCTGGGTGGCTCAGTGGGTTAAGCTGCTGCCTTCGGCTCAGGTCATGATCTCGGGATCCTGGAATCGAGTCCCGCATCGGGCTCTCTGCTCAGCAGGGAGCCTGCTTCTCTCTCTCTCTCTCTCTCTCTGCCTGCCTCTCTGCCTACTTGTGATCTCTCTGTCAAATAAATAAATAAATAAATCTTTTTAAAAAATAATAAAAAAATAAACAGGTGATGGAAATGAGGGCAAGGCCAAGGGGCGCCCAGCCAGCAGGGGGCGCCCGAGCTCTCGCTGGCCCCTCCCGAGCTCCGCCCCGCCCCCGGCGCCCTATGTCCCGCCTCTGCGCGTCACCAAGCATGTCTCCTCCCCCACATCCGCTTTGGTGAGCTGAGCGCTTGGTGCTTCCGGTGGCGCCGCGTGGGGCTCTTTGGCCTGGAAGCCGTCGCCATGGCGGTCTTTGCTGGCCCGGCCAAGCCGTTCCTGTCGCTAAACCCGCAGGAAGAGGCCAAGTTTCAGAAGGAGGTGGCGCAGGCTCGTCGGCGCGCAACCCAGGTTAGCAGCCACCGCGGGTCGGACTGAGAGAGGAGGGGACAGACAGGTCCGCTACCTCCAGCGACTCCCGGGGTGGGCCGCAGACCTCATGAGCTTGAAGGCCAAGATCTCTGAGACCGAGAGGGTTATGCTGATAGGGAGATGGGATTTAGCCGTGTAGGCCTTAGGGTCCTCCTGTGGAAATACGGGGGACGTAATTGGGATAATGCAAGAGGAGGGCCAGCTGTAGGGAATGGACTCTGATCCCGCAAATCCTCCGGTTAGAGATGCCACTGCTCTGCTTTGCACCCGAATTTGGGAGGGTTGTTTGCCTGGTTGGTGATTTTGGGGGTCTTAAAAGACAAACTTTGCAGAGTTCCATTTACTGACTAGGGCCTCTGGCATCAGGTTTTATTCGCCTTGGTTTTTTTTTAAGCAAAAACATGTTTGGGGTAGCCTGGGTGGCTCAGTGGGTTAAGCCTCTGCCTTGGGCTCAGGTCATGATCCCAGGGTCCTGGGATCGAGTCCCGCATCGGGCTCTCTGCTCAGTGGGGAGCCTGCTTCCCTTCCTCTCTCTCTGCCTGCCTCTCTGCCTACTTGTGATCTCTCTCTGTCAAGTAAATAAATAAAATCTTAAAAGAAAAAAAAAAACACATGTTTGGAAAAGTTAAAAGTGCTTGTTATGGAAGTGCATGATGACTGAGGTGCTGACAGGTTGGTGGACACTGAAATTGTCTCGAAATTGTTCGGTTAGGTGGTTGTGACCCGTGGTGATGTGCAGGCAAAGTTGAAGGGTACGTTTATGTGGAGTTTGACCAGAAGATTCGAAATGATGTGTTAAAAGATTTACTTGCCTATCCGTTGGTTCATCATGTAGTTGATTGAGCATTTCCAGGGTTCCGGGTGCTGCAGTACAGGCTAAGACAATCCACCCCTTGACCATTGTCCTCCTGAAAAGGTAGACACCTAATTTTTCAGTTACTATTCTGTAAGTGAAAAAACAGGGAAGGTTTTTGATCTTTTGTCTTGGACTGAGAGAGAGGGTTTTTGCAGGTTGTGTTGCAATGTGATTTTTTTTTTTTTAAATTAACATTCGCATGTACCTGGTCTATATGTCTTCAGCGACAGGAGAAAGAAAAACTGACTCCTGGAGTAATCTACGTGGGCCACTTACCTCCAGCACTCTACGAAACCCAGATCCGGGCATATTTCTCCCAGTTTGGCACTGTTACAAAATTCAGACTGTCCAGAAGTAAACGGGTGAGATTAAATTAGATTGTTTTGCTTCTTACAAGTATATGAGATTTGACAGTTTATAGAGTGATCATATATTGTTTGTCACAGTTCATTTCAGAAAAGGGGGTGGGTAAGATTTCAAACCTGAAACTGAAAAGAGCAAAATCAGTGTTACTGTATATGTTTGTTTTACTATTAAAATTGCCCCAGATCTTCAAATTAAATTGTTAATCCTGGTAAATGAGTCATACTTATTCTGTGGCTACTAAGCCAGGAATAGATGAACTTCTGTTTGAGAAGCCATTACGAACATCTTGTATTAGCCTCTGGCACATGCATCTCTATAATACCAAAGGTTTGTATAGTGCGTAGTTAAGAACAAGGCTATTGAAGCCAGACCATGTAGCTTTGAGCCCTGGCTGTACAGGTAACTAGTTATGTGACCTTAGACAAACTATGTAATTTCTCTATGTTTCAGTTTTCTAGTCTGTAAAATACGAATAAAATACTATCCACCTCGTAGGAGAACATAATCAAAGATTAAACAAGGTAAAAAACGCAGAGTTCTTAGAACAATACCTGATAACAGTAAACCCTTTATAAACGTTACTATTATACTGAACCTACCTCCTAATGAAGAAAACATTTGTATGGTTGGTTTCCGAAGTAGAAGAATGGCCACTTTATTTTCTTCCCTGCATGCATCCAGTTTTGGTTGTGACCATAGACCTCTCACTGTTGGAATCTGTTTTTTCTTGATTCAGTTTTCCCACATTTTATCAAAGTTGAATTTTATATTTGATTTGGTATGTGAGGAGATAGGGTATGCATCCATCATACGCTAGTTATCATAAAATCACAGATATTAATGTTGTCAAAGCAACATGTTAGCATTAAAGAAAATTTTAGATTTAAAATGCCCTAGTATCTCTTCCATCCTAACCAAAATAACATTTTGTCTGTATTCCTTCCCTTATTTTTCCATTTCCCTATTTATAATGGTTGCGTATTATGTGGGTGAGGTATTTTAAACATCCTAAAGTCTGATAGAGCATTTAGTGTTTGTTTGGTAATCTGCCATTCACTTTTATCACATATCAACTTGATCTCACACTTGTTTCAGATATTTGTTCTTTAAGAAATAAATTATAGGTAGACTTGAGGTCCCTTTTTTACCCTTCCCAATCCTCTTCATTTTCTGCCCATGTCCAGGGACTTAGTATTCGTGAATCCAGTGCTCTTCATTACTCTGTGCTTTTAAATTTTTACGATGTGTTCGTGTATGAATGAATATATGTTATGTATTTAAATCAACATTTTATCATTCTTTAACTGAATTTTTTCATTAACAATCTATTTAGAATTTTATCCATGGAACATTTATTGTCGTTGCTGTGTTCCTTTGCTTGATTTATTAAAGCTTATCCATCTTCTTATTGATTATTAGGGTTTTAGTTTTGTTTGGGGGGGAGTTGTTTGTTTACAATTTTTCTGTGTTATCGGTGAATCTACTAGGAACATTCTTTGTGCGGGTATAGGCATACTCTTCTGGAATAGTAAATTCTGGGGGTGCCTGGATGGCTCAGTTGGTTAAGCATCTGCCTTTGGCTCAGGTCATGATCCCAGGGTCATGGGATCAAGCCCCATGCCTGGCTCCTTGCTCAGCAGGAAGCCTGCTTTTCCCTTTCCCCTGTGCTCCTGCTATGTCTCTCTCAAATGAAGTCTTTTTAAAAAATAAATGAATAAAATTCTCTGGACTTTGGACCCACTATAAGAAATAAGTTTTATGACACAAGCCTGCACACACATACATGTATGTAAAGATAATTGAAATAACTCATAAGGCAGTACCTAACCTTTCTATTTAGATTTTTTTAATGCTTTTCTGACCCACTGAATTGATTTTGTTGCCTTCTTAAAGGTCACATTCAGAGTTTGAAAACTACTGCTTTACAGAATATCCTCATCCTCAGAGTCACTGAGTATAGAAGGCTCATGGTTTCTGTATCTGCCTTACTCTGTGACACTTGTAACATTATGTGTGTGTTGGCCATTAGAACTCCCATCTTCTATGAATTGCCTGTTCACATGTTTTCCCTTTCTTATTGTTGTCTTTCTGAAAACTTTTTTTCTGCATTTTCTGGGACGTTATTTTGTAAATGTTTTCCCAGATTACAATATAGCCATTGTTTTCCTCAGTTTTATATTTGGAAAATGTTTCAAGGCTACAGGCAGGTAGAAAGAACATTACGAACATCTCTGCGTCTCGCCTGGATTCACGTGTTACTAACATCCTGACACATTATCTTCATCTCTTTACTTGTCCTCTAAACACTTCATTGTTTTGCTGAGCCTTTTGAAGAAAGTGATAGTCATAATACTTTAAATACTTCATCATAAATTTAAGAATAGAACCTTGTCTACGTAACAACAGTATAGTAGTTTATAATGTACTGTCCCTCTGCATACATCCTCAGTAGTCCCAAAATGTCTTTAGTTATTCTCTACCCATTCTGGAATCCAATCGAGGTTTCATGCATTGTATTTGGTTTTAGCTTTTCAGCCTATCTGTAACAATCTTCTTGCCCATTTTTGCTTAATTGTTTTGCTTTTCTTGACTTTGGCTTTTTTGAAGAGTTCAGGTCAGTTGTCTTATAGAAAGCTTGCTGCTTAAGGAGATGCACTAAAATTTACCACATCCAGCATTGCTGTTGCGTAATAAAGGTGCCATTTCCCCCTCTCACCCCAGTTTTGACGGTTAGCTCAGTACTTTCAGCATTCTGGGATTACTAGGTAAAATAGGTAAACGTGTTTGGAATTTTTTTTTTTTTTTTTTTTTTTTTAATCTCTATACCCAACATGGGGCTTAAATTTAACAAGCTCTGAGATTAAGAGTCACATGCTCTATCAGCTGAGCCAGCCAGGTGCTCCTGGCTTTTGGTTTTGGTTTTGGTTTTTTGTTTGTTTAGTCACTTGACTGTATTTTTAAATCCCTTCTCAGAAGGTTTATATCAGTTAATTATGTGGCACAGTAAGTTTAGTATCATAATGTGTCTCTTCTACTCCACCATCTTTCCCCTCCCTATTAAGAGAGAGGAGTATAAAGAATTTTCGGGCATACAAATTTTTACCAAAATCTTGTTGTAGATAATTAAACAGTGGGCGTGTCCACGTTGCTAGTTAGTGGCACTGTTGGTGCTAGAAATGAGCCTTCTGATCATTGGATGTTTTCTGTTTCCATAATTTTTATTACCAGTTTTGATCCATTTCCAAAGATATGCTTAAATGTAAAATTGTGAAAGTTTCCCATTATTACTAATAATTAGAACCACAGGGTGGAAATATTTGTTTTTCCAACCCTCCTAGGTTTTCTGGCTGGGACCCTGTAAACTTAATGTCCTGCTTTTAGGCAAATAGAGGAGGGCAAAGGACTTTTTGTTGTTTACTACTTCCAGTTGCTTTCAGCTTAAAGTAATCCTTATGCCAACATGGAATATTTGGGGATGGCATATTCTGCCACCCTACAGGAACATTTGTGCTCTTGACAGACTTTTTGTAGAGCATTTATGAATTATTTCTTCATAGCAACCCTATGAGAGTGATTATTTTTTCCCCATTTAATAGAATGAAAAACTGAGGTTTATTGTTACTTACCTAATTGTCACAGCTGCACTCCAAACTTGGGCATTTGGATGCTAGAATCCATACTCTTATTACTAAGGTGATGAGGGCAGGAGTGCTGAGGGCAGGAATCGAGGACATGTATTTCAGAAGATGTTGACAGCGTCCCTTTGCCATCCGTTATGAAGATGATCAGTCATTAGTAAACATGAAAATGAACACGTTATTTTATTGATTAGCTTGGCAACACTGAGGACTTAGTTTCTTTCCAGTTCTTATATACAAAGTGAGAATTAGATGACCTGGATTGTTTGCAAAACATCACACTATCTGCTAGGCATTGTGAATACATGAATAAAATGACTATCAGTGAAATTGGTAATGAGTAAAGGACTGTGGGCCTTACCAGATGTGATAAATTACCTTACCAGATGTGGGCCTTACCTTCATGTGGTAAATTCCAGCTGCATTGGTAATGTATTTATCATGTAATCAAAATTCTAGGAATACCTCAAAATCAAGGCATGTCCTGCCTATTTTGGATCTTTTCTTTCTAATATATTTCATTTTCACATAATCTTTACACCCAGTGTGAGCTCAAACTCAGAATCCCAAGATCAAGAGTTGCATGCTGTACTGACTGAGCCAGCCAGGCGCCCCAGATCTTATCTTTTCCCATAACAGCCCCTGCACGGTGCATTGAAGTTAGAATAATGTTACTCAGTAATGGGCCTAATGTACATTATTTAAATTAACGACATTTTAGGACTTTCCAGACCCATTAGAGTTTAATCATTCTACTTTTTGTGGTGCGTTTTCCATTGCAGACTGGAAATAGTAAAGGCTATGCCTTTGTGGAGTTTGCATCTGAAGATGTTGCCAAGATAGTTGCTGACACGATGAACAACTACCTTTTTGGTGAAAGACTCTTAAAATGTAAGTGCTTTTCTCTTACCTGTGGGATTGTGTGGTTGCCTCCTGCTGGTGCATGGCTCTGCTGAGAAGGACAGATTGCTTAGCTCCTTGGATGTCCCACTTCGTCTCTGGGATGATTCTCCTAAGTATTTAAGTGCAAGGATATGAGCGCATTTTCTAGAATTGTAAAACCTTCCAGAGTGAGAGCCATTTTAACGCTAAGATGGAATTGGGACAAGTTACTACATTGGCAACTGACCTATCTCTAATGGGATATGGAAGGCTTCCCTGAGGAGGTATCATTTCGGTTGAAACCTGAAGATTAGATAGGAGTGAGCCAGGGGAAGGGAATTATCATCTCTGGCTTAATGGGACAGCTAAAAAACCAGAGGTGACTAACCGTACTTAGTTGCCTGTGAAGGAATGTGAGGAGAATAGGAGATAGAGGAGGTCAGGTTACTGAAGGCCTTAAAAATCTGGGAGTTGACAGGGACACCTCGGTGGCTCAGTCATTGAATGTCTGCCTGAGATCGAGCCCCACATCTGTCTCTCTGCTCAGCAGGATGTCTCCTTCTCCCTCTCCCACTCCCCCTGCTTGTGTTCCCTCTCTCACTGTCTTTCTCTTTCAAATAAATAAAGTCTTTAAAAAATCTGGGAGATGAGAATATATCCTGAGGGCAGTGGAAAGTCACCAATAGATTCTAGATAGGATAACATCAAAGGCAAGAAATCACATTTGAGAGTCCATCTAAACAACATTGGCTGCAGCTCTTTCACAGGAGAAACTATGAGGAGTAGAGGGGAGACAACACCAGCTTAGTTTATCCTACAGAAAGTGGAGCTGCCCACTTTGCATTCCCAGAGCTTCCCTGTCTATAGCTCGGTGCCTCTGGAGGCAGAGTTAACTTTTGGCTTCTCTGTGCTGATGGTGGAGTGTGTGACCATACCAGGTGTCCAAACCACAGACATCTGTTCACGTAGCTGATGAGCTGCCCACATAGCATCTCTCTCTCTCTCTCTCTCTCTCTCTGTTCCTGTTGGCCTGACAGAATCCTAGTGGCCTCATGAGGTCATGGGTTCATTTCACACATAGAAAGCGTGGCTCTTGCCAGGAGGAAATGAGCCAAATAGGTGGCCTAAGATGTGTCAGGGGACCACATTGGTAGGATCAGTGCTATGCTATATCTGACTTGGAAAGATCACAAAAAAGGTTCTGAACCCTGGTATGAGTTCAGATGGAAGATTAGCCTCATTGTCTTTTTTTTTTCCCTGAATGGAAGTAGTGTATTTTGGAGGTGAGCCCAGGAGAATACAGGTAGGGAGTAGAGAAGTAAGAGGAGCAGGAAGTTGTTGAGGGTGTGTTAGCGAGCACATTACCTCTCAGGTAGCTGGGCTCCATCCTGCCGGGTAACACAGGGAGACAGAATAATTCTATCTGACAGGCAACGGAACTAGGGTTTTTATCTATCGACTCCCCATCCGCCATTGGTTGAGGGTTGATGCAAGTGTTCTGGCCTGCCTTGCACATGGTCGCAGTATTCTTTCATAGCCTGAAAAGGGCCCTTAAGTAGAGAGCTAGAGATAACCAGTAAGCTAGCTGAGTCCTAGAGAGGTATGCAGAGATGAGGTGGAAAGTGATTCCTTGTGGTACAGCAGGTCACACAGCCTGAGATCCTGCTAGCTAGCTTCTCAGTGTCTTGACACCAACAAGACATTCCTTTATACAACTCCTCTTGTGCATTTACATGTTTCTAGCTCCTGGAACAGTTCTTGGCATTTTTTAAGTAGATACTTAATAATAATTGTTGGCTGAATGCCTTTCTTTTAGGTCCCTAATTTATTGTTTCAGTCTTCTCCATGTAAACGAGAGACATCATCTTGATGATTTGATACTGGTGAAAACTTCAAAATCTTCTCTTTGCCACTTGGTTGAAAACTTCTTTCTTTCTTTTAAATGTAGGTCATTTTATACCACCTGAAAAAGTACACGAAGAACTTTTTAGAGAGTGGCATGTTCCATTTAAAAAGCCATCATATCCAGCAGTGAAACGGTATAATCAGAATCGGACCCTTCTTCAAAAGCTACAGATGGAGGAGCGATTTAAAAAGAAGGAAAAATTACTCAGGAAGAAATTAGCTAAAAAAGGAATTGATTATGATTTTCCTTCACTGGTAAATACTGCTTCCCAAAATGTTTTTTGTGTTTTTTTTCTTGGGGTGGGCTTTGTACCTCATTAGCTATAAAACATATTTACGGTTTTATACATAATAAAGTGTCTAGCCCAGTATTCATCATGTGCTAGGCCTTGCCTAAATTTTTGAAACACTGCATTGTAGGTTCTTTTTTCCCCCACTAAAGATTTTACTTACTTATTTTAGAGAGAGTGCACACAAGTTGCGGGGTGGAGGGGGTGAGAAGCAGATGCCCTGCTGAGTAGGGAGCTCAGTTTCAGGACCCCAAGATCGTGACCTGAGCTGAAGGCAAATGCTTATTAACCAGCTGCGTTCCCATTATGCACCTGCACTGTAGGCCCTTTCTAAAAGTTAGAGCAGATCCTATGATCTCCATTATACAGAAGAGGAAGCTCTTGAAAGGAATTAGCTTAGAGTGCCTGGGTGGCTCAGTTGGTTATCCACCAACAACCCATGGGAACCATTTGGGAGCTGGGATGATAAAGCTGGAAAACAGGCATTCGAGAAAGCTTCTCAGTAGCCCATTTGCTGCTTTGTGTGAAAGCCCTGCTTCATGATCTAATCCTGAACTTGCCCAGATTGGGGCCTGCCTTTTCACATTCTTCTGGTACACATTTCTGATTCAGCTTTCTGTGTGGCCAGCTCCAGGTTTTGGACCCACTTCAACCTCTGCAGCCTGTGCCCATTCCTTAGTTAGGCCCCCCTTCCAGTTTTGCCCTTAAGATCATGCGTTCTGCTTTTTAAATTGAAATGCTATGTCATTTGAGGATAATTTACTGATAATATATGTGAGGCTCTAATGGTAAGTTAAAAATGTAAATTTTTTTTTGTTCATTTGTTCAAAACTTTTTTTATGTTCTTTTAAGATTTTACATAAAAAGGAGAAAAGAAATGCTTCAAACACTGGTCTTCAGAAATCTACAAATAGCCAGGTAAAATTTTGTTTATTTGTCGTATTACATGCCAGATATTAGGAAAAGACAAATGGGGAAATATATTCAGGACTACTATTGCTGATAAACATGCAGGTTGATGAAGTCCCTTAAAATTTATTTAAGGTCTTATCAAAGAAGAAGAAGAAGAAAAAGGTTTCAAAGGTTTCACATACTCCTACCACTCCTGAGAAGACTGTGGATAGCCAGGTAAAATTGTTCTCAGTATTCTGGAAATGAGATGTTCTAAAAGTGATTTGAAAGAGGAAAAGCAGGGGCACCTAGCTGGCTTGGTCAGTGGATTTTGCAACTCTTAATCTCACGACTGTGAGTATACCACATAGGGTGTAGAGATTACTTTTAAAATAAATGATTTTTTTAAAAAAAGATTTATTTGAGAGAATACAAGTTGTGGTAGGGGCAGAGCGAGAGGGAAAGCAAACACACACACACACACACACACACACACACACACACACACACCACACACACACGCACACACACACACACACACACACCCCACACACAAACAACCATGTTGGACTCAGTCGAGAACCCTGGGGCAAAGGCAGACGCGTAACTGACTAAGCCACCCAGGCGACCCAGTAGATACTTTTTTTTTTTTTTTAAGATTTTATTTATTTTTTTGACAGACAGAGATCACAAGTAGGCAGAGAGAGAGAGGAAGGGAGGCAGGCTCCCCGCTGAGCAGAGAGCCCGATGCGGGGCTCAATCCCAGGATCCTGAGACCATGACCTGAGCCGAAGGCAGAGGCTTAACCACTGAGCCACCCAGGCGCCCCGACCCAGTAGATACTTTTTTTTAAAAAAAAAAAAAAAAAAAAGGAGAACCAGTTTGTGCTCCTGGCACTTTAGTAAAATTGCAGATTTTACCTTGTGATTGCTTTGGTAAATAATTGGTGATTTAGCAGATATAGTGAAGTTAGCAAACACTATCGTGAGTTTACTGCATTGTTTGCCTTTCAGCAAAGTGACTGAGTCAGTAGGGAGAACTGAGGCTGCTATCTATAAATGTAGCAAGTCTAGTTTTCTATCTAATAGCCTATAATGGAGTATATTGTGTGCAGCTGTATCACCAAAAGGGGTAAACAAGCCTAAAATAACAGGGCAGTTGGGGTGGGGGTAAACTCATTCCTAATACCTTTCTATATTCCTGTATTACAACCTTTTACTTGTTGAATCCAGGGCCCCACGCCAGTTTGTACGCCAACATTTTTGGAGAAACGAAAATCTGAAGTGGCTAAGATGAACGTTGATGATAAAGATAATGAAATAGTTTTCAAACAGCCCATACGCAGTGTAAAAGAAGAAACACAAGAGACTCAGACACCTACACGTTCAAGAAAAAAAAGACGAAGGAAAAGCAGTCAGTGATTCTGAATGTATTCTATTTCTTCTGAAAAATGTGGTTTTAGTGTGAGGGCTAATTCTGTGTATTTAACTAGATGCAGTGGAGTGCAACCATTGACAAGATTCTTAAGAGGGAAAACTGTCAGTTCAAGGCCGTACGGAAAGCAGTCAGTAGCTGCTTACCTGCCCTTGCTGAGATGCGCGGGTGTCTAGCTTGCCAGAGCTGGGCTCGTGCTGCCTCTTTGTCTAGTTTTCTTTGCAGATTTCATAGCTGTCTTTAATTACTCTGCCTGGATAGAAAAGTCACCATTTACTGCAGCTTTCCTTGTTACCATCAAATAAAAAAAATAAAATCTTGACCATCTACATGGTTCTCTGTTGGGCGTGCACGTTTAACCCATAAGGGCATTTCAACGTGTGCTTCAAATTGAAAGTTAAATTACATGGAGAGAGAAGTACATGTGTGTGATTATTTTTACCATGTTAAGTTAGTTTTTGATGGGTTAGCAAGATTTAATAACCCATCATTTTGTCTGTATCATGGATGTGGGATTGTATTTCAACAATCAGTGATCAGCAAATAAACTTTCTACAATTCATTTGTATGCAGATGGGGCTTCGATTTTTTTTTTTTTTAATTTCTAGTGTGATTAACATACAGTGTTACGTTAGTTTCAAGTGTACAATACAGCGATTCAGCACTTCATACATCACCCAGTGCTTCTCACGGCAAGTGCCCTCTTTAATCCCCATCACCTGGTATTCTTCCCATCTGCTCACCTCCTTCCCTCTGGTAACCTCTGGTTTGTTCTCTATTGTTGAGAGTCTCTTTCGTGGTTTGCCTCTTTTTTTTCCTCTCTCTTTGCTTATTTGTATTGTGTCTTAAATTCCACATATGAGTGAAATCATGTGGAATTTGTCTTTCTCTTGACTGACCTTTCTTTTAGCATAATACTCTTCTCTTCACCCATGCTGCAGGTGGCCAGATTTTGTTCTTTTTTTATGGCTCAGTAATATTCTGTTGTAAAGCCTTGGGTGTCTTGAAGTAAAATAGTAGGTTTTTGCCTCCTCAACTATTTTAACGTTTCTTTTTTCTTTTTTTTTTTTAAAGATTTATTTATTTATTTGACAGAGATCACAATAGGCAGAGAGGCAGGCAGAGAGAGGAAGGGAAGCAGGCTCCCCGCTGAGCAGAGAGCCTGATGTGGGGCTCGATCCTAGGACCCTGAGATGATGACCTGAGCCAAAGGCAGAGGCTTAACCCACTGAGCCACCCAGGTGCCCCTATTTTAAAACTTCTGATACTCTTGAAATGTTTTCTTTTAGCTAATCTAGACTTACTAAAAATGCACATTGCTATCGAACATTTTCTCCTCCAGTGTTTGTTAAATCTTTTAATGTACTGGACTGGGTGTCCCGATACAAAATGTAAACGAGAATTTGTTTCAAGTGTACAAAGAGCAGATTTTACCTCTAGAATAGTACCTGACATAGACTATGTTCAGTATGGGGATACCTGGGTGGCTCAGTCAGTTAAATGTCTGCCTTCAGCTCAGGTCCTGATCCCAGGGTTCTGGGATCGAGTCACGTGTCGGGCTCCCTGCTCAGCGGGAAGTCTGCTTCTGCCTCTGCTCCTCTCCCTTGCTTGTGCACACGCACACTCTCTCTGGCAAATAAATAAAGTCTTTAAAAAAAAAAAAAAAAGTATGTCCAGTATGTACTTGTTGAATAAGTAACAACTTTCCCTTTTTGAACCATTTCTAAACTTTGCGGATCTGGGTGTCCCTCTGGTTTCCCCTTCTGGAAAAGCACCAGGGAAGCGTGTCAGTGCAGCCTCACATTTATCTCTCTGCAAAAAGCATATGCACTCAAACTCTCATGTATATGTAGCAAGGTAAGTTGAATATTTCCCTCTTCCCAGCCTGCAACTCATCCATCCACCCCATATAGGCATGGTACCATTCATCATCGCTTAATGTGTAAATTATTTTTTAAATGTGCCCTGGAGGGACACCTGGGTGGCTCAGTTGGTGAAGCGACTGCCTTTGGCTCAGGTTGTGATCCCAAGGTCCTGGGATCAAGTCCCACATCAGGCTCCTTGCTCAGTAGGGAGCCTGCTTCTCCCTCTGCCTCTGCCTGCTGCTCTCCCTGCTTGTGTGCGCTCTCTTGCTCTCTCTCTCTCTCTCTCTGACAAATAAATAAATAAAATATATATTTTTTAAATGTGCCCTGGAGCTGGGGAGTGGGTGTGATTCCATCTTTAACATGTCATGACCGTGGATATTTTTTATAAGAAATAGAGCTGAAATTCTGTGGTTATAAAGAATATTTTCAAGAAAATTCGTCAGTGTGATGTGATTTTGATTTTTCAGGTTTTGTAGTGAGAAAATCAGACTGGAATTGAGTGGAAGGTAAGTTTCTGCTAGTTTTTTTTTTTTTTTAAGATTTTACTTATTTATTTGACAGAGATCACAAGTAGGCAGAGAGGAGGAAGCAGGCTCCCCACTGAGCAGAGAGCCCGATGTAGGGCTCCATCCCAGGACCCTGAGATCATGACCCGAGCCGAAGGCAGAGGCTTAACCCACTGAGCCACCCAGGCGCCCCAAGTTTCTGCTAGTTAAATATAAAATTTTGTAGTGATAATGGCCCAAATAAGGTAAAAAGAGGGTACATTTAAAACTGCAATCAGTATGACTATGACTGTAAAAAACTTTTTTTTTTAAATGGGAAGTGTTTACACTTGAGTATGTGGAAGCAAATGTGTGCGTTGCTGTTATATATAATCAGCAAAGAGCTAAAGGAAAAAAGGAATGACTACACAGACAAGGTTAATTAGTCCGATGTTTAGACTGTATTTACCATAGATAAGGTGGCAAGTGAGCAGACCAGTGAGGAGTGAGGTTTTCTATTGCCAGCAGTACTTGGAATACAGTGTGACCGTGTCCAAGCCAACTTGTCACTGTGACTGGAAACGAGCCCTGGCTGATAAGTGGCATGAGCTGGGAATCCAGATCATCTGTAGGAATTCTGAAGTCTCACTGTCCTGCCACAGAGGCCATCTCTTGTTCCAGAACTGACCCAGAGCAGTCATCCCCGTGCAGTGACTGATGCAGGAGGCTGCTATCCTTTCACCTCGGGGGGCGGGGGGAGGTGTGTGTGTGTGTGTAGTTTTGTACATAGATTTTTTTTCCCCACTCCATAAGCAGAAATGATTGCATGGCCCAAACTGAATTATGTCATGGGGCATCCTTTGGACCGTCTGGTGGCTTATTGTCCCGTGGGCCAAGTCTGCTCTCCCTTTTGTGATTTTACATTTTTAAACGCTTGGAAAATCAAAATTCATAGCGAAAAAAGATTAAATGCAAGACTTAGTGTTCCTAAATACAGGTTTATTGGAACACAGTCCAATTCATTTAAGGTTGTATATAGCTGCCTCTGTGCTGCGCGAGTTTAGCACAATAGAGGCCATCTGCGGTCCTCTGCTCAGCACAGCCCTCGGATGTGCCACAAACTCAGTGATGCACTCTGAGCTCGACCTACAAGGAATCCTTGGTAGATGCACTGGACTGCCTCTACAGAAGGAGACACAAAAGGGGACAGTCCGAAGAAATTCAAAAAAGAACCTGCTGTGCAAATTCCAGAGGGCCATGCTCGTGCATCTCTTGTGACAGAATGGCCGAGAGGAATCCAAAACCCGAAGTTAGGAAGGCTCAACGAGAAACAGCCATCTGGGCTGCCAGGGATGCAAAAGAGGCCAACAAGCATCTAACGAGACAGCAGTGGCTGCTGCTGGGGCTCCCACGAAGGTGGCACCTAAGCAAAAGATGGTGAAGCCTATGAAGGTTTCTGTTCCTGGAGTAAGTGGCAAACGCTGAGTTGGCAGATCCGGTTTTTAAATAAATGTCTATTAAAAGAATACAATATGTGTTGACATTACCAGACTAAGCACTATTACAGTATCCCCAGCCCACAGGAAAGCAACAGGCAGAGAGAATATTTTGGATGGAGTATCTCAGGATGTAATTTCTCATCCAAAAAATAAGCATGAGGTAGTAACTGAAGTCCCAAGATAGCTTATTTCTTAGCCCAGCAAGGAAAGCCGTTTACCAGTGAGGAGGTCATTAGATTGTGTTTGCAGCAGCTGGAGAAATGTGTCCAGATAAAATAAGCTTTTTATTTATTTATTAATAGAGAGTGGGGGGTGGGGAGGACAGAGGGAGAGAGAATCTTTTGTTATTAACATACAATGTATTATTTGCCCCGGGGTACTGGTCTGGGAATCATCAGGCTTACAGATTTCACAGCATTCACCATAGCACATACCCTCCCCAATGTCCATCACCCAGCCACCCCATCCCCCCACTTAAGTGGGCTCCATACTCAGTGTGGAGCCCAATAGGCTCGATCTTACAACCCTGATATCATGATATGAGCTGACATCAAGAGTCGGACACTTAACCGACTGAACCACCCAGGCACCCCTAAAATAAGCTTTTTTTTTTTTTTTAAGATTTTATTTATTTATTTGACCGAGATCACAAGTAAGCGGAGAGGCAGGCAGAGAGAGAGGAAGGGAAACAGGCTCCCTGCCGAGCAGAGAGCCCGATGCGGGACTCGATCCCAGGACCCTGAGATCATGACCCGAGCCGAAGGCAGCGGCTTAACCCACTGAGCCACCCAGGTGCCCCTAAAATAAGCTTTTCAAAACTATTGGCCTTTTGGGACACCTGGGGGACTCAGTCCATAGAGCATGTGACTCTTGATCTTGGGCTTGTGAAGTCGAGCCCCACATTGGATGTAGAGTTTAGTTAAATACATAAATACAAGCATACATACTATTGGCCTTTCAGTGAGAACAGTTGCTTGAAGAATTAGGCATGAATTCTTAGGCATGAAGAATAAGGCAAATGATGTTGAATGTTTGTCCTTAGCTCTTGATGACTTAACAGATGTTACTGATAACTGCGTGGTTGATTATTCAGGAAGTCAATGCCAAGTTTGAAATGCTAGAGTGACCACCAGCTCATCCCCGTTTGCCCAGAACATTTCTGGTTTTAACACTGGAAACTTCCTGGTTCCAGGCTAAGTGGGATGGTTCGTCACCCTAGAAACGACTGAAGAATTCGATACTACGAGTAGTCGGTGTGGAGCAGCTACAAACAAAAATATTTTGAAAGTTGAGAAAAAAAACTTAATACAATCTGAAGTGGAATCTTCCAAGATGTGCCACAACCAATGGTGGTAAAACTATGTGTGGGACAGAAAAGACTTCACTGGACAAACACACAGTTTGCGAAACTATAAGGTGTTCAAAGCCTATTCACTGCAATGTCCATCAGCAGTTAGTTATCAGAAAATATGTGAACCTATCATGTGTTATTGAACCAACAGTGTCCCTGACATACTTCATTTATTCTTGTGGATTTAACCATCACCAGTGCCATGTGTTTTTGACAGAAATAGAAGCTAAATATCCTGACTTGCACTATCACACAGCAGTTGGACAGCTTAGCAGTGATAAAGTTTTATTGAAACTTTCTGGGTTCAGGGCCAAGGTTGCAAATTTCTGAATGAAAAGAACCTCCCTCAGCCACTACTGAGCAATGAATAGCTTTGGAAATTAGGTTTGGCTGCAAACTTGATGCATTTGCGTCAATGAATTAAACTTATAATTACAAGTCAAAGCACCACCTGCATTTGAAACTTACATGGCACTTATGTCATTTTGATGATTAACATTTGAATGCAAGAAACGTCCCACTGCTTGAGAGACTTGCTGTGCTGTCAAAAGTTGACACAAGAAATACTATCTCCATTCCCACACAAATTTGCAGGTCTACTTTCCAACCACACACAAAAGTTCCAGCAGTAGTTTTCAGACCTCCATACAAGTGCAAAGGAGATGTCCACGTTTCAAAATCCATTTAACTGTGGGATCACAAAGCTTCCACCTGTCTCAAGTGCAGGTGATTAACTACAGGGTAATGACTGACATGCTAAAAGGCAAATATGAGAAGCTAATGGAATTCTACAAATGCCTTCCCAATGAGGAATATACTCAAAATCGTATTTGGGGATTGATATCAGCATTTGATAGTGCCTATTTCTGTGCAAAAACATTTCAAAAAATGAAATACAGGGACTGGCTGGCTGTCTCAGTCAGTGGAACATGCGACTCTTGATCTCGGGGTCATGACTGCAAGCCCCATCCTGGGTATAGAGAGTACTTAAAAATGAACTTTTTTGAAAAATGAAATAGATAAAATCTCATTCCAGATCAATGTTAACATAGTAACATATTCCAAATAAATGACTTTGATGATAAGAAACACTAATTTCACACCTTCTGCAAAAATTCAAAATGGATAATGAACCTAAATGTACAACATAAAACTAAACAATTTTGAAGAAACATAGGACAAAAGCTTTATGACCTGGTGTTAGGCACAGGGTCCTTAAACATGACCCCAGGAGTACGATCCATGAAAGAAAAAAATTGATAAATTGGACTTGATCAAAATTTGGAATTTGCTCTTTAGTTAAATTACTGTTAAGAGAATGATAGGGTATCTGGGTGGCTCAGTCGTTTAAGCGTCTGCCTTTGGCTCAGGTCATGATCCTCGGTTCCTGGGATCATGCCCCCATGTCTGGCTCTCTGTTCAGTGGGGAGCCTGCTTCTCCCTCCCCTTTTGCCTCTGAAATAAATAAATAAACTCTTAAAAAAAAGAGAGAAAGAGAATGAGAAGACAAGGTATAGATAGGGTGAAAATATTTTCGAAAAGCTTTTTATCCAGACTAGACCTGTCAAAACAATCAGCTCAAGTTGTTCTAGACAACCCAACTTCTGCCTTCTGACCATAAAAGGGAAATTATAATATAGACTCTCTTCAACATAATGTGAGGTATGTGGTAATAATTAACATTTACTCAGTATTTCCATGTGTCACATATTGTGGTATGCCTTTTACATATATTAACCTATTTAATCAGAAAAAACCTACGAAGTAGGTATTTCTTTTCAGTCCAAAAGAGGGGGAAACTGGGACACCTGGGTTACTCAGTCGGTTAAGCCACTGCCTTCGCTCAGGCCATGATCCCGGGGTCCTGGGACTGAGTCCCGCATTGGGCTCCTTGCTCCTCGGGGAGCCTGCTTCCCTCTCCGCCTCCTTTCCTCTTCCTGCCTCTCTGCCTGCTTGTGTGTGCTCTCTCTCTCTCTCTCTCTTTCTGATAAATAAATAAATAAAATATTTTTAAAAAATAAATAAATAAAAAATAAAAGAGGGGGAAACTAAAGCCCAGACAGCTTACATAACTTGTCCAAAGACTGTATATGGTGAGCGGATTAATAATGCTGACTCAGAGCCCTTCAAGTTCCCCTCCCACATGCTGAGTTGTTAGTGGCAGTGGAAAAAGGGAGAGGTACAAAAGTCCTGCAGTGACGAGGCCTGCTGACTATGAAAAGGAGGCAGAAATGGGGCACTGGGGCAGGCAGGGGAGGAGACCAATGGTGGCGGGGGTGGGGATGGGGGGGTTTGTTCTTGCATTGCCAGCTTCAAAGTGAAAGCACCTGAACGCTAGGTGGCGTTAGATCTCAGACACTTAAAATCTACAGTTAACTTTCACTGAAGTGAGACAAGAATGCAAGATTATTAAAGCGATGTATTTTTTGTAAATGAGATTTTATTTATTTATTTGAGAAAGAGAGCAGAGTGAGAGAGAAAGCATGAGCGGGGACAAGGGATGGGGGGGCAGAGGAAGAAGGAGAAGCAGACATCCCACTAGGCAGGGAGCCCAATGCAGGACTGGATCCCAGGACCCCAGGATCATGACCTAAGCCAAAGGCATTTGCTTAACAGACTGAGCCACCCTGGAACCCCAGGATTTTATTTTTTAAACACCTCCTTGAGAAGCATCCTTTCACAGATATACACCCATACACACACACATACACCCCACCACCACCACCACCACCAATTTCTAGACAATTAGAGAACACAAACTGCCACTATCAAATAATCCTTAAGCAACTGGGGGGGGGGGTTTAATAACGTCCCTTGGGAATCTTTAAAAAGGGGGGGGGCGCCTGGGTGGCTCAGTGGGTTAAAGCCTCTGCCTTCTGCTCAGGTCATGATTCCAGGGTCCTGGGATCGAGCCCCTCATCGGGCTCTCTATTCCATAGAGAGCCTGCCTCCTTCCCTCTCTGCCCACCTCTCTGCCTACTTGTAATCTCTGTCTGTCAAATAAATAAATAAAATTTTAAAAAAAAATAATGTGCCTTGGGCAATTAGTTAGTGTTGAAAAATATATTTGCCAGAGGATTTCACATCACAACATGCTGATGCGTGATCCATGAGTTTTTAGCTTATGGAATTGCATGAAGTTATGAACAAGCATAGCTTAGGGTAGTTTGTGGGCAAATAATATTACAATTTGTTGTGCTGCAGCATATATGAGAATCAGATGGCTCTATTTAAAAAGGAAATTTCGGGGCGCCTGGGTGGCTCAGTGGGTTAAGCCGCTGCCTTCGGCTCAGGTCATGATCCCAGAGTCCTGGGATCGAGTCCCGCATCGGGCTCTCTGCTCAGCAGGGAGCCTGCTTCCCTCTCTCTCTCTCTCTCTGCCTGCCTCTCTGTCTACTTGTAATCTCTGTCTGTCAAATAAAAAAAAAAAAAAAATTAAAAAAAAAATAATAAAAATAAAAAGGAAATTTCATGCAAGAGAGCTTTGCTTTACTCTTAAACACAATCTTCTGCCCCTGACATGTGGACTATTTCCTATTTTCTACTCTCCGTGCTCATTTAGATTTTTATTTATTTATTTGAGAGAGAGAATCTCAAGCAGACTCCACGCTGAGTGGGAGCCTGACATGGGGCTTGATTTCACAACCCTGAGATCATGACCTGAGCTGAAATCAAGAGTCGGACACTTAACTGACTGAGCCACCCAGACACCCCTTTTTAGGTTTTATTTTTTGTTCATGAGGCCTGAATTATAAGCATGAAATAAACACTGGACTTAGAATATGGGGTATTTCCTATTTCTTTATTTTTAAAGATTTTATTTATTTATTTATTTGAGAGAGAGAGCATGAGGCGGAGGGAGGGGGAGAGGGAGAGGGAGAAGCAGGCTCCCTGCTGAGCAAGGAGCTTGATCCCAGAACCCCCGGATCATGACCTGAGCTGAAAGCAGACACTGAACTGACTGAACCACCCAGGTGCTCCTCATTTTCCTATTTCAGTTAGTAAATCTCAGCATTGGGGAATATTTTTCAAATTATACCTAGGTGATATATTTCTGGCCTTTTTCCCTCTTAAAAACAAACAAAACCAAAACCCCAAAACTGTCTGGGGAGTCGACGTTACCGTTGGATCAGGAAGTCCCACTGATCCAATCAGAGAATGTCTCACATACCTATCTACTAATTCCACCTGTCCCCATAGCCAGTCTGTTCTATAATTAAATTACTTACCAAGCACGGCTGCGGCCCGCTCCGCTTCTGCTTGCGTTTACAGGAAGAAGGACTTGAATTTGCAGCAGTACTATAGACGTTACTTTTCTGTGTTGGTTAGTGGCCAATTTTAGAATCTCCCCTGTTATAAATCAACCCTGTCAACTCCACGACGCCCAGGAAAAGAAATTCAGACATCTGATGCTTGCCGAACATAGTTTCCATAGCAAATGGGCTGTGATGCATGCTGCTGTTCAGCAGATTCATTCGCAGGTTCTCTTTTGATTTGAGTATTTCCAAGGGAAGTGCTGTAAGGTGGGTTCCACGGGAAGTAGGACCTTTGCAAGAAGAACCTACGAAACACCCTCATGGTCTGTCTAAAGGAGAAACTCTTCAGGATGTCTTTGGCACCGATACAGGATGATCACTGGCAATTTTTTTCTTCTGCAGGAATGTGTCAATTTCTTCTATTTCTGCTTTAACACTTAGCTAGATGATAAGTACTGCAGCAGTTTTTTTTCTAATTAGCTTTTTAAAAGTATATATCACTGCCAATGTATGCCTGGTATAATTAAAAAAAATGCAAACAAGTAGTTTAGTTTAGTAAATGCAAATTGTGTATCTGTTTCTTACCTTGCAAGTTTGTTCTTAGCCCGTTATCTGATTTGATGTTAAGGGAGAAGCAGTCATATAAAGGCATAAATTGCTCACCTGGCTCATTGTTTGTGAGCTGGTTGACTTTTTCCTTGTTTTTTTTTTTTTTTTTCAATGTAATTAATTACCTGAAGAGGTAGTATATTAAAAAGCTATAAGAACTCAAAAGATCCCCAAAATCAGTCTCTCCCCTTGCCTGTTAAGCACTTACGGGTCTCCAGCCCACCAGCTGTGTGCTCAGCTCGAGAGGTTCTCCCCCACCCCAGCCCTGCAGCTGCTGACCTCCCCAGCTTCTCAGTCCCGGGAGGGCCATCTCATCACTTGAATCAAGAGGACCTATTTGGTTTTTTGCATCATCTGTTTCAACTCTTTTTCTCACTTTGTTTTTGTTTATTTGTTTGTTTTTAAATAATCTCTTGAGTGGGGCTTGAACTCACAACATCGAGATCCAGAGTACTTCTTTTCTAATTTATTGTGTCTCCCCACTCTACCCCCAAGTACCTAGATTTCTAAGGGGAGGAGCTTTGTCTTGTTTGTAGTTATATCCCCAGAGACTGAGACAATGCTGATACACCCTATTTGTTTCATTAATTCGTCCATTCAAAACATGTACGTTAGCACCTGCTGTGTGTCAGGCACTGGGGATTAGCAGTGAACAAAAATCCCTGCCCTCACGCAGCTTACATTCTAGTATTGCAAGATAAGCAATTCTCAAAGAAGGAAAAGAAATACATACCATGACGGAAAATGCTAAGTGCTATAGAGAAAAATCAAACATCAAATAAGAAAAAGGGACAGAGACTTCTAAGGGTGGAAGAGGGGCTGCCATTTCAAGTGGGTGGTCCAGAAGGGCTCGCTTTGAACGTGGCATCTGAGCAGAGACCACTTAAGGAGGGGAGGGAGTGAGCCCTGCAGATCTTGAAGGGAAAGCTTTTCAAGCAGAGGAAACAGCAAGTGCAAAGGCCAAGAGGTGGGAGCAAGCATGTTTATTCCAGAATCCATAAGATCAATGTAGCTGGAGTGGAGTTGGCAGAGGGAAGTGGTAGGAGATGGAGTCTTCAGCAAAGAAGGAAAGTGAAGAGATGCCAGAGCGGGCAGGATCAGGGAGACCATTGGAAACCATTGTCTGACTGTGAGTGAGATAGAGAGCACTGGTAGGCTTACATATAAGAGGATTGCTGGGCAGCTGTACTGAGAACAAACTGTGAAAACACACAGGAGGAAGTTGATGCTATTGCAGTAATCCCGGGGGGCATCCGTGCTGGTTAGACCCGGGTGGGAGCAGCGAAGAAGTGCCCCTGTTCTGCATAAGTTCTCAAGGTGGCCAGTGAGATCCGCTGATCACTTTGATATGGGTGCAAGAGAAATAGGAGTCAGGTTTGGCAACGGGCAGAATAGAGAGACGTTAACCGAGATGAAGACGGTGGGAAGATGTTTGAGGGAAGGGTGGGATTCCGGAGGTACTTCTGAGACATGATGAGTTAGAGGTGCCTATGAAACATCCAGACGCAGCTCTAAGTCTGAAGTCCAGCGGGAAGTTCTGAGCTGGAGAGAGAAATGCAGGCTACAGCCTGAGATTAAATGGGCTTTCACAGGAGCAAGTGCCCTGGAACATTCCAGGGTTTAGTAATCAGGGCAGTAAGCAGCAACCAGCAAAAGAAGGAGAAATGGAGAAGTGGAAGGAAATCAGGGTGAAGGGGTTCCCAATGTCAGGAGAAAAGAGTGTTATCAGGGAGAGAGTGTGACTGTTTAGGTCCCATGCTGCCGGATGGGTGCCCTGAGAGGCAACCTGGGATGCACCATTCAGCAGTGTGGCAGTGACCTTGCAAAAGGATATCGAAGCTCATTTCCAGCCCTGAGATTCTATAATTATCCTGTTAGTTTATGCAAGTTATTATATTTGGGATTAAACAAATAATGAAGGAAGAGCCCAAGCAGGCTAAAGCAGTCTCCTCATCAGAGGTAACCCAACACTTGCCACATGCTGGAGCCAAGCGGAGGAAGTGGGAAGCCTCCGGCTGTTCATGTTTATTTGTCCTGGCGCAGTAACTCTGCTTACTGTTACGCTGAAAAAAAAATAAATTAATTTTAAAAAATTATTAACATTAAAAAAAAGAGTCTAGCTTTCAGATTGGAGTCAAGATTCAAACCCAGATTAGCCTAGTTCTGTCTTTCTCTTCATTACACTTTTGTTTCTTTTTAGAGCAATGTTTCCAGCACTAAAACTTCTGGAAATTAAAAATCTGTTCCCTCTTCGTCTTTTTTTTTTTTCCTAATTATATGGAAGCTTCTCCATTTGTATTTGTTTTTATTTTATTTTATTTTTTCTGTGTTCCAAGACTCATTGTTTATGTTCTGCTTTAAAAAACTGTGACACTATCCTATAACATGTTCTTTTTATTTTCCTCCTCATACTTTTTGTGCTGCTAACTGGTCTAAAGGCATCATTCCTCTAATCAATAACTTCTATATTTGGGACATTCATGGAAAATGTTAAGAAAGGGGATCTGAATGGAGAGAACAAGGCAACAAAGACCCGGCTCACAGAAGACCATAAATCTGTTTTGAATTTAAGCCTGTCTCATACTTCTGTGATGCTTAGCATCCAAAAACAAATCTGATTCCTTCTATTTGAGTCCTTGGCCTGCCCTTAACCATGGCCCTTCTCCATGCATCCTTGATCCATCCTTGGCCCTATTCTTTTTTTTTTTTTTTAAGATTTTATTTGTTCATTTGGCAGAGAAAGAGATCACAAGTAGGCAGAGAGGCAGGCGGAGAGAGAGGAGGAAGCAGGCTCCCTGCTGAGCAGAGAGCCCGATGCGGGACTCGATCCCAGGACCCTGAGATCATGACCTGAGCCGAAGGCAGTGGCTTAACCCGCTGAGCCACTCAGGCGCCCCAATCCTTGGCCCTATTCTTATTCTTCCTTGGGAAGTTCTACCTACATGCCATGAATTTGACCACAGACATTATCAAGGATACATCAGAGTTTAATCAGACTGTTCTCTTTCTTTTTTTCTTAGGATTGTATTTTTTTGTGACAGAGAGAGAGAAAGGTGAGCATGAGCCGGGGGTGGAAGGTGTTGGTGACAGAGGGAGAAGCAGACTCCCCGCTCAGAAGGGAGCCTGATGTGCGGCTTGATTCCAGGACCCTGGGATCAGGACCAGAGCCAAAGGCAGACGCTTAACCAACTGAGCCACCCACGGTACCCACAGAATGTTCTCTTTCTTAACAGTACATAAAATGGTGGAATGCCTTACAATCCACAGGAGTCTCGGGTTCAATGATAGATGATACCAGCCACAAGCAAACCATCCCTGCCAGGCCCCTATGCTACAGTGGGTCCCTTCCGAGTGCCCACGACTCTCTGCTTTGCTCTATCTCCTGTATTTGCCCTCAGCATGCCATTTTTTCCAAACTATATTAGCTACTTACTATGTTCTTAGTTCCTGAGTTTGTACAAGGGAAATATTTCTTAGTAGCTCATCTTTCTTATTTGGAAATCATACTCTGTAAACTAAAGGCATTGACTTTTATTTCTTTTCTCACCTGATTAATTTGTTTCCTTCCCAGGAAATACAGTTGACAGGCAGGACATAAAGCCAGTGCCCCAGCGGTGGTGGGGACAGGAGACCCAGAGAGGAGGAAGTCAGAGATTGGGTCCTCCTCTGGCCATGCAGGAACTCGCTGGTAACCGTGGTCCAGTCCCTTCCTCCTCTCTGAGCCTGGATATTTGGATCAGGGAAAGAAGAAGTGGAGTTAGCCAATCTCTGAGCTTCTTCTTCTTCTTCTTTTTCTTCTTCTTCTTCCTTCTTGCTTCTTCAAGATTTTATTTATTTATTTGAGAGAGAGAAAGCATGAGCAGGGAGCAGGGCCGGGGGAGAGGGAGAATCAGGCTTCCCGCTGAGCAGGGAGCCCGGTGCGGGGACCATGGGATCATGACCTGAGCCCAAGGCAGATGCTGAACTGACTGAGCCACCCACGTGGCCCTCTGAGGTCCCTCTTGCCCTAACTTCTGGAGTTCTTCATTTGAGCCTACCAGAAAAGCACAGTGGAAAAGAAGTGAAAACTTCTGCCCTGCTGAGGGAGGGCCCTGACACCGCTCAGGCCTGAGCAACCTGAGCCTCAGAGCCTTGCCTCCCGTGACCACACCCTCTCTCCCCAGTCACATGTGTCTAACAAGTGGGGAGCTACTGGGAGGTCCAAATACCGGGAGTACGAACTGCAAGAAGCTGAGGACCACACTGTGAGGACAGTGCCTTGTCTGTCGTGCCGGGACTTGGTCAGCCTCATGCCTACCCTCACTCCTCTTCCACAGTCAGCGCTCACCAGCGCACTACAGGGATCCAGGAAGAGCCCGGTGACTGAATAGTCCATATGTGGGTGACTAACACTGGGGTAAGGGCAAGAAATGCCCAGTCAGCTCACTGGGAAGGAGAGCCAAGGAGGGGGTTAGCTGATGCTGCTGTGGACAGTGGGGAAGATGTAAGATTGGGAGCACCAGAGGCCAAAGTGGTGAGAAGTTATTAAGATACAGATGCCAAGGATCAAAGTTTCCCCAATTTTCCTTGAGTTAACCATCTTTCCCACTGTCAACCCATGTGATTTGAATGGAGGGTCTCCAGCCTGCGGTCTTGAGGGGATGCAGGAGCCGGGCCCCAGGGGCAGGCGTGCTGTCCCTAAAACACTTGCTGGAGCGATGGAGAAGAGGCACTTTTTCCACAGGGCCTCTGATTTCCCAGCATACCATCCTAGAGCTGCTGGTGGCCCCTTTATCACCAAAGGGAGCTCCAGCCTGAGAATACAGCCAATCCAAAAGAAAGCGGACCCAAGAGATGGAAGGACACTTATCTGAATCCCTTTATCCAGCCAAGCTCCTGGACTTTTCAGTAACCTGGGCCAATAACTGCCTTTCCCCCACCAATTGCGCAAGTAGAAGCAACAGATTTTTTTCTTTTAAGATTTCATTTATTGATTTGACCCAGAGAGAGAGCACGAGAAGGAGGAGCTGCAGAGAGATAGGAAGGGAGAAGCAGGCTCCCTGCACAGTAGGGATTCGATCCCAGGACCCTGAGATCATGGCCGGAGCCAAAGGCAGACACCCAACTGACTGAGCTACCCAGGTGCCCCCAGATTTTTTTTTTTTAACTTGCAGATTTGAAGCAGTTACAGGCTTAAGAAAGTGAAGTCTTTTGCAGAGACAAGCCTGCAAGCAGTGCTGAGACAGAGCACGCTTCCGAAGCCACCCCTGGTCTTGCCTGACTGACGTGTGCCGGGCCGCAGTGGGCTGAAGAACATTCCTCTCATCCCTGTGACCTAGGAAATAGCAACCTCACTGTGTGTGACCTCCTGCCAGCAGGTGTTGCTGCCTTCAAACAGCACTCCCCAAAGTCTGAACAAGCAGGCAGGCTTTCCAAAGTTGAGGTGGGGGCGGGGGCTGACACCTGTTTCGCTAGTAAGACGCAATGAAGCCCATGCAGACTCTTGCCACCCCCAGCATGGCCAGGGCAGGTGGGTGGGTGGGAGCGCCCCCCCATTTACATTGTAAACATGTCTTGCATAATTGAGCTCCTCTTTTTCTGGTTGAACATTACCCACAGCTGCCTGCTGGATGGAAAATATGGCCAACAAATCACAGAGCAGGTATGTGTCAGTGAAGAATTTCCCACTAAACAGCAGGGATGCTGACCCTTCGTTTTCACAGCCTGGGGGTGGGAGGCCATAAAAGTCACTTGTGCAGGGTGTGTGGGGCTGCAATGAGTTGTTCTTCCCAGATACTGCGTGTGTCAGGAAGCGAGGGTTTTCTCAGATGTCATCATGAGCTCCCATTCATTCAGCAGGGGGACGCTCTGTGTTTTTTTCCTTCCAAAAGTCATGTTTTGGGACCCCTGAGTGGCTCAGTCGTTAAGCGCTTGCCTTTGGCTCTGGTCATGATCCTAGGGTCGTGGGATCGAGTCCTGCATCAGGCTCCCTGCTCAGCGGGAGCCTGGTTATTCCTCTGCCAGCTGCTCCCCCTGCTTGCACGCTCTCTCTCTCCCTGTCAAATAAATAAATAAAATTAAAACACAACCAAAAACCTCTCCAAATTAAACAACAACAACAACAAAACAGCCATGTTTTCAGCAAGGATTAAAATGTGTTTTCTGCTTTCCAGGGCATTGAAGCTTCCCACGTGTTCCTTAGAGACAAAACAGACTTTCACGTCACTTATTTACAGCAACTGTTGCTGGGTTGATGCTAATTAAACTACATTCTAGGTGCTAGGAGAAGCTTTCAACCTACTTACCTCATGTATGGATCCCTAACACATCTGTGTGTGAAAATGAGTTTCATTTTATTTTTCTTTTTTTCTTTTTTTTTTTTTAAATTTTATTTATTTATTTGACAGAAAGAGATCACAAGTAGGCGGGGGGTAGGGGGGAAGCAGGTTCTCTGCTGAGCAGAGAGCCCGATGCGGGGCTCGATCCCAGGACCCTGAGATCACGACCCGAGCCCAAGGCAGAGGCTTAACCCACTAAGCCACTCAGGTGCCCCTCATTTTATTTTTCTAATGTAAAAGTATCAGACGCACAGGCAAACTTCATCTCAGGCAGGCTACGAAACTGGATTAAGGTCACCAAGCTTGTATAAAGGTGTGACAGCGCTTCCTGGGTCGGCTGGACTCCAGATCTTAGGTTCTGTCCACTTGCTGCTGCCACCAATCATACACATGAAAGAATGGCAAATTTTGAAGTAAGGAACAAAACTTTAAACCGATTTGTTCCTTCTCGGTATTCTAAAAACACTTACTGTTCTTTTTTTTTTTTTTTGAATTTTATTTATTTATTTGACAGAGAATGAGAGAGAGCACAAGCAGGCAGAGCAGCAGGCAGAGGGAGAGGGAGAAGCAGGGACCTTGCCAAGCAAGGAGCCCGACATGGGGTTTGATCCTAGGACCCTGGGATCATGACCTGAGCCGAAGGCAGTTGCCTAACCAACTGAGCCACCCAGGCACCCCTATTGTTCTTTTTTTTTTTAAAGATTTTATTTATTTGTCAGAGAGAGAGAGGGAGAGAGAGCGAGCACAGGCAGATAGAATGGCAGGCAGAGGCAGAGGGAGAAGCAGGCTCCCCGCCGAGCAAGGAGCCCGATGCGGGACTGGATCCCAGGACGCAGAGAGAGATAGCAAGAGAGGGAACACAAGCAGGGGGAGTGGGAGAGGGACAAGCATGCTTCCCACGGAGCAGGGAGCCCAATGCGGGGCTTGATGCCAGGACCCTGGGCTCATGACCTGAGCCGAAGGCAGACACTTAACAACTGAGCCACCCAGACGCCCAATCTGCCCCTTGTTTTCACAGAGAGCCAGAGGCTGGAGGGCCACGGCTTAGGGCACTGCACTCACAGGCTGACCTGACCTCCAGCCACTCCTGTGGACCCATATCAAAACACGTGGACAAAAGCCCACACTTTGAAGAACAAACCCCACACCTGGATTTGTCCCCAAAGTTAGTTTATTAAGGAAACCAATTACCCACTTGTCCGTTACCAAGACGACTAGTCTAAACGTGCAGCTTATGGTTTGGAAAGGACAGGGCTGACTTAGCTCTACTTACTGGGCCACAGTCTTGGCATCAGCCTTCCTGAACCCTCTGGGCATTTCCTCAGGACGCTGGTCAAAGAGTGGATATATGAACACCAAGAACGTGTTCAGCACATTCCTAGTGCTGGTGATTGGGTCTCAGCCATCACAGAGCTTCCTGTGCGGCAGCGAAGACTGATACCAAACAAGCAATTACAAAAGTAATATGTGTGCTGAAAGCCAAGTACAGTGTGGGCACGTAACAGGTGGACTTAAGCCCGTGCTGGGGAGCAGGAAGGCACTTGGGCATTCCGGGAGGGGGCAGAACGCCTGCTATAAGCTCTGAGGAGGCACGAGCTGGTGAGTCTGATGGAACAAATAAGCCTAATAAGGAATGCAGCTCACTGCAGGCGGCTAGGGCTGGCCCGGTGAATTTTTGCCACATTGCTCAGGCTGTTCTGATGCCTACCAGAGTATAAGAACCGTGATCTTGGAAGAACACACAGGGCCCTCCTCTCCCAAAGCATGGCCAACACAGCCCCACGCCCACGGAACTCAACTCCCAGTGCATCTTGTCTTGGTCTCCACATTGTGTGACCCTCTAGCGTTCTTTCATCATTGTGCAGACTGGGGTGTTGTTTTTATTATTACATGACTTTATTTTTTTTTAAAGATTTTATTTATTTATTTATTTGACAGAGAGAGAGGGAGAGAGAGAAAGAGAGAGCGTACAGGCAGGGGGAGCAGCAGGCACAGAGAGAGGGAGAATCAGGCTACCTGCTGAGCAGGAACCCCAGGACCCTGAGATCATGACCTGAGCTGAAGGCAGACACTTAGCCAACTGAGCCACCCAGACGTCCCTACATGCCTTTATTTTTAAAATCAGATTTATTTGGATAAAATTTACCTACAGCCAAGTTTACTGACTTTAAATTAAAAAAAAAATCAATGAATTTTGACAAATGTATACAGTTGTAAAATCATCATCACCCAAAAAGCTCTTTTGTGCCCTTTGTTGTCAATCCCCCTCCCCCCACCCGAACAACCACTTACCGGCTTCCTGAAACAATAGTTTCGATGAAGTTCTTGAACCTAGGTGAGGTTCAATGGGGTGAGGTTTGGAGCCAACGGCTAAGAAAGAATTCTTAAGACGTCTTTGGTGCAAAAAGGTGGTTTATTAGAGCACGGGGACAGGACCCGTGGGCAGAATGAGATGCTGCTGCGCCGGGCATGTTAGGAGTGGCTGGTTATATACCTAGGAGTTGGGTAGGTGAGGACAAAAGTGTGTTCAGAAGGGCTATCGGGGTAAAGAAGACTGTCAGGATATTGAAGGTGTGGTTACTATCAAGCCAAGGCCACTTTCCCTCGAATGAGGCACTAACATAATGACAATTGGGAGTCTCCTGGTGGAATGTCACATTCCTGCTATCAAGAGTCCTTGTTAGTGAGATTTGGGTTTAGAAGAAATTTAACTTTACTTATTTTTCCTTCTACCTCAGCCTCCTTCAGTTTTTATGGAGGGGAGGGTGACATTAGGGTTTGAGGAATTGAGTTATGTGCTTTTGGAAATTGGGCTATTGATAAGGTAACTTCTTTGTTGTAAATCTCAAGGACATTTGTAAACCAAGGGAGACTCCTGCCTAGCAGGATTGTGATCTCTGCAAGTTAACTATTTGTTTTCCTTCTAGGGTAGTCAGGGGTGCCTGAGGAATGTGACACATATTACGGAGGGGGGAGGGGGTGCAAGGTGCCAGGTTTTGCTTTGTCCTTAGCCAGCCTCCTGCTCCCTCATCAGTTTCACCTTTTTTAACAGTTTCATATAAATGGAATCCTACAGATGTAGTCCTCTGTAGCTAGCTTCTATCATTTGTATCATGCTTCTGAGACTCATCTGTTTTGATGTGTCTAGAAGTAATTCATGCTGTTTAATTGCTAATGAGTATTCCATTGTGCATGCATTACTACAGTTTGCTCGCTAGTTGATGGACGTTTGGGCCGTTTCCAGTGCTTGTGTGTTACGGATAAAACTTTTAGGAAAAACAAGTACAAGTCTTTGTGTGAACATGTTTCCATTTGTCCTCGGTAAGCATCCAGGCGTGGGACTGCGGGGTCAAGTGGAAAGTGCATGTTTATAAGAAGCTGTCAAGGGGCGCCTGGCTGGCTCACTTGGTAGAGCATGTGACTCTTGATCTTAGGGTCCTGAGTTTGAGTTTGAGCCCCATGTTGGGTGCAGAGATTACTTAAAACAAGAAAGAAGGAAATTGCCAAACTCTTTTCCAGAGCGGCCATTTTGTATTCGCTGCCAAATTGTATGAGGGTTCCAGTCTCTCCACAGCCATGTCAACACTTGGTGCTTCAGTCTTTTTTAATTTTAGCCACTTTAAATTGTATTTTTATTTTATTTTATTATCATTATTTTTTTAAGATTCTATTTATTTATTTGACAGGGAGAGAGAGAGCAACAGAGGGAATACAAGCAGGGGGAGAGGACATGGGAGAACCAGGCTTCCCACCGAGCAGGGAACTCAATGTGGATCTTGATCCTAGGACCTGGGGATCATGGCCTGAGCCGAAGGCAGATGCCCAACGACGGAGCCACCCAGGCAGCCCAGATTGCGTGGTTTTGTTGCTGTTATTGTTGTTTTAAATCACTCTTGTGGCGCCTGGCTGGCTCACTCGGTCAAGCATCTGCCTTTGGCTCAGGTCACTATCTCAGAGTCCTGGGATCGAACCCCACATTGGGCTCCCCTCTTCTCCCTCTGCCTGCCGCTCCTCCTACTTGTACTCTCTCTTTCTGTCAAATAAATAAATAAAATCTTAAAAAAACAAAATCACTCTTTCTACAGCAAGGAAAAGGAGTTGAAAGAGACAAAAACCCAGTTGGGGTGGCTTTTGCAGTAGTCCAGGTGGGAGGCTTTGAGAGCGTTAGCAAACAGCTGGCCTCCTTTCCCATCAGGAGACAGAGGGGCTGCAGGAAGGGGTAGTAAGGAAGAATTTATCCTAGAATGGCTTGAGCACATAGTGCACAGAGGAAACAGGGACTTGCTCTGGGTTGAACCGTGAGGGAGCTGCAGAGTCAGAAGGAAACACGCATCCTGCCAAAGATGGGCTCCTGACCCTGCTTTGAGGGCTGGGGACCCCACCTGTAAAGGGGGTCGTGGGCAAGGCAAAGATATCATTCTTGTGTCCTTGGCTGATAGGACGAAGCAAATTTTCACATGGAGGGAGTTCTAAGTAGTAGCTAGTTATCTTCTGAAATGATTCTGTGTTACAGTATCACTCAACTAATTCAGAATTAACTCACAGATTGTCTGATCTGCTGTCATCTGGGTGCACAGAGCCTCCCCTCTGGCTGCTCAGAGTTTAGTGAGTGAAGGGAGCCGACATTTGAACACTGTTTTCACAGGAGACATAGGAGACTGTTTCTTTGACACTATTTATCTATTTATCTGACCAATCTATTTATCTTTAGCCCCCTCCTGAGGGGTCCCACGATCACGAAAGGGTAGCCACACAGCCAACGTCAAGGCAACTCTGTCGAAAAGGTGAGCTCTTGGCCCACCTTTGCAAGGGCTAATGGATGTCGGTTCCATCTTCCCAGACTCCAGCAGGATCACTGCTAGGCCCTCGGGCCCTGAGTAGCTCTGGGGGTCTCCCAGGAGCCACGCAGGCCCGTGTGTTCACCCCCACTTCTGGGGGGTGCCAGCCTGAGATGAGGGCGGCCGCAAAGAGCACCCTGGAAAGATCGAGTGGTCATAAAAGTGCGCCAATCAGCTGTGCACCTCCTAGCTCACCAGATGAGTCAGGAGGCCAATTAGCTCCAAGTGTTCCCAAAGACAAAAATGGTCATTTACTGGGAGAGCACTAAGCGGAGCTTTGGCTAAAACCACTTTGCCTTCAACAGCAACTTTTTAATCCCTTTGTCTGGTGCATGAAATTGGTTCCCAGAATACAGGGGTTATTAATAACTGGGACCTTTTCCCAGTCTCCAGATCAATTGGCAGGAGCCTCTGACTACTTCCTTCTGGATGCTTCTATTATTTAGAGGTGGGAAGTGGCCTCTCCTTGAAACTGGTACAGTTTTTTTTTTTTTTTTTTTTTTAAACCTGGCTTGTGAGTTATACGGTAGCCCCCCAGCCCCACCCAGCAAACCGAACCCCCAGGGGGCTTGTCCCTCTCTCACCTTCCTCAGAGAGCACAGGGTGGCTTGCTTCTTCGCTTCCGGGGAGCTCTCCTGCTGTCTCAGGGAACTGCAGTGTGTCCCTCTCCTCCAGGCCGGCTCGTCACTGCTGTCAGCGATCCACGGAGCCGGCCTGATTTAGAATGAGGTCACTTTGAGGTGCTTCCTCTCCTTGTGGTTGGTGAAGGCCCCAAAGTCAGCTGCTGGGCAGGGGCTAAACAAGGCCCAGGTCTTAATTTGGGGCTACGTGGTTGGGTGGGAGAGGGGGTGGGTGGTTGGGTGGGACACGTATTTCTGTAGCTCCTGTGGCTGGGGCAGTGTCATAAATGCAGGATTTCCTCCAGAGCTCGCCTTCTGCTCTCCTTCACCCTTCCCTGGAGCTTCACCTGCCTGTGGCTCTACCAGGATCTCCCCTCAGGAAACAGCCCTTCTCTGATTCTCCTCCAAGTTCCACCCAGCCTGCCAGCCTGCTGCTTGTGTCTCCAGAGACCGTGCACTGGCTTCCTAAACCCAGCATGGTGCCGTGGGTTGGACAGGCCTGGGGTCCCCCTGCCCCATGCCCAGAGCTCACCTTTGAATAAATGAAAACAAACACACCTGCCTTGTGAGGATCAGAGATGGTGGGATCAAAGCACCTCCCAGACACAGTGCACAGAGGACACACCACATGTGGCTACCAAGAGCTGACTTCATCCCCCCGCCCCAGCAAAGGCGCTCACACCCCTCCCTTGCCTGTCTCTGGGAATGGCCTCAGTGCTCTTAGTCACTCAGACCAAATGACAAAGCAGTATTCGTGTGCGTCTTTCACCGGCCTGTTGAAATACGGTGGTAAAATAGACGTCACAGAACATTGATCATCTTCACCCGCCATCTTTAAGTGTAAAGTTCAGTGGCATTAAGTGCATGCACATGGTTGGGAAGCCATCTCCAAAACTCTTCCGTCCTCCCCAAATTAAAACCCTGTCTGCATTAAACAACACCTCCCCATTTCTCCCTCCCCTCAGTCCCTGGAAACAGCCTTCTTCTGAATCTTTGAAGCTGACTGTTCTAGGTGCTTTTTAGAAGTGGAATCAGATGGTATCTGTCCTCTTGGGTCTGTCATAATGTCCTCAAGCCTCACTCATGTTGTAACATATGTCAGAATTTCCTTCTGGATAATATTTAAGGTTGGCTAATACTCCACTGTAGGTATAGACCACATTTAAACAATCCACTCATTGGGCTATTTTCCAGAAAAGTTTTTGAAGGGGAAATTAATGCATAAACATACATCACAGAAGAGTGTTGAGTGAAATCATGTCGCATCCTGTCCTCTCAGTCCCCAGCCCTCCGTTTTTCCCTCAGCAGTGACCTTCCACTTCACCTTCCTGTCTGTGCCCATTGCCCAGACTCCGCTTCCTGGAAGCTGTCCTGCACACTCTGCCAGAGGGGATGTCCAAAGTCGAGCTCTCGCTGTCACTGCATGTGGCCTTCCAGGATGCCCACCAGCTGGTCCCAGCTGACCAATACAGTGTTCCCGACACCACGGCTGCTTTCTCTCCAAGATGCCTGAAGAGACCTTCTTCACCTCACCAGAGTTGGTACCAGTGCCTCCTTCCCTAGAAAGGTGTCTGGACGATTCCCACCATCCCAACAGGAATCCTCTCTTCCTCCTTGTGCTGCATCTCCACACAGGCCTGGGCACCAAGACTGGCCTGTGGTGTGTCCCTCAGCTTCTCACAGCGTCCGTCTCCTCAGAGCCTCAGGGAGAACGGTTCTTCCTCGCAGGCTTGCTGAGGTGACTCAATCAGTGTAAGGTAAACCCAGTTGGTGTTTAATAAATGTGGGTCCCTCCATGGGACCAAGACTGGCTGTTAGGTACCTGGGTTTGTGACGCTCAACCACCAGCACAACTAGACCCTGGTGTCCTTAATGCTCAAGGGTCTCTTTTTCAACACAACTGAAGGAAGGGAGGAGGGTGGCTTTGGGTGAGGAGGGCCAGTTCTTGCAGCAGGGAAGGGCAGGGAGGCATGAGGGCCTCAGTGGTGTCCCATCCTGGGTACTCCCCCAGGAGCTTCCAGAGAGGCGAAGGGTCCCTGGAACCGGGTCGAGGGGCAAGGTCACATGCTGAGGTCTGCCCAGAAGCTGCAGCCCACCAAGGCCCACTTTTGCTTCCACCCTCCTCTCTCCCAACTATCTCCTCCAACTCTTCCGGTGGGACCATGGGAAGCAATGCCAGAGGATGGGGTGTGAGCGCTCGTGAGTACACGTGACTGCAGTCCCTGATCCCCAGGGCCCCAGTGCAGAATGTTCAGATCCTCATGGCCTCCCTTCTACGTGGATGAGTTATTCTGGTGTTTACACTTAACAGCGCAACTAGAGAAGCCTCAGCACATAAAGGAAATCTGCTCCTTTACCATTCACCCATTCAGTAACAATGTTGTGGAACACCAAGTGTCAGGCACGGTCCCATGGGGCATCGCCTGCTGTGGGGCAGACCTACAACCCCTCCCGTTGCCATCCTCCCCTTTGCCTGGTGTCTCCTGTTTCTGAGTCTGGCCGCTCAGACTCCTTCAGCCACCAGCCCCCTCCCCCGGGGTCCAGATTCCAGCTTTCTCTACCTAATGATGCTAGTTCGCTTTTGTCTCTTGCTTTTTGCCTCCTACATTTTGTGGACATCTCTGATCATTCGCCACTTTCTTTTTTCTTTTTCTTTTTTTAAAGATTTTATTTATTTATTTGACAGAGAGAGATCACAAGTAGGCAGAGAGGCAGGCAGAGAGAGAGAGGAGGAAGCAGACTCCCTGCTGAGCAGAGAGCCCGATGTGGGACTCGATCCCCGGACCCTGAGATCATGACCTGAGCCGAAGGCAGCGGCTTAACCTACTGAGCCACCCAGGCGCCCCATTCGCCACTTTCTTTCCCGTTTCTTTGTCTTCTGGATTTATGCCTATTTCGATCCTGTCATTACCTCTTCGTGATGTTTCTGACAGGAAGCAGAGATAAATTCTGGTGTTGCAGCTGCCATAGCTGATTACAACTGCCTTCCAATTTAATCTTCACTTGGAATGTCTTCACAATGATTTACGGAGTTTGGATAATGTTCAGTTGTAAATTAGTATTTGTTTTCAGAAACTTGGACAATATAAAAGTATTCAGAACATAAAGATCAGTCATAATCCCAGAAATGCAGAAATAGCCACCCTTAACATTTTGCTGTATGTATGTGTATTCTTTAAAGCAAAAAATGTTACCTCTTTTCTGCTTTCTTGAATTTGATGCTGATACTTGGGGCCTGCTGGATCCCCGGAAGAAGGCTTTTATCACTGGAAGGCCCTTGGCAAGCCTTGCTTGGACATCCCAAAGGTTCAGTGTTACATTGGTGCCTCTCGCTGCCCTCCTCTCCCCAGTTCCCTTGGTCTGCAGTGCCCACTTCCACCCTCGATTCAAACCTTCAGTGCCCAGAGGCGGGGGATAAGGGAACATGGAGGGCCCTTCCCAGCCCTGTCATCCCCCGGGAATGTTCTGCCAGGAGAGAGCACTGGGAGAAAAGCACCTGACTGCATTCCACAGTCACCTGCCAGCTGCCCCTGGCTGTTGTCTGGCCGTTGGTGATCCCTCATGGGGGATTTTGGGATCCCTGGAGAGTCAGTGGTTGGGGGGAAGGTGCGTAGGGCTGTAAATGAGCAGCTCTTTAAGCCACCAAACCAAAATGACCCATGACCTGAGTCTTAGCATCTTAAGTTCTGGCTTCAGAGCTTAATGCCAAATATGGAAAATGTTTACACCGAAGGTCAAAGAAACACAAATGAGAACAACAATGAGATGCATCCTTCCACAAGCTCTCAATAAATGGCAGGTATTTCCAAAAAGAAAATGACCAGTGAGACAGGGAGTCATATACTGCTCTTGGGTGTGTACACTGGCAAAATGCTTTTGGAAAGTAATTTTCTAATAGTATTAAGAAGTTGAAAATGGTTATACTTTTTGATCTAGTACTTTTACTTATGGGACTTTAATGTAAAGAAAGAATTCTAAATGTAATAAAGTGTTCTGCACCAAAATATCGGTTGCAGCATTATTAGTGATTCAAAAATGGTAAGAATATAATCTAAATGCCCAACAGTATGGGAATACTTTCATGAATACTATTTGTGAAAAGGTTATTACAATATGACCGGGTGACTGTTATTGAAATAAATGAAAACAGATAAACCCAATACTTAAAAAATAGTTTGCCGATGGATATCAAGACAAAAGTAATATAATACTGAGATGGGGGAAAATACACTAACATTTTAATACCATACTATTTAATATTATCTTTTTAAAAAATATTATATTTTTTAAAAGTTTGTCTAATTTTTTTTAGTAATCTCTACACTCAGTGTGAGACTTGAACTTATGACCCCGAGATGGAGAGTCATCTGCTCTATCAACTGAGGCAGCCAGGTGTCCCAATACTAGTTATTTTTGAATGAAAGGGGACAGCAAGATTATGTTTTTTTCCTTTCTGTTTTTCTGTATTTTACAAATTATCTGTCATCCACTATTACTTTATAATTGGCAAAACAGCAGTAAACCTACCTTTTAAGGAAAAAATAAGCCAGCTGTACTTTACTTAAGTGCTACTGTATAATCAGATCAGAGATTTTATTTTATCTTATTTTTTTTAAAAGATGGTATTTATTTGAGACAGAGAGAGTGACAAAAGAGAGAGCATGAAGGGGACGGAGGTGTGGCAGGGAGAGAGGGAGAAGCAGACTCCCCACTGAGCAGGGAGCCCGACATGCGACTCGATCCCAGGACCCTCAGATCTTGACCTGAGTCAAAGGCAGATGCTTAACAGACTGATCCACCCAGGTGCCCCTAGATTTCTTTTAGAAATGGAATTAAACTGAGCTCATCTTGTGCAATTCTTTATTATTTTACTGATGAAGAAACGGAATTTAAAGAGGGCAATGGCTTTGCCCCAACCTTGCCTTCTGGGCCCTTGTTTATCCCCATCTCCATACTGCCTCAGAGAATGAGGGATGGGCTCACCAATGACTTCATAAGAGCTTGGTGAGCTGAAGAGGTGGCTGTCCCTGGGGAGTGATGGGCAGTGCACATCCTTGTGGATGGAGGTGGGGAGGTGGACTTCAGAAAATGCTGGTCATCTTCTCAACTAGGAGGCCCCTGAAGCCAGTCCCTCCCCACACACAGCTCAGGCCATCCGCTCTCCAGTAAGTGCACGTGCAATGGCCCTCTTTCTTCTTGCCGGTCTTCCTTCTGCTTCTGTCCCATCTCAGGGCAATTGATGAACTGGACTTCCTACTTGGAATGCTGTTCCCTGTTTTCCTCTACCTTCAAGATTCTGGCTGGTCTGTGAATTAAACTGCTATAAGACAGGTTGTTAACAGGAGAAAATAGAATTTAATTATATAGGTATAGGTAGTCTACATAAACAGAGATTCCAAAGACAAATGTCCAGCTTGACCATCTTTATGGGGTGAAGGTAGGAAATGGCAATCTGTTAGATTTTCCTGGTTTGTAGTCTGAATGTCTCTGATGACTTTTCTGAGTGGCCACACAGCAACTGGCATGAAGATTATCCATACATGAGCTGTCGTGGTGAGGTGACCCACAAGAGACCGCAAAATACAAAGCCCTCACAAGATCCAGGAAGTTCACTTCCAAAGTTAGCCTAAGAAAGATCTACCCACAATGGGGGTGCATCCCACATTCTGACCTGCCAAATTAGGGACCTCATTCAATTTTTCTACTATGCACATTAACAGCTTTAGCCAACTCTTGGGTCTCTCAGAGCCAAACTAATACCTAAAAGGAATGTGCTGTGTGGTTGGGTATCATGTGAGTTTTTTTTTTTTTTTTTAAAGATTTTATTTATTTATTTGACAGAGAGAGAGCATGAGGACAAGTAGGGGGAGGAACAGGCAGAGGGAGAGGGAGAAGCAGGCTTCCTGCTGAGTAGGGAGCCCAGTGTCAGACTCTATCCCAAGATGCTGGGATCATGGCCTGAGTCAAAGGCAGATGCTTAACAACTGAGCCACCCCGGCTGGTGTGATGTGTTTTTTTTTTTTTTTTAAATATTTATTTATTTATTTACAGAGTATCTGTTGCAAAGAAATTTTCTTGAGTTGGTGGGTTACTTAGTGTTAATCTAACCTATTCTGTGACCCACTTATCCTAACATGGGAGACTTGGGTTGAACGGTGAACACCCTTCCGTGGCTGACCCAAGTTCACCAATTCTGTGGCTTTGGCTTGCAAGATGTCCCTTCATAACAGCCTTTACCTCATGTGTACATTAACCCACAGCATAGTTTGACTAACCATACCTGGTCTGGTCAGAACTGTGAACTCACAGGTCTGTCTTGCCAGCTCGAAAACCAGGCTAATCGGACCTCTGGCTGCATTCTGCTCTATCATCTTGCTCTTTATGGCAAACAACACAACAGATAGAGACAAAGAAAAACAGTGACTATCTTTGGAAGGATAAGGAGCCATAAAGTGCAAAAAAATGCAGCCTTCACAGGATCCAGAAAGTCCACTCCCAAATTTAGCCTAAGAAACTTTAGCCGCAAGTGGGGTGTGAAACACATTTCTGTCCAGCCATATCTAGCCACAAATGGGGTGCAACCCAAATTTACAATGAAGGTTGAGATGATAATGGCCCCTTATGGACAAGGACCCCTATGACAAATTCCCGAGAGCTGGTACAGTTGTACAAAGAGAGTGAAGTGTGTTAAATAGATGACTACTGGATCCACAGCCTCTTCGGCTGTCTGCCTGATGCATGCCAGTACATGCATCCTCTGGTTGGCAGAGTCCAGAGAGAATATTCTCACTGGTCATAAAAAGTCACACTCTTAAGACACAGAACAAGGTGAAAGGAAAACCTAATCAGACCTATTGTTCTCCATCCTTTACGACAAATGACACAAAAGACAGAGACAAAAGAAAACAATGACCCTATTGGGAGGAAAAGGATCAATATGAAACAAGAAAACTCAAAGCAAATTTTTACCAAAATTGCTATACCCAAGGAACTAGTTTACAAATATCCCCCCCCCAATTCTATATTTAGAAAGAGAGAGGAAAAAGGGCTCTCATCATTTTCATTTTCATCAGACCCCACAGAAAGTGATCAAGGAGGCTGATGTGGTAAGAAATCTTATCTGCCAGCTTTTATCAGCTGTCTCAGTATCTCTAAGCTGCAGCCAAAGTGAACCTCAGAGTGAACAGTGCAGCACCTCAAAGTGAACAGTGTCCAGCCAGAGAAGTTCATCCTGCAGACTACGCCAACTGTTGGGGAGGAAAAACTTTTCTTTACCCTTCAAGATTCTTGCCAGTCTAAGAATTAAATTGACATGAGACAGATTAACAGAAGAAAATAAAATTTAATCATGTATGTACAGGGAATCCACATATTCCAAAGACAGTCAGGCAAAATGAAGTACATAGGTCATTTTGAATTAAGGAGATGGAGTAGGGGCCGGGGCCTCAAAGAGAAAGGAGGTAGTTTACCTATGGGAGAATGAAAAACTTAAGTGTAAACAAATATTTGCTGGGCCATCCAGAAACAATGGCACAAAAAGAAGACTCTGATCAGACAGGCATTGCTGTTTCCTCCCTGTCCACCACCATTAGTTCATATTATGTAGTTATCTATAGTGATAGCTCTTTTCCTGAGCAAGTCCTCGATCTAAGTCCTCCTGAGCAAGTCCTCGATCTTTTAGGCATTTAAGAGGAAGGTTAAATGTTCTTCCTGGGCCTTCTGTGTTTTTGTTTGTTTTTTGAAGACATATTTATTTGAGAGACAGAGAGCACTAATGAGAAGGGCAGAGGGAGAGGGAGAGAAAATCTGAAGTAGACTCCATGCTGAGCACTGAGCCCGACTGGGGGGCTCAATTTCATAACCCTGAGATCACGATCTGAGCTGAAACCAAAAGTTGGATGCTTATTGAAATGAATTACCCAGGTGCCCCCCCCAGACCTGTGTTTCTTGTTTTTGTTTTGTTTTGTTTTAAAATAATTAGCCTCAAATAGTCCACACGCCCAAGACACATTTTGGGGTGAAAAATTTTGCTCCCCTACATCTTTTGGTCTACACGCCTATTTCTGTTAACTCAGGCTCAGCCTTCAGATCTCAGTTCTAGCTCCCTTCTTCTAGGAAGTCTTCCCTGACCACCAGACCAGATTATGCTCTCTTTGTTCTTTTCCTCCATGGAGAGATCACCACTGTAATTAAATAACCATCCACCTATTGTGTGTTAATGTCTATCTCCTCCTCCAGACCACAGAACCCCATGGGATTATTTAGTCAACATCTCTGGCAACAAACTGTGCTGGCAGTACTCAGTTTGAGTACTCAATGTACATTAGATGAATAAATGAAAGTAATTGATTCTGCCAGCTCGACCCGAGGGCAGGGACTGTGGGCTCCTTTCCCTCTCTGCTCCCTGGGACTGCTAAAAACCATCTGCTCTCATGGCACTGGGGAAATAGCATAGCCTAATGCATTTATGTTAGCATTTGCTCAATAAGGATTTATTGAGAGGCTGCTACATGCCAGTATTCTAGGCTTTTGGAATTTACACAGGCAGTGAAACACACCATCAAAATCCCTGCCTTCATGAGATTACACTCTATACTAAGGGAGACATACTGAGCAAATAAACAGGAGACTATGTTTTAAGCTGGTGGTAGAGCCAAAAGGGATTTGGGGAGAAGTGGAGGTGAGCTGCGCTTTGAAGTGAAATGGTTGGGAAAGGCCTTCATGAGAAGGTGACTTGTTGAGCAAAGACGTGCATGTGGTAATAGAGCAAGCTATGTGGCAATCTGGTGCAGGAGCACACCAGACTAAATACAGGCTGCCAAGGCCAATGTGAATCACTCTTTGTGTCAATATGCCCCAAATGTTGTATGGGACACATGTTAAAAATTATTCATTATCTGAAATTCCAATATTTATATTGAATTATTTCATTTGTTAAAGTAAGAGTATATTATTGCAATTTGAGAAGCATTGCATACTTTTTTAAAGGTTTTATTTATTTGAGAGGAAGAGAGAGTGTGCACAAGTGGTGGGGAGGGGCAGAGGGAGAGGGAGAAACAGAGTCCCCACTAAGCAGGGAGCCTGATGGTGGTGCTCGATCCCAGGACCCTGAGATTATGATGTGAGCAGAAGGCAGACGCTTAACCGACTGAGCTGCCCATGGAGTGCTCCCCCACCCTTTTTTTAAGATTTTGGAGCACATAAAATTTTAAGATAAATAAATATGAGGCATTCTTCAAGGAATCTTTATGCCCAAATACAAAGGTAAAGCTAATAATCTACACCCAACCTAATGCCCTCTGAGGTAACCATTACTAATTTCCTGACCACACAGCCCTCTTCCTCATCATCTTTTGCATGTATACACATTTGTTTTAGCTTCCTAGCACTGTTGTCAAAAACCTTCCACAGACTGGGCAGCTTAAACAACAGAACTTTCTTCCCTCACAGCTCTGCAGCCTGGAGGTCCCAGATCAAGGGGTCAGCAGGACCATGCTCTCTCTCTGAAGACTCTTGGGGAGGTCCTTTCTTGGCCTCTTGTAGCCTCTGAGAGCCCCAGGCATTTTTTGGTTTATGGCAGCATAACTTCTATCTGATTCCATCTTCAGGTCTTATTCTTGCTTTTCCAAATTTCCCTCTTCTTAAAAGGGCACTGGTCATTGGATTGGGGCCCATCCTAATTCAGGATGACTTCATCTTAATTACATCTGAAAAAACCCTATCTCCAAATAAGGTCACACTCACAAGTACTAGGAACAAGGACTTCAACATATCTTTTGGGGGACACAATTCACACAGAACACTTAGCTTCAAGGACTCCAAACCATCCCTGGTTGTTGACTTTTCTGGTGGTGGTGGTTTATAAGGCCCCAAGTTGTAGGGTCCCCACTTACCTCTATGACCCCATTCCTGCAATCTTTTTCTCTACTTTGCTCCTCTCCAGCCACACAGACTCTGTGGTTATATCTCGTTCCTCATTCTTATTGTCACTTAGTTTTACATGTGCTCTTGATATAACTTTGGAATGTTAGTGAGGTCTGGAGCTGACGGCCAAGAAAAAATTCTTGAGATGTCTTTGGTGTGAAGAGGTGATTTTATTAAAGTATAGGGACAGGACCCGTGAGCAGAAAGAGCTGCTGCTCCAAGACTGGGAGGAGCAACTGATATACTCCATATACCTTGGGGTTGGGAGAAATAAAGATAGTGAAGTTCCAAAAGGACTTTTGTATGCTAAAGAACACTCAGGATCCTGGAGGAATGTTATAATCTGCCTATATCAAGTATTTGTCGATGGGCTGCAGGTTATAAGGACATATAATTTTGTGTACATTTCCTTCTGCCATTGTTTCCCATATCACTCTTTTTTTCCTTAATTGGGCTCAAAAAAAGTTAACCTATTTTATTGGTCTTTTCAAAGTTTTCGTTTGGATTTATTGATCACTGCTTTCTTCCTTCTCCTCCCCTCCTCTTCCTCCTCTGGCTTGTTTTCTATTCTATTAGTCTCAACCTATTATTTATTAATCCTTTCTTCCTTCTTTCATTCTTTTTTAAAAAAATTTATTTAAAAAAAGATTTTATTTATTTGATGGACAGAGAGGGAACACAAACAGGTGGAGTGGGAGAGGGAGAAGCAGGCTTCCCATGGAGCAGGGAGCCTGATGTGGGGCTCGATCTCAGGACCCTGGGATCATGACCTGAGCCAAAGGCAGATGCTTAATGACTGAGCCACCAAGGCACCCCCCTTTTTAAGTTTCTTAGTATGATAGTTATTTTTTTTTTTAAGATTTCATTTATTTGAGAGAGAGAATGACAGAGAGAGCATGAGAGGGGGGAGGATCAGAGGGAGAAGCAGGCTCCCCTCTGAGCAGGGAGCCTGATGTGGGACTTGATCCTGGGACCCATGACCTGAGCTGAAGGCAGACTCAACCAACTGAGCCACCCAGGCGCACTTAATATGACAGTTATCGTCTATGTGGTCTTTCTTCTTTGTTGTTTTCTTTAGCAATGAAATAACTTAAACTTGTTTATTTTGGTCACCTCTCCTTTTGATGCATCCTACAGAGTTTGGTATAAGGTATTCTCCTTTCATATTACTTACAAGATAATTTATAATTCCAGAGCGGTATTGCAGAGAAGAGAAAAAACTCCTCTTAGGTTCAGTAGGTGGGGCCAATAAATCAAAATGATAAAGGACAGAGTAACAGGAGAAAAAAAAAAAAACCCAGATTTAATTATATATCTACACACAGAAGTCCACAAGGAAATGTGACTCAAGAAAGCAGTTATAACTGGGGCTTACATACCATCTTTACAAAGGGTGATAAAGTGTTAAGGAGAGTCTAAACAAACAAAAAGGGGTTTGGGGCTTCTGAGGATAAGTGCTTATGGGGAAGTCCTTAGGCAGTGTGTGGTAGATAAGGGCTGTTCACTAAGGTTTGTTATGCAGATAAGAGTAATTTCAGATGATAAGACTTGCCTCTTATCTCAGGAGTAGTTCTCTTCCTGCTATAGGACAGGAACACCTTTACAAATGGAAATTTATACCCTGCTGTCACACAGAAAAATGAAGGGCAGGGAACAATTTGTCTTCAGCTCAGAACAATCCTTATGCCAAAGTGGCATATTTTGGAGTGACAACTCGGATCCCTTTCATCTCCTCTGAGCTCATAATTATTGGGGAGTGTATTTTTTTATTTTATTTTATTTTATTATTTTATTTTTTTTTTTTTTTCATGACAGAGAGAGAGAGAGATATGGGGGAGAGGGAGAGAGAGAGAATCACCAGCAGACTCCCCACTGAGCGTGAAGCCCAATGCAGGGCTCCATCCCATAACCCTGAGATCATGACCAGAGGTGAAATCAAGAGATGGCTGCCCAACCGACTGAGCCACCTAGACACCCCTGGGGAATATATTTCTTAATTTCCAACTAGTCAAAATTTTGTTTGTTTGTTGTTGATTTATAGCACACGTGGTTGGGGAGGGAGGAGCAAAGGGAGAGGAAGAGAGAATCTCAAGCAGACTACAGGCTACGCATGGAGCCCCACATGGGGCCTGATCCCACGACCATGAGATCATGACTTGAGCTAAGCTGAGAGTCGGATGGCCAACTGACTGAGACACCCACGTACCCCCTGCTTACTTTCTATTATTTTTACCATGTTGGAGTATGATCAGAAAAATAAGGCTGCTACTTTTTTGAATTTCTTCTTAATTCACTTTTTTTTTTTTTGCCAAAGACATGATCAATTTTTCTAAGTGCTCCGTGAACATAAAAAATTTTCTATTTAAGGGATGTTTATCTATCTATTAAATTGTATACAAATTATATTATCTACTTTCTTTTTTAAATTTGAAAGAGAGAGATTTTATTTTATTTTATTTTATTTGAAAGAGAGAGAGAGATCACAAGTAGGCAGAGAGAGAGGGGGAAGCAGGCTCCCTGCTGAGCAGAGAGCCCAATGCGGGGCTGGATCCCAGGACCCTGAGACCATGACCTGAGCAGAAGGCAGAGGCTTAACCCACTGAGCCACCCAGGTGCCCCAATCATCTACTTTCTTTACATGATTCATTAATTTTTATCTTTTAGGCATATTTTCAGCTCTTAAGTTGCTTAGTGCATACAAGTTTATAACTATTGTATCATCTTCATTAATTGTGCCTTTTATCATTACAGAATATCCTCTATCTAGGTTGATAGACCTTATCTTAATTTTTTACCTTTTTGCTAATTTTGCTTTGTTTGCTTGTAACTGCTGTTTGCTTAATTTCAACCTTTATCTATCACTGTTTCATCAGCATATCATCAGCATATAGCTAGTTTTTTTCCTTAGATTTTTCAAGATTATTTATTTATTTGACAGAGAGAAACAGAGAGAGAGAACAAGTAGGGGGAGCAGGAGAGGGAGAAGCAGGCTCTCTGCTGAGCAGGGAGCCTGATGTGGGTTGTGATCCCAGGACCCTGGGACCATAACCCAAGCGGAAGGTAGATGCTTAACCAATTGAGCCATTCAGGCACCCCTAACTCTGTCTTTATTTGGGAGAATTAGTCTGCTTCTTTTTTATGCTCCAGATTTTATTAAAGTGCTATTTATTATTCCTTTTTAAAAATTTATTTATTTTCAAGATTTTTATTTATTTATTTGAGAAAGTGAGTGAGAGGGAGCACAAGTGGGGAACAGCAGGGAGAAGCAGAGGGAAAGGGAGAAACAGACACCCTGCTTAGCAGTGAGCAGGGAACTAGATATGGGGCTTGATCTTGTGCCTCCTGGATCATGACCTGAGCTGAAGGCAGACGCTGAACTGACTGAGCGACCCAGGCACCCCTATTGTTCCATCCGCAACCCACCCCCCTGCCTTTTAATTGGTGAGTTCTGTGTACTTTTTAAAGTTCTACGTCTACTGGGACACCTGGTGGCTCAGGTGGTTAAGTATCTGCCTTTGGCTCAGGTCATGATCCCAGGTACCTGGGATCCAGCCCCACATCGGGCTCCCTGCTCAGTGTGAAGTCTGCTTCTCCATCTGTCTGCTGCTCCCCCTGCTTGTGCTCACTCTCTCTCTGACATATAAATAAAATCTTAAAAAAAAAAAATGAAGTTCTACTGCTGATTAGCATTCACATTTCTGAAAACTATATTCACCTCTGAAATTTACCTTCTTTATAGCTCTACTCTCTCCCAAAAGAACTTGTGTAATGTTTTTCAAACACCGTATTTCAACCCACTTACGGGTTGTAAAAGTAGTAAAAGTAAAAGTAGTGATTGAGATAGGGAAACTGGGGTGCCTGGCTGGCTCTGTTGGTGGAATTTGTAACTCTCAATTTCAGAGCCGTGAGTTTGAGCCCCACATTGGGTATAGAGATTACTTAAAAATAAAATCTTAAAAAAAAAAAAAGAGAGAATCTGAAGGGACCCCATGAAGAGCTGCCTTTTCTCTCCCTTTCCTACTTCTAAATTTTTTTAAAAAAGATTTTATTTATTTACTTGAGAGAGAGAGAGTGAGAGAGAACATGAGAGGAGAGAGAGTCAGAGGGAGAAGCAGACTCTCTGCTAAGCAGGGAGCCTGATGAGGGGCTCTATCCCGGGACCGCAGAACCATGACCTGACCTGAGGGAAGACGCTTAATTGACTGAGCCACTCAGGTGCCCCCTCTATTTCTATTCTTGCTAGGACTCCTACCCTATATACACACCTTACAGTATGTCCTCCTTGTAAAGGTCAAGAAATCAATGCTTTTTTTCTTAATGTAGGCTCCATGCCCAGCATGGAGCCCAACACGGGTCTTGAACTCAAGATCCTGAGATCAGGACCTGAGCTGAGGTCAAGAGTCAGACACTTAGTCGACTGAGCCACCCAGGCACCCCAGGGTTAACAGTTTCTTTGGAGTCTTCTGGTCCAACAGATAATATCTAAGGAATGACTAGGTGGGGTTGTCCTGAACATTTTCCAGGACCACTGACTCACTGAGACCCCTGGCTCCAGGACCAGTGACACAGAGGACACCTAAATACATCTTTGTTCCTGGTTGCCTGAGAAGACACATCCATCACATGAATAGGACCACAATCCTCAATAAAAACCCCAGGAGCTAGGCAAAGACAAGACTCACTTCTTTCCTTCCCGAGTCTCCTGGACACTCTGTCTATATTTACACACTCTCTCTATATCTTCAATAAAGTCTATTCTCCCTTCTTTCTGGCTTGAGCTTGATTTCTATCCTGCTAGACAGTCTGAGTCATGATCACTTTTAAAGGAAAAAAAACCACTATAATAGAAAAATATCAGAGAGCATTAACCACAGTAAGAAACCTTAAAAAAAAAAAACTGTGCCTTTGATTACATGTGTGGTGTGTGTGTGCGTGCACTTGATCAGGATATAAAGTGCATTTGTTCAGTGAGTCCCAGTCAAAATAAGTTTGAAATCTACTAATGTAATTTATAAAAAAAATTCAAATAATTTTTATTTTAAAATTTTTATTTTATTTTATTATTTATTTATTTTTAAATTTTATTTAAATCTACTGATGTAATTTTTAAAATTTTTTATTTATTTGTCAAAGAGAAAGAGTGAGTGCAAGCAGGGGGAGCGACAGCCAAGGGGAGAAGGTGGTTCCCTGATGAGCAAGGAGCCCAACGAGGGACTCGATCTCAGAATCCAAGCATTATGACCTGAGCAGAAGGCAGATGCTTAACCAATTGAGCCACCCAGACGTCCCAAAATCACCCATTTATTTATTTTTTATTTTAAAAGATTTTATTTATTTGACAGAGAGAGATAGTGAGAGTAGGAACACAGGTAAGTGGAGTGTGAGAGGGAGAAGCAGGCTTCTTGCTGAGCAGGGAGCCTGATGTGGGACTCGATCGCAGGAGCCTGAGATCATGACCTGAGCCAAAGCCAGATGGCCTAATGACTGAGCCACCCAGGCCCCCCCCAAAATCTACTCGTTTAAATGTACTTGTGTTACTCATAAGGTGAGAAAAGATAAAGTGAGGCCTAGTCTGTTTAATGAAACTCATGAACATGGAATTATTTTTTCTTCTCTTAAAACTAATTTTCACTTAAAAAAAGAAAAAAGAGAGAGAGCTGAACTTTGAGAGAAATTTAGAGCAGTGATTCCCAGACTTCGGTATGCATCAGAATTATCTGGAGAGCTTTTTAAAATCACAGATTCCTGGGCCCCACCCAGAGATTCTGATTAGGAGTTCAGGCTGGAGGCTCATGAATCTGCATTTCCAGCAAGCTCCCTGGTGATGCTGCTGGTGGCATGAGGGCCGTAATTAGTAGCACTGATCTAGAACAGTGATTCTCAGACTTGAGCATGCATCAAAATCACCTGGAGGGTTTGATAAAACAGTGCCTGGCCTATCTCCAGTTTCTGCTTTAGTAGGTCTGGAGTGGAGGCTCGGTGCTCGCTTCGGCAGCACATATACTAAAATTGGAGTGGAGGCTCGGAGTTTGCAATATTAAAGGCTACAAAATGAAAACAAAACAAAACAAAACAAAACTAAAAAAACCCCTTTCTCTTCATCCTCAACCCTCAGCAAACTTCCCTGTGGAAAACACAAGTTTCTCATGTATGGCTTTATAAATAGCCTTATCGTTTTTACAGATGGGATCATAGTATTGAAATTATTCTAAACATTTTTTTTTTTTAAAGGTTTATTTACTTGAGAGATAGAGGGAGCATGAACAGGGCAGAGGGAGAGGGAGAAGCAGACACCCCATTGAGCAGGGAGCCTGACATGGGGCTCAATCCAAGGCCCTGGGGATCACAACCTGAGCCAAAGGCAGGCGCCCAACTGACTGAGTTACCCAGATGCCCCCTAAACATTGCTTTTTTTTTTTTAAGTGTAGTGAGGAGATCTTCTGATAGAAGCACATGTAACCAACTTTGATCTTTCATAGCTGTATAGTATTCCACTAGAATACTATGTACAGTATGGACACAGAATAATTAACCCATCTCTATATTGTAGACATTCAGGTTCCATTCTTTTATTTTTACTTTTTTAAAGATTTTATTTATTTACTTATTTGACAGAGAGAGATCACAAGTAGGCAGAGAGGCAGGCAGAGAGAGAAGGAAGCAGGCTCCCCGCTGAGCAGAGAGCTGGATTCAGGGCTTGATCCCATGATCCTGGGATCATGACCTGAGCCGAAGGCAGAGGCTTTAACACACTGAACCACCCAGGCACTCCTCCCTTCTTTTTTTTAACTGTAAGAAACAAAGCTTATTAAAAACTGATGAGCAAAATCTCAATACAAAAATGAGTAAACAGCACAGACAAGGAAAGACAGCCCTAAATGTAGAAAAAGATTTATTATTATTATTTATTGTTATATTTATTATTTATTATTATATTTATAATTATATAGTAATTGTAATAATTATATTTATTTATTACATTTATTAATACAATATAAATGAAAACTACAATAAGATGCCAATATCACTTTTCACTTATCAGATGGACAAAAATACAAATGTCTTTGTTATTAAGACTGTGAAGAAATAGGCACTCTTATATTGTTAATGTAAGGGGTACAAAACACTGCAACAATTTGGAGTCAATCTGGCTGACAACATTTCATATGCCTTTACTTCTTGATTTAGCAATACCATTTCCAGGCACTTACCCTGAAGGCTTACCCCCACAAATAGATAGCAACCTGTGCACAGAATTATTCATATGGCACAACTGAATAGCAAAAGATCAGTTCAAATTCCATTAGGGGACAGATTGAGTAAAATGTGGTACATCCAACCTGCTGCAATAATTTGTTAATTTTGTTGATACTTCTATGTTGGTCATATTGTTTTTCACAAAATGATAGCTTGTCTCTTTATTTCCAATCCTTATATTGCTTATTTCTTTTCATCTTCTTATACCATTGTCCAGCACCTCTAGTATTTTATTTTACTATTACTAAAGATTTATTTGAGCGAGCAAGAGAGAAAATGCAGGGGGAAGGGGCAAAGGGAGACAGAGAATCTTAACAAGACTCCCTGCTGAGTGCCGAGCCTAATGTGGGGCTTGATCCCATGACTCCAAGATGATGACCTGAGCCAAAATCATTTTTATTTCCTTTTAAAATATATATAAATAGATTTATGTATTTGACAGAGAGAGAGGGAACACAAGCAGGGGGAGTGGAAGAGGGAGAAGCAAGCTTCCCACTGAGCAGGGAGCTTGGTGTGGGTCTCGATCCCAGGACTCTGTGAGCATGACCTGAGCTGAAGGCAGAACTTGATTGAGCCACCCAGGTGCCCCTGGTTTTGTTTTTTGTTTTTAAATTATAGACATTTTAGTGTGTGTGGTATCTATCTATCTATCTATCTATCTATCTATCTACCTATTTTAAAAATTAATTTGGCAGAAAGAGAGAGAGAGCCCAAGTAGGAGGAGTGGCACGCAGAGAGAGAGGGAGAGCTTTGGAAGGGAGCCTGATGTGGGGCTCCACCCTAGGGTCCTGGGGTCATGAACTGAGCCAAGGGCAGACACTTAACGGACTGAACCACCCAAGGTGCCCCTCTCAATGTGGTTTTGATTTCCATTTCCCCAGTAACTACTGATATTAAGTATCTTTTCATGGGCTCACTGGCTATCTGCATATTTTTTTGGAGAAATGTCTCTTCAGATCCTTTGCCCATTTTTAAATTAGGTTACTTGTTTTTTTTATTATTGAGTCCTAAGAGTTCTTTAAATATTCTGGAGACTAGACATTTATCAGATGTAGGATTTACAAATATTTTCTTCCATTTCTTAGGTTATTTTTTCCTTTTTTTAAAAAAAGATTTACTTATTTGAGAGAGAGAAAGAGTATGAGAGGAGGGTCAGAGGGAGAAGCAGACTCTCTGCTGAGCAGGGAGCCTGATGTGGGACTCAATCCTGAGACTCTAGGATTATGACCTAAGCAGAAGGCAGTTGCTTAACCAACTGAGCCACCCAGTTGCTCTTTTTCCCTTTCTTACTAGTGTCCTATGAAGCACAAAAATTTTAACATTTTAATTAAATTCAATTTATCCTTTTTTTTTTTCTTTAGTTGCCTGTTTTTGGTGTCATATCTAAGAAACCAATGCCTAATCTAAGGATAAGGACATTTAAGGTTTCTTTTGTCTTTTTTTTTTTTTTTAAAGATTTTATTTATTTGACAGAGAGAGATAGTGAGAGAGGGAACACAAGCAGGAAGAATGGGAGAGGGAGAAGCAGGCTTCCTGCCAAGTTGATAGCCTAATGTGGGGCTCAATCCCAGGACTCTGGGATCATGACCTGAGCTGAGGGCAGAACTTAAGGACTGAGCCACCCAGGCACCCCATCTTATGTTTTCTTTTCCTTTTTTTTTTTTTTTTAAAGATTTTATTTATTTATTTGACAGAGAGAGAGAGATCACAAGTAGGCAGAGAAGCAGGCAAAGAGGGAGAGAGGAGGAAGCAGGCTCCCTGCTGAGCAGAGAGCCCGATGTGGGGCTCGATCCCAGAACCCTGAGATCATGACCTGAGCTGAAGGCAGAGGCTTAACCCACTGAGCCACCCAGGCACCCCCCATCTTGTTTTCTTTGTAGAGTTTTACAGTTGAGATCTTACATGTAGGTCTTTGATCTATTTAGAGTCCTTTTTTTTTTTCCTTACGAGCAGTTTTAGATTCACATCATTTTTTATATACAGAGTGGAGAAAGGGTCCAACTTCATTCTTTTATACATAGCTGTCCAATTGTTCCACTACCATTTGTTTAAAAGACTAATTATTCCTTCCTCATTGAATTATTGTGGCTCCTTGTTGAAAATCAATTGATTTTCAACAGGGGGTTTATTTCTTGATTCTTTTTTTTAAAATTTTATTTATTTTATTAATTTGAGAAATCACAAGTAGACGGAGAGGCAGGCAAAGAGAGAGAGGAGGAAGCAGGCTCCTCCCTGAGCAAAGGCCAATGTGGGGCTCGATCCCAAGACCCTGGGAACATGACCTGAGCTGAAGGCAGAGGCTTTTAACCCACTGGGCCATCCAGGTGCCCCTATTTCTTGATTCTTAATTGTATTCCACTGGTCTCTCCTTAGCCAGTACCACACTATTTTTTTTTTTTTTTTTTTTTTTAAGATTTTATTTGTTTGACAGAGAGAGAGAAACAGCAAGAGAGGGAATACAAGCAGGGGAATGGGAGAGGGATAAGCAGGCTTCCAGCCGAGCAGGGAGCTCAATGCGGGGCTTGATTCCAGGACCCTGGGATCATGACCCAAGCTGAAGGTAGACACTTAACAACTGAGCCACCGAAGTGCCCCAGTACCACACTATTTTGATTATTGTAGCTTTGTAGTGAGTTTCAAAAATCAGAAACTGTCAGTCCTTCAACTTTGTTCTTTTTTTCCAAGATTGTTTTGGCTTCTCTTGGTCCTGTTTTGACTTCTCTTGGTCCTTTGCACTCCCAGAGGAATTGTAGGATCACTGTGTTTGTTTCTACAAAGGTGGCAGTTGAGGTTTTGATAGGGACTGCACTGAATCTGTAGATCATTTTGGAGAGGTTTTTTTTTTTTTAATTTTATTTTTTCAGTGTTCCAAGATTCACTGTTTATGCATCACACCCAGTGCTCCATACAATACATGCCCTCCATAATACCCACCAGCAGGCTCACCCAACCCCCCACCCCTCTCCCCTCTGAAACCCTCAGTTTGTTTCTCAGTCTACAGTCCCTCATGGTTTGTCTCCCCCTCCAGCTTCCCCCAATTCACTTTTCCTTTCCTTGGAGAGCTTTCTCCCCAAGATTTATTTATTTACTTGAGAGAGAGAGAGAGTGTGTGTGAGTAGGGGGAGGGGGAGAGGGAGAGAGAATCCTTCAAGCAGACTCCCCCCTGAGTGTGGAGCCCAAAACAGGGCTTGATCCCTGGCCCCGAGATCATAACCTGAGCTGAAACCAAGAGCCATCTCTTACTCAACTGACTAAGCCACCCAGGTGCCCCGAAGAGTATGTTAACAATATTAAAACTTCTGGTCCACTTATTTAGGTTTTCCTTAATTTCTTTCTACAATGTTTGGTATTAGTCTTCTATTTCTTTGGTTAAATCTATTCCTAAATATTTTACTTTTTTTTTCCAATATTTTATTGTGGTGCCTGGGTGGCTCAGTGGGTTAAGCCTCTGCCTTTGGCTCAGGTCATGATCTCAGGGTTCTGGGATCAAGCCCTGCACTGGGCTCTCTGCTCCCCGTACCGCCCCCCCCCCCCTCTGCCTACTTGTGATCTCTCTGTCAAATAAATAAATAAAATCTTTTAAAAAGTACATGTATTTTATTTATCTGAGAGAGAGAGAGGGAGAAAGAGAGCGAGCGCGAGCACGCGCAAGCAGCCGGAGCGGTAGAAAGAGGGAGAAGCAGCCTGCTTGCTCCGTAGGGAGCCCGATGTGGGACTCGATCATAGGACTCTGGGATCATGACCTGAGCCAAAGGCAGATGCTTAAACCACTGAACCACCCATGTGCCCCTTTAAGTATTTTATTCTTGATGCTATTAGAAGTTGAATTGTTTTAACTTCATTTTCAGAATAAATGTCTTTTTACTGCATTGGGAGCAACTGGAATTCTCTGTGGTAGCTGTTGTTTTACTTCGTAACACTGTGCCCACAGTGCTTTGTGTGGGCAGGTGTCCAAAGTCTGGACCTCTCATGGGACACATGTGTGAACTCTTTTTTTGAGTGTCACCCTTGTGTAGGAGCCATGCTAATCTTCTGTTTTGTTCCAAGTTTAGTATCTGTGTTGCCAAAGCAAGCACCGTGTGAGCTCTCAGGAGGCCCCCACAGATCTGCACAGACCACAGTTCCCCTTGGTACAGGATATCAATCTCCAGTTCCAGGATTCCAGCTTTGCCACTGACTGCCCACTGGCACATTTGCTAGCCTCCTTCTGGATTTTCTTTCTTGCAGTATGCATCCTCTTTTTCGGGGGGAGGGGGAGGGGTTGTTCAAGAGAGATAGCTCAAATATAGCTAGCTCCCACTGTGTTTACTTGACAGGCAGGGGCTTACTTTCCAGACTTTTTAAAAAAGATTTTCTTTATTTGTTAGAGCGAGAGACCACAAGCAGGGTGAGTGGCAGGCAGAGGGAAAAGCAGGCTCCCTGCTGAGCAAGGAGCCTCATGTGGAACTCCAACCCAGGAGCCTGGGATCAGGACCCAAGACAAAGGCAGATGCTTAACCGACGGAGCCAGCCAGGCGTTCCTCCTTTCCAGATACTGTGACTTACTATCAAGATATAGCGATTAAGATGTGCATTAAGGGGGCGCCTGGGTGGCTCAGTGGGTTAGAGCCTCTGCCTTCGGCTCGGGTCGTGGTCTCAGGGTCCTGGGATCGAGTCCCGCATCGGGCTCTCTGCTCTGCGGGGAGCCTGCTTCCTCCTCTCTCTCTCTCTCTGCCTGCCTCTCTGTCTACTGGTGATCTCTGTCTGTCAAATAGATAAATAAAAAAATAAAATCTTAAAAAAAAAAAAAAGATGTGCATTAAGGCACAGGGATGAAAAAATAACCTGACAGAACCAAAAGAGAATCTAAAATATATGTCAAAAGTGCCATTACCCACCTTTGGGAAAAGGATGGCATTTTCAGTAACAGGTTTTAAAACAACTGGTTGTCAGTTTGGAAAAAATTCACTACCTACCTCACACCACAACCAAAAAGTAAATTCTCTATGTATAGAAGCCCTAAAGGTTGTAAAAAACCTATACCTAAAAAAACCTAGACGGGGACGCCTGGGTGGCTCAGTTGGTTAAGCAGCTGCCTTCCGCTCAGGTCATGATCCCAGGGTCCTGGGATCGAGTCCCACATCGGGCTCCTTGCTCGGCAGGGAGCCTGCTTCTCCCTCTGCCTCTGCCTGCCTCTCTGTCTGCCTGTGCTCGCTCACTCTCTCTCCCTCTGTCTCTGACAAATAAATAAATAAAATTAAAAAAAAAAACCCCAAAACCTAGATGAACTACAAGAGAATATCCTTATTACCTTGGAGTGGGGACATATTTTCTTTTTTAGGAAGAAATAATAAGCATTCATCAATGAAAAAAAGATTGATAAACCTGATCATAAAAAGACATCATAACATGGGTTGCCTGGGTGGCTCTGTCAGTTAAGCATCTCCCTTCAGCTCAGGTCATGATCCTAGGGTCCTGGGATAGAGCCCTGCATCAGGCTCCTTGCTCAATGGGGGAGTCTGCTTTTCCCTCTGTCTGCTGCTCCCCCTTATTGTGTTCTTTCTCTCTCTCTGACAAATAAATAAGATCTTAAAAAAAAAAAAAAAAAAAAAGACACCGTAACAGAAAGGTAAAAAATCAAATTCCAAATGGGGAGAAGATATTGGTTGCATATAGCTATGAAAGATTTATATCCTGACTATAGAAGAATTTCCTAAAAATCAATAATAAAAAAATAAAGCGTTTATCTGAAATGTGACCCAGGGAGAAAAGGAGATCCAAATTGCCAGTGAAAACATGGAAAGACACCCAGTCGCATGAGGAATCAGGAAAACAAATTAAGACCATAAGGAAATATCACTTTAGACTCTTAAAAATTAGTAAAAAATTAAAACTCTGAAAATATATAGTGCTAGTACTAGACACTCTCATATTCTAATAGTTATTTCTGAGATCTTTTTGTCAAGCTGAAGGTATGCATGTGCCAAGACCTCATAAATGTCACTAAGAAACTTACACATACAAGAATCAATAGTTTTATAAAAATGTTTATACAGCGGGGCACCTGGGTGGTTCAGTTGGTTAATCGTCTGCCTTTGGCTTGGGTCATGATCCAAGGGTCCTCGGATTGAGCCCTGCATCGAGCTCCCTGCCCAGCGGGGAGCCTACTTCTCCCTCTCCATCTGCTTGTTTTGCCACTGTGCTCTCTCTCTCTCTCTGTCAAATAAATAAATAAAATCTTTTTTATTTTTTTTATTTTTATTTTTTTAAAAGATTTTATTTATTTATTTCACAGACAGAGATCACAAGTAGACAGAGGCAGGCAGAGAGAGAGGAGGAAGCAGGCTCCCCGGCTGAGCAGAGAGCCTGATGCGGGGCTCGATCCCAGGACCCTGGGATCATGACCTAAGCCGAAGGCAGAGGCTTTAACCCACTGAGCCACTCAGGCGCCCCAATAAATAAAATCTTTTTTTTTTTTTTTAAAGATTTTATTTATTTATTTGACAGAGAGAGATCACGAGTAGGCAGAGAGGCAGGCAGAGAGAGAGATAGGAGGAAGCAGGCTCCTGCTGAGCAGAGAGCCTGATGCGGGGCTCGATCCCAGGACCCCGAGATCATGACCTGAGCCGAAGGCAGCGGCTTAACCCACTGAGCCACCCAGGCGCCCCCAATAAATAAAATCTTTAAAAAATGTTTATATAGATCAAAAAAATCCCAGCAAACAAATCAAAACCCTGGAAACTCACTAGATGTCCATTAATAGGAGATTAGATAAATGTCAAAACATTTATATAGTGGAATACCACAGAGTAGTTAAAAATAAGTTAACACTCCAGCTATCTTCTTTCCATAGGACGTATCCCGAAAGCATAGTATTGAGATAGAAAGGGGGAGGGTGTGAGTTGTAGAAAGATATATACAGTATGATAGCACTTACACTACTAAATATCACTTACGTATACATTTATGTATAGGAAAAACAAAACAGGTATGAAAATATAAGTCCAAATTCAGAAGGGAGAGGTGGAAATGGGGTCAGGTGGGGCAACACAAGAAATTCATCACAGTTTCTATTCTTTTTTTTTTCTTTTTAAGATTTTATTTATTCATTTGGCAGAGAGAGAGAGTGAAAGAGCGAGAGAGGGCACAAGCATGGGGAGCAGCAGGCAGAGGGAGAAGCAGGCTCCATGCTGAGCAAGGAGCCAGTTGTGGGGCTGGACTCCAGAACTCTGACTGAGATCATGACCTTAGCTGAAGGCAGAGATGGTTAACTGACTGAGCCACCCTGGTGTCCCTGTGTTCTTTTTTGTATGCCTGATACTTTGTTAAATGCAAACAAAAAAATACAAAATAGCTCATACTGTTGTGAGATAGCTCTCAAAAGTTTCTGTTAACTCTTTCCTTCCATTCTAATTTCATCATACTGCTTCTAAAATATGTTGTTTGCTCTCAGGCTGGTGACACAATCAGTTTTTAACTTTAAACTCATGACTAAGACTCTCCTTAGTCTTGGGAAAGCCAAAGATTTACTTCCAGTTAGCAAGTCTGAACAGAAATGTCTTTCCACTTTATAATCAGTGTTTTCAAAATATTCCAACCTGTTTGCCTAATTTTCAGAGAAGGGGGAGTTCAGGAGCTGGATATAGGATACCTTCTGTTAGAGAGTTCAAATTTCCTTGCCAGCTGGCTTTCAGACTACTAAAATGGGGCAGGATTATCCAGGTCTAGTTCTGAATTTGTCACTAACCAGGAGTGCCAGACTTTACGTGAATCTCTTCACTACCGTGGACTTCAGTTTTCTCACAAACAAGTGTGATGGAAGAAATGATCTCTAAGGTACTTTCTCGATCCAACTTTCCAAGATCCTAAGGCAGATTTTGAGGCTTTGTCAAGACATCCCTTGCTGTAATTCTTCTCCTCGACCATTTCCACCAAGCAGGAGGGATAAATCCTGGTGATCTCAAATCCCTGGACAACTTTTAGGAAAGCTATATTTTTCATATGTTCAAGTTGAAAATACAAAGTCAAATTTCCCACTTGCCACTAGGCAAATGTCCTGGCTTCTCATGTAGGTATAGATTAGCATTGTCTTTGTAATCTATACCAGCAGTTGTCTGGTAAATCCCTTGAAGTGGTTGGTAGTCTCTTTGTCATAAAATTTTCTGACTTTCCCCTTGGTTGGCACTAAGAGGAATCTAATTTATTTTCTGAGGTAAGGTACAAATACTTTTTGTTGAAAGTAAGATACTGTGTTATCAATGAACAAAAAGTCCTGACTGATAAGAAAGGTATGATTTTACCTTCTGAATTCATATAAATGTAAAATATATAGTTCTGTGGGAGTAAGAACTGTCAACTTCTAGTCAAACCTGTTAGCTTCAAGAGTCGGCAAATACCTGTTACAATCAGGAATTACAGGTTGAAAGCAACTATAGTCAGTTTAATTCACGTGGTATTTGAACTCAAAAGAAGACTGGTAAGTGGAATTTAAATATTACACAGTTAATAGCAGGGAGGGTGCCTGATCCCAGATGACTCAGAATGCCAGTGCAGTGCGGTAGGTGACGCAGGGAAACGCAGTGTAGCCAAATGCACGAGAGAGAGACATTCATAGGGGAGTTACACAGCTAACTCATGCAAGAGCAAAGGCAAATTTTGGGAATTAAGAAAATCCAAATACGTTTGGGCATCTTAGTTTAGTGATTGTAAACAACTAATATTGTGGATGCTATGATTGGTTTAGAAATTAGCTGAAGCAATAAAGAAAACTGGCAAATAGGGCATGAATATAAGGAGACAATCAGAAAGGAGAAATAGGACTTGAGCTATTGTAAACAGCAGAAGGCAAGAGAATTTCACCCAGGAACAGGAAACTCTAAATAAATAACACCAGCTAGGAAATATGGCAAACACAAATCTTATAAATAATTTAAAAATTTGCTGATTTCTTAATGCACCATTTAAATTTTAAACTGCAAGCTGGCAGAGTGACAGACTCCACCTTTATTTCAAGGCCTACATGATATAATTAATGTGGCAAAAACAAAAATAGAAGAAACACAATTGTGCAATTCTGGAGGAGCACAGATTCCCATGCATGACAGGCATACTCTGCAATTTACAATGCATAGCTGGAATTATTTTATCCTTAATACAAGTGAACAAATACAGGCAGGGATTTGTTATTTTGTTAAAGCAGACATAGTGGGGCAGTTTCATTTACATATTCTGGCCCAGCTAATGAGCTCTGTTCTCACTCTGCTGCATGACTGTGAAGTATGCGTATGTATGTGATGGCCCACATATCAGAATATGCCCATTTTGGGAAATATTATCTATGAAACTCTAAATGACCTTGCTAAGATGGAAAGATTTAGAGTTGCTTGAAATTATTAGGAAAAAAAAAACCCCAAAAACCAAAAAACACTACCCAAATGGGAACTAGTCTAAATCATCATTCTGGTTCTGAAACTGAATGTCATAAGGGTAAGTTTCAATGTTTTGTTTGGTTTAGCTCAAGAGCATTCCCTTCATTCCTCCTCAGCTTTCCTTGACCTACCCATACCTGCTAAGTAACCCCTTTCGTGTTTTGTGTTCCACCACTGTTGTAACTATATAGTAATTTGTTTTCCTTACTAAACTGACTTCCTTGAGTGTAAAAACTGTATCTTTCTAGCTATGTCTACCCAGGGGCAGGTCAAGTTCTGGCAAAGGAGAGGCTATTAGATAATGTAAAAATAGAGAAGTACTTCACTTGGTTTCGAAGGTCTCTGCATTTGGATGGGTTGATCAGGCCATTGGTGAGTCCATCTGTGAATTGGCATGGACCAGTTGCTTCAGACTCCTCACTGATGGGAGCTGACATCCCCGAACAGTTAGGTTACTGACAAATATGTCAGGTTATTTCCTTTTCGGCTTTTACCCTTTGTTCTTACTAAGGGTAAGGAATGGTCTTCAATAAGCCTCAACAGATCTGGATTACAACATATTGGGCAACATGTAATGTTTAAAGGGCTATTTAATCATTTGTTCTGCATCAGAGCTATTCACAGAACCCCAGATTTGTCATGCTTCTGATGGTAAAACAGTCACTCTCATACAGCCTTTGTTACAAGAAATCCATTTTTTCTAATGTCAATTTCACCAGTTGTGATAATATTGCAAACTGGAACTATCCTTTTCATTAAAGATGAAGTGACCTTGCTGCTTGTGACTAGGTTAAGTGACTTGTCTAGGTCACACAGTGAGTGCATGGCTATAAGGGCACATTCTCCAGTAACTGTCACTAAGGTGTTTAAAGATGGGCATATGAGGGCGCCTGGGTGGCTCAGTCGGCTAAGCCACTGCCTTTGGCTCAGGTCATGATCCTGGAGTCCCGGGATCGAGTCCCACGTCGGGCTCCCAGCTCTATGGGTAGTCTGCTTCTCCCTCTGACCTTCTCCCCTCTTCACGCTCTCACTCCCTCTCTCACTCTCAAATAAATAAATACAATCTTTAAAAAAAAAAAAAAAAAAAAAAAAGATGGGCATATGGGCGGCATAAAACCTTGCCAGGTGAGGAAACCCTTGAGAGGTAAGTCAGACACCTGTCCTGTTTCTTTCAGTGGGTGATACTTACTAGGTAAGTCAAGTACTGAGAGAGGGAGTGGTTATGAACACAATTTAGCAAACTAGTTTCTGATCTTCTGTTTTCATCACATAAAAAAGACACACCCTGACTCTGCCCAAATATTTCTGTAACATACCACTTCTCTAACAAAGTTTCCCAAGTAGTACAAATTCAGATTCCATATGAGCTATGAAGGATGATAACAATATGCATCGCTGCTATTCTTCATGAATTTTAATTTCTGTAATCACAAGATATTTTTTCACTGAGATTACTGAACATTAAGTAAAGCCATCTAATTAAATTTAACTCCCTAATACTAAAGCATTTAGACTAACTTAGAGTGGGAGATATTGCCTAATGAAACCATAGGAAGAGAAAGAAATCTTCTTACCTAGAGTTTGGTGATTTGGTCATTAGGACAGGTTATCAAAAATACGTTATTAAATGTTTTAAGAATGACTCTTAAAAAATTACAAAAACATTATGTTGAGAAAATAAAATGAATACAGACATAAGTTTTAAAAATGACCAACAATTTTACCACCCACAGATACTCACTTGCTAATATTTTGATGTATTTACTTTGAGAAAGTTTTCTATGCCAAAGATGCATCTCATACATGAACTGATAATCTAGGGCAGGTACACGTCAATCAGTTGCTGAGTAGAATATGATCAGAAAACAGGTAAAAACAGGGGCTGAAAATATTAATAAAAATATCATCCTCGGGGCGCCTGGGTGGCTCAGTGGGTTAGGCCGCTGCCTTCGGCTCAGGTCATGATCTCAGGGTCCTGGGATCGAGTCCCGCATCGGGCTCTCTGCTCAGCAGAGAGCCTGCTTCCTCCTCTCTCTCTGCCTGCCTCTCTGCCTACTTGTGATCTCTCTCTGTCAAATAAATAAATAAAATCTTTAAAAAAAAAATATCATCCTCAAAAACACGGGGAAAAATCACCAAAAGACATAGAATCATAAAGCCAATAGGCCTTTAGAGAACACTAATATAATGTTTTATTTTGTGAATAAAGAGAGAGAATGTGACCAGCTGAGAATAGGTACAGCCAGAACTAGAATCCAGGAACCAAGACTTCTGCCATAATCTCCCTGCTTTTACAATGATTTTAACTGACTTTGTTACATACACGATTGGATTTAATAATTGACAAACTCTGGTTTTGAAATGAACCCAAGTAGTCTGAGATGGGAAGAATAAATACAATGTTAATGGATCCTTTTTATTTATTATTATTATTTTTTCAATACTTATTTGATAGAGTGAGAGAGAGCTAGGAGGTGCGGGGGTGGGGGGAGGCAGGTGAGAGTGAGAGCGAGAGCGAGAGAGTATCTCTAGCAGACTCCCCACTTGAGCATGTTGCCTGACACAGGGCTTGATCCCACAACCCTGATACCATGAGCTGAGCTGAAATCAAGAGCTGGACGCTTAACCGAATGTGCCACCGAGGTGCCCATGATGGATCCTTTTAATGCACCCATATTATATCTGCTAGAGATTAAGTTCACTACTTCAGTGTTTAAAGTTTATTAGAGTATATTAGAATAGCAAGAGTAGCTATACTACTCTAATAGTAGAGTATATTAGAATAGCAAGAGGATATTAGAACAGAGTATATTAGAATGGCAAGTGGGACGCCTGGGTGGCTCAGTTGGTTGGACGACTGCCTTCGGCTCAGGTCATGATCCTGGAGTCCCGGGATCGAGTCCCGCATCGGACTCCCAGCTCCATGGGGAGTCTGCTTCTCTCTCTGACCTTCTCTTCGCTCATGCTCTCTCTCCCTGTCTCTCTCTCAAGTAAATAAATAAAATCTTTAAAAAAAAAAAAAAAAAAAAAAAAAAAAGAATGGCAAGAAACCTTAGAGGTCCTTTATGCCCCCATTCTGTAGATAAGAACATTGAGGCCCAAAGAGGAAGATAACTTGGTTAAGATGTTTAGCTAGGGTCCCACATGCTCTGGATTGATGGGTACTCCCACTTACTCTGCTTTATTTACTTTGCCTTCAATTAAACTATTCCACTATAACAACAAACTTAGGCAATGGTCACTAATTATTGCTAACTTCACAAACAGAAAATTAGAAGTTATGTGTCTCCTGATGGATGTATTAAGTAGTTCTGCTAAAAAACCCAAACCTGAATCAGAATACACCATACAGTATTATCAGGCATGTAGGGGGTAGAAGAATATATTAGAGACTCCCAGGAATACAATCAGAAACATCTAGAATGTGGGAAATATAGAGAATAAATAATTAGATATCTGCAATTAATAAATATCAAGGAAAAATGAGATGGGGGGAATCTAAAGAGACCTAAGAGACAAATAACTAACTAAAATGCAATGAATTGGCATTTGGATCCTGATTTGCATAAACTGTAATAAAAAAGTCAAATGACAGGGGCACCTGGGTGGCTCAGTGGGTTAAAGCCTCTGCCTTCAACTCAGGTCATGATCCCAGGATCCTTAGGATAGAGCCCCGCATCGAGCTCTCTGATCAGCAGGAAGCCTGCTCCCTCCACCCCCCCGCTTGCATCTCTGCCTACTTGTGATCTCTGTCTGTCAAATAAATAAATAAAATCTTAAAAAAAAAAAAGTCAAATGACAGGTACATTAATACCAAGCTTACAGAAATAAAAAGGATCAAAAAAGAATAGTATGAACAATTGAATGCCCACAAAGTAGATAATAGATGAAATGGATACATTTCTAGAAAGCACAAAGTACTGAAACTGATTCAAGAAAAAACAGGAAATCTGGACAGATCTATAACAAGATATTGGCAATAAAAGAACAAAAAAAGCAAAATAAAACAAAACTACTCACGAAGAGGGACGCCTGGGTGGCTCAGTTGGTTAAGCAGCTGCCTTCGGCTCAGGTCATGATCCCAGTGTCCTGGGATCGAGTCCCACGTCTGGCTCCTTGCTTGGCAGGGAGCCTGCTTCTCCCTCTGCCTCTGCTACCACTCTGCCTGCCTGTGCTCTCTCTTTCTTTCTCTGACAAATAAATAAATAAAATCTTTAAAAACAAAAAAACAAAAAAACTACTCACGAAGAAAAGCCAGGGCCCTGATGGCTTCACTGGTGAATTTTTTTTTTTTTAAGTTTTATTTATTTATTTGTCAGAGAGGGAGAGAGAGAAAGAGAGAGAGAGAGAGAGAGAGCACAGGCAGGGACAGTTGTAGGCAGAGCAGGCAGAGGGAGAAGCAGACTCCCTGCCAAGCAAGGAGCCCTATGCGGGAGATGATCCCAGGACCCTGGGATCATGACCTGAGCCGAAGGCAGTCAGCCGATTGAGCTACTTAGGCATCCCTCACTGGTGAATTATATAAAACATTTAAAAAAACAATAAATGTCAATACTTCATAAACTCTTCCAAAAAACCACACAAAAAACAAGAACAAAAGCAGAAGAGGAGGGCATTTTCCGAACTCATTCTGTGTGGCCCTATTACTCTGATACCAAAAACAAAGCTATCACTAGAAAATTAGAGACTAATATCCCTTATGAATATAGATGTAAAAGCCTTCCAACAATACAGAAACAAATAAAAATTCAGCAACACATAAAAAGGACTATAACACCACTAACAAGTGGGATTTATCCCAGAAACAGAAAGTTGGTTTGATATCTGAAAACCAATTAATGTGTAACACACATTAATAAAGGACATCAAAACGGACAAAGAAAACAGATTTGGCAAAATCCAAAGCCTTTAATGATGAGAAAATAGTCAACAAACTAGGACCAAAGGAAAATATTCTCAATCTGATAAAGGCCATATATAAAAACTCCACAGCCATTTAATGGCAAATGACTGAATGCTTAAGGAACAAGACAAGCATATCCACTCTCACCATTTCAATTCAACATTGTACTAGAGGTTCTAGCTGGAAAAAAATCAGCCGAGAAAATCTAACGAGAGAGATACAGACTGGAAAGGAAGAGGCAAAAACAATCTCTTTGTAAATGACACGATTTTGTATCTAGAAAATGCTCAGGAATCCACTAAAAAAATAATGAGTGTGGCAAGGTTGCAGGATACAAGGTCAATATGCAAAAATTGTTTTTCTATACACTTGTAATGAGTAATCTGAAAATGAAATAAAGAAAAACCATTCCATTTACAATAGCATCAGAAGGAAAATATTTAAGAATAGATTTAATGTATGAAGTGCAGAACTTACACTAGGAAAACTACAAAGCATTGTAAGCAGCTAACATGATTTAAATGAATGGAAAGACATTCCATGACCATGAATCAAAAGACTTATTATTATTAAAACAGCAATAGTCGGGTAGTTCCTGGGTGGGTCAGACATTAGGCTTCTGCCTCTGGCTCGGGTCATGATCCTAGGATCCTGGGATCCAGCCCCACATCTGGCTCCCTGCCTCAGCAGGAAGCCTGCTTCTCCCTTTCCCACTCCCCCTGCTTGTGTTCTTGTTTACACCCTCTCTCTCTCTCTGTCAAAAAAATAAATAAAATCTTAAAAAAAACCCCAAAACCAAAAATCCCCCAAAATGGCAAAAGTCTTCAAATTTATTTTCAGATTCAGTAAATTCCCATCAAAATCACAACTGCATTTTTTCCCCCAATAATGGACTAACTGACTGGAAAATTTATATGGAAATTCAAGGAATCCCAAATAGCCAAAACAACTGGAAAAGAAAAAGTTGAAGGACTCACATTGCCCAATTTCACAAACTACAAAGTTACAGTAATTGAAACAGTGTGCACTGGCATAAAAAGACACACATACATTGATAGAATAGATTTAGAGTCCAAAAATAAACCCATACATTATTATAGTCAACTGGTTTTGGACAAGGGTGCCAGGACAATGCAATGGAGAAAGAATGGGCTTTCCAACAAACCGTGGTGAGATAATTAGAAAGCTGCCTGTAAAAGAATGAAGTTGGGCCCCTACCTCAGACCATATATAAAAATTAACTTAAAACGGACCAAAGACCTAAATGTAGGAACCAAAAGTATAAGACTCTACAAATACACAGGATTACACAAAGGTTTCTCAGATAAGATACCGAACACATAGAAACAAATGAAAAAGAAGGTAAATTGGTCACTAAAATGGCAAACTTTTGTGCTTTGGAGAGTATCGTCAAGAAAGTGGAAAAACAACTCATGGGATATGAGATAATATTTGCAAATCATCTATCTGCTGAGGGACTTAAATCTAGAATATATAAAGAACCTTTACAGCTCAATAATAAAAAGAACAATACAATTTAAAAAGTGGGCAAAGCACTGGAATAGACATTTCTCAGATGAGATATACGAGATGGCCAATATGCACCAAAAAGATGCTTCTTGACGTCATTAGTCACCAGGGAAGTGCAAATCAAAGCCACAATGAAGTATCACTATATACCCAATAGGACTGGTATAATAAAAAAGACATAATAACAAGTGTTGGTGAGGATATCTCCACTAGAACCGTCATAATCTGTTGGTAGGAATGTAAAATGGAATCTTCACAATGGAAGAGTCTGGCCATTCCTAAAAAGGTTAAACATACAGTTATTATATGACCCAGCAACTCCAAACCTAATTATATACTCAAGAAAACCAAAAACATGTCCACATGAAGTTTTGTAACAGATGTCCATTGTAGCATTATCCATAACAGCCAGGAAGTAGTTTGGAACAACCCAATGTCCATCAACTAGGATAAACAAAGTGTGGTATATTTACATATAAATGAGATTTTTTTTTTTTTAAATTTGAGAGAGAGACAGAGATACCAAGAGATAGCATGAATAGAGAGGAGAGGGAGAAGCAGGCTCAACTGATTGCAGGGCTCAATCCCAGAACCTTGGGATCATGACCTGAGCTGAAGGCACTTAACCAAATGAGCCAACCAGGTACCCCATCCCAGGATCCCAGGACTGTGACCTGAGCTGAAGGCACTTAACTGACTGAGCCCAACCAGGTGCCTCCATTTAGTTTTATTTGGCAATAAAACAGAATGAAGTACTGTCACATGCTACAATATAGAAGAACCTTGAAAACATGCTAAGTGAAGGAAGCTGGTCATATATTGTAGGATTCTATGTATATGAAATGTCTGGGACAGGAAAATCCACAGCGACAAAAAAATTAGTGGTTGCCTTGGGCTGGTGGACTGAGGAAAAATGGGTAGTGACTACTAATAAGTACAGGGTTTCTTTTTTGGGCTAATGAAGCTTTTCCAAATGGTTTGTAGGGGCGCCTGTGTGGCACAGTCTGTTAAGCATCCAACTCTTGGTTTTGGCGCAGGTCCTCATCTCAGGGTTGTGAGATCGAGCGCTGTGTCCACTCCCTACTCAGAGTGGAGTTGGCTTCAGATTCTCTCCCTCTGCCCTTCCTGCTGATGCTGTGTCTCTTTAAAATAATCTTTAAAACAAAATGGATTGTAGTGATGATTGTACAGCTCTTTGAATATACTAGACTGTTGAATTATATACTTTAAATGGATGAATGGTATAGTATATGAATTATCTCTCTGTAAACCTGGTAGCCAAAAAATTATGAGACGATCAGGGAAAATTGAAGATTGACTGGGTTAGACCATGATACTAGGTATTAATTTCTTAGGTATGATGGTGGTATTGAGGTATATTCATTTAAGGGAGAATCTTATCTTTTTTTTTTTTTTTTTTAAAGATTTTATTTACTTATTTGACAGAGACAGACACAGTGAGAGAGGGAACACAAGCAGTGGGGGTGGGAGAGAGAGAAGCAGGCTTCTCGCTAAGCAGGGAGCCCAATGCAGGGCTTGATCCCAGGACCCTAGGATCATGACCCGAGCCAAAGGCAGACACTTAATGCCTGAGCCACCCAGGCGCCCCGACAATCTTATCTTTCAGAAATACTAAAATATTTGTGGATGAAATAATTTTAAAAATTATTCTCTTGACCCTACCTATCCCTTGAAATACCATTCTGTTCCTACCACTCTCTTTTGGACCCATTCCAATCAGGCTTCCATCCTTACCCCTCCACTGCTATGGCCAACAGTTAATTATAGCCCATTAGCAATTGATTTGGTTGCTCTTCCTTGTTTCCTTTCCTGATTTCCTTTTTTTCAGTGGCTGACCTTTCTGTCTCCTTTGCTGGCTTCATTACCACCCCAGTCATTAAATGCTAGATTACTCCAGGCCTCAGTCTTTAGATAATTTTCTCAAATTTTTGTCTACACTTAATATCTAGATCATGTCACGGCTTTTAATACTAGGTGCTTGTGTCTCCCACATTAACATATTCAGCCTAGACCTTTCTTCCGAACTCCAGATTCAATATCTAACAGCCTTGATATTCCCATGTGCTAATTTAATAGGTATTTTATTGTTTGTTTGTTTGAAGTAGGCTCCATACCCAGTGTGGAGTCCAATATGGGGCTTAAACTCATGGCCCTGACATCAAGACCTGAGCTGAGCTCAAGAGTTGGACACTTAACCAACTAAGCCACCCAGGTGCCTCTTAAAAGACATTTTAAACTCAACATCTCCCAAACTGAATTTCTTATTGCTTCCCATTCCCATCCTGCTCCTCCCAGTTTTTGCCATTTCAGTAAACGGCAGCTCCATTCTTTAAACTGCTCAGTCCACAAATACTGGGGAGTCCCCTTAACTCCCCTTTTGCTTACACCCTGTATCAACCAATTTATCAAATCCTATGTGCCATCTTGGCTGAATACATCCAGACACCTTACCACTCCACTGCTTGCACTTTCCCCAAGCCCCCACTGTCTCACTTGCAGAACTGCAATAGCCTCCTAATCCGTCCCTCTTGCTCCCTCACAATCTATTCTCAAAACTCCCTTACTCTCAAAACAGAAGCTATAGTGATTCTTTAAAAATAGAAGTAAAATCATTTTACCTCTCTGCTCAAAACCTTCCAATGGCTTCCCCTCTCAGTAAAAGCCAAAATTCTTACAATGCCCTGTAAATCCCCACACAATTTGGCATCCTGTTACCTTTGACCTCATTTCCTACTTTTGCCTGCCACACACTGCTTCTGTTGCTCTGGCCTCCTTCCTGTGCTTAGAATGTAGTAGACATCTTCTTCCCTCACAATGACTTCTGCACTTGCCATTCTTTCTACGTGGAATGTTCTTCTCTCAAGATGGGCATTTCTTGCTCCCTCACCTCCATCAGATCTGTACTCAAAGTATGTTTCTCAGTGGGCCCCCACCCTCACCTGTCCTATTTAAAAAGAAACCTCTTTCCCTATCCTCAGCACTCCTTTTTTCTCCCTTACCGCTTCATTTTCCCCCCTTAACACTTATCCTACCTGACACAGCTTATCCTTCTTCATTTACTATTTTATTTTCTATCTCCTACGAGAACATGGATTCCTCCCCCCACCCCCACTTTGCTAAGTGTTTGGCCCATAATTGGTGCACAGTATTTCTAAGCATGTGAACACTACTTAAAATGCACTTATAATCTCTGCTTCACTGTTTGGTGCTAGCTTCATAAGCATTTGAGCATGTATCCCTGAGGAAGATGAGGCTGACTGAATAGAAACACTGTCCACTCAATCAAGACTATGATATCCATCTTTGTAAAGGAGACCAATGCAGAGACGAGGAATTCTAGAGGGTTAGATTTCAACTGCTGCCTTGGTACGAATAAGCCATGTGACACTGGGCAAATAAGTTTTCCTTTCTGGCCATTTATTTCCTCCCCTGCCAAACGGATCATTGCTTTGACTGATCCCATAGGTTTCTGAGAATGTAAAATGAAAGATGAAATGTTGAGTAGGAAATGATGTGTCTTATTAATTTCTCTAGTACGTACAAAGATATACTTACCTGGCATTTTAAGATTTTAAGATAAAATCTTAAGATTTTAAAACTTTTAAGATTTTATATATTTGAGAGAGAAAAAGAGAGAGAGAGAGAGAGAGAGCATCAGCTGGGGAAGGGCAGAGGGAGATACAGATGCCCTGCTGAGCAGGGAGCCTGACTTGGGGCTCAAGCCCAGGAACCTGGAATGGTGACCTGAGCCAATGGCACACACTTAACCAACTGAGCCATCCAGGTACCCCTGACATTTTGTATTTTTTAAGGGCAACAAACATACCTGCAATCAAACCTCAGAGTTTCTTTTAGGGACCTTAGACCATATAGTGTAGTTTTGCTGTGTTAAGCCCTTATAATACTAGTAATTTGTGAAAGTTCTTGATGTCAGCATATTCCTTCTCCTGTCAAGGCTCATTTTTTTTTTTTTAAAAAAGATTTAATTTGGGGCGCCTGGGTGGCTCAGTGGGTTAAAGCCTCTGCCTTCAGCTCAGGTCATGATCCCAGGGTCCTGGGATCGAGCCCCGCATCGGGCTCTCTGCTCGGCAGGGAGCCTGCTCCCCGCCCCCCGCCGCCTGCCTCTCTGCCTACTTGTAATCTCTGTCAAATACATAAATGAAATCTTTAAAAAAAAAAAGATTTAATTTATTTATTTGAGAGAGAGTGCACAAGCAAGAGAAAGGGAGAGAGAGCACAAACAGGGGAGGCAGAGGGGCAGGAGAAGGAGAAGCAGACACCTACTGGGCAGGGAGCCGGACATGGGGGCTTGATTCCAGCACCCTGGGATCATGACCTGAGCTGAAGACAGATGCTTAACTCACTGAACCACCCAGGCGCCCCTGAAGACTCACTCTTAACATCTAAATTGTTTTCTTTCAATATCCTTGTCCAAATCAGTGAGTAGTCAATACCCGTGGATGTCCAGCTCCCATGGGAGTTTTGTTTCCTAATCATTTGTGTGTGTGTGTGTATGGTTGGTGAGTCTCCCTGCAGCCCATCTGTAAACCAGAATCTTGATTTTCTCACTGGTAAATGTGATGAATAACAATTGGTCATATTTATTTTGCTGGATTCAATGATACATCAATAATCTACATAAAACAATTGTACAATGCCAGCGATATCTTAAAGCCTCCAATGGAGTATGTATTGAACTTCTATGTATGTATTGAACTGCCAGGGTCGTGTCCCAAAACAGTGCTTTTACCATATTACTATCCCCAGTCCAGGACCTGAAACAACTGGGCTTTCTTTTGGTCTCTAAGTCTTCCCCATCCTATTGAAAGCAGTCTCACAGGTACGTTCTTACCTTTGTTCACAGCAGCATTATTCACCACAATCAAAAGACGTAATTAACCCAAGTATCAACCCTGGTATATAAACACAATAGAATAGAATTCAGCCTTAAAAACGAAGGAAATTCTGACACATGCTACAACACTGAAGAACCTCCAGGATCTTATGCTGAGTGAGATAAGCCAGCCACAGAAAGACAAATACTATATGATTCCACTTATATCTGAGTTGACAAATTTAGAGACTTAAGTAGAATGGTGGTTGCCAGGACTCGGTGGAGTGTGGAATGAGGAGTTGTTTAATAGGTACAGAACTGCAGTTTTAGAAGATGAAAAGAGGGGATACCTGGGTGACTCGGTTAAGTGGCTGCCTTCCACTAGGGTTGTGGTCCCAAGGTCCTGGGATTGAGCCCCACACTGGATTCCCTGCCCAGAGGGAAGCCTGCTTCTGCCTGCTGCTCCCCCTGCTTGTGCTCGCCTCTCTCTTTCTCTGACAAATGAATGAATAAAATCTTAAAAAAAAAAAAAGTGAAAAAGTTCTGGGGATGGGGATTCACAGCAATGTGAATGTACTTAACTTTACTGGCCTATGTAGTTAAGACTGGTTAAACGGTAGATTTTGTGTTATGGGTATGCCACCATAACTTAAAGTTTTAAAAAAAATTCAACATCTTATTTTTTCAAACCTTATTTTCCACTCTTCCTCTGTATTCTCCCCCCTCCCCCACGCTTTTTAATTTACTGCTCTCTACATTGTACTCCCAGCGAAACACTTTATAGCCTTTGCCCCAAGGAGCTTCTTCCCTGGAATGCTTTCATCACCACCCAACCATTTTAAAAAGGTTGTCTGTGCTTTCGCCCCGAAGACAGGTTACTTTTCCTAGATCGAACTAGAAGTCACACCCTCCATGACATGCCTGCACCTCCAGACCAGAGTCCTTTCCCTTTCCTGCCCGGCAGAGAGGAGCGAACACATGGCTTTACTGTTTACGTGCGTCTCTCCGGCCGTAACATCTAAACTGAGTAACAGGGACGTTTAACTCCCCACCCTCCCGCACCCTTCTCACACAAACACACTCCACCACCGCGGACCTCGGCATTCAAGAGCTCCCAGGGAAGTCAACGCGTTGGGCATCGAGATGGAGGGAAGGCAACTCACACTCCCAAGGAGTGATTTCGTCGACGCAGCGTATAATTTCACACAAAAGCTCTCAGTGTCAAATTACCTGCGAACACAGGGGTTTGACGCGGCAAAACTGCGGGTCCCTGGGGATCCTTAAAAGCAGCCCGATAATTTGCACAGCTTTCTACCCTCCGAAACACGTTCTCACGCGTCATCCGAAAGTAATGCGAGAGGGAAGACCAAAGCAGCGTTATTTGTGGAGGCGCTCAAGAAAGGGGTTGTGGCTGGCCGTCTCAAGAGTCTCCGAGGCCACCACGGGCCGACCGCCCTCCGAGAAGAGCAAAGAACCGTTAAAAAGGTTGTGCTTCCGGCTCAAGTGTCGCGCCTAATTGAGAAGGGAAGAGAGAACGGAGCAAGCCCCGGTACGGAAAGTCGCAGGGCACAATTTCCTTCATCCTAGTCACACGATGGTGGGGCGGGATGTGCGTAACCCAGAAGTAAAAGTGCGTTTCCCTCAGATATTAGACCTCGACCACAGGAAGTCCCGGTCGGATGACTTTTATCCAGGCTTTCCTGACTCCCCCTCAGCTCTATTCACTTCACTCCCAGCATCGTGGTGCTCTGTCGCCGCGACCCCTTTCATCCGAAACTCGTGACCTGGCCTGAGTTTTGCCGCAACTTCCCAGGGACCCCCGACAGCACCTGGGCCACCCTTCCCTTAAAGAACTGTTACCCTACGGGTCCCCATCGGGGTCAATTAACGTTCTTGGAAGGGGGAAAAGCTCTTGGGATTTGCAGCTCCCGAAGCCCGGCACAGCCAGGCCGGCGCCTGCGCAGGGCGTTACCATAGAGAGCAGCCGCCTCTCTGGTCTCTGTTCGCACTCTCTATGGTCGAGCCTGGTCCGTGGCGGTAAAAGGGAGACCGCACTGCGCAGGCGCCCTCGGCTTCTTTTTTTTTTTTTTTTTTTTTTTTTTTTTAATCCCCGCACCAAGCGCTTAACCTCATTGGGGTGGAGGAGAAGGCGGCGGCTCTCCCGTCCGCAGCGGCAAGAGTAGCGAATAATATGACTGTAAGTACCCGATTAGGGCGAGGAGATTCAGACCCAGCCCTCCGAGGCCTTTGCCCCCTCGCCTGCCGTGGCGGACGCTGAGTCTGGGTGGGGGCGATGTCCAGCGCTGTCATCGGCTCTTGGGTGCACTTTGGGGGGAGGGGGCGGCCCTTAGGTGGGAGCGGGGCGGGGAGCGGGATGGGATGGTTGTTCATCCTACCGGTAGGTCCCTAATCCCAGGCTGCTTTGCAGAGGGAGGAGGGGGCGGCTGTGGGGTCAGCTCGGCTTTGTGTGCCCCTCTCTCTTTTCCTCTCCCAGACCCCACCCCAGGCCCCCTTCCTGACCCGAGTCTTCCCGGCCGGGTGGGAGAAGCCAGTGAACAGCCCAGTCGCGTTTGAAAAGAGCCCGGGATTGCGAGGGGAGGGGGCGAGGGAGAGAAACCCACAACAACTAGTCATCGGCGAGTGATGGGTGTGGAGAAAGATCCAGAGGGAAGGGGTGCCGGGGAGGCGGGCGGCCGGGGCTCCCAGCCGGTCCAGACAAAAGCTGAGCGAGCGGCGCCTAGCCGAGCTCGGGGCCGGGCGGGTTGCAGAGGGTTCCTTGGTCCCTAAGGCCCGCAGAGAGCTGCTTTCCGAAGCCAGGAAAGCGGACAAGTGCTGAGTTACGCCTTGTGCAACCTCCTCAACTTGCCTTTGTTGTTCTTTGGTATTGGCAGAGCCGCTCTGACGAAGATGAGTGTGTGATCTTGCACGTTAGCCTGGTTGGGTACAATGGAGCTAATCGAATTTTGCTTTCCATTTTTCGAGCCGCTCGGATGAGTATGGGGGGTTTCCAGAGTCTAACTTATTACATAATGTTATATATAAAATAGTTGTGTTTATTTCTCAGATTTAAAAAAAAAGACTAGGTGAAGTCCTTTGAAGCATGTTTTGTTGCATACGGATGAATTTTTTTTGTTTTAGTGTTTGTTCACTCAATACTGACTGTTTGTAGAACCTGTGAGTTCTTTAATCATGATACTTTAATTTGTAGATGTGGCAATGAGAAGAGCTTTGGATTCTGTAGTCCTTTGGGAGGCAGTGATGCAGAAGAGTCAGAAGGGAGAAATAGTTTCATGCTGCCATGTGCCTTGCACCCTATTCTGGTGCCACAGTATAAATTCTAGCTTTAAAGATTGTTGCTTTTATTACTATTATTATTTGTGACATTTACTGAGCTCTGGGTCTGAGGGATCCTGGACAGTGGGCTCCTTTTGCTCATAAAGGGAGTGGGAGAATAGTAACATTGATGCAGAGACCTTATAGATAAAAACAAAACCACAATGTCCCAGAGTTAGTGAATATTATTTATCTTCTCCATTTGCTAAGAAAGATTTAAATTTTTGTGAGCTGTTTGCTTATTCGTTTTGGTAAAATCGTGTAACTGCACCATTCTTACCCATTGTTACTCAGATCTGTTTCTGTAATTCATAGTTTGTAAGCTAACATGGAGCAGCACTATTTCTGATTTTTTAAAGTTTTTTTTTTTTTTTTAACTGAGTTTTCAGCCCTAGCTTTGTATTCTCCCAGCTAAAGTTAACCAAAGTTAGAAATCCTTTGAAGTGACCGTTGGTGGTGGGGGTGTCAAATATTGTATCTCCATGTTACAGTCTAAGCTGAGTGGTAAATACAGGAAAGGCCTTTGCTAACCTTACATCTTAAATTAGTGTTGGAACTGAAAACCCAGATCTCAGGATTTGGGCCACAGACTCAACTTCTATCTAAAAGAGGTAAGCATTTTTTTGCACTAAAAGAAGGAAAAAACTGAAGGTTGGTGTTTATGCTTCAGTAACCACTGCGATAGAATCTCTTAAGTGTAGTTTGGATGATGGGAACTTACTTTTTATAGAGCAAGATTTCAGATCCTTAAAATAGTTTGACAGGGACACTGAGAAATGATTGGCCAAAGAACATTAAGTTTATTGTTCATATGTATTACGTTTTGTTCATTGGTTTTGGGTTTAGATTTTTTTTTTTTTTGCTTTAGTAGTTAATTCTATTTTCTTGGGTGGCTCAGTCTCACAATTTATAAGTTGAGTGAGATATAGTTTCTTGGATCTGAGACTTAAATTTGTTTCTGAGAGTCCGTTTCTTAACAATCTTCTATTTATAAAATCGTTCTTAGATTATACTATTTTTAATTTAGTACTATTGATAAATGATATAAGCACTTAAGGGATTATAATGTTAGGCTAAGAGCTGAATTATTAAAACTGCCAGTTTTGAAAACTGCAAGCAAAACAGAATCATCGAAAAGGTTTCTTTGAAAATAAGAGAAGGATTTATTAGTCTTAAAAAAAAAAAAAAAAGAAAAAGAACTAAGCAAGGGAGAAGTCATTGATGATAGAGTTTTTGGTGTGTAAAATGTAATTTGAGAAAGTAAACAAACCTTTCTACCCAGTGCAAGTAGGACAATGTCCATAACGTGTGAATATGTTTGCCTGAATGACCTCCAAAGGCCTTCTTTTTTAAAAGCCGTAGAGTTTAGTGGTTATTTCTGCTGGGTCTTCAGCGCTCCAGGGCTTGCCTGCCTCCTTTATGCTCAGACCGGTACTGCTATACTGCAGGCTTTTCTTCTCCAGATTGTTACGGCAGCGCCAGTCCATCTTCCCCCACGGATCCCTAAAGATGTGGCTCACATGTGCTCAAATGACGGACTTTCTTTCGGAATGCCTGTGTTGACTTCCCTCTTGTTTCCTGCCTGGAAATCTCATTCCTTGCTGATTCCTTTTGTATCCATCACCTTCCTCCCTGGGAGACGGATGCCCGTGCTTGTATTCTTTACATCCTTGAGGGCACTGGGAGTTTGTACGACACCGTGATATCCTCTGTACTTACTACCAGGACTTGTGTAACTAGGGACTTGTGTAACTAGTCACTTTAAATGTATGAACTGTGAAAGGATGAATAAATGTATTGTAACTTAGAATACTTTGAGCTTTGGAAAAACTCTTAGAGGCGCCATAGACCAATCACTGTCCTGCCTTTTGTCTACTCTGTTCTGATCATCAACCTTACATTGCAGATGTGCTTCTCTGTTACTGGACATGTCTTGGTTGCTAGAAAGCTAGTTTAGAGTGTACCAAAATCTGCCACTCTCCTGTTGGGTGTTCTTGGTTGTACCCCCTGAAGCAACATGAAGTCTGTTTCTTCTCTACATAATAGCCTTTCATTTCCTAGGACAGTCATCAAGCTGTCTATAGATTTATTGATGAATTAATTTATTAAACTCTTTCTTTAGTTAGCTACCAGTTATCATGGGGGTACAGCTGAAAAGACTATATGGTCCAGGGCTCACAGACTAATAGAGGAACAGAATATTACAAAGTGATGCCAGTTACGCTGGAAGTATGTAAACAGCCCTAGATCCTTTGTACCCTGGTGGTTTTTATAACATTTTTTAAAAAGATTTTATTTTCTTTTTTTAGAGAGTGAGCGGCTCCTAAGCTCAGACTTGCAGGGGAGAGGGGCATCGGGAGAGGGAGGGAGACTCTAAAGCAAGGTCGGTGCTGAGTGCAGAGTCTGTGGGGCTCGATCTCACAACCCTGAGATCAAGGCCTAAGCTGAAACCAGGAGTCAATGTTTAACTGACTGCGCCACCTAGTCGCCCCAAGATTTTAATTTTTTAAAGTAATCCTTATACCCAACATGGGGCTCAAATTTACAACCCCTAGGTGAAGAGTCCCATGCTCTACAGACTAAGCCAGCCAGGTGTACCTTCCCCTCATGGGGAAATCAGATTTTACCGCGCTGCTTTCTTTAGGCAAATGCAGTGTCTGAAAAGAAACAGAATTTGCGGTGACCTGACCAGAGTATACAGCTGTTGTCTTAGGTTAAGAAACTGTATCAACGGTTTTCAAACTTTGTTGTACATTCTAGCTCTGCCACTTACTAGCCCTATGACTTTGGACCATGGGCCTATTAAATAATCTCTTTGTATTTTAATAATTTCATCTGTAAAACAAGGGTGAGGGGAGGGCAGGGTTGTAAGGATTAAGTGAGATAATATATGTCAAGTGCTCAGAGTAGTGACTGGCATATAGTAAGTGGATATGCATGGTATTCCTCTATGTCTTTGTGTAGGAGTTAGTATTAGAAAATTAGAGTATAAGAATATTATTGTATTAGAGAATTAATAAGAGAATTAATGATAACATAGCATAAGAAGCAATAATCAAGTCATAGAATCACTTGAATTTGTTAAAATACAACTGGTCTGAACTTATTTATTCCTGTCCATTCAGAGATTTTGGTCAATTAAGTCTGTGAGACCTGGACAGCCACAGTTGAACAACCCCCAGGTGGTTCTTAAAAAAACCCTCAAAACCCAAAATTAACACTGTGTTAATTTTGTTAGTGATTGCATTTGCTTTTACAAATTAAAAATTTACCAAGTAACATAAATAGATTCTCCTGAAAGACTGAAACAATGCAGGGGAGCCTGGGTGGCTCAGAAGATTAAGCATCTGCCTTCAGCTCAGGTCATGATCCTAGGGCCCTGGGCTGGAGCCCCACATCAGGCTCCCCGCTCAGCGGGGAGGCTGCTTCTCCCTCTCCCTCTGCTATTCTCCCCAGCTTGTGCTCTCTGGCTCTATCTCTTGATCAAATAAATAAATAAAATCTTAAAAGAAAAAAAAAGATTGAAACAATGCAGATAAAGGTAAGGGTTTGGCCCCAGATCTCAGGCCCCCTGGGAGGCATATCCACTTACCAGTTTGAAATGTATCCTTCTAAACAACTGTTCCTCTTTTTGGTAGCTACACATATGTGAGTATCTTCTTAGTAATAAATAATAGCCAGATTTAAGGGAAAAAATACTCAATTTTCAAAGCACTTTTACATTCCTAATCATCTTTGCTCCTCTCTTAAAAGTCCTTTGAGGTAGATGGGGAAGATAACATCACGATCCTACCAATTTACAAATGAGAAACTAAGATCTGCAGGTTGACGCTCAGTCTGAGATAGCGCTGGGAGAGCCAGGCCTTCAATTTCTCAACTTAAATGTTCTTTTCCTGTCAAGTTACATAATTTTGTTGGATTATTAAAGTTATGGTTCATGAAATCTTCTGATCTTTTTGCCATGTGAATAGCTGCCAAACTAGATTTCCTCTTGTCTTTTAGTGTGTTTCTACTTGCTTTTAAAATTCAAATTTAATATTACATGTATCTTAGAAGATTGAAAAAAAATAAAAAAAGTCTGTGGGACTGTCTGTTACCATGGCACATTTGGGTGAGTTTATGTTTGTTCAGGATAGCTGAATCCACTCTCCACCTGTCTCTATAAGTGTTTTCCAGTTACCTTTCCAAGCAGAATCAGTTAAATTTATTTATAGTCTTATTATAATAACATAGTAGAAACTTGAGAGACCAGAGGACCAGAGGGAGAAAAGTCACATCAAACCCTCCTAACACAAGCTATTATTTCTTAATGTATCACCTTTGAAGCTATCCATATATTTGTACTTTGTAGTAATTCATATTAGGTCTTTTTAAAAAAAGGTATTTATTTATTTGACAGAGATCACAAGTAGGCTGGCAGGGGGGTGGGGAAGCAGGCTCCCTACTGAGCAGAGAGCCGGATGAGGGGCTTGATCCCAGGACCCTGAGATCTGAGACCTGAGCCAAAGTCAGAGGCTCAACCTACTGAGCCACCCAGGCGCCCGTAATATTAGGTCTTGCATGTTTTGGGACTACTTTCCACGTAATGACATATCACTCATCATTTAAGTTTTTTAATAGCTTTGTCATATTTGAGATGATATGACAGATTTTGGGATACTGGGGTCCTTGACGTAAATATCTTTTTTTTTTTTTTTTTTTTAAGTTTACTTACTTATTTAAGTAATCTCTACACCTGATGGGGGCTCGAACTCATGACCACAAGATTAAGTCTTATGCTCTTCCAACAGCCACCAGGTGCCACTTTTGGTCCACTTTTTTTTTTTTTAATTACATAGACTACAACAGTGACTATCTTTTTGCATAGAGTTGGCTTCTTTTGTGTTGTTTCTTTAGGGTACATTCAGAGAAATGAGTATTGGGTGACCTTTGATACACATTGCCTGATTGCTGACCAAAAAGTTGTATCAGTTAATAATTTTCCCAGCCCCCTAAGAATGTATCAATTCCACAAAAATTTTACCAACTTCTGATAATATATTTTAAGTGTATTTTTTGTTACTGTGAGAGATGTGGAATGGCACATTATTTTTATTTTTCATTTATTTTAAAAAATAATAAGCAGTGCACCTGGGTGGCTCAGTCGTTAAGCATCTGCCCTCGGCTCGGGTCATGAACCTAGGGTCCTGGGATCCAGCCTCACATTGAGCTCCCTGCTCAGCAGGAGGCCTTCTTCTCTCTCTCCCACTCCTCCTGCTTGTGTTCCCTCTCTCACTGTGTCTCTCTCTGTCAAAAAAAAAAAAAAGAAAGAAAGAAAGAAAGAAAGAAAGAAAGAAAGAGGCAGTAATGTTGAATTTCTGTATGAACTGACTGTATGCAATTTGTATTGGGCATTACACACAGGTGATCCTCCTTGGTTTTCACTCTTGCCCTGCATTGGTAAAGCTGTTGTATTTCCAGGTAGATGTGGAGAAAAATGCAGCCTTTGCTTTGTGGGACAGAATAGTCTATTTGTCAGCATCAGAATGTAATCTTATTACATTTGCATCTCCTACATTCCAAGAGTTTTTTTGTGCTCAAGGGCCCTGCTTGAAATAATTCAGTAATCAGAATGTCTGGTAGTGGGGGTGAGGGATCTGCTTTTTATACAGATTTCCCAAGTGATTCTGAAGCCACAGAGTTTGAGAGCTGCCTCGGGACTACCTTCTAGCTCATTTTCTGCTCAGTTTCTTCCCAGAGTGTGTCTTTCCTGTGGGTAGAGGCCGACTCAGTTAGGAAGGGTTGCTCAGACATGCTAACAGAGGCCTCTTGTATAGAGGGAATGAATTGTGTAGCGGTGCCCTTACTGATACAGAGTAGCCTGGTTCATTCTAGGAACAATAAGCCAGTCTTTCCAAGAGTAGTTGAACTTCATAAAAACAGCTCCTTCTCTGAAGTCTTCTCGTGCTGTTGGCTGTGTTTTATTTCAGTTCTGAGAAGTCATAGAGCTCCCAGACACAAACCATGTCCTGCTCAGCCTTTGGTTGGCCGTGGTAGGTAGACCCAGTGTCACAATGGCAACGGTCACCATGGATTGAACACCCAACTTTTTATAGGTATGCTGTTGCCAACCCTTAGAGCAACAGGCAGATGCAATTTTCATTTTAGAATGAGAGGAAGCTGAGGTTTAAAAGTTGAATAATTTGTCCACAGTCATACAGCTTGCAGAGTTTGGCTTTCAGATTCTTCAGCTTCCTTTCCATTTGTTTCAGTTTTTCCAGCACAGGTTATTCCTTGTTCGTGAAAGGTCAGTGGGCTGTCTTGGGAGAAAGTCTGTTCCCAGCTTCTGGTGGCATCTAGAAATACCTCCTTACAGGTCAGGAGGGATGTAGAGCAGCAAGCTTCCCACTAGGGTTTCAATGAAGGTTAGATCATCCCTGATTTGAAATCTACCCTTGGACAGTCCAGGTTACTGAAGACATGATATAAATCTTTTTTTTTCTTTTAAATTTTTTTATTGTGAGATATATATATATATATATATATATATATATATATATATATATATCATAAAAATAACGTATATAATAATATAATATAACATATAACATAAAATAGGCTATTTTAACCGTTTTTTTTTTTTGAAAGATTTTATTTATTTATTTCACAGAGAGAGAGATCACAAGTAGGCAGAGAGGCAGAGAGAGGAGGAAGCAGGCAGACAGAGGGGGAAGCAGGCTCCCTGCTGAGCAGAGAGCCAGACGTGGGGCTCAATCCCAGGACCCTGAGATCATGACCTGAGCTGAAGGCAGAGGCTTAAACCACTGAGCCACCCAGGCGCCCCATATTTTAACCGTTTTTTAAGAATATCAGTTAGGGCATTACTTAAATTCACAGTTGTACAACCATCATCAGAGTCAGCTTCCAAATCTTTTCCATACAGAAGCCCTGTAACCATTAAGCCATAAGTCCCCTTCCTCTCTCTCCCTCAGTTCCTGGTAATTTATAATCTACTTTCAGTTGCTACAAATTTGCCTATTCTAGATATTTCACTAAGTGGAATCATATAATATCTGTCCTTCTATGATTTATTCACTTAGCATAATGTGTTCAGGATTCATTCATGTTGTAGAATGTATCAGAATGTTACTTTTTTAGTTGGTGAGTAATATTTCATTGTATGTTTATACTACATTTTGTTTATCCTCTCATCTGTTGATAGAACTTGGGTGGTTTCCACTTTTTGACTGTCGTGAATAATGCTGCAGTATATATTGGTTTACAAATTTCTGTTTGAGTCTCTGTTCTCAGTTCTTTGGGGTGTATACCTAGGACTAGAATTACTGGGTCGTGTGGTAATTGTTTAACTTTTTGAGGACTCATTGAACTTCCCCAGGGTGGCTGTACCATTTGCACTCCTAGTGGGAGTGTACAACGGTTTCAGTTTCTCCATATCTTTGCAAACACTTGCTGTTTTCTGTTATTTTATTTTATTTTTAAAGATTTTATTTATTATTTGATAGGCGGAGATCACAAGTAGGCAGAGAGGCAGGTAGAGAGGGGATGGGAAGCAGGCTCCCTGCTGAGCAGAGAGCCGGATGCAGAGCTCGATCCCAGAACCCTGGGATCATGACCTGAGCTGAAGGCAGCGGCTTAACCCACTGAGCCACCCAGGCGCCCCCTCACTGTGGTTTTGATTTGTTTTTCTGTGATGACTAAGGTGTTACTTTTTTTGGGTAAATATCTATTCAAGTCCTTTGCATATTATTAGATTGCATTGTCTTTTTGTTGTTGAGTTAGTTTTAGGAGTTCTTGTATGTTCTGGATATTAAACTCTTACCAGATATGTGATGTGTAGGTATTTTCTCCCATTCATTCTGTGGATTGTCTTCACGTTTTCTTGACCATGTTCTTTGATGCACAGCAGTTTTTAATTTTGATGAAGTCCAGTTAATCTGTTTGTTTCTTTTGCTGCTTATGCTTTTGGTTTTATAGCTAAGAATCCATTACCAATCCAAGGTCATGAAGATTTACTCCTATGTTTAGGTTGTTGATTCATTTGAATTAAATTTTTTTTACATGATGTGAGGTAGGGAATCCAACTTCATTGTTTGCATGTAGATATCCAGGTGTTCCATTTGTTTGGAGACCATTTGTTGAAGACTGATATAAACATTTTAATTACATTTATATTTTGGTTTAGGTATTTTTCACTGCCTTACCCTCCTTCATCCTTAACCCTCCTCCCCACCTCCCCGCCCAGTTTTCTTTCTTTGAAACAGGATATGTGGATATTTTGTATTGTGTTACAGTTTTGCTGCTTGACATATGAGAGACATTTAATAAATGTGAGTTCCCTTTCTTCCTTTTAATTTTGTATAATTACTTTTAAGTAGTATCTGTTTTCTTTCTTTCTTTGACAGAGGGAAAGAGAGATCACAAGTAGGCAGAGAGGCAGGCAGGGAGAGAGAGGGGGAAGCAGGCTCCCTGCTGAGCAGAGAGCCTGATGTGGGGCTCGATCCCAGGACCCTGAGATCATGACCTGAGCCAAAGGCAGAGGCTTAACCCATTCCGCCACCCAGGCGCCCAAGTGGTATCTGTTTTCAAAATAGATTTTGATGACCTTCAGGGTCGGATATATGTTCTATTTCTTTGTTTCCCCATTTCTAAACCTCTCTTGTCTCCCTGCATCCCCATCACTCTAGTCCCCAGTGTAGTACTATGCAAGTGATGGCCTTACCTTTTATTGATTGAATTATAAAGCTGAGTATAGATGTTTGTGGTTATGTTTGGATAATTGCAGAAGATTCTTAAAAAATCAATAATCAGTATATTGTAAAGTTAAAGGTTTTAAATGCAACGTAACTGAAGTTTACCCAAATATCTTATGTCACACACACACAAAATTCCAAAGGCATTTGAAAGACAGATGCTGTATCAATCCTCACATTTGGGAAAAGAACTTAAAAGGACATGCATTTAAAATATCCATGTATCCTGTTTCAAGGGAAGAAAACAGGGAGGGCAGGTGATAAGGATGAAGGAGGGTAGGCAAGGTTTGTTTCATGGATAAATGGAAAATTTTTAGCTTGTTAAATTTAAGATTACAGTAAGCTTTATATTGGGATTTATATTCATTTTAGGGGTAATTTTTATGTATTTAGTTTTATAGATTTAGCTTTTATATTTAGATTGTTGATCCATTTTGATTTGCATTTTTCACAAATGCTGTTAGTTTAAAAAGTTATTTGAAGTTTGTGGAATAGTGTATATTACTTTTCTAGCAAAAATACTAACTATCATTTAAAATAATTTTGCCTAGAAATTCCAAAAGTTAACTAGTGAAGAGGTATCTGAACTTTCTCTTTGGTTCTATATTATTAGATTCCCTCCCAACACTCTCTTTAGTGTTCACTGGGGTCTACTATTATTTGTCCTGAGTGCTCAGACCTCCCTCAGGAGTCCATTTTGTAATGTACCATCCAGATGTCATTGAAGGGGGAGACCTGGTTTGAAGATTGGCCTTTGATGTTTTGTTTTCCACTGGGTTTTGATTCTGAAATAGGCATTTCTTAGTGTGTTGTTACATAAACACTTTAATCATATAAGGTACTGGTTATTCTTCCACTGTTTATTTTGGTAGTTCCTTATTTTTAATAGTGAAAACAAAAAAAGGAATTATTTTATTCATTTATTTTCTAGTTACAGGCAACATAACATCAGAGAGGTTAGATCAAATCCAGTAATCGACATGCTTTCAGGAAAATTGTCAGCCAATGAAGAGATTCAACAGCTTGAACTCCCTTAGTCGGAATAACGGTTTATTCCAGGGAGAGAAGGAATAAACAATGCAGCCTGTTTTCTTTCACTACCTCTGGCCTTATTTACAGAGAAGTTGGCCTGGTATGAATGTGAATCTGTAGCCATGTATCTGTGTACACAAAGATGGACCCAACTTCTCTGTAAATAAGACCAGAGGTAGTATATAGCTGTATCTGTGCACACAAAATTTGATTCAGGAAGTGTTTTTGTCATTTAATATACCAATTATCCACCCTTCAGACATGGGATCCCATGCTGGGGGGCGGGAAGGTGGTTCTTTTTTTTTTTTTTTTTTTAAAGATTTTATTTATTTATTTGACAGAGAGAAATCACAAGTAGATGGAGAGGCAGGCAGAGAGAGAGAGAGGGAAGCAGGCTCTCCGCTGAGCAGGGAGCCCGACGTGGGACTCGATCCCAGGACCCCGAGATCATGACCCGAGCCGAAGGCAGCGGCTTAACCCACTGAGCCACCCAGGCGCCCCATGTGGTTCTTTAAAAAGAAATACTCTGGGCGCCTGGGTGGCTCAGTCGTTAAATGGCTGCCTTTGGCTCAGGTCATGATCCCAGAGTCCTGCTCCATGGGGAGTCTGCTTCTCCCTCTCCCTCTCCTGCTGCTTGTGTTCTTTCTCTCACTGTCTCTCTCTCTGTCAAATAAATAAAATAAAATCTTTAAAAAAAAAAAAAAAGATTCTCAGTGTCGCGTTGCCCTCTGTGCAAGCTGAGTTGGGCTCATGGGTATGGATTTTCGCCTGATTCTGATTGTGTTTGCCTGTTGGTAGAGAATGGCATGCCAAGGAGATTTCCTATGGCCTGTGACTGCATTTTTAAAGTGAACATGATGGGAAAAGCTTTCCATTCTGTCATGCCTTTTTAGAACTTGGAGGAGGTTTCTGAAATTGCCAAAGAACATTTGTTTGAACAAAATAATAATATTTAGCCTAATTGTATAGTAATGATTTTACAGAATCCTATATGACAGGATGACAGCTGGGGAAGATAAAGAACATCTTATCATTATGTGATTTGTAGACCTCCTTTGGGGTGGGGTGGGGTAGGGTGAATGGAGGGAACAATATAGGTAGGTGTTCATGAGAGATGGACCTGAAAACCAGAGCCTTTGTGAAAACTGCTGCCATTTAATTAAGAGAGTTATTCTAGGGTATATCCTGGGTAATTAGTAAAGAATGCAGAAACTGTATGCCTCGATCAGAATCTTCACTCAAACGCATTTAACTGTTCTGCCACAGAACAGAGAGAGAGGCTCTCAGCCCTGTTCCAAAGAGCTCTACCACTTAAGAGGGAAGTCAGACAAGCAAGGAGACAGTTATGATTCCTGAGTTAAGTGTGCTCCTGTGGGAAGATTGGAGAGGGAAGGGCCCCTATTCTGGGGATAGGAAAAGAGAGATGTCTTAACCCTGTTTTGACCTGAAGTGTGTAAGGCCCTGAACCAGATACGCATGCCTGGTTGGGTACTCTGTGGCCTGTTTGTTGTTTTCCATTTATGGGAGAGCTGTGTTTACTGGGGACCTAGGTTGTGACTGTGGGGCGAAGAGCCTGCCTCTTCGCCATATTAATACCATGGTCTAATGTTGTGAAGTGTCCACAGACAAGGGCCCAGAAAGCCCCCTTGCTGAGAGAAGGCTGTCTGAAACTAGCATCTTTCACAGAACCCTAGGTCTTGATAGAACCAGGACTATTTTCCAATCTTTACTTGAATCACCAGTGATTCAATTTTGGAATTTTGGGGTAGGGATTAGACATTGTGCTTTTGGGAAACTGCTATTGATATTGCTTCTGGAGAGTGATGGCATTATTAAAAATATGTTTTTATTGTAATTACAAGCTTATTGTGTTCTTTATTGGTTGTCAAACTTTTTTTTTTTTTAATGTCTAGGGGATAGTCTGTGTCCCTTTTTTTCTTTTTTAACAATTTTATTTTTAAGTAATCTCTATACTCAGTATGGGACTTGAGCTCACAACCCTGAGATCAAGGATCACACTCTTTTTTTTTTTTTTTTAAAGATTTTTATTTATTTATTTGTCAGAGAGTGAGCGAGCGAGAGCGAGCACAGGCAGACAGAGTGGAAGGCAGAGTCAGAGGGAGAAGCAGGCTCCCTGCGGAGCAAGGAGCCCGATGTGGGACTCGATCCCAGGACGCTGGGATCATGACCTGAGCCGAAGGCAGCTGCTTAACCAACTGAGCCACCCAGGCGTCCCAAGGATCACACTCTTAGCAACTGAGCCAGCCAGTCGCTCCAGTATCCCTTTTAATTATGAGTGAGTGTAAATCTGTTATAGCTGAGTATGAAGATTCTTTTCATTTTGTTTAAATTACCTAGAAAGGAGAAATAGAACTGCTAGTTAAATGCATTAATTTTTTAAATAAAATATTTATTTTTTGAACAGGCATTACATAGACATGATTTGAAATTTAAGTTTTCCTCCTCTCCTGTCTTCCATCCACCCAGTTCCCTTTCCTGGAAACACCAGTGTTATTAATTATATATGTGAAAAAAAGGCATATATGTATATCTATCTATCTATCTATCTATCTATCTCCCTTTCCTCCTTTTTTGTACAGACTACTGCAGACTACCCTGTGTTTTCCTCCCTCCCTTTTCCCCTCCCTCCTTTCTTCCTCCTTTCTTTTTTTCTCTTGCAAATCATTCTATGTGAATATGTTAAAGACTTACTTATGGGGCACCTGGGTAGCTCTACTGGGTAAGCATCTCCTTTGGGCCAAGGTCTTGATCCCAGTGTCATGTGATTGAGTCCTGCATCAGTCTTTGTGCTCAGTGGGGAGTCTGCTTCTTCCTTTCCCTCTGCCCTGCCCCCCCAATTCATTCTCTCAAATAAATAAATAAAATCCTTTTTTTTTTTTTTTTAAAGATTTTATTTGTTTATTTGACACAGAGAGAGAGTACCAGGAGGGGGTGTGGTGGGGAAAGGGAGAAGCAGGTTCCCGCTGGGCAGATATGTGGGGTTTGATCCCAGGACCCTGGGATCATGACCTCAACCAACTGAGCCACCCAGCTACCCCATAAAAAAAAAAAAATCTTTAAAAAAAAAGATTTCCTCATTGTTGTGGGTTTTCTTCTTCTTTTTTTGAGTAGGCTCCATGCCCAGTGTGGAGCCCCATGTGGGGCTCAAACGCTGAGATCAAGAGTCAGATGCTCAAGTGACTAAGCCACAAAGGCACCCCTCCTTACTGGTTTTTTTTTTTTTTTAAATGAAGGCATATCATAATTTACCTAGCCCTTTATTCAGGAGCATTTAGTTTTTTCTAGTCTTTTGCTTTTATAAATAATGCTAGAAAGAATAATCCTATAATAATTTATTTTGCACATATATGAATAAAGTCCTATAAGTTGACATTTTGGGTTGAAAGTTATGTATCTTTAAAATTTCGAGGGATACTGCCAAATCATCCACTTAGAGGTTGTTTTTTTCTTTTTTTTTTAAAGATTTTATTTATTTGAGAGAGAGTGAGCAGGGGGAGGAGCAGAGGGAGAGGGATAAGCAGACTATGCTAAGTGTGGGACCCAGTGTGAGGCTTGATCCCAGGACACTAAGATCATAACCTGAGCTAAAATCAAGAGTCAGAGGCTTAACTGGGCCACTCCGGCACCCCCATCTTAGAGGTTTTAACAAAACCCAGCCTGTAAAATGAGAATCCTGTAGTTAATACATTAAAAAATATAATTTTGGGGACACCTGAATGGCTCAGTAGATTAAGCCTTTGAGTTTGGCTCAAGTCATGATTTCAGGGTTCTGGGATTGAGCCCCACATCAGGCTCTCTGCTCAGTAGGGAGCCTTCTCTCCCCCACCCCCCGCCCCCTACCTGCCTCTCTGTGTTCTCTCTCTGTCAGATAAATAAAATCTTAAAAAAACAAAACAAAACAAACTATATGGGGTGCCTGGGTGGCACAATGGGTTGGGTCTTTGCCTCCAGCTCAGGTCGTGATCTCAGGGTCCTGGGATAAAGCCCCACACTGGGCGCTCTGCTCGGCGAGGAGCCTGCTTCCCCCCATCTCTCTTCCTGCCTCTCTGCCTACTTGTGATCGCTCTCTCTTTGTCAAATAAATAAAATCTGAAAAAAAAAACCTATAAAGATAAAATTTTGTAAAAGTGTATGAACACTGTTATATGTCATTTTTCAGTTAAAATGTAGCTATGCTTCAGTGATTAAAAAACCAATGGAGCACTTGCCTTCTCATTACTTGTTTGTTTTTCTTTCTCATTACTTTGATTTTGCAATGATTTCATGGCTGGTTATGAGGTTCGGAAATAAGCTTTGCTTCCTTATATGTTACCAAGGCTGCCTTCTAGAGAGGAGTACCAGAGATGGACAATTTGCTGAATAACTGGCTCTTTTTATAGTTTTCAATTTTTTTAAAGCTCTGTGCAGGGCTGAAGTCATGACCCCGAGATCAAGAGTCACATGCTCTACCCACTGAGTCAGCCAGGCCACCCCATAATTTTTAATTCTTATAGTAACTGATGATGCCTATGGTTTCATGATTACAATTAAATTTGACTTTACAAACAACTTTCTGGTATTTATTGCATATGATATGGTTTAACTAGAAAGAATATTATACATTCCTAATGTTTTGAAATTTGTATTTCCTTTGACCAGATAATACGTATATGGTCAAAAAACTTAAAAGGTACACAAGGCTAGAGAATGACAAGTCAGTCTTCCTCCACCTTTCCTTTGTATTCTTCCACATCCGTTCCCAGAGGCAGCTACTGTTTCTGATTTCTTAGGTGGTTTCGTAGATAGTCTTTACATATATGAGTCTTTATATGTATGTATAGTTTGCAGCATTGTTTTGTTACTATCAGTTTTTTTTTAAGTACACTGTTATTTTTAACATGTATTTTTAAAATTATGTAAGTAGTGCATTTTCATTTTAGAGATTATAGTGTTAATGTCTTGGTATGATGTTTCCATCCATACTTTTTCTGTGCATGCAGGTATAAGTGACTATTTTGTATTTTATAAATGAATATGATGTCATAAACATGCTATTTTCTAGCTTGCTTTAAATTTTTTTTCTTTTTTAAAGTAAACTCTGCCCAACATGGGACTTGAAGTTATGACCCTGAGATCAAGAGTTGCATGCTCCACTAACCAAACCAACCAAGCGCCCCTTTTTTACTAAGTTGCTTTTTTTCACTTAAGTTGACCATAATTATTTTTCCAGGCTGTCAAGAACATATTTTTATTGTAGAGTGACTGCATGGTATGTTGTTGTTTGAATGTATGGTAATTTCTTTCTCATTTCTTTGTTCTTTTACGTTTAGGGCTATTTTCATTTAATAAGTTTTCCTTGGGGCACCTGGCTGGCTCAGTTGGTGGAGCATGCAATCTTTTTTTTTTTTTTTAGATTTTTTCTTTATTTATCTGACAGAGATCACAAGTAGGCAGAGAAGCAGGCAGAGAGAGAGGAGGAAGCAGGCTCCCTGCAGCGCAGAGAGCCCGATGTGGGGCTCGATCCCAGGACCCTGGGATCATGACCTGAGCCGAAGGCAGAGGCTTAACCCACTGAGCCACCCAGGTGCCCCTGGAGCATGCAATCTTGATCTTGGTGTTGTGAGTTCGGCCTCACGCTGGGTGTAGAGATTACTTAAAGATAAAATCTTAAAAAAAAAATAAATTTTTTTTTAATGAGCAGCCACAATAGACGACTTTATGTATACAGTTCACCTTGTTTGACAAATTACTTCCTTACATGAATTCTTAGATTTGTACTTGTGGGATCAAAATATATGTTTAAAGATGTTTCTACATTGATAGATGTTTCTACATTGATAGATGTTTCTACATTGATAGATGTTTCTACATTGCCCTAGGTAGTTATGAATTTTATTCTTATCTGCATATTAAAACATGTCCGATTATATCCAGTTAGATTCTCAACTGATCTTTTTGTTTAAATGGAGGAGTAGAGTGAGGGTTAGGTCTTGATATTTTAAAGAAATTTGTGTTAGTGATGGGTAGGAATAGTCATGTTGGAAAAATACAGAGACAGTAACAACTCCGTTTGGAAACTGAGCATGTGTGGGTACAATTCAGTATATACTAACATAGTTAAGGCACAGATCTCTTTTTGTGTTTTTCTTGTGGAATCTTTTTCTGAATCCGTAAAATACGAATATAGGCATGTCATTTTAGTAATATCAGCGTTCTGTTTTAATTGATCTGAGAAATAGAATTTTCCCTAGCTTTATGTGTAAGCTTAGTAAAGTGGAGACTTAACGTCTGTATGCTTGAAATATGGTTTCAGTGGGGCGGGTAGGAAGCCGTATGGAAAACTTTTCAGCAATCTTTGTCATTGCTTGGCTGATGTTCCAAATTCTCTTTCTCTTCCACTTCACTTTATTGCATTAGAAAGATTTGAGGCCAAACTTAATACCATCTGATTTGCCAATGAATGAATCTCTAAAGCCCTCTAATCAGTTCTCTATCTTCAGTGAGCACAGGACTCCTTATTATTGAAGGCTCTGTGACTATGTGGGATTTCCCAGTTGGTCAGAGTCTGTGTCTTCAGTATGAATCTTGCTGGAGCCAGGAATGGAAGCGACGGAAACGATTGGGAGGGTAAGAGTAAGCAAAGCATGTGTTTTCATGCCAGTGCACAAGTAAGACAGAGTTTTGCCCAGGGGTGCCCTTATATTTGTTTCACTGGTACAGTCTTTCCTTTTCCCCTATTTATTAGGGAGTCATCAGAAAAGGAGATAGTCTTACAAGAAAACACCTCGATATACTGTCAGGATAGATCACTCACTTGTCTTTCTTTCCCCAGTGAACCTGGAGCTTGTTGAAGGCAGTGCCCGGGAGATTGGCTGGCACAGTAGGTAGTGAACTTAGGAACTGAGTACCAAGAGCCTGTGCACACCATGTGTATCTTTTCATTTTTTTCCTTCTTTACATTTTGGAATAGTTCTAGATTCACAGAAGTTGGAAAAATAGTACAGAGTTTCTGTTTATCCTTTACCTAGTGTCTCCCAGTGGTTATGCATTCCCTTTTTTCTTTGTCTCGTTTTCCTTTTTATGATCATGCTTTCAGCTTGCCGTCAGCATCTGTGAGAAACACTAAACCCTCTGACCTAAAGACTGCTGATTACTCTCCTAGAGTTACTTCTGGGAATGCATATGGTTCTTCCTATTCATTTGTCCTTTTTTTTTTTTTGAAGAATTTATTTATTTATTTGACGGAGAGATAGAGAGCACAAGTAGGCAGAGTGGCAAGCAGAGGGAGAGGGAGAAGCAGGATCCCCACGGAGCAGAGAGCTGGATGCAGAGCTTGATTCCAGGGCCCTGGGATCATGACCTGAGCCGAAGGCAGACGTTTAACGGACTGAGTCCCCCAGGTGCCAGTCTTCATTTGTTCTTGATGAAGCACTTGCTTAGTATGTGGTGCTGTGCCAGGTTCTAGTTGCATCTCTTGATTCAATCTCTTATTTTGGTAACATGGTAAGTATGCTGGATATATCCTTCCTTTGTGGATTGTCTTCTAAATTATATACACATGTCTAAAGTACTGAGAGACCCAAGTGTGTTGATGAGAAGTAGTAGCTGTGACTTGGTGGAAACAGCCCTGGATTTGAAGTTACACGCTCAGGTTCAAATCCTGATTCTCTTTCATACTTGCTGGTTGATGCTGGAATTTACTTTGCTTCTGAATCTGTGAACTTTTCTGTGAAAGAGTATGAGAGTAACAGTCATAGAGAGGTTTTGTGGGTGGATAAAGAAAAGTAGTGTTTGTATAATTACTTAGTGAATTGGAAAGTGCTGTTTCAAATGTGAAGTTGCCTTACTTATTCTAAATTGCTGAAATGAGAGCTGAATTTTAAATTACTGCTGCTGTTACTTCTTTATAGCTTGACTTTGTGCAGTAACAGGAAAAACTCTTCCTGCTGCTTCTTTCCCCCTGGCCTTTTTACACCTTCTGTCTTCACTCTGACTAACCAGTACTTAATAGGGTTTTCTTTTTTCAACTGGGTGTAACCCGGCTCCCTTGAGAAATTCGGGATGGCCATGTCAGCTGTTATGCTATCAAATGACATATTGAATGGTTGCCTCTCTTCTTATTCACCTAAGTCTGGGGATTTCATGTTTCAGAAACCTCTAAAAAAATCTCTCATGCAAGTATCTTTTTGGCTTACCTTTTTCACAGGTTTTGCTCTTAGAAACCAACTCTTAATATGGTACCAGAACTGAGATTTTCATTTTTAAAGGGGAGACTTGATTTTTTAAATATGTAAATATGGGATATGTAAGCAGTCTAAAAAGTAGGGGATACCATGAAAAATTTAAGATTTAGATAATGGAGAATTTTTTACTTAAACGTGGTCTAGGTGCAGACAGATTCTTAAATTATTAAGGGACAGACATATATAGAATAATGCACCCAGTAGCAGTAAAATATACATTATTCTCAAGTGCATGTGGAACATTCTCCAGGATAGATCATATGTTAGGCCATAAAACAAGACTCAATAAATTTAAAAGGATGAAATCCATACAAAGTGTATTTTTCTGATCACAATAGAGTGAAGTTAGATATCAGTAATAGAGAGAAATTGGGGAATTCACAAATATGTGGAAATTAAACAACACACTCCTAAATCATCAGTGAGTAAAAGAGGAGATTACAGGGAGAATTTTAAAATATCCTTAGATGGTTGAAATGAAAACACACCATCTCATGGTGGCAATGGTTGCACAACAGTGAAGGTACTTAATACCAATCTGTTGTACATTTAAAATGGTAAAAATGGTAAATCTTATGTATGACTTACCACAATTAAAAAAAAAAACCCATTCATTGTTCAGTAATGTTTATTGAACACTTAATACTTCATGTCCAAAAATAAAACAACAGGGGCACCTGGGTGGCTCAGTGGGTTAGAGCCTCTGCCTTCAGCTCGGGTCGTGATCCCAGGATCCTGGGATCGAGCCAGGGCTGAGCCCCTGGGCTTTCTGCTCAGCGGGGAGCCTGCTTCCGACTCTCTCTCTGCTGCCTCTCTGCCCACTTGTGATCTCTGTCTGTCAAATAAATAAATAAATAATCTTTAAAAAAAATAAATAAAACAACATGCCATAACTTAGGGAGTGCAGTAAAGCACTGAGAAGGAAATTTATATTTTTAAATACTTTGATTAAAGAAGGATCTTAAGTTAATACCCTAAATGTCCATCTTTTTTTTTTTTTAAAGATTTTATTTATTTATTTGACAGAGAGAGATTACAAGTAGGCAGAGAGGCAGGCAGAGAGGGAAGCAGGCTCCCTGCTGAGCAGAGCCCGATTCGGGACTTGATCCCAGGACCCTGAGATCATGACCTGAGCCGAAGGCAGCGGCTTAACCCACTGAGCCATCCAGGCGCCCCCCTAAATGTCCATCTTAAGAAACTAGTAAGAGAACATAGTAAACCAAAAGCAAGTAGAAGAAAAAAAAAATAAAGACTAGATTAGAAATAAATGATAAGAAAAATAGCAGTGAAAATCAACAGACCAAAAATTGAAAAGGTACTGACCAAGAGAAACAGAGACAAGACTCAGATTAATAAAATCAGAAATCTAAGAGAGGGCATCACTGCTGTCCTTACAGAAATAAAAAATATGATAAGGGATACTAGGAATAATTATATGCTAACAAATTTAATAACTTAGATGAAATTATGCATTTCTAGAAAGGCTCTACTGTGATTGTCTCAAGAAAAAAAATAGACAATCTGACAATCTGAATATATCAATAATAAGTGAAGAGATTGAGTTAACAATCAAAAAACATCCCACAACAAAGAGCCCAGGCTTAGATGACTTCACATTTGGTGATTCTACCGTATCAATCAAATATAAGTTCTTTGGAGACTTTTTGAAAATAAAAGAGGAGGATGGAATGCTTTGAGCGTGTTGTTACTGTGTTACAAAAGCCATATGAAGATATCTCAAGAAAATTATAGACCAGTGTCTTTTAGGAATATAGACGTAAAAAATCAACAAAATGCTAGCAAACTGAATCCAGCACTATAGCAGAAGGATTATATGCTATGACCAGGTAGGATTTATATCAGGAATACAAGGTTGGTTTTATATCTGAAAAATCAACGTAATACACCATATTAATAGAATAAAGGATTAAAGGCACATTATCATCTCAAAAGGTGAAGGAGAAGCGTTTGACGAAATCCAACATCTTTTTTTTTTAAATTAACATATAATGTATTCTTTGTTTCAGGGGTACAGGTCTGTGATTCATCAGTCTTACACAATTCACAGCACTCCCTGTAGCACGTCCCACCCAATCCGCATGTCCCAGCCAATCCCACTCCTCTCCCCATTCCAGCAGCCCTCAATTTGTTTGCTGAGATTAAGAGCCTATTACGGTTAGTCTCCCTCTCTGGTTTCATCTTGTTTCATTTTTCCCCCCTTTTCCCTGTGATCCTCTGTCTTATTTGTCACATTCCTCATGTCAGTGAGCTCATATGATAATTGTCTTTCTCTGATTGACTTGTTTTGTTTAGCGAAATACCCTCTTCCATCCACGACACTACAAATAGCAAGATTCCATGTTTTTGATGGTTGCATGATATTTATATATATATATATGTATATATATATATACCACATCTTCTTTATCCATTCATCTTCCAACACCTTTTTTTTTTTTTTAAGATTTTATTTATTTATTTGACAGAGAGAGATCACACGTAGGCAGAGGCAGGCAGAGAGAGAGAGAGAGGAGGAAGCAGGCTCCCCGCTGAGCAGAGAGCCCGATGCGGGGCTCGATCCCAGGACTCTGAGATCATGACCTGAGCTGAAGGCGGAGGCTTTAACCCACTGAGCCACCCAGGTGCCCTTCCAGACTAACTTTTATAGAGGCTTAACCCGCTGAGTCACCCAGGTGCCCCCAATACCTTTTTGATAAAAACTCTCAACAAACTAGAAATACAGGGGAATTTAACGTGAAAAATGCCAAGTACCCACAGCTGATATCATAGTTAATGATAAAAGATTGAATGCATTCTCCCCAAGATCAGGAACAACAGAAGGATGTCCTTTCATGCCCCTTCTATTCAGCATTGCACTGGAGGTTCTACCAGAACAGGAAAAGGAAATAAAATGCGTCCAGATTGGAAAAGAAGTACAACCATATTTGCAGATGACATGATCTTGTATACAGAACATCCTGTTAGAACTGATAAAGGAGTTGAGCAGGTTTGAAGGATGTAAAATCAATAAACAAAAATCAGTTATATTCCTAGGTACTTGGAATGAATAGTTCAAAAATGAAACTAAGAAAACAGTCTCATTCACAATAGCTATAAAAAGAATAAAAATACTTAGGATAAAGTTAACTAAAAAAGTATAAGTCTTATACTCTGAAAACTGTAAAACATCATTGAAAGAAATTAAAGATCTAAGTAAATGGAAAGACATTCTCCATTCATAGATCCGATTACCTAATATTGTTAAAGATGGCAGTACTTCCAAAGTTGATCTACAGATTTGGTATACTCACTGTTATAATCCTACCTGCCTGTCTTGTAGGAATTGACAGTCTGCTCTTAAAATTCATACAGAAATACAAGGGACCCAGAATAGCCAAGACAATCTTGAAAAAGAACAAGGGTGGAGGACTTTCCTAACTTGCTATAATGCTGTAGTAATCACAACAGTCTTTCAGTGGGGGAAGAATGGTCTTTCTTTCTTTCTTTTTTTAAAGATTTATTTATGAGTTAGTGCACACACAGTGGAAGGGCAGAGAGGGAAAATCCTTAAGCAGATTCCCTGCTAAGTGTGGAGCCCCATGTAGGACTCAAGTCTCACCACCCATGAGATCATAACCTGAGCCAAAACCAAGAGTCCATTGCTCAACTGACTCAGCCACCCAGGCACCCCTGAAAGAATGGTCCTTTCAACACATGGTGCTGGGGCAGGTGGATATCCACATGGAAAAGAATGAATTTGGAACCTTTTCTCATTTGTATATACAAATGAATTCAGAATTAATTATAGACCTAAATGTAAGATCTGAAACGATAAAACTCTTAGTAGAAAACGGGTGTAAATCTTTATGACCTTGGATTAGACAGTATTTTCTTCCTTTTTCATTGAGGTAAAATAAACAATGATTTCTTTGGTATGATATCTAAAACACAAACAAAAGAGAAAAACATAAAATGGACTTCATCAAAATTGAGAACTTTATGTTTCAAATGACACCATCAAGAAAATGAAAGCATACTCCACAGAATGAGAGAAGATACTGGAAATCATATATCTAATAATGGACTTTTACCCAGAACATATAAAAAGTCTTACAGTCAACAGTAAAAGGATAAATAACCCAATTAAAAAATTAACAAAGGATTTGATTAAACATTTCTCCAAAGAAGATGTTCAAATGGCCACACCCATGATGAGAAGCTCAATATCCTTAGTCATTAGGGAAATGCATATCAAAACCACAGTGGGATGCCATTCCACACCCACTAAAATGGCTGTAATAAAACAGTAAGTCTTGCTGAAGATGTAGGGAAATTGGAACCCTCATGTATTCCTTGTGGGAATGTATAATGGTATAGCCATTTTGGAAAATAGGTTGGCAGTTCTTCCAAGAGCTAAACATAGTTACTGTATCCATATTCTAGTTAACACCTGTTGTGTATTGAATAAAATTAAAATTGTGTCCGTATAAAACTTGTTCAGGAGTGTTCATAGTAGCATTATTTATTATAGCCAGAAAGTAGAAACGATCCAAATATCCATCAACAGGTAAGTTTATGAACAAATACATAGTACATCTGTACGATGGAGTATTATTCAGCCATAAAAAGGAATGAAGTACTGAAAGATGCTATAACACGGATAAGCCTTGAAAATAGTATGCTGAGTGAAAGAAACCAGACACAAAAGGCCACATATTTTATGACTCCACTTAAATGAAATGTCCAGTGTAGGCAAATCCATTTGGTCAGAAAGTAGATTATTGGTTTTCATGGGCTTAGGGGAGGAATCTGGGGAGTGACTGCTAAAGGATATGAGGTTTTATTTTGAGATAATAAAAGTGTTCTTAAATAGTGGTGATGGTTGCACAATCTTGGGAATATAATAAAAACTGTTGAATTACAGTCAGTTTAAGAGGGTGAACTTAATGGCATATGAATTATATCTCTGTAAAGCTGTTACTGAAAAACTCACGTAAGGAGTTTAGGTTTAGTGATCTGTTTTTCATTAGTATAGTAAACAAGTAAAAAAGATACTGTTTGACTAGGACTATGAAAGGATAAGAAAGCTCTGAAAAATACTATAGAAGTCAAGTGTTGCTAGATTGAGTAGAAACTTACATCCCCTCTTTCTAGATGAGCCAATTTTTCAGCCACATACGGTCTCCAGTGAGGCTCCTCTCCCCAGTAAGCTGGGTTCTCTACTGCAGTTTCTTATTTCCATTTAAGATCCTTCCTTGGGAAGCTGCTATCTGTATCATGATTCTTTCCTCCCCCGGGGTAACTGTGTTGATGAGGTAACACTTTGGTATGCGAATGCTGACAGCAGTCTTGTGTATATGTTAAATATTTTGCATTGGGAGAAAAAGAGTCCGCAGTGAATAGTGAGGTATTTCCAGTTAGTTTTGGTCTTATAGACTGCATGAATAAAATTGGATAATTTTGGGTAACTGGTCTTTTGTTTTGAAACTTTTAAAAGCTTTATCTCTTTTCAAGAATACAGAAAGTAGAAGAAATTTTAAAGGAGTAGGACAGAAACCCTCATAAACCTATTACTCTTTATTTTTTTATATTTTATTTTTTAAGTTTTTATTTATTAGAGAGAGGAAGACTGAGAGAGAGCAAGCAGGAGGAGCAGCAGGCAGAGGGAGAAGCAGGCTCCTCCCCAGTGAGCAAGGAGCCCGCTCTGGAGCTTGATTCCAGGACCCTGGGATCATGACTCAAACCAAAGGCAGTGGCTCAACGGACTGAGCCACCCAGGCACCCCCAGAGGCCACAATTTAATACTTTACATACTCTATTTTTTTTCTATGATTCTTTCCACATATAGGCTGTATTATACTATACATAAGTATAATTTAATATCATTTCACATCCTCATTTGTTTAGTTAATGAACAGTTTTACTACAAGCGTTTCGTGTTTTTTTTTCTACCATGTGGATTTAAGCTTTATAATACTTAAAAGAAAAATTAGGGATAGGGGTGTCTGGCTCTGACTCTTGGTTTTGGCTCAGGTGGTGATCTCAGGGTCATGAGATAAGCCCACTTCAGGCTCAGCACAGAGTCTACTTCTCTTGTCCCTCTCCCTCCTTCTCTGCCAGCCGCCCCCCCCAACCTCCCCCTGTCTCTCTAAAGTAAATAAATTAATCTTTTAAAAAAAAAATACAGACAGGGCACCTGAGTGGCTCAGTCAGTTAAATGTCTGACTTTGGCTAGGGTCATGATCTTGGGGTTCTGGGATCGAGTCCCAAATTGGGCTCCCCGCTCAGTGGGGAGTTTGCTTGCCCTTCCTTCCCTGTTCTTCTCCCTACTTGTGTTCTGTTTTTCTCTCAAATAAATAAATAAACTCTTAAAAAAGATTATGGGCAATTTTAAACATACAGAAGTAAAGACAAGAGTATAACAACTCCTAGGCGCTTATCACCTAATTTTGGCAATTCTCGGTGCATATCCATCTTCTTGCATCTTTGAGGAAGTCTTTTTTTTTTTTTCATGATTTTGTTTATCTGACATAGAGGGAACACAAGCAGGGGGAGTGGGAGAGGGAGAAGCCGGCCCCCTGCTGAGCAGGGAGCCCAGTGGAGGGGCTTGATCCCAGAGCTCCAGGATCGTAACCTGAGCCGAAGGCAGAAGCTTAACGACTGAGCCACCCAGGCACTCCATGAGGAGCAGCATAAAAGTGGAAGCAATTTTTATTATTTTAAACCTGCCCCAGGAGAAGCAAAAACAAAATTAAGGTTATCTCCTGCTTTTACCGTTCACAGAGAAAGCAGTATTTTATTTTAAATATTTTTGATATTTTATTTTATTTTGATTATTTTAAAATTTATTTATTTGACAGAGGGAGATCACAAGTAGGCAGAGAGAGAGGAGGAAGCAGGCTCCCCACTGAGCAGAGAGCCCAGTGCGGGACTGGATCCCATGACTCTGAGATCATGACCTGAGCCGAAGGCAGAGGCTTTAACCCACTGAGCCACCTAGGTGCCCCATTTTTGATATTTTAATACTCAAATATTTTAATCTGAAAGATTAAAAAATTACTTCATTAAAATACTGGTGAAGGCAAGTAGTAACTGAAGAAGTTATCTGGCGCTGGGGTAGTACCTTCTGTTATTTTCTTATAGTATATGTACAGTGAGGTGGAGTTGCTGGGTGGTTGTTTTTGTTTCGGCATTTATTTTTCTTCACCAGCATGTTGTTTTTCACCACCACATATTTTGTGGAAATTTTTGGAGCACTGCTTTCATTTTCTTATGAATTTCAGACTTTCTTCTTGTTTTACACTTCATTGACAGTTGTACATTGTATTCCATAATACTGAAAGGGAGATTTTCCTTCATTATGAGATGGCATTGCCTAATTTTTGAATGGTATTTTACTACTTGTAATTATGAAGGGAGCATATATTCATTAGAAAATATTTAGAAAACACAGAAAGTACAATGAAGAATCTATAACCCACTACCAGAAATTAAGCAGTGTTAATGATTTTTTTCCTATTCATATGGCCTGCCCTTGCAATGGAATATGGTGAATCTTCCCCTCTTATTCCATTTTGGGCATTTGCATTATACATTATGGCTGTTTTTTTGTCCTAACTTCACTGTAGTTAATTATTATTCATGCTGGGGTGAGTGATTGAGATAGAGAGATTAACTCTGATTTTTTTCTGCCCTCCCACAGAATCTTATGGTCTTGTGATCACTTGAATAATTCCAGATTTTAATGATCTTTCCCAGGAAAATAATTTCCTGCCCACCCAAGTCTCCTGATTCTGCTGTTCATTTGTTTAGAGCTTTCTGAATGAAGGCCTCCTGCCTTTGGGGCTAGAAAATGATTGTTGGGCATTGTCTGTGTCCAGTCTTTGTGCTCCAATTAGGTTATTTCCAGACTTTTGAGACTAAGAACTCTTTTTAGTGTCCAGTGTCACAGAGCTCTACAGAAGTGGAATTTCTCGTATTAGTTGAGAAAAATGATCAAACTAAAAGAATTTAGAATTACTTTTTGTATTACCTTTGCCTTTAAAAATTCATAACTGCTTGTACCTGAGTTTGAAAAATTGTGGATATGAAGACAACTCAGTTCATGGGTAATGTTTGCTGTGCATATGGAGAAAAGCTCAGACATTCTTGTAATAACTATGTGCTCTCATCTCAGAGGTGGGGTTAGTGCTTACAGGTTGGGAGCTAGTGCTCTGGCCTTCCCAAATTGCTGGTTTTCCTCTGACAGTCTCTTCTGTTTGTGCTTTGTCCGTATCTATTTGCACATTCCTTTTACCTGGAATGTTTTTTAACATTTTTCCTACCCTCCAGTTACTCCTACTCCCCAAGAAGAAAATGACCTCAATTAATGATTGCAGTGATTTTGATTTTCAGCTCAAACTTCATTATTTTAACAAATATTTCTCAAGTGCTTGAGCATAACGGGTATAGTTATAGGCATTAGGTGAATGTAATAAACAGGGTCCCCGTCTTTATAATACTGACAGTCCTGTAGGGAAACAGACAGCAAATATGTAAACAAACGTGATAGAATGTTTGTCGTAAGTGTTTCAAAGGAATGGAACAGGGTGCAGTGACGGGGCCCTCCTTTGAGTGGTCTTTGAAGGACTTGTTGAGGAGGTGACCTTTAAGCTGAAGCCCTGAGGCCTACAGCCAAGCTACTGTAGGCACATGGACAGTGTTTAAGGCTGAAAGAAGAGCTAGAGTGAGGCCAGTGGGGGCCATGAGTTCAGAGATACCCCAGAGGTAACAATTTGGAAGTCATCAGTTTAAAGGCAGTTTGTAAATTTCCTGGCGATGGATTCTGAGTGTTTTGGAGTGAGCAAGATGAGAAGATGAGAGGCATTGGTCTGGGCCCCTCAGCCACTCTGAAAGCAGAGCAGAGATGGTTAGAGAAATGCTCAAGTAGGTGCAGCCAGAAAAGTTGCAGGAAGGCATATCATTTGTTTTCATGAAAGTGGGAAGTTTTTCAAGAAGGATGGCGCGGCCAGCCTTAGAATGCTGCGGAATTTTGGAGTTAGCCAAGTAGAGCAAAGTATTGCTTGGATTTGCCAGCATGGAAGTCATCTGTGATCCGGATGAGCAGCTTCCCGGGAGCAGTGGCCAGTGATGCCCAATCGGAGGGGCTGCGGGGCGAACAGGAAGTATGTCAGTGCACCTGGTGTCCTGAGAGGTGGGGGGAGAAGGGTGCAGGCTGCAGGCAGAGTACTTCTCCCCTGGGGAGAAGACGGGAAAGACATTTTGAGGAGGAGGGCAGAGCTAACTCACTAGAGAACAGGAGTTGGGATGCTAGCTTGGGATACTTTGTGAAGTTTGAGATTCTCAGTGTAAAATGAAACCGGTTGGACACATGAGCGTATGTGTTCCTTCAGCATGATGGACAGGCCGGATCTGAAGGCACCTGATTACCTGATTGTGTGTCAGGTTCTTCCAAGGTTCAGACTTGCTCGGCAGCTCTCACATCGGGAGAGAAAGTTGAGGGTAGTTTCAAGCTCTTAACACCCCTGTGGAATTGAGTCCAGAATAAAAGGAAGGTCAAATTGGGAAGGTGTTTTATGGACTTGAGGAGCCTGGCACCACGTGCTTGAGCATGAGCTGGAAGGATGGGCTGTTGTGGTTGAGAAGCCGGATTGCAGAACCTTTCAGGGAGCTGAGAGACGAGGAGGGGTTGCTGATACCTGAGAGCGGACACCCAGAAGGTTAGAGGTCTGAGGTGGCTGAAAAGACGGGAAACTGAGGGATGCTGAGGCAGGGAAGGAGGGAGACAGGGAGGCTGGAGCCCCAGTCCACCCGGAGCTGACCAGTGACTGTAGGCTGACAAATGAAAGCAGGGGCTGGCTGGGAGCGTGAGTGCTGTGTCTGCACGGCGTGAGCTGCCCTGTCCCAGCCCTGGGATTTCCACTTGGATTTCCTCGGGCAACGTTTTCTCTCCTTTCTGTGCCACCTGCAGCACCTTCTACAAACATCCTGCTTAGGACTCCTCCTAATACTGTTGCAGCTGTTTGCATTTCTATCTCTTCCTTCTTCCGGGCGATGGGCTCCTCCTGGAGGGCCTGGACCAAGCCTCACATTCTGTGATTTCTGGTCATTAACACAGTACACACTGCTCACATGACCGGCCCAGCGTAAATGTTCACTGAGTGAATGCGTGAGCTCAGAAGTGGGTGGGCTCAGAAGGGAAGAGAAGGCAAGAACAGAAGGCACAGGTAGAGTGAGAATGGAGATTTATTGCTGGCAGGGCAAGGCAGAGTGTCTTTGTAAAATTTCAGACCATATTATAGAATCATTAGAATGCAAAAGAGTTTGCCTTATTGTTAGAAACACACGCTTTTGACTTCATGTGAATAAATTCTGCTAATTTCTGGCTTCCAGAGTTGGCTTTAAAATTATTATTACCACTTTCTGCATATTTTCCAGGGACATTTTTGATGTGGTTATTCACTTTGTTGTGCTGCTAGTTTAAGTTGTCCTTCTTGGCACTATAATATGGAATATTATTTTGGTTAATCTTCCTAGGTACTTGTGATTTGGTTTCTTGTTTCCTAATCCTCTACTTCTTATGCCCCACACGCTATAGCTTTTTACCATTTTCGTGTTTCAGCTGTTAAGTGCCTGTACTTTGGGTTTTCGATGTGGCAGTGTTGGAGTTGTGGAGTGTTGTAGTATAGTGTTAAGAATATGAACCACAGGGCTAGACAGCTCTGGTTTTCAGTTACTGCCTGACATTATTAACTTTAAAACTCTGGGCAGTTTTTGGTTGGTTGGGGCCTCTCTGAGTTTCATCTCTTTATCTTTGAAAAGGGAATAATGATGCCCACCTGTCATTGCACGGTCTCCCCTTAGCATGCTTCTTCCCTCAACGGTTTGCAAGTGTCTTCCTCCCTCATTTTTTCCCCGCATTTAGTTTGATCATTTCCCCTGTTATCTGATGGGCGTACATACATAGTTTTGTCTCGGTCATTCCAGGCCTTCTCGATCCGTTTCTTCTCTGAATTGCCACAGTACTTACACATTCCCCTAACTGGCGGGTACAGCATTCTACCTGTGAAATCTAATGCGTACCTGTGTTTGTGGTCAATTATTACATGGACAAGCTTTTTGTGCATTTTGTTGCCTCCAAGTAAGTTGGAAGCATTTTCAAGTCAAGCCATAGATTATAATTAGGTCTATCGTATTTTCTGTAGCGAGATGGGATATGTGATGAGTCCGTAAAAGTCATTGAGATTAGCCTGGTAATGGGTAACCAGAATACAGATGTATTCAGCCCAGCTATTTATCCGTGTATTCACAAATATCCATTGAAGTGTATGTGTTAGATTGAAACACACGGCCACAATGTTCTGCAGCTCCTATTAATTGGTAGAATCCATCTCTTCACACTTAATCTGGGCTGGCCTTGTGACTTGCTTTGACCCCAGAATGTAGCAGAAGTGATTTGCAGGTTCTGGATTCCAGGCCTTGAGCAGCCTGGCACCTTGCCCCTTTGCTACCATGGAGTGCTGTCACCACTGTACAGTGAGCTGCAGGCTAGGCTACTGAGTGGTCAGAGATCCCATGTGGCGAGAGGTCCAGCCAGCAGCCGGCATCAGTGTGTCAGACATGGGAGTGATGCCACTGTGTTCTCTTGAGCCCAAGTGAAGCTGGCAGATGACAACAGTGGCATGAATGATCCCAGGTGAGATTTGTAGAGGAACCTTCTCTCTGGGCCCAGCCAACTCACAGATTTATGAGAAAGATTAACTTGTTTTGAACTACTAGGTAAAAATGATTCTACTTGTAGCTTCTCTTACTGAGAAGTCTATAGAGCAGAGTTTATAGTTGGTTCTGTTCTCTCCCACCCTCCCCCATCCTCCATTGTTAACCCCACCCTCCCTCCATCCTCCGTTGTTAATATGCCTCTATAGTTGGGTACCTAAGTACCACACAGTAATTATGGCAATTAAGGGGATAGAGATAGGAGCTAATTTTTTTTTAAGATTTTATATAGTTATTTGAGAGAGAGCACGAGTAGAGGTGGAGGGTGACTGGGGGGAAGGCCAGAGGGAGAGGGAGAAACAGGCTCCCCACTGAGCAGGGAGCCAGAGGTGGTGCTCTGTTCTGGGACCCCGGGATCATGACCTGAGCCAAAGGTAGATGCTTAACCGACTGAGCCACCCAGGTGCCCCAGAAGCTAATTTTTAAAAATGTCCTGTGCAAACCCTTTCCATTCGTCATCTTATTTAATGAATGTAGAGCCAGTATTCTCCCCAGTGCCACTCAGGAAGTGGCAGAGTCAAGACTGGAGGCTGGAATTCTTAACTGTGTTGTTCTTTTGATTACCTCAGGCTCTCTAATTGTGTGTTTCTTCATTCTTGTTGAAGCTGGTATTTTTTAACTTCTTCCTGTTGGTCCCTAGCAGGAGCTGGGCTATTGTTCTGGTAAATGTTGCTCTGTTAATATCTACTTTCCTGGGTACTGTAAAGGAGAATGACTCTAGGACCATTGTCTTGACCTCTTATTGTTTTTTCTCCATAGGTATAGACCAAGATGATGTGGCAGGAAAAGGTTGGGGGCCTTGGACCCCAACTACTCTCCTGGGGGCAAACAACGGTGGTGATGTTGGGGAATAGAAAGGCCCTTTGCAGGTGGGGAGGAGTTCTAGAGGAGTTGGGGCATTTTTTTCAGAAATACCTGGAATGTATCCCTTTTCCAGGGTCTGATACAATAACATCTAGTGGGCTCCATGGCTTTTATGGTGAGATCTTGCTGAAGGAGAACACTTAGCCTGATAAGAAGAGGAAAGGTACTTGGCTATTCTAAGGTACCTGCCTTTCCTTTTATATCACTTTTACATTTATTTTGGAAAATGTGTACAAGTAGAACTTTTTAAAAAAACTTGGAAATAGTGTTACATTTTGAGTCATTCCGTCGCTACATACAGTGCTATTGCTGTTATTCCCTGTGCTGTAGCTTTCATCCCCACGATTTACGCAGTCCAACATTCTGAGCAATTTCTTATTTTTTTTCTTTAGAGAGTGAGGGCAGGGGAGGCTCAGAGGGACAGGGAGAGAGAGAATCCCAAGCCTGAGTCCCCGCTGAGCATGGATCCTGACATGGGGCTTGGTCTCGGCACCCTGAGATCATGACCTGAGCCGAAATCGAGAGTCAGATGCTGAACCTTCTGAGCCACCCAGGTGCTCCCTTAGTACTCTCTAATGTTAGTACTACTGTCAGGTAATCACCTATATGATGCTCCTCTCCTGAATGGTGATTTCAGAACTAATGTAAAGAGGTGCTTTGCTTGTTTCTTAAGCTCTCTCTGGGCAAGGGCTGAGTCCTGTTTACTCTTGTATCTCAGTGCCTTCCAGTAATGCCTTACACATAACAGACCTGCTTTTTATTTGGCCCAGCCACAGGTAACATCTGGGACCTTGGGTTCTAGGTTCACTTTAGACCTGTTTCCTTGTTGCGCTCTCCCTGGAAGAGAGCCTGGACAGGACGTGGGTGGAAGCAAGAGATTTTTTACCTCCTCCTCCTGTTTGTTTATATTCCGTTTTCTGCATTTTTAAAATATAATTTTTTTTAATATAATGTTTTTATAATTCTGTTGCTATATGAAGTTTTGCTTATATTTTTGTTGATTTAGAAAATTCCTGGGAGGTACAGGGAAAAGGACACTTATTTATTTACTTGGATCGCTAAAAATATCTCTGAAAGGATACACCAGAAACTAGGGACATTACTTGCTTTTAGGCAGAGAAACTGGGCAGCTAGAGGGCAGGAGTGGGAGGGAGATTTTTGTACTTTTGTACCTTGTGAGTTGGGACCCACGTGATTGATACTCCCAGAATGCCTTTGGAAGTATAAATGGAGAAAATGTTCAAGAGCACAGGAAAAAGCTCCCCCCAAATCCAGTTTAGTAAAAATAAATATAAGAGAGGATTATCAGTCACTTTTTTTTTTTTTTTTAAATTTAAGGAGAAAAGAGAGAACCCAGTCTGCTTAATGCCTAGGGGCTTCTGATATCTTTCATTCTGTGGGTTTGTATATAGGAATTTGTCGTGTTAAGCCTTCATTGCATAGTAACCTTCAAGAAGCATATACTTTTATTTGTTAGAAATCATGGACAATTCTTATTGAAGGGGAGCTTTTTATATAATACATATTTTTAAAATTACAGCAGAGATTGGAATGAATGGGATCATTCCTCTCCTAGCAATGGAGAGTTTGTTCTCTTGCTTGTTGCTTCCTACCTGAGCATGAAGTCTGACCTCCCTTCCCTGAGTGAGAGGAGAAGTAGGCCAGACTTATAATCATAAGGGTTTGAAGGTGGGAAAGGAAACTTAATTGGCTGTGTGGTCTTGGAAAATTACCTCAGTTTCTTTATCCATAAAATGGGATTTCAGTACCTACTTTACACACTTGGTTGGAGAATTAAAGATAATGGATATAAATGATCTAGCATGGAACTTGACACCTCAAGTAGGTGCTTAAAAACCATGTGGTTATCCTCATTATTGGTTAACATCTGTTGATTTTAGGACCCTGGAGGAGTAAAGGATAGCAGAGTCTTTTCACTGAGAATGAAAGGTAGATGTTTAGGGGAAGGCGGAGTATATCTGTTATCTGTCGGTGTATAACAATCCACCACAAGCTTAGTGGCTTAAAACAACAATGAAATATTCTCTCTCATAGTTCTGTGTTTCATCTGGGTAGTTTTTTTTTGCTTGTCTCCTTAGACTTATTTGCGTAGCTGCAGAATGAAAGAGCTAAGTGGTCCCCGATGGACGCACTCCCAAGTCCTGCAGTGCTTCTGGCTGCTGGTTGGGGCGTGTTGGTTCTCTTTCACACGGCCTCTCTGGTTCCAGGAGCTTCCTCACTGCATGGCAGGCCTAGGGCGGCATTCTAAGAGGGCAAGCTGCAGTGCTTGCCTGTCACATCTCAGCTTCCTTTTGCAGTAGCTGGTTTGCTACTGGCCAAAGCAGGTCACAGGGCTAACCTCAGGTCACTGTGGAGGGGACTAAGTTCCCACCTTGGTGGGGGGAAAAAAGAAACAAAGAATTAGTGGCCATTTTTAATCCACCACAAGCCTACCCTTATTTGATTTGCTTCTTGGGTTAATATTGGGCCGAGAGAGAAAAGGTTCTGTTAGTTTCTCCAGTTTTCCTGTATCACTGATACCTTCATTAGGCTAACGTAGGAGCTGATTAATGAACTGGGGATATTTTGTTCAGACTAAAAATTGGAATGAAGGATAATAGCTGCTTTTATGTATTTGAAGAACCTTCTTATGAAGAAGAGACCAGTTCCACAGTATGGAAGTGACTGGAAAGCACTCTTCTGCCATGTGAGACAGTGAGTTTTCTCGAATGTTGTCCTGCCCCCAGCCCCATGCAAGTAGAAGATGGGTAATCATGTGTCAGGGGCGTTAAAGGAGGGTCTTCCTCATTGAATGACTCGACTTAAATGATTCCGATTGGTGTCAGAAGTCTGTGCTTTTGGAACTCGGAAAGTGCACTGTGCTCTTCATTCTGAGAGTAGGGATGGATAAGGGGATGTTAGCAAGAGGAGGAATTCTTGTGCATGGACTTGTGATTTTACTTGATGGATAAGTTCATAGTTACCTGCTGGGACCCCGAGAGGAGGGGATTGACTGTTGCTGTGAGGAGCGGTTCCATTTAGTACAGAGGCAGGGAGGTGCTGCGTCTTGAAGACAGGTTTTTTGTGAGTCATCTTTGGTTAGAATGAAGAGTCAAGACAAGAAATTGAAGTAAGAAATGGATGTGTACGGTTCCTCCAGCAGCCACAGATTAAGTGTTCATCTTCCCGAGTTTATCTAATGAAAACAGTTTGGTACAACTTTCCTATAACATGATTTTGAGATCTCCCGATTTTCTGTATAACAGACCACCAGGTCCAAATGGTGCTGTTGTCAGCCGAGAATACTGTCCATAAGTGATCAGCATGTGGGCCTGTTCCCATTTCTCCCTCCCATCGCTCCCTTTTCTTTGTTGGAGGGAGAAGGCGGTGGCAGGGACGACTGTTCACTCTGGTGTCAAGCTCCTGAAGAAGCTTGATGGACGTGCTGTCTCTGGTTCATGTTATCAGCCCGGCCACTTCGGTCAGTGGTGTTTCTATGGAGCCTGCCCCATTTTCAGCGCTTTTTTTTTTTTTTTTTTTTTTTTAAGAAAACTCTGAGTATGGCAATAAGCGACAGTACCTCCAGTGATTCACACGCAGAGGGTGTTAGGTTTTTGGTGGGAAGCAAAATTTAAGTGACAAATAAATATGCTAGCTGAAGCAGAAGATTGCTTTCCTGACTGGCTCATTTACAAGCTGGAAAGTTGTGAAAAACATCAACCTACCAACTGTGTAGCTCATTGGCTCTTTGCTTTGGGCTTCCATGTTCCTCCTGGTACAAATACTAATTATGTTATTCTGGTATGGTTGCCGAGCATTCATGCTTCTCACTCCACTTGTGATTATAAATGATTCTGCAGCGCGAATTGCTTTGTCTTTGATTTAATGTTTCATAACATTTGGATGTTTTGTTCTCTGTGCTGATTTGTCGTTCTCTTTCCCTTTTCAGAATGGACTGCTGAATTATGAAGAATTTCAGACCCAATAGCAGAACCTCACTCGGCCACTCACTCCTTTATCTCCTACTAGTTATTTAAATTGGACTTTTAATATCCTACCAGCTGCTCTTCAGACACACATGGTGCATTGTTGCCATTCCCCGGATTGCATCTTTGAAACACAGACTCTTAGTAACTTTCATAGAACAAAGAGGCAACCTCCCGGGTATATTTCCTGGGAGGGTGTCACCCTGACTGCCCTCTAGCTTCTGCTGGATCTGGATTTGAATTCCACCATGGAGCCTCGCATGGAGTCCTGCCTGGCACAGGTGTTGCAGAAGGATGTGGGGAAACGACTACAGGTTGGCCAAGAACTTATAGACTATTTCTCAGACAAACAGAAGTCCGCTGACCTTGAACATGACCAGACCATGTTAGATAAACTTGTGGATGGGCTTGCTACCTCTTGGGTGAACTCTAGCAATTACAAGGTAAGCTGTGCTTCAGAAGGCACTCATGTAGGTGGCTGGGCTGCCTTGGCGGGTCAGAACTGGTCCTTGGAAGAAGACTCCTTTGGAAGCCATTTGTAGGTGGCTTCCAGTAAGACACTCAGGCTGTGGCTTTTGGATGTTTCATTCTGGAGCAAGTAGGGTCTTCTTTAATTCTTGTTGGAGATCAAAGAATCCTTATGCTTTCGCACTTTGAAAGAAGGTCAAGTGAACAGATAAAGAGAGGCTTTTATGTTGGGAAGTTTACAACCATTTGCAGCCCTGAAGTTGAAGTGAATGTTCTATCTTACATTGAAAGGGTCATGAGATGTTGGTGAGTGGCGCTTCATAAGTAGCAAACATCTTCACTGATTACCTATTGGGGATGGAATTGGCGGTAGTGTGTGGCGCATTTTACCTTCAGATCTCTGTTTTGAAGTCGGCCTAGGTACCTGGCCAGAAATAGTATGGGTTGCCGAGGGCTCTTCTGTGACTTGTATGTAATGGCCTGGAGGATATCCTTCTGGTTCTAAAGATCGAAGTGGGCGGGTGCCTTTGGTGGGTAGGGGATGCAGGCGGGGTCCCAAGACCCAAATGAGTTGTCACGATTGACCATTTTACCATTCAAGGATTGAGCTTTTGTGACTAAAAATTGGACTGGACTTGTGCTGCAGAGGTGTCATTCTCTCTACCTCCCCTCCCCTTTCTTAGTTTGCCAACAGGTGGCCCCTTTGGGTCAAGATTGAGATAGAACAGTAGGGTGTTGGCATGACTTCTAATAGGTGCTGTAAACATTGGGATTGGGAAAGGGGCTCACAGGAAACAGAATCTCTTGTGCTTTTTCATTGACTCAGTTTTCTGAGGTTGGTTTGGATTTGGAAACTGGTGCTTAAACAGGATATCTTTGTTTGCTCTAGTGTGGACTCTTGTTTTCCAAATGCATTATAAACCTTGCTCTCATTTAAGAGTCGGCAGCCTTCATACTCATTAAGGGTATTACCTGGGACCCTGATATTTTACTTACAATTACATATAAAATTTATCCTGTCTTTGAAAGCGGAGTTTAATTTCTCTATCATTCATCTATTTATTCATTTAGCTGCAGGTGGCAAGTGCTGCTTATGTGCTTGGCCGGCCTTTGTGCTGGGTGATAGGAGTGTTACAAACAGGGGAGGGTGGTGGAGGGCCGTTGTCGAGGGCTGTAAAATCACCTTGTCTGGGTTGGATTCCCAGTTCCACCACTCCGTGTGCACATTGCTATGCTTTTGGCTGAGAGTAACTGAAGGCTCACTCATTGGCTTCAAACTGCTACCAGGAAATTGAGTAATTTTCTTTAAGAGTTCAAGAAGTCTGCGGTAGCTAAGGCAATGTCCAGAGAAGAAGAGTGTCTGCTTTCGTCTTTTACTTGGAGGGAAGCCTTTCCCAGAAGCTCCCTAGCAGAACCTTTTACATCAGATTGGCCAGAATGGCTTTGCCTGCCCATCCCAGCATCATTGGAAAATGGATGGGTATCCCTAATTGTTTTCCACCATCATGCTTGACCTCCTGATCTCAAGAAGAGTCCAGTCTCCTTTGAGTGAAGCATATGGCCATGTGAAGGAGGGGATGGTATTTGAATACTGTCAGACTCCTGCTCAACAAATACTGGTTTCATGAGGGAATAAGCACTCTCTAAGCGTCAGTCCAATAAGGGCAGATAATGAAAGAAAGAGCTCTGCTCTGACTATAATGGACAGCATCAGATCTCTGAGCAATAGTGGACCTTTGTTCATACATAGAACTCAAGCTTTATATATTATGGGTTGAAGGAGGAAGTTCGGAATGGGACTGAGGTAATAGGGATGTTAAATAGGTAACCCAGAGAGTCTGTTATACCGTGCGAGCTCTCTTAACTTTTCCCGGCTTTGGCTTTGGGGTTTGGTTCCCTTTTGTACAGTGTTGGGATAACTGAGTTGTTACCAGCACTAAGTGAGACATTGTATGCTGGTAGGATTGCAAGCTGGTGCAGCCACTCTGGAACACAGCATGGAGGTTCCTCAAGAAGTTGAAAATAGAGCTACCCTATGACCCAGCAATTGCGCTACTAGATATTCACCCCAAAATACAAATGGCACCTACACCCCAATGTTTATAGCAGCAATGTCCACAATAGCTAAACTATGGAAAGAGCCCTGCTGTCCGTTGACACATGAACGGAGAAAGAAGATGGATACACACACACACACACACACACACACACACACACACAGTGGAATACTACTCAGCCATCAGAAATTGAAATCTTGGGGGCACCTGGATGGCTCAGTGTAGGTTAAGGCCTCTGCCTTCGGCTAAGGTCATGATTCCAGGGTCCTGGGATTGAGCTCTGTGTTGGGCTCTTTGCTCAGTGGAGAGCCTGCTTCCTCCCCTCTCTCTCTGCCTATCTGCCTACTTGTGATCTCTGTCAAATAAATAAAGAAAATCTTAAAAAAAAAAAAAAAGAAATTGAAGTCTTGCCATTTGCAATGACATGGATGGAACTAGAGGGTGTTATTAAGTGAAATAAGTCATCAGAGAAAGACAGTTGTCATATGATTTCACTCATATGTGGAATTTAAGAAACAAAACAGAGGAGCATAGGGGAAGAGAGAGAAAAATAAGACAAAAATCAGAGAGGGAAACAAGCCATAAGATACTTTTAATCATAGGAAACAAACAGAGGCTTGTTGGAGGGGAGGTGGTGGGGGGATGGGTAAGTGGGTGATGGACATTATGGAAGGCACGTGATGGAGCACTGAGTGTTACTCAAGATTGAGGAATCACTGACCTCTACCTCTGAAACCAGTAACACACTATATGCTAATTAATTAAATTCAAATTAAATATCAATAAAAGTGCTTTTCTAAACAACAACAATAACAAATAAATGAGACACTGTATCAAGTTGTCCCATGCCTGCCCTATAACAAGCACTGAGGTTGTCATAATCAAGACTGGTTCCTGGGCGCCTGGGTGGCTCAGTGGGTTAAGCCGCTGCCTTCGGCTCAGGTCATGATCTCAGGGTCCTGGGATCGAGTCCCGCATCGGGCTCTCTGCTCAGCAGGGAGCCTGCTTCCTCCTCTCTCTCTCTCTGCCTGCCTCTCTGCCTGCTTGTGATGTCTCTCTGTCAAATAAATAAATAATCTTAAAAAAAAAAAAAAAAGACTGGTTCCTGTCTTCAAGGGGACTGGAAGTCCCTTTCCCTGGACTGGGTGAGCAGGGAGGGAGAACACGAATCAGCAAGCCAAGGGTTACAGTATAGAACGGTGGGAGCAGTAGCAGAGACCTGCAAAATTCAGTGGGAGGGCAGAAGAACATGAGAACACTTTCCTGGAGGAATCCAAGGTTTGAAGATGGGGTGGTGTCTTTCAGAATAGCGTTTTCAGCATCACAAAGTGTGAAAGATTCGACTTGACCCTTCGTGAAGTAATTTCTAAGGAAGATAGCCTGGTGTGAAGGAGAAGTCAGGAAGATGCTGTATGTTACCGAATTGGAGGTGATCACGGACAAGTTGCTTTACCTGTCTGTGCAGTGCCAGTGTTTGACCGAATAATCTCTTGGGAGCTGCTGGGCTCTAGTATCTTATACAGCTTCACACTGACGGCTTTACGGTCGGGACCCTGTTCTGAGGGACCCTGTTCTGAGCACCTCCTTCCTTCCTCCCTCTTTTTCTTTGTTCTTTTTTTTTTTTTTTTTTAAAATATTATTTGTTTATTTGACAGAGACACAAGAGAGGGAACACAACAAGCAGGAGGAGTGGGAAGGGGAGAAGCAGGCTCCCCGCTGAGCAGGGAGACCACTGCAGGGCTCAATCCCCGGATCCTGGGATCATGACCAGAGCTGAAGGCAGACACTTAAAAACTGAGCCACCCAGGTGCACCATGAGCACCCTCTTTCTTTATAAGCTCTCTTGGTGTGGGGACACCAAACCCTCTGCACACCTGGAGCCTGGAGCCTGAATATAGAAGGGGCTCAGCGAATATTGGTTCTATGAGTGAACTCAGGAGCTTAGACTATTGGGCAAGTAGTCCTGGTAGCTTTACCAAAATCTGGAAACTTAGCTTTTAGCCACACCCACATTTTTTAGTCAAAGATCAAGATTTCTCATTAGAGCCTGAGGTACATTTTAGGTTTTCTCTGACATGTAATATGTATCATTATGGGTTGAAAGGATTCATTTCATATTAAAACTTTGCAGCTTGGCTTCTTGATTATTTTTAAAAATTGAGGACTAAAGAAGAAAAGGGAAACAATTTTAGGCTTTTAAAACAGTAGTACTTGGATATTGTTATTCCTTAACAGAGAATGTCACCGCAGTGCTTTATTTAAAAAAATAGTGTCCTGGAGCTTGAATCGTTTTACATTTGATTATTTCTTAACTTGGTAAACAGGTTTGTATTTGGCGTTAATTGTAGTTTAACAGCGACCCTTTATTGCTTAGTTACCTTGTATTTGGGAACCTCATTTAATTTTTACAACGCCCCTGCAGGGTAGGTGGTGCTACCCTGATTTTATACATGAGGTAAGTGAGATCATCCAGAATTATGAGAACAGAACAGAGTCTGCAAACTTTCTTAAAGGCTATGTAGTAAATATTTAAGGTTCCGTGGGCCATATGGATTTCTTCCAAGTATTTAACTAATTTGGGCCATTCTCGTGCAAAAGCAGCCACAAGGAACACACGAATGAATGGGTATGACTGTGTTCCAAAATAGCTTAATTTATAGAAACATGGAGGACCAGTTTGGCTCATGGACTGTAGTTTTCCAGCCCCCAAACAGGAACATTGAGGACCTACTATGTGCAAATTCTTTTCTTCCCTCCTTCCCTTCCTTCCTTCCTTCTTTCCTTATTTGACAGAGAGAGAGTACAACCAGGGGGAGCAGCAGGGAGAGGGAGGAGAAGGCTCCCATTGAGCAGAGAGCCTGATATGGGGCCTTGGGATCATGACCTGAGCCAAAGGCTGACACTCCACTGACTGAGCCACCCAGGCGCCCCCTCTTCCTTTATTAATACTTGAACAATAAGAAAGATGGTGGAGTAGATTTTTGTATATACTTCCAACCATGGTTGTGTTCCCCTCTTCTCTTTCTAGATGAGATAGGGATGAAAGATGGTAGATGAGAAGGGATGAAAGAAGAATGGTCTGACCCAGAGAGGCTGCCTGGACTCCCACAGCTGGAGGGAGTTGAGGGACACTGATGCTGTGCAGCTTTCCCAGTGAATGATCCCTTCTGTTCAGCAGGCGGCGCAGTGCCATCCAGCCCCAACACCCTCATGGTACGGGCACCTGCACATTTAGCGGGCTTTGTGTGGACCAGGTGTTTTTTGCGAATATAGTCCCAGAATCTTTTCTCCTCAGTTCCAAAATCCCTGAAGCCCCCAAACCTCGTGTTTTTCATTTGTTGTTTGACCCACAGTGAGCCGACATGAAACTGCTTGCAGTCTTTACTTACCTGCTCAGGGCATGTTTCACTGCAAAAAGTATTCATGTTTGATTGTAGGTTGCTGCGCCAGATTTTGTTCAGTACGTATATGTTCTCCACTCCCCTCTGTCTGTAGGTTCTAGTCTCTCCATGTTTCCTATCCTATGCATGTAACTGCGCACTGCTTGACTTTTTGTAAAACCTGAAAAATTTTGTATTCCAGAACACATCTGGCTGCCAGAGTTTTGGATAAGTGATTGTGGACCTGTATTTAATATGATAAAATAATACTGAAAACCCATGGTTTTGGGACATTTACTATGTACCAGAAATTGTGCTAATATGAGTTTATTTTTACTGTCTAATTACCGTAGGGGGTAGGTAGCATTCTTTCATTCTACAGATGAGGAGACTGATGCCCAAGTAAGTCAAGTAACTTGTTCAAGGTGACAGAGCTAGGAACTAAGGTTTTCTGGACTTGATCCCAGGTGTTTATGCAACAGTGGAAGTTAATTAAGCACTTATGATGTGCCAGATACCGCACTGGGGGCTGGGCATCCAGTGAGGACCATCGGGCCTGGCCCCCGCCCTGACCGCGACCATGAGTACCCAGGCAGTCTCGCTCTGTCTAAATCTGGCACTTGTGTACATCATCCCGGTCCACGCTTGTCTCAAGGCCCATGCCATGCTGCTTTGTGTTTGAAATTTGTAGGTTCTCTGTTAACCTGGAGCTTCCTTTGTCTCTGCCCTAATGGTCTAATGGGATGGGGGTGGGGGAGGGCAGGTAAGGCAAATGATGGGATAGTGCGCAGTGTAGGATAGGATATCATTAACCGTTAGACTGCATCATAGGAGTGTCTATAAAGGTTGTATTGTGGAGAAGAAAAAAATGTTAGGGTTTGTTAGAGAGCTGAGTTGGAGAGGTAGAATTACATAGGGCCGTGAAGAATCAAAAGGAATGAGTTCATAAAGGTTCTGAGAAGCCTGACTTCCTTTCTTGTTTCTCCCTCTCTGGGCAGTGCCACTTCTTGTAGACCGTAGAAGATTTAGTCTTTCCTTAAGCCTCTTTACAGAACACAGTGTTTACGTCTGCCCTGCATCAGGTGCCCTTTATGGGCGGGAGGGAAGGTGTGACTGATAAGGGAGGTTGCTCTCATTCCCCTGGCCTCTATCTCCACAACCTTGGCTTTCATTGAGGTTTTTATTCCTCCCTCTGTGTCCTTGAGAGGAGAGCCAGAAAAGATTATTGGATTCAGATGAAGTGACTTCTGTTTCTTTTTCTGGCAGTCTGCTAGGTATTGCCATCAAGCCTCGCCTCCTTTCAGAGGCTGTTCATTTTTCCCAGATTTTTTTTCCTGCAGTGTTGTCCAGTGGATGCAAGAGCCGCACTTCTCTGGGTGTATTTTATTGGTTGATTGAATGATTGCAGCATTTACATTTTATGAAACATTTATTTATTTTAAAAAGGTTTTTTGACTGTAGGTGGCACATAATGCTACATTCATTTCAGGTGCACAACAGTGGTGATTTAACTTGTCTATACATTATGCTATGCTCCCCACAAGTGTAGCTAACATCTGTCCCCATGCAACAGTATTACAGAATCATAGACTGTATTCCCCACAAATGCCTTTTATGCCAATGATTTCTTCTTTCCATAACTAGAAGCCTGTACCTCCCACTCCTCCTCACCCATTTTGTCCATCCCTGCACTGCACCATGCTTCTGGCAATCATCCATCCATCCATCCATCCATCCATTCATTCCTTTATTATTTTATTTTATTTTAATTCTCATGTAGTTAACGTAGTGTTACATTAGTTTCAGGTGTGCAGTGTAGTGGTTCAGCAGTTCCATGTATTACTCAGTGCTTAATAATATAAGTATACTTTTAATCCTCTTTGGGTAGGTGTATTTTAAAAAGATAGATGTCTCTGTTTTAAGTTGAAAAGCTATAGTTAGTGGTACTAAGCAAGAGCAAAAACACCACAGGAGAAGTTATTATGAGAAAATTCTGGGGCTCCTGGGTGGTGCATTTAAGCATCTGACTCTTGATTTTGGCTCAGGTCATGATCTCAGGATACTGGAATCAAGTCTCGCATCGGACTCCATGCTCAGTGGGGAGTCTGCTTGAAATTCTCTTTTTCCCTCTCCTTCTGCCCCTCTCCCTCACCTGAACTCTCACTTTCTCTCTCACATAAATAAATAAATAAAATCTTAGGGTCCTTGGATGGCTCAGTTGGTTAAGCATCTGCCCTCAGCTCATGTCATGATCCCTGGGTCCTGGGATCGAGCCCCACATTGGTCTCTCTGCTCAGTGGTGAGTCTGCTTCTCTCTCTCCCTCTGTGATCTCTCTTGCTCTTGCTCTCTCTCAAATAAAATGTTAAAAAAAAGGGGGGGGGGAATTTCTGTGGATTGTTGATGGATGTAATTAATGGCATTTCTTCCTAAATATGTGTTAACAAATATGCAAAAGCTTCAAAGTATATTGAAAATCATTCAGATTTGAGTATGAACAGTCTGAATTCCTGTCCTGGCTCTGTCCTTTGACTTTTGAGCTGGGAACTCTCCTTATCTGTAAAATGGGTGTCTGGTGATACCTACTACACAGCATTCTTATACAGATTCAGTGAACCAGTGTACATAAGGTGCTGTCGTGCTTAGTGTTTTAGCATGTGGTCAGTGAAAGGAAGATGATGGACATAGTATGGAGTTACTGGTAGTAAGAAGAAAACTTACTTTTTCCAGGGGCTGAGGTTGCATCCTTGCCTGTAGTCCTTGTTGGCCTGGGCCTGGAACAGAGGGCACAGATCTATTTTAGTAAGATAGAAATCCTTGAGCTGTTGCACTGCTGATAACAACGAGCAGAGCTGGCCAAAAATTCTAAGGGTGAATTTAAAACCTACCCATAAAACCAATCTATTGGTTGAGAACCCCTGTTCTAGGACGACTACACATTCTCTTTTTATTTTTAATACTTTGATTTGCTTTAGAAAGCTAAAATTTAAATAAGAGTACATATAATAGAAGAAATCCTAAATTGAGTGTCAAAATAGAAAGAAAAAGAAACAGTTGGGGTGAGAAGATGGAGCCAACAGGCAGTAAACCACAGCTAATGTTGACTAATACTAATATCTAACAGTTATTAAGTGCCCATTATGTGCCAGAAACTGTTACATGCTTTGCATTCATTGCCTCATTAAATTATGATGTAGGAGCTCTGTGATGAGCCTATGTTTATTCCTACTCTACAGTTGGGGAAACTGCCTAAAAGAAGTGAAGAGGCTTGCCTCAGTTCACTTAACTAGGGGGTGTAAGACACCAGATTTTTATCTGAATAGTCTGACTTTAGAGCCCACATCTGAATCAATATGCAATGCTATTTTCTTACAGTGTTGCAGCAATGATAATTTCTTTATCAGAGCATGAAGAAAAGAGTGTAAGATTCGCTCCCGAGTTAACGGTGATTGCTTTAGGAGATGATCCTGACTGAGAGATAACTCATTTTCTATTTTAATCAAAACCCCAAATTTAAGATCAATAAAACAGTTTTTTGGTCCTGCTAGACTCATGAGTATATATACTTAAAAAAACACAAAGATTTCTTTATTTATTTTAGAGATAGAGGGAGAGAGAGAGCAGGGGGAGAGGCAGAGGGAGAGAGAATCTTAGGCGGGCTCCTTGTTGAGAGAGGAGCCCGACGTGGAGCTTGCTGAGATCATGACCTGAGCAGAAGCTAAGAGTTGGGTGGTTAACTGACTGCTCCCCTGCCAGGTGTCCCCATATATACTTTTAAAACTTTTTATTTTGGAAGATATTCAGACCTGTTGGAAAGTTTCAAAAGACAGTGCAAAGAATTTTCATGTATGTTTCACCCAGATCCTGGTGTTAACATTTCACCACATTTGTTTTGTCCTCCTTTCTGTATGCATGTTATCCTGAGTTGTGAACTTTTGGAGAGTAAGTTGTAGACACAGTGCTCTCTTGCTCTTAAATACTTGGGTGTTTTCTCTTGTGTATGTCATCTTAGCACAGTTCTCTAAGTCAGTATGAGAGTCAGTAGAATATAGACACATCTAATCTATAAGCCTTATTGACATGTCACCTCTTGTCCTCATATGTCCTTTACAGCAAGAGCAAAAACAGTCTTCTAGTCCACAATCCAATCCAGAATCACAGTTGCATTTGGTTCTCATCTGTAGAGTCTCTTTAAATCTGGGGCAGCTGATCTTCAGTCTTTCCTTGTCTCTCTCAGTACTTTTGAAGAGCATAGGACATTTATTTAGTAAAGCTCTTCAATTTGAGCTTGCTTAACTGTCCAGATTAGATTGAGGTGGCGCATTTTGGGCAGGAATACCATGCAGGTGTACTCTGTACATCCTATCCGGAGATGTGTGGTGTCGTTCTCTTACCTGGTAAAAGAGGTCTTTGCCAGATAGCTTCAGAAAGTTGCTGGGTTTTTTTTTTTTTTATAATGAATAGGTATCCTGTGGGGGGATACTTTGAGACCATGTAACTTTTACCTACCAATTTTCACATCCAATGATGAAGTTTGTCTAAAATAATTATTTCTATGTTGGCTGCCAAAGGGTGGTTTTCTGATTCCATCTTTCCTTCTTCATTTATTAGGTGATGCCAAATAGTTTAAAAATGTTTATCCTATGTCTGTTTATCAGCATTTTCTTTTTTTTTTTTAAAGATTTTATTTATTGATTTGACAGAGAGAAATCACAAGTAGTCGGAGAGGCAGGCAGAGAGAGAGAGAGAGGGAAGCAGGCTCCCCGCTGAGCAGAGAGCCCGATGCGGGACTCGATCCCAGGACCCTGAGATCATGACCTGAGCCGAAGGCAGCGGCTTAACCCACTGAGCCACCCAGGCGCCCCTATCAGCATTTTCAAAAAAAGATTTTATTTATTTATTTGACAGAAACAGAGAGAGCGAGCAAGCAAAAGCAGGGGGAGCAACAGAGGGAGAGGGAGAAGCAGATGCCTTGCTGAACAGGGAGCCCAATGTGGGGCTTGGTTCCACCACTCCAGGATCATGACCTGAGCTGAAAGCAGATAGATGCTTAACTGACTGAGCCACCCAGGCACCCCAGAATTAGTATGTATTTTGATAGTCATCTCCAAAAGGAACTACTATGAAGAAAGAAAAAAAATGTTTCAAGTTAGTCTTATTTAAGTCCATTTACAGTCATAAAAAATTTAAGGGAAATTTTAATAATTGGTGAGCATAGAACACGCACAACGTGATGAAGTTTGGTTTGGGCTAGCAGCAGTGGAGGGGTGAAGAAATGGAAAGATGGTAAGCTATAAGTTTTTATAACGATTTTTCAAGAAATACTGAAAGGCAGATAATAACAAGATGCCTTCCTGGATTTAGTAGGATAATAGAGGGCACTTTGCAGGAGGGGAAAAAAGGAGAGCATAGAAAACAGATGAAGCAAGACAGTAGTGAGTGATATCTAGGTTAACCTGCTGCACTGTCCTGGTGGACAGAATTCACCAGCTTGAGCTTTGGACTCAGGAGAAAAATGGCATAGATGGGATTATAGATGGGGAAGAAGTGCTTTGTGGCAGGTTCTGTGGCTGATAGGAATCTCTCTCTAAAGACTTTTGTCGGGGGAAATACACATACACACACACGTATGCATATATATGTATATATATTATATATGTTAATACCCATACACATATGTGTATACACACACACACACACCATACAATACATATATATCACATACAAAGTATATTTTTCTGTGTATTGATCCCTGAGGTCAAGAGTCGGATGTTCTACTGGCTGAGCCAGCCAGGTGTCCTTTTGGACTCTTGTATGAGAGAAGAGAGATGGTTCCCCGGGCTCAGCAAAGAAGCTTGTTGCAGGTGACCTTGATGGAGGTCATGTTCTGAGATAAGCTGGTCTATACTAGTAAGACTGAGCAATATCCCAGGTACAGGGGCCTGGTGGGGTGGTGGGACTGACTTTAGGGGCAGTGGGAGCTACTGAAGGACTTTTGGGTGCTAAAGATTGCTTTAGGAGTTAGGGTTCTGTCTAATGAAGGTGGCGTGAACTGATACAGGGAAGTAGGGAGAAGCAAATTGGAGTAAGCCGTTAGGGAGGAGGACAGGATGGGGGTTTCTGCCGTTAGTTTGGATGTAGGGAGGACTGGGATGAATTTGAGCAGTCTTCAAGATTTCAGGCTTCAGGATACAGTTTATTGACTGTGAATAACCTTGTGGAAAACGATAAGTTCTTTTCCTGCATGATGCATGTATGTTTTTATTTTTATTTTTTTAAAAAGATTTACTTATTTATTTATTTGACAGAGACCACAAGTAGGCAGAGAGGCAGGTAGAGAGAGGGAGGAAGAAGCAGGCTCCCTGTTGAGCAGAAAGCCTGATTTGGGGCTCAATCCCAGGACCCTGAGATCATGACCCGTGCCGAAGGCAGAGGCCTTAACCCACTGAGCCACCCAGGCACCCCGCATGTCTGTTTTTAAATTGGAGAAGTCGTTTTTAAGGAAAAAAAAAATTTGGAAGAACATTTAGGAGAATTTCTGTCTTTGACTTCTTTCACAGAGGGTCTTAAGTCTTTATATGCTTTGTGATTTACATACATAACTTGGGAACATCCTTTTTCAAGCATTTCTCTTGAGCTTGCCTAATTGAAGCATTTTTGCAAATGCTTATTTTGAAAAATAATTTTGTTTTTCCTATAATAAAAGTGATATGTGCTTATTGTACAAACAAGAACAAACTAATGAAACTTCTGAATATAAAGTTATAATGAAAAAATTGAAAATCGCTCCTGGTCTTTTGCCATCACTATTTTATTGTTTATATTGGTAAAAAAAATGGAAAGACTTATTTATGTAAGTCAGGTCATACTACACAAGTTCTATGTGTGTGTGTTTTATGTCTAGTTTCTTTTATTTAGTCTACAGATGCTGTTTTGTGAAGTTTTTTTCATTAAATGTATGTCATGATCATTTTTTCAAGTCAATAAATTAGATCACTTATGAGTTAATACAATGTCTGTGTATTATTCTTTTCTATGAATGGTTAGCCATCATTTCTTTATCCATAGTTGGTTGCTACCACCTATGCAGTTTCTAGGTTTTTTTTGTTGTAAGCATCATGACAGCGAGGATCCTTGGACATATGTATGTTCATGCTGGTGTGTGTGTGTGTGTGTGTGTGTGTGTGCGCGCGCGTGTGTGTGTGTGTGTGTGTTTGTAGGAAGTTCTGAAAACCTTTCTGCATGAATTGCTGGGCTGGAGTGGGCCCAGTTCTGCGCCCGTCAGTGGCGCATGAATGTGTTTCTGCCACCCCTGGGTGTTACTGTTCTTTGGACAGTCTTCCTTTTGCATGGGAAAAGGATATCGCTGTGTAGCTAGGGCAGCACCGGAGAGTCTCTCTCCTGTTTCTAACCTTTCAGGTAAGGGCAAATCTTAGGATGTGGAGTAAATAATTTTATTCTTGTTAATCTCATTTCCCCTTCAAAAGGTTGATGAGAAAAGGTTCTGTCTGGGCGTATTAATAAACACGTGCAGAGAAGATGGCTATAGTTCAGAGGACGAAATCCTGACACCTCGACAAAGTCCACTTTGATTAAAGAAATTGGTCTCCCTATCTGTTGTTTTTTTCCTGTTTGCTTTCTTTTTTTTTTCTACCCAGAATGAGAATAATATTGATTTATCTCCCCAGAGAGCTTTCAGAGAAAAAAACCCATCATAATCCATTTATTTAGAATGTTCCTTTGCTTTTCCCAAGTGCTTTCACACCTCTGGTAACTGAGCTCACCTTCACTGGGCTAATAAGCCGGAAAACGCTAAGTAACACCAAGCAGGTAGTAATTTTGTTTTTGTTGGGCAGTGAGGGATAGATGTGTGATCTTGTTTGATTCTGCCTATGATTCTAAGGATTTTTTTTTTTTTAAACAGCTCTGTGAAGAAAAGAACTGTTACTAGCCTTTCTGACCATGGGAAGGGAGTCAGATGGACTTTCTATTGAACGGGAATTGAGTTCAAACCAGTTTAAGCTGAAGAAGGGCAGTACTCAGGCGGATCACTGACCAGGGTGGGGGCTGAGATTACCATGTGGACAGTGTTGGGGACTCAGGTTGGGGAGGTCTCTGCTTCTCTCTGGCCAGTGGCTTCTCTTCTGTGTTGCACTCATGTCTGCTGTGGGCCTGGCTCACATCTTGCAGCTTCACCACTAGAGGAAGGAGCCTCTCTTTCCCTAGCTTGGACTACAACCACAAAGCCCAGCACAGCCCCAAACCCTTGACCTGCTCCTTGTGGCCGGGGAGTTGTGGCAGTGTAAGAAAATGATGGCCTCCTACTCGGCAAACTTCATGTCAAGGGATGGAGTAAGGAGGATGGGTTGCCCTAAAGGAAAGAAGCTTGGCTGGGGGCAAGTGGCCTTGATGTGCAACCACTGGGGGTAGTATTAATTTTTTCAGAAGTTTGTTTATTAGATTGCCTGGGAGGCTGCCGGGCTCTGTGGGGGGCTCAGACATTGGGATCAGAGGCGCCTGTTTTGTATTGTTTTTATCTTGAGAGAGAGTTGGAGCTTGAAAGCCTGATTGGGATAGGGGAGGAGCAGAGGGAAAGGGAGAGAGAGAATCATGAGCAGACTCTGTGTGGGGCTTGATCTCGTGACCCTGAGATTGTGACTTGAGCCGAGATCGAATGCTTAACCAACTGAGCCACCCAGGTACCCCTCAGAGGCCCCGGATTGTCTCACAATTCTTTTTACCATTAAAAAAATATATTTATTAGAGAGAGAGAGAGAGAGTACGAGTGGGATGAGAGGCAGAAGGAGAAGCAGACTCCCCACTGAGCAGGGAGCCCGATGTGGGACTCAATCCTAGGACTCTGGGTTCATGACCTGAACTGAGAGCAGATGCTTAACTGGCTGAGCCACCCAAGGCACCCGTCTCTTTGCCATTTGTTTGAATTTAGGCACACTGTTGAGCCTTCTGCTTCCTATGGTTAGGCATGAGCGCCCTGAGCAGCCTGAATGTGCCCTGTTCTACAGCACTTGGCATAGTTCTGTGTGTGGACCCCACTTGGCTTCTTTTCTCTCTGATGACTCTGTGTTATTCGGACTGTTAGCTGTGTCTTCAAGTGAGAGCTTTTCCATCTGTCCCATCCCCTTTAAACTGAGCACTTACCCTTTGTGGTTGTCACTATGGTTTTTGGAATCACAGCACCAAAATTCCAGGGTCATTATGGGTCTTACGCCGTTCTTCCTATATTTTAAAAATCTGAAATCTGAATCATTTATGTCTGATGTACGTAGTTATATGCTGCTTTACATTTTACATGTGCACTTACCATCTGTCTGTACTGTTTAAGACCCTCCCTGGGGTATCTCGTAGTGACTAAGGAAATGGGACTTAAAGCGAGTGAAGTTGAGCCTCTTCTGTTAATTCATCACTTACATTTTCCTGAGAACAAGTTTGGGACATTTACTTCTGTTAGAGCTCCGAAGTCATTTTCAATTTAAGATGGAAGGGAAGTCATGGTAGATATTAAGAGGGGAATATGGTAAGGGGATTAGGAAATAGGATGAGAAAGCTCTAGGCCTGATTTCCAGCCCTCTGCTGGATCCGGGCCACTTTCTTGGTCTCAGGGGCTAGATCCCCTGTTCCCCTCTTTTCCCTTCAGGTCCAGATCTGTTCTCTTAGGACCAGACCTTTCCTCCTCCAAGATAACTTATTTTAGCTAGAATTAGCCTTCTTGCCCAGTGATGCCGCTTTGGGAGAAGTACATTCAGAGCAGGTGCATGAAAGCCAGTGCTCTTCACAGTAAGGACTGCCTGGGGACTAGCTGTGCTGTGTGCTCCCAGCCCAGCCCTAAGGGGCCATCCATGACTGACTGTGTTTGCACCTCTGTTGCTTCACTCTGCAGCTCTTCATGTAAAATGAATGAGGAGGATTCAAACTCACAGGGCCCCAAAGCACAGGTGGATATGGGCACAGTGGAAACATGGGCACGCACTGAGGACAGCTGACAAGAGATGTGCTTTTTCCCCCCCAATGCTTATTAAGCCTGCTTTAGTTCAAAACAGCCTTATTCATGTGCATCATTTATGTATTGATGTACATAGAGAATTATATGCTGCTTTAACATTTACACTCTCTCTATGGACTTTAATACATAAATAATTCAGACTTCACATTTTTAAAATACAGAAAGGATGGTATTACACCATAAAAACAGGGGCATTTTGGTGTTAGACTTCCAGGAAAAAATCTGGTATGACATGTGCCAGACTACTAATAGAGTATTTTTAAGGGGAAGGGGAAACATTATAAGGGAATGTGTACTTGCTGCTTATGTAAATATATGTAATACAATGGACGTTATTATTTTTTTCTTTTTTAAGAATACCGTAGTGCGCTTGAAAGGGCTCGTTCTTTTTTTTTTTTTTTTTTAAAGATTTTATTTATTTATTTGAGAGAGAAACAGTGAGAGAGAGCATGAGCGAGGAGAAGGTCAGAGAGCGAAGCAGACTCCCCATGGAGCTGGGAGCCTGATGCGGGACTCGATCCCGGGACCCCGGGATCATGACCTGAGCCGAAGGCAGTCGTCCAACCAACTGAGCCACCCAGGCGTCCCAAAAGGGCTCGTTCTTTACACAGGTCAGCTTTATTTGTGTTGACTGCACATCTGTGTACTTCCTGCCCAAGACTGTTATCCTTGATATAGGAGGAAGTGGAGTGATCAGGTTGAAGGTGGTGGAAACAGAAAGCCATCTTGAACTTGTCATTTGTTTCTGTGCTCTGCAGAGAAGCTTCCAGTGCCTTGGTGGAAGGATTTATTTTTATAGAATGAGATCTTGATTCCTTTCTTTGAGGAAAATTGATCTGTTTCTTTTGCCATCTCCAAAACTAGGTACATCCTGTTAGGGCGGGGGATGCCGTTCTGGAAATGGGAACACTGACAAAGGAGAGCTAATGTGCTTAGTCTCTGTGGAGCTGTGTTCTAGAATCTTACTTTGCCACTTGCTTTCATATCCGCTGACATCATGGCCTACCTCTGGCTATTCTAACTTGCTGGCAAATGCTCCCAAGCTGGGAGATGTTTAGGAAGTCCTTGGTAATGTTGGGGCTTCTGCTTATCAGTTCCTAGGGATACTCTTCTTTACCCCATTTTCTTCAGGGGAGTGGCTCCAGCTGTGTAAAATAATAGATAATTTATATGGAAAAGTTGAGAGCCTGGAATCTGGGGACAGACTGCTTGGGTTAGAATTCCTCTCATTAGCTGAATGATGATGAGGGAGTTACTTAACCTCCGTTGGTCTCAGTTTCTCATCTATAAAGTGGGGACAATATTGTTCTCATGGGGTTCTCATGTGGGTTTATACACAGTCAGTGCTTGACACATAGTACTATAGACTTGGTAGCTTTATGATTACTGTATAGCATCCCGTGTGCTATTCTTTCTTCATTTCTTTGTGATGGATCCAGCGCTGTCACTGCCTGCCTTTGGTTACCTGTCATGAATTTAACTTGTCCCAGAACAACCAGACAGTGGCAAAAAGAGAGGCCACAGAGGAATCAATGGGATTGCAGAGCAGCTTCATTCCAGAAGACTGTAGTTGAGGGAGCATTGGCTGCGTGTCTTTGCAGGGTAGTGGGTAAAAGTTCATTGGCCCAGGTCTGTCCTTGCATTCAAATGTGTATTAAAATGGATTATGGGCTATGCACCCTATTTTTTCCTTCCTTCCTTCTTTCTTTCCCTCCCTCCCTCCCTCTTTCTTTATCTCCCTTCCTTCTTTTCTTTTCTTTCTTTCTCACGCTCTTTCTTTCTTTCAGATTTTATTTATTTATTTGACAGAGAGAGACACAGCAGGAAGGAGAACACAAGCAGGTGGAGTGGGAGAGGGAGAAGCAGGCCTCCTGCTGAGCAAGGAGCCTGATATGGTGTGGGACTCGATCCCAGAACCCTGGGATCATGACCTGAGCCGAAGGCAGACACTTAACCACTGAGCCATCCAGGTGCCCTCTTTCTTTGTTTTTAAAAACTATTTTGGAAGTAAGCAGTCGTTTCTAGTGGGGCATATCTAATTCACTTTGGGGGCATTTATCCACCTCCCTCCCAGCAAAACCACAGGTTAGAGTGTGTGTCTTCAGGTGGTTGGTTCTCTACCAGGCCGTGGTGAGGGAGAAGTTTCGAGTCATTGTGCATGCAGTTTGACTAGCTGTGTCAGTGAGTCATGGAATGCCGTAAAGAGTTTCTGGTCTTGGGAGAAACTGCCCTCAAACAAGCATGAAACTGATCTAACCAATCACAGTGCGGAACAGAAGAGTGTACACACCAGCAGGAACAGGAAAGGGTTTGGGTGGGATGATACTAGCCCCGTGGACTCTTGGGGGTCACTGAGAAAAGAGGAAGGTGATTTTGCGTGAGTGAAGTCCAAAGTGAATTAGAAGTGTTTGCTTTGCATATTTTGCCAAAAGGAATAAATGCTGGTGGAGATTGTGGAAAAGGATCCATCTGAGTGTCATAAAGATTGCCACCTGATATTTTTATCCTGGTGTGTGATAGAAGGAATGGTAAGTTTTTATATGCATTATTCTTAAATCTTACCCCACTTCCCAGAGGTTAGTTAGCTCTGAGACTCCTCCAGGTGAAGTAATATCCACTAGGCATGTACATGGTCAGCTTTTGACTGGAGTTTGAGTGGAAGTCTGCAGAACATCAAGGCTTTTAAATAGCCATTCAGCCTTATGGCTGATTTGTTTAATTAACTTTGCTCTGTATTCACATTGTTTATGGGGTATGGTAGGAAAAATAAAACAAGTCTTGGATTTCCTGCTGAGCTAATAGTAGTGGGTGCTGAGTTTAAATTTTCAGTGGAAGGAATTAAAAAAGGTTAGCGGATGCTTGGAAGAATAACCTCTCATCGTAGTGGATGGGAACTGGCTTGGTGTCCAGGTGAATAAAAAGAACACAAAATAAAGATTTTAAGTAGACTAGCAATCTGTTCCAATAGCCAGAACAATTTTGATTACCCACAACCCAGAAAGAAAACCTTATTTCTTACCAAGAACAAAAAGGTCTCTTGGGAGGGAGAGAAGCGTTTCTGGGCACTATTTAATAGTACGAGAGAGCAGAAGGAACTAGCTGGGTAGAGTGGAACAGCAGATAAGGTAAAGTCAGTAAACAGTCTTATGTTTTAAATGAGGGGTATTCAGGATCAAATTCATATTCCTTTTTGGCTGCTTTTGTTTTAATATTTGTTTTGGACTCTCTGAAAGTTTTCGGCAGAGCTTATTTTATGTCAGTTTTAAAAAGTAATAATCGTTTGGACTGAGACAAAGAATTGGAGTTTCTGCTTATATTTATTGGCTGGGTAAGTAATGGGCCCTGGAAATCTTTGGTTCTACTTTACAGCCCGACCTGCTGTCCTAAAGGCTTGGCTGGGGCTGGCCTGGAGCTACAGCAGCCTTCTTCTGGAGTGGATCCTTTGCTTTGAGGTCACCTTTATGAGATGCTGGTCTGCCCGAGAAGAGAGTCTAAAGTGGAAAGTCAAGGTCAGCTGTGTAAGATAGGCATTGCCAAAGTGACATCCAGGCCAACAAAATGAATCTTCCTTTCTCACATTCTTGGTATTAAAGGTCAGGAGAGGGGTCTGATTGCAAGTTTAGAGTAGGAGAGAATGCTTTTTGACTGATTGAGGGCATGGCCTTTCATTTCTAAATGGTTTAAAGAGTTTATGCCCCATTGTTTGTTCATTCCAGAGTCCTAATGATATGGATGATATTTTTTTCTCAGACAGGAATGGGGCTTTTGGCAGTGACTCTGTATCATAATTGCTTGAAAATAACCAAGCCGAAATGTGTGGCCTCTGTGCATGTGATGTGTGTCCATGAAAGAAATGTATGTCTGTTGATTAAAAGAATATCGCTTGAAACTAGAAATAGTGGCTTCCAAACTGGGAAAATCTCAGATGCCCAGTATTAAGAGAATTTAATACACGTGTGTAAATAGTTCCTCACATTTATCCAGAATTTGGTGTACGTTGCAGCAAGCATAGTTATAAAGAGTTTTGGTGACATGGGGAAATCCTGATGGAAAAATGTAAAATGAAAAGGCAAGATCTCAGCTATGTACAAATGTATAGAAAAAATGATCTGGAAAGAGCTATGAAAATGTTAACATTTAAAAAGAAATAAATATTCATCTTTATGATGAAATTAGAGATGATAGGTTTTCTTTCTACGTTCTTGTATTTTCTAAATTTCCCATAGTAGGCATATCCTGTTTTTATAAGCAGGAATTTAAAACTTTACTAACACAGCTGCTTTTGAGAAGGTACTGGTCAGGATATTATAGGGATGAGATTATCTATATTGTCACATGAAAAAATAAACAGATTAGATTTGCTGCAGAAAGCAATGTCTTTGTAACTTACAGTGATTCCTTCACTTTTCTCTTGGGTAAGGTAGGAACAAAAGTAACTGACACCACAGGGGCTGAGTGGCTCTTTTGGTTGGGCGACTGGCTCTTGATCTCAGCTCAGGGGAGTTGTGAGTTCAAGCCCTGCACTGTGTTCCACGCTGGGCATGGTGTCTACAAAAAAACAAAAATTAAAAATGTTATACCCCAGCAATACTGCAGTTGGGATTGAGAATCCGCTAAACATGTTCAACTGCTGCAGCCCCACTTTACCCCATAAATGTGCTATGGTTGTTCTAAAAAGATATGAAAATCTGTTGCTGCATTTAATACATGAACTGTTTTGAGAAGTTTTTGCCAGCTAAATGAGCAAACATCGGTATAAATTTAGCTTATCTTAATGACTTACTGCTTATTTTTTTTTACATTTAGTTTATCTTTTTGTGGTAATTGCTAGATGGTTTTTTTTTTTTTTTGTTTTGTTTTTTGCTTCAATTTTGAGAAAGGAGATTGTGAAATATGGCGCGGCCAAATGTTCAGACTTGATTAGCAATGCAGTTGGAGTAAGCCAGTTCTGGCTGTTTGATTTGATTTCTGCTTCATAATAGAAGGAGGACTGATTCAAGAAGAAAATGCTTATTTACCTTCTCTGGTGCATAATGATGGTGTGTGTGGAGTTGAAGCATGTTCTTAATAAATTGCAAACTGCATAGAATGATTTATGAAGGAATGTATTGCATCTTCCTATTATTTTCACTAAGAAAACAGCCTTAGTAAGAATTATAATTGCATTAGTGGCTGTCAGGGATGGAGCAGAGAGGAGGGGGGGCTTGGAGAGAGACTGCTAATGGGTAATGAGATTCTTTGTGGGGTGATGAAGATGTTCTGGAATTAGGTAGCAGTGATAGATGCACAGTTTTGCATATACTGGAAAATACTGAATTGGACACTTCAGTTTAAAGGTACAATTTCCACGGTGTGTGTATGGTATCCTAATTTTTAAAAAAGGAAAAGAGGAGAATGGATTCCACACACATCACCCCACCAGCCTCTTCAGTCCTCTTAATAGTAAATTACAGAGATGCCTAATCCTGGGTGAATGTTGAATTTTCACAGGCATTTGTCATGAGAAAAAAAAACACCCTGTGATTAAAGTGATGGGTCACATCTAAAATGTTATTATGAAAAAACAGTCTAAGGACATGAATAATAGTGTACTTAACAAAAGATTTGTTTGGAAAGGAACACTATGGGGGTGTAGTAGCGTAGACTGAATTCTGTTTTAAACTTCAAAATGAAGCAAACATGTTAGATGTCAACAAATAACAACAAGGGGGAAGAGAAGGAAAGTACATGGGTTTTTATAAAAGCTCACAAGATAAGGGATTTTTGCTTGTTTCAAGAAGCAATTGCTTTCTTAAGAGTTTTTAAAAAAGATTTTTAATTAATTAACTAATTAAAAATTTTTAAAAGGATTTTATTTATTTGAGACAGAGAAGGTGAGAGAGAGCATGACCATGGGGGAGGAGTAGAGTGAGAGGGAGATAACAGACCCCCACTGAGCAGGGAAGACCAATGCAGAACTCGATCCCAGGACTCTGGGATCACAACCTGAGCTGAAGGCAGATGCTGAACTGACTGAGCCACCCAGGTGCCCTAATTAATTAATTAATTAATTGGAGAAAGAGAGAGAGAGAGAGAGCGCGCACTCATTTGTGTTGCAAGAACTCAAGTGGGGGGGGGCGGACAGAGGGAGAGAAGAGAGAAAGAGAGGGAGAGAGAGAGAGAATCCTAAGCAGATTCTGCACGGAGATTGGAGCCTGATGTGGGGCTTGATCCCATGACTTGGGCTGAAATCAGGAGTTGGATGCTTAACTGACTGAACCACCGAGGTTCCACACACATCACCCCACCAGCCTCTTCAGTCCTGAACCACCGAGGTTCAGTCAGTCACTTATGAGTTTTAAAATTAAAAAAAAAAAAAAAGAAGAAGAAGAGCTCTAGCATATTTTGCACGTCTGGTTGTATGCTTGATTTTTTGATAATTGCTTTAAACATTATATGCCATTTGATTACCATAAGAACCATATTTTCAATCCCATTTTAAATTTGTCAAACTGAAAGCAAACATTGATCACTCCCTCCCTCTTGAGAAATTGAAATTATATGAGTGAATGCCTTCATAAGAAGTTCCCAAAGAACAGTAAGGAAAATAGCTTGCCTGATATATTACCAGCTGGAGATGCCCACACCTGGTCAGCACCCTTCCAGGCAGTTCCGTGTGCATATATCTCGTTACACTTCCAGTGCACCTGCAGTTCTACAGCCTGTTGGTTGTTACTTTGTTTTACTCAAAGTTAAAAAAAAAAAAATTAGTCCTATTGTCTGGGCACTGGGGTGCAAGAGCACCTGTGTCTGGGGATCCCAAACAGACCAGGTTTGGTCACTCACCGCAAGCAAAATCTAAAGGCCGAGGGACAAGTGTTGGTGAAACAAGAAAGGGATTGATTTCAGAGAGGCCAACACAGGAAGACCAGTGGACCAATGTCATCTCAAAGATTGTCTCCAAAGTGCTTAAGATACTTCTAGGTTTATAGAAGGAAACTGAGGCAAAGGCCTGTGAGTACCTGCCTGTGGGCAGTACAGGTCAGGTCTCACGGTCTTGGGGTCAGTCATGGGGGTCTTGCTGGCTCAGGGCGGTCCCTATGGCTTGAGGGTGTGGTTTAGGTTCCTGTAGGGGAATGGTTGCCTGAAAGCAGGGTTTTTTCCTGAGTTCAGACATAAGCTGGAAAGAACTTAATTTGAAAGGTTGAGGTTAAAATGGAAGTACTTGAAATCCTCTCTCAGTAGAATATTTGTTGTTAAAATATGGTCATTTCTATGACATTATGATACTCCTTTTTAATGTGTGTTGTGATTTACCTAATTTGTTCTCAATTGAGATTTAGGCTGTTTGCAAAAAAAATTTTTAAGTTTTTAAAAAATTCTTGTTAGTGGGGCGCCTGGGTGGCTCAGTCAGTTGAGCATCTGCTTTGAGCTCAGTCGTGATCCCGGGTGCGGGGATCCAGTCCCTATTGGGCTCCCTGCTTGGCGGGGAGCCTGTGTCTCCCTCTCCATGAAATAAATAAATAAAGAAGTGAGTGAATAAATGAATAAATAAAATCTTTTTTAAAAAGTTCCAGTTAATGGGACCCCTGAGTGGCTCAGTGGGTTGAGCCACTGCCTTTGGCTCTGGTCATGATCCTGTGGTCCTGAGATCGAGTCCCGCATCGGGCTCCTTGCTCAGTGGGGAACCTGTTTCTCTCTCTGCCTCTGCCTGCCACTCTGCCTGCTTGTGCATGCTCTCACTCTCTGACAAATAAATAAATAAATAAAATATTTTTAAAAGTTCCAGCTAATATGTGGTGTAATACTAGTTTCAGGTGTACAGTATAGTTATTGTTTGCAAATTTTTTGCCACTTAGTAGTGTGATGATTATCCATATATAAGTTTTGTATTTAAATTTCTACCCTTTTACATGGAAGTTTTTCAAATATACGTAAAACTAAAGAGAATGAAACAGTGAGTTCCCTTGTACCCATCATCCAGTTTCAGTAAGTAGTAGCATTCTACCAGTCTTATTCATCTGTTCTCTCTCCACTCTTTTCCCCACTCCTGGAGCATTTGAAAGCATGCTTCACATGTCATATCGTTTTACCTGTAAAGATTTCAGTATGTATCTCGGATAAATAAGGACTTAAAAAAATACCTACAATACCGTTATCCCACCCAACAAAGTTACCCCAAATGCCTTAATATCATCTAATAACTACCATATGTTCAGTTATCCTCAGTTATTTCAAAAATACCTTTTTACAGATGATTTGTTTAAAGCTGTATTCAAATGCTGTCAGCGTGTTGCGTTTAAGTTTCTTTTAAAATTGACAACGGTTTCTACCCAACCAACTTTTTTCCCATGTAGTTTATTTGATGAAGGAATGGTATTATTTGTCCTGTAGACTCTCCCTTATTCTGAATTTAAATGATTGCATTTCTTATGTCATTATCTAGCATGTTCTTTTTCCTGAAAGCTGGTAGTTCAGTCTGACCTAGAGGCTCTGTTAGCTTCAGTTTTTCTTTTTGTAACTCCTACTTCTTAGGTGGTATGTTCATCCATCCTCATCACATTAGTAAAATCGTCTGTTTGTCCCACTTTGTGGTGATGCTCAGGTAGATGGCAGTGGGTTCAGGTGTCCTCACTGATCCTTCTGTTATGAGATGTTTCATTTAAAGGTTTTAGTAGCAATTGATGATTACTGCCTAGATTATTTTATTAGCTAGCAATAGGACAGTTTTCTAATTCTCCCTTAATTCTATTATTTATTAGGTGTAATTCTTTTTTTTAAAGGAATTTATTTCTTTATCAGAGAGAGAGAGAGAGAGAGAGCTTGGGAGAGAGTGAGAGCACAAGCAGGGAGAAAGGCTGGGAGAAGCAGGATTCCCGCTGAGCAAGGATCCCGATTCCGGACTTGATCCCAGGACCTTGGGATCCTGACTTGAGCCGAAGGCAGACGTTTAATCAACTGAGCCACCTAGGTGTCCCGGCTGTAGTTCTATAAAGAAGAGCTTTGACTAATCAACTAGTTGCTTACTCTGAACTATAATCCATGTAGGAAAGGCAGTTTGAGTGCTTTATTCTTTCCTTCGATTTATCAATTTTCAGAACAGGAGTTGGTGCCTACCAGCCTCTAAAGGTGACCAAAGAGGGTCCTTTTAGTATTAGCATAACTAATGAATTTAAACATGTTTGTTTATTTTGTTTGCACATCTTCTTGATGTTCCCTACTTGGCCCGTAGGAGGCCTTTCGGTGTCAAGAGGGCACAGAGCCCATTGTAAAGGGGAGGTTTCCAGTAAAGTGAATTGGAGTACTTTAGAGAAAATGGTTAATTCCGTGTCTAGGCAGGAATTGTCCAGACTTCAAAACATCTTGTCAGACTTCAAAACAAGAAAGTGTTTTATCTGGTTTCACGCTCTATTGAAAGTTACCTGTTCTCACGTGGCCTCCCCACTAGACTATGAGCGTCTGGAGGGCAGGGACTGTGTTTTGTTTGGGGTCAAATACCTTATTAGCTCTGTCCCTGCTAGAGGTTCTGCATCCTGCCCCCCCATCCCCTCACCCCCGTCCCCAATAAAACAAAAGAACTCAGTTGAGAAGTACTCTCTGGAACTATAGGAAAGCCCCATTTTCTCTGTCTTAACAACTATTAGTGTTTCCCCAGTGGTTTTCTAAGAGTTGCTGTCACTTTCTGTGAGTTGACTTTTTGATGCGTTATGGAGTCCCATCTTCCTATGGCTTTCCTCTCTGTTGCCTTGAGCAATACAAGTCAAAGTAATGGTGGGTATTGGACCATGCTTAGACTAATAGATTTTGTAGATGAGGCAAAGTATACTTGGGTCATGCATTTTGATAAAGAAGAGTGGGTTTAGTATGTGGCCCAGCGCTGTTGCACTGTTTCTTTTTTGTCATCTCTCTTCTGCTCTTGCACGATAGTCAAAGTTTTATTTGTGTTTTAGAGCTAATTTTCTGTATTTTACAGCTCTTTTTTTCCATTTCAGAATTGAAGTTCTGCTTACTTACATTATTATGTTCCACAGTTTTGGTCTCATCGAATCTTCTTGACCTGCAGACTAGAACAGATCTTGGTTTTATATGCCTTCAGAGCTTTCCCTTGTAGCATTTACCATGGCTTAATTTAATTGTGATGATGTGATTAACGTCTGCCTGCATGGTTTGTTTTTGTTTGTTTTTTTGTGTGTTTTTTTGTATGTGTGATTTTTCTTGTGACATCTCGGCACATACTTTTTGTTCAATAAAATTTGTCTAATGAGTGAAAAAAAACTCTTAACTTTTCCTCTCCATGGTGTTACATGATTTTTTTCAGTAGTCAATGAGGATAAGGGAAGTGAAAGCTAGATTGCGTAATACCTTGCCATTGTAGAGACCTGTCTGTCAGGGCCTCTGGCATTCCTTGGCTTGTGTTATGTTCTCTAGTAGTATGGGTTGTTTTCTGTTGTATGGAGTTTGCACCTTCTGGTGTTGGGCAGGGTTTTAACTGTGTCTTCTCCATAGCTCAGGACATGAAGCTGCTCAGTAGGTCATGAACCTTGATGTACTCATCTTGATACTGCTGAGATAACAGTGTGAATAACACCAGTTTGGGTGCGTTTAACCTTCTGCTTTCCTTTTTCTTTCCTCCCTTCTTCTCCTTCTCCTATGGAAGTGGGAAGACTTTTTCCTTTGGCATTTTTATGCTGAGTTGTGAACATGTGATTTTGCTCAGCTACTCTGATGTGCAGACTGGAGCAGATGGCTTGACCTCTGAGCCTTGTCTTCCCTGTTTGTGCAATGGAGAGCAGTAAGGGTACGTCAGTAAAGGCACCTACTGTATGTAGGTGCTGTTATTGGCTCTTTTCCTCTTATTTTCTTCCTTTTAATTTGTGGTCACTTGAGATTTAGAATCTGAGTATTTCTGTGTTTTTGCTTATAAGCACTTAGCTCTAGAACTTCTGGTTTTTGTTGTCAGACTATGGTGTGGCGGAATAAGTAGGGTTTCACAGGATAGTGTTGCCCCTTCTTTTGGTTTTTGTCTTTGTTTTCCTTAAAAGGATTCCTGTTTTAAAAATTGAGATAATTGTAGATTCATGTAAGAAAGAGTATAGAGATCCCTTGTACAAATGTGCAGTTTCCCAAAAATGGTTCCATTTTGCTAAACCGTGCTGCAGTGTAACCAAGATACTGCGTCAGCCCAACAACCGACTCAGGTTTATCTAGTTTTTTTTTTTTTTTTAAAGGTTTTTTTTTTTTTTTATTATTTTTTTGACAGACAGAGATCACAAGCAGGCAGAGAGGCAGGCAGAGAAAGAGAGGAGGAAGCAGGCTTCCCGCCGAGCAGAGAGCCTGATGGGGGCTCGATCCCAGGACTCTGGGATCATGACCTGAACCGAAGGCAGAGGCTTTAAACCACTGAGCCATCCAGGCGCCCCAGGTTTATCTAGTTTTATTTGTACTCATTTATGTGTATCCTTTGCTTAGAAACTGAAAAGTTTTTTCATCTAGCATTTCAGATTTGTGATGACAGGGTAGTAGGGATAAACATTACCCTTAATATGAGAGAATTAATTCATAGGTTAAGAAGAAATACGAATGTATGAACAAGGAATCTTTCCTTTTGATTCTCGTGAATGTAGTAATATGGACCATGATAATTTTGTACTACATAGTACAATAATATTATCTTAATAGATACTTTAAAGAGTGGACGACTCATTTATTGCATATGCATTCTTGCATTTCAAGCACAGTTTAAAAATGACTTAATTAACACATACTTGAAAACTGTTTGATAACCAATATCCCATTTTCACTTTATTTACACTGTCCTTTGTGTACATTGGTTCTGTGCTTAGAAAAGCATGTTTTCTTGAGCACTGTATGGTACTTTATTTAATATCTTTAGCATTCCTTTTTCCTCTTATAATTAATTGGAAGAAGATGGTGGAGAGACCTTACAGGGCGGCTTCCTTTCTTCCTCTGCTCCTGTTCAGGTTGGAGGTGTGACCAGACACCACCAGTGGAGATCTGGGGCTAACTCTTTTTTTTTTCTTTTTTTAAAATTTTATTTATTTGAGAGAGAGAGAGAGAGCATGAGCATTATGTGCATGGGGTTGGGGGGGGAGTTGTGGAGGTGGCAGGGAGGAGCAGAGAGAGAGAGAGAGAGAGAGGGAGACTCTCGCTGAAAAGGAAGCCCAATGTGGGGCTCTATCCCAGGACCCTGAGATCATGACCTGAACAGAAGGCATATGCCTAACTGACTGAGGTACCCTGGTCTGGGGCTAATTCTTAACTCCTTATGTCTCAAATGCCTTACGTGCCCCCCACCCCCCAACACATGCAATCCAGTTGTCAATACATTTTAGTATACAAAAATTCTTTTTGTATTTTCCCTCCATGTTTAAGAATATGAGCTTGCTTGAAAGTAGCAGAAAAGCGCAAAGAAAACGTCAGCAGTTATTTTACCTGAAGTGGCTTCATTTCCTTTTGCTTTCTTTTTTGTTGTATCAGACAGGTATCAGACACCACTTTTCCCTTCCTTAGCCTGTGGAAGGAGCTTTCGGAATAGTCTCCCTCTCTGGGCCAAGCAAGCTTTCTAAAACACACAGCTGTTAGGTCCCTACTTGCTCAGAAGCCTTGAGTTCTCTGCTGCCTGCAGAAGAAGGCTTGGATACCAGGGCATAATGTTCAAAGCCTGATAATATTTTTGTCCCTAACATGCTGTTCTTTGCTTTTCTTCCACCATAGTCCCCTCCAAACTGGGCCATGCTGTCTTGGTATCTCTCCCGCCTCCATTCCATTTGCTTTACGTGGCTGGCCCCTCTTGGCCTTGTCAAATTCTTTTACGCGGTTGAAGTTTCAGCCGAAGTGCTGTGACTGCTGCAAAGCCTGGGCTGATTTTCCCCAATTGAAAATACTTGTGTGAAGGCTGGTGCTTCAGTAGCAGTTGGAACACACCATCACTTTTGCCAGACCATGTTTTTTGCCTTATACTGTGTCCATTTGTCTACTTGTTTCAACTGTATTGTCAATAATTTTGTAGGTCAGGGCCACATTTTATCTGTCCAGGGGTGTGTCTTATTCCCTTGCTTGCACAGTAGAACCCAGTATATAATAATGGCTTATTACATTTAATTATATTCAACTGTGTAATAAGTAGCTCCTGCTTGCCTGTATTTGAGATGGCTTTTTCTTTGTATTTTCTGTTTAATCTGCCTTGTCATTTAATACATACCACTGCTACAACTTTTTCTCTTAGAATTGTGTCCTAATATAGTGTAGTTCTTTGAAGGGGGACTAGCTTTGGGATGAACTTGTAGAAATGCTCCCTTTAAGGCAGGAGGATTCTGATGTGCCTGCCAAGTCCCATGGGTATGGGTGGTTTTCATCTCTCATGAGAATAAAGTGAGGTGGGGTGTCGGCAGTGGGAGCACCTGGGGATCAGCCAGGAATATTTCTTGTTTCCTTCCTATCCAGTAAGTTCGGAAAATGAGTTAGTTGGACGAGTGCCTTGGCATCCATCCTAACCTTTGTTAGTAATGTAAGGGCTTGATTTTAAATTGTGATTTGTCCCTAGAAAATTCCAGGTAGGAAAATCACGAATGTCCGGTCATGTAAAATCCCAGTGAAGGAAATCTAGAAATATAAAGTGTAGTTTTGATGTTGTGAAAGAAATTGAAATATTCACCCCACCCCCTACTTGGAAGAGGGAAGCTGGGCTTTCTGATTATACACAAAACTACGTTATGTTCTGTGACAGAGGATGCCTGGCAGGCTGGAGGCCTCTTGGATCATTAGGAGTTCATTAGATTCTGTCTGCAGCTGTTAGAAGATGAACAATCAGGCATGTGGGACTCTGTCATGGTGCTCAAATGTTCAGCATGAATAACTGTAGCCACAGAGCTATTTTTCATGGAGAAAAGGAAAACCTCTTCTAGCAAAGAGAAGATTATCTTTATCTTTTAGAAGCAATGTCCTGCTGTGTGGTATGTTAAACTCAAGTTTACATTTTGGGCATACTCCTTCCCTCACCCTTAGTAGCAGCTTCCAAAAAGGAAAAGGAAGGACACTTTTTACTTTGTGAACAAAGCTGTACCAACTGTCCATTTCCTCTTTCAGAGAGAGACAGAGTGTGTAAAGATGGATATGCTAGAGGCCGCTTGGGCCTAAGTGCTTGTATTATTATGACTTTAGACACTTGATACCTTTTTGTTTTGTTCTGCCTTTGCCCTTAAAACTGCAAAACAATAATTATGAGATATTCATGTGTATCTCCATTTTGCATAAAAGGAAATTGAGGCATGTAGAGGACATAATTTGCCCAAAGTTGCACAGTTAATAAGTGTCAGAGTCTGGGTCCAGAATATTGTTGTATCAACATGGTTTAAAAACAAGATTGGCCATGGTGGGCCTCCAGTGCTTACAGTATGTGAGTGGTCTCTTAAAATCATAATTCCGATTCTGTCATTTCTCAGCCCATCTCCTGTGCTTTCCCATTATTCTTAGAATAAAACTGCAACTTGACCTCATACTGTAAATGATCTTGGGCCCATGGCCTGGCCCTCTCTGTCTCCGACCTTCTTCCCCCTCCTGCTGCCTTATACTGTGCTGCTTCAGCCACCCTGGCCTTTCTGCCTTTAGAACATGCTCTTACGGCCTTTCTGATCGCAGGTCAGCTTCCTCAGATCTTTGTGTTGTCACCTGTAAATTGTCATTCAGCCTTCTCTGGGTTTCCCTAAGTAGTTTCCATCCTCAGCTATTACTTTAACCCTAACTGAAATCCCCCACTTGAATGTGTGTTTCCTGATGGCAGCCCAAACCTGTCTTAACTGCAGAATCTCTATTTCCTAGAACATAGGGGCCACTCAAATATTTATTGAGTAAATGAACATAATGAGAGGTTGGACAGTTATGTCTCTGGAGCACCCATGACTTTTCTGAAATCCACCCTCCGGCTGACAGGATATGTGACACCATCTCAGGACAGCTAGAGACTGCTTTGTCAACTCTGTCTCTCCAAATTCTGATGATGCCTGAAAGAAAACTTGTGGAGAAAGGTTTTCTGCCTGTGTCTCAGCAGCAAGTGAAGGTAGGAGGAGACAGCTAAGGGCCTGCATGTTATAGAAGGCTTCCTCTGATTTGTTGCTGGGCCTTGTAGGACCCTGGAAAGAACTCTTGGACTGCGCAGCAGCTGTGTAATTGTGACCCTGGGACATCATGAAAGGCTAAATTCCAGAATATTCTCTGAAACATACATGTCTAATACATTTTGTGGGCTTTCCATGAACTAGGTGGGAAGAAATTCAGATCCTTGGAATCAGTCTCAGCTATCTAGAAAAACCTCTCTCCAGGTACACTCACCCTTTCATTCTGCTGTGGGCCAGTTACTTGCTTAGTGCTGGGGAGCCTTCCCTAAAGCTCTGTTAAGATTCTTAGATGGATGTTTCTTTCATGTGTTCTCCCACCTGTCCAGAATACAGCATGTTCCTTATCTGGAATCAAAGTCGCTTGGAGTTTTATACGGGTCATTTGGCATCTGATTGCACTATCCCAGAGTTGAGGGCCCAGAGGCCCTGAAAGCCACTACAGCCCTACTCTGGCTCACTGGCCACAGTTGCCCCCAGGGTCCCATGAGGGAGGAAAGGTGGGACTCCATGAGCCTGCTGGGCAGGGACTGTCCTAGAATAGATTCAGGCTGGGGCTCGGGAGCCACCCCTCTCGTGTTGCCAGTTGGCCGGGAGCCTGAGAGCATGTCCCATTATCAGTCTCAAGTCCTCTGGACAGGTGTATAAATCCTTCTGTTCTTTACCAGCCTTTCTCCCTCTCGGCTTTCAGCGAGCATTTACTACTAAGAAAAGGAAGGCCCTGTCTTTCTCTGTTTTTTGTTTCCCAGTGTAAAAGCAGGCAAGTCTTAGAAGTTCAGCAGTCCACAGAAACTTTTCCAGCTTACCAAACCCATCTAAGAAAACAAAGGTAGTCACATAAAGGAGGAGACATTGGTAACTCCTAGACATGATCCTTGAACTCTGGGTGTTGTGGGCCTCAAAAAGTATTTCTTTTTTTCCCTAATACCTTTTTACTGTCCACATTTCTCTTTGGGTTCCCTGACTTAATCACAGATGACCATAGGATAATCAAATTAGAGATTTCTTCATTCATTTCCCAATTATTTTGGAGAAGAAGTGCCTGTTGGAGGAGAGAGAAAGGATATTTCCGCCTAAACCGAAATAATGACTGTGTAAATGGTTTTCATTCAAGGACTTCGTGTTCTATGTTATAACCCACCTGTTGCAAACAGTGCTCAACTCTAGGTTTCATTTCTATGGGAGGAGACAGACAAAAGCGTCCCAGAAGTGGGGGCCTGAGAGCTGGATCTTAAAAGATGGGCAGGGTTTTGGCGCAGAGAGAAGTGCACATTGAAGAGGGAAGGAGTGAGCAAAGCGGTGGTGGCTGAAGGGCAAGGGAGATCCCACTTCGAGGAAGATCCTACTAGGACTCAGACTTGGTGGGTCTTGGGAAGGTGTGGGCCCTGCCCTGCCCTATCCATGCACGCAGAAGCTCTGAGAGGGCAGGATTGTGTTTGGTTCACTCTGTAAAGCCTGGCGCTTAGCACAGGGCCTGGCCCCCAGGAGTCCAGTATTTATTCAGTGGATGAGGAAGACTGGGAATAATGAGACCTTATGTTCGTTGAACAGCTCTGTGTGTCAGGCACGTGCTGAGCTCTTTAAGCAAATCAGCACGTAATCCTCATGACCACCTGTATTAATTTCCCCTTTAGTAAGTGAAGATAAATGTCAGGACTGAGTCTGAAACTGGGCCATCTGTGTTTGGAACCCAAACCCTTCACCTGAATTGTGCTTTCTAGAAAGATAGGCTGGGGCCAGACTTGGTGAGGGTGGATGCCATGTCAGGGCAGTGAAGCTGGTTTTTGAACAATCTATGAAGAAGCACTGAAGTTTTTTTTTTTTTTTTAAGGTTTTATTTATTTGAGAGAGAGAGAGCGAGCATGTGCATGAGGAGAGGGGAGGGGCAGAAGGAGAGGGAGAAGCAGTTTTTGCTGAGCAGGGTGCCCTGTGATACAGAACTTGACCCAGGACCCCAGGATCACGACCCCAGCAGACTGAGCCACACAGACGCCTCAAAGCACTGGAGATTTTTGACCAGACTTCTAGAGTGTTCTTAGGAAAGTTAGAAAATTGTGGTGGTATCTGAACTGACTTGGTGTGATGAATAGGAGGTTCCCAGAAGATTGTCCAGTGCCTGAGAGGCGCTGAGGTTGGGAGTTGACTGTTGCAGTGTTGGGGGGAAGTTGAGGAATGATGTGAGCCATTAACTGTGGTTTCTGAGAGGAATCTAAGGCTGTGTAAATCCTCAATAAGATAAACTGATTTCATTTCCCCTACAATGTCTGCCCTTTGGGCACTTCGCATCTCCCTGACCTCAGGAAAGTCCTGTGTGCAGGCATCAGAGGCATTATGCTTCTAAGGGATACCTCTTTTAGCTGTTATAGTCTTACTTGAAAATGGAGCCTTTCAGGAAAAGACGCCCAAGTCATTTCTGGGAAATGTTTACATTTATGATCCTAGTTTTTTTAAACACAAAATTTAGCGGAACCTAGAACAGGTTACACTGCAGTGTAATTGGGTGGTTCATTAAATCATTTTGGGATTTAAAAAAAGGAGAAATCATATTATACCTTTAGCATGTGATCTGATAATAATGCGACCCAAGAAGTGCAAGGCCCTTTGAGACCAGGCAGGAGGTTCCACTGGCTCCCCCTCCCTTTCTCTTCTTGAACCCCTGGCCATGCCTTCCAGACTCCCCCGTGGCGTGGTGGGAGTACCTTGAAACAATTGCTTCAGAGGCACCTGAATAGCTTTTGGGCAGCTCAGTTATTTGGTGGCTTGGATTAAACCAAACCAGTGAAACCTGAGAGGAATGCTAAGAGCCATTAATAGGAGTCGCAGCTGCCAATCTCCAAGGGAAGGGAGAGCCTGGAGCCCCAGGCCTACTCTTGCCTACTCTTCCCGCAAGCTTGTTTCTGGCCTTTCCTGAAACCTCCCGGCAGGAAATCTTCACTTGTCTTTCTTAGGGTTTTCTCCTCAGAAAAGAAACAGATTATAGGGCTCTTGTTTAACCTTTCCTGTGGGCAGATGACTTACGGCAACCTGATCCAAAAAGGGCAAGAAGGGACTTAGGACACATTTCAGAATCTTCCTCTGTTTGTGTGTGTGTTGTGACTCCGGGTGCTCCGTACACACCCCGACCAGAGCGTGCAGATCTGCCAGGCACGACCGATGACCTTTGTTGGGAGTTACTCAGCCAGACAGACCAAAGGCCGAGCAGGCCTGCTGAAAAAAGGCTCTGGGCCTTGGGTATGGGGCGTCAGCTGTCGAGGCAGCTCCCAGGACTCTGACAGCCTTTCCCAGCCTGGGACGGAGTGGACATGGGAGGTCACAGTGAGTTCAGTGGGCAAGTGGCATTAGGGCAGGGTTGTGGTTTGGCTGTGGATTGCAAAGGTCATTTCATCAGTTTTGTTGCCTTTTTAATTAATTTAATTAATTTAATTTAATTAATTTAATTAATTTAATTTAATTTTTAATTAAAAAGTAAGTGAAGGAGTGCCTGTCTAAGTGGCTCAGTCAGTTAAGCATCTGCCTTCGGCTCAGGTCATGATCCCAGGGTCCTGGGATCAAGTCCTACAGCAGGCTCCATGGTCAGTGGGGAGTCTGCTTCTCCCTCTCCCTCTGCCCCTCCCCATGTTTGTGTTCTCTCTCTCACATAAATAAAATCTTTAAAAAAATAAAGCGAATTAAGTAAGTCAGGCAGAGAAGGGCAAATACCATTATTATTTCACTTATATGTGGAATCTACAAAATAAAACAAACGGAAAAATCGACTCTGAAGTATAGAGAACAAACTGGTGGCTGCCAGAGGGGAGGTGAGTGGGAGGTTGGGTGAAATAGGTGAAGGGGATTAAGAGGTACAAACCTCTAGTTATAAAATAAGCCACAGAGAAGAATAGGACACCATGGGCAATAGAGTCAGTAATACTGTAATTAGGTTTGGTGACAGATGAGCACTGAGTAATGGATAGAATTGTCAAGTCACTGTGTTGTCCACCGAAACTAACGCTGCCTTGTGTGTGGACTGTACTTCAATAATGAAAACAGTGTGTCTCTCTTTTTAGAGGAGCACACCTGCTGTGCAGGACTTGGATGTGGCCTCCTCCGCGAGTTTGTGACAAGGAGGCCCTGGTAGCAAGAACACGCAAGTTGCTTTTGGCAGATTTAGAATCGTAGAAAGTAGTCAGATCAGCTGTGCAGCCCTCATTTACTGAGAGCCAATCTGGTCTTGTGAATACAGAGCAGAATGAGACAAGGTTCCCAACCCTGAAGGACTCATGCCTACAGAGACCGTGCGTCCTTTTTGCCTGGGATGTCGTGATCGATGCTTGTTGTCCTGGTATAATTACTGGCAGCACTCCCTTTGAATCTCAAAATTTCTCAGTGAGGATGCTGAATTACTTAGTGACCTTACCTTACCAGGCAAACATGTAAGCACTTACCAGGGAGTTATCACGGAATTGAGCCTAATGTGCAAAGGCAGCCCAGCCTGACCTGTTCCTAGCTGCTCCTTCTTCCCATCTGACCCCTCTACACAGCTTCCCTATTCTTCCCCGGGCAGGACCTCCACCTGTGTTGCCCTGCGGATCCCAGCATCCTAGTCCCTTCATGCCTCACAGCTGCCTGCAGGAGCCCTGAGGCTACTTAGGAACCAGTGGGTGAGCTTTCCTCCCTGCTGCGGCCCCTGGGAGCATATTCTGGGATGTGGCCTCCCCTCTTCTAGGACCCTGTCTGGGGAAAAATATCATTTACATGGCCAGTTGAATTTTCCGTCCACCTGCAGTTGTCCGGATTATTTTAGAAAGAACCTGCCTGTTGTGTTTTTGAGCTGGTGTTTGATCTCTGTGTTTCTATACCATCATTTTGATGAGGCAACCAGGAGGAAAGGTTGGCAAAATGTTTGTATTGTTCCTGCCTTCACCTGGTGTGCGTTTGGACTCTGATTCCTACCTCTTTCCATGCCCGAGAAGAAAACCATGCTATTGAAAGGGCTGGCCTTTGGAGCCCCTCAGCCTTGGGTGTGAGTCTAAGTGACAGTGCTGTTGCTAAGACATAGGATCATGTCTGGGGACTTTTCTGTCCAAAACCTTTGGTACTTCCTCTTCAGTGGTGAGAGGACGGAAGCCCTAATTACAGAAGCCACACCACTTTCAGGAGATCATCCAGTAGTAGGCTAGGGAGGCAAAGTGACAGGGTGTCAGGTAGAGAGCAAAGTGGGGGTCCTAATAGAGCATGTCTAGAGAAAAGGATAAATGTTAGCTTTTCTCTTTCTTTTGCTTGCCAGCATTGCCCTTGCCTGGCCAGGGAATTCCTCATTGGAAATAACTCCATTGTGAACTTGTTTTCATCCCTCACTCTTCCTTTTTTATTTCCCTCAAATGTGGTCTTGTGTACTTTTGAGGTTCGAAATCAGAATTAGATTGAGTAGGAAGTAGTACAGAAAACGCTGGGTTCCCCAGAGCTAAGCATTTATTCCCAGTTCTCAAGGCCTTTTTGTTTTCCAAAGGGCTGGCAGTTAGAAGAGATCAGAACAGCAAATTTATTTAGATTTCTCTACCCTGCCTTTAAGCTTTTGCACTGGAACAAGTTATTATTTTTCATAAGTGATTTTATTAAGTGTGTAGGCATGTATAATGTTTTTAATTTTTGGCAAGGCCACCGTGCATTGTGTGTTTGGAAGCATGAATGAACTTCTGGATCGGAAGAGGAGGGGCTCAACCTACAAGAGAGCTTTCTGCCCACTCTGCCCCCCTCCTCTTCAGACTGTTATTGGCTCTCTTTGATAAAATCACGTTGCTTTTACCTGCCTCTTTTTTTTTTTGCAGTGTGATGTGGGCACTTTCCGCAAACTATCACGCAGTCTGGATGAAGGCATGGGGACCAGAAGGGTCTGGTGACTCCCTTTCCAGATCCAAGGGAACAAAGTCAGACAAAGGCAGGGAGATCTGTATCCAGCTGCATCATTGAAAGATAGCGCTTAAAAAACTTGAGCAGCCACAAAAGCCCAGAGGACAAAAGCCCAGCTTAAACAGAACCTGCCTGTTGTGTTTTTGAGCTGGTGTTTGATCTCCTCGTAAATAATTGAAGAGTTTGGGATAGCTCTACAGCTGATAAGTTTCCAAATGGTTTTTATTTGAAAGTGTTTGGAAGAGTTGTTCCGTATTGTACCCTGTTGTTTTTTTGTGGAGGGTAAAAAGGACTCCCTTAGTGTTGGGGCCCCTCGGTTGTCTTCTGCTGGGCTGATGTGGCTTTGGAGTTATTTATTGTTTGCTGGATGACTAGAGAAGTCAGGGAAAGGCAGAAGGCAGGACGCAGGAGGAGAACCAGATATATTGAGTGCTTTCTCTGAGCTTTGTGGTGGGCGCTTGCCACGAGTCAGCTCCCCCTCCCCGGTCCTGGGAAGAATGCGCTGTCAGCAAAGGTGTATTCAGCAAATGCGCAGGCCAGCTGGACTGTCTGCTGGGTTGCTGTGCTTTGTCCATCTCTGGGCTTTGCTCTAAGAAGATAAAAGGTGATTGGTTTGTCAGGCTCTTTTGCTAGGGTCCATAGTAAAGAAATCTATTTTATGTTGCAACCCATAGGAACGCGTTATTGCTGCAGTCAGAGGAAAAAGTTTTGTTCCTAGAGAAACCTCAGAACACATCCTGACATTAAGCCCTTGCATAAATGAAACCTTGAGACCCTGCTTGTGAGTTGCTGATTCTAGCATCCTCTGATTCTAACATCTTGATGCTCGTTGACCCATTACGACTCTTGTAGGTATGCTGGTCATGGGAAGAAACTGGTGGCTTTCCACAAGAGAGAATAGTGAACAGTCATTGTAACTGGTTTTTAAAAATCATTTAAATACCTGCCTTATCCTTTATTTAGGAAGTCCAGTATTTCAGAAGGCGGGACTCACCTGCCCTCCTCTCAAGTCCAAATACTTGTCTTACTGTTTTATTTTATCGGAGTTTTCCTTAGGAAGTTGTTATATGAGGTCACAGCACTGCAAGATACTGTTTTAAGGCACTGCAGCATTTAGGGTAAGGGACAGAAGGACCTTAGGGTACAGTTGTACAGTGAGTGCTTTTTTCTTCCCGGAACATTGGTCACGAGTCTTAATCCTGATACCTAACTAATGAAGGAGAGCTGGACTCTAAAGATCGAAGATCTAGGCATCTGTATTGTTTTTCTTTCACTTTGTATTTTGAAAAATTTCAAAGTGGAGTAATGAAGCCACATGCTCCCTTCTTGTAGCTCCAGTGGTCAGTCGCTGGCTGTTCTTAGAATATCTGTTACTAGAGTCCTACTCTCCTGCCAGAGGTGAACTAATCTTGGGGTGTAGGGGTGTTCTCAGATGTGGATTCCTTCTCCACTGTGAAGACTGGACTGAAAGCCGTCTTCCATTCCTTCCTGGCAGGCAGCCTGTCAGGGAATTTAAAATGATTTGTTTAAAACTCAAAATATTGAACAGGTTTTTTATTGTGACTTTCTTACACTATGAAATTATATGTGCTTTTTATGAAAAAAAAAGACAGACATGTGTGAGGCACAGGGGTAAGAGGCCTGTTCCCTGTAATGCAAACTTAGCTGTGTGCACAAACACTGCAGGTAAGTTTTAAAGAAACCCAAAAACCAGATAAAGTCACATCATGCATATTGTGCTGCAGCTGGCTTTTGTCTGTCTTTCTTTTTTAAACTCCATAGCCTGGCTTGTCAATTTGCTGCAGAAGAAGGCAGCTGGAATTTGATAGCAAATGCACTGAACTTGTAGATGGGTTTGGGGAATATTGCCACCTTAGCAGTATTGTCTTCTGTTCCATGAACAAAGGATAGCTTTCCATTTATTTAGGTCTTCTTGAATTTCTTTCAACAGTATTTGGTAGTATTCAGTGTGCAACTCTTGCACTTTTTTCTTGTTATACTTACTCCTAAGCATTGTCTTCTTTTTGGTGCTGTTGTAAATGGAGTTGTTTTCTAATTTCATTTTTGGATTGTTCATTGCGACTCTATTTGTTATTAATTTTTAATTATTCAGATAGCCTACAGGGACCTATAATGAATTTTCCCAGTTAACTATTAATGGGTATTATTATTATTATTATTATTATTACTTTTAAGTGAGCTTTGTGACCAATGTGGAGTTTGAACTCATGACCCTGAGATCAAGAGTCACATGCTCCAGTGACTGAGCCGGGGCGGGGGGAGGCCCAGAATTATTTCTAGTGTTTTTCTTTTACAAAATAATGCTCTTGTGATCATGGTTGTATGTACACTGTTCTGTTTTGCATACTTATGTTAATGTTTCTGAAATCGATTCCTAGATGAACTTGCTGGGTTGGAATTTCTACATATTAAAAATTTGATAGCTGTCAGTTATGTGCCCAAATCCTGTATCAGTTACACTTCTCAGGGTTGCAAGCAGCTTATGCTCGTGTCTGTTTTCCTGAACCCTCCAGACACATGGGCCATTACTAATCTTTTAAAATGTACCTCAGTCTGGGCTGCCTGGGAGGCCTAGTCGGTTAAGCCTCTGCCTTTGGTTCAGGTCATGATCCCAGGATCCTGGGATCGAGCCCCACATCAGGTTCTCCACTCATCAGGGAGCCTGCTTCCCTTCCTCTCTCTCTCTCTCTCTCTGCCTGCCTCTCTGCCTACTTGTGATCTCTGTCAAATAAATAAAATCTTAAAAAAAAAAAAGGTAACCAGTTGTCTGGTTAAATTATAAAATGTACCTCAGTCTGATGGGTTATAAGTGGTGTATCATTGATGTGCTTTGGAATTCTTTGGATATAAATGAGACTGAGCAACTTTGTATGTTTATTGATGTTTTCCAGAATGAATTGTGCATTTAAATAATAAATATTTATTTTTAAAAATTATTGTAGGGTTTTTATTTTTTTAAATCATGGACATGATCCTTCACTACATATTTTACAGATATTTTTCTGGCCAGTTTGTTGTTTCTCTTTTACTTGTGTTTATTCTTATTTTTACTTTACGAATATGACATTTCTCTTTATTTATTTGTGCTTTCTTTATGCCCACTGGTAAAATTTTTATAGTTTCTTCACATAGGTCTTACAGTTGAGTCCTAATTACTTTGTTTTTTGTTAGAGTTGCAAATTTGATTTTTATCCCCTTAAACTTTCTTCCTGGTTCTGATATATATAATGAAAATATTATATATATATATATATATATATATATATATATATATATATATACAGATTTTAATATGTGTGTGTGAAATTTGGCCAACTTCTTCTCTTGTCACTTCTGATTTTCAGTTGATTGTTTTGTATTTTCTTAGTAGACAATTATTATTTGCAAATAATGGTGATAATGTCCTGTATTTTTTACTTCTCTTATCTCTTTATTCTTTCTCTTTTCTTACTATATTGCTAAGGCTTGTCAGAACACTTATCAGAATATTCTGTTCTGATTATGATATTCTATTCATAAGCAGAATATATGTTCTGGTGTTTCTAGTCTGCCTTACTGCTCTTGGTTTCTAATAGGATGCTTTTGATCAGTTGCCGCATGTCCTCACGGCGGAATCTCATTCATACATACAGTTCTTAGACTGGTATCTGTGTCTCAGACTTCCTCCTCTCCTAGGCTTCAGCTAGTAGACATCTGCCTACAGGATATTTCTTTTTCTTTTTTTCAAAGAAGATTTTGTTTATTTATTTATTTATTTGAGAGAGAGAGAGAGAGAGTGTGCGTGCACATGCACAAGCCAGGGGAAGGAGCAGAGAGAGAGGGATAAGCAGACTCTATCCTGAGCACAGAGCCTAACATGGGGTTTGATCTCAACAACCCTGAGATCATGACCTGAGCTTAATAAGGTAGATGTTCCATGGACTGAGCCATCCAGACACCCCCAGAATATTTCTTATTTTGATATCTCACAAAGCCCCAAAGATTAACGTGTTGGGGCTCTGTTCACTGTGTGTGGCTCACTGTGCCTGATAATTTAAATAGATTGTTTCAATAATCCTCCCAGTCACCTGCAGAAGGGAATATTAGATATCCCATTTTGCAGATACATACACGGACGTCGACATGTTTACTTGATTAGGGTCCCATAGCTAGTAAGCTAGACCATAGTGGCACCATGGTCTAAACTCCAGTTGTTTTTTTTTTTTTTTTTACGATTTTATTTATTTTTTGACAGTGAGAAAGCAAGCACAAGCTGGGGGAGCAGCAGGAAGAAAGAATGGGAGAGGGAGAAGAAGGGTCCTTGCTGAGCAGAGAGCCTGATGTTCGGCTTGATCCCAGTACGCTGGGATCATGACCCGAGGCAAAGGCAGATGCTTAATCACTGAGCCACCCAGGTACTCTGAACCCCAGTTTTGTCTGACTCCAAAGACTCTTCTCTGTCTGCTGCATAGACCCTCTCTCCCCGCCGGGGCCCTGAGGACTGGGTTTCTGAAGATTGAGCATTCTGCCAGTTTGTCATGAGCCGTCCGATTCACACATCTCACCAGCAGCGGTCCATACCTTGCCTCCTGCCTCCATCACCGTGACCTTGAGTAAGGCTTTCTCCTTGAGTTCAGACAAAGGATGGCTGTCTGTACCCTGCAGTAGTTTTGCTGATTGCTGCAGTTCAGTGGATTGATTTTTCATAAACTGCTCTCAAGGGATCCAAGCCATGTTGAAAGCTTTGGTTTGCAAGATTGTTCTTGTGAAATCTCTGAGCAGAGTGTGCTAGAATTTGGCTAGCTCTGAAATCCGTCATAATTTGAACTCTGCAGGACTTGGGAGTATATTTTTTCAAAAGTCACTTTTCCCCTGATCAGCGGTGAGATGCTTCCTAGGAGGCGGGACCTTGTAGGATTTCTTTCTGTTGTGGTGCTCTCTTCCCAGTCAGGATGAGATACGACTTCACAGTGGATGCTGCTTCACCTTTTCGATAAACGGGCTTCTCGGTGGGGCCCGAGCAGGCCATCAGGCCGCAGTAAGAACACGTTAGAGCCCCTGTTAAATTGATTTTCAATTCTGTTTCTTAAAAGTATTGTGTTTTTTCATGTATTTTATAATTTTACTCTACGTCTGCATGACAGTGACTTGTATGATTATAAATAAATCTGCATATGAAGTATTCTAATAAGGATGTACAGTTAAAAAAAGTTTAGAGGTTACTGCTTTAAGGTCTCAACGGAGACAGGCACCAGCAGAATTTATCCCCTGCGCTGATAAGCGGGAGGGAGGGAGTTCTACCACCTGCTCTTGAGGAACCTGGGGGAAGGCCCAGCATTCCCAGAAATTGACAGCATTCCCAGTGAGTACCACTGCAGATGGGGGAAAGAAACAACAGAATTCAGACCACGGAGTTTGCAGGCCTTGGAGACCACTGATTCTAGTTGTATAGCTAGGGGCCCAGAGAGAAGTGATGCCCTTGCAGTCATTTGGTGGCTCAGCTTGGACCCGGGTCTCATGACGTAGCGTGGGACTTCTTACATGGGATCACCACTTTCCTGATGCCTCAGTTGTACCAGTTTCTACTTAGATATATTTTGGCCTCACTTTTTAGTATAAAGAAGTATGAAAGAAGCTAGTTATGTCAAATTATTTGTTCATTGTCAACATAATTTTGAATTTAGGGGAAAGACACTTTTCCAAGTGAGCATTGAGGCCTATCAAGTTCGTGCATTTATTCAACAAAGAAGGTTCTGGACTACAGCCATGAATACTTAGATGAAAATGCCTTTCTTCATAGAGCTTGTGTTCTACTTGCTGGAAAGAACCCATAAGCAAGCTAACTGAGTGAATTTTATGGAATACTGGAAAGTGCCAAGTGTTTCGGAGAAAAATAAAGCAGAGTGAGTGGAGGGGCGTGTGTAGTATGTGCCCACAGTATTCAGTAGGCTGATTGCAGCAGACCTGACCAAGAAGACCTGGTTCAACAAAGATTGAAGTGAGATGCTGGGACAGGCAAGGTGGGTATCCTGGGGAAAGCAGTCTAGGGAGAGAACCTCAGGTCCAAGGAGGGGATGTTTGAGGAGCAGCCAGGAGGCCCTGAAGGGAGAGGGGCAGCTGTGAGCTCAGAGAGGGAATGGCAGGTCAGGCTGTGAGGGCTTATAGGCCATCATGCAGACATGCTCTTAGCCAGTGTGGGGAACCTTTGGAGGCATTGGAACATAGGACTGAGAGGATATGAGTTACCTCTTAAAAGGACCTTCTGGATGGTGCGCTTGGGTGGCTCAGGTAGTTAAGTGTCCGACTCTTGCTTTCAGCTGAGGTCATGATCTCAGGGTTGTGGGATTGAGTCCCACTCAGGCTCCATGGTCAGCACGGAGTCAGCTTGAGATTATTTCCCTTTCTTTCCTCCTCTGCTCTCTCTCTCTCTCTCTCTCTCGCTCTTAAATAAATAAAAGGAATAAAATCTTTAAAAGGACCTTCTGTTTGTGTGGTGAGACTAGCTGGAATAGGAGAAAGTGAGAGAGTCTTAATGGCAGTCATTGTATTTGGGCTTGTTAGTTGGGATGCTTCGTTCAAACCTGAACCAAAGAACAATTGACACTGTTATTACTGTCCCGTCCAGCCACTTTCCATCCACCCCAGTCACCCAGATTTGCTAGCATTATGGTTGATGCTGATGACACAGATGGAGAAGATGCAGAACCTGCCTTACAGAAGCTTCAAGTCTAGACTCTCGGCATTAGGCATATAGATGTTTCAAACACCAGAGGTCCCCTGAGTCTGCCACTGCCAGAAGAACTGTTTGGTGGGGGTCCTAGGATACAGCTTTCTGTCTCAGGCCGGTGGGCATGAATGGGAGGACACTGGAATTCGTGGTGCTTGAAGAGAGCCTCGAAAGAGAAGAGCATCTGGAAGAGGGAAAGCAGAATGGTTCAGGCAGGGGAACATGTAAGGAAGAGCATAGCACATTCAGGAAAACTGTGGGTGGTCAGTGGACCACATAGCAGAACTGTTGAGGTGTGTGTACACCATGGGCTCTTCAGAGAGTTCTCAGGAGAACCAGGGGGACCTGCTCCCGACCTGTGGCCTCGCTTTCTTGCTACAACAGGCAGTATTTCTGGATAGGTGGATAGCCAACACTTGCTTTTGGCAGACGTCCTCAGTTCTTTATGATCTAGTCTCTAGAAAGACCAGAGTTCTTTTAAGCCCTGTAACTCATTTTAAAAAAAAAAGATTTATTTATTTATTTTACAGAGAGAGCCGGGGTTGGGGGAGGGGCAGAGGGAGAGAGAAAAAACTCAAGCCGACTTCATGCTGAGTTCAGAGCCTGATGCAGGGCTTGATCCCATGATCATGAGGTCAGGATCTTTGCTGAAACCAAGAATTGGAGGCTTACCCCACTGTGCCACCCAGGTGTTCCAAACTGATTTTTTAAAGCAGCATTATGGAAGTATAGTTTATGTACCATAAAATTTATCTGTTTTGTGTATTGAATGCAATTATTTTTAGTAAATTTACAAAGTTGTACATTTTCCCATCACTCTCTAAAGATCCCTTGTCCCCATTTGCAGTCAGGCCCATTCCCGCCTCCAGCTGTAGGCAATCAGTTTTCTGGACATTTCGTATAACCAGAACCATACAGTATGTCGTCTTTTGTGTCTGATTTCTTTTACGTAGCCTCCTGTTTTCATTGAGCATCTGTCTTGTAGCACGTATCGATACTTTGTTCCTTTTTCTGTTGTTGAATGGGATTTAGTTGTATGGATGTACCACGTTTTATCTGTTTACCCGTTGCTGGGTTTGGACTGTTACCAGTTCTTAGCTGTTAGTAATAATGGCCACTTTTTGCCAGAAGTGCTGCCAGTGGGCAGATGGTTCTCTGGGATGAGCAAACTCTCAGGAGTTGCTGACTTTGTCATTACAATCTTAGTGTTCTTGGTCTGCCTTTTTGTAAGACTGATTGATTAATGTATATTATTTGAGCCACTTACTAGCTGAGTGACTGCCCAGTTGCCTGCTTCCTTATCTGTAAAGTAGGGATATTTATAGGTGTGGTATTTGGCTCAAGATATTGTTGTGCGGATGAAATAATACAATAAAGAGAATATAGGAGGGTAACAGTTGATTTGCCTTGTGCCTTCCCAGCCTTTTTCCCCCCAGCCCCTTGTTACCTCTGGGGAAGTGGATGGGAATGAGAAAGGCTGTATGAGGAACCACCCTGCTTTGAGTAGGGAGTGTTATGCCCCAATAATGGGTCCATGATTAAAGGAGTGAGACTGATACAAAGCGAAGGTCAAGGAAAGCTTTATTTTGCGCCAAGCATCAAGAATCTAACCAAACGTTCAGGGCCGCACCTCTTACAAGAGAGGGCGACCCTTCTCTTTCACAGACTAGCTTTTAAGATGCAAAGGCCACACACAGGTGGCCAATGAGATTTTAACACACACAGGAAACTCCACAGTGATGCTAGGTGACCAATTGAGTTACAATTTACCCTAGTAGACGTTTGAACCAGCCTATTACACCTTGATTGGGATTGGCGCCCAAAGGGCGGGGCCCATACTCCTTGGTAACCAGGGAGACAGTATGTATCTCTCCCCCCACCCCCCCATCGGATGCCTTCACCTGGCCTGACCCACCTTTGTGTCTGGGCTTTGTTACCTGAAGCTGGTTTCCCCGGACTTGTCTCCAAGTAAATCCCCTGGGGGAAGGGGAGCAGGGACAGTTTCTAAATAGGTCCTTAGGAGGAGTAGTGGTTTGGGAGAGACGCATATAAAGGAACTGGAGAGAGGGACAGGTCTTGGCCTGGATGGGTTCAGGAGACTGGAAGACCTCCTAGACGGGGCTAGCGGCAAGTTCTGTTGGAAGTATCAGGACCTGGGGCTTGGGGGAGGAGCATGGGGAGACTTGTAGGAGAGTCTGGAGGAGAGGACAGAATTCTGAGCCTTGCTGGCTGGCTGGGGTTTTGCAGCCCAGGCAGGCAAGTGGGATCTTTGCTTAAAATGCCTTAGACAACTGTGAATGCTTTGGTGCCTGATCTCATATTTATAAGGTGTATCTGGAAGAGAGAAGATGCAGATTTCGGGGTCCTTGGCTGGATTGGACCCACAGCATGTTTTCTTTGGGTTCCCCAGTCCCTTAAAATTCATTTAGTAAATTATCAGTGTTTAAAATCTGGAGATCTAGCCACAGTGACCTTCCTTCTTACATGGTGTCAAGTGAACAGAGCGTGAAGAGGTGGTCCCTTGCCCTTCCCACACGCTCACCTGAGTTTTTACCTGCTGGGATTTGCAACCATCGGAGTAGAGCTGTGCTGTCCAACAGGATGGCCATACGCCTCCTGGGGCTATTCAAAGTTAAGTAATTTTGTGTCTCTAGTAAAATTTAGAGTTCTGTTTCTCATTCACACTCGTATTTTAGTTGCTCAGTAGCCACACGTGGCAAGCAGCTGCTGTGTTGGACAGTGCAGGCAGAACGTTTCTATCCCTGCTGAAAGTTGTACTCGATCTGATCTGCAGTGGTTACTCACTGCCTTCCTGTGTATTCATACCTCGCCCCCTCTCCTCGCTTGGCCTGTTGCTGCATGTGTGTAGAACAAAGTGACATGGTGCTCTGGAGTTCCTTTACCACAGGGAAAGTCCTTATATACGGGCAACGTTAGGTAACAAGCCAGTAACTTGGATAGTCCCATTAATCTGCTGTTAATTACTGATATTTTAACAGACTTAACGGCTCATAAATTGCCTCTGGAGGTCATTCCAGAGGAATGCTCACTGGCCTTATCACTGGGTTGAGTGTCGCAGGGACTCCATCGGTGACTACTTTGAAAGACGACTGGTTTGGGTGAATAATTCTCCCATCTGACGTGTGAATACACAAAATCACTGACTTTATCACACCTTCTTCTTCTTCTTCTTCTTCTTTGTATTTGTGTTGTGCTCTTATTCTTGGAATTAAAAGTGAGTGCAGCATTGAGTGCTAATTAATTTCCTCATTTAAGAAGGTTGCAATGTAGAGTCTTTTAAAATAACCAACAAATTTGTAGAAGTCAGCAGCCTATAGCCCCACAGGGCACCTAGTGCATTATGCTAAAAATAGAGCTAGCTCATCAAGGGGACTGTGTGTTCTCTTTGACCTAGCAGTTGTCCTTTTCAGAATTTGTCCTAAGGAGATAACTGTACATGTGTGGAGTGAGTACCCATCACAGTCTTGTTTCCACTAGCAAAAAATTCTAACCAAACCTGAATTCCAGCATGGGTTGGGGAGACTGGATAGTATCTATGATACTGAGATACAGTAGGGTATCAGACAGCCACTGAAAATGGGGGTATAGATCCTTATCTGTTAATTGGGGAAGACTCCATGGTATACTCTCTGTACCTGTCTGTACCTCTCTGTACCTGTCTACCTCTCTCTCACTTGTTCATGGAAAATTCACATGCAAGTGTGCATATGCTGAGATATCTTGTAGGACAGTCATCAGATGTTAACAGTTATTGCTGAGTGATGGGATTTGGGGCAACCTTACTTTCTTCTTCGGACTATGTTCCTCTCCCATAAGACCAGACTTGCTTTTTTTTTTTTTTTTTTTAAAGTTTTTAAGTTTTTTGAAGTGGTGCGCTCATCAAAAAGGGAACGGGCACTTACTGAGTGCCTACTGTATTCCAGGTGCTGTATTAAAACTCTTAACCCTCATGTGTATTCTGTAAGGTATTTTTGTTGTGATTGTACTGAGGAAGCATGTGAAGGCTGGTGGTGGAGCCGCCCAGCCCAGCTGGCCAGTAGGGGTGGTAGATAGAGCTGGTATTCAATTCCAGATCTGTGTGACAGAGCTCTGCACTTTCTCCTATTCTGGGCACTATCAGGGCATCAGAGAAGTTTAGAGCTGAGGCCGACCTGAGAGGTTATCTGGTATTAGTGGCAGAGAAGTAATGTGTCTTGTTCGAGGTCATATGTAAGCTAGCTAGAGAGAGATGAGAAAGACGATAGACACGGGGTGCGGGATACTGTGATTTTGCTGTACTGAAAATGGCCTTGATAAAGTCAGGAGGCTTGGGTTTATTTTCAGTTTGGTCAGTATCCCAGCTTCATGGCTTCGGGTAATCTTTTGACCTCTCTGATCTTTATTTTCCTCTTTTGCAAATTCAGGATAGTATGGTCTGCATCTCAGGTTCGTGTGAGATGGTTCAGGTTCACCCAAAAGTGCCTTAAAAACAATAAGGTACAATATGAGTGCAAAATATTAAATTACCCAAACCAGTCCATTCTTCTGAAGCTTAAGAAATGCAGTTGTCTGCCTACCTAGATTGTCTCTTATGGATGCTTTTTGGGGAAAGGATTTAATATTTCTTTCTTTGTTTCAATGAGCAGATGTCATGCTCTAGAAGGAGGACTGTGGTAACCAGAACTCTCTTCTGGGGCTTTTGTTGGTGGTTTGGAAAAGTAAGGGAAGCAGAGACAAAGTCTAGCCACTTGCATGGACTTACAGGTCAAGGGGTTCAGAAATACTCCCACTTTCCTAGTTTTTAAACTTAAAAAAAAAATCGTTAACTGTATTCAAAAAGTGCATGAAACACAAAGACACAACTTTCTGAGTTTTGTTAAAGCTAGCAGCTGTTTAATTGGTACTCTGGAAAAGAAGTAGAACATCGCTACCATTCCCCTAAGTAACCACTCCTGGCTTTTATCACTTTCTTGCTTTTCTTTATCATTTTATTACCTAAATATTCACCTTAAAATGACAATTTATGTTTGCTTGTTTTCGAACTTCATACAAGTGTGCAGTTACTTTGTATCTGACCTTTTCATTCATCATGAATTTTATGTGTATTGTTGAGCATTGTTGTGATTCATTTATTATTACTATTTATTGTATTCTTTGGTAGGAAAACCAAAGGTCGTACATTCAACAGTAGATGGACACATGGGGTTCTAGTTTTAGGCTATTATAAATAGCTGTGCTCTGAGGAACTTTGTACATTTCACCTGTTGTATATGTGCATGTCTGTCTATTGGGCCTATTCCTAGTGGTGGACTTGCTGCAAATTTGGTAGATAATACCAACATGTTTTCTTTTTTTCCTCTTTTTTAAAATTTTTTATTTTTTATAAACATATATTTTTATCCCCAGGAGTACTAGTCTGTGACTTGCCAGGTTTACACACTTCACAGCACTCACCATAGCACATACCCTCCCCAATGTCCATAACCCCACCCCCCTTCTCCCAAACCCCCTTCCCCCAGCAACCCTCAGTTTGTTTTGTGAGATTAAGAGTCACTTATGGTTTGTCTCCCTCCCAATCCCTTCTTGTTTCATTTATTCTTCTCCTACCCCCTTAACCCCCCACATTGCATCTCCACTTCCTCATATCAGGGAGATCATATGATAGTTGTCTTTCTCCGACTGACTTATTTCGCTAAGCATGATACCCTCTAGTTCTATCCACGTCGTTGCAAATGGCAAGATTTCACTTCTTTTGATGGCTGCATAGTATTCCACTGTGTATATATACACCACATCTCCTTTATCCATTCATCTGTTGATGGACATCTGGGTTCTTTCCATAGTTTGGTTATTGTGGATATTGCTGCTATAAACATTCAGGTGCACGTGCCCCTTTGGATCACTACATTTGTATCTTTAGGGTAAATACCCAGTAGTGCAATTGCTGGGTAGTAGGGTAGTTCTATTTTCAACATTTTGAGGAACCTCCATGCTGTTTTCCAGAGTGGTTGCACCAGCTTGCATTCCCACCAGCAGTGTAGGAGGGTTCCCCTTTCTCCACATCCTCGCCAGCATGTGTCATTTCCTGACTTGTTAATTTTAGCCATTCTGACTGGTGTGAGGTGATATCTCATTGTGATTTTGATTTGTATTTCCCTGATGCCGAGTGATGTGGAGCATTTTTTCATGTGTCTGTTGGCCATCTGGATGTCTTCTTTGCAGAAATGTCTGTTCATGTCTTCTGCCCATTTCTTGATTGGATTATTTGTTCTTTGGGTGTTGAGTTTGCTAAGTTCTTTATGGATTTTGGACACTAGCCCTTTATGTGGTATGTCGTTTGCAAATATCTTCTCCCATTCTGTCATTTGTCTTTTGGTTTGGTTAACTGTTTCCTTTGCTGTGCAAAAACTTTTGATCTTGATGAAATCCCAATAGTTCATTTTTGCCCTTGCTTCCCTTGCCTTTGGTGATGTTCCTAGGAAGATGTTGCTGTGGCTGAGGTCAAAGAGGTTGCTGCCTGTGTTCTCCTCAAGGATTTTGATGGATTCCTTTCGCACATTGAGGTCCTTCATCCATTTTGAGTCTATTTTTGTGTGTGGTGTAAGGAAATGGTCCAATTTCATTTTTCTGCATGTGGCTGTCCAATTTTCCCAACACCATTTATTGAAGAGGCTGTCTTCTTTCCATTGGACATTCTTTCCTGCTTTGTCAAAGATTATTTGACCATAGAGCTGAGGGTCTATTTCTGGGCTCTTTATTCTGTTCCATTGATCTGTGTGTCTGTTTTTGTGCCAGTACCATGCTGTCTTGATGATGACAGCTTTGTAATAGAGCTTGAAGTCTGGAATTGTGATGCCACCAACTTTGGCTTTCTTTTTCAATATTCCTTTGGCTATTTGAGGTCTTTTCTGGTTCCATATAAATTTGAGGAAGACACAAAGAAATGGAAAAATGTTCCATGCTCCTAGATTGGAAGAACAAATATTGTGAAAATGTCTCTGCTACCTAAAGCAATTTACACATTTAATGTAATTCCTATCAAAATACCATCCATTTTTTTTTCCCAAAGAAATGGAACAAATAAACCAACATGTTTTCTAAAGTGTTGGTTTACATTTACATTTCTACCAGCATGTATGAGAGTTTCCATTTCCTCATCAACACTTGGTCTTATCAGTCTTTAATTTTAGCCATTCTGAGGAGTATGTTATAGTGTCTCTTTGTATTCTTAATTTGCATTTCTCTGTTGAGTAATGGAGGCTGATCCACTTTTTGTATAATTCTGACCATTGCTGTCTTTTATGAAGTGTCTATTCAAATATTTTGTCCATTTTTGTTTTGGGTTGCCTATTGATTGGTGTGTAGACAATCTACATATGTTTATATTCTAGAATCAGGCCTGTTGTTGCTTGTTTCATAAATATCTTCTTTCTATATATAACTTGCCTCTCACTTTTTTACAATGTTTGTTTTGCTAAGGTTCTTAATTTTAGTTTTATCTATTTCATTCGTCTTTTCCTTTAGCGTTTGTATTTATTATGCCCTATTTTCTTAGGTAATTTTCTAAAAGCTTTTTTGTTTCACTTTCCTACACTTATCTCTATTACCAGGAATTCATTTATGTGTATGGTGTAAGATAGGAGTCAAGTTTTTTTAAAACTTTTTTATTCCATATATTCAGTTGCCCAGGGACATTTATTTAAAAGAGCAGCTCTGTTCTTTCTGCTCTGTAGTGCCCACTTTGTCATAAATTAAGTGCCCATATATGCCAGAATCTCTTTTCTTCATTCTGTTCTGTTGATATATCTGTCTTTCCTTGACCGGATAGCACATTGCCTGAATTACTGCCATTTTATAATCTTGAAATCCAGTGGGTGCAAGTTTTATCACTTCATCTTGCCATTGCCATTTCCACATAGATTTTCGAATCAACTTGTGAAGTTCTTTTCTTTTCTTTTTTTAAGATTTTATTTATTTATTTATTTGAGAGAGGGAGAGAGAGAGAGTATAAGCACGTGGAGGGGCACAGGGAGAAGGAGAAGCAGACTCCCTGCTGAGCAGGGAGCTCAACGTGGGGCTCCATCCCGGGATAACGGGATCATGACCTGAGCTGAAGGCAGATGCTTAACCGATTGTGCCATGCAGACGCCCAACTTGTGGTGTTCTTTAAAAAAAAAACATAGTTGGGATTTTGAGTGAAATTTTACTGTAGATCAGTTGGGGAGAAATGAAAATTTCACAGTACTGAGTATTCCAACCTGTAGTTTATCTTTCCATTTATTTTAGTCCTCTTTATTTGTTTCTATTGTTACATTGGCTTTTTGAGTAGATACTTATTTGCTTAGATTTTTTCCTGGGTGTTTATTTTTATTGAATTAAATATGGAAACAAAAAAAACTTCCCTTTTGGCTTATTGATACAGATATGTAATTGATTCTCTTGTGTATTGACTTTGGGTTATTTGGTCTTGCTTAATTAGCTCAGTTTTAAATTTTAAATACACCTGTAGATCTTCTAGATTTTCTACTTATATTTTCCATTAATAATGGTAGTTTGCTTCTTTTTGAGTTTTATACTTCTACCCCCCCCCCCCCCCCCCCCCCCGTATTTCATCATTAAGTATGATGCTTGACTTGACACTTGGTTCAAAATTTGGCTCTTTCCACTGGCTATTTTGAATTATGTTGCTAGGAACATAGATATATAAATATCTGTTGGAATCCTGCTTTCACTCCTTTTGGGTATGTACCCAGAAACGGAATTGCTGGATCATATGGTAATTTTGTGTTTCATTCTTGGAGGACGCACCATATTATTTTCCATTTATATTCCATTTATATTTCCATTTTATATTCCTACCAGTGGTATACCAAGAATTCTAATTCCCCATGTCCTCTCCAACACTTGTTATTTTTTTCTTCCTTCCCTCCCTCCCACCCTCCTTTCTTTTTTTGTTAAAATAGTGATCCAAATTTGTGTCAGCTATTGCTTTTTACCTGATGTTGCTTACTCTCCTTTTTGAATTCCATTTAAACTTGTTAGTTCTTTTCTGTCTGTTTTTTGTCTCTTACCTGCTCTTTTGAATTTTTCATTTTTTGCCTCTTTTATTTCATTTTGTTTTTGTTTCTCCTGCAGACTTAGTGTCCAGTGTGTTTTTAGGCCCATCCATGGAGTACTGATTTTTGGTATTGTATTGTATTATTTGGTGCTTTTAAAAAATCGATGTCACTTTTTTTTTTTTTTTTAAGATTTCATTTATTTATTTGACAGACAGAGATCACAGGTAGGCAGAAAGGCAGGCAGAGAGAGAGTAGGGGAAGCAGGCTCCCCGTGGAGCAGAGAGCCCGATATCGATACCAGACTTGATCCCAGAACCTGGGGATCATGACCTGAGCCAAAGGCAGAGACTTTAACCCACTGAGCCACCCAGGCGCCCCTTTTTTTTAAAGTTGTAATTTCTTTCTCCCAATTTTAATCACATATTTTATGTTCTTACACATTGTAAGAATTATTATTATTAAGTAAGCTCTGTGTCCAAAGTAGGGCTTAAACTACTTTGGACAGGTAGGTTGAAGCCCTACAACCCCCAAAGTAGGGCTTGAACTCAGGAGACATGCTCTACTGACTAAAGCAGCCAGGAATCCCAGAATTACCATTTTCATATCCATTTCTAATTATTTTCATGTACTTAATTCATGTGTGTCTGTGTTTCTCCTACTTTTAGCTATAGTTTTTTGGTGTGCCAGGTTATCTCTGGTTGTGTTTTGGACATTGCATTTGGAAAGTGTTCAGAGAGGTAAATTGAGGACCAGAGAGCATGATATTCTCTCTATCTGGAAGTGATGCGGGTTTCCATCTGCCAAGGTTTTTAAGGCACCACCTAAGCTAAGATCATTTCCATCTGATGCTAGGGGTTGATATTTATTTGGCCATCAGGATTCTTGGAAGCTGGTCTGTGGTCCATCTGAAGACTATTTTACTTTAAATTCACTCTCCTAAGGTATAGCCATTTGGATTTCTAACCGAGGTTGTAGGAGTCTGTCCAGGCTATCAGCCTTTGAGGGCTTTGAAATCTAACCTCTGTTCTCCTAGACCCATGTGGTCACTGAAAGCAATTCTCACTGGCTTGGTTGTCCCTTCCCAGTGTTTAAATGGCCCAAGGGCAAAAGTTAACTATTGGCTGCATGCTTATCCCTCTGGTTTTTAGTTTACTTGTGTTTCAGGACCTGCTCACTTTCCTTCGCCTTCCTTGTTCTCCGATGTTTCCAAGCAGATGTTCTTTTTAATTTAGCATTTTTAGTTGTTTTCAGCATGAGGGTTAGTTTGAGGTACTTGGTGATTACTCACTTAGTTTGAAAGCATGTTTTTAAAATTGTAGGATAAAGGCATTGTGTTGTACCTTGAGAACTCATCTGTTTCAAATGAATTCATTACTAATCAGTAAACTAGCTTGTTTTTGTTTTGTATACAAGGGGTTTACTGACTGTTTACCACGAATCCACTGTTGTGCTATATTTATTAGGGGAATTTTGAGGAAACACAAAGCACAGTATTCCTACGTTCAAGGAGTTTTGCTGTGGAATCAAGCATAAACTCAGAAAATGAAATGGAATATTGAAGGAGGTGCTTGAAGGTAATGCAGAGTTAATGGCTTGGTGGAAACTAAAGGCAGTAACTGTTGGGTGTGAGCCCCACTCCCCCAGTGCCTCTGCCCTCTCTCCCAGGCTGGCTTCCTCATGCTGGTCGCTGTGCCCTGTCGAAATCTCCAGCTCCCTGTCACTCCCTGTTTACCAATCCAGCCCTTCAATGGCTGCCCTGTCATCCTGCAGACATGTCTGAGGCCTTTCGGCAGCCACGTCCCCTGCGGCTTCCCAGCCTTGCCTTCGGCTCCACCTGTCCCCCCATCGTGGCAGCAGTCTCACACCTTGCCTGCGCACTTCTCTCTGCCTTGAGGTCGTGTCTTCCTTTGGTGCAAGGCTGGTTTTTCAAAACTTAGCCTCACGTAGTGTGACTCTTTCTGGGAAGCCTTCGAATCGTAGGCCTCGCGGGAGCACTGATTGTACCCGTTGTCCATGGTACTGGCAGTGACAGTGAGCTGGTGGTAACAGCCAGCAGAGGTGGAGGCTAGCTAGCCCTTACCACGCACCAAGCATTATATCCTGCACTTCCCATACACACAGCAACCTGTGAGTCTGCTGCTGCTGCTGTCCGTGTTTTATAGGTAGGAAATTGAGGCACACAGAGTCTTCACAGCCAATAATTGGGGTCTTCTGGGCAATGAGTTATTCATGTAGCCCCGTATTCAGTAGGGAAATGGAAACATAGGAGCAGGGCCTAAGCTGTGAAGATAAACATTTGTGGGTGATGATTCCGTTCCTTGTCCACTGGGGCTGTGACTCAGGGTGAACTAGACAGCTATAAATGAGCCCCTCTGCTTCCTTCCAGAGTAGTTTATTCTGCGGTGAAGGTGCACGGTGCTGTGTTATGTCCTCTCCTGTCCTATTTCACTGGGCTTTGGCAGCATCTGCCAACCTAGGCTTCTTGCGGGGGAGTCTCTGGACTCCCCAGTCTGTCTGAGCAAGATGTTTTGGAATTTACTTTTTAGGATTGAGCTAGGCCTGAACTGATCAAAACTACCAAGTAAACTTCCATTCTGGAAAAGATGAAAGACAGTGTTCTCTCAAATTCCCACATATAGCTTCACCAGCAAGGGCTATGATATCTGACAGAATTTTGAATTCATTCAAAATGAATGTGTAATTGCCCTCCTTCAAGCACCTCCTTCAATATTCCATTTCATTTTCTGAGTTTATGCTTGATTCCACAGCAAAACTCCTTGAACGTAGGAATACTGTGCTTTGTGTTTCCTCAAAATTCCCCTAATAAATATAGCACAACAGTGGATTCGTGGTAAACAGTCAGTAAACCCCTTGTATACAAAACAAAAACAAGCTAGTTTACTGATTAGTAATGAATTCATTTGAAACAGATGAGTTCTCAAGGTACAACACAATGCCTTTATCCTACAATTTTACACCTCTTACACCTTAGTCTTGAATGAGTTCTGAAGGGATGTGGTGAGCACTTGAAGGCAGCATTCTCACTATTACTGTAACGAACTCCAACCTCCAACCAGCAATGTAGCCACACTCATGCTTAGGATTTCATCAGGAAACAGCCAGTTCCAATTAAGTGATGGGCTTCTCTTTTTAAAATACAAGATTTAATGTTTAGGACAGTTTTGGATCTACAGAAAAATGAGGGTGGTGTAGAGAGTGTCCATGTACACCACACCCAGTCTCTATAGTAACATCTAACATTAGTATGTTATAGTTACAATTATAAACCAATACTGATGCATCATTATTAACTCAAGTCCTAACAAAGTTCATTCAGTTCCTCACTTTTTTCCTACTGGCTTTTATCTGTTCCAAGATCCCACCCGGAACACCACATCACATTTAGTCATCATGTGTCTCCAGACACCTCTAAGTTATGCATAGTTTCTTGGACTTCCATGTTTTAGATGACCTTGGCAGTGCTGGTCGGGTTATTTTGTAGGATGTCCATCTATGGGAGTTTGATGTTTTACTCATTATTAAATTGGGCTTAAGGGTTTGGAGGAGAACATCACAGATGTCATTTTAATCACACAACAGCAAGTGCTGTTCAACATGAATTGCGACTGTTGATATTGACCCCGATTGTCTGGTTGAGGTGGTGTTTTTCAGGTTTCTCCACTGTTAAAATATTCCCCTTTACTTCTGTACTGTACTCTTCGGAGGAAATCAGTGTATGATACCTAAATCCTCTTTAGCTGATAAGTAAAGCCACTATTTTTAAATGTTTTATACCACTACATATTAAAAAAAAAAAAAAACTACCAACTAATGTTCTCTTTATAAAGAATTGTAAGAATTACTTCCTTTGATATCTTCAAGGAGCCAGTCCTTGCAAGGACAGTTTAGGTTGTGATCTGGCAGTTTCGAGGTAGTGGATTCCAAGCTGAATAGAAAAAAAGCCTGCAGTCTTTGCATTTACAAGCTGCAGTGGCAGACAGATGAAAGGAAATAATGACAGCGCTTGATGTTAGGGTTATCATTGCTTCAGTCTAGTTCATTTATTGGTTCTGTAAGTTACTGGGCTACTTCATTTAGTTTTGAACCATGTTCTAAGGATAGTAGCACAAAGCAAAACGGCTTCCTACTGAGAAAGGGTTTGTAGGGAGGGTTGTCATTTTTAAGGTGGCGTCATACTTTTTTAAACATAATCTCAGTACGTCTGCTAATCGCGTAGTGAAGTGCAAAAGCTGTTTTATGAAGCAAGCTTCCTTTTCTCCACTTATTTTTTGGGAGTTCTTAGAATTCGTTAAGTAGATGAGTCAACTTTCCTGGATAAATAGGGATGAAGGAGAAATATAACTTGTATTGAAATTAACTCTTAATAGAAGTAGTTAAGTAGATGAGTCTCCTTTCCTGGATAAACAGGGATAAAGGAGAAATATAACTGTTGTATTGAAATTAACTCTTAATATCGTTAAGTAGATGAGTCAACTTTCCTGGATAAATAGGGATGAAGGAGAAATATAACTTGTATTGAAATTAACTCTTAATAGAAGTAGTTAAGTAGATGAGTCTCCTTTCCTGGATAAACAGGGATAAAGGAGAAATATAACTGTTGTATTGAAATTAACTCTTAATAGAAGTAATTACCGCGTGGAAGTTTTGAGAAGAGATACGTTGATTAGTGAATAGTGATATTGAGTAGAGCGCTCTCTAGCGTTACAGCACAACAATACACCCGCTCTATATAAACAATAAGCTCTCCTTAGTACTTTAGGGTTTTCGTTTTTCCAAAAATTGCACCAAGGTAAAGCAAAGCTCTAGTTGATGCGGGTGTGTTGTTTAGGCGTTAGCAGTACTGCCCTCACTAGACGTTCATTGGACAGTAACGCAACCCCAAGAAAAGGATGGTTGGTGAGGCTTGGGCGTGCGCTGCAAGGAGGAAGCGCCAATACCGGGTAGCGTTGGGGTGACTAATCCGAAACGCCCGGCCTAGCCGCCTGGTAGCTAGTGTACCTGTGTTAAGTACAGCTGCCGAAGCAAATCAGCAGCTTCTTGTTTTCTGAGGCTCTGAAGGTCGCGAACAGGCTGCTTGGTTTTACCCAGAAGGCTACGCACCAGCTGCGAGTAATTTGCATACGCAGTACTCGCCGGGGCGGGGCCGGTAGGGGGCGGGACCGCGGCTCAGGCTTCCACGCTGGTCCGCTGGCGTCTTGGGTGTATCCCCGCTCTGGCTGCTTTTTATTTCCTTTCATACCACCTTACGTTTTGTGTTCAAGCTGTGAACAGCGCTTTGTGTATCAGAGCGGTCCTCTTGACAACCCGTTTATTCTGCTAGTCGGCGTGCGCTCTCCGGGCTATCGGACTGCACCAGGAATGGGGGAGCGTCCTGGGAGCTGGTGGGCCAGATCGTGGGCTCCGAGGCCAGCGGCTAATGGGTTCCCGGTGTTTCCCCTTGCAGGTGGTTCTTCTCGGCATGGACATCCTGTCCGCACTGGTCACCCGGCTGCAGGACCGGTTCAAGGCACAGATTGGCACAGGTGAGCTGTGGGTAGGTGTGGAGCGGGGCCCCACATTCTACACCGTCCAGCCCCCAGCCTTCGCTCTGTGTCCCCAGATCCTCCACGTAGCCGTACCCAGCCCCCACCCCCCACCGCACCCACCCTTCCGCTTTAGTCCTCCCACCCTCCCAGCCAGCCCTTGAGGCCTCCTTCAGTCTCTTGCTTGCTGGGGTGCACCACTGCTCGGAGGACTGACCCTCCTGGGGTCACCCCACATCCAGCCACCTCACCACATCTGCTGGCATCTTCATGCTTTTTGTTTTTACCATACCTTTCTGCTGGATTCTTCCAGCTTTTGTGTTCTTATGCAGGGCATTACTGCTAATTCTTTTATTTTTACACAGATTCTTTGTACAGATCAACTATCACATTTTAGTGCAGACAGAATTGTATTTGCCCCGGTTGAGAAGCATTGCTTTCCCATCTTGAGAAGGTCTGCAAATCGGATGTGGCTGTGTTTTTTCCATATCATATCCTAGGTGTTAACTGTTTCCATTTAGATCATAAATGTTGTTACAAATGCACCTTAAATGATCGCTCTTTATTTATGTCAGCAAAATGAAATAAAAAATAAGCACGTTTCATCATTTAAGAGATGATTTAGTCATTTCTAAATTCTTGACCTCTGGAATTTCATAATGACAATATAAGCACCAAGCAGCTCTGTTCGTACAAGGATTTCCTTACAGAACTTCTCAGTTTTGGTTGCTATGTGTGTATTTGTTATTTTCTGTTAACTTCCTGGTCAATATGCCTTTTCAGATAAGGTTAAGAACTCTTTTCCTATTCTGGCATTAAGTGTCATTAACATTAAATGTCATTAACTGGCATTAAACCTCCCTTACTTTGAGATATTTGATATTTTAATAACATTTCGTTTTCCTCATAAGTTAACTGAGTTGTTCAGGGATATCTCTTGTAAAAGAAAGGTTTATAGACTCTTAGAAGCAGCTAAGTAAACTGACTTCTGGTAGGTAAATGCCCTTGGAGCACTAGCTGATAGCCACAGCTGGAGTGTAATATGCATGCGTGTATATATACTCAGTGAAAGGACAGACGCACAGTGTAGACGAGAGGCTGAGTTGTAAGTGCCTGCTCCTTCTATCCCCAGTGAATGTGCTGGAGCCCTCTCTTACCTAAACTTCCTTATGTGTTGACTCCATCCTGCCAGGGTCTTCCACTGACATCCTTCTTAATATTTCACCAGCTTTAAACGTGCGAGGAGCTAGCTGGAGGAAGGTCGGTTAAGGAAGAAAAGTGCTGTGTCCATGCAAAGGGTTTTGCACATTCTTCTTCTTCTTCTTCTTTTTTTTTAATCTTTTTTTCTTTTAGAGATTTTATTTATTTATTTGACACACACACACACACACACACACATCACAAGTAGGCAGAGAGGCGGGGGTGGGTAGCAGGCTCCCCACTGAGCAGAGAGCCTAATGCGGGGCTCGATCCCAGGACCCTGAGATCATGACCTGAGCCAAAGCCAGAGGCTTAATCCACTGAGCCACCCAGGCGCCTGGTTTTGCACATTCTTATAGTAGCTTGAAAAGGTTTTAGTGGGAAGAGTAGAATTGTGAGGATTGGTGGTTCTAGGATAGTGTACCACATTTAGGCCAGCGTTTTGTCTTCCCAGTAATTGAAATACCCACTTGGTAACTGCAGACTCTCCAAAATTGGCCTTGGTTTGATTAATTTGCGTTTCGATTTTTCAGTGCTGCCAAGTTTAATAGACAGACTGGGAGACGCTAAAGACTCCGTGCGAGAGCAAGACCAGACTCTGCTGCTGAAGATCATGGATCAAGCTGCTAATCCCCAGGTAGCCGGGGGATGTGCTCTGCTCGGTGGGGGGTCTTCTTGAGATTCTCTTTCTCCCTCTCTGTTTGCAAACCCCTCTCCTAGCACATGCATGCTCTTTCTCTGGCAGGGAGAGATTTAATTAAATCTTAAAAATAGATTTAATTTCTTTTATTTTTTATTTACTTTTTAAATTTACTTACCTCTTTATTTATATAATTTTTATTTTAGAGAGAGAGAGAATGTGCGTGTGGGAGGGGCAGAGGGACACACAGAGAGAGAGAATCTTAAGCAGCTCTATGCCCAGCATGGAGCCCATCTTGGGGCTTGATCTCATGACCTAGATCAAAATCAAGAGTAGGATGCTTTCACTGACTGAGCCACTCAGATGTCCCAAGGTTTAATTTCTTTTAAGCTGATGTGTTTCACATGAAAATTTTCATAACATTTTATCTGTCACTGTCCAGCCCCCCCCCCCACCCCCATAGAGGATGTTTTAAAAAGTAATAAATAGCAAAGGGTATACGTTGACTAAAATAGTGGGCTTATCATGGGTATCGAGTGCTTGGTTGAATCCATTAGACTCTTGAGCTCATTTGTGTAACTGTCTCAGTTTTTCTGAGAAGAGGTGGTTGTGGTATCTGGGGAGTCAGGAGGCTGGCTAGAGTCCTCACTCCTATCTGCTAGTGAGCTGGGGCTGCTGGCGGATAGATGGACAGAGGGACACAGCCCTGCCTTCCAGGCTCTCGCTCTTTCACGTATAGGTGGGTAGGATGGCAGAGGGATTAGGAAAAGCCATCCAGGGAAGGTAAAACCCAGAACGTCTTCAAAGATGAGCACATGTGTGACTTGTGGCTAAGGCGGGGACAGCTGTCCAGACCAGAAGAGCAGTAGCACTGTGTGCTCTCTGGCAGATGACCCAAGCCTTGCTTTTTCTTACTTTCCTCATCCATGAAATGGGAATGGTTACACCTTTCTTTTGGAACTGTTGACATTACTAAATGCAATTATATAAAGGAATGTGTTTGGAAAAACTCTAACTTGATACAGAAATACAAGTTACCATTTTTCAGTATGCCCTTGAGGGGATGAAATGGATTGGTTGTGGCTGGGGCTGACCTGGCACCTGTTGAGAGGTCCCTCTTCAGTCATCCCTGTGTTAAGTGAAAGGCTCCTCCTCTTCTCACCTGTCCTTTGTCCCCTACAGTATGTGTGGGACCGAATGCTGGGAGGCTTCAAGCACAAGAATTTCCGGACTCGGGAAGGCACGTGCCTCTGCCTTGTTGCCACACTCAATGCGTAAGTCCAGACGGGGCGGGGGGATTTCCTTGGCCGAGCGTTTTTATTTGTGACTTTGTGTTTCAAAGTGACAATGGATTTCTGGAAACTGCAGAGAAATGTCCGGGGAAGTGCCTTGCACCCTTCCCCCATGGTCCTTTATTCTTTCCATTTTACATGTGTACCATGCACTGATAGCGCCAGGAGAGCAATACTGAGGCAATGCCCATGGCTGACACGGTTTCCTCTGGTGACACACATGCATTGGGTGTGCAGTTCTGTCCTATCCTGTCCTGTGTGTCACTCCAGGGACCCCCCCTCCCAACACACACCGTGAGGTACAGACCTATGCAGCATACCAGCGTCCCTCATGCCGCACCCTGCCCCGCGGCCACTGATCTGCTCTGTGGTTTTATTTTAAGAATGTTATGTAAATGGAATCAAACAGAATGTGAGCTTCTGAGATTAACTTCTTTCATTCAGCGTAATTTCTTTGGGGTTGTACATGTGGGCATTGCCTGAACGGTATTTGATGTCTTCTTACGGCCGAGGAGAATTCCGTGGTACAGACATCTCTTTGAGTCTCCATTCACCTGTTGCAGGATGTTCAAATAGTTTCTTGTTTCTGGCTGCTGCAAGCAGAGCTGCTGCGAACGCATACCTATGTGTTCCTGCAGCAGCATAAGCTTGCATTTCTCTTGGGTTGGTGCTCAAGAGTACCGCTGTGGGGTCCTCTGGTAGCTTTAATTTTAACGAAACTACCGAACTGTTTTCCAGAGTTGTCTGTACTGTTTTACATTCCCACCAGCAGTATATGAATAATTCCGTTTTTTCAGATTCTTGTTAGCACTGAGTGTTCTTTTCTTTTTTTCCTTTTAGTCATTTTGATGGGTATGTAGTGGTATCTCTTTGTGGTCTACATTTGATCATGACCCAAGCCGAAGGCAGAGGCTTAACCCACCAAGCCACCCAGGCCCCCGAGAGAGGAGTTTTTAAAATAGAAAAATTACAAGTCACTTTTTCTGATTATAAAAGTGATACTGTATATGTCAGAAAATTTACATCTGGAAGAAATAATGATCCGGTATATTTCTACCACCGTCACACAATCATGGTTAACTTGTTGTGTGTTTTTAGTTCAGCCTGTAAAGTTATATTACTTCAGAGACAGAACTAGGATAATAAGATTTATGTCACCTTATAAATTGTTTCGCTCGGTATGTTAGCCTTTTTAGTACCATTAAATTTCCCCAGGTTTGTATCTTAAAAATGTTCTAGTTTTGATCACAGTGGTTTCACTTCTGAGAATGTATCCTAAGAAGTCATCAGATTAACAGAGAGAATGGCATTCACAAGGGCTATTTGTGCTGGCATTTATGATGGTGAAAGGTGGTCGGTGACTTCCTGCTGTCCCGCAGGGCAAGGTTTTGCTGGAACCCTCTGTGGCCGCTGTCAGGGTCTTCCCACTGAGCCTCATCTATGCTCAGGTGGAGAGTTAAGTGAGGAGGACCCTCAGGGGACTTGCCGTTTAGTTGATAACACTGAGCTGGGCAAAATAGGAACTGCTGCGTGACAGAATAATGATGCAGGGGCAGCCGTGTGTGAGACAGGCAGGGCTGCAGGAAAGGCTGGGGCCCTGGCTTGGCATCGCAGGTTGGGAGCCAGAATGGAGAGAGCCCCGAGTGCCAGGGAGAAAGCATGGTCAGCGAGCAGCATGAAAGATTTTGAACTCTGTGCCAATGGGTGGGGCCTTTGTGGCATGCTTATTTGGGAACTCGGTGGGCAGAAGATGGGAAGGAAGGGGAGCGGAGGTGTGAGGGGGCGAGAAGGCCCTGGAGGTGTGTGTGGGGGGGCATTTCTTTTCCTTTGTTCTCACCAACAGTAAATCACTCCTTTTGTTTTCAGCTCTGGAGCACATACTTTAACACTAAGCAAGATTGTGCCACATATATGTAATTTACTTGGAGATCCAAACAGCCAGGTGAGTATATTTTAGTGAGAAAGAAGAATATTGGTTATAGACCCTTAAGATGCATTCTGGTGTTCTGTGTGTATCTAATAGGTGGGTGGGACTCTATTCCTGTTTATAGTGCTCAGATAATTGTTCCAAGTAATGAGCACTAATGCCCTTTAGCACTGGTGAATATGGTGGTCACGCCACCCTGTTCTCTATATGGCTGAGGCCTTGTTATCCTTTAAAGTGATATCACCCAGACCAGCCTCTGAGATACCGTCCCTCTAGTCACTCACTCTCCAGCCAAATGGGGTAGCTGGGGAAAAGTAATCAATGCCGATTACAGTCAGTCAGGCTTTGCCTCTTGGGGTCGGGGGATTGATTGGAAGGGGCCTAAGGGACCTGTTCTGAGGGGATGGAGACTTCCCCTATTTTGTTCGGGTGCTGTATAATACGACGGTGTATGAAATTCCTTCAATCCTATTGAGGCACGGATGGTATTTTATGTAGATCTTAGGTAGATCCAGAGACCAAACACCGAAGCACCACTCCCTTAATGTAAGCGTAGAAGAGTCGGTAATTCGTGGGCAGTCACCAGGCAGGTCACAGAACTTTCCAAGCTTGGGCCTTAGAAGTGCCGGTTCTCCCACGGGTTCAGTTCTGTTTTTCACTGAGGGCCATTTTTATTATGATAATTAGCTCATATGAGCTCATAAGAAAAATACCTCATTAGATAAAGGGGCCAAAAATTGGAACAGTAACTTACCAAAGAAACACACGTGGTATGCAGGCATCTCATTTTAAACCCTGACTGATCATGGCTGACATGTCCCCACAGAGGTTGTGCTAGCTTGCTTCCACCTTCTCCGGCTCCCTGGCTCCCGGGTCCCTGTGGCTCTGGGCCCCTCTGGCTCTTGTCCTTCCTTCTTCCTCGGCTTTGCCCTTTCTTATCCCTGCTGCTGCTTTTCCCGTCCCCAGCCCCTCTGTGCACTGTCTGTGGGTTCTCTGGGTCTCTTTTGATCTCATTTGCTTTCCTCTTGCCATCCACTCCTTTACCCAGCCTTCACTGAAAGTATAGGACACTGGAAGTGGAATTTTGAGATGTTTCAATTTACTGAATCACGCTTTTATGTTTCAATGTTAATTTAAAAAGAAACAATTTAAAAAAAAATTCTGAGTTACCAAGTGGGTTGTTTTGCTTTTCTCCCTTTTTGGTCTTGTTTCCATTTTTGTTTTCTGTGGAAGAAAAAAAATCCCTTATTGAGGTTACACATTAGGTGATTGCTGCTATCACATGGTATCCTTAAGTCCAACGGGAAAGCCAGCCTGGCTAGCTGAAGTTCTTGTTCCTAACTCAGGTGCTGTCACGGGCCACTTGGGTGACGTGACTCCACGCGGTGGGCCCCTGGGACCCTGAGCATTGGCATGCAGTGAGGTGGGTGCTCGGTGGGCACCCTTGGGCAGTCTGTCGCGGACAGAGCCGGAGTACCCCAGACTGTGCACTCAGATAGTCATCCGTCGAACCCCACCTGCCTTAGGAAGGTTTATTTGCACCCGTATACATGCACAAACGGACACACGCAGTCCATGTCTCCCAGAGCCCTCCAGCCAGGAAAGTACCACCTGCTTCTCTGCTGCTAATGCACGGAATCATTCCTCCTCTTGGGCTGTGTGTATATGTTGCACGTGCCTGTGCTCTTGCCTTTCCTTTAAACTTTTCATCAGTCTTTCCTGCTGTGCGCCCCAGCAGGTGGCTAGCCTCCTCTATATCCTAGTCAACAGCTGTCCTGCGCGGAGGCCACAGATCTGAAGAGCTCACATTCTGTAGAGCATTCAACTTGGGCCCGCCAGGTAGCGTTTAATGTACTGGGGCTCTTGTGTACTCCCAGTGGCCTGAAATGTTGGGGTACCTTTTTAATGCTGAGCCGTGGGTGGGCGGAAGCAGTGTGGGGCCCGCGTGGCTGTGTTAGTGAGCGCCGCCGTGCTGCCTTCAGCCTGAGTGAGCTGCTTTTACAGAATGTCCCTTGGCAGTTGGAGTGTAGTACTTTGTAGACCGAAGAAAATGAAGAAAATGTGTTCTGCCCTATTTCCTGAATCGAGGGTGCTCTAGACCCTCAAATGCTGTCTGACCCGATAGCTTTGGAGCCTGAGGAATGATGATTTTGAAGGCTAAGGAGATTGGTTCAGAAGATGTAGATATACTCCTTCCACTAGTCGCATGCGGAGTGTTTTATACATGCAATACATAGGTTCCACACTGCTGGCCTGAAACCCGATCGCAGCCTCATGTGTGGGCGCATGCGTCTGCACAGCGTTTTAACTTTATGTTTAGGAGTTTTGGTGTTCTTATATTTGAAAGATTCGTATTCCTGATTTCTCTTGAAAGATTACATATGGCCAAACCATACCTACATTGCTCCCAGGCTGGGTGATGGTGTCCTGTTTGCCCGACCCCCTCCATTTTCCCTCTTCTCTCTGCCAGCAGGGTCCTCTGCCAGAGTCATTTGTCACTGTATACCAGTTACCAGGTTCCCGCCTGGGCCATTGAGGCACTTTAGTTTGGCATCTACTAGTCGCTTAGATACTTGTGGAATGAATTTGTTGTTTTTTTCTAGCCCTCCAAGCAGCCCTCAGCTCACAGAGGAGAAAGTGGAGACTAAAATAGTTTATATATTGGATCTGGGATTACACAGTTTCTAAAGGGCCAAGGAGGTACTCAGCTGTGCTTTGATTCTAAGGCTGGTCATTTTCCCACTAAATCTCTTAAACTGATGATGGTCCAGACTTTCTGAGTAGGACAGGATGTTGCTTGCTCATTCAGGTGATGGGCTCTGAGCAGGTATCATTCATTAGAAAGCAGGCTGAGTCATTTTCAGGAGACAGTGGCACTAACAGCTTGTATAGTAAATCCATGTTTCTGTATCAAAATGTTGCCTAAATTCAGAAGGTCTTTCTTTTCCCAAGTAAACTGATAATCTATTAGTTGGCTTGGGCCACCATAGCAAAATTCTATAGACCAGTGGCTTGAACAGAAATACATTTCTCACAGTTCTGAAGCCTGGTAGTTTGGGATCAGGGTGCCAGCATTGTCTGGTTCTGGACGTGGGGGGAAGGGTCTCTTCCTGGTCTGCAGACTGCTCCCTCCCTGTGTGCTCGCATAACTTCTCTGTGCCCATATGGAGAATGGAGCCAGCTTGTGGGTGTCTTTTCTTGAAGGACACCAAACCTGTTGGGTCAGGGCCCTATTCTTATGACTTTGTTTAACCTCAGTTATGTGCTTATAGGTCCTATCTCTAAGTACAGTTGTGCTGGGGAATGAGGACTTCAATATATTGGGGGTGGGAATGCAAACAGTCTGTACCATAACATTTGCCCTTTTCCACCATCGGGGAAAAATGGTCTGTGAAGTTAACTGTCGTATAACCTGTAATACTATTAAATCAGGAGTAGCCGGCGGTATTGAGAATTGTAAATTGTGTCCCTACTTCCTTCCTCTGCCTTTTATTCTCTGTTATTTTGATGTCATTGCTTGAGACCAAACACAAGCGCATGTTGCTCCCCTCTCTGCCTACTGAAGTAAGTACCCTTCCCCTCCTCCCCAACCTTCACAGGCTGGCCTTGGTTCCAGGGTATACTGGAAAGTTGTCCCCCTCACCCCACTGTGTGTTTATTGGCAAACTTTTAAACCTGTGGAAAAATACTAGGACTAATAGTAATACCTGTATTTACCAGTTAACATTTTTGTTACATTTGTTTTCTTTCTCCCTGTATGTATACACATACCCACACATAGAAACGCACTTTTTTTTTCCCTGAACCATGATATTTTTGCTCTGACCTGATGTTTTTGCTCTGAGATACATCCATTTATATCTCTCAATAACAAGGATATTTTCTTATAGAATTACATGTTATTTTCATATCTAAGAAATTCAGTATTGCTAAAAATGGTAACATTTGATGTACAGTCCGTATTCAGATTTCCCTGTTTTTGTTTTAAATCTGTTCTGTTTCTTAAGCCTTTTTTTTTGCTGCTTTCTTATCTTAGTTCGTATTTGTGTTTTTCCAACTACTTACTCGCTCTTCCTGAAGCACATGCCATGTGTCTCTGCTTTCATGCCTTTGCGCACAGGCTGTACCTTGTTTGGAACCTGTCTCATTCCATCTTTATTTGGTAAAATGCTGTCCCTTAAGCACATTTTAAGTGGTTCCTTCCTCTTTCAGAGAATGTTTCTTGCTATCATCTAGTATATTTGCTCCCTTCTCTAAACTGTGTGAGTTTTTCGCACTTCTGTATGATCTATATTACATCCTGCTCTGTATTAAATGAAGAATTTATGGACTACACTCCCCTCCCTCCCCTCCACCAAGCCCCTTTTAGGACCATTAGCTTCTTGAATACAGGGCTCTATGTATAATGGCTTTTACTACCTATTTTTTTGCTCTCTAAGTATTTTATTGAGTTCAATCTAGAAGGCTTTTTACATGGAGTTTTGTTTTTAGTATATAATTCATTTATTTGTAGTATTTTCTGTTTTGGGAAAGTGATCTGAAAATTCTGGATTCCTGACATCCTCTGAAAAAATTGAAAGCACTAAGGGATGTGGACTTTAACACATGTACAGGGAGGGGCTTGAATTTCCCCTTTGGAATTGTACCAGCATCATGGCTTTGTCTAGTCAAACATCTATAAGGGATTGTATCACAGTTGCACTGGCAGATTGGTGATAAACTTGGGGTGGCGTACAGCCTGTTGTGCCCCAGCAGGAAGCGCTGTGGACTGACACAGAGCAGCTGTAAGATCTCTTCTTTTACGTCTAGGTTCGAGACGCAGCAATAAACAGCTTAGTGGAGATTTACAGACACGTGGGAGAACGTGTGAGGGCAGACCTCAGTAAGAAAGGATTGCCGCAGTCCCGGTGAGTTCAGACTGTCTTCCTTCCTTCTGCTCTTCTCATCTTCTTTCTTCCGTTAACCGCCTGGTTTGCATTACTTAATTTACAGTGGTGATTATATTCAAAGAATCTGTGGTCAGAGGATTGGTGGTTGGAGGCCTTATTCAGATCGTATTTTGGGGCCCCTCCCATTCCACTTACTCAAAAGGAGGACTGTCACCCAGACATCTAGCCACATCTCATGCCATGTATTGATTCTAGAAGCGTGTTTAAAATTGAAAGGTATTGAACAATTTGAGCATTTTTTGGCTTGTGTAGTTATATCTTGTTTGCAGCAAGGACCTAGTGCAGTAGGTGCTTTAAACATATTTGTTTGAATTAATGAAGCCTTTCCAGAATGAGCCTGGGTAGAAATAAAGAAGTAATAATTCTGGAAAGCATCTTTGAAAAAGTAATTTTCTGCCAGTCTCAATTCATAGAGGCCAGTGCAAGGGCATCCGCATCTCATCAGATCCAAGACCAACTGAGTCCACGGATGTCTCTGTTGTAGTCAGCGTTTTAAAAAAATAATGAACAACTGGATATCTATAATTTTAACTATGGTGGGGGAATCTTAGACCCTTTGTGCTCCGCCCCATTCCTTTAAGGGAGAGAGTAATATGCTAGTCCTGGGGAGCTACACGTGGCCTGGGCTTCTGGAGCAGCTTGTCTGAGCCCGTCACTGTGTCCGGGAGGTAGAAGGACCCATGAAGTGACTTGGGAGAGCACACAGTAAGAGTCAGAGCTCAGAGGGTAGCCCTGTTCTTTTGACTCCCCTTTTAATTTTCTCTACCCCATTTCACAAGAGTTTACAGAATATTGGGAGTCTAAATATGGGTTGGGATTTTGAAATATACTGGAGTCCTCTATCTTGATGTTTCTTAATTACCTATGATGGAAGCAGGCCCTTTACCCTAAAGTAAGGGTTCTGTGAGCAGGCAGCTGGGGCTTTACTCACTGTTTTTGAGAGTCCTGTCTCCCGGGTTGCTCTCACGATGGCCCCTGAGCTATGTGCAAGATTATTAGGTGGGGATAAAACTGTTTTCATGTTTTTTATAACAGGTAATCTGTGAGAATAGACTTATTTTGTTCCTGTGTTTTATGAACCTCAGGTTTCTTGTCTTTGAGTATATGGGGGAACGCATAGGAGAAAGACAAACTTAAAGACAAAAACCCTACATAGTGTCCTAGGGAAAATTGGAGGGCCCAGGTGAGCAGGGATGGCAGGACTGGCGGGAGAGGGCTGTTTACTCATGATGTCAGTGTCATCATTGGGAAGACAGGCTATGAGCAGTGAAGCCCTTTCCTGCTGGGGGTGGGGGCTTCACCAGGCTGGGTAGCTCCCAGTGGCTCTAGGCTATGAGCACCATCTCACCTAGTGGGACATCTGTGTTCTGTCTGAAGGCTTCTATAGCAAGCCCATACTCCTGGGAGGTGACATGGTGACACGGAGGTCTGGAGAGATGAGTGCTCAGAGGAAACTGCTATCCTTAGGGGAGGCCGACTTGCAATGCTGCCCCTGGGCTGGCGGCTGAAAGCTTTGATCTGGGGGGACTTCCCATTCCCAAAGAGTGGGCAAGAGTGGCTCACGGTGCCCTGGCAGTGTGTGTTACACTGATCATCTGCTTTCCTTTGGGTAGTCTGGCATGTTGCTAAGTGCTACTTCAGGGAGTGTCTGCATGACCAGCCCCAGCAGAGCCCTGGAAGATAGCACGGCACACAGTTGTCGTTGTCATAGCCTGTTGCTGGGGATAAGCATGTCTTCTGTGATGCCACTCCACCAGGACGGGCTCTGGGAAGCTTGTGCCTGGTTTCCTGCAAACCTTTCCCCATGTACCTTCTCCCTTTGCTGGTTTCTCGGGAGTGTCCTAAGTATGATAGTGATGGCCATGAGTGTGAATGTGCACCGAGTCCTGAGTCCTCTCAGCCAGTCATTAAACCTGCATGTGGACTTGGGGACCCCAACACACAGGGCAGTTGAGGTCAGGTCCCAGGGGGCAGTTCATGCCAACCCAACCGGGGGCTAGAACCTTCTCATTCAGACTCCCAGTGATTGGTTTTTATACCACCACCCTCCCTTCTTTTTTTTTTTTTTTTTTTTAAATGAACAGCTGCAGAAGAGTTAGTTTGGTCCTCTGTGAATGGGAATGAGGCTCCTGATCCCTGATGTGACTTAAAATCCTTCCTAAAATTTTTAGACCACATGCAGAGGGTGGTCCTAAGGAAATGGGCCCACATCCTTCTCGGTTGTGGCTGTAAAACTCTGGTAGACATGGTGCCTGGAGAGGGAGGCTGTTGGTGCTTCAGAGGCATTACTCTGGCGAAAGAGGCCAAAACTTCGTGTTTCTTCGTATTTATTACAAGACACTTAACTAGCACTGTGAGGGTTGGAGCCCCTGGCCGCCACCTTTAGTTTGATTTTGCCAGGGACACATACGAATGGAATGAGACCTTGGAAGAATTCTGCCGTTGTTTAGAAGATTCATTGTCTGCTGTCTGTGGCTCCAAGTGGCTGATGGGAATACTTGAACATTCTAGACTTTTGTTAGTCATTTATATATATCTGTTTTGCTGTTATGTGAGCATCACAGATTTTCGGCTTAGCAAGATATGCCATAGGACTAATAACATAGTGTGGGATATGCGTGGTGCTTTCTGAAACATGCATTTCATCCTGAAATGAAAATGCTGCCCTCTTAAAAGTTTGTCCACTGAGTGAGTGCTGTGTTTGAGAAGATTAATTCTATCTCTAGGAAATGTGTGATGAATAAAATGCCTTGATAATATCAGCTCAGTGACGTAAGCATTAAGATAAAAAATGTGCCTTGAGGTGCAGCTCCTTTTTCCCTTTCACAGTTGGGGGGAGACCTGTCCTTTCATCTGCTCCACTTGGGAGGAGCTGGAATTTCACTTCTGGGCCATGCATTTGGTTGTTGTTTGAGTATTGTCTCTCTGGTAGCTAAAGTAATTTTTTTTTTTTTTTAAGATCTCATTTATTGAGAGAGAAAACAAACAGGGGGAGGGGCAGAGGGACAAGTAGACAAGTAGACAGGGGAGCCTAACATGGGGCTTGCTCCCAGGATCCTGAGATTATGCCCTGAGCTAAAATCAGATGCTTATTAACTGATTGAGCCACTCAGGCTCCTGTCATTCAGAATGTTAAAGCCAGTGCCTCATTGAGTCATTCCAGCTTTCAGTGTTTCCATGGAGAATTCTAAAGCCATTCTGTTTCTTCATCCTATGTAGATAACTTTGATTTTCTTGGTCTGAAACTTAATGATGATGGGTCTTGTCTGAGAGAACATTTTTCTCTATTTGCATGGTACACTTGGAGGGCTTTTCCTTCTGGAACCTCATGTCTTCTGAGTAAGGTACTTAGGAATATGGCTACTGTATTTATAAATATAGGTAGATGTAAATATAAAACTTACATTTACAAGTATGATAGTTATACTATGACCACTTGAATATTGGGTATTTGATTTAAAAATTTGCCTTTCTTGTTCCAGTTGTATGGTGCCTTTTTATAGTATTCCACTTCTGTTTTTTAAATAAGAGCCTTCTTGAAATATTTCTATACCATAATTTTCATATTTTTATAATTTACCGTATCTCCTTGAAAATGAACAGTTCAGTTGTTTCTAGTATATTCAGAAAGTTGTGTGTCAGTCATTGCTATCAGTAGAACATTTGAAAAGAATCCCTGTATCCATCAGCAGTCACTCTCTATTCCTTCTCCCTAGTTCCTGACAACCACTAGTCTACTTTTTATTTCTATGGATTTGCCTGTTTTGGGACATTTCATGGAAATCACACAAACTGTAACTTTTTCTTGACTGCCTTCTTTCACTCACCACAATATCTTCAAAGTTCAACCATATTTTTTTTTTTTTTAAAGATTTTATTTATTTATTTGACAGACAGAGATCACAAGTAGGCAGAGAGGCAGGCAGAGAGTGAGAGAGGGAAGCAGGCTCCCTGCTGAGCAGAGAGCCCGATGCGGGACTCGATCCCAGGACCCCGAGATCATGACCCGAGCCGAAGGCAGCGGCTTAACCCACTGAGCCACCCAGGCGCCCCCAAAGTTCAACCATATTATACCATGAGTCATTCCTTTGTATTGCTGAATAAAATTCCACTGTGTGTAGATTTCACATTTTGTTTCTCCATTCCTCTGTGGATTGACACTTGCTTCTACTTTTTGGCTATTGTGAATAATGCTGCTGTGAAAGTGGTTGTACAGATCTTTCTTACATTACTTGCATTCAGCTCTTGTGGTTAGATTTCAGAAGTGGAGCTGCTGGATCAAATACACTACTATGTTTAGTATTTTGAGGAACCACCATTATGTTTTCCACAGCTGTTGCACCGTTTTGCATTCCCACCAGCAGTGCCAACAGTTGTTATTTTGGGTTTTGGATTGTTTTGTTTTATTTTCTTAGTGTTTGGGGATTTCAGTTGCCATCATAATTTGTGGAAGCCTAGTTAGAATTATTATCCTTAATTAATTTCAGTATTAAAAACTTTATTCTTACATAGTTCTGTTTTCTCCCCTTGTTTCTTTTTCTGCTATGTTTATCTATACATCTTTGTATATTAAGCCCACTAACACATACAGTTTTGTACTTTTATTTCCTAAAGATTTTATTTATTTATTTGACAGAGAGAGATCACAAGTAGGCAGAGGCAGGCAGAGAGAGAAAGGGGGAAGCAGGCTCCCTGCTGAGCAGAGAGCCTGATGTGAGGCTCAATCCCAGGACCCTGGGGCCATGACCTTAGCCTAAGGCAGAGGCTTAACCCACTGAGCCACCTAGGCACCCCAGTTTTACACTTCTTGCTTTATGTAGTTTACTTTTAAGTCATGTAAGATATGAAAAAAGTTAAAAACAAAACATACATTTATATTATTGTATTTACCTAGATTTTATCTTTACCTTTGTAGTTACTTTTACTGGTGTTTTTATAGTCATGTGGTTTTGGGCTAAGGTATTGGCTTCTTTCATTTCAAACTGAAGGGCTTGTCTAATTTTTTATTTATCTAAAAATGTCTTAAATTCTCCTTCATTTTTCCCTCACTCAGAGTCTGCAATTCATTATATTTGGTGGTATGATTTCATGTAAAGACTGAAATATCTTTGGTCCAGAGGAGATTCTCTGCTTCATTTTTTTTTTATTTTTAAGATTTTATTTATTTGACAGAGAACACAAGTAGGCAGAGAGGCAGGCAGAGAGAGAGAGAGAGAGAGAGAAGCAGGCTCCGCACTGAGCAGAGAGCCCGATGTGGGGCTCGATCCCAGGACCCTGGGATCATGACCTGGACCGAAGGCAGAGGCTTTAAACCCGCTGAGCCACCCAGACGCTCCTCTCTGCTTCATTTTTGAAGGATAATTTTGTTGGATGTAGAATTCTTGGTTGAGCTTTTTAGGTTTTATTTTATGTGTGTATGTATTTGCTTGCTTATTTTCAAATTATTGAAGTATACTTGGTTGAGATTTCAAATTTCAAGTCCAAATATGTTATCCCAGTGCCACCTGGTCTCCACTGTTTCTTTTCTTTTCTTTTTTTTTAAGTGAGAAATTAATTATCTCATTGAGAATTTTTTGTATGCAATGAGTGGATTCTCTCTTGTTGCTTTCTCTTTTTTTAAATTTAAATTCAATTAGCCAACATAGAGTACATCATTAGTTTCAGATGTAGTGTTCAGTAATTCATCAGTTGGATATAAGACCCAGTGCTCATTACATTATGTGCCCTCCTTAATGCCCATCGCCCACTTACCCTGTTCTCCCACCCACCTTCCCTCCAGCATCCCTCAGTTTCTTTCCCATAGTTAAGAGTCTCTCATGGTTTGTCTCCCTCTCTGATTTCTTCCCGTTTTCCCTCCCTTCTTCTATGATCCTCTGCACTGTTTCTTATATTCCACACATGAGTGAGATCATATGATAATTGTCCTTCTCTGATTGACTTACTTTGCTCAGTATAATACCTTTCAGTTCCATCCATGTTGATGTATGGTAAGATTTCATTCTTTCTGATGGCTGAGTAATATACCGTGCGTGCGTGTGTGTGTGTGTGTGTGTGTGTGTATGCACATACCACATCTTTATCCATTCATCTGTCAGTGGACATCTGGGCTGTTACCATAGTTTGGCTATTGTGGACATTGCTGCTATAAACATTGGGGTGCAGGTACCCCTTTGGATCACCACATTTGTCTTTTTGGGGTAAATACCCAGTAGTGCGATTGCTGGGTCATAGGGTAGCTCTGTTTTCAACTTTCTGAGGAACCTCCATACTGTTTTTTAAAGTGGTTGCCTCAGCTTGCATTCCCACCAACAGTGTAGGAGGGTTCCCCTTTCTCTGCCTCCCCACCAACATTTGTTGCTTCCTGACTTGTTTATTGTTGCGTTCAAGATTTTCTCTTTGTCTTTTCTTCCAACAGTTTGTTTCTATTTTGTCTAGGTTAGGATTTCTTTAAGTTTATCCCATTTGACGTTTCTTGAACATGTAGATTAAAATTTTATATAAAATGTGTGAAGTTTTTGGCCATTATTTCACCATGTATTCTGCCTTTTTTCTCTCTTCTGGTAATTCCCATTATATGTATGTTGGTACATTAGTATTATAAGAACATGAACTCTTAGGCTCTGTCCTTTTTTTGTTTCTCAGGGTCTTGCCAATTGATTCATCTTCAAGTTTGCAGCTTTTTTCTTCCCCCAGCAAAAATTTGTTGTTGAGCCGTCTTGTGAAATTTTTTAAAAGGTTTTATTTCTTTAGGTAATCTCTATACCAACATGGGGCTTGAACCCACAACCCAGAGATCAAAAGTTGCTTGCTCTACTGACCAAGCCAGCCAGATGCCCTATTTAGTGAATTTCTTTCTTTCTTTCTTCTTTTCTTTTTAAAGATTTTATTTATTTATTTTTGACAGAGAGACATCACAAGTAGGCAGGCAGGCAGAGAGAGAGAGAGAGAGAGAGAGAGAGAAGCAGTCTCCCCACTGAGCAAAGAGCCGGATGCGGGCCTTGATCCCAGGACCCTGAGATCATGACCTGAGCCGAAGGCAGTGGCTTAATCCGCTGAGCCACACAGGCACCCCTCTAGTGAATTTCTTATTTCAGTTTTTGTACTTTTCATTTTTAGAATTCCTCTATGATTCTTATTTTTTTCTGTTTCTTCATTGATATTCTCTATTTGGTGATACATTGTTCTTATATTTTCCTTTAATTCTTTAGAAGTAATTTTCTTTAGTTCTTTCAACACATTTATAATAGTTGATTTCAAGTATTCATCTATTCAGTTCAGTGTCTGAGCTTCCTTTAAGGATAGTTTCCATTGACTAATTTTTTTTTTCTCCCTGTATGGGCCATATTTTCTTGTTTTTCACATGTGTAATTTTTTTATACTTGACTAGCTGAAACTGGTCATTTACAATAATCTGTTGTGACAACTTTGGAAATCCTTTTTACACTCTCTTCACATTTGTTGTTGTTGGTGTTTGTTGTTTTTGTTGTTCCTTGTTTAAGTGATTTTCCTGAACTAATTGCATACAGTCTGTATTTTTATTTTTATTCTTTTATGTGTGTGGCTGCTGAAGTCTCTGTTTGGTTAACTTAGTGTTCAGCTAATGATTAGACAGAGATTTCCTTGAATGCCTGTAACCAGTAAATCTCGTAGCCTTTGGTGAAGGGCTGTCTGTGTATGTTGAGGAATGTTTTCAGTGTTCTGGCAGGCAGTTTTTACATCGCTGCCTTCCCCTTTTTTGGCTGCTTGTGCAGAGCCTCAAGGTCAGCCTGGCATGAGACCTTAGTGATTTCTTAGGTGTTTCCTCAAACTTTCTTGCACACATATGTAGCCTTGCAGATTCCCAGGAATATGTCAGATTTTTTCAAAGTTTCCTGCGAAGATATCTTTGTCCATTTTTCTTTGTAAGTTTTTTGGTCAGTGTCTTTGCTCCAGTTTTATCATCTCAGGCAGCTGCCACGTTAAACAGTTGCTGTGGATTCTTTTTGATCATGGCTTCAGGGAAAAGAGTCTCAACCATTAAGCATGCTGTGAATCAGGTCAAGTAAAACACTGTGAATGGGGATTCTGGAATATGCCAGAGAGGTGAAATAATTAGAGTTCTCTTAGAATGGGGATTTTTATGCTGCTCCCCACTTGTTCAGCTCCTCCCAGTGGCTTTAAGGCTGCTGGTTTTCAAACTGCCGTGATTTGGGCTGTTGATTATTTAGCTAGTGAGTTGGAGATGGAAATAAGATACAGCAAAAAAGTGAAAAGCTTGTTGTCCTTACCAAGATTAGCCATTTTTCTTGAAGAATGCTCCTTGGATTGTTGCAAGTCTTTGTTTTCAGAGCCTGAAAAACTTGATTTTAACGGATTTTTGTCAATGTTTTATTTGCTTCTTTGGAGGAACAGATTTTCAGGGGTCCTTACTCTGTCATTTTGAAGGGCTCCTTCCATGTTAGTTTTTATAATTGCAGTATTTTCTTGATCTGTTTGGAAGTATTAATGATATATTTTAAAAACTTCTCATTACCTCTTCTTTCCTCTGTATTGTGATTTTGGAGTATGTATTTATTCATGTTGGTCTCTTTCACTTTAAAAACTTTGCTCGTGTGTCTTTGAATGCTTGGTTATCTGCTCATATTTAAGAATAGTGGACTAAAAAGTCAATGAAAAGTTCTGAGCGTATGGATGGGTCTTGTTGATTGTGAACAGACTAGTATTTGCTTTTATGAAATTATTTTAATTTTTAAAATTAATTAGTATTTGAGAGTCATGGGATTAGGAGGGAGAGGGAGAGAGAGAATCTTGAGCAGGCTCCACACCCAGCACAGAGCCAGACATGGGGCTCAATCTCATGACCCCGAGATCATGACCTGAGCTGAAATCGAGAGTCAGATGCCCGGCCAAATGAGCCACTCAGGCGCCCCTAAATTTATAAGATATTCTAGGAAGGAATAATTAGATCTAGATCTTATAGTAAAAAAAGTGCCAGTTCGATTGAAGGGTTGAATATAAATTTTGAATTCAGAAAAACCAGGGGAAAATGGTATTGGTTACTTGTCAAAATTTAAATTTGAGATCCAGAGATTTAAAATGAAAAATGAAAAAAAAAAAAGGTTGGTGCCTTTTGAGAGTAATCCTTAGTTATATATGCAGTGTCTTTGAATGTATAAAACTCACCCTTTAAGGTATGTGCAAATTCGTTGGTCCCAGAGAGGCATTTCATATTGCTGTGTTCGGAGGTAGAGGCAAAGAAGCCACTCCTCAGGAATTCTTTGTTAGTGTTAGACTGTCCTGAAGCCAGCTAACTGGCCTCCTGAGGTGGTAAGCTTCTTAGGGATCCCCTGTATAGACATCACTGAGCAGAGAATGAGGCAGCTAGTGAGACAGAAGTATGAGTAGAGGGCGAGGCACACCTGCCTGAGGAAATTCTGAATTCAAGTGCAGTACCAAAAGTACTAATCTTTTGTGCATTCTCCTACCTAGTTGTTTGGGCCAGCTTGTGGGTAGCTTGTGGGTAGCTTGTTGTAGGTGTGGGTAATGTGGCCCCAGTGAGGAGACCTTGCCACAGCGAGAGCATCTGCAGACTCTCCCACAGTGGCCACTGAGAATGGTGACTACTCTAACCAACAGTGGGTGAAATTCTTGCCTCTTGCAGGAATTTTAGGAACAACCAAGGCGGGAGGGCTGCCTTGTTCCTAACTTGCAAACTTGCAGGCCTGCTCACATCAGAGGGTGTAGTTGTGACACAATAAAGTGGGAAATTGGTCAGGGCATATGCCCTGGCAACCTGTGTAGTGACATTATTCACACGCTTTGTAAGCCACTGGAGATCTTTGGTGCTTTTAAGAGGGAAGGTGATGGAAACATCATAAGAAATTGATTCTGGGGCATTTTTTCCAGATTTTTTAGTAACCTCTGGATTTGAAAGTGAGTTTTACTCCTATCTGGTCCTGAGATGACAAAGAAGATTTTTGTAATTCAGTGCCAACTTTGATTCATTGGTAGTGGCTGCCTGGAGTGGCTTTGAGAAGGATTTTGAGGCTCCATCTGGGCTTTAGATGGAAAAATGGGCAAAAAAGATTGATATCTGCCATGGAATGGGAATGGGGGGAAGGCAGTATTTCAGGCTCCTTTATCCCCCTCACTTTATGTCCCCTTGCTGATGTGTAATTTTGGCTCCCCTCTTACTTAGAATGTGACATTCTAAGAAGAAAAGAATGAAGTAGAAGCTTTAGAAGTTAAGAACGTTACACACTTATCCTCTGGCCAGCTCGGTGCTGGACTCAGTGAATGAACTATGGATGAATGGAGGCCAGGATGTACCTAGTTTCCATAGTGAGGACAGGAACAGGATTCACGCAGGGATGTAATGCTCCTGCATGACATGGTATTTGATGAACACCAGAAGTATATAGTTCCCATCCCTATCCCGAAGGAGAGTCTGTTGTAGTTGTGAAGAAAAGACAAACATGTTTGAACTAATTACAGCTTGTCTGACAGGACAGTTTGTAAGCAAGTGCTAAAATTTTTAGTCTGGTCCTGGAAATGGGTGGTGTGGGTCTGAACGCAGAAGTACATTGCTTTGGACTCTCATCCTTCACTCTTACTCCAGCGTGTCTGTGTTTTGCTTCAGAAAGCCTCGTTTTTTTCTTGACTTCTACCAGGCAAGATTAGCACCGCTGCACCTCATCCTACTCCCAGTTTTTCTCTCATTACTGGTGTCACTAGGATGGAATGTTTTGACTGGTTAAGGAGTTTTGTTTCAATTTCAGTGTCAAGGTGACATTGATCCATTAACAGAAAATAAATGTAGATTTTTTTCAGCTAAAGAATCTAGTCACAGTGCTTGTTTCTGGAGAAATTATTTAGAGCATTTTTTTAATTAAGCATAAGTCACAGGAAAGCCTTTATTTTGTAATGTCAGTGGATTCTGAAGATCTTTATCCTAAGTGATCACCAGTCTGTGCTTAGACAGAAATAGGAGAAACATACGCTTTTCATAATGTATACATTTTGTGTAGAGCGGTCAGTCCATTTAATACAGTGCCTGAGATCATGAGCTCTGGATTCTTACTCTCAGGGCTGCCTTCTCCACCTGAACTCACCATGTTAGCCAGAGTAAGTTTTCTGGTTTCCTCATCTGTGAAATGGAGATGATAATAATCTCGCATATGGCTATTGTAAGGATTGAGATTTTTCAGAGAGAGTCCTAAGCCAGTGCTTAGTCTATAATAAGTGCTTGATTATTGTTGGATGTTATTAATGTTATTAATGTAGTTACTGTTTTTGTTATTAGGTGGGTTTGTATCCTTGATTTTTTTTTTTTTAAAGATTTTATTTATTTATTTGACAGAGAGAGATCACAAGTAGACAGAGAGGCAAGCAGAGAGAGAGAGAGAGAGAGAGAGAGAGGGAAGCAGGCTCCCTGTTGAGCAGAGAGTCTGATGCGGAACTTGATCCCAGGACCCTGAGATCATGACCTGAGCCAAAGGCAGTGGCTTAACCCCCTGAGCCACCCAGGCGCCCCTGTATCCTTGATTTTTTGTGGGGGGTGTGACTCAACTTCATATTAGTGTTTTAACGTAATTGACTGTAAATGGTGACAGTTAATAGTTTCTATATATACAAGTATATATTTTTTTCCCTACAGGTTGAATGTAATTTTTACAAAATTTGATGAAGTCCAAAAATCGGGAAACATGATACAGTCAGCAAACGGTAAGTAGAAAAAGCAGTCTTTCTATTTTTGCCTTTTCAGTTTTAGGTCAGTAATATGCTAGGTCTGAACAGCTGAATTTGATATCTTGAGGACAGTGTCTAGGTCTGAAGTCTTACCTCCATGTACCCACTTTCCCAGGCTAGAAACTGTGGTGGTGTTGCCAGTCTTCTTTTGGAGCGCACACTGAACTCAGGAGCTTGGAGTCCTGGGTGATTCTGACTATAGCTGCCGCTCTGCTCCTAGTGCAAGTCCTTGTAGTCTTTTACCTGTGCTCTCACCTGAGCTTGGAGTCCTGGGTGATTCTGACTATAGCTGCCGCTCTGCTCCTAGTGCAAGTCCTTGTAGTCTTTTACCTGTGCTCTCCTTCTGACCAGCGTCCTTGCTGTTATTCTTCCCAAGCACCTACAGGCTGTTTTTCATACAACAATCAGAATAGTCCTTCCTTTTTTATTACTCTTAAGTAAAAAAAATTTTTAAGTAGGTTCCACACCCAATGTGGAACTTGAACTCACGACCCTGGGATTGAGTCTCATGTTCTGTCCACTGCAGCAGCCAGGCACCCCTCAAGTAGTCTTTTCGGATGTAACTGCTATGATGTTAATCCCTGGTTCAGAATCCTCCCGGGGTTTTCATCACATGGAGACTGCGGCTCAATGGCTCACCCTGGCCCACCAGGCCCTGCACATGCTCTGATGCTGACCACCATTCTCATGTCATCTGGTGTTCTTCCCCAGAGTTCTCTTGGCTCCCGTCCTGTGGACCTCCTTGCTAATTTTGAACATTCCAAGCTTCTGCTTCAGGGCCTCAGCACTTACGATTCTTTTCTGCTTGAAACATTTGTCCTTGAGGGTCTCTGTGGCCCTCCTCCTCCTCCTCATTCCACCGAGACCTCAGCTGCACACACCGTATTACCAAGGCCAGCCAGGATAGCATGTCCGATGTTCTGAGGGAACTCTGTGCCTGCATTCTGTTTAATGTTCTTCTTACTGCGTATCACTGCAGAATAGTTTGTTTGTTCATGGGGGTGAGGACATTGTATTATTCCCTTCTTTATCCTGAGCGCCTCAAGAGTCCCTGGCATGTGGTATAGGTATGCAGTAAATATTGTCAAATAAATAAACAGAATAGTGGCTAAGACTTGAATTGTGACTTAATGTTTCTGGTACTTATATTTCTTTTACTGTACTTTGTGATGATGGTTGAGGACAAATGGTTATTTCTTGTGATTCCAGAAGGTGAAGAAAAGGCAAGTGAATTTGATGCATAAGTGTGAATGAATGTATGAGTAAAGTCCTCACAAAGCAGTTGCCACCAAGAACTTTATCTAACTTTGTTTTTTTGTTTTTGTTTTTCTTTAAGATTTTATTTATTTGACAGAGATCACAAGGAGGCAGAGAGGCAGGCAGAGAGAGAGGAGGAAGCATGGCTTCCTGCTGAGACCCCCCCCCACCCGCTCCCCTAATGCAGGGCTCGATCCCAGGTTTCTGAGATCATGAGCTGGGCCGAGTCAGAGGCTTAACCCACTGAGCCACCCAGGCACCCCTTTTTCTAACTTTTGGATACCTCATTGCATCATAGCAATTTCTGAATTGCTAGGGATCTTAGATCACAGCATAGCTGTCAAATTTTGAAAACTTGAAGTCATAATAAAAGATTGTCACTTGGGGGAATGTCGCTGCTACTACATAGGGACCGAGCAGGGAACAGGATGTAGATCCTTAAGTCCTCCTCTGCTGTGTACTGTCATTGCCACTAAGGAATTTGTCTGTATATATGTTTCTTAGAGACTGATTAAAGAGTTCTACACATGCTTTCACTAATTCCCCCCTTTATTTCTCTTTCCATATGTTATAAAAATAATACTAAAAGTATTAAGAAAAAGAGTATTTAGAGTAATTCTGCTATCACCAGTAAATCAGTGTTCATTTTTTCATACTTCACTTTAAAAACCATTGGTCTGTCACTGTATAATTTGTATATAATTTTATCATGGCATAACTTCTGTACATTGCCTCCTACTTTTTTTTAAAGGATTTTTTTTTTTTAAAAGATTGTTCATTTATTTATTTATCTGACAGACAGAGATCACAAGTAGGCAGAGAGGCAGGCAGAGAGAGAGAGAGCAGAGAGCCCGATGTGGGGCTCGATCCCAGGACCCTGGGATCATGACCTGAGCTGAAGGCAGAGGCTTTACCACTGAGCGACCCAGGCGCCCCTAAGATTTTATTTTTAAGTCATGTCTGTATCCAACATGAACATGGAATTCGATTCTTAAAGCTTGAGATCGAGTAACCACACTCTAGTGCCTGAGCCAGCCAGGTGCCCCTACTTGTATACATGCTTTTGTATGTGCTTTCCAGTGCATTCCTGGTAGAAGTTAGAACCAGAATCCTGGCCATGGGGGACTTAGGCTCCTGTGGTGAGCAGTGTCGATAGGCGTACATGGGCAGGGCTGCCCAGCGAGTTGCCAGACATGAGCTTTTAATTCTGTGTGTGTGTGTGTGAATTTGTGTAATTGGTGTGGTTTCCCAGTTTAAACCTTGGTACTTGTTGGTACCATGATAAAAAGTACTAGGTAAAGAGGTAGTGGTGGTGGCTGAAAAGTGAGTTTGTGCTTTAATAGCCTGTGTTATAAATCATAACTGTGAAACAGAATCTCATTATAATACTGGCACTAGGGAGGAGAAACACACCCATGCTGGAGGCCTTACCTAGTAGAGCCTTTGTATACTCTATGAGTTTTAATGAACACGACACACATGATTCACTCAAGAGCACTAAAATCCTGTGGCTTTGGGTGTGTCACAACAACATTTCATTCTAAATTTTCCATGTGTTGTAAATATTGTCCCTGCATATCCATATATATATGTGTATGTGGTAAAGGGGTAGGATTGAGAATGAAGACAGTTCTTTCAGGCATCTGTGTTAAAAATAGCAGATGGCAAGGAAATCTTGAATTAAGACTTACTGGAGGCCTTTAAAATTTCAGCTTTTTGCTGTCCATATGTAGTATTACTTTTAATTGTTGGAAACCCAAACAGAATCACGTAAAAGAGTATGTATTAAGATTTTAGAGTTTCTTTAAACGCTGAGGCCACCAGGCACCCCAAGATTTTAGAATTCTTATCCAGATAAAGTTTGGTCTCTCTAGGCTACTTTGAGAGACTGCTAAGATGTCCAGCAGCTGTTAAAAAGAAACCACCTAATCTGCTTTGCTCAATCAGTGAACAGTTTAGATAGCATAGAGAAAACCGCATTTGGAAAATAATAAAACCCTCCTCTAATTTTGTGTTTTTTGGTTCACTGACTCCCAGTATAACCAGTTTTTTGAACCCTGCACGTAACACCACTGACTGCTCTAACTTCTCAGCTCGTCCATGCTCTGCCATCTTCAGTTTGCTGCTTATATAGGTACACTGTCATCTTTCTGAAATTTCCCGTTAGTTCCTGGAGTTGTCGTAGGTTTCTTGGCATTTTCTGCATAGACAAATCATCTGCAACTAGGAGTAGTTTTATCTCTCTCAGATTTATGTATTACTTACTTTTTAAAAAGATTTTATTTACTTATTTGTTATGGAGAGAGATCCCAAGTAGGCAGAGAGGCAGGCAGAGAGAGGAGGAAGCAGGCTCCCTGCTGAGCAGAGAGCCCGATGCGGGGCTTGATCCCAGGACCCTGAGATCATGACCTGAGCCGAAGGCAGCGGCTTAACCCACTGGCCACCCAGGCGCGCCCTACTTCTTTTCTTGCCTTATTGCACTGGCTAGAATTTCCCATAATTAGAGGTGGTGGGAGTAACCCTCTGGTTCCCAGTCTTAGGTCTTTCACAACTAAGTGTGATGTTAATTGTACGTTTTTTGTAGATCATCTTTAGCAAAATGTGAGGTAGTTCTCATCTATTCCTTTTTATCTAAATTTTTATTAGAAGTCAGTGTTGGATTATTTTTTGGGGGGAAATTATCAGTGTATTTTAAATATTGAGATAAGTCTATACCAAAAATTTACTTTTTTTAAAGTGTATAATTTTTGTGTGTGTGTATTCATAGAATTGTGCAATTATTTAATTCCAGAATATTTTTATCACCCCTAAAGAATACCTGTGATCATTAGCACTCCCAATTTCCTTCTCCTCCCAGTCCGTGGCAACTTACTTTCTGTTTTAAGGGATTTGCCTATTCAGGACATTTTATATAAATGGAATCACACAACATATGGCTTTTTCTGTATGGCTTCTTTCACTTAGCGTAATGTTTTCAGGATTCACCCATGGGATAGCATGTATTAGAACTTCATTCCTTTTTATAGCTGAATAATATTTCACCGTTGTATGGATATACCACCTTATGTTTACCCACTCATCAGTTCATAGACATTTGAGTTTCTGCTTTTTAAATCTTGTGAACAGTGGTACCATGAATATTTGAAAGTTTTTATGTGGAGATGTTTTCATTTCTCCCATGTATATACCTTGCAATAGAATGTTGGCTCCTGTGGTAACTCTGTATTTAACCTTTGCCTAGCTGGCACCTTGTTTTCCAAGTGGCTGCACCATTTTACATTCTCAACGACAATGTATGAAAGTTGTAATTTGTTCATATTTACGTCAATACTTGTTATTGTCTGTTTCTTTGATTATAGTCATCCTGGTGGGTGTGAAGTGTTGTCTTTACGGTTTTGATTTGCATTTCCCTGATGAGATGTTGAGCATTTTTTCATGTGCCTGTTGGCCATTTGTAAATCCTCTTTGAAAAATGTCTGTTGAGTTCCTTTGTCCTTTTTTTTTTTTTTTAAAAGGTTGTTTGTGTTATTTATTTATTTATAAATTGAAGTATGGTTGGCACACAGTGTTAGATTAATTTCAGGTCCACAGCATAGTGATTCCACAACTCTGATGTTGTAGAGTGCCACCACCATCTGTCACCATACAGCACTCTTACAGTACCATTGACTGTATTCCTTAGCTGCAACCTTTCATCCCCATGATTTATTCATTCCGTAACTGGGAGCCCGAACCTTCCATTCCCCTTCACCCATTGGCCATTTTCCTACTCCCTGCTCCTCTGGCAACCATCAGTTTGTTCCCTGTATGAGTCTGTTTCCTCTCTTTGTTTCTGTGTTCATTCATTCATTTGTTTTGTTTTTAAAATTACACATGTAAGTAAAATCATATGGTATTTGTCTTTCTGATTTGTTTCACTTAACATAATACCCTTTAAGTCCATTCACGTTGTTACAAATGATAAGATCTCATTTTTTGTTAAGATTTTACTTATTTGAGAGAGAGAAAGAGAGGGAGCATGAGTGGGGGGAGGGGCGGAGGCAGAGTGAGGAAACAGACCCCACACTGAGCAGGGAGCCTGACATGGGGCTCCATCCCAAGGCCCTGGGATCTTGACCTGAGCTGAAGGCAGACACTTAACTGACTGAGCCACCCAGGTGCCCAGCTCTCATTCTTTTTTATGGCAGAGTAGACACCCCCACACACCCACCCCCATATACCCTCCCCACATGCACACCCACACATACCCACCATCTTCTTTATCCATTCAACACTTGGGTTGCTTTCATATCTTGGCTATTGTAAGTAATGCTACAGTAAACATAGGGGTGCATATATCTTTTTTTTTTTTTTTTAGATTATTTATTTATTTATTTATTTATTTGACAGAGAGAGTTCACAAGCAGGCAGAGAGGCAGGCAGAGAGAGAGGAGGAAGCAGGCTCCCTGCTGAGCAGAGAGCCCGATGCGGGGCTCGATCCCAGGACCCTGGGATCATGACCTGAGCCGAAGGCAGCGGCTTAACCCACTGAGCCACCCAGGTGCCCCTGCATATATCTTTTTGAATTAGTGTTTTTGTTTTGTCTTGGTAAATACCCAGGAATGGAATTACTAGGGTAATATGGTTATTTTTAATTTTTTTGAGGAACCTCCAAATTATTTTCCACAGTGGCTGCACAAATTTACATTCCCATGAACAGTGCACAAGGGTTCCTTCTCTACATATTTGCCAGCACTTGTTATTTCTTATTCTTTTGATTCTATCCATATGACAGGTGTAAGGTGATATCTAATTATGGTTTTGATTTGAGTTTCCCTGATGATCAGTGATGTTGAGTATCTTCTCATGTGTCTCTTGGCATCTATATGTCTTTGGTAAAAATGTCTATTCAGATTCCTGCCCATGTTTTAACTGGATTGTTTGGTGTTTTGGTGTTTAATTGTAAAAGTTATCTATGTATGTTGGATTATAATTTTTGTATTGGATAAAAGCATTTGTAGATATCCTCTCCCATTCAGTAGGACTGCCTTTTTGTTTTGTTGATGGTTTCCTTTGCTCTACAAAAGTTTTCTATTTTTGATGTAGTACTGATAGTTTATTTTTGCTTTTGTTCCTCTTGTAATCTGTGAAAATGTTGCTAAGGTTGATGTCCAGGAAATTACTACCTGTGTTTTCTTTTAAGAGTTTTATAGTTTCAGGTCTCACATTTAGGTCCTTAATTCATTTTGAGTTTATTTTTGTGTATAGTGTAAAAAAGTGGTTCAGTTTAATTCTTTTGCATGTAGCTCTCCAGTTTTCCCAACAAAATTTATTTTGTAGTTTGAAATTTTGTTGTTGTTGTTTTTAAAGATTTTATTTATTTGACAAAGAGAGTCAGAGAGCACAGATGACGGGAGGAGAAGCCAGGGCCCTGAGATCATGACCTGAGCCAAAGGCAGACGGACTGAACCACTTAGGCATCCCCTGTAGTTTCAAGTTTTTATTTAAGTTATAGTTAGTTAACATACAGTGTAATACTAGTTTCAGAACCAACATTGTTTATTGAAAAGACAGTCTTTTCCCCATTATATAGTCTTGCTTCCTTTGTCATAGATTAATTAACTATATAAACATTGGCTTATTTCTAGGCTCTCTGTTTGTTCCATTGATCTATATGTCAGTTTTTGTGTTGGTACCATACTGTTTTGACTTGCATATCTTTATATTATATCTTGAAATCTGGAATTGTGATACCTCTGGCTTTGTTCTGCTTTTTTTCCTGGTTAGTTCCGCAGTTTACAGTCTTTTGTTGCTCCATACAAATTTTAGGGTTCTTACAGTTTTGTGAAAAAGTCTACTGGTATTTTGACAGGAGTTGCATTGAATTTATAGATGGCTTTGGGTAATATGGACATTTTAACAATATTAATTCTTCCAGTCCATGAATGAGCATGATATATCTTTTCATTTGATTATATCATCTTCAGTTTCTCTTATCAGTGTTTTAGTTTTCAGAGTACAGGTCCTCGTCTCTATAAGCTAATTATTTTTAGGGTTGTTTTTTTTTTTTTTTTTCATTTTGGTACAATTGTAAATGGAATTGTTTTCTTAATTTCATTTCTATTACTTTGTTTTTGGTGTATAGAAGTGCAATAGATTACTGTATTCTGATTTTGTATCCTGCAACCTTACTGGATTCATTTATAAGTTCTAATAACTTTTTTAGGGGGGAGGAGAGTCTTCAGAGTTTTCTATGTTTAGTATCACATCATCTGCAGTTAGTGACAGTTTTACTTCTTCCTTAGCAATTTGGATGCCTTTTACTTTTTTTCCCTGTTGATTGCTGTTCTTTGTCCATTTTTAAATTGGTGTTTGTCTTTTTGTTGTTGGACTGTAAGAATTCTTTATATCTTCTGGACATCAGACTCTTAATGGATATATGATTTGCAAATATTTTTCTCTGTTCTATGGGTTATCTTTTTTTTACTTGGTTGGTATTTAAAAGTTTTTAGTTTTTATGAAATTTGTTACTTTTTTTGTTGTTACTTATGAATGGTAACCTTCATTTGAGTAAGAAAAGCTCTGGGTTTAAGCTAAGTTGAAAGAAGCTATTAATGTAATAGCAATACTTGTAGGGAAGAGATGAGTTTCATCGCAGGGTCTGTTTCTTGACATATTCAAAATTAGGTTGTTCTAAGATGTGTAATTGACTATGTTTATGTAACTCATGGGCTTAATATTTTTTAAGTGCACAATTGTGACTAAAAAACAGTAATGGAAAAGCAGCTGAGTAGCAATTGGAAAGGAGTGTCCTATCTGTAACAGAGCACTTCATCTTTGTAGGATTTTTTTTTGTTGTTGTTGCTAGGTTACCCAAAGGCCTTTCAGCTTTGAATGGCAAGAATATGGGAGTTAAAAATATGTTGTTTTATAGATTTTTTTTTCTTTTTTTCCATCTGCATATAATTAGCAAACCCCTTGAAGCAAAAATTACAGTTTTGCCTTCCATGGGTTTCAAAAAGCAAATTATTTTCTATGTAAGTCTTTCTCTTAATCACGCAGATGTGCTTATGCTCCCAGGAGAATTGGATTTTCAGCATGAAAGAGCCAGTAATTACAGACTAGTCAGTGTCCTTTATCTGCGGCCACTTAATGATCTTTAATTAGATTTGATTGAAGTGAAGCCCATGGACATTAATTTGGTTAAAAATGTGCATGCTTTCGAGTTTCTTGAGCAAAGCTAACATGTTTATGAAGAAAGAATGAAAGTTTCATCCTGGTTAAATCTGTGAAAATTCCATAAAAATCCTGTAGCTAAAGAAAAAGAAAATACTGATTGCTGACAAAACTATAAACTAAATAACATAATTATAAAATTATCAACTATAACATGCCTTTATCTAGAGCATGATTTTCCTGCCAAATTGCATTCTGCCTTATTTTTTCTACTAAAAAAAATTGTGTAATTTGAAAATGTTAGATGTCATTTCTGAGTTATTAGAAATGAGAAATACTGTGCAAATCTGAAAGTGACTAGACCAGTGTTATTAGGTAAGGTTTTGAATTACTGCCCAGTGTAGCTGGACAAGCATTCATTTAAAGGTAAATTGAGTGTCGTCTTTGTTAAGAGTCAAGTCATTATTATCTATGTAGCCTAAAAACAGTGATTGTGAATAAGTAGATCAGGTGCTGGTCATGGGCTCCCATCCCCTTGCCTGCTTGTTTATTAGACTGTGTATATTACAAGGTCTGCAGTTCTGGTTTGGTATCTTAGGAAAGTGTTTCCATAGTCACAGGTCCAGGGATAATTATGTTAGAATATTTGCTGTCCTAAGGACAAGACCACCTGAAGTAGCCTGGGAGAGACTGCTTCTGACACCAGTTTTAAGTAGGTCAAGCTGCAGCGGACAGCTTCATCCTCTGTGTGGAACTGAGCTTGCTTTTTTGACATTTTTCAAGGGGAAAAATCAGTCAGTTAAAACTGTTTTTAATACCAGTATTAAAGAAGGCTCTCTTCCATGAGTAAAGTCAGATGGAGAAGATTCACGTCCCACTCAATCCCCTTTTTAAAATAATTACTTATATATAGTCCAGGCTTTTATTTTGGAAGAGGGAGGCAGTTGCCATTGGTGCAGATCACACTGAAGAAGGCGTGTGGGTGGGGAGTTGGCTGATGCTTAAGTTGCTGTGAGTAGGTGCAGCTTTCAGAGCAGTGTTTGTATTGTACCAAAATCGCGGACAGTCATGACTACTGGGAAAGGTAGGCTATTCTAATTTATTTTGAAATGCATTTGTAATTATTGCTGGTTTGCTAGGAAATAAGTAACATATTTAAGATATTTTATCGTTGCTTTGATAACTAAAAATTGTGAATGAAACTTAGGAAAAGAATTGCTAGGAGTATTTCCATGGGGGCTGGGAAAAAACTGTGAGATGTATAGATGCATTAACATTAATGCTGACCTTCAACAACTAAGGAGAAAGAGGAGATAGGCACAAGAAGTGACATTAGCTGTGTTTCATCTTGTTTCTTGTGCTTTAAATTTTTCCCTGCAGCTCTTGTATTGACAGTATGTGGGGTTATGAAAATAAATTATTTTGCAATTACAAGACATTTGTTACTGAGTATAAGCTGTCTCCAAAGGAATCTGCTGGCCAGAAATTTCCAAGATTTTTCAGCAGTGGATAGAAAATGCATGTAACTCATAGCAGTATAGGGATGCTGCTTCTGTCTGGAAAATCACTGTGTAAGATTTTTCCTTCCCTGTGGACTGGCATTTTAAAAACGAAGAAATGGAACTGAAAAATTACAAAAGAATTGTTTTGCCAAAGTCTTACCGATTAGCCTTCGATCTTTGCATGGAGCTTTGACCCGGGTTTTGGTAGTACTGAAATGATCTTGAAAGAACCCCTCCCCGCTGTGAACAGGTTTGTATTTGAAGAAAGTGCAATAGATGTGATACAGACAACCTGTGTGGCTTCTTCCCCTTCCTGTGGGGTGGTCTTCCTGGCAGGCTTTTAATTTGTTGTCTCTGAAGGATCATTTCCCAACCCTTCAACTGAAACAGGTATTACACAGAGTAACATTGTGCAGGATAACAAGTGTTCCTCTGCCTCCCACTGGGGGAAGCTGGCAAACATCCAGCTCATTTGTTCGGGTTTATTTTGTAGCGGATTTGTCTGGTCTGTCTATCTTAAGATAAGTTGGGTTAAGTTTGCTGCAAATGGTCATGTTGGAAGAAGCCGCATTTCTGCTTGTGGTATTTTAAAATTGAGAATTGGAGGTATATAGCGCTGGTGCTCTTTTTTATTTCATCTCTCATTACAGTACTCTGTATTCAGGTTAAGCCATCGTGGGAAATCAATACCTGGGGAGGAGAGCTAAATAATTCATGTTCTGAAGTGACCTTTTTCAGATCCCTTCATTTGAGGATTTAAAAGTGTGTTTCTTACAAGTGGCATTTGTCTTACATTGTTATATTTTGACTTTTTTTTTTTTTTTTTTTAAATAGGGCAAAGTAATTGTGGGAGTTTACTGTGTCCATGTCAAAGCCTGTGGATCAGGGTTTAAAGTAGACTGTGCTTTTGCTCGGGAATTTCCTTTCAAGTTGCCTACCTTGTTAGCCACTGTTACCTGAAATGCAGACTCCTAAGCATTGGTACCTTTTATCCTAAGGAACTGCAAATACAGTAGGGAAACAAGGATTACAAGCTGCTTCTTGGAGCAATGGCTTGTTTGAATCTTCCTCTGTTGGTCCACAATGAATAAAGGGCCCATGAGCAACCTGCAAAATAGAAAACCAGCCATTTTACCACAGTGGTATATCGAGTATTTTAATATTTCCAGAGCACTTTCCTGAAGGTTTTTTGTTATTTTTATGACTTTTCACAGCAGTTCCTTAAGGAGTGTTAGGCATAGTAGTTTTCTGACATGGACATAGGGGGTTTCATGTTTGCTGTAATTGGCTTGATGGCTGGACTGAGCACAGAGCCCAGATTTTGCCTTCTTAGACCAGCCCTCCTCCTGGCAAGCTCAGTGCTAGGATAAGCCGTTGGGTCTGGGGTTTTTTTTTTTTTTTTTTTTTTTTTTGATTCTCAAATTGGGCTATTTTTAGTAGTTGTCTTTGGGAGTGATTTAAAAATGAAAGCATTCAAGGAGACATTAAAACAGGCCCTACAAGTTTTAGATGCCCTCGAAATAGGATATTCCCAGTCAGTTGTTTGCCCAGCGAGGGGCTGAAGGAGGTAATTCCAAGAGTTGGAATTATACTATGAACATGATGAGTTTATTTTTCAAAGCACTTTAGTATTGCCTGTGGATGTGTGTGTGGGGGTGGGAGGAGTGCAGGAAAGGATGGACAAGTGCCTCATATGGAGAGCTGAGAAACCCAAGATCTTGACTGTAGGCCTCTGACTACTTAGAGTTAAATTTTTAAAATTGGGTTGCAGGGAGAAAGACTAATACAAGGTGGCCAATTTTAACCTTTCCAAATATAACAAGATTTAAACCAACCCCTTTTATCTCTTGGCATTTAATAAAACCAGGACTTTAGCACCAGTAAAGAAAAATAAGATGTAATTTAGGGTAAAGGATAGTCCTGTAAGTGAAAAAAATATAGATCTGTGAGAAATTGACAAGTTCTCCCTTGTAGTTCTTTGATGCAGACTAGTGTGAATCATCAAAAAGTGTCCCCAGTCCTAAGTGGTTTTGAGGACTGCTGGCCTAGGTGACTGGATTGGAAATGCACAAATGACTTTGAGGCAGGCATGAGTCAGTTTGTGGACATGGGAACCCTTCAGACTGACTGTCGGTGCTGTGCCCAAAGGAGCACTGCTACCCAGGGCAGGCTCCCTGTTGGTCAGCCTCGATTTCCTCCTGTGTGAGTGGGGATGACAGTTCCTGCACCACTGGGAGGAGAAAGTGAGACAATGTATGTAGATAATTCGGCACAGGACCTTGTCCATAGATACTAATTTGTGTGATAGAGGGACACAGTTCACTGTGGTAGCATCTGCTGATATGATGGGAGGTAGGAGTTGGACTTAGGTTTAAAGTGATATGATTGGGGGCACCTGGGTGGCTCAGTGGGTTAAGCCTCTGCCTTGGGCTCACGTCATGATCTCAGGGTCCTGGGATCCAGCCCCGCATTGGGCTCTCTGTTCAGCAGGGAGCCTGCTTCTCCTTCTCCCTCTGCCTGCCTCTCTGCCTACTTGTGATCTCTGTCAAATAAGTAAATAAAATCTTTTTAAAAAATGATATGATTGATCTTTTTGCACAGATATGGAAACTCTCTTAAGAAAAACAGGATGCAGAATCAGATAGAGAATAATATCCCTTAAAAAGAAACTGCTAGGGCGCCTGGGTGGCTCGATTTAAGCTGCTGCATTTGGCTCAGGTCATGATCTCAGGGTCCTGGGATCTAGTCCCGCATCGGGCTCTCTGCTCAGCAGGGAGCATGCTTCCTCCTCTCTCTCTCTCTGCCTGCCTCTCTGCCTACTTGTGATCTCTCTCTGTCAAATAAATAAATAAAATCTTAAAAACAAAAACAAAAACAAACTGCTACCCATGGGGCGCCTGGGTGGCTCAGACAGTTAAGCTTCTGCCTTTGGCTCAGGTCCTGGTTTTGGGGTCCTGGGATTGAGTCCTGCATCGATCTCTCTCCTCAGTGGGGAGCCTGCTTCTCCCTCTCTCTTCCTCTGCCTACCACTCTCTCTGCCTGCCTGTGCGCTCTCTCTCTGTCAAATAAAGAAAGAAAATCTTAAAAACAAAAAGAAACCAAACAAAAAAAGGCAAAGCAACTGCTACCCAGTGCCCAGATCTTGGTTTCCACGAGCACTAGGGCTCTCTGGGCAAATGGCCAATTCCAGGGCCGGAGCAGAGACGAGATGGTGCAGGATAGGCCTCTGTTGCATGTTGGAGCGCCAGAAAGTAAGAAAGTACTCCAAAGGTAAAGGAAAATGATGACGGGCTTATGACAGAATGACCCAGGAGTCAACTGAGCAATTTCCATTGGCCACAGCTGGAACATCAAGCAATGAAATAAGGTGGTATTGGATTGTAACCCACAGTATAAAATAAATATTGATGAGTCCATACTGATAACGATGAATGATTGAATAAATATGTAAATGGAGGAGGAGAGAGAAATCACTGCAGAATTGCTCCAGATCATTCATGTAACTACTCTACCCCAGAGGCAACCTAATGTCCCACTCTGTGTGTGTTGTGCACAGTGACTTCCTTCCAGAGAGTACAGCATGGATGGGGGTGGGGGGGTGGGGCCGGGGAGAGGAACTTTACAGTGGAGAAACCTGGCCAGCACTGCCTCGGCCTGGTGATCAGGGTCAACATCAACAGTCTTGTTGAGAGAATGGCATTTTACCTCTGTGGTCTTCCTCCCTAAAACCCATAAGCTAAGCTGTCTAAATACGAGCAAAGCCTCAGTTTATCCCAATTTGAAGGATATGCTATAAACTGCAGAATTAGTACTGCTCAAAATTGTTATGTTCGTGACACCTGGGTGGCTCAATCAGTTAATCATCTGATTTTGGCTCAGGTCATGATTTCAGGGTCCTGGGATGGAGCCCCACATCGGGCTTCCTGCTTAGTGCGAGTCTACTTCTCCCTCCCTCTCTGACCCTGCCCCCTGCTTGTACTTGTACACTCTTGGGTCGTCCCCCCCCCCCCCCCCCCAGTGTGCTCTCTCTCAAGTAAAATGAAATCTAGAAAACAGAAACCTGTCAAGGTCATGTAAAATAAGGAAGGTCATGGAAACTGTGATAACCTAGAGGCACTTAGGGACAAATGATGACTAAGGTAGGTAGGATTGTGGTACAGATAAAGGACAGTAGGAAAACAGTAAGGAACTTGGAATAAATTATGGGTTTGGGTTAATAATAGTATATCAGTATTGATTCACTAGTTATAATAAATACACTAATGTTAGGTGTTAATAATAGGAAGATTGAAGGTAGGGTATTGCGACCTCTCTTTTCTTCAACTCTGACATAGTCCCAATTATAAACAAAAAAACCAGAAATGAGTAAAGGGGTTGAAAAAGGAAGCTTTTTGTTCTTATTTTGCTTTCTCCTGGTGATATTTGAGTTATTTAACCATGCTTATGCATGTGTTAATTTTGTTCTCTGAAAAGATTACATAATTTATCTGGGCAGTAGAATTAATTGCTTTTATTATGTTTTTAATGTTCTGTGTATTCAAAATACTTAATGCCATTTATTAAAAGATAAAATTGGAGGCAAAGAGAACCAGTTATAGAGGACTATTTTGGTAACAGCAATCTGCCTAAGAGGTGAGGAAGACTTGAATTGGGACAGCCTCAGTGGGACCAGAGAGGGAGTACGATGAGAGACAGTTGGAGGCAGCCCTGGCCGCACTTGGTGATTATTTGGGCGGTGGGTGGGGAGGACACTGCAGGAGATGGTGAGGGCGTAGGAAAAGCTGAGAAGAATTCCGTATTTTGGCTTGACTCACTGGGTGGGTGGTGATAGGACTAGCAGAAGGAGGAGACTTGGAGGCTGGCAGGTTTTGAGGGTAGGGAGATGATTATAGTTTTGGACATTTCAACTTAGAATTTTGATTTGTATGTGGGTTTGGTTCAAGTGGGTTTGTATCTTGGAGTAGACATGGGGTTGGTATTGAGAATAAGATTAGAATGTGAGTATTTATTCTCAACTGTCTTATTTCTCTGCCTTCTTGTGCAGAAGTATAATCATACTTTTGCCTCTCTCCTTTGGATTCTTGAGAATTAAGTCATTACAGCAGGGGATGGTTGATTTGAAGGATTATTGCACAAGAGGCAGGTAGCTCTTAGGGCAGTCACATTGTTATGAGAAACTTTTCCAAATTTGGCTGTGAATTTTTCCAGCTGACTCACTTTTGTGCCTTCGTGTGGTCATAAAGAATTGGGTCACGATTGGCACAGCAATCATTAAAATGACATTTCCGTTTAGAGTGCAAGGTGTAGAATCTGGTATCTGACATTTATTACATTTATTGCCCTTTTAGGGCAAGTTCACAAGTGAAGTAAGTAACTGGTTGAGAGGAGAAAAGAATGTTTAATCAGTGAAAAGATTACACTGTGATTTTTGTTACTGTGACACTCAGAAATTAAAGTGTTGAAATACTAGTTGTTGATGCATAGAAGTTCCCTTTCAGCATTCATCACCAACATACAGACTGTTCACAGCCCTTAGAGTTGCTTAGAACTTTCCTAAGCTATAGTAAAAATTTAAGTCTAGGATATTCACTTAAACATCTGCGCTGTACCTTTTGAGTAACTTTTATGGGAAATAAGTAACAATTTATTTATTTTAAAGATCTTTATTTGTGAGTGAGCACAGCAAGGAGGGGCAGAGAGAGGCGGAGAGGGGGAGAGAGCCTCAAGCGGATTGCAGGCTGAGTGTGGAGCCTGGCTTAGGGCTTGATGCCATGACCCTGACATCATGACCTGAGCTGAAACCAAGAGTCAGATGCTCATCTGACTGCACGATCCAGGCATTCCAGAAATAATTTAAATGCCCTACTTTTCTCCAACTTACTACTGCATAGAAGTTTAGGGTTATTATTACAGTTACATTAACGATGACCAGTTCCTGGTAGGCACGGTGGGGTACCAACACGCATAGGGGCACCAGTCTAAGTTAAGTGCCGGCCTTTTTGGTTCATGGTCTTCAGATACGTTGTTCCTTCCCATGGGAATACACTTGACTCATCAGACCTCACTTACCCTCTCAGTTTGCCAGCATCATTTTTCAGGATGCACAGCTTTCCCCCAGGAATGCCTTCTCTGGACCTGTGGAGCTTCTAGGAGTTCGCTGTCCAGAGGTTCTCCATGCAGCCTGGCTGGCCGCTCTGAGAGGAGGGATGAGACTGTCTTGTTCTCTGAGTTGTCAGCACCCAAGCTCAGGGCCTGGCACAGAATGAGCATTTCAAAAACATCTTCTGAACACACAAATAAAAGTTGTATGAATAATCTTCATGGTACAGATGAGAAACAGGCTCAGAGAAGTTCAGTAACTTGTCTAAACTAAGAAACGTTGCCAGGATTTTTGAAGCCTGGAGAGTTTCACTGCTCACCATGCTGCCTCCCACGGTTAGAGTCCCATGTGGGAGACTGAGCACCAATTATTGTTTCATTTCCTTCAGGAAACTGTACACTATCTAATTGATTTACCCCCAGTGCTAGAACTGCCAGACCCTTTCTTCAGCATGAGTGAATGTGGCTCTGAGATGAGGAGGCTTTCACTGGTCCGCCCCCCATGATGTGCATGCGCACAGAAGCTGCTCCCAGCTTCCCCCTCCCTGCCATAACCTGACCATGCTGCATGCGACTACTTATGTATGATGTCCCATCTGGCCCGATGCCCACTCATTGAGTACGTATCTACCCAGTGACCTTCGGAATGAGCAGGATTGGTAAACCAGGCAGATGCAAAGTTATTGTAACTTTGTTAGAATGGGTTTTGTGGAGTCTTTATAACCAGGTTCAGGGTTGAATAGGTGTATACATTTGATTTTTTTAAAAAATGAAATTGGGAAAAAAACCGCAATCGAAAGTCCCTCTTCTTAAATCTTAAAATTAATTTTTAGCGTCTTTAGTTTACTTGGATTTCTTTGTACAGAGATGAAAACTGTGCTTTATACTGTAGTCACTTACCTGCAGTTCAGGCCACAATAAGCATAGGCCTGTGGCCTTGAGGCTGGGCCCAAGCATCAGAAATTCATGGCATGTTTTCAGAGAGGAAGAGTAACCTCCTGGTAGCGCTCCTTTTCCTGCTAAAAGAGTGACCTCTACCCTGGTGCTTAATCAAAGGCATTCCTTTGCTTCATTGTTCATGGTAAATCGGACCCTTCCTCCTCCATTTTCTCCCCTCCTACTCTTGAATTCCTCGTCCATGACAGAGATGCCTGAGTAATGCTCCTCACCCTTGTAAATGAGCCATATGCCTTTGGTGAAAGCCTTACAGAATGATTTTGGCCTTCCCTGAATCACCCTGTCCACACTGTCGCTCACCACCCCCTGTGAAATTTTACTTTCTTCTGTCCCAGGACGCTGTTCTTTTCCCGCATCCCCCTCTTCGCAGATTTGTGTTAACTCTTTGTACTGGAAGTTCCCTGTGGGCAGTTAGCATGCGTGTGTTGTTCTTACTGTATTCCCTGGGCCTAGCAAAATGCCTGAAAGCCAGTAGATCCTCATGTGTTTATTAAATGAATAGACAAAGGAAGGAGATATTTATCCAAGACAGGTAGCAACTAGCCTGCTGCTCCTTCTATAAATTACCTTGGCTGTTCTTCCTGCAAGCAAGTTAATGGTTTGCTCCTGAAGTTAGAGCTACTGAAAGGGAATCTCTTGGCTCCTTTCCATTCCATTTTCATTCCGTACCTTTCTGCCCCTTGTCTTCCCCCCTCCCCAACATCTCCTCATGTAACTTTCCCTTTTCTCTTCCACCTACGTTAAGGAGCCCATTACCTACTGGAAGAGAATCCCAGCTTCTTAGGTCAGAGCATGGTTTTGAGCTGGACTGAGGGTGTCTGATGGTATCCAGGACCTTAGCCCCATCTGGTATGCTCAGAAGTGCCCTGCAAGGTCATGTTTGTATGCAACAAGGCTGATTTTGACAGGCAGATGGGGGAGGATAGGATGGGAGTGCTTATAAATTGGGTGGGAAATACTGGTCCTCTTCGGCATATATTGGGCAATATGATTATTATACAGGGAGTGCTGTGGGAAGCCATTACAGAGGTTATAGTGAGTGGGTCTCAGTGGTTGGCCGAGAAAATGGGCATGTGGAGTGTGGTGCACTCACTTGACCTTATGCTTAGGGCTAGAAAATAAGCAATTGATCAGTGTGAAAGGATAGCTATCGAACAAATAAGGTCAGTTATTTTGTGCCTGTAATTTACAAAAAACTCTAAGGATATCCTGTACCTCATGACCTATAAAACTATTTACCTGCATTTTCTCCCCTTAAAAAGACCCTTGCTCAGTGGGGTAAAGCCTCTGCCTTTGGCTCAGGTCACGATCTCAGGATCCAGGGATCAAGGCTCTCTGCTCGTCAGGGAGCCTGCCCCTCCCACCCCCGCCCCTCCGGCCTCCCTCTCTGCCTACTTGTGATCTCTGTCAAGTAAATAAATAAAATCTTTAAAAAAAGAAAAAAAGACACTTGCTCACCACCTCCTGATACTGATACCTCCCCTAAGCTTTCCTTTGCTTGCTTCCTGTTTGTAGTCTGCAGCTGTGTGGCCTCTACACATGGCCCTGCATCAGCATGTCTTAGAACCTCTCTGCTGCCAAGATACTCAATCTGGATTCTCTAGACGAATAACAGCAACAGACCTGAGTGTCATTTGCAATTAATGGTAACCCGAATGTAATTAAAAGAATTTTAGAAAGCTAACTACTTTGAAATTTTGAAACGAGTTATTCTTGACTTATATTACTTTTTGCTTTGTAATTATATAAATAATTACAGCAGTATGAATGCCAGGTAGCTGTTAGAGCGGGCTCAGTAAAAGACACTACTGCCTCCGCAGTAGGTTTGTTGGAAGCTCATGTGTGTTAAAGTTATCCAAAGCCCTGTTTTTTATGGACACAGAAAACCACTGTAATAAGACTTCTAACTTTTCATATTGCAAGATTGAAATTATTCAGATTTGAATCAACATTGGATTGAAGAAAGAAACCGTAATAGTTGGAGAAGATACAACAGACCCAAACTCTTGATGCATTTACTTAGAGTTATTTAATAGGAAAGAGCTCTTTTTCTTAAAACAAGACTATAATGATTGGGCTCTCTTTTTGAGCTCTCCTGAGCTTGACTGATCTGTTCTGTAGGATTCAGTGTAACTTTTGATAATCTTGTTTCCAAGGTGAAAAGCCTGAGAAGTTGCTAATGACTCCGAGAATTTGAGTCAGTAGTGACTTGATTAAATTCACTTTCTATCAGGCTCTGGGCAGGGGTTTAAAGCAGGATCCGGGAAGGCCTGAGGGCTTTCATCTCCGAATACCTTTAACATCTAGAGTAAAGTTATACATGTGACCACTTAAGCCTCCTCTCCCCTCCTTCTCTTCTCCAGCTACTAAAGTTTGGCTTAGGTGACTAATAGAGGGGCAAGAGGCTGGTCCCAGCTCTGTGACCTGGCAGGCAGAGAAACAGGAGAAGTTCTTTTGGGGAAGGTTTCTCTCTGCTTTTGTCTATCCTGGATCTTTTCAGAGTTTAAGGCACTAACATACAGATGTCTGGGAATGATGGTTCTCTATAGCATGTAAAACCAGGTTTTCAGTCTGCCCGAGAATCCTGGCTCACCCGAAGATATTAATATGGAGTCAGGTCAAGTGTTCACAGAGCTCAGTGGCTTGCTGTTCCAGCAGTAAGGGTAGCTTATTCCCATCTTCCCTAATTTCCCCTCTGGGGATGTCTTTGATGCTCAGGATATTAGCAGTCTCTTTGTGTTCCCTTCCTTTTGGTTTGGTTCCTGGGGTGAGTTTATAGTCTTTGTGAGGTGTGTTGGGAGATACTCTTCTTCAAGATTGATCTGTACCTGATTATTGCTGTGTTGCCATAGGTTCTTTTATCTCGGGAAGGTATAGTATTAACAGGGTTTTCATTTAAATTGGGCTTTCAGATTGGTCAAGAGATACTGAGTTCAGTAACCCTAACTGTGGGGCACGACTGGGGTCATTTGCCTTCACTCCTCTGCTCCTTGTTGTTCAAGATAGGGCCAGTCTCAGAGTAGTGGGGCTTCTGAACCCTGGAGTATGCAGAAAACAACTGGCTCGTTAGTTCATTATTCCTGTTGGAAATTCCTTGCCTGTCCTTCATTTGCCCAGGAGTCATCTTTGGAATTTGTTCTCACTGTATATTCACTGAGCATGGTAATCCGAGGGGTTCCTGAATGATGTCAGGTTTGTGCACATTGAAAACATCTCCCATCCTCGGTCATTGTTGAGTACCTCGAGACTGGACACGAGTAATAGAATGACTCATGTCATGGGGTTCGTAGGCGGGCACAGTGGATCCTTTCTGAGTTTATTCGGCCCTGTTCTGTGTTCTCTTGTTCTGTATTCGTTTGGAGATCTTGTGTACTTCTTTAGCAAAACATCACACGGACTCATAACAGCCTCTGGTTGTGTGTCTGTTTCCTGAGCTGGACTGTGAGCTCTCGAGTGAGAACCACGACTTTCCTGTCTGCATTTCAGTTCCCAGCAGAGCGCCTGGCACACTGTCATGCTTGGTAAGTAAGTGCTGAAGAGCTGAAGGAAGGAGGGTGCACGTGCTGTGTTCTCTGTATTCAGAAGAGGTATCCCCTCCAGGGGCCTCCAGTGAGAGGAAGTTGATGCTTCTGGGCATCCATCCAGTTTCATTCTAGAAGTGACAGAGGGATTACTTCGAGACCAAACCACCTCTCAGCTGACCCTGTGCCCTGGACTTGAACTCCTAAATTACAAAGAGGCAATTTTAAAAAATTGATACCACTTAGCAGAGGCATAGCCCTAATTTACCTTTATTTTCTCTTCCTTATAAACGCCTAATTTCTTTCCTGTGACCCTGACAAGACTGCTGTTGAGACTGTCCCCAAGGCATCTTGACAGGCGGGCAGCTGGATCTCTTGCTTTTGGAGCCAGCTCTAGGGAAGGTGGTTTGACCGGGCCTTCCCTTTCTCAGAAATGCCCATGTAGTTTTTCTCTGTTGTATAACCTCCATTGCTGTATGCCTCTTAAGAGCATTTTTTTAAAAAAATCTTCTCCTGGGGGCACTTGGGTGGCTTAGTTAGTTAGGTGTCTGACTCTTGGTTTCGGTTGTGATCTCGTGGGTTGGGAGGTGAAGCCGATGTCAAGCTTCCTACGCAGTTAGGGACTCTGCTTGAGAGTCTCTCTCCATTTACTTCTGCCTGCCGCCCCCCGCTGCCTGCCCCTCTCCGCCTGCCCCCCCCCCCCCCAGTCTCTCTCTCAAATAAATAAATCTTTTTAAAATGTCTATTCCTGGGGCATCCGGCTGGCTAAGTTGGAAGAGCAACTCTTGATCTTGGGGATTGTGGTTCAAGACCCACATGGGGTGTAGAGATTACTTAAGTAAATATGTAACTTAAAAAAAAAAAAAAAAACAACCAATCTGGGGCGCCTGGGTGGCTCAGTGGGTTAAAGCCTCTGCCTTCCGCTCAGGTCATGATCCCAGGGTCCTGGGATCGAGCCCCGCATCAGGCTCTCTGCTCAGCGGGGAGCCTGCTTTTCTCGACCCCCGCCTCCCCGCCTGCCTCTCTGCCCACTTGTGATCTCTGTCAAATAAATAAATAAAATCTTTTAAAAAAACAAAACAAAACACCAATCTGTTCCCAGTTCTTCGGCCCCGTCCACATGTGTTTGAAGGGCCGGCTCCTTGTACTCCTGGCACAACACAAAAGTGTGTACATACTTGCCATTTGCTGCGGGCCCATGGCTTTTCTGTCTTTACATATATCGTGTCATCGGCAGGAGATCTTTAATCTAGCAAAGGGATACTCTGGGTTGCAAGTGCAAGAGAAACAAACCCCACTGTGAATGGGGAAGGGAAGTCACCAGCCCCTGGGACTGGGTGAGGTTTCACAGTGAGAGGTTTCACTGTGGCCTCTGGGGCGCTGGCATGGTGTTGCCCTTCCTGCTCTCTCTCCATCTCTTGCTCTGCTTCCTTCTGGTTTGCTTCCCTCCACGTGGTTGGCTCCAGCACTTCTGGGCTTGTAGCTACAGGGCCCCAGTTCAGAAGAGATTGGCTTCAGAATTAATTACTGCTATGGTCCGAGCGGAGTCCTGAAGCTTTGGCCACGCCTGGGTTCGCCCATTCCCCGAGGCAGCGCTGAGGTCACTCCCAGAGGGAGTGGGAGACGGCTGGTCACCCAAGACTGGCTCTTTACTCTCCGTGCAAGACAGGGTTGGGTTGAGCAGGAAACACTTTGGATGCTCGCTGTAGGTAGGCCCTGTTACCCCTTTTCTTCCACAGGTAGGAAAACAGAAGTGTATTTCCATTTTCTTTCTAAACCTTGAGATTAGTCTTAATGAAAAAGTACAGGCCTGTGACTGACTGCTGGCCCCGCCTTTGGGCAGGCTCACTGCCAGCCCTGCCTTTCCTCTCCCACAAAATCATCCTTGGGCCTCTTGGTTGTTCATATCTGTACTTCTCTTCTGAGCCGGCTCATTGTTACCTGCTCATAAACCAGAGAGCGGTGGTCAAAACCCTTTCTGTCTGAAAGAAGGAATGAGCATTGATCTGCACCTGCAGAAGGCGCTTGTCACTTCTTCCCCAATGTGCACGTTTCGCTCCCCCCGGGGCCTCTAAGAAACAGGTACCAGTGGAGGTTTGCCTCATGGCCTCCTTACCCGTGGTTTCCCTCTCCAGTTTCTGATAGTGCTGTCCTTGCCTGTCTTCTCCCCAGCTTTTTCCCCTTTTAGTTCCCTTTGGAAAGGAGGAGTTAAACTAAAAGAATGTTTGCCTCTTTGTCCTGTCTCTTCTAGCTTTATCTGCACTAAGGATGTCATGGCTGAGATAATCTTAAATGCCAGCAGAGCTTTCTGGCAGCAAGTTCTTGGCTGAAGGAGTAGAAAGGGATCCCTCACTGTAACGCTTGATGGGGTTTCAGGTTTGCCTTTCCTGTGGTGGCGAGGGGATTACTGGTGCCGAAGGGGCAGGAGTAGCACTTGGTGTGGCCCCTCCATAGCTTCCATTGTGCATTTCCATTTTATACTATGAAATAGGCCAACGTTTCCAGCCAGGCTAAAGCTTGTTATATCCCTTGCACTCTGACAAAAGCATTTCTTAATTTTATTAATGGTGGAGGAGAATGGGACTTTCGGTTCAGGATATGGATATTGAAGGGTATTCTCACAGAGCGTCATTAAAGGACTGATCCTGCTTGATGCTGGTTCATACTTGCTGAACTTGTGAGGGGATACACCTATGCCACTCTGCATATTTTGAAGGAGGAATATGGAAACTAAGAAGGGAAGCAGTCGTTTGCCCTGCTACCCCATTCAGACAGTGTGGCTTGCACTTCCATGCCTCTCTAGGCACCATCCAACTTTGCTTAAAATTAAAAGCCAGTGAGGACAAATGGGCAAGAACTGTAGTTTGGCTAGTGAGAAAAGTAACTTTTTATACATCTCCAGATCCATGAACATGGGATGTCTTTTCATTTATTAGGTCTTTAATTTTTCTTAACAATGTTATGTAGTTTTCAGCCTACACCTCTTAATGCTGCTGTCGATTGAATTGTTTTCTTAACTTCATTTTTGTATCATTCATTTGTGATGTATAGAAATACAATTGATTTTTCTGTATTGGTCTTATATCTTGTTACCATGCTGAGCTTATTTATTAGTTCTAATAGTTTTAAATAAATTCTTTACAACTTTCTACATATAAGATTATGCCATCTGTGAACAGAGACAGTTTCAGTTCTTCCTATCTAATCTTGATTTTTTTTCCTTCTTTACTAATTGCCTTGGCTTGAACCTCTAGTATAGCATTGAGTAAGAGTGGCAAGAGCAAGCATCTTGTCTTGTTCTGATCTTAGGGATAAAGCATCAATTCTGTTGCCATTAGATATGATGTTAATAGTATGTTCTTTTTTTTTTTTTTAAAGATTTTATTTATTTATTTGACAGAAAGATCACAAGTAGGCAGAGAGGCAGGCAGAGAGAGAGGGAAGCAGACTCCCTGCTGGGCAGAGAGCCCGATGTGGGGCTCGATCCCAGGACCCTGAGATCATGACCGGAGTGGAAGGCAGAGGCTTTAACCCACTGAGCCACCCAGGCGCCCCAATATTATGTTCTTTATGAGTTCCCTTCTAATATCTGTTGTGTTTTTAGCACGATTTTGTTTTGATTATTGGCCAGTACTTTGCTGCATCTGTTGAGCATGTTGTTGTCTTTTATTCCATTAATAGAATATATTAAATTAATTTTTATAATTAAAGCAGCATTACATTCCTGGGATAAGTCCCACTTGGCCATGATGATAATTCTTTGTATTGTTGCTGGATTTGGTTTGCCTCATATTTTGTTGAGGATTTTTATGTGTATGTTTGTAAGAGATATTTAGTAATGATTCTGTGTTTAAGAAATTATCTTGAGTAGTTTTCTTAAATAAGCAAACATCTGTTATAAGAAATAAATAATGCACAGAAAGCACTTAACTTAGCACAGTGCTTAGCCCATAGAAGTGGCCAGTTTATGCAGATTGCCTTTTTAAAATTATTATTATTATCGTGACTCAGATTAGAGGATCTTAAGTCAGGCAGACATGGACTTGAATCTTGGCTTCTTCACCTTTTAGTTAGCCTCATGATTTCAGGCCCTGGGTATTATACCTAGGCGTGTTAAGTATTTTCCACCTTTAAGAGTGGAGTTTTCAGGAGGATTTGATGAGAATATGCAGAGCACCAAACACAGGTTCTGGCACATAGTTACAGGGTGGGATGAGGTGAAAGACACACTTCTGGCCATGTAGCACGGAGAGGGGCACAGTCAGCTCTTTCTGGATGGAGCTGGGCAAGAATTCAGAGGGGCAGCCAGCAGTAGACTAATGTTTTCAGGAGTAAACAGGAATATGTTGGGCATATCAGGCAAGACTGCAGAAAGTAAAGCCTTGGATCTGTGAACAATTAAAAGGAAGAAATTTGGGGATATTTACGAAAGCTGCCATGTCTCTGTGCAGCCTCTTTGGGAATGCTAATTATATTCTGGTTACTAAGCTGCCACATTACTAACTCCCTTGGAGGAGAATTTCGGTAACAGGGGAGTGGGTGAATCTGCAAGCCTGTTGGGAATATCTGCTTCCACAAAGTGACCCTAATGCAGTGAAACAGAGAGTTAGTTGTCTTTGCTTTAGAAAATGAGACATTTCCTCCCCATTGCCACTAGTCAGAGCCTGCCTTAGGAGAAAAGAGAGGAAAAGCTTTGTGGTTTAGGTTCTTGCCCTCCTGGCTGATGGACGATGGAACAGACGTTTCTTAGTTTCTGTGACATTTTGTTTGTCCTCATGAATGAGTGTATACGTTTTCTAAATGGACAGTGTAATCCAAGTCTTGTAATACCAGGTTCTAGACACCAAACTTGAAGACTTGGGTTTTTTTTTTTTAAGATATTTTTCATTTATTTGCAAGAGAGCAAGAGCACAAGTGAGCAAGAGTACAGTCAGAGGAAGCAATAGGCAGAGGGAGAAGCAGGCTCCCTACTGAGCAATGAGCCCACTGTGTTGCAGGACTCAGTCCCAGGACCCTGGGATCATTGCCTGAACCAAAGGCAGACATTAACCTACTGAGCGACCCAGGTGTCCTGAAGTCTTGTCTGTAGACCGATCTGTTTTCTCTACGATCCCTGGACCCAAAGCTGTAGTGATGATGGTATATATAATGGTCTTTCTGATCTTTTTGGTGGGAAAGATTATTTATTTATTTGAGAGAAAGAGAATGTGTATGTGAGTTGGGGGAGGGGCAAAGGGAGAGAATCTTCAAGCAGATCCCCCAATCATTTCGATCTCAGGATCTCACAGCCCATGAGATCACTGCCTAAGGCAAATCTGAGAGTTAGACATATAACCAACTGAGCCACCCAGTCACCCCTCTAATCATATTTGACCCATAGAATATGTCTGTGGCTTGCTGCTTTATATCCTTCCCTGTTTGGCTTGGTTAAAATTCAGTTCCGAGGCTGCTGGGGCCCTGCGAGGACTTGCTCAGGGAATTCAGGGCCTGAGTCAGTTGAGGCTGATGGACTGCTTCTGCCCTCCGGGCTGGCCATGGTCACTCTCTAGCCTCCACTCAGCACCTTTTCCACAGTTCAAGACTTGTGCAAGACACGTTCACAGGCCTGCTTAGAATTCTGCTGGTTTGCTTTTGGGTCCACGGATGACTCTGTTTGTTCTCTGGCCTTTGGTTTCTTCAAAGGGTCCTATCTCTTCTGTGTTTTAAAATGTATTTTATATCTGTAGTCCTTTTCAGCGTGCTGTTTTGCTGTTTTCATGCCACTGTGCCTACTAACTGGGTTGCTAGGAATGAATTGATGGAGAGTTGGATAAAGATCACAGTGTCACTCACTCTGGTCATTTAAAGATGTCTTGTCCCAGTGCTGTAAAAGTGGGAAGGGAGCCCAGGTGATTTAAAGGATTAAAAGACTGGGACCTGAAGGCCCAGGTTTCTACTCTAGACTGTCAGATGAGAGTAGTGACTCTTAGATGACAGTCTTTGCAGTGGTGGCTAGAGATAGAATCAGTTACTCCTTTGGGCTCAGGGAAAACTTACCCTTCTGTACAACAGAAAAAAAGACAAGCCTTCAAGTTCAGTGTCTAGAACTTGGAATTACAAGACTTGGATTACATGTCCATTTCCTGTGTAACAGATATCCTACAGTGTGAAAAATTTTAAACTGATGTTAATGGCACAAGTAAGCATAGTTAAAAATGCTGGTTTTCACACATTTTTTTGGTCTTAAAGGTCTAGAAAAAGAGGCTATAACCTAACATTTGTTTGCTTAGCTGAAAACTGTAAAGAAAATAGGATTTCAGTGATGAGTAGAGTTAAGTATGGGTTGCTTAGTTGAGAAACAGAGAAATCTGTTGGAACCTGGGACTTCGGGGCTGCATCCAGAGTGGATCCCCTCCAACCACAGCCAGGTGCAGACACAGATTCTCTCCCCAGTGGAAGAATAGCATGTTCTATGTAAGGGAGTTTCCTAGTTGGTTGAAATTGGGTACTTTTCAGAGGGAATAACCTTTTTAATTTGATTCTAATTTTTCTGGGTCTTCAGAAAGCTGGTAAACATGAAACAAACTTACTTTGTGTTAGCTTTCAAGTAATAGGCTCAATTGGCTTTTACCCCTCCAAGTGCCTTTTCAGGTGAAGTGTCTTAATGTAGAGCAGTGTGGGAAAAAAAGAATTAAATAAAAGCAGTGTGTCCAACTGCTAATCTGAAAAACAAGTAACATTCTTTTCCCTTTCTGCAATTTTTTTCCCTTTCCACAATTTTGGAATTTCTAATTCCATTAGGACATATAAATCCCCCCCCCCTTACACACACACAAGATTTTATTTATTTGACAGACAGGGACACAGCAAGAGAGGGAACACAAGCAAGGGGAGTGGGAGAGGGAGAAGCAGGCATCCTGCTAAGCAGGGAGCCAGATGCGGGCTGGATCCCAGGACCCTGGGATCATAACTTGAGCCGAAGGCAGATGCTTAATGACTAAGCCACCCAGGTGCCCCATGAATTTCTTTCTCTCTCTCTCTTTTTTAAAAGCTTTATTTATTTATTTTAGAGAGCGAGCAAGTGTGTGGATGAGCCAGGGTGGGGTGAAGGGGGCAGAAGGAGAGGGAGAGAGAGAATCCCAAATAGACTCTGCATTGAGTGAAGAGCCCGATGCAGGACTCAATCCCATGACCCTGAGATGACATGAGCCGAACCGAAAGTTGGATGCTTAGTCGACTGAGCCACCCCGGTGCCCCGAGTTAACTTTCTTTGTTAGTATAGAGGTCGCATGAAAATAATTGAATCTTTTATTAGAAAAAGATTTTACTTATTTGAGAGAGGGAGAAAGATAGAGAGAAAAAGCATGAGCAGGAGATGGGGAGAGGTAGAGGATTGGGAGAGGGAGAAGCAGGTTCCCCTGCCCAGCAGGGAGCCCAATGTTCCTTAAAAAAATGTTATGCTTTACTTTGGCAGAGCCTTAATTTACTAGCATGTCTGTCTAACCCCTGGAGGCCTCTTTTGAACTTCTGATAGGTCCGGTGTAGTGTAGCTGAAAATAGTTCAGCTCTTCTACCAAGGCCTGCCCTCTCAGGGTCTCAGTGAATACCTTGGGCGAGTCTCCAAGATCATTCTGCTCTGGTGCTCAAACACCTTCCTACTTTGTGCAGACACTGGAACTTGTTCAGTTTGTAGCTTCCTGGTCATTTTTCAACTGCCTTGTGTGTGGAATTTCACTCCTGCATGCATGGCCTACGAGTCAGTGCATTTCTAGAGCTCTCTGTGTAGCTTCCTCTTTCCTAGCACTCTGCCTCTACCCTCCAGCCCCCTCTGCCTCCTTGAAGTCTGATGATCTTCATTTTCTCAACTTAGCAGGGCTTCTAGGTTCAGTTTGGGGTCTCCTTCCCAGTACTTGGTGGCCTGGAAATTGTGTCCGGGCAGGAAGTTGGGTGACTGTGTAGCTCACCTGTTTCTCTCTCTCGGGGCTCACCGTTCTGCACTGCCTCTTGCCCCGTCTGAAATAGTTGTTTTATGGACTCTGGTTTCTGGCTGTTTGCTGAAAGTGGTTGAGTCTGGCTGGTCCTTCATAGGCAGTCATTGCTCTGGTAGAAACTCCAGGAATTCCAGTGACATCGGCCCATTGAAAATAATTCTCACCAAGTGAATGCAGTTCTCCAAGGCGTGCCTACCCATGTTCGAAAAACTAAACAGACTTGACCTGAATTTCCCTGTGAAGCATGATAGTGCTTCCCCTGTTGGTTCTGCCCCTTTCCCACAGACTGAAACTGTTACTGTTCCTGTTCTGGCAAGAATAATGATTAGAGCTCCCCTGAGGGCAGATGGGCTGAGAGCAGTCCTTGTCATCGTCACACGTAGTTTTCCTCTTGGGAATGGCCTCGTTAATGTGCTTGCAGTTCAGGTATCACCTTTTGATTCCATGTGGGAAGTCTGTGCTGAGAGACCACCGAACTTCTGAATCAGTAGGGGATGTGTGGCTTTCAAGGGCCACCTGTGAAAGAGGATTGCTTGATCTGGGAAATCTGGGAACTGTAAAGGCATGCTTGAAGGAGGCTAATTTGCACGAGGATATGCATGTAGAAGGATGGGTCATACCTCCCACCAGTGTGGAATGAAAGAAGCCGTATATTTGGAAGTGGATTGTTGATAGTTGTGAGGAACAGTAGACTCCTAAGTAGACACAAGACTCGGCTGTTGATAACTGAGCCAAGAAGCGACCAGATCAAGGAAACAGGTTGCTGTTTGTTTTTTCTGGTCAGCAGTTATTTACTTCAGATGTACTGGTAAAGATCTGGTGCCCTTATTCAGAAATTATGAATATTACCAGCTACAGATGTTTGTTTTCTTTTAGTTGTTGTTTTTAATTACTCTTTGGTTCTTAGTTTAGAGTGACTAAGACTCACAGATGCTGAATGACTCACAGATGCTGTGGAAACCCATGGTATTCTGTGTAGTGCGCCATGATAGCTTTAAGTTTGTGTCATCCAAATCTTGTTTCTAAATATGTTGATTTTTAAAAGCCCAAAGTTGTTTTTAATTTTCTTTTTCTTTCTAATTTTAAATGCAACCTGAGAAATATTCCTTGGATCCACTGATGCTTAGAAATTTTAGAAGTTAATGAGCTGAAGAAACAGTGCTCAACCCCACTTAAAGAGAAATGAAACATTGAGGAGGAGGTGTTTTTCTCATCTGTCAAATTGATTGACATTTAAAAATGATTGTACTATAAGTTGGCTAGCTATTAAAAAATAAATAAAAATAAAAATGATAGTATTTAGTGTTGGCAAGGGTGTGACAACATAGGCACTAATTTGACCTTCCAGTAAAAAAACACATCACCTTTCTGAAAATAAGTTTGGCAGTGTATACTAAAAACTTTAATACTCTTAGACCCTGCAGGTATTGCTTCTAGGGTATTTTTTTCCCCCTTTCTTAAAAGTGTTAAAAAGTTAAACAAAAATGCAAGTAGCAAGGTGTTTGTTGCAACTTTATTTCTAATGGTGACATATTAGAATGCCAAACAACAAGAGTGTTTCAGTTGTGCCATTTTTTCATTACAGAGTACCCTGCAACCATTAAAACAGTGTTTATGAAGCATATTTCATCACATGGAAAAATGCACATATTTGAAAATAAACAAAATACCAAATGATAAGTAGCCTTGTGTCAGGTGTTCCTAAAAAAATGTGTGCAAGAATTGTCAGAAATATGCCAAAATGTTAAAGTAACTGTTTTTAGGTGGTGGTTTTTTAAGAGATTGTTTTCCTCTTTATGTTTTCTCTGTTTTCCGAAATTGGAGCAGGAGAGCATTCTAGATACGTGAAAGTGAGCGTGATACTTATATCTGCATTCGGGACTTAGCTAAGACCCTGCACTGGCACCTCAGATCCCAAGAGTTAGGCACACCTTTCATCTCTCTAAGGCTAGTTTGTTTTACATTTGGGTGAAAAAGTACTTTTTTTTTTTTTTAAACAGTGATTTCTCTGCTTACTCTTCAGATAAAAATTTTGATGATGAAGATTCTGTGGATGGTAATAGACCTTCTTCTGCTAGTTCTACATCATCCAAAGCTCCGCCCAGCTCACGGAGAAATGTTGGAATGGGGACCACCCGCCGGCTTGGGTCATCCACTCTGGGATCCAAGTCTTCAGGTAAAACCAGCCCCCTGGGGATGCTGTGGGGGGGGGGGGGTTGGCTCTGTCTGCATTTAAAACCAGATGAACATGGTGCTTGCCTTCTGTGTCCTTCAGGAGTTAAGTAATTCTGTTGGTAATAAATTTCTGCTTGCTTAGTGTTGCAGTGTTTTGTATGGGGGAGCCTGTGGGAGAATATTACCAAAATTTTAGAATATTACCAATTTTATTTTAGAATATCACTAAAAAATTTTTTCCATTTTGTTTAACAACATAGAGCTCGGAGACAGAGCAGGAGTGTGCCGTTATGGCTTTATTCAGATATGGGGCTCCAGCAGTGCCAGAAATTACCATGGGGCCTTCTTTTTTTTTTTTTTTCCCAACTTTGCTACACTGAGACTGTCCAGAAGTCAGATGGTGTGCCTTCTGTCCTTAAAATGTATTTTGTCTCTATAAGTACTGCTGATCTTTATGAGACCAGTATAGATGTTGACCACAATAAATGGTAGAGATGAGCTCCCCAATCTTTGAACATTGATTTACAAAGATGTCCTCTTCTAAATCCTTCTTCTGCCACCCCCCAATTTAGATAGTTTGAGTTCTTGTTATATACCACTTGCATTTTGCTGTCACATTTTTAAGTTGACATGCAAATTTCTTTTTACTTCAAATTGTATAGCCATTGTTTTTAGACCTGTTCTGCTTGTTAACATTGGGCTCTTGAACTTGGCTGAATGTGCTAAATTAGAACTGGGATAAGGATTGACCCTAGAATGCTGTCTCCTTCTGGTGGTCTTCCTGGCCTTCTGCACTGGCCCAAGACTGTTGGGGTCTTCCTCACTCCAGCTCAGTGTCCCTGCAGTGCCTCTGCCACTAGCTTCTTCATAAGTGTTAAAGAGCTGTGCTGATGGTTGACAGGGATGTTCACACCGCGGAAACGGCAGAAGGAAAACCTTTGCATTTATTGGTATTCTATCTTTTTAATTTGTTTGATGCCTTAAAAAAATATTTTTGGGCCGCCTGGTAGTTCATTTGGTTAAGCAACTGCCTTTGGCTCAGGTCATGATCCTGGAGTCCCAGGATCGAGTCCCACATCGGGCTCTCAGCTCCATGGGGAGTCTGCTTCTCCCTCTGACCTTCTCCCCTCTCATTCTCTCACTCTCTCTCTCTCAAATAAATAAATAAAATCTTTTAAAAAATATTTTAAAATTGAGTTTAAATCCATAGAACACCAAGTTAATCATTTTAAACGTAACAGCCCAGTTGCATTTAGTATATTCACAGTGTTGTGCAGCCACCACCTCTGGCTCGTTCCAGAAGGGCTTCTCCACTACCAAAAGGAATCCCTGGACCCTTTACAGTTGCTCCCCATCTCTTCCTTCCCCCAGCCCCTGGCCATCAGCAGTTTGCATTTTTGCCTCTCTGCATTTGCCCGTTCTAGATATTACATACATAGAAATGGAGGCGTGTAACACGTAATCTTTCATCTCTGGCTTCTTTCACTTAGCCTAGTGTTTTGGCGGTTCATCTGTGTTGAAGTGTGTATTAGTCCTTTACTCCTCTTTATCACTGAAAAACCTTTCTAATCTTTTATTAAAAAAAAATTTATTCTTGAGAGGCATTAGTTCCAAGGATTAGAAAATTTCTGTATCATCAGACCACTTTTTTTCCCCCTCCTGCCCTTTACCCATCTCCCTTCCAGAAGTCCCAACTCTAGTTTATGTAGAGAGTTCAGCCCCGTTCTCATCCTTTTTTTCCATTTTGTTTAACAACATAGTCATGAATTTGCTTACATCTGATTCCAGGGCTCACGGACCATGGTTGTCTCTCAGTCCCCTTCCATATGTGGGTATGTGGTGCGGCACATAACCGGAGCAGTGCTCGGGACTGTTCTGCTCAGGGAATCCGTTCTTTTCACCAAAATAGGCACTGAGCACCACATCACAGTGTGACATTACTGTCATCTGTCCACAGTGAGCTTGTGAACTCAGTGTGAGGAATCTTCACCAAAAGTGAGGACACACATTTTTTGCTCCCAGAATCGTCTTTAAAGCCCTGTGTTGTCCATGGGGACCCCAGAAATCAAATAACTTATCTGTGAGGAAACTCTGGAAAAGCAGTCAGACTTATCAATGTAAAAATTATTAATAAGAGCAATCAACTTTCAAGTATACAGAGCATCTTATAACACCTTTATGAGCAAAAGTTGCTATTGATGTGCAAGTGAAAAATTGAGTTATGCATTCAAGGAAATTAATATGTTTTGAGACTAATAAAAAATTGAAGTGAGACTGTTAAATTCTTTAGTACTTATTTGAATGTTTCACAGATTTGGTATGCTAGATGCCTAACCAATAACAAAACCAAATTCATTCCCCGAAAAATTAAATTCTTTGTTATATATCTGTTTATTAGCAACCTTTCAAAAGATTCAGGCATGACAACAGTATAAACCATCTATATCCTTTAAAGGCTAAATGTCCTCCTTAACAAGTAGTCTCTCTAAGTGACTCTAAACTAACGTATATAGTATTGTAGAATTATTGCATTTCATCTTGATATTAAAAGTAATATTTGTTAGTTCCACAGGACTCTTAATTTTTATTAAGCCTTTAGAAAGATAGTCACAAATCTCCCAATAGGTAATGGTGATTGTGTATATTCAGACCAGCCTTCTGCACATTGTTCATGTTTTAAAAATGAATCTCTTTCATAGCTGCAAAAGAAGGAGCTGGTGCTGTTGATGAAGAGGACTTTATTAAAGCATTTGATGATGTACCTGTTGTGCAGGTACGTGAGGATAGTATTTGAGTTTGATTAAAAACAGGTAAGACTGACTCTTTGAATTCCATTTTTAAGTAGGTGATATGTGAAATCCCTTCCTATGTGAGTAGTTTTACCTCTCAGGACTACAGGAGATCTGCTGTTGCACAGTAGAAAAATTGGTGCCTTTTATAGCTGAAATGAAGAGCAAAAGGCAAGACTCAGTGTGATCTTTCAGTAAGAGCTGGAGAGAGGTTGCTTGCTTGCTCTAGTAATAATTTTGTGGATTAGGTTACATAAATGTGGGGAAAAAACCAAACAAACCAACAATGATTAGATTAGGTGTGAGAACAGAGAAGCATGTTTATTTAGGGCCTTTATTTTTTTAAGACAAGTTGTAAATTTCAAGGAACTGGGTGTCTAAAAAGCTATAAAGAATGGATTAAGAAAAGCTCAAGTTTATGCCATCCTGATGCTTCACTTAAGTACCTAACAGACAAAGCAGAGTTTGCTTGTAAGGTTGGGGTTCACACATTTTAACTGCTGTGTGCCTCAGTGTCATCTGTTGTTGACTGGGGGCTAATAACACTTTCCCTAGGCCTACATGGAATGTGGTGCTCTGGATTCCTGTAGCACTAAGGTCCGTGTGATCACTTGGTACCTGCTCCCGGGTTGCCATGTGTGTGTAAATCAGGTAACTGGCATTGTAGGCTCAGGTTCATCCTTAAGTCCTTGGCCTCCCCAGCTTGCATCCTTCTTGGCTGATTATTCCCCTACCTATCTTATTAGTAAGATGGGAGTGTAAATGAGAGAGTAGACTTGAAGAGATTTATAAATAATGCTAAGAGTAAGATCATTCCCCAGCTGGCTTCTTTCTCTTCTGTACATGAAGTTGTCTGTTGAGTTTGTAGTAGAACTGTGTTTGAAGCTTGGTTATCCACCCTTGGCATCAATCTAGTGGGTATATATTCACAATGGGAAAGACACTCATTCTAAGACAAATCTGGCTAGATGTTATAGGACCTTCTGAAAAAATGACATTTTTTTAAAAACTTTACTTGCTAAAGCTCTTGACTTTGTGTAATTAAAAACTAATCTTTGTTTATTCTGTAATTTTTCTTACATTGGTTGTAAATTAATTTTGCTTACAGATTTATTCCAGCCGAGACCTTGAGGAATCCATAAACAAGATTAGGGAAATATTATCTGATGACAAGCATGATTGGGAGCAAAGAGTAAATGCTGTAAGCCGTTGACTTCATGTGATTACATTTTCATTGGATTTATTTAAATGTTCTAAATAATTATGCAGTTGGGGTATATAGCTCTGATGAATTTTAAATATAAAGTACCGTGTTTACACTTAACCCTTTTAGTAGAGTACCTCACTTCTATTTCTGTTTCAAAAGCATGCCAACCTATGCCGTTATGTATGTCCTGTACTTTTAGCAAAGACCTAATGCGGAGCCTGTGGAGACAGCCTCCACTCTTGTCTTAGTCAACATTTAATTGTAATTGTTAGCCAGTAAATTGACTTTTCTTAGTAGCATTTTCAGTGTGTGTCCCTTTCATCCTTCCTTTCTTCATATCACTTGCTGGAAAGTTCTGTCCCTTCTATTTAAAAAAGTAGATTAATGAAAAGTGGGGTGAACATTAAAATGAGGGTGTGTCTTATCTGAGGAAAGCTGTTTTCCAGTGGTCGGCTGGCAGGAAGTGAGGCAATAAAATGACAGCCGTATTCCACTCAAACTCAGATTAGCCTTTCAGGAATGCCGCAGTGGAGGACACTGTACAAATGATGACAGGATGGCTTCCTCCTTTGACTCCTTAAACAAATGTCAGAGTCAGTTGTTGGGGAAGATAAGATTTAGGGGAGGAGTTAAAATGAAGGCTTTTGTTGTTTTATCATTAGCACGGAACCTATAAAGACACAAATTTGTTTTCAGTTAAAAAATACATTTTGCAGAATTTTAAGGTACTGCATATAAAAATAATCCGTTCTTTTTGTGATACGTAGATTTATGCAGTATGGTAGCTGATATTGAATTGGCTCAGTTCTTCTGGAGAGCTTCTGATATCAATGAACTTTCATGTTGATTGCTCATATTTGATGGCTTCTGTTGTTTTGTATATACTGTTTGAAGAATTGCTTTGTGTGTCTCTGAATTTTCTCTGTCCCATCAGCTAAAAAAGATAAGATCTTTACTTTTGGCTGGTGCTGCTGAGTATGATAACTTCTTTCAACATTTGCGTCTTTTGGATGGAGCCTTTAAACTCTCTGCTAAGGACCTGCGGTCTCAGGTAGTGCGGGAGGCTTGTATCACCTTGGGGTAAGGACTACCATGCTTGATTCTCACACATCCTAAATTAGCCTTGTTGCAGCGCTTCTGGGATGGTCTGTGGCAAATGCCTAGCAGGTCTCTCTAATGTGCCTTCTGACCTGTCCCATTTATGCTGCTGTTGGTACTTTTATACTGTTACAGTGCTTCCTGCCTAATGACAGAAAGTGTGACGAGAGTTTCAGTGGTACTCCGTGACTTAGCTCTGAAGCCTCCATTTTAAACTTGGAGCAGTTATTACTAATAATACAGAAAAAAGAAATTTTACAAACTTCTCTTTCTCAGCTTTTCCTTGATTCTGCTGTCTGGATATAGCAGGATTATCAGAATTTTTCTTTGTTTCTAGAAGAGCACTGTAGCTATGAAGTTAAAGCCAAGGCATATGCTCCAGTAGAATTTTACCCTAGCGAAACCTGTTATCAGCATTTGAAGCTGGAGCTTCTGTGTTAGAAAGTGTGTCCGAACAGCAAAGCAGCAACAGGAAGCAGATGCTGCCGCTGTTAAGTATCAGATGTGGAAGCATGTATATCATGTACTAAAGGCTTCTAATGGGGCAAAAGGAAGAAAAGGGTGGGGGGGGTCTTTCATATTTATATTTTATTAGTATATGATCAATTTGTCTTTTGCTATTTTAAGATTAATGTGTTGGAAATGATTTATTTAAAAAATAAAAACCACAAACTCTTGGGGCGGTGGCTCTTTGCCAAGTCCACTGTGTGCACATTGGAAATATTTTGAAAGTATCTGACTCAGACCTTTGCTTTTTGTCTCTCAGTAACTTTAAATGAAAGCCCTGCGATGTTAAGAGGCTTATATGCTTCAGTGTTTGCAAGAAATACAACTACAGTGCAGTTTTCATTTCTCATTGTAGGCATCTGTCATCAGTTCTGGGAAATAAGTTTGACCATGGAGCTGAAGCCATTATGCCAACTATCTTTAATTTAATTCCAAATAGTGCCAAAATTATGGCCACTTCTGGTGTTGTAGCTGTTAGGTTAATCATTCGGGTAAGTATATTTGGGGGCCATACATAGAGTAAGCAAGTAGTAAACATGGGTGGTTGATAAGCCTTATTAGAGGCACTTTTCATTAGTATGATTATAAGTAGTTGGAATCATGTTGCAGATACAAATCAGCCTCTCCCTCTCCTTAATTAGATCCTATATGAGCCTTTTACATTTCATAATGTGAATTATGGATATGGTGTATGCTTACTGATATGTTGATCATTTACTCGTCATTGACTTTAAACATTTGAACATCTGTATCTGCTTCGGTTTGTACCCAGTTCTTTAGGTCTCCAGATTGTACTCCTTAATTTCCAGTCATTCCATTTTAGGTATTTGTGCTTGTGGCTTTGTTATTCACCTAAAGTTTTTATTTAATTGTGTTTAAGCTGATGAACAAAAGATTCCTTTCAGTGTTCTAAACACTCATTTATTTAAGTTTAAATAATTATCCAAGTAATTTATGTACAAGTTTTCAGTAAAACTTAATAGTTCACAAGAGCTTAAAATGAATAGACGCCACATGACCTCCTCTCCACCTTGAAGTCTCTTTTGCCCAGAGGCAGCCCTTGAAACTGGGACTTGATGATGCTAAAATCTTTCTGGAATATTTCTGGTTATTGTGGGTCACTTACTTGTGTTATTTTTAGTCCCTATTATTTGCACTGCCTACTTGAAATATTAAATCCAAAGCCATTGTTGGACATTCCCATTGAAACTGTATCAAAACACATCGGTCTGCAGATTCCTTTTGAACTCCCTTAGATCTCTACTGCCAGATAATTTAGACTTCCCACCAATGGTTTGTTCTGTTGTTAGAGCTATTTATATGTCATTGGGTGGTCTGTTGAGGTTCTGTAATGTTGTTATCGCCTTTGGCAATATCCAGTGAAATTCTAATCTAAATACATGTGCTTTAGGTAGTTTAATAAGGAAGTGTGGTGGTTGTCTTAGTTTTATTTTATTTTTGTATTTCCAAGTGTTCACCTCTGTTTTTGTTCTTTTCTGCAGCACACACACATCCCTAGGCTAATACCTGTCATAACAAGCAACTGTACCTCTAAGTCTGTCGCAGTTAGAAGGTAAATTTTTAAACAGCGTCCTCATTATTTTTGAATGGTTTAAAAACCAAAACAAATTCCAAATTTGCCTCCATGGAAACATTCATGTTTGAAATGTTCAATTTTATTTCAGATCATTGTAATAAATAGTTTGGATTGAGGGATCATGATCTGAATAGTCTGAAAGATAAATTTGGACAGCCTCTATTATTCGTGTGTATATGTGTGTGTTGTGTGTGTGAGAGAGAGAGAGAGCGCGCGTGTGTGCAAGAGAAGGGCGGGAGACAAAGAATGTGTGTCTGTGTGTATGTGAGTTAATGGAAGGGGGTGGTGTACATTTTTTCTCAGTCTCTCTAAATCATTGGTGTACCCTTCTCTGAATGAAAGCAGTAACTGCATGCAAGAAAAAGAACATTATAAAAATTAATGGCATCTATTTAATATTACTGTCGGTAGTAGGTGATGTTTGTTATTTCCAGCTTCCAACAGTGATTTCTGGGGTTCTGAATCCTGACCCAACACCATGTACCAGGAGATACCACCTGGTTAACTAGCTAGGTCTTTGTTCCCTGGTCCAGATGAGCATCCCTAGATCACAGGCGAGGAATAAGACCTCTGCTCACTGGAATCTGTAGTTCTTGAGAGTCTGTTACAAAGTCTGTGCCCTCTCTTCCTAAGAAAAGTTAGAATAGTTTAGTGTAGATTTTAAGGGGATTGGTGAACACTGTTGAAGCTGCTTGGTGGACCATATCAGGTAATATAGGGTAAGTTAATGGCTGGCTTGGACAGCAGCCTCCTGCTCACATTCCTGGAGTTTGTTATCTGATCCCAGCCCAGTGAAAGAGCCCTTCACTCTAAGCTTGGAGCACAGCGTACAGTCGCTGCCCACCGTTGCCCTCCTTTCCTGGCATGTCCCCTAGGTCCCGCCATGTTTCCACAGGTAGGGATGCCTGTTACTCCTGAGGCAGCCTCCATCCATCTTACTCACAGCTCTGTGGAAGTCACGAAGGAGAAAGGGGAGTCTCCACCTTTATAAAACTAGGAAGGAAGGAATTGGCACCTTTCACTGGAAAAAAAAGCTTAATATCTAACGGCTTGCTTGTATGTCTCTGAGGAATGTGGTCTGCCTTTACCTCCAGTTTCGCTGCTGCTTCCTGAGATGAGTGTGTGAGCTCAGCAGGGGAGAGGGACGGTAGTGAACTTCAGAACCTGGCAGACTGCAGCCGAAGCATTAACTCTTCCCACTGGCTAATCTGACCTGCTTGGAATGAGAGTACTTCCACAGAGGCAGAGCTGTTCCGTGGGCCCAGTCATTGGATAGTGGGGTTTGACACTTTGTGCGACCTTAATAAGTGACACTCATTATTAGATTTTGCTGCTGCCGCCGCTATTGTCACTATCGTTTTAGGTTTTCCAAGAGAAATTAAGAGTGTATTAGGCCGAGTTCCTCTGTTCTACATCCTGTAGAATGTTACAGGATGTTTAGTGTATTAGTCAGCTCTGGCTGCCATAACAAAATACCACACACTGGGTGGCTTAAACAACAGAAATGGATTTTCTCACAGTTCTGGGGCTGGAAGTCTGAGATGAGGGTACCAGTGTGGTTGAGTTCAGCATGGTTGAATTCTATTGAGGGTCATCTGCAGGTGGCTGCCTTCTCACTGTGTCTTCACAGGGCAGAGATAGAGACACAAAGAGCATGCTCTCAGGGGTTTCTTCTTAGAGGGGCACCAGCCCCATCATTACAGCCCCATTTTCATGACCTCATGTGAATCTAATTACCTACTGAAGGCCCCATCTCCAAATACCCTCCTATTGGGCAGTTGGGCTTCAACATACAAATTTTGGGGCAACACCATTCAGTCCCCAGAATTTAACAGTTCTGGCTTCTGGTGCTAAATGACTGGTAACTTGCATTCACTATGGCAAGAGAAATGTCACCCCTTTCACCCCTTTCTGAGTCCCTTTCAGATTGCTCTTCTTATATTAGTCAGGGTCTGCCTCGGTCAGAACCATGCATCTTGATGCTGGAAGAAGTACCTTCAGAGAGGTAAAGAGAACCAAAGAGGGCAGTGGCACCCAGGCAGTGCTCTGGCTCTGATGTACTCAGCCAGTACCTACCTCTGCTTTGTAGAATTTGTAAGAACTGGACTGCACAGTCTCTCTGTCTTTGAGAAGTTGATCGTTTAGATGGGGAGATTAAAAAACAATCATGCAAAGCAACGTAAGAGTGAATTATAATACCTGTATTGGGAATTTAGAAATTCAGAGAGCAGTGATTAAAACCAGCTAATATATTCCTACGATGCTTCATAGACAAGTTGAAAACTGAGTTGCATTTTGAATGATGAGTAGGAGTAGGTAAAGAGACAAGTTCTAACCTGATGTGTTTAAATATTGATGTGTTAAACAATGCCAGTATTGATACTGCTTCTTTGTATGTTCGTCTAAAAAGTAGAAAATAAAACCTAACTTACAGGGCATATTTTTGAACAAGCACCGAATTAGCACCAGAATTAGCACCGAAGATGGCTTTATTCACTAAGAGATAGATAAACAAACAAAGCGCACATATTTCTAAAAAAAGAAAAAAAGACAAAAATCAGCCCAGGAAATGACATGAGGAAGAAGGTAGAATAAACACGGCCTCGGTTGAGGCTGGGTGGGGAGAATGACAGAGGAGAGAGTGTGGGTGTGGGTCAGTGTCTCTCCTTGGAGAAAGTCTGTTTCACAGCCAACACTCAACGCACGGGCACACGTGCACACTGTTGCCAGTCCTAGGACTGGGTTGGATAGCTCTCCTGTGTGTTTCTAAGAAGAGCCCCCTTGTATTTCTGGCACATGGGAACTGTTCCTTGTGTGTCTTGCTTGATGGTGTATGTCTTGGTTCCCATTGTTATCCGTACCATCTAGGGTAGGGTTAGGGTTTATTAAAGATTTATTGAGTAATTAATTATATGGATTATGAGGTTTTGAATTGGGAGGACCATGGGAATGCAAGTCTGGTCATTAGAGAAAAATTACCCTCTGGTTTGTTTCCTTGAGTAAGTTTCTAAGACTATGAAGATTTACTGCCACAAGGATAAACAGCCTGGACTTCTGGAAAGTTATAAAGAGGTAGAACTCGAAGTGGTGATGTAATCCAAAGGAGATGAGACCAGAATTGTTTCACCGCACAAATCAGGCCAAGAAAGATTACAAAAGTGAAACGGCTTGACAAGAAAGGAGGTTGAAAGATTGAAGAGGGAATTAGAGGAGTAGTTAGAGAAAAATCTGTTTTAAGCACTACCTAGGATCTTCTTGGGAAAATTTGGAAAGCACTTTGTTTTTCAGGACTTTTTTCCCCCTTTTTTGCACAAGGCATTCTGTGAAATTAGTGCAAAGACCAATTCCCTGGTTCTGTAATAATATGCGCTGATCTTTTTTGCTCATGTATGTCCTATTTTAACATATTATTTGAGGTAGTATAAAAACAAAGGACAGCAATAGGCCCTTTCAGTAATGTTGCCACGAAGCTCCAGTTTCTGATTTGAGGGGAAATTTTATATCCTCTTATATCTATATAATTACATATATAATACATATAAAATTGTGTGTGTGTGTGTATATATATATATATATTTTATATATATATATATATATATATATAAAATAATCTATATAATTTTTCTTTTCTGATCACCATAGTTGCTAAATTACTTTTACTTGCTTGGGTTTTTAGTCAATGCTGATTCCAACTGTATATTCCATTTTTTGAATCCTAATAATTAGAAGAAATTTACCAGGTCTAAAAAGTAGTGTGGGAATTAAAAAAAAGCTTTTGTTTTCACTAACATAAAAATGACTGAGTTACCTATGTTTCCTTTACACTTTTTAGGCGCTGTTTTGAATTTTTAGATTTACTTTTACAAGAGTGGCAGACACATTCACTGGAACGGTAAGCATTTGATTTGCAGGTTTATTTCCTCTCTGAAATGAATTTTGAGATTTAATGCCTTGACAAATGGCCCAACCTGCTTTTTATAAGAATGGAAGGAGTCTAAGCATTTGTTTGCACGACTACATCTGTTACTTCGTGAGGCTCATAATATTGGCAGAAATGTTTAGTGAATTTCATTGATTGCAGTTTTAGTGTGCCTAGAGATGTGGACAGATGTACACCATGTCAGCTAAAAGCTGCGATTAACCTTTTCTTTAAATTAGTTTTTAACTCCAATATAGATAACCTGCCATGTTATTTTAGGTGTAAAGCATAGTGATTTAGTAAGTCTGTACATTAGTCAGTGCTCATCTGACTAATTCACTCAGTAAGTGAATTCTTAATCCCTTTCACCTGTTTTACCCATCCCCACCCATGCCCCTTCCCTTTAGTAACCATCAGTTTGTTCTCTGTAGTTAAGAGTCTGTTTTTTAGTTGACCATTTTCTTTGTATCTTAAAGTCCATGTATGAGTAAAATCATACGGTATTTATCTTTCTGTGACTGACATTTCACTTAGCATAATACGCTCTAGCTCCATCCCTGTTGTTGCAAATGGGAAGATTTCATTTGTTTTTATGGCTGAGTAATACTCCATTGTGTATCTATTCGACATCTTCTTTATCCATTCATCGCTTCCATAATTTGACTATTCTAAATAATGCAGCAATAAATATAGGGGTGTATGCATCTATTTGAATTAGTGTTTGTATAGCTTTTGGGTAAATATCCAGTAGTGGAATTACTAGATTGTATGGTATTTTTGTTTTTTAATGTTTTGAGGAACCTTCATATTGTTTTCTGCAGTGGCTGCACAGTTTGCATTCCCACCAACGGTGCATGAGCATTCCTATTTCTTCACATCCTTGCTAACACCTGTTGTTTCTTGTGTTTTTGATTTTAGCCATTCTGACAGGTGTAAAGTGGTATCTCATTGTGGTTTTGATTTTCATTTCCTTGTTGATGAGTGATGTTGAGCTTCTTTTTATGTGTCTTTTGGCCATCTGAATGTCTGTTTTGGAGAAATGTCTGTTCACATCTTCTCTCCATTTTTTAATTGGATTATTCTTTTTTGGGAGGGTATTTGAGCTGTAGCAGTTCTTTATATATTTTGAATACTAAGCTTTTATTGAATATGTCACTTGTAAATATCATCTCCCATTTGGTAGATTGTCTTTCGATTTTGTTGACAGTTTCCTTTGTATGCAGAAGCTTTTTATTTTGATATTACCCAAGAGTTGATTTTTGCTTTTGTTTACCTTGCTTCAAGAGACATCTAGAAATATGTTGTTACAGCCAATGCCAACAGTTATTGCCTGTGTTCTCTTCTAGAATTTTTATGGTTCCAGGTCTCCTATTTAGGTCCTTAATCCATTTTTTGGATGTTTTTCTTTTTTTCAAGAGGGAGAGAGAGAGAGAGACATGCACACACACAGGGGAGAGGGAGAGGTGAAGAGGAATAGGGAGAGAGAGAGAATGAGAAAGAAAATCTTAAGCAGGCTCCATGCTTAGTGTGAAGTCTGACATGGGGCTCTGTCTCACAACCCTGAGATCATGACCTGAGCTTAACTGACTAAGTCACCCGGATTCCCTAGTCCTTAATCCGTTTTGGGTTTATTTTTGTGTATGCTGTGAGGAATTGGTCCAGTTTCATTCTTTTGCATGTAGCTGACCAGTTTTCCCAGCACCATTTGTTGAAGAGACTGTCTCTTCCTGTTGTGTATTCTTGCCTCCTTTGTCGAAGATTAATTGACCACATGATCATGGAATTTTTTCTGGGCTCTCTATTGTGCATTGATCTATGTGATAATTTTTGTGCCAGTACCACACTGTTTTGAGTAATACAGCTTTATGTAGTATCTCGAAATCTGGAATTGTGATACCTCTAGTTTAGTTGTTCTTTTTCAAGATTACTCTGCTTATTCGGGGATTTTGTGGTTCCGTACAAATTTTAAGATTATTTGTTCTAGTTCTGTGAAAAATGCTGTGTTGATATTTTGATAGGGATTGCATTAAACATCGAGATTGCTTTGGGTAGTGTGGACATTTTAACAATATTTGTTCTTGGGGCGCCTGGGTGGCTCAGTTGGTTAAGCATCTGCCTTCGGCTGAGGTTGTGATCTCAGAGTCCTGGGTCCTGCTTCAGTGGGGAGTCTCTTTCTCCCTCTGCCTATTTTTTCTTGCTTCTTGAGGTAGACCTATATTCTTTTTTTTTTTTTTTTTTTTAAAGATTTTATTTATTTATTTGACAGAGAACACAAGTAGGCAGAGAGGCAGGCAGAGAGAGAGGAGGAAGCAGGCTCCCTGCTGAGCAGAGAGCCCGATGCGGGACTCAATCCCAGGACCCTGAGATCATGACCTGAGCCGAAGGCAGCGGCTTAACCCACTGAGCCACCCAGGCGCCCATGTTCTAAAAACTTCTTTCCTAGACCAGCTTTTACTGCAGCCCAAAGATTCTGGACTGTTGTATTTTCATTTTCATTTGTCTCCATGTATTTTTTTTATTTCCTCTTTGATTTTGTGTTTGACCCACTCATTGTTTAGGAGCATGTTATATAACTTCCATTTATTTGCAGTCTTTCCCAATTTTTATTGTGGTTGATTTCTGATTTCATAATGTTATGGTTGGAAAAGATGCCTAGTCATAGTAGGAGTTTGATCTTTTTCAATTCATTGAGACTTGTTTTGTGGCCTAATATGTGGTATATTCTGGAGAATGTTGTGTATGCACTTGGAAAAAAATGTGTATTTTGTTATGTTAGAATGCAATGTTCTGAATATATCTGTTAGAGCCTTCTGGTTCAATATGATATTAAAAGTCACTGTTGCCTTGTTGGTTTTCTCTTTGGATGATCTATCCATTGATGTAAATGGGTTGTTAAAGTCCCTTGTTATTATATTACTATCGATTACTTGTCTTTGTTTCTTATTAGCTGTTTTATATATTGGGATGCTCCCATTGGGTCCATGAACATTTACAGTTGTTACATCTTCTTGTTGGATTAGTCCCCTTATGATTGTATACTGCCTTTTGTTTTGTTTTGTTTTGAAAGATTATTTATTTAGAAAGAGAGTGCGAGTGGGGGTAGTACAGGGAGAGAGGGAGAGAGAATCGCAAGCAGGTTTCATGCTCAGCACAGTGTCTGATGTGAGGCTCAATCCCACAACCCTGAGATCATGACCTGACCAAAACCCAAGAGTCAGATGCTTAACTGACTGAGCCGCCCACGTGCCCCAGATTGTATACTGTTTGAAAGTCCTATTTTCTCTTTTATAAGTGTTGCTGTTCCGGCTTTCTTCTCACTTCCATTTGCATGGTAGATGCTCTTCTGCCCCTTCACTATCAATATGTATGTTGTGTCTTTAGCTCTGAGTCTCCTGTAGGCAGCATATAAATGGGTCTTGGTTTTTATCCATTCTGTTATCCTGTGTCGTTGGATTGGAGGGCTCAGTCCATTTACATTCAGAGTAGTTACTGATAGGTAGGTACTTACTGCCATCTTGTTATTTGTTTTACAGTTGTTTATGTGGTTCTTCTCTGTTCCTTTCCGTTCTAGCTCTCTTCTCTCATGGTTTGCTGACTTTCTTTAGTGGTATACTTGGTTTTCTTTCTCTCTCTCTCTCTCTCTCTCTTTTTTGTATATGTATTACTGGTTTTTAATTTACATCTGCCATTTTATGCATATGGCATCTAAAGTTGATGGTTGCTTAAGTTTGAACCCATTATTTATTCATCTCTTTCCACAGTTTAGGTATATGGTGTCATACTTTATATCCTTTTAACTTGTGAATCCTTTGACTGATTTTTATAGCTATACTTAATTTTACTGCTTTTATGCTTCCTCCTTTTCTTACTCCTGCTTATGGCCTTTCCTTTCCACTTAGTGAGCCCACTTTAACATATAGGGCTGGTTTTGGGGTTATGAATTTCTTTAACTTTGATTTGTCTGGAAAACTCTTTATCCATCAAGGCTATCTTTCAGAAGAGGAAAGAGAATATTCTTGGCTAAAGGGTTCCCTCCCACCCCCAGCACTTTGAATACATCATGCTACTCCCCTCTGGCCATAAAGTTTCTGAAAAATCAGCTGATAGCCTTAAGGAGTTTCCTTTCTATGTAACTATTTTCTTTTACTGCTTTTAAAATTCTCTCTTTATCACTATGTTTTGCTATTTTAATTACTGTGTCTTGGTGTGGACCTCCTTGTGTTGTTTTTGTTGGGAGCTCTCAGTGTCTCCTGGATCTGGATTTCTGTTTTCTTCCCCAGATTTGGGAAGTTTTCAGCTATTCTTCAAGTAAATTTTCTGCCCCCCTTTCTCTCCTTTCTCCCCTGGGATAACGTATAACATATAGCAAGTGTTACTGTGCTTGATGGTGTTGCTGAATTCCCTAAGTCTGTTTTCATTTTTTGTTATTTTTTTTCCTTTCTCCTCTTCAGTTTGATTGCTTCCCATTATTCTGTCCTCCAGTTGCTGATCCATTCTATTCTCTAGTCTATTGTTTATTCCATCTATGGTATTTTTAATTTAGTTACGGAGTTCTTCATCTCTGATTGGCTTTTTTAAATGTTTTCTGTCTCTTTATTAAGGTTCTTACTGGGGTCCTCCACAATTTTTTTAAAGTCCAGTGAGTATCTTTATGATCATTCCTTCGAATTCTCAATCAAGCATATTGTTTATCTCCATTTTGCTTGGGTCTCTTGCTCTGATTTTTTCCTTTTCTTACACTGGGGAAATATTCCTCTTTCTTCTCACTTTGTCTAACTCTGTGTCTGTTTCTGTGTGTTAGGAAAGTCTGCTCTGCCTCCTGCCTTATGAAGAAGAGGTCCGTAGTGCCCTGCAGGGCGGTGTCCCCTGTTCACCCAAACTGGCACTTGCAGGGGGGGTCTCCATGTGAGTTGCATGTGCCCTGCTGTTGTGGCTGAACCACTTTTTCGTTCAGTCCAGTCATCCGCAGTGGCTCTGCCTGTTGTGGGCAGCATTGGGTACCCGTGTTGTTAGGGGGCCAGTCTGGGCCGTCCTGGGCTTGAGTCACATTCACATCAGGCATTTGCCAGAGATGCAGTAGCACCAGACTGCTGGGACTTTCTTTCTGCTATGCCCTGAGAAGGTTTCGTTGGTAGGTGGTGCCTACAGTTAGAGCTGCTGTCTGGATCTGGCTGGGGTGGGTGGTTATCTCCCCCAACCCCCAAGTCAGGGGTCACTTTGCAGAGGGGCCAGTCCATCCCAGCTAGGGCTGCTCATTCCTTGCCAAGCCTGTGGCACTGGTTTGGATGTGCTTCGGCCAAGGATCTGTTAGAGAGGAGAGGGACCCACAGTGCAGGCAGTGTTAGCAAGTTTTGCGTGGGTCTGCTCTGGTGGAAACCTGGATCCAAGGCCTGGCCTGAGGGGTTATGTCCGCAGGAGAAGGCAGGCATACTGTTACCAAGCGAGGTGGAAAGTGTTGGCATGGAGCTTGTTCCTACAGGTGTTCATGTGTCTGGGCAGAGGGTGGAGCAGGGAAATGGTGTCCACCAGCTCCTTTGTCCCTGGTGAAGTTTCCCCAGAATCCCCACCCCTCTGGCTCATGCTCTGATGTGAGTAAAGAAAGCTCCCTTGTGTATACCGCAGGTGTTTTTCCAAGTGCTGCTTCTATTACAGTATCTCCAAAGGGTTGTTTGTTGTGTTCTTTAAGCATGGGGACTCAGTTTCCTATTTCCCTCCTACAGATTTTAAAGTTTTAAAGTGTTAAGCCCTGCTGATTGTAAGACCTCACAAAATTATGCCCTTCTGGTATTCATGTGGGTTCCCCATGCCTGGGGTGCTTGGTGTGAGGGTTTGATCCTCTCCCCTCTGTGTGTCCCCAGTATTTCTCTCTCCTATAGAAAGTTTGTGGGCTTGTTTAGCTCCCAACCCCATCTGTGTGCTCCCTGCCTTCTTCAGTGTGGCCTTTTCTACATTTAGGTGTGCAGAGTCTGGTCTGCTAATCTTCAGATATTTCTGGGTCATTTACACTGATGCAGGTGATACCTAGTTGTATCTGTGGGAGGAGATGAGTTTAGGGGCCTCCTACTCTGCCATCTTCACCCGAAGTCATCCACAATTAATTCTCGACTCTTATCCTGGCGCCCGACATTCGTCCATTCCAACCAGGAAGATGTTCCAAGCTGCTCTTGGCAGGCCAGCTATAACTCTTAGATCCTTAAAGGAGTTTCACTCATCTCACAGTTCTTTTTGATCTCCCGGTATCAGAAAGTCAGCAGTTTTCTCTTTATTTAGGTCGGTGTTGGTACGTTTCACATCATCATGGTGAAAGGTAGGATTGTGGCAGAATTCTTGAAGGATGTCTCTTAATTTAAAGATTCATTCTTTGCCGTTTTTAGTTCTTTTGAATTAGAGGTGCCTATTACTCCTGGTGAGTTAAAATTGGAGAGCTAGATGATGGTGGTGTGCCACCCAGTTTTGAATGTTACATATTCTGAGAAGCTGTACAGCATACTAATCATTTTATTAGTGACATTTTAACGAAGTACTTTTGGGAGTCCCATTCCATACTGCAGGGGGCAGAGAGTACACAAAGCCATTCCTCCTGGAGGTAAAATTTTCATCTGCAAATACCTCGAATCTACAAGATAGTCATGCATTCTTTTATCTCTTGGTTATTGTATCCTCTTTATTTGGTGATAATTTTGGAATTTAGAGGTGGAAAATGGAAGGGGGGTTTAATGTGAGGACACGAGTAGAACAGTCATGTGTTAAGAACTCACACATAGCCTTGTGTATTTATCCATTCCCCTCCTCACTCAACATCTGCCTCTTAGCGGGTACACGCTAAACTGTTACTGAATGACGGAATGAGGCAAAGACTGAGCGGGCCATAAGATGGTAACTTACTCTTTGTTCTGTGAGACTAACTCATTGCAGCCTTCTCTCTTTTCTTAAAAATCTGTTAAACATTCAAAGAGACACTTTAATAACTTGCTCTCAACCAGGGCAGAACATAAACTAAAGAGAACAGCTATTTATAAAATTGTGACATGATTTTATAAATTTGTTCATGTTGCATAGCAGAACTTAAAAAAAACCATTATGTTTAGTTACAGAAATGTGATGCAGGTAGCCTCTGCAGCATTCTGATGATTATTACCTCATAACTTCCTTAGAAACTACTCCCCGCCATGGAAAGGTAGAGCCTTGTAGCCTTGTTCCTTGGGTTGCTAAAAAGTTGAGCTAAATAAGTATGAAGTAAGAAGACTCAGCCATTATCTTAAAAACTTGGGGTACTTAGGTGGGGGCAGCTGGTGGAGGGCAGGGGGACCCTGGGACAGAGGTAGAAGTTAGGAGAGTGGCGGGGAAGGGAGCTCAGATTTCTCAGCTGCGTGTTGGTTGACTCACTGGGCACAAGTGCCAGTCTGAAGTTCTCACACTTGTTTTCATCCACATAAGACTACATGTTAATGATTGTTACTGCTTTCTCTTCTGAATGTCTAGACATATATCAGTATTAGCCGAAACAATAAAGAAGGGAATACATGATGCGGATTCTGAAGCAAGGATAGAAGCCAGAAAGTAAGTGTTAACTGTACACCACTTGTGTTTAAATTCACTCTTTTTAAGTTTAAGGTGTTATTTAGATTGTGTTATTAAAAACTCATTAAATTGCATGAATATGTTTCATTGATGGTGACTTTGAAATATGACCTCAAAAGGCCATGCCATGCTATTTCTCTGCATTTTTGTTTAGAAGGTTCAGGTGCCCAGGCCTGAAAGACTGACCGATAGTATGTGAATATAAACAGGACCGAGGGATGCAACAGCATGCTCATTTTTAAATTTATGACAAATGATTATGTGAATCAGAAAAGCATTTGTGTGCACACTCAGCATATTTTCTTCCTCATGAGGCTCTGTTAGGAGCCAGGTCATAATCCAAAGGGACCTTTTGCTTTCCTGGGAAAAATCGCAGTCCCAGAGACCCTTCCCCTGTGACGGTCTCTTTGCAGGTTTCAGGTGGCTGCCAGGGAAGGTGTGCAGGTGGTGAGGGGCAGGCGGGTTGAGATGCTGGGGATTCCTGCAGAGCGCATTCCTGCAGCGCTGACTTGCAGTTGCCAGGCCACTTGCAAAGCACTTCTGTCATCAGGCGGGTCACACTTCGGTCACAAGGCAGTGACCATGCATTCCATGCCTCCCGGGAATAATTTTGTCACTGTGACTATAAACGCCAGGAGTCAGATGCTGAGACTTAGGCCGTCTTGGGCCGTGTGTGGAGGAGTGCTGTGAGTGATCTGTGCTTTTATAACGACCGGCTCTTTAGTTTCCATTTTATAGGGGAGAATGAGATGCAGAGAAGCCCAGGAACTTGCCCCGTGTCAGAAGAGCCAGTACAGTGTGGTCAGGGTCCATCCCAGGCTGCCTTTGTCCACCCTCCCTCACCTGGTGCTGCTTCTAGGGGCGCTGAACCACAGAGCGCAGTCCTTGACCACCTTGCATGGGGGGCCACGGAGTTCGGTGGGAGCCCTGTGCAATCCTGACTGTAGCACACTGCGTGTCTCCCCTAGGTGCTACTGGGGTTTTCACAGTCACTTCAGCAGAGAAGCAGAGCACCTGTACCACACCCTCGAGTCCTCCTACCAGAAGGCCCTGCAGTCCCACCTGAAGAACTCCGACAGCATCGTGTCTCTGCCGCAGTCCGACCGCTCATCCTCGAGCTCTCAGGAGAGTCTGAAGTAAGCACTTTAGCCGTCCTTTTCATTCGTGGGAGAGTTTGTGTGGAAGGATTTGCTACATGACACAAATTCCAGCTGTGTTTTTTTTGTTTTTGTTTTTTAATGTGTACGTGCCTGCTCTAGTCCCCCCCTTTGTTCAGATGGGCTCTGCTCCTAGATAAGATGCTGTGGAGAATGGTAGGGAAAAGGCGGCCTCGGTCTCAGCAGTTTAAGTAGTGTTGAGCCAAATTCATAAGGCAGCCCTAGAAGACAGGCTTGGAGTGAAATAAGTGAATTATTCACAGGGTCTTCTAGGAGAATATGAGTGTTCACTTGGAGACGAGTCTGGAAAGGGGGAGGGTGTTAGAAATCTGTGAGTAAATGTATTATCGTTCTCACTCTGGATTTCTAACTTCTGTCTTGAGTTAGGACTTCTCTCTAGATGTTTGGAAGATAGTCTGAAATAGAATGTTAAAGCTTTGTCTGACGTCAGGGGTTTATAAGATTGTGGTCCCAATTACCCTAGAAATGCAGAAGACTCTGAAATAATTCCTTCGTTACGGTAGTTTCCTGCTGTTGACTATACTTGTGTGAACACGGCGGAGCGCACATTTGATAATAACTAACATGCATGTACGTTTATTTTCAGCCGACCGCTGTCTGCCAAAAGAAGTCCTACTGGAAGCACCACCTCTAGAGGTAAGTCTGAGTGCCATGGTGATGGCCATCTTGGGGCAGCCTCTGTTTCTGTGCAGCGGAGGCTGCTCCACCACTGGCAGCCAGTCCCCTGCTTTCAGGGGCCCTTCAGGTTTGCAGAGCCTTCTGCTGTTGGTGCTCTGGTTGTGCCCAGCACAGCTCTGCTGCCCTAGCGGCCCAGAGCGGTGAGGAACATGTGTAGAAATGCAGCCCTGGGACCTTTCCACTTGTTCCGGTCACTGGACAGGAGAGTGAGGACAGCTGGTGACGCCTCGAGCAGCAGCAGCAGCAGTGTGATGGCTGTTAGAGGTGGGAGAGTAGAATGTTCCCCGAGAGCAGGAGGATAATTGGAGTCAGGGTGCCTAAGCAGGCACAGGGTGAGAGACTGGCCAGATGTGCGTGCTTTTTCATTACCTCACTCCTCACATTAACCAAAAAGAGGGGACGTTGCTTTGGGGTTTATAGTCTTTGGTTACAAGAAAACAAATGGAATGGGTATGTTGGTTGTGGTCACTGAATTTCCTTCAGCGCTGGCTGAACTGTCTTCAGTGACCAGGAGAAACAGCATGTCATTGCTTATGCACCCCAGCCTTTGTTAAAACTTGCTAAAGAAGCTTAACTTCTTTACTCTGACTCAGTTAAGTATCCCAGCTCTTGATTTCAACTCAGGTCTTGATCTTAGGGATGTGAATTCAAGCCCCACGTTGGGCTCCATGCTGGGCAGGGAGCTTACTTTTAAAAAAAAGAAAAAAGAAGAAGAAAACTTAAGAAGAACAAAACAAATTTTAACAATGCATGTTTACAATTCTAGTGTAGTCCCTACTGATGTTTCCTTCCTTACCACTCAAGCTTCTACAGTTAGTACCAAATCCGTGTCAACGACTGGGTCCCTCCAGCGGTCTCGAAGTGATATTGACGTGAATGCAGCAGCCAGTGCCAAGTCTAAGGTGTCCTCGGCCTCGGGCGCTACGCCTTTCAGCTCTGCAGCGGCCTTGCCTCCCGGGTCATATGCATCCTTAGGTAAGCAGACTCCCACCTCCTTCCTCCTGCAGCTCTGCTGTTAGAGATTACAGTTAGCCCTGCTCAGATTTATTTAAAAAATTATAAAACACAATCACCGAGGAGATTTTACTGTTCCAGGGCTGATATTTAAGTATAAGTAGCTCTGTGTGTTTACTGCTGATTCCCAGCCACCCTTTGTTGAGTGTTCCCTTTCTCTGGAGCATCGTCCCTTTTAGTGACGAGTAAGTACCTGTGGGCTCACACAGTGTGTCACATCCTTCAGCTTCACTTCTCCCTTCATGGCAGCCCAGCCAGCACCTGCACCACCTCCCATATTGCCAAACTGGCTTTTACCCCCTCGTGCCATTGGTGGGGCAGAGTCAGAGGGATTAGTGAGGGAGTCACCAAAGACTGTTGTAGTTAGGTGTATCCCAAATTAAGAATATGACTGGGGTGGCACAGGTGTGGGGTGCAGGGACCCCAGCAGGGGGCATCTCTAGAGAAATGTGGTGGATTCCGTAGAACACGGTTGGTCTTGCATGTGTCACCTTGGGAGGACAGTGTACTTTAACAATGGCCAAAGGATTTTTAAAAAACTATTTTTTTAAAACAGTTCATATCTGACAGAATGGAATGTCAGTTTTTCCACAGACAACTGAACACCCGTATGTGAGGCTGATCACTGGTTATATTTTATTTTTGTTAGAGCAAAATCATTCAAGCCAAAATCTGGGGACTTTGCTGGATGGGTTTTATTTTGCATTTTATGGAAATTGAATACATACAGCTTAAGCTTCATGGAACATTGAGACTGAATCACTTATGTGGTTTACAAACCAGTTCGAAGTCATCTCTGAAACTAATGTTCTGAGCATGGAAGCCGAGTGAGAGAGCACCGAGAGGTGATTACGGGCCTGCCACTGATTAGCTTGGTGGCCTTGAATGGGCCTTGCAGTCTCTGAAGCTGGTTTCTCCACCTAATTAGTTGTGGTAATAGTCACCCAGCTCAAACACATGTGAGGGATCAATGAATGGATATAAAAGTCCTTTGTAAACTATTATCCTGTAAGGTGAAAGAAAACCAGATTGTGCTAGGACCATTACAGTGAGAAAGGCCTGTGTTCTGGAACATCAAGTCAGTTAAGTCATTCTTATTTTCTCTAGGGAGATACCTCAGACACAGGTACCTTTTGATTAAAAAACCCACTGAGTGTTCTTGCTTTCTAGCATTTTAGTACTGTGGCATCACCCCGGAGTGTTAGGACGTTAGATTGGTAGGTAGTCGTGGAGTAAGGGGGAAGTCAGAATGACTCTCTCCTGGGTAGAGTAGCTCTGTTTGCTTTCGGTCAGTTCTGAGTATGTACCCCATGTTTCAATACATGTGATCTGCCTTGAGTGTTTGTCATCAGTATTTGTTTCATCGCTTGAAAATTTGAGTAAAACCCATCTTTTAGAGTACTCAGTAGTCTTTGTTTCTCTGTGCGTATTTGGGATATTTTAATAGGAACCATGTAGACTTCCCCCCGGTACGTGTAACAGCACTCAGGTCTTTTGGCCTGATGATACAGAATTGACCTCTTAAAACCCTGAGGATAAATTTTCAGCCCCGCCTTAGCTCTTCATATCACAAGACTGGAATAGTCCATTCTCTCCCAAGAGAGTGACTCCCCCTGCTTGCCTCATGTTTTGAACCACAAAACAACAAAACCCCCAGAAATTTAACATAATCCTACTGAGGAATTGTTACGATTACTACTTGGGGTGGCATGTTACATCTGTACAGAAGTGTAGCATCGAAGCTGACAATCCTTTTCCGAACTTCTAGAGTCCAGACACGTGAGGGAAGATACGGAGTCCGTAGGCCTTGACGCAGGTACCCCGCTGTACAGCTTCTGCTGCTCTGTGTAGTTGGGATAGGCGTCATTGCTAGAGCCAGCTTCTGTCAGCTTCCTACTTGCCTCTGTTCTTTGGGTGACTCTTCAGTACTTTAGTGTTTGGTTTCTCCCCCTCACACTGCTGGTACTTGGTTCTACGAGAAAGAAACTCTGAAGAGGATGAGGGTTGGCTAAAACAGAAGATCAACACCTTACCAACCAAGGGGCTACCCTGGGTTGCCATGTTTCGTTTTGCTTTCCAAAAGCCAAAAGCCACATTATACTAAAGCTGATTTTAATACAAGGCACACTTATTCGCTTCAGAATCTGCTTTGCTGTTGAACTTGTTTCTTTTTTAGTTTTATTTTAAATTGTACTTTTGCTTTTTTAGTAGCTAATAACATTCTGCTTTTTAATTTTTTTACTGTTACTAACTGTTCCCTGTTATCCCTTCCCTTGTTTTTTAATTTGCTTAAAGACGGTACTTCCACTAAAGCGGAGGGTAAGCGGTTTGTTTCTGTGATTGAGGTGTGTCTCGCCTTTACCTGTCCTCTGTGCTCACTGAGTGTTGCCTGGTGCCCACTCGTCCTCACCGAGGTCCCTGCATGACACGTTGCACGTTCCTCCCACTCTTCTTCGTTCTGTTTCCCCGGCTCTTTGCCTTTCCTTGACCTGAGTTCTCCTTTCCTCCCTTGTTCTGTCATGGTTCTGGTGATTTTGTCACTCAACGTGTGCTATATGTGGTTTCCGGCGCCCAGCCCACCCCGGCCAGGAGCATCACCAAGACTTTGTGTGCTGCCGTCCCGTGGGCTGCTCGTCTCAGATTTTGTTACTCCCCAAGCATTCCCTTTGTAACTCTTTTTCTTTCTCTTTACTTTTGTACTTCTGTGGGCCTCTCAGGATTTGCCTTTCCTGTTTTGAAAATAAATTCAGTGTCATTATTTAGGTGAAAGGCTGGTGACAGTTTCAGGTAATTTACAGAAATTTTAAACAATGCTTTTCTCTTCCCTAAAGATGCTACTGAATTATACGATGTCATTTTTATTTGTGTCCCTGACACGTACCCCATTCATCCATCGACCCTTGTTCTTCTGCTTGCCAGCTGTGTATTAAATGCATTCCATGTGCTGTGTTCGGCGCTATACACAGGATCTAGCATGGAGAAAGAAAAACACGCCTCCAGATCCACTGTGGTTTCTTTTTATGCCATTCTCCAGAAATTCTTCCTGATTTTACATTCTCTTTTGACTTTCAGACCTAATCATATCAGTTTGTACAGGTCTTTCATTAGCACATGCTAGACGAGACGAGACTATCCCTTTGCACAGTCTGGCTGGAAAGCAGGATAATGCCTCAAGTAACTGAAATTTAGAGGAACCTCATCTGCCTCAGTGGCTTAGACCCACAAACCCTCACTGTAATGATTTAACAATTAGAAGCTGCTTGTTAACTTGCATACATTATTTAGCTGTTCTAAAAAGGTAGCCTGCAAAGTGGACTGGTGCTATCTTTATACGTGCAGTTCATGGTACTTTTAATCGATACACTACTTCCTCAGGGTACCTCCTTAAGGAAAAGTTAGGAATGGAGTTCTTTTAAAGGATGAGCATAACCTCAAGGTCTGTGTTCTTCGAATTGAACCTCATCACAAGAATTACTTGTAGCTTGCTAAAGGAACAGAGTCCTGGGTCCTTCCTCCTGAAATCCTGATTAAGTTTGGAAGGAACAGTAGAATCTGAATTTTCAGTAAGCCCTGCAGGGTGATTCTTCGGGGTGGACAAATGTGAGAAGTGAAAAGTTCCCCAAATGAAAAATGGACAAGAAGCCTGTCACAATGAGGATCTCCTTCATGAGAGTAGCAGACTCTTGGGGCTGGGTGTGACTTCCTGCATTTTTTAGCCCATAACGAGTAATTGTTCATTTCTCCTTCCCAAAGAAATGATCCTACATTATTTCTTCAACCTAGATGAAAGAGGAGTGGAGTGTGGAATTCTGGAATGTAGATGGAATGGGAGGACGGTCCGAGGGAGATTGTTTTTTTTTTTCCAGATGCTTGAATTTCATACGCTTATGTGACAGAGTTGAAATCAGCCTGCTGTTTTCCCCAGTGCTGGGAATTTTTCACCTTTCTTTCTTTTTATCAGTTTTTTTCTTACCAGTGCAGAGCAAGGTCAGAAGATTGCCTACCCAATTACTGTGCCAGAGACCAGGGATGAGGCATCTCTTTCTAGTTTTTGCCATAGGGAAGGTGGGAAAATGAGATGGGGCCCTTTCGTTGTATCAGGTTCAGAATCCCATGGAAGACAGGAAGACAGCCTTAGTGAGGGGAGCCGGTGAGCCTTGTTCCCTGCGTCCAGGGGCACACAGGCTGTCAGGGGCGGGACATCAGGCCTTCCGCCCTCGGTGCCCACGAGAGGGAAGGGACAGAGTGTGGGGGACTGCCTGCTCCAGCACACCTAGCACACTCTGGCTGTGAGGCGGTGAAACCTAGCCCTGCTTGGAAAAGCCACACACGGTTCTTAGAAAAAGGCATGAAACATCATGACTCTTAGGAAAGAGTAAATACCATGTGGTCCTGAGTTTCCTGTCTGAAGTTTTGGAATCCTTATGGGCCTTTTTAAAATTTGTTAATAGTAATAAGCTTGGGAAGCATTTTCCTGTCTACTTCCTGAGACCAGAAGAGACAGGTGCTTTCATCAGTAGGAGACAGAGATATGACTGGGAATCAGTTGTTGGATGCTCTAAATTCAAAATTCACATTTGAATTCTGGCCACTTCATTAGTGGAGGTATGGAGCAAATACATCTCCTGTGGGAGTTTCTTTATCATACCCAACAAATAGCCTTGTTTACATTTACAACTAGTCAGAAAATACTTTTTTGTGAAGAACCCATAGAAACTCATCTTGTGGACGAAAGTTTATTTCCAGGTTATCTTTGTGTAATTTGGGGGGATTTAGAAGGACACATTTATGTTGTTGGTTCTGCTGCTCGTGGAAAGTCTGTGATGGGATGCTTCGGCTTTGAGTCCCATCTAATACTCAGGATTTTTAGTTAGTATGGTTTAGGAAATGCCCTATTCATATTTTTTTCCTGGAACACAAAATTTTTAAATGAAGGGTTACTGGGCTTGAGTGACCCATGGGAGCTGATGACCTACTGATCACATCAGAGCATAGATGATCATACATTATTAAGTCAAAGATGGTTTTGAGATTACAAAATCAAGATAACCATATAGCCTTGTCTGCTCTTCAGGGGAAGGAACTTAGATTTTAATTCACTTCTACTGGTACATAAAACATTTGGTATTGCTACATATTTATCCAAGAGCTCAGAATTTTAAATGACTGACTTTTCACAGTGAAAAAAAAATAGGTGTCTGTCAGAGTAAAAGAGTATTAAGGTTCTTTTAGTTTTATCTTTAGAAAACATGAGGAAAATTTCCTTTGGGGGAATGATACTTGTAGGTAACAGAATTTATAAGGGTTCGACTGCTTAGATTTTGGTTTTATCAAAATTGCCATCTATGAGTAGAGGTTGGTTTATTTGTGCCCTGAAGCCATGAATTTGTAAAGCAGATGCGTATGCCAAAAGGCTCCAGTGTGATGAATGGAGATTTACATACAAGACCATTTAATCTTTATAACCTCTAAATTGAGAATTGCCTGAAATTCCGAAACATAAGGGGACAGAAACCCTAGTGACATGAGGCTGTCTGATAAGTGATTTTTTTAAAAAATTGCCTTAGATTGAATGTAGGAAAACCAGACCTACAGGTTAAACTGGGTACATAGGTTTCATTTCCTATTTTGAGGGCTCTTCTAGAAGAATGGTGGTGTGGTTGAGAGAAATTCTTCAGGAGCTCTTTTAAAAAGCTACTCAATATGGATGTTCTGTCTTCATTCTGTGAAAGTCAAAGGCTGTTCTCTTTCGGCTCTTTGTTTTCTTCTGGGTCTGCTTTTCTTTGGATGGGTATGTTTGTTGCTTTTCCATCTCCAGAATTTTTTTTTTTCCTGTTGGTTAGTTCTCTAATACCTCATATTTCTATTTCTCTTATATACCTTTTTTTTTTTGTCATGTCTACTTTCTATCTCTGTCGTAACACAGTATGAGTGAATATGAATGTTAGTAACAGGTCATAATATAGAACTGAAGTATATTTTTACTCTGTTGCATTTGTTGAGTAGATTTTGTTTTTCTTAAAGACCATGGAGTATTTTATATCATTTCTTTAAAACATATAATGGCGGGGCGCCTGGGTGGCTCAGTGGGTTAAAGCCTCAGCCTTCAGATCGGGTCATGATCTCAGAGTCCTGGGATCAAGCCCCGCATGGTGCTCTCTGCTCAGCGGGAAGCCTGCTTCCCTTCCTCTCTCTCTGTCTGCCTCTGTCTGCTTGTGATCTCTTGTCTGTCAAATAAATAAATTTTGAAAAAAAAAAAAAAAACATAATGGCACTTACAGTAGTTCACCAAATTAATAAACCCTCTCCTTACAAAAGAAAGCTATATCTGACTACAACACAACAGAGACCCTTTTAACTCCCCAAAATTGATTTTAAGGGTGCCCTGAGGTCTTAGTGACTCATGTGAGTCCCTGTGGCAGAGAAGAAAGAAGCCGTTGTGTTCCCCCCAGGTCAGAGGTAAGGTTGGCATTGAGCTGGCATTGTCTAACTGCTATAGATCCATGAAAGGGTAGACTAGGAACAAAAGCTCTTTATCTTCAGGTTGACATGGTATCTCTTAACTTTGTCCTAGCCAGAGGGAAAAAACCAATCTCGCCTCATTTGTAACTGAGCTCTCTTCTCACTGAACTGTGGTTTTAGTTCTCGTTATCTGTGGTGTCTGGGAAACCCCAGCCTGGTGAATTAAAGTGGTCTGGGCTTATAGCCCCCAAGCGTGCTAGACAGGAGCAGTGAACTTATATAAAGGAAGGCACTCAAATCTGGTTCCTCAGGATTCCCACAGATTAAAACACGTCAAATGTGAGCTCATAATTGGTGATTACATCTATAATGAGTGAAAACAGCAGAGGAAAAGAATACAAATGCATTTAATCCTTCAAGACTTCAGCATCTTTTATGTAATATGAAATTATTACAGTTAAATGCTTAAAAGAAATAAGCTTGCGTTTTTAGCAATATGTAGAATTCAGTAGTCTGACTGACCACCCTCCTCATTGAGAACACATCACTGATCTGGGATAAAAGCCATGAACCTACACATCTCCCGACCTAAGCAGAAACAGGAACCCTAGCAAGAGGGGGGAAATGTGGTTTGCAGCCTGAGATTTTTGTCTGAATGTCTGAGATGATGTTGGGCATTTCCTTTGATGGGTATGCAGGTTATGAAGGACAAGAGGTAAAGTGGAGCCTACCCAAGACCTGATCATGACTGAGGAACAGAAAGTTAAGTCCACTAAACTAGGAGGGAATTTTTGCCCATTTCTCAACCTTGATACTGGGTAGAGGGGGGCAATAATCTTCCCTCAGAATTTGCAACCATAAATTGCACTTTTATGTAGTTTTTGGATCAGAATTTACACTTTGTGGTCTGAAAACCCAAATAGATAAATCATATTAAAGTGGTTGTGGATTGCTTATGTCCACAAGATGCTAGCAGAAGCCAACATAAATCCTCGTTGGAAGAATACAACTTCAGTTTGGATCTTAAAGAATTTCTATAAAGTTCCAAGAAAAGGAATCATTTCATTGTCTTAATATTTAAAGAAATAAAAAGAAATTTTGGGAAGACCAGCAAAGGAATAAGAGACTATAAAGAATGACCAGGTAGATTTTGAAGAATAAATGGATCTTCTAGAAATGAAAATACAGCAAACTATTAAAATGAACTCAGTGGGTAAATTGAGCAGCAGTATCATTGTAGCATAAGAGAATTCATGAATTCAAGACAGGAAAGTACTGTCCAGAGTACAGTGCGAAGGGTAGAGTTGAAATATGACAGATACAAAGTTATGTGGAAGGTGGTGCAGACATTTAACAAAGATAGAATGGGGCAGACAGTATTTGAAGAGGTGATGGCTGGGAATTCTCCAGAATTAATCGAAGACTCGAACCCACAAACTCCAATAACCCAGCAAATCCCAAGCAAGACAGACAAATGGTGAAATGGCAGAATACCACAGACTGAAAAAGAACGTATTAAAGCAGCCAGAAAGACAAAGCGACTACCCACAAAGGAAAGCTAGAGTTTACGTACAAATAAAACTGGGGAAATCTCTCTGGGTAAGATAGATGGAGCATATCACCATCCATGTCCTGCTGCTCATTTTGCACTGCAGTTTTTAAAGATGCTATCATACAGGGAATCTGGGTAAAGAGTGCACAGGCTCCCTCTTAGCAGCCTCTTCCATCTTATAGATGCATCAGAATCTATAGTTATCTCAAAATGAAAAGTTCAGTTTAAAAAGAGAGGGGTATTAAAGAGGGCACATGGGAAGAGTGCTGAATGTTCTCTGCAAATAATAAATTGGAACACTACATCAAAAACTAATGAAGTACTGTATGGTGACTAACATAACATAATAAAAAAAATAAAGTTCAAACACATACAAAAAATAAGAGGTTTTCAAACTCCCGTTTCCCCAAAAGTATGATTTCACCGAAGCTGTGTTTTTAATAATGTTATTTTAATTTATGAGACCTTAAAAGATAGTAAAGCATAACCTTGAAAAAGTAAGACAAAAGAAGGAAACAGAAGAGGCTAAAAGGAAAATGAAAAGACAAGTGTGATATAAGATGGTAAAAATAAGCTCACATGAGCTAAACTTTGCAGTTAAAATAGATTGTTAGACTTGATTATTTTTAAAGATCCAGCTATGTGAAATTTAAAGGGACAAGCCTTTTAAAAGATAAGGCTGCAGATAGAATAAAAGACAAAGGATAAGAGCTGCAAAGTAAAAGGAAGCTGTTGAAAATCTGTTACTGGGGCTCCTGGGTGGCTCAGTTGGTTAGGTGACTGTCTTTGGCTCAGGTCATGATCCTGGAGTCCCAGGATTGAGTCCTACATCAGGCTCCTTGCTCAGCAGGGAGTCTGCTTCTCCCTCTGACCCCCCTCTCATGATCTCTCATTCTCTCTCTCTCTCTAAATAAATTTTTAAAAATCTAAAAAAATCTAGTAATAACAAAAAATAAGGAAAAACCTTTACTTCGAGACAAAGAGTATTGCTATATAATAAAAATGAGTAGATCACAAAGATGTAATTATACTGAATTTTAATGATTTTGATAAAAATAGCGTCTGGGGCGCCTGGGTTAAAGCCTCTGATCCCAGAGGTCCTGGGATCGAGACCTCACATCGGGCTCTTTGCTCCGCAGGGAACCTGCTTCCTCCTCTCTCCCTGCCAGCCTCTCTGCCTACTTGTGATCTCTGTCAAATGGGTAAATAAAATCTTTAAAAAAAAGAAAAATAGCCTCAAAGTACACTGAAAAGCATTTGCAAATTCACCTTTGTAGTGAGTGATCTACAAAAATATAAACTTCTAGCTCTTTTCCTCCCTGGCTGTTTGAGGCTCAGTCACCGTCATGAATGACATAGTAACTGTCCAGACCAGGAAGTTCCATGACCGACCAACTATTTCAGTGGAACAGAAGGTCACTGATGTTCTTCATCCCAGAAAGGCAATGGTACCTAAGACAGAAATTTGGGGAAAACTAGTCAAAAATGTGTCAGACCACATCAGATGTCATCTTTGTATTTGGAATCAGAACCCATTTTGGTTGTGGCAAGACAGTGGGCTTTCACATGATTTATGATTCCTTGGAATATGCAAAGAAAAATGAAGCCAGACACAGATTTGCAAGATGTGTCCTATATGAGAAGAAAAAAGTCATCAAAAAAACAATGAAAGGAATGCAAGAACAGAATGAAGAAAGTCAGGGATTCTAAAAACCATTGTTGGTGCTGGCAAAAAGAAGTGAGCTGGAGATGGGACAACAGAAGGAGTAAAGATTTTGTGGTGACTGTGGGGATTGTGCAGATTTTTTATGAGAGGATTAATAAACTAAGAACTTTCATGTGTCTGAAAAATATACATATGTATATATAAATTTCTGAGTATGTAAAGCATTCATGTAGTTCAAAGCTCAAAGATAGTAGGAGGTACACAATCTTATCTCTTCATTTGCGTAGTTACCACTTCTTTTCCTTCCATACCAGTCTAACAACTTTTAGTTTCTTTTCTATCAAGAGTTTCTTGGCATATAAAAGCAATATAAAAATCACATTTTCTCCCATTCTTAAAACCTAAAAGCATATTTATACATACCATTCTGCATTTTGGTGATTTTTACTTAACATATCGTAAGATACTTCCATATTAGGTTAGAGAGGGCATCCTCATTCTTGATTATCACTGTATGGCATTCCACTATGTGGAATAGACACTGGGATTATTTGCAGAGTTTTGTTATTATAAACAATGCTGCCATGAATATAACCTCTTATATACTATCATTTTGTATGGGTGCAAGTATATCGGTTGCATAAACTAAAGTGGAATTGCTGGATTAAAAAGTGCATGCATTTTTAATTGTGGTAGATATTGCCAAATAACTTTTTATAGAGGCTGTACTAATTTCCACTCCCAGCACCAATGACAGTGCCTCTTTTCCTACACACTAGACTATCAGCATATTCTTGGATTTTTGCCACTCTGATATGTGATCGATAAATGGCATTCTTAATATCATTTTAATTTTCTTACTGAGTGAGGCCGAACAATATCTCATATGCTCAAGAGCTATTTCTATTGTCTGTTAACTGTCTTTTCCTAGCTTTTGTCCATTCTTTATTGGTTTGCAGCAGTGGTGTGCTGGAGCTGTCTTGAGCTTTTTCATGACAGCCATTTGTTAAATTTTTGGACATTTGGAATCTGGTTGATTTCATGTTAGTAGCCTGAAACTGGCCATGGTGGGGAATATTTACACCAGAGAAACTGGAAAACACTGATTGGTAGGAACCCTCCCCCACTGCCAGTTGTTAAACATTTATCAGCACAGGCTGGTTGGTGGACTTCTTATTGATTCCTAGAAAACTTTTATATGTTAAGGAAATTAGCCCTTTGTGATTTGAATTGCAAATAATTTTTCCTAATTTGTCCTTTTCCTTAACTTGTTCATAGTTTTATTCTTGTCATACTGAGGTTTTGCAAAAAATTAAGGAGACTTCTTAATTTTCTGATGGCTTTAATTTTGTCATAGCTAGAATGGACTTTTCCATTGTAAGTTACAAAGGATTTCTCCTATGTTTTCTTTTAGAACTTTTATGGTTTTGTGTTTTACATTTTAATCTTAGGTTCATTTGCTGTTTTTCTTGTTGTAAAGTACGAAATACAGATCCAGCTTATTTTTCCAAAGCAAAACACAAACAAACGAGACCTAGAAATACGTATTTTTTTAAAGCAACACATTATGTTGAACTACATATCAGTCCTCATGGAATGAAGCAAAAGCAGTTCTTAGAGGGAAATTCATAGCCTTGAGTTTATATTAGAAGAGAAATAGGAGGTTGTTTGCAATTTGTTAGAAAAATAACAGAATAAACCCAAAGGAGAGTAGGAAAGAAATAATAAAGATAGGAGTACAAGTTAGTGAAATAGGAATTAAACATTCACTAGACAGGATTAAGAAATACAGTCTTATGAGGAATTGGATAATCCCAGTCTTCCATCAACTCCAAGAAGATAAAGTGGGAATATTTTCCTCATTAATGGAGCTGGCATAGCCTTAAAACTAAACCAGAGGAAGTACGGTTGAGACATTGTGAGTGTGCATATTATGAGCATAGGAGTTTATTTCAGGTTTTTTGTTTTTGCTTTTAAAGATTTTATTAAATTTTTTTTTTTTTTTTTTTTGGACAGAGAGAATGAGCATACAGGCAGGGGGAGTGGCAGGGAGAGGGAGAAGCAGACTCAGTGGAGGGAGAAGAGTATGGAGCCCCATGCAGGTCTCAATCCTAGGACCCTGGGATCATGACCCAAGCCAAATGCAGGTGCTTAAGTGACTGAGCCACCCGGGTGCCCCTTATCTCAGGTTTAATAGCTTAGAAACTTCCAGATGGAGCTCAGCGCATCTAAGAGAAGAATCCTCTTATCTCAGAAGATGCAGAGAAAGCATCAAAAAATTCAACATTTTGGCAAATTATTAGCAATTAGGAATAATAAAGGAGTTCTCTTAGTCTGTTGAAATATCCTAGTTTTTGTGAAATTCCAGAATTTTTTGCTTAATGTGACTCAGAGTAGCAAATCCTACCTGTATAGGTGTGGACTACATGTCTGAGACAGTGGGATAAAGGCAGAGAAATGAAAGGGTGGAGTTCAAAGGGAAAAAACTGAAGTCTTGTTTGTAGATGGTATTCTATTTACATAACTGCAGATAATCTACATACAAGTTAGTAAAATTAACAAAAGTGTAGCAAGGTTCCCAGAATTAAGATCAAAATATAAAGATTAATTACACTCACGTTTCTCAAGAAGTTAGAAAATATAGTGCGTCATAAAAATAAGGCACCTTTGAATAAATCTGTAAGAATTGAGTAAGGCTTTTAGGAAAGATAAAGCTTTATTGTAAGACATTAAAGAAAGTGAGATAAATGAAGGAAAAAACATGGAAAGATCAATATCATAAAGCTGTCTTATTCCCCCCGCCATCCTTCAGGTTAACCTGCAGTCCATATAATGCCAGTTAAGATTTCAACAGGTCTTTTTAAACTGAATCTTTAGATGCATGTGGAAAAGAGCAAAGGCTTTAAGAAAAAGTGGGTTGATTTCCAGTTAGCAAGATTTTTTCTTTTTAAGCTTATCACAACATTTTGATGTTGTACCAGTGTGGACACGTGGACCAATAGGATAGACTAGACAATTGAGAAGCCTATATATGTATTTAAGTACTTGGTAAATGACAAAAGATGGCTTTGTAGATCAGTAAGAAAGGGATTAAGAGAATGTATTTGGACATTGGTAGTCTTATGGAAAAAATGAAACAGATCTCTCCTTTACCTCCTGCAGAAAAATAATTTCCGTAAGCTCACAAAAAAAAAATGTTGAGCATAACAGTAAGTTTTGGAAAAATATATACCCTATGGTATAACTAAAAGCACTTAAAATATATAAAATAAGGCCATCTGTTTCATGGTTATACAACGATATTAAAAGTTTAAAGAAATGCAAGGGGATAATGAACACTGGGTTTAGGATCAGGTTACTAAATGTTGGGAGAAAGTAGGAGGTACAGGGACATTAGCAAAGATTTTTATTTTTTAAGCTGAATGGGTATGGATGTTCATTTAAAATTCCTTTTTGTGACCGAAATGTTTTGCAGTAAATTTAAAATAGGGAGTGAGATTCAGTTGGCTTTTCATGTTCACTTTGCCTTGGTGACTGCCTTAATTTAACTTGGTGACTTCCTTAAGAATATAAAATGGCCAGGCAGGCAGGCACAGGTAGCTAAACCAGTGATGTGGCCTTGGACAAATTAATGAATCCCCCCTCCCATTTCTCCTCTTCTCATCTGTAATATGAGAATAATTATATGTTCTTAGGAGGATTCCAAGTTCACACATATACAGCTCTTAGTATAGTACCATACATGTAGCTCTTCGTATAGATTCTAGAATTTGTGAGTCTTTACTTCAGCTGTGATTAAAAGTTATTGATTCTTTCTAGCTTTAATTTTTTTTTCTTAATGCAATACTTTCATTGCTCCTTACCTCCCTTTCTTGAACCTTTTTCAAGCTTTAGGATTTGTTTAACTGTATTCTTTTTCTGTAAGCTCTCTTAAATGATGAGGTAGAAGTGGTTTTGAGCAATGTTAAGTTGCCAGTGTGAGTTCCGTTGGTTTGTGTTTTCCCTATCAGATTGTTCTGACTGAAGTATAGCAGGAGAGACATTTTGTGCCCACCCAAAACCAAAGAAGCCCCGAATTTTAAAAAGTTTAATCTCTAACTATACTAGTCTGGTTATCAATGATTTTGCATTTCTGAGTTCACTTTTGTTTTGTGGTTTCATGGCTTAATAATGGGAGTTAACAGATTGCTTTACTTACAATGGCAAATTCTTTAAACGCCTGTGACATTGCATTATTTTTAGGTTGCTGTTTCTCTTGCTACTCTTATAATACTGATTCTGTCTTCATCTTTTGCAGCTTAGGAACTTGTTGGCATACATGCTTTAAAATAGAAGTTTAGTGCTGCATATCAAAACACATTTATTTTCCAGGGTGCTCTAGCTTTTGTTGATTGCTGATTTAAGGGTTTGGTTTTTTGGTTTTTTGTTTTGTTTTGTTTTATTTTATTTTATTTTGCTTTGTTTTGTATTTACTCTTTTTTTCTGTAGTATTTTTCATAAGGTGATAGCTAATATTTTCTGCCTTTGGAAATTTGACAGATTTATAGGTAATAAAAAAAAGAGAGTTTAATGTGAAAAAAAATCCTCTAATAGATATCACCTCCTCATCAGAAAATATAATATGCTAGAACCTTTGTAACAGAAGCACCTTCCAGGTTCATGACTCTCAGAAGTTGCTAACCTAGCTGTAGAACTTGGGTGCGTGGACAAGATGCACATGCGTATGCACACAGGGAAATGGGTCAGGACGGCCCACGAGGAAGACCCACGCCCCAGCGGGTGACCCATTCAATGCCGCTTGTTCATGGTGTGGGTGGTTCTCTGGAGTCGGTCACACCTACTAAAAACATGATGGAAACCCCGTTTTTGCTGCATCTTCCAGGTCGGATCCGCACGAGACGGCAGAGCTCCGGGAGCGCCACCAATGTCGCCACCACACCTGACAATCGAGGCCGCAGTCGCGCCAAAGTGGTTTCACAGTCCCAGCGTAAGAAGTGTATTTTATACTGTCTGTTATCTCAGTTTTGTTCAGCAGCCCACTCTACGGTTGACGAATTGGTAGTATTTTCAGTACTTCAGGGGAGAAGCACTTGTGTAGCTCTAAGCTGCCGTGAATAGTCTTGATGTTTGTGGGTAAGCTTACAGCATGGACTGTTCCAGGGTGCTTTTGTCTCCTGGCCAGGATTTAAATTTTGTATTATTAAGCATTAAATATTAAAATGTGGCTTCTCTCCCTTTCCTCAAGCATCTCAAATTGAGACCTACCTGGGCTGTGACCCATTTTACTGTTGATAAGGACTCCCTCTGCTGTAATTTAAGAGCAGTACCTGGGGATTATTTTAATGTGGAGTTCTCTTTCAGTGGTAATAAGCAAATCCATTAAAAGCTCTCCCCATTAACCCTGTGTTCTAACATTTGCAGCCTGCTCTCTTCTTCCTGCCAGTGTGGGCTCCTGCTTTGCCCCACTGCTCTCGCTTCCATTACTGCTTGTCTGTACATGTCGAGTCACTTGGCTTGTTAGCATCGGCCATGAAAGCAGCCACAGATGGAAGGGGTGTGTTCACATCGCTCTTAGGAGCACCCTGGTGTCTCACCTCCCAGCCACACGTGCCTTTGAGTCCCCCACTCCCTCTGTGTGCATAGAGCTGGGTGTCCATGTGCATATGGTTGGGGAAGGCTCCCCTTCCCTGAGAGCTGCACAGGGTCGCTCTCCAGCCCCTGTGTGTCCACCTCCTTTGTGGCTCCGGGAGCTGTCTGGCTCACGTAGAGAGTCTGTGGCCAAACCTTAGGTTTGCCTTAGTTTTTAGATTGCCTTTCTCAGCTCCTTGTGAATTCAGATACTCTCCCCTGTCCCTCTGGTAACTCTAGACCACACGTTAAACAAGTGTAATGCCTTTCTGAAAAGAAGGTGTGACGCCGGTGAATTTGCTTTGGCTTTGGTTATTCTATTGAACCCTAGTGATGCCTGGAGTCACAGATGGAGAGAACGTTCTGTCATGACCTCATATATTTGAGTCAGGTCTTCTTGCACAGAAAGTCTTGACAAAAATGTTCAAAACTCAAAATATGGGTTAGTATGTTAAAATTAGGTTTAATTTAAAAATGTCTAGATTTTAGCTGTACCATGTTAGTTCCTTTCTTGGAGAGGGAGGATTGAACAGTACTTTACATTTTTTTCTGTCTGCTATTCACTGGCATTGGCCTCTGCAGGCATTCTTGCCACTAGTCTGGCTCCTCTGCGTCTGAGGTGGTGAAGACTACTGGCTTCTGTAGTGGGGGTGAGGGCAAGGAGCATTATCCCTTCAGGCCTGTAGAAATCCTGCACCCAGGCTTGGGGCTCCACTTTAAAAGTCTTCAGTTTCACTTTACTCGCTAAATTCCACTCATAGGAAGGTCTGAGACAGCACCAGCAAACAATCAAGACTGGACCTCAAACTTAGGCATATAAATTAAGTGTTAAAAAAATGATTTTAATAGGAAGTAAAAATGAGCATATTTTTATGTTTTACAAATGTAGATAGATACACTAGCATTTGTAGTCCTGGTATAATATTAAGTAGATTTCATTAACATTGGATTTAGGGCCCTTAACAGCATATTTTAAATGTTTGAGGATTCAAATATGTGGAGATTAATATATTTAAATGTTTGAGGATTTTGCATACGACATTCAGGTGAAACTACTTAGTAGCAGTTTCTTTAAATTCATGATGTTTATCGCGCTTGCTCTGTGCAAAGTTCTAGTTAAGGTGGTAGAGGTGCATGAATGAGTAGGATGCAGTCACTTCTCTCCGCTTGCTCAGAACTAGAGAAGAGATGAGCGCTGGAGGCCAAAACACTTGTCCTCTCTGCATCTCCTCCACCTGGCCCCAGGCCTGGCACATTGCAGGTTCCTAAGCGTTTCGTGAACAGACCTGAAATAAAGGCTGATAGAGTATGATATGACTCTGATAAGCATAAGTACAAAAGTAGACTAGGAGGAAAAAGACCTAGAAGAAAAAGCTATTTTGCTAATGTGTTTGTGAACAAAGACATTTGTGTTGTGTTGCATGCTGACCTTCTGTATTGTGCTATTGTCTTTTAATCCACTTTTTGCCTGTCTTTGGTCTGCTCTCATAATCAAGGATCCAGATCTGCTAATCCTGCTGGTGGTAAGCCATTTCTTTTCTTGCCTTTTTTTTTTTTTTTTTTTTTTGCGTTCTCCCCCACCATGTCCCATGTTCCTTGCACAATATTAATTTCTGTGTTTATTTTGAGCTTAGTTAATCTTTCTGCATTTTTTCTGTATGTCCAAATTCTAGAGTTTGGAATGGATTTCTTTTCTCCTTTTACACAGCTTAATAGTTCATTTGGGTGCCCAAAGTTTATGGGCAAGATTAATAAATCCTGAGACCGGTTCTTTTTCATGGTGATGTGTACCACTGATTTTTATAATGAATTTCATTTTGAATTGTAGCTGTCATTATAAAGTCCTAATTCTTGTGAGTGGTTACCTTAATGATTCATTTGAATGACGAAGGTGTGTGTGTATTTCCAGGTTAAGTGTTATTTTAAGGGTTTGTATCCCTTATTCATTCTATTTTGGTACATAATAACATGCATTTTATGTTTGAGAATTTTGTTGCCTTCTCTACTTCAGGAGAGTGGTCTAAGTAGATGACTGCCATTTTGGTGTATTGATGTGATCTTTAAAATTTTGCTGTTTTCTTTAAGAAAAAATGTCTCATGAGTAATGGTTATATAGCTATCCAGCCACTTAGTCAATTATAAAAATTACTGACTATATGATTTGTTTTTAATTTCTAATTCTCTTGTATACATCTCAGGGCATGTGGCCTATATAATTTTATACTTTTGTAGATTTCTGAGATTTCCTTTGAAGATTAGTACACAGTTGGTTTTTGTAATATATGTGGAAAAGTGAAAAGAATTTCTTCTGTTGTACATGTGTGTATGTGGGATGTGTGTTTATACATATCTGTATAATTTTGACTGCTTTGTCAATTTCAGAGAGGTATGTTAGTTATTTGTTTCATTAGTTGTTATTTTTCTTAGAAGTGTCTTAATAATTATGGCCTTCTGAATATCTCCCTATATTTTTATCAATTTTATGTTTTATATTTCAAGGCTCTGTTACTTGGAACGTAAAGGTTCATGGTTGTTATTATGTCTTCATTGACAGTGATTCTTTTATTAATAAGAGATATCCTTTGTCCTTTGTTTAGTGCTGTTTCATTCTGTTTTATTGTTTTCTATTAGGTATGTTGTTTATTTCTTATAAACAACATTCAGTTGAATTTCATTTTTTTAAAAGCCAATCCAAGAATCTTGTAATAGATGAATTTAATCCAGCCACATTTATTATGGTTATGTTTGAGTTTATTCCTACTATTTTATTTTGTTTGAGTTTATTCCTACCATTTTATTTTGTGATTTTTATTTACCATGTTTCTAGTTATCTTCTTGCCTCCTTTTCTTCCATTTGTTAAATTAATGGGATGTTTTTAGATCTGTTTTCTTCCACTAATGTTTAAGAAACTTCCGTTAGAATTCTCTTTTTCCAGTGGTTACACTTAAAATATTTCACATATCAACTCTTAAAGAATAAAAATATAAAACAATAAACACCTTTGTGATTATTTGTAGAAATTTGCTGTGGAACAGGGAGCTGTTTGTACTCAGCCTGCTCTTTGAATCAGAAATTTTACTCTCATTTTTGTAGAATTCTACCTGTAATAATTCTTTGTTTGAACATTCTTTTATATTTGATGTTTTCTTATGCTCTATTTTAAAGAAAACAGTACTACTATCAACAATAAAGCCATTTTAATGTAAAAGTATTTCAGCCAAATGAATGTGCTTACTGACTTCTGAAATTCTTATAGTTTATTCCCTGATATACAGCCATTCTTCAGTTTTGTTTTATTTCATTTTTAGCTGGCAGCCGGTCAAGTTCCCCAGGGAAATTGTTGGGAAGTGGTTATGGTGGCCTTGCTGGGGGTTCCTCAAGAGGCCCACCTGTGACCCCCTCTTCAGAAAAACGAAGCAAGATTCCCAGGAGTCAGGGATGTAGCCGAGAAACAAGTCCAAACCGAATAGGATTAGGTAAGGATTCTCGAAGACCTCAAAACATCATTCCCAACTTGGTCATAATTTTTATTGTAATGACTTTGTCTAATGTTGGAAATAGAGATCTGTTTTTGAACTGAGGATGTCACTTTGCCTTTGTTAAAAAGACACTCTGATTTGTGTTTTTTACAGATTATGGCATGTTCAGGTTTGAATTACCACTGAAAAATACATGGGCCTCACCATTCAGACTGATGGAAAAGAATTATGTCACCATGGCTTTTGTGTTTTAGAGCCACTTAAAATGTTAGAACTGGGGGAATGGGCGGGATTGTCTTCTTCACAATTAGGAGCAGTGTTGCCTTTCCTCTTTCATGCACTAGCACTAAGTAGCCATTAATCTGTATATGCTTGCAAAAGCAATTTGTAGGGTCCACGTATATTTTGATTTGGAACTTCTCTAACCTAATTGGTGGAACTTAACGGTCAAAGAATGTGTATAGATACTTCAAACATGAAAACTAGAAACAAATGAAAACCAAATATATAATATTTTTGTGTTATAGTGTTTAGTTTCGTTGTGACAGCATGTAGGATTACCTGAATTACTCTCAGCAGCTTACTCTCTTCAAATCTAATTTATATATAATCTTTTTAATATAAAAGGTATCTTTTGTAATATAAGAAATCTATGTTCGTACTCTTTCTTATACCTTTACTGTTTCCTAAGGGTAAAAATCTATTAATGTGAAATCAGAGTACAACTATATAAGTCTTGTTGGCTTTTCTTTCTCATTTATCTCATCAACAGCTTTACTGTTGTTTCCTGTGATGCACAGGCACTTTATTAAGCCTTAGGATCAGAAGACAAAACAGTTAATAGCTTCTGATTTTCAAAGAGCTTGCGGTCTAAGGGATGGAAATGTAAGATAGTATGACAGATACTGTTACACAGTGCTCTGGGACCATAGGAAAGGAGTGTCTTGGGGCCCTGGCCTACACCATACATTCTTCCCAAGAGAGAAATCTGGAAGGACTGGGAGAGGAGAGCCTTGCCAGAAGAGGTCCATTTTTGATGATGTGTAAGGCAGGATTAGGCAAGGCAGGGAGAAAAGGAGAAAGGTGTTCCAGGGCACAGAGGAATGTGCTCAGAAACAGTGGAGGGAGCATAATGGGCTCTGGGAACCACAGTAATTCATTTAGCTACAGCAAAGGAAGTTTGTCAGGGTTAGGTGGGAGTTTGTCAGGGCAGTGGGACTGGGAGGGCACTGCTTATAAAAGTCCTTGAAGGCCACCTGAGCTCTGAGAAGTCGGGGAGGGGGGACATATTTAAGAAGTAGAGTGGATAGGAGTTGGTTTGACTAACATTTCCAAAGCAAGTGAGAAATTTCTACATGATCCCAGCTTTCTGTTGGCATTACATAGCATGGTCCCTGAGCTGACAAGTTACTTGGATCCAGCAATAACAAGTTATGTGGATATACCAGGGAAAGTGGCATGACTAGAATATCTAAATTTCAGATTTGAGGATGTAACATATGTATGTTTGGATCTAGTTTCGTCTGGAAAATGCATTTGATTTCATATTTAGTTGTGAGGTTTTGGCTGTCCCTTTTTGGTAGTTAGCTATGTGTATAAGATATATTTTAGCAATCCAGATTAGTATCATACTTTTAAAAATACTTTATTTTGAGGGATTTGACTTTTTATATTATTAAAGTTGCCTTTTTTACCTTTTTCTTGACATTGGGAGTGGAACTGCCCTAGGTTGCCTAACATAATTCTAGGACCTGGTATTCCATGGTTTTAGCTAGGAAGTTTGTGTTGTGGATGGTTGAAAAGATAGCATGTACTAAGCCTTTACAAGGTCCTGTGAAACACCATCCATCAGTAAGAACTAAATAGGAACCTATTCTCTTCTAGAGAATTCTTATTTGAGACAGTATTTTAGATAAAGTTATTTCTTTGGTGCTTATTAAGAGGGGATTAGTTATGTGTAAAGCTTTGAGGTCATATATACAATTCTGTTTAAAGAAGATATTTTATTTAAATTTCTGCACAGTGAGAATACACGCAGCTACAAAGGTAGATAAATGAATCCAGTGCATCTTTCTGCTTTTTCCTACAGTACTGCTAAGAGATTCCATTTTATGGGGTGACTGGTGCACAGTGTCTCCAGCAGTAGATTGCCCCTTGTTGTGATCATTTAGTAGATACTGGTATATGCCTGCGTGTCTATGAACATTTGGTTCAGTATATAGCGACTTTAAATATAAATATTCGGAAAAGGGTAAAGTGTCTTTTTTTTTTTTTTGGGTAAAGTGTCTTTTAAGAATATTTTCTTTTGTCCCAAACCAATTAATAGTTTTAATCGTTGCTAAGCTAGGCTTGGAATTTGCACTGAGAATTAATTCCGCAAATTATATTTGGTTCAGCTATGCCTCATCTGTGATAAAAATGACACCAGAGCTCCTCTTCTTTAACATTTAAGGTTTCTTAAGCAAAACAGGATAGAATTCCTGCTGAATAACCAAGAAACAAAATAGAACCCTGCTACTCTCTTTTTTTCTTGGCAGTTTATTCCTTCATAAACCGTTCAACCACACAGAATAGATTGTGAATTGTGTCATTTGAGGGTTTTATTCTGTTTTTGGTGAATACTAAAGTCCTGTGAATAGCTACTGTCTATAGCAGTTACATTTTGGAAGGTTGCCTTTAGTTTCGTTCTTCCACTCATCTCTTAGAAAGGGTTTAAAAATATTTTTATTTTGGGCAGCTTACATCCTGTGGATATGCATTTAAGATGTTTTCAGATTTTCTGGTTAAAATATTTTGAAAGAAGCAAAAATTAAGGGTAATCCGTGTCTCCTGTTAAATTAGACTACTGTGTGCCAGACCACAACATGGAGATGTCCAGACTTTAGACACGTTTCATGGTGGTGCTCCTTATTCCTCTTGTACTTTTGCTTTTGATGTGAGTTCTGGTTTAGGATCCATCCTTTCTAAAAAGGCAAACGTCGGGTTTACCCCCAAAACACTGTAAAAGTAGAGTGTCTCTCAAGAAGTGAAAGCCAATCAGATGGGTTTTGAAGGCTTCGCAGCCTTTCCTGTAAGCACACGACTTCAGAATCCCTGAAGAATACGGTTTTCAGAAAGTTCAAACAGCAAGCACGTCTTCATCATCTCTTCCTCCTCTGTTACGCCTTCACATTATATATTCTCATTGAGAACAGTCAGTTTTGAAAATACATAAAGAGTCTGATTTGATATATTTTTTTTTTAGCTTTGACCATCTAATTCATTAGTCTTTATAAAAATCATAGATTGATGTACTTAAGATCCCCCTTGAGGAGTGGTCTTTGGAAGTGCTATTAGAAGTGGCCATTACCCTTCTCATGTTTTAAATTACCCAGCATTTGAACAGTTGCTGTCACCACTAGAGGTCCCTTAACGTGGTGTGGGGCAACCGTGGGCAGATGTTTACAAATCCGTAAACAGAATTCTATGTATGTTCCTCCTAGCCTTTGTTAAGGAAGCTAGTTGGCATGAAGGGGAGAATACACTTTCTCTGGCTGAAATACTGAGGAGGGTAAATCTTGTGAAGAATTATGCATGTTGTTGTTTCAGATCATGTCCGTTTATCCCTTTTCATGCTCTTGTCTTCACAAAGCAGGCTCAGTGAGAGAGAGCAGAGATTCCCCACTGCTGTAGCATGTGTATTATTTAAGGAAGGGAGTAGAAGCAGGGTAACAGTTGGAAGGGATCAGGCAAGAACTTTAGGAAATGCTCAACTTACGCACGTGCATGTGTGAAACACTTACCAGGACTGTCTTTATTTCCCATTGTTTTTTTTCCGGAGCGGGTAGTGAAATTAGGTAAGATTTTCATGTCTGCCTTTCAGCAAGGAACTCAGAGGTACTCACATGTGTACCTCGTCTTGCAGTACCCTTCTCATTTAAATGATGGGACTCTTCCTTGGAACCTTCCTAAGGGGAGGCTAAGACAGGAGAGGCAGCATGGCTGGACCAGTGAGTTAGTGTGGTCATTTCACAAATTAGCTGTAGTATTGATCCTCTAGGGATAGGCCACATTACTTGGTAGGTTCTAGGTACGTTCTTATATATCGGTGTCAGTGGATGCTCCCTAGTTTTTAAAGGGTTTTTTAACTTAGCCCCTGTGCATTTGCCCACATCATAGGAGCTGTTCAGAATTATTATCAAGAATTGCTGATTATAATATCATGGCTAGTTGGGAGCAGAAACCCATTGCCTCCATGTCACATGGCAAGTGAAGGCAAATTTAGGAATTACTCTGACAATCCCAAGCAAAGCCTCGTTTTGACAGATTGCTCACATTGCATTCCTCCACTTGATTTTTTCCTTGCTTGTTAGTGCAGACCTAAGCATTTGGACATCTCTTATGTAACTGTGGGGTCTGACGTAACCCTAGCACTGAGCAGAGACCACAGGAGGAAGTTGGTTTGGATTTTCACTTCCATATTCTTCTCCATCAAGGAGTTCCGTGATGCTGGTTTGGAAGCCATTCTTTGTTACAGTTTGGTCATGCTGTAAATCCACGTTGGCTCTGAAGTGATAGGCTCCGCTCACTGTATTATAGTAAACATGGCTGGTTTTACATCAGTGACTCTAGTGTATTTTTTCCAGGATGTTCAGGGAAGACATTTCTATGTGGTCCAGAATGAGTAGGTCCACGCAAGATGGACATATTTATTGTCCCACCAGCTGTTATGGAGGTGGCTATGCCTAGTCAGTATGCAGAGTCTTTTCTGAGTATTTTGCCAGTACTATGTCTTTGTTCCTTCAGATTAAAGTAGAAAACAAAAGAATCATGGTCTTCCCTGAGCTTTATGGCCAAGTTATGTTAGACCTTAAACTATTCATGTGACTCTGTCTTCTCAGTGTTTTTTAACACTAGCATAACAAAATTACCCATGGATAATTCAACGGTAATTGGCCATCCTTAGGTCAGCAGAGGGCTCTTTTTTTTTTTTTTTTAACTAGGTTTTTTTTTTATATTTTTATTTATTTGACAGACAGAGATCACAAGTAGGCAGAGAGGCAGACACAGAGAGAGAGAGGAGGAAGCAGGCTCCCCGCATAGCAGAGAGCCCGATGTGGGCCTCGATCCCAGGACCCTGGGATCATGACCTGAGCCGAAGGCAGAGACTTTAACCCACTGAGCCACCCAGGTGCCCCAGCAGAGGGCTCTTTTAACATGAATTTTGGGAATTGTCAGTCCACATACCATGGATAGACTCATGGTTAAGGCTGTGTAAGTGAAGATGCTCGAGTAGGGACCATGGGCAGATCTGTTTGGATTCCCACAGAAAAAGCAGGAATGAAATGTTGGAACCAGTAAATAAAGAGGTAGTGGTCCCAGCTCTCTATTCTCTATTGTTTTAGATAGTTAAGTATGTTTGAGGCATCTAGATGCTTGCTTGAAGTAGGCAGGTTTTCTAGCTGTGTCAGTCCTTAGAACTTCTCTTTTAAAGAAGCCCAGGCTGAGAGAAGTGAACCCTCTTTTTTTTAACTAGGTAAGTTCATGGAGTTCAGGGACTAGGGCCTTTATTCTGTTTTAACCCAAAATAAATTATCTAACACAGTGTGTATGAAAATGGCTTTAGTCTTTTATCATCTTGTCGAGCCAGTTTGCTAAAGCCATAAAAACTGATCATTTTCTTTAAAAAGTTGGATCTTGGATTTCCTGGTGCCAGTTTGCTCTTTGGAAAGCTTTCTTTTCATTTCTTACATTTAGGTGTTATTTCACCTCCATACAAAAATGCACAGCTTTCTGAGACCTTGAGCATAATCGAATTTTTATGCAGGCCCTTTACAGTTGTCAGCAAGCCGATCAGTGAGTCCTCGGCAGGGAGAGCCATCATGATGACCACCCCGCCCCCAACCCCAGCGCGGACAATGTCATGATTACGTTAACAGAATGTGACTGACGTTTTGTGAGTTTCTCTGTCTTCATTAAACTTCTTCACCTTCTCTGAAACCCTCATGCTGCACACTAGCACGGAGCAGCCGTATCCCTCGACCCAGCATGAGTCAGGGGTGCAGCCGTAATACCAGCTGTGAGAGCAGCCGCGATACGAGCCCCGCTCGGGGCTTTCCTCCACTCGGTGAGTACCCGAAGGCGCTGGCTCTCGGAGCAGAGTTCCCTGCCCTGCTCCAAATGCTTTCCCACACACTGCCAGGTGGAATGACCTGCTCTCCCTCCTCTACTGTCCTCGTGATCCTTTCTTCTCTCTTTCCTCTTCCTTAGTTACCCTTTGTTGTCCCCTTCCCCTTCTGCATGCTTCAAGTTTGGCCATTTCCAGTTTTTATATATTGGAGGAAAAAAACACCACTTCACTCTGCTGTTGCCATTTGTGACCACTTGGCTGGCTGGCAAGCCCATCTGCGTGGTCACTTCTAATAGAAGCAGATGCTCAGTGAAAGTGAATTGCTTCTTAAAAGTAGAACGAATCCAAAGTGTGTCTTTTGCCATTGAATTTCGGCAATTTGTTTTTAATTGTACCTGAGGTCAGGCCCTACATGATTCAGTTCAAAGGTGGAGAAAAATAAAATTGCAGTAATGTCTACGAAATGAAATATGCTCAGTTGAGGGGTGATAACATTAAAAAGCTGCATGGATGAAGGTATTGGCTATGCTTTTTTTGTTAAGTGGGTCATTTCAGTGCTTCCTCCTAATGCAAGCCCAAAGTAGCTTTTTTGAAAAACTGCTTATGTGTGCAGCACAATGCACGACTTTACCACGCTTACTGTTAACTGATCAGATATTATCATTCTTCCTGGGCTCACTAAGCTATTGCGAGGCTGTGACCTGATGCCCTCCCAGGACAGAAATTTACAGTATTTGGTTGCCATAAAGTGGTGTTAGTACCGTGTCTCAGGTCACTAGCTAGGTGCCCTTTGGGGCTGCTCATCCACCAACCTTAGTCTGTATAAACAGTGAGAATTTGTATTTTCAGTTTTTAGGATTTGAGAAAAACCGACTGGGAAACCTGTTTCTTTTATGGAATATCATGTTTGCCTTTTCTTCTTAGTTTGAATAGTCTAAAATGGACATATGCCTCTTAGAGTAAATTATTAATTCCTAGAGATCTCTAGGAAAAACACACACTTTCACAAAAAAATACTGTGTATTCTCCAGTAATTGTGTTTCAGTTTTTTGCCATATTAATTGCTGTAAAACTGTGTATTTTGATAAGCATGGCAGGTGGAAATCATTTTAGAATGTTAGGCCTAGGCCTGAAGCTGTTCTGTGGAATTATGCTCTGCAGCAGTCTGTTACTTCTACTTCAGTTATGTAACTGGTCTTTCAGATATGAAAATGGCACTGTGGATGATAGATCAGAAACACACAGTTTTAATAGTTGCCTCTCTCTGCTGCTAATGTCGTATACTTCTTTCTAATATCCCTTTATCCCATCAGTGTCAATAATCAAAATCTAGATAGACATCAATAATCAAAATCTAGATAGACATCCTTATGACCTGTTATCCTGTATGCAGTGAAAACCATGCCAGGTGGGTCCCTTGACATAGTGAGAATAGTCTACCTGATGATCATGAGATCCTGAGTGGGGCACCTCAGCTCGTACACATCAGCTATTCCACAGTGATCTGAAGCATCAGAAAAGAATTCTCAAGTCAGGGGCGGCCATGATGTTTTTTTCCCCACCAAAGGAACTGGTGATTTTTCCTTTTAAGTTAAGGTTCTATATCTCTGCATCCTTGCTGACTATTTGACCTTCTAAACAACCTGTTCTATAAGTGAACGATTCAGTCTATTTATTGGTTATCTGGTCTCTTAGGCAATTCCGGGTTTTTATTTCATATATGTAGTGGTATTTTCGTTATTGTCCATGGAATTGTCCATGGAAGCAGCCTTTGTAATCCAGCATGCGGTCAGTGGACCAGCATACGGTCAGTGGACCAGGCAAGGTGTGCTGAATTCTTGAGCTCCTCACAGAACCCTGAGTATTTGAGTGATCTAGTCTGATTTTCACTTTCTTTGGCGAAATGGATCTGCGTACGGATCTTTCCTGATGACACCCAGAATGATGAAATGTACAGTCGTTCCTACCAGGGCAGAAGATGTGGATGCAGATGTCTCCTCTTCCTAACAAACTACCATTGGCACATGTCTTCTGCTGCGGTCAGGGTCATGGTTAACGACTTCCCAGCTGAATTTTTATGCCATGCCCCCTTTGCCTCCTTGGGTTCAGTCTGTCCATAAAACTTGTATCCAGTGAGAACAAGAGCAGTGCTTTTCTGCATACCGGCACCACTGTGAGCAGGCGCAGCCCCTGTGGCTCCTGTTCACCCTCTGGGACAGGTATTACTGTCACCCTTGTTTATGGATGACAGAACAGAGTCTTACGGAGAATAAGCCACTTTCTCAAGGTCACGCAGCTAGATGGCAGAGCTAGGTTTGAATCCAGTTTGACTTCAAAGCTTGGCTGCTCCCCTGCCTCATTTGAAAGTTTTGATGATTTAGTGTCTTTCATTTGTTCCTCTGAAATGTATTAAATGCTCTCTCTCCAGGCTTAAGCACAAACAAAGTGTCCAGCAGTGTTTCTAAATTGTGATTTCCAGGTTTGGAGTTAAGACCTAGGAATTCATAGATGAGTCCCCGAAGGCAGTCCCCAAGGGAACTCACTGTGCCCTTCAGACAATGTGAAGTTTCCTCATTCTTCCCATTCACTTTAGTAATTGTTTCCCACCTCTTCTATAAATTAGTGAGATTTTGTGTTAGTGTCCCTTTGGATCAATTTATATAGCTAGCCTTCAGTTTGAAATGGGGGGTGTGTGAAAATAATTATGTTTTGGTGATTATATATTGGTATTAGGTTTGCATTTTTATTACAGAGTTATTTTGGACCATTTTCATGGTATGAATATGTGTATGGTTACAGTGACAGCTTTCAAGTGAAAGGAGGGGCTCTGCTGTAAATCAGGCTTTGACATAAATGGGTCCACCTTGGATTCCACTGATGGGTGTTCACTTGAGAACATGACAGAGGACTCATTACATGACGGTTTACTGTAGAATAGTCTGTTGAAACAGAACCAGAGGACAACTTTATAAGGAACCATCAATATTGCTTAAAAGCTATTTTCAGTTTAAACTACTATGGTATTGATAATATTGTACCGTAAATGGTATGCTTCAGTCTTAAAACGTGTTTTGCCAACTTCCTTATGTCAGGAAACTGATTATTTTATATCCGTTTTAGAGATTGCCAGTTATTTTTGTGCATCTTGAGGAGTTAGAAATTTTCCTTTTGCATGCTGGTAAAAATTTGTCCTTGTCCACCAGATTACCTTTGCTGTTTAATGTCACTGATAACCACAGATATGTGCATATTCATAAAGTGGCCTGAGCTTAAAAAAATAAAATTATAGGGGTGCCTGGCTGGTGGTAGAACATGTGACTCTTGATCTCAGGGTCATGAGTTTGAGCCCCATGTTGGATATAGAGATTACCTTATAAAAATCTTTAAAAAAAATTTATATTGAAGAGTTTGAGGTTCAGGTATTTTATGACAAAATGAAAGTATTTACGTGTACAGGATACTGCGCTCTAGTAGCATGTGTGAAAAGTAGCACTGCTGGGTATTGCTTTATGAAACCTTGTGGGTTTTCTATGGTACAGCCACCCTGTTCTTTCCAGAGTCATGAATATAAGCACAACAGTCTTTTGGGTTTTTTTCTGGAGGTAAGGAAAAACCATACTTTGCATGGCACCCTGCTCAATAAATTCATATTTTGAGCCAAGCTATATTTTACAGTTCTTCTGAAAGTAGTTCTATATGCGGACGGAGTTTAGCATAGAATTCCTCAGGTTGCTGAATTAATGGGCTTATGATGAATATTTGCTAATAAAGTAATATTTAACATAGACATATAAATGGGAGTTTACTGGTACCGATCCCTGCCACTGCCAGCACCAGCAGCACCACCACTGTTGCTCCCATCATTTGTTCAGTGCCCGGCACTGCTTTAGGTGCTCTTTGTCTGATCTCTTGCAACTCTCTCCGCTCCCAAGAGGTACCTACCATTTTCAGCACCATTTCCAGTTGAGGAAGCTGAGACACAGAGACTTAGGACTTGGCCGCAGGTCCTCCAGCTGGTTGCATTCAAACCGGGATTTGCCCCCAGCTGCATTACACGGCGGTTGCTCATAACTAGAGTGCTGTGACTGCCTCGCCATGGAAACTCCTTAAACCTGTTACAACCAAATTTCTAGCAGTTAAACAATAAGTTCATTGACATTTGGGATATTCATGGAACAGTAGAGCAAAAATTGGGGGGAACAGAGAATTTCATCTGTTGAGCCCCTTTCTCGTGATTTCATTCTATTTCTGTTCAGATAACATGATGACCTTCTCTGCTTTTGTTTTTGGTGCATGGTTGCATATGCATCACGTACTGATGAGGCGTCCTGTGAGCTGAGTAAACCGTCCATTCTACTGCTGTGCCGCTCGGTATATAGACGGTGCTTTGTGACTCCTGATGTCCTTCATGTTGCATATTTCCATAACGGCTCATTGAGGCTTCGTGGCGTGAATATAAACCTGGAGTCTGAGCCCAGGTGATATCTAAGGAGCACTGCAGAGAGTGCTCCTGTCATGCCTGTGTGTGTGCTAGCCCCTCGAGAGCCAGCAGGCTGCCGTAGAGTTCGGGGATTGGCACTTGCTCTCCATTCATCTCCAGCATCATTTCCTTTCATGAGAAAACATGGCCTCATTGGGAGCAGTCCGTGCATCCCCTTTGGACTATGGCATTTTCTGTCTTGGGTACTTGTGTGTTAATCCTGTGGGTGTTGCCGTTCCTTTTACCTGCAGCCTCTCGACGTCATTCCAGGTCCACTAGTGCCCTCTCCACTGCTGAATCTGTTGGGCAGTCAGGTGAACAAGTGCTAACTGCATGCCTTGGCTTCTTCATATGTTTCAGTTTCACACCCATTTTAGCATTTGTTTCCATCAGTGTCAGCTAGCACTTGGCATGTACACACTTCATGTTTGTTTTCCCCAGCGTGCTTTGATTTTTTTAAGTTGTTGAATGTTTGTGCTTCTGTTAATAGGCCGTAGATGCTTTATAGCCTGTTTGACAACATCATTTCTCCAGTGTTCATGTTTATGTGAAAACGAAACAAAAACATGGGGAGGGGCTTCTTCGCCTCTTTTGACTCTGCCCCTCAGGAGAAGAGCCACCTGAAATAGGTGCCCTGGAAAGTCCCTATGGGGAGAGAGGGGATGGAGGTCACCCGACGGAGTCTTTCATTTCCCAAGGCTTTGCTCCCCAAAAGTGTTGATTTGTGGTGTTAATTATTAGTGTTAGGTTCTAATTACTTGGAGGAACTGTTTAGTTACTAAATGCTCCAACTCCTAGTGTGCATAATCCCATATGTATAAATGTGTATGCTAAAACTTTTATGGAAAAACAAGGTCACGATTCAGATGATCAGGTCAGGCGGCAGGCAGCCTTCGCAACCCATGGTCCCTAAATGTTCCATCCCAGCCTGCTTTAACGATACCAAAAATCCCCTGCTTAGCCATTGGGGCAAAAAGTAAGCATACAGAAATGTTCAGTTTGCTAGATTTAACTGACATCGTTTTTATATGGTAACTACAGTTTTCTTACCTGAGTAAGGCAGACTGTCAATGAGGACAGCTGTCACCAATTCATGGAGTTATTTTCTCCGTCCTTCCTCTAAGCGAAGCGAGCTATGCTTTTCATTACGTACACTCTGATGAGTACAGTCCCCTGAAAATTAGGGGTCAGGCTGAAGGCACAGTCACACATACCCATCTCTTGGGAAATGGAGCTTCATCATAACATCAGAGCAGCAAGTGTAGAACAGACTTTGGTCTGGTGAAAACAAAGCTTGTAACTTTGCTCAGATCCAGACAAACATTTCCCCTTCAGATTTGAAATTCAAATGATCTATGGTACATATCCAGTGATCGGCAGTCACTGTGTATGGCAGAGCTGTATGCTTCGGGGAAGCACAGAATAATTGCATTGTTCTTACAGTTTTAATTTTCTGTCAGAAAAAATCCGTATTATCCCTGGAGCAAGAATTGCTGGCATGAGATATACTTTTTTTTTTAAATTTTTTAAGATTCCTTTTTATTTAAGTTTATGCTGGTAATTTCTAAATGGCTTACAACTGAATTTTCATTTTGTTACTCATAAATCCCTTACTATCTACCCTTTTTTAATGGTAAAAAGACTTGAGCAAAGATCATGTATAAAAGCATATGCACAGCAAATCTCAAATTTACACTTGTTTTGTGTGTCAACTGGTAATATAGATATATATATATAATACATAGGGAGAGATCTAGATATAATTGCTTTGTGGTCTCAGTTTATCTGGCACATTTAATCATCTTTTAAACATAAAGGCTAAGACAGCATACAGTACGACTAACAAGTGCATTAAAAAAGGGGATAGTATCACATATAATTTTTGTTTCTTTATAAAAATTTGTGACTGTATAATGTTTGGTTAGCAGTGTTTAAATTTTTTCCCCTTTTGGTGGTGCTGGGAAGTGTAATTTTTGAAACTGGCATTTTAAAAAAGCTAAGTAACACCTCACTTTTATAGTCCTTGTTTTCTGAAGAACTCTTGCTACATATCTGAGTTTTAAATATATCAGTTTGTAAGAAAGATCAATTCACATAAAACAGATTTAGCTTTCTTTTTATTTTAAATGCGTCATTATGAGAATATGGCTAGTAGAGTTTTTTGGCTTTTGGGTTTTGTTTTATTTATTTATTTATTTATTTATGGTCCAAACAGTGTCTTATTTGTTCACAAAAAGAAAACATTTTTTAATCTTAAAATTTTTCTTCAAAGGTTTTTAAAAATATATTAGCATTTTAAATAAATGTTTGCCAGTAAATACTGTGATACACTTAGGAAGTATAATTTATATGAACTTTCTCCTGTTATAGCTTTAACCTCAGCTCTTCTTAAGGAAGGCTGCTCTCCTGATGATATGGAACTTTTAAAAAGCTAGTCTTCATTGTCCTTGATCCTTAATAGGCTTAAAATAATTGAATTGCTGAAATTTATTTTAGATTCTTTGGATCATGTCCATTTTGTTTACATTTTTAGGCTATCATTTGAAAGTCCTTTGAGGGACTCAGGAAAAATGTATACTGATGTTACCTGAATGGTTAGTGTATTGCAGTGAAGATGCTAGCTTTTTGTGATGCTCATTGAAGAATTTTAATAAACTGATTTTTAAATAACCTTTGGTGACACAGGCATCATAAACAAGTACCAAAAATTGAGCTCAGCTAATGACAGTTAAACAGTCTTGACACGAATGAAAACTTGCAGAGATCAGTCAAATACATTTGTTTCAAATTTTAACTTTTTATTACACATTGCATTAGAACTCTGTTGTCAAACCATGAAGCTTTCTAATTAGTTTGACCAAACATCAGGGCCGCTTGCCTCCAGAGGGAGCACTAACTAGATTAAAAGACTCAGCCCCCAGCCCAGCTCACTTCCATAATAAGTTCCCCTCACTCTCCCATGTCGCAACACTTCAAAAATACAACATCATTAAAGAGCCATTTTAATTATTCAGATGCTTTGTGGCACGAGAGTATTAAATGTGGAACAGGCTAACCTCTGCTGCTGGTAACCAAGTCCAGTTAGAACTGCAAGTGAAGGGTCCTTCAGATTGGCTAGAAACTTTCCAGTGCCTCTGTCCAATAGATGGGAAGAGGCAGGAGCCCTTGCAAAGAACTGAGGAAATTTGAATTAAAGTGACATATCTTTCGGTTTTGTTTTTCTTAAATAGACCGGTTTGGGCTTGGCCAGGCAGGAAGAGGACCTGGCTCTGTGAATGCCATGCGAGTTCTGAGCACGAGTACAGACCTTGAGGCTGCTGTTGCTGATGCTTTGGTAAGAGTCGCAATGTGTATACAATCTCTTGGACTGTTTTCTCTGTCCTAACAGAAAATCGCCTCCCAAATCAGTGTACTCAGTCATCTTGGGCACTCCATAAAATTGTGGAAATACTGGGTAAATTGATATTGTTGGCACTTTGTCTTTAAACTTCTATCCCTGTACATAAGTGAAAATTGGCCCTACAAAAAATACTGACGTCAAGTGTTTTCTTCTGTGCTCCTCAGTATCAAGGAAGTTTTGATGACATTGGACTTATCTGATGTCATTGGGCTCCGTTTTTTATTTTTTTTTCTTTTTCTCCGTGTTTTTTCTTCAGCATTTGCTTTTTTCATCCTCCCGCTTCTCTTGCTTTACAGGCTCTGATGGCATAGCCTAAACATAACATTATAATAGTAGGTAACAGAGTTTGTGGTTGGAAAATCTCACATTGGTTCCATGACCACACTAGCTGTTCCATACGATTTTACCTTCATTTGTTTGTCTTTAAAAATGAGTCATTAAGTCATTATTTAAGGAAACTTTCCTAAATTTTAATGCCGATGAACTCTTAGGATATAAAGCATTGGTGGAATGTGTTTTTGCATCATTATAATGGAGTATCTAAAAAAAACCCCAACAGCAACATAAAGTGATTAGAGGTCCTTAAATTTGTGCTTATAGCAGAACATCCCCTGGTAGAATCAGCTTGTGGTCACATTGCTTTTAAAAGATGCATTTCAGCTGGTAGTGACACTGCCTCTAGCATAATCTGGTTGATGTGCTCAGCATTTAAAATAGATTCTCTTTAGAGCTGTCTGATCCCTGGCCTTGCTGTTTTAAGATATATTGTCTCTCTAAGGAAAACGTATTATAACATCCTGCTTTCAGACCCAGAAGTTTTAAACCCAGCCCCGTTTTTCATCTGATCAAAATGTTACAGTCTGTGGCTAACAGGGATTCTCACTTTCATCCCGTCCTGTGTCGCCCTCATTTATTCTTGCTCAGTCAGATTTCTTTGACAAGCGGCTATGAGCAAGCAGTTTGCCGATGCTCTTCCTGTAAGCAAGGGCCGCCTGGCCAGCTCTATTCAGCAGCCTTCTGTGTAGAAGGGCTTTTTTCCTGGCAGGTACTGGAGTTCAGGATAATTGCACTAACCATGGCTTTGACTTCAGAGTCATGAGCTGGAACAGAACTCTGGGAGGCTATTTTTCCTTCCAAGCTGCAGCACTGAGAATCTGTCTCTTATTTATTCAGAGACCCTATTAGGAGGTCAGAGGGGTGGGAAATGATGGATGTACAAAACCCTTAGTTAAATGGGACTTCCCGTTAAGGCGGGGGGAGTTCCCTCGTTCTTCAAAGAACCACCCAAGGGACTGTGCACAAAGTTCCAGGGGGCAGAGTTGGACTTGAGAACTTGAGCTTGGGCTTTCCTTGACTCGGGCTTTTCTCTGAGCTCTAGCCTTCAGTCCACTCAGGCTGCCCTTCTTACTTTTCATCCAAACTGCTTAGCCTCCCCGAGTGACCTGCTGCAGAGGAGAGAGCACAGGAATGGTACACAGTGTTTGCCTCCCAGGCTAGAAACCCCAGGGGCAGACAGAATCTAGCATAGGAACAGACAGGAGAACTTATGATGACTTTCGGGATATACCTTGGTGGCGTGGGAAGAGTTTTAGCATAGCAGAAAGTGTAGTGAGAACTGGAGCGTGTTGCTCGGCGGCGTAGGAAGGGCTAGGAAATGCCATTGTGGAAGTGTTCTTTGTTATTATTCGCTTGATATGAATTCGCTTGCTAACCTATATTTTTGGTTTGCTAAGATATGTTTTGCTGTACACTTTTGTTGCAAGAACAATCCCTACATATGCTTCTGACATAATTCTCTATGCTTTTTCCCCATCCTTCAATATTTTCCTGCCTACAGCTGTTAGGAGACTCCAGGAGCAAGGTACCAGTGCTTTAACTTTTGTTTTACAACTTCCATTTTTTTCTGTTGCGAGTATATTTCCTTCAGGAGCTAGTGAAAGCAAAAAAGCATGTAGTGCAATGTAGAAATTTTAGCCTGAATTATGATTTTGTCAAGTCTAGTGAAGCTTTTTTTAGCCATGGAATCAGTCCCCTCTCTCATCTGTTTTAGTCTTTGTTTCTTTAATGTCAAGCTCTGCTCCTTTTCCTGTCAGTGTTTTATTTTATTAATCCAGTTTGTGTCTACTCTTAATGTCATTACTATTTCATGAATGGATATATTCAACATCTTTCTTATTTTACAAATCTAGTTTGTGTATATATATCAGACGATCCTATGATTTATAGTTCTAAGAAGGATACTTCTGAGAGTGAAAGGGGGTGCTACCTAACTCATAACTGCCGGGACAAGAGGCATCAGGCAGAACTGTCCCGAGCAAGTTATGGTGGACGGACAAGCCATACATTATTAGAAGATTACATTTGTGAAGGAAAAAAAAAAGACAGAAGAAAATTGTATTTGTATGGTTTTAGCCAATTAACTTTTTTTTTTTTCTTTTAGGGAAAATTGTATTTTTTCAGTTTAATAGCTGTTGCTCTATTATTTATGGATTTAACTTACAGTTTTATATTCAGGGTAAGAGAAAATGAAGGGGGTCTGCAGGAAGCTTATTTGTGTTCGGACCATTTAAACATCCTTTTACTTGCACTGCTATGTCCCTGACATTTCAGTTCCAGACTTTCTTAAGGAAGCATGGATATTCCAACAAATTTTCCCACAGACCCTGCTCAAGATAGAATGCTTTCGATTGCGAAGGGGGCCGACGGGTGGACATGCCTGCAGGGTGGCAGGGGCTGGGCCAGGTTAGTTCACATGTGGCCCCAGCAGGCGTGTGACAGGTAGCCTTGTTGTCATTTCAAAGATGAGGAGAGCAAAGCAGGAAGGTGAGGAGCTTTCTGAAGTTCCTCAGCCAGTCAGCGGCGGCAGGACTGCCACCCGAGTCGGCCTCACTGCGAAGTCCATACACCGTCCTACAGATCACACTCTTCCCTCTCTGCTGTGGACTGCTCTGCCTGTCACTTACTATCCTGACTGGGTGTCTGCTTTTCCGTTTTTATTTCCCTCATCTGTGAGCACAGGAAAGCGCGGTGCGTGCGTGTGTGCGTGCGTGCGTATCTTTTTACCTTTGACTCTGTTGTCGATTCCGTGTGCTGTGACTCACAGTCATCTCACCTTCCCGTGTCTTCCTCCGTCACCCCCACCTTCGTTGCACCTGACAGAAGAAGCCTGTGAGGAGGAGGTACGAGCCGTATGGGATGTACTCTGATGACGACGCCAACAGCGATGCCTCAAGTGTTTGCTCTGAGCGCTCGTACGGCTCCAGGAACGGTGGCATTCCCCATTATCTGCGGCAGACTGAGGACGTGGCGGAAGTTCTCAACCACTGTGCCAGTTCCAACTGGTCAGAAAGGAAAGAAGGGCTCCTAGGCCTGCAGAACTTACTGAAGAGCCAAAGAACACTGAGGTGAGGATGAGAGGCCAAGGCTGTGAGCCAAGTTTTAAGTCCTATATTACACTCAGCTGTGGTTGATGCAGAGTCCCTGTCATTCCTGGAGCCCTCACAGTTCCAGGCACAGGGGCAGGCACTGTGGGTGCTAAGATGACTAAGATGTGGTCTTGGCGTTCCAGAGACTTGGAAATAGTTGGCAAATGCTCTATTAGGTTTATAAAAACATTTGGTTATCCGCAGTTCACATTTATCTGGTAGGTGGTGTTTGAGAAGTCTTGATACAGTGTGCAAGTTAGGGAGAAAATAAAACAACTTGCAGGTTGGTATCGCTCATTATATTTTGGAGTTGTGGGTAAAATCTTAGCAGTCTCAGCCTAAAATTTTATAATATGCACACATACGGCTTATAAATGTGTATAGTAACGAGCTACTAAAATGGAGTACTTTTTTTTTTTTTAAGACTTTATTTATTTATTTGACAGGTAGAGATCACAAGTAGGCAGAGAGGCAGGCAGAGGGAGGGTGAGGAGGAAGCAGGCTCCCTGCTGAGCAGAGAGCCTGATGTGGGGCTTGATCCCAGGACCCTGGGAACGTGACCTGAGCCGAAGGCAGAGGCTTTAACCCACTGAGCCACCCAGTTGCCCCTAAAATGGAGTACTTTTAAGTAGTACCAGTGTTATTACTAGAGTTGATTAGTTTGCTTTTTTCTTTGGTTCTATATTTCACAAATTTTCTAAAATGAGCCTGTATCACACATACTAAAAAAGTATATGTTTATATCATATTTCATCAAATCTGAGGGACCGTTGACACACTGCTATTTTATGTCCCTCTAAGAAGAAATGCTACTTATTAAACCATGGTAGTACTAACATGTCTTTGATTATAAGATGAATCTCAAAATTACAGAGATGTGAAAATGTGAAAAATCCAGTATGTTAGAATCCCTGAAATAATGGATATTATAGTCTTTGGAGAATTTTTCTTAGATAACTTGTGAGAGTGGATCAGTTTATGGTCACAGATAGGCTCTGCACAGCCAAGTGAACCTTGACTAGTGGATCCCTGTGTCGTAAGTGTGCCTGCCCAGTCCTTCCCACTCCATCATGCCCTGTTCGTACCTGTTGAACGCCGATCCCCCCCGAGAAGTCTTGAGAAGTTTTGTTGTGTGCCTTCTGAAATGCACATAGCTTCTGACACTCTAGTGAGCTGTTAGAAACAAAATGAGGATTAAAAAAAAAAAAGACGATGGTTTGTTGAGATGATTATTCCTTAAGACTCTGCTTTATTCTGGTGATCCCAGTTTCTTGATTTTTCTTAGTGTTCACTGAGTATCCATTGAATAGTCTCTAGAAATCTGTTGATTGGCACTGGTCTAACTAGATCTCATAATTAATAATATTAAAGGATCGGGATGCCTTGGTGGCTCGGTTGGTTAATAATCTGCCTTTAGCTCAGGTCATGATCTCAGGGTCCTGGGATCGAGGGCTGCATCAGGCTCCCTGCTCAGTGGGAAGCTTGCTGCTCCCTCTGCTTGTGCACGTGCGCTCTGTCAAATAAATAAAATCTTAAAATAATGTTAAAGAGGGGCACCTGGGTGGCTCAATGGGTTAAAGCCTCTGCCATCAGCTCAGGTCATGATCCCAGGGCCCTGGGCTCGAGCCCCGCATCGGGCTTTCTCCTCTGCAGGGAGACCCCTTCCTCCTCTCTCTCCGCCTGCCTCTCTGCCTGCTTGTGATCTCTGTCAGATAAATAAACAAAATCTTTTAAAAAATAAAATTAAAATAATGTTAAAGGATCATTGAACCAACTGTCTCGTCTGATTACTCAGGGTTGATTTGGGGAAGAGGTGATGACACTTAATCAAGCCTTAAAGGAAAAATGGAATGCAATAGTATAGCCTAGTAAGGGTCAGAATGGCAAAAGGGCACTAAGAGGAAATGAATGTTTGCTGGGTCTTAGCAGTTGTAGGAATGCAGCATTCCCTCCTTTAATCCTCCCTGTGGCCATTTGTTTGATATGCATCTAAATACAACTGAGTAGTTTGTAGCAAAACATATTAAAATCAAGGTCTCTGCTGACTCCAAAGCAGATGCTTTTCCTACACTTTATCCCATTACCGTTCACCTGTGGCAGGTGGAAAACAGACCTCAAATGAGATGAGTGGTATTTAGCTCCAGGCTTTGCCACTTCCGTGTGTGAACTCTGGTAGTCACTCTCTGAGATTCTGTTGCCTCATTTTAAGTTGAGAGTCAAACTGTCATGGTTTTATATTTGTACTTAATTTCATTGTGAATTAAATAAAATGATTCATTTGTGAAAAAAGATTCGCTACATAAGAATTAGTTCTAAAAAAGCTCTTGCTAATCTCAGTGCTGACTCATCATTAAATTCTAAGTTCATTCATTAATTTCCATTTTATTTCTTCTAGTCGAGTAGAATTGAAAAGACTGTGTGAGATCTTCACCCGAATGTTTGCTGACCCTCACAGCAAGGTGAGTCTGGGACTCGTGCCTGCCCACCCCTCCCCCTGCATGCCCACATGAGCCGTATAATATACTACTTAAGAATGAGAGATAATTCCCCACAGCACAGTGTAGACCTTACAGATTTAACACCAGTTTCTGCAGTAGTTTACATTGTATCTTTTAAGAATGACTTTGTGGGAACTTCAGATGTCCTTAAAACATGGAGCAAATAAGCTAAATAAAGTTTGTTTTAAGACATAATGGGGGGAAAAAAGAGTTAATGGAAAGAATCAGATGTAGTCATATTCAGATGCTTTTGGGTAGAATAAAACAACATATTCTAATGCAGTGCCTTTTTTTTTTAACTTAATAGAAGTGAAGAAGATAGTCAAGTATATAATTTTTTTTGTATCCTATGTAGAATTTGTCTATATAGGACAAGATAGAAAAATAGAAGCATTTATGTAATAGATTTATTGAAAAACCAGGTTAAGCTACTTCTCCAAATAGAATTTTGCTATCCTCAAGAACTTGCTGGATGGTGGCCACCTGGCTGACGTCCACATGCCTGGGGTGCAAAGAGAGCACCCAGGAGGGTCCCTGCTGGGAGGAAAACACCCCTGACTATGACCCAGACCCTTTCTAGAAGTGGTGCCGAGAGGGACCCTTTACAGAAGCTTGCTTGCAGTCTGAATTTGAAACAAATACAGTTAGTTTTGGAGGAATCCTAGTTGGATGTTTTTAGAGAAAGAAAATGGGAGGAATTAGTTTATTGGGCAAGTTTAAAGGATGGATAAAGGACAGAAACAGAAGTACAAAAATTGGGAGAACTTTTAAGTCAGTATAAACAAATCTCATGTGTTTGACAGTGCAGGATTTCACGATCTCAGACCACAGTTTTCCTAATAAAAATGGTCTCTTGTAAGTCTTATGGGGAGAAGGAGACCTGTCATGGCCAGCCAGTTATTGTGACCTCTGTTCCTTTCCTGCCCTGTCTTTCTTATTAGAGTCATCAGACATGTTCCATCCAGTCATTCAGCACTCACTGAGTACTTGCTCTGGGCTAGGGACACAGCAAATAACACGTTACCCCTGTTCTTTGAGATGCACATAGAAGCCTGGGAGAATGAGTTGGGGGGGTCCTTTTTTTCTGTGGGGCGGGGGTTGGTGAGAGACTACAGTTCTAGATACTGGTCTTGAAGCATGTCTTAAAATTCCTGTGATGAACCTCACAGCAAGGTTAACATTAACACCATAAGTAGAATCCAAGAAAGGTTGAGTTCTAGGGCCACACAGATACAAAGATACAATTACCATGATTTTTCTCTTAAGATAGTGTTTAAAAGCAGGAAGACTGGGGCGCCCCGGTGCCTCAGTCAGTTGAATGTCTGACTCTTGATCTTGGATTAAGTCTTGAGCACAGGGTCGTGGGTTTGGGCCCTATATTGGGTCCCCCCCCCCACCCCAAAGGGAAGATTTTAAGCATAAGATTCATAAGAGTTAGAGCATAAGGGATGTTAGGTATGGGGCATTGATGAAATTTCTGTTACCTGTTACCTCTAGATTGCTGATTCAGAACCAGAATGTGAGGATAAAGAAGGAAATTTGTTTCCATCAGAAGGCTCTTGTACAGTGAGTTTGGAGGTCTCAGTTTAGTTAATATTTGCTAGCTGCCTTGGAGCTAAGCCAGGAATCCCATAGCAGGGGCTCATGAGTTTTTTTCTGAGCTGTCTCACGGGAGACCCCTGGTGGTTAACAGTTGCTGTGCTACAACTGAGTAGGTGTATAATGGCTCCGTTGTCCCAGTAGAGCATGACTCATTAGCCAAGTAGGGGACACAGTGCTGCTAACCTCTCTGAAATTGGCTCGAGGATAGTCCCCTGTGGACTCTTTTCTCACCTTATTCAGCATTAATGATCGCACAGCAACGTGAGAATTATGTGGACTGTATCTTTTTTATTCTAAGCCATAATTTTTAATAAAGACTATAATGACTTTAATAATATCTTTTTATATTGTATTACTTTATGGTATCTGAATTGGACTACCTCAAAATCTACAATGCACAAAGTTTTTTCCCTCCCTCATCTTGTAGCATTACTTGTTGAATGCTAGATAGTGGACAGTAATAGTACAGAATTATGGTTAAAACGACTTTTTAAATTTTTTTAAGATGAAGGACGGATGGAAGGAAGAGAGGCCTCCAGGATTAAACAAATAACTTTCAGCAAAGTTAATTTCTCTCAGTTCTGAATTTTGAAGGCATATTGAGGGATGGAAGAGTATCAGTATCAGTGTGTAGTCTTTTCTAGGTCTTTTAAGAAACTGCATGAAATGGCTATTAATGCACTGTGGACTAACATGGAGTTTGTTTTGTTGCATGGCCTGGTTTGCTGTGGAATTCACAACAGAGAGTAAGTTCCGATCCTTTTTCCTTTATTTATTTTTTTTTAAATATATTTGTCTTCTCTATATGACCAGTCCATTTTTAATAAAGACTTTGGAGGAAATTATGAATTACACATATGAAACATTTGGTTTTCATTTGTGCCTAGGTTTTCAGTATGTTTTTGGAGACTCTTGTGGATTTTATAATAATTCATAAGGATGACTTGCAAGACTGGCTTTTTGTTCTTCTCACACAATTACTTAAGAAAATGGGAGCAGACTTACTTGGATCTGTGCAGGCAAAGGTTCAGAAGGCTCTAGATGTAACCAGGTAAGATTTTAGGGGCTAGACCGTTTTTTTCCTTTTGAAATATAACTCAAATATTGTCATGTATATTATATTATGTATATTATATAGTATTATATCATGAGATATAACTCAAATATTGAGTATAACTCATATAATGTTGTGTAAGTTTGAAGTATGTAAACCTGACGATTTGAAAACGTGTGTATATTGCTAAATGATTATAACATTACTTAACACTTTCTTCATCTCACATAATTGCCGTTTTTTTGTTGTAGTAGTGGTAAGAACTTTCAGATCTATTCTCTTAGCAACTTTCAAGTATATGATACAGTATTGTTAACTGAAATCACCATTCTGTACTTTAGATCCCCAGAGCTTATTCATGTTGAAACTGGAAGCTTGTATCCCTTAACCAACATCTCTCCATTTTCCCCACCCCATATGCCCTGGCAATCACCATTCTACTCTGCCTCTGTGGATTTTGCTTTTGTGGGGTAGGTGGGTAGCCCAGGATTCCATGTATAAGTCAGATCATGCATTATTTGCTTTTCTCTGTCTGGCTTATTTCACTTAGCATAATGCCCTTAGGGGCCATCCATGTTGTTATGAATGGCAGCAGTTTTCTTTTTTATGACCAAATAATATTTCTTGTGTTTTTTGTGTTGTTTTTTTTTTAAATCCATTCTTCCGTTGACAGACACTTAGGTTGTTTTATATCTTGGCTTTTGTAAATAATGCTACAGTGACCATGAGGTCAGTTATCTCTTCGAGATAGTGGTTTCATTCCCTTTGGATATACACCCAAAAGTGCAGTTACTGGACCATATGATGTTTCTATTTTTAATTTTTGAGGAATCTGAACTATTTTCTGTAGAGGCTGCACCAATTGACATTCTCACCCACAGTGCAGAAGGGTTCTCTTTTTTCCACGCCCTCGCCAACACTTGTTCTTCTTCTCTTTTTGACAGTTGCTAAGGAGGTATGAGGTGATACCTCCTTGTGGTTCTGCTTGGCATTCCCTCATAGTGATGTTGAGCAGTTCATGTATTTGTTGGCCATTTGGACATCCACTTCTGGAAAATGTCTCTCCACATGGGCCAGACCATGCTGATGTTACAAGACTCTCATAGGTGTTACCCATGGTTTTGTCATCTGCTTAAATAAGCACTCTCTGACACAATTTCCACATTCACTTGTTAACATATTTGTTGAAATGTTCCTGCATTACATGAGATGAAATACCCATATCTTCGTTGAGCTGGTATCGTTTTTGTGAACACTCAAGACAAATTAAAAACAAATATTATCAAGACTTGCAAACGGATTCCCTTCTCTTTGAAAGACATTTGAGTATTTATTTACATCCTTCTGAAGACTCTAGCCTTTTTAATACTTCAACTTCTTACAAGTCACACTAGAAATTTTCTAGCACAGGTGAGGTCCCTTTTGTCCGGGTATACTCTCTCTTAGCGTTCAGTGGCTTGGAGATTGCTAACACAGCAGTTGTAACTCTCTGGCTGTTATGAAGAAAGAGAGAAGGTCTGCAGAGACTCAGAGACGTGCGAAAAACTGCGCTGTCATTGTTGAGCGACCTCCAATCTGTTATCTCCACAGTTGCAGGTCCTCAACATACAAGTATTAGAGCTTAAATGACCTCAGAAGATACTTGGCTGTAAGCTCTTCATTGTGATTTGGTAGGAGATGGAAGGTCATGTATCAGATCAGTGAATGTTTAAATGAGTAAACAAATGACTCCAGAGCAGGTAATTACCATCAGTACGGGAGCCTTTGTACAACCCAGTTACTACCTATGGGGCGATGACTGCATATCATGGAATTTCCAAAATGGAAGGACCCTTCCTCATCTTATTAATGAGGGAACGGACTTGACCTGACTTGCCTGGGCCACACTTCGTGTTAGTGGCAGGCTGGGGGCCAGAATCCAGGACTGCTGGTTGTGGCTCCGTTGTCCATTCCTCTGACTGCAGGCTGGTTTGTGGGCAGGCGTCTTCCTCTTCTGTAGGATGGTGTGGATAGTCTTTGTGCTTTTCCTTTCCTCTCTGGCTCCCTCCGCTGCAGGAGCACACACTCACCTGCTGTCATCCCCATGCATGCATCTATTAGAGGTCTGTGACTGCAAACTTGGATTTGTTCTTCTGCACTCTGACGTGAGCTGTTTTCTTTTGGTGCCTGACCCCGTAGATCTGTATCATCTGTGCTGCTACAGAATTTTATTATCCAAATAGCTCTCTTTTGATTTTTTACTGAGCTCATTTTAATATACTGTATTTACAGTAAGCCTTTCAAATGCCATCCCTCCCTTGGTTGAGTAAGTTTAGTGGAATCAGGGAACTTACCTGCATACCAGCATATCAGTGGGTTTGTAAAGGTTCAGCCAGGGCGAGGCTGATCAGCTGATAATAACTGGGTGAAGTAGACAGGAGGGATGGTGATGCGTGGGCCCAGTGGTATCAGATTTCTCAAGAAAGGTCAGAAATATGGATTAATGGGGCACCTGGGTGGCTCAGTTGGTTAAGTGACTGCCTTCAGGTCAAGTTCCAGGATCAAGTCCCCACATCAGGCTCCCAGCTCCATGGGGAGTCTGCGTCTCCCTCTGACCTTCTCCCCTCTCATGCTTTCTCTCTCTCTCAAATAAATAAAATCTTTAAAAAAAAAATGTGCATTAAGGCAACACATTTGAGGTTTTTTGTTTGTTTTTTGTTTTGTTTTTTAATGACACTCTGAAAGCCATATAAAACATTTGTGAGCAAGACTTGGCCTAAAGGTTGCTTCCTTAATGTAGATGAATTTATGAATGGCAAAAGCATTCAGAGTTTTAGGGATGGCAGGAATGTTAAGATTTTACTCCTAAACTTTGCTGATTAAGGAAAAATCTCTTGTTATTTTCCTGGATGCCTCTTCCCTTTAAGAATCCTCTTCTGGAGGGCGCCTGGGTGGCTCAGTGGGTTAAAGCCTCTGCCTTCCTCTTGGGTCATGATCCCAGGGTCCTGGGATCGAGCCCTGCATCCGGCTCCCTACTGGGCAGGGAACCTGCTTCCTCCTCTCTCTCTGCCTGCTTCTCTGCCTACTTGTGATCTATGTCTGTCAAATAAATAAATAAAATCTTAAAAAAAAAAAAAAAAAAAAAAAGAATCCTCTTCCGGGTAGATTCTGTCTAAGTCTCTAGAACACCTTCATCATTCCCATTTCCCCAGCAGCTGAGATGCCTAGCTGTTTAAGCATATTTAGGATCAGTCCTTGAGTACCGGGGTGGGTGGGGGCGGGGGAGTGTGTGTGGGTGGGGTAGGGGTCTCCATGCTGGCTCTGATGGGTTCCTGAGGTAATAGGCTTGACTGGGATCTGCCAGTTCCCTTTCCTTTGGCCGTGCCTAACCATGGGCACATTTCCTGATGAAACACACTAGTTTATACTTCAGTGGATTCTCCATTCTCCCCTTGCTGCAGAAGAAAAGAGAGGCGTTTTGTGTGTGCTTTGTCAGCCTTGTTTCCCTAATTTGTAGGCAATATGAGTCAGAGAGTCCAAAGAAAGCAGTGCATTCACTCAGCCCCCATTGTAATAGAAGTTTGCTTTATATAGTCTTTCTTGTTAGTGTGGAAGATGTGTCTGCATTTTCCCACATATACACCATTTATGCACTTTTAAACTAATACTAAGAATTGCAGTACTTGAAGGGAGAAAGCACAGACTTTCATGAGCTAGGAGCCCTCAGGGTTCTCAGTTGTGTTGAAGATGTGAAGAGGCTACAGGAAGTGAGCTTAGGAACAGGCCAGAAGTGGAGCAGGAGAAGGGCTTCTGCAGGCCCTGGCTTCCGCGTACATATTGTAGCTGGATGGGGAGTTCATTCCCTTGGTGCGTCTCCCACAGGCACTCCGCTGTGGGGACCCCACAGAATAGAGACCATAAGCAGTTGCCCAGTGGGACCAAGGAGGACAGTGTGATGAGCAGTGGTAAGCAGCTCACTCAGGATGCAGATCCAGATTTGGGGATTGGAAGTGGTTATCATGAAGCAATATTCAGAAAGGTGGCCAGAGAGAAGATGAGCAGATCCCTTAGAGGGCAGGTAGGAATCTCTTCCTTAGTTTATTGCTTGACCTTAATTTTCAAAGTAGCATAACTCAAGGTGAGCATAACACTATGTGTCTGAGGACTTTCAGCAAGAGTTTCCTTTTTTTGAATTTTCCATATAATGTGTATTACTGTAGTATATCTATAAAATGAAAAGTATAGTTAGTAAACTTAGTCAACTAAGGTCAAGCTTGCCTTTATAAATTAGACTCATCTCTAATGGTATATTTTCATTACTGATGCGGTTTTGCATTACTTTTTGTAATAGATCTTTCTTTAAAACTGAGCACTTTTTTTCTTCTCTTAAACCTAGGGACTCCTTTCCGTTTGATCAACAGTTTAACATTTTGATGAGATTTATTGTGGATCAAACTCAAACTCCTAACCTCAAGGTTTGTAACTATTTGTGATTACAGTTCAACCTCTAGAAGTCAAATTTTCTTAAAATGTACTTTTTTGTTTTTGACTCCTATTTGGCTGTTAAGAATAAATTTGTCGTGAGCATCCTTGTACAACTATTTGGGAATGTGTTTCCATTTCTCTTGGTTGAATACCTAGGAATAAAGTTGTTGGGTTATTGGGTAGGGACATGTTTAACTTTATTTTAAACTGTGAAAATGGTTGTACCATATTATATTCCTACCAGCAGTATAATCGGAGCACCAGCTATTCCACATCCTACCAACATTTGGGCATTATTACTGTTTTTCACAGTATTCAAACTAGAAAGCTCTGATGTGTTGAAATAAGGTATCTTACTAGAATGTTTTCAATATTAACTTTCTAACACATGAAAATTAATTGTTACATATATTGGAAAATCATCACTGTAACGAGACAGAATTTGAGGGAGGGTTTGTTTTGGTTTGAATGAGGTCACGTAAGTCATCTGTTCTTTAATCATTAACTTTTGTGGGGGTTTTAGGATAGGCCCAGTGAATGATAACCCTCTTCTCCAAAGGTACAAACCCATTGAAGCCTCGGTGGAGAAATTAGGGCAGAATATCAGCTTGATCGCTGAAAATGCTCCCTTGTAAGGCATGGCCAAGGATGTGTAAAACACAAAGCTAAATACTTCCCAGTCCTTGGCAGAGCTGGAAATCCCGCAACCTGCCCACGGGGGCTCATGCCTTACAGGTGTTTTGCCATATAGGGGAGGAGCAGAGCATGCCTTCAGTCTAAAACTAAAGAGGATTAACCTGTACAGCACTTGCCCTGTTCACAAACTTACCTGTCAATCATTTCATGCTTTCATCCCTGGTGGACACCGCTCCCTGGGGGAACATAAATCCAGGAGAAAGGAGGTGTCCCCTCAAGAGTATTTATTTTTCTTTGATCAAAATTCAGTTCAGAATTCTATTCAAAGGTTCATAAAGTGTGCTTGATGTTTGTAATTATTGGATCTTTCAGGTCAAAGTTGCAATCCTGAAGTACATTGAGTCCCTCGCTCGGCAGATGGATCCAACAGATTTTGTAAACTCTAGTGAGACGAGGCTTGCTGTTTCTAGAATTATAACCTGGACGACAGAACCAAAGAGTTCAGACGTGAGAAAGGTATGTCCAAGAGAGCTCAAAGTGCACCTTTAAATACAGACTGTTCTTAGGCATGTGTTAGGAAAAGAAGTGTACCTAGAAACTTGCAAACCACCCCCACATACTTACACAGGAATCCTTTCTCACTTCTTTTCTGTGAAAACCAGACTTTGCTCTTGCTCTTATCTCCTCTCTCCAGTTCCACTTCCTCCCAGGCTTCTGACATCAAAATGAAAATCAGAAATCCTGTATGATGGGTTCATGCTTTCCGTAGACATCAGTTTTGTCCTTTTCATATGTGAAAGCACTAGTAGTTCAGTGTCTCGTAAGGCCATTGGTTTTCCATACGTCAGTTTCAAGATGTGGACTTTGAGGACAGACTTGAAAAATCTAAGGCTGCCTGGTCTCACAGCAAAATGTGGCTAAAAGTTCGCTAGGATATGAATTCCTGAGTTTAAGGAGAACAAACAACTTGGGATTATATACCACATTTGGAACACCCTGTCTTTGACATGGGAGGGGCTGAATGAATGGGGAGGTAGAATTCAGATTTTGGAGCCCCCCAGGCACCAAGGTGTTGTTTTGTTTGATTTGTTTTATCAGGAGAAGAGAAGTATTGGCTACTTTCTTCAGAAGTGACACATTGAAGGGTGTACAGTGAAGTAATGTCATAGTACACAGGGACATATAATAGTACACAGAGTACCATTTCTCTTACTAGGTAGTACTCACCTCAGAACCCTTACAGAGATTAATTATTACATGTGAAACATTTTGTCAATTCCTGACAAGTTGTAAGCACACAGCAAGTGTAAGTTCTTGTATCTGTTTCTCTTCCTCTCTGCCTGTCCATGTCCTTCTGTGCTTGAGTTTCACATGCAGCCATCATTCTTTTATTTGGAAACTTGAGTAGCCTTTGTAAAGTACTCTTTAAAAACCAGCTTCCTCAGTTCTGCTTTCATACTGAAAGTACTTGACTTTGGTTCTATGTGTATAATCATGAGCCTTGCTTTGTTTCTTCTGTGCCATACTCCTTCCATATTTAGCCTGACCAGTGGAGTCCTTTGGCCTTCAGCAGAGTTAATTATGTGGACCACGTGGGTCCAGGCAGGGAAGAAGGAAAGGAGGATTCCATGCAACAGCTAGCAGGAGTGGTGTTCTTCCAAATGCAGGAGAACACTTTTCTCCTCCTTTAATGGAGTCCAAAGACAACAGAAGAGTTCTCTGAAAGGTTTCTTTGGAAGGGTCACAGGTCATGTAAGTCCTCTGTCCACCGTATATTAATAAACTAAGCTGTCCAAGTTCAAAGGAACAAGGGCAAATCTTATTCAAGCACTCATTCAGAATTGTCCTCAAAAGAGCATTTCACTGGCAACCTTTAATTTTGCCATTAAGCCAGTGTTGGATTAGGGAGGAACAGTAGGAGATGGTTGAATGATTTGGTTGGTTTATAAGTCAAAAACAGATACTTCTGTGGTAATTTTCACAATCGCAAGATAGGCCAATAAATACAAAAGCCTTCAGGACAGCTTTCTATCTTTAGTCATAACACGTAAGTGTATGTATGCGTGTGTCTATGTGTGTTCCTTTTGTAACTGAATGTTACTTAAATATTCCTCCTGCAGTGCTGAAACATACTCTAGACTTACACTTTACCATGATTAGGGCCTTTGTGGGAGCAGCTCACTTGCTTCATAATGTCCATTTTCTCAGGACATGCACATTAGAAATTTGAACTAGAATTTATTTTCCTAACTTTTCTAAACAGGCTGATACAGGAACTTTTTTCCTTGAGTTACTTAGCCTTGGACTCCAATACACTCAACTCATCTTAATACTAGCTTAAGTCAGATATGGTTAAGATACTAAATTTATTGCCAGAAATCACATGGTTCATTTATTGTTTGATCTTCAACACTTCAGTCATTTTGGATCATATAGTGCTACTTCATAAAGCCTGGTCTCCATTGGTATTCCACGTCTGTTGCCTGCTCTCACTTCCCTTTTCCCAGCTTGAGGACTGCTTAACACCTCACCTTCAGACTGAGTTCAAACCCAGGTTCTGGGACAGTAATCGTCTTCAGAATATTTGGACAGATTTATTATATCAGTAGTTCTCAGGCCTGGCCACAGTTGAAATCAACCTCAATTCCTGGGCTCTCCCTCAGGTAATTTGACTTAATTGATATAAAATATGGACGGTGTTTTGGGTCTCACCCAAAACACTTGGCTAATTTTTAAGGCACAGAGTTGAGAATCCATTGTTTGAAACCACTGCCCTGGGGTTGAACCTCAAGACATACAGACTGTCAGTGTCGTGTGACCTGGTTGCCACTAATTCTCTTGGTTCCAGCCTACATGTTTAGGATCTTCAGGCCTAGGGCTGGACCTGCTGCTCCCAGTGCCTCCTCCACCTTCGTGTTTTCACTCACCCTCTACACTCACTCAGCACTGAGCATAATACCGTTGGGACAGAGTAGACATTTAATAAATATTTTCACTGAATTAATGAATGATAAATGTCCAGAGAGAAATTATCTCATTTTAAGTAGCACATTGAAGCCATCATTTTCAAAACCACAGTGTTGGAGGCCCCCTGTTTTGACCTCTGGTATTAGTCTTCTTTCGGAAACCAAATCAACACAGACAGAGTAGCTTGAAACTGCACACATTTATTATGTTGTAATTTCTGTGATTCGGGAATCTGGTACATGGTCTCTGGGTCCTCTGCTTAAGGTCTCAACACATGGAAATCAAGGTGTTGCCTGGGTTTTGGGTCTCACATGAGACCTGGTCTCTTCTGGCTGACTGCTGCTCGGCCGAGTTCTGATCCTTACAGGAGTGGGGCCCAGGTGCCTGTTTTCTTGCAAACTGCCAGCAGGGGTGCTCTCAGCTCACAGAGGTTACCCGGCACCCACTGCCTGCCACGTGGTCCTCTCCCCAGTGTGGCAGTTTGCTTTTTCAAAGCCAGCAGGAAAATATTTGGGAAAAAATTTCCCCCAAACTTCCAAGATTTGATGAAAAAAACCTTAATCTACACATCTGAGAATATTAATTTTCTGCCAACAATACTTGGAGAGTTTGCAGACAGTGTAATTCATTCTATACAGTCTTATTTGGGAAAGCACTTTAAACTGATAGAACTCTTGATTTATTATTAACATTTTTAACATTTGTTTCCCTTTTCATCTCAGCATTTTGGGGTGTTTGATGTTGGAGAGAGTTGGGTGTTTAAATATTTAAGATGTTTTGAAGAGGAGGGAAGAGGCACAGCCAAAATCAGAATACAAGCCAGTCAGCAGTGGAGTATGCCTAGGCCCAAACTAATGGTTTTTTTTTCCGGTTTCCTAGCAGGAAAAGTGCCCCCCCCCCCAAACTGGCTGCTTTATTCCCAAAGTAACGTTGTTTGTGTTACGGTATGGTAGCCTGAAAGTTGTGTTAGCCATGCCATACCTTTCTGAAGGCACTGTGTTGATGTTAAGTTAATAGAACGTGGGGCTTCTGGGTGGCTCAGTTAAGTGTCCGACTCTTGATTTAGGTTCAGGTTGTGATTTCAGTATGAGATTGAGCCCCACTTTGAGCTCCCTGCCAAGTGCAGAATCTGCTTGATGTTCTCTCCCTCTCCCTCTCTCAGATAAACAATAAATCTTTAAAAAAAAAAAAAAAAGATAACGTATTGACAGTAGGAAGTAGATTCTAGAGTTTGACCTTTGTTTGACTTTTGCCTCTGCCAGTCATTGGTGTGAGCCTGCATGGTAACCTCTTAATTCTCATTTGTTCTCAAAAAATGGGAATGCGAATCCCCGTCTCAGACTTCCTTGGGAGGACTAATTGCAGTAGAGAAAAGCATAAACATTACTTCGTTTACTTTGTGGCCCCTGCTCTGTTTGTTCAAAGTTGGTTTCAGTTTTGCTGCTGCTATTTGTGGAACAAATGGAGAACCCAGTTTTTTTCAGCATTAGAAAGATTCTTTTTCCCCCATCAACCAAAGGGAATGTGATAATGCAGTAGAATTTTTAATGATATATTTATATTTCAAGATTCAGAATCCTTGTGGGTTTGCTTATCATATATGATTCTCTGGCATTTAGCACCTACTTTGTCAGAGAAGATAGTAGATACAGCTCTCAAATGTCGTTTTGAGAAACATGGTGATTGAAAGCATGGCAAAAAAAACCCTAGAAAGTATAAAGATGCTGTTGCGTAGAGCAGGAAGATGATAGAAGCCTTTTAAAGTTGAAATTTTGAACTGAAAAAATTTTATTTTATTTTTAAGAGAGAGGTGTGGGGGGGGAGGGCAGAGAGAATATCTTATGGCCCTGAGGTCATGACCTGAGCCAAAAACGGGTCGGACGATGCTTAACCTACTCTGCCACCCAGTCGCCCCTCTAACTGAAAAATGTTCAAGTCTGATTGTAGGTAGGCAGTGTGGCCTAGCCACAAAGCTCAGGGTTTTCCCATCAAACAGGATTTGAGTCTCCACTTAACTGTGACTGGCTCTTTCAAGAAACAAGCTGACCTTTCGGATCTCATTTGGACCCTCCGGTTGCAGAAGGCAAGAGTGCTGCTAATGCTGGCAAGGATTGTGGTTATTACGCATCTAGGAAATGACAGAGGTTCAAAACTGGTGAATTACTGTTGTTATTCTGCTTGTTCTTAGCTGTTAGATCATAGAGACCTCAGCGATTCTGTAAAAGATGCCAAATAACGTTCACAGCTTACAGATAACCCTGGTTTAAGCCCTTGCTTCTTCTCTCACTAAATCCTGCCGCCATTCCTGTCTGTCAGTCCCCGCTCCAGCGTAGTCGTGTAGGTGAGGATTTCCCCACTAGGTCAGCTGCTGCCTGCTCTGGGCCTGGAGAAGGAAACTTGGAAGAAAATTGTAAACAGGTAGATTTTAAACTATGTACTAATTTGAAAAAAGACACTTCACTGTTTGCATTTCAGTTGATTAATACAGATAACTTGTCAAGACACTGAAAGGATTTTGAAGAAACCTAAAGTTCATATAATACTATGTGAGCATGTGTGTATGTGCATGTAAATGTGTTTTAACATGTTTTGTGATTAACCGCCTGCCCAAAGAAATGGCCTCATGGAGTGTACACATCTACCCTATTTTAGCAGAATGGTGAAGGAGAGATACTCAGTAAGAAATGTCTGAAGGTTTTGAAGTACCCTTTGTTTGATGATTTTCTAAAGCAGTTCTGATGACAGTCTGGAGGAGCAGTAATTGTTTCATAAATTAGAAAGCTGCTTCTCCTCCCCAAGTTTAAGTTTTCCCCAATTAATACCAGTGCAGAAGCATTTGTCAAAGGTTTATTGATCTCCTGTCTCAACAGAATTCTTTCCTGCTTTCAAGGCAGTTGATTGCCCTGGGAATTCTTCCACACAGTGGAAGATTCAAAGGACCTTTTGCCCTCACCTGCCAAATTCTCCTGTAGGGCCATGAGTAGGGATCATGTCTTTATAAGTTGCTATTTGATCTTGGAAGCCAGTGACCCTTGAGTTGTCCATTAGAAAGTCAGCAGCGACCCTGAGTGTTTTCTCTGGCCACTTACCGGCCCCACCTCTTGTGAAAGGCAGGAGTTTAGTGATGGGACAAGAACAGTGGCGTACTCTACTCTTTGATTCGTTATTGTCCATGAGCTATGCACCAAGCTTTTTTAAACTAATATCTCCAACTCGGCCCTGTATTTGGAATTATTACCTTACAAAAGGGTGTGTTGATGGTAATGATAACCCAGTTCTCTTCCTTGCTTGGATTCTAGTAGTCCGACTTCTCACTAACACAGAGGGTCATAGATAAAAATATTTCAGGACTGTAACAGTCTCGTTCCTTTTAAAACTGTGATATAAAGTATATTTTTTAAAGATTTTACATATTTGACAGAGAGAGAGAGATCACAAGTAGGCAGAGAGGCATGCAGATGGGGAGGGGGAAAGCAGGCCCCCTGCTGAGCAGAGAGCCTGATGTGGGGCTTGATCCCAGGACCCTGAGATCATGACCTGAGCCAAAGGCAGAGGCTTAACCCACTGAGCCACCCAGGCGCCCTGACATGAAATATTTTTAAAAGAACATATTTCAGTCATACTCTGTTTCTGGAGTTTGGATGTCATTAGAAAAGGTTTTACATTGAAAACAGTGTTAAACCAAAGGGTGACTTCTGAAGACTGTATAAAAATCTTTTGTATTTTGGAAAATGTAAAAATAAATTATATTCATTTATATGTTTAAGTCACAGCAAATGTGCCATCTTTCCAATTAGCTATATTTTCAAAATTCCCTGTCTTTATGTTCGATTTTTTTAATCAAAATTCAACATTAAGATCATTGAAAGAGAAGTTTCTTTAGTGGGCCGGAAGTTAAAGTTCGCTGTACTTCTTTTCCCGCGTGACTAAGAGTCATTAATAGCACATAGCCATGAATTAGCACAATTTCTAGGCAGCCCTCTTGTTCCTAAAAGATCCCACTAATTTTATAATTTGCTTCATGAAAAACCTCAAGTTAATTTGTGGTTTTAGATAGCCTGTCATTCTGGGAAGAAATGTAGTTTTCTAAGTAAAGACAGTGGCACATTTCACATAAAAATATACTATTCAAAAATATACTGAAACATTATATAATTTTCAAATGTCATCGTCAATCATTTAAAAAGAAGTCCCTAAACTTTCTTACTAAATTGGGAACATTTTTTTCTCCCTGCTAAAACTCAAGTCTGTTTCTTTCTGTCTCTTTGAAGTGCAGTTTTTTCTGTGTGCATTTTTTTCCCTAACATCTAATAAAATGCTTTTTTAAATGCACAGATTATCTTGCATGCATTTTGGAATTTGCTTCTCTACAAATATACAGATCATGTTAATATATATTACATTGGTGGTGAAGCAAATTCCTTCAGATAACTTAAGAATGTTTCAATCATGAAATGTAAAAATATATATTTTAACACCATCAGAAACAATGTGTTTTGCCTCTGTCATGAAAGCACACAGGCCCCTTGGGATTTAAATTGGTTGGAAAGACTACTTATGACTATATTTGGAGATCAAGGGGAAAAAGGAAGCTACTTTTGCCCAATACTATGCTTAATAAATGTTTTTGATATGTCTAAAAAGTAGTTTTTGATGCCGTAAAAAATATTCTTCTGATATTTTAAAGTTCATGATCAATTTTTATTTTTGGTTAAATACATTTGAGTCTCTGGATTTTCTTTTTTTTTCCTTCTCCAGACAAAAATAATAGTTTTGCCTTACCTGGATCCAGAATTAATTTTAACATTGTGAAAGCATTGAAATATTTTGTGGTGTTTGTTTCCAGAGCATTTCTAAGTGAATATATCTTTTGTAATACCTTATATCATGGGGAAAAAATACTCAGAATAATTACTGCAATCCTTAAATAAGAGTGTTGTGGACAGATAAATGTATCCTTTCAGTCAGGAGATGTTCATAATGTGTTTTTCTTTCTTCTGACTCTCAGAAATTTGTAAGAAATGCCATTATTTACTGAAGTTTTCTCTGGCATGGTTTTTCTAAATCAAAACCCTTGGAACTGAGTCCTCAGGCATTTTTTTAAATCTCAGAGTGCCTGCTGCTGTTTAGTACCATAGAAAGCCCATAACTGGCTAGAGAAACCTGAGTCTCATTGGGCTACCGTCGCTTCAGCTAACTGCTTTCCCTTCTCACTGCCTCAGGGACCATCAACAGTCCTGCAATATATTGTCTGAATTAATAAAGAGACGTAGAGCATTTCCCAAAACACAGAAGAGTACTTTTTCATTTGTAAGGTAGAAGTCTGGTTTGCTTCCCATGGACTGTCTCCTCACTTCATAGGTCTAAAAGTGGGAGTTTTTTGGGTGTATTATTTAAACTATTTTTCTAAAATGTCTCAGTCCCTCGGAGCAGGCTTGAGGAAAAGTGGCTGCTCAGATAACCCCTTGGCAGCTCTTATAGAGCCTTGTTCTCCCAGGATGCACTTGGAGCCCCATCTGTCTGGTTCTGACTTAGAGTGAACCATCATCAGCCTTTTCACGCTCTTGAATTGTTTCATTTATGGGTTTACCAGCTTTGTGCCTAGTGCTGGACGACACAGGAAGAGTCATTTATTACGGGCATGCTGTGAAAACCCAGGGCCAGGGTGTGAAGATGAAACCGGGGCCTATTTTCCAGATTGAAATCAGGCTATTTATAATTGATGATCTTATTTTCTCCAGATGCCTTTTGTTTGTGTTTTTATGACAAAGGTGTCCTCTTTGTTTTGTTTTTTCATTTATTTTACTCCTACAAAACATTTTTGTAAAACAAATTTAATGAAAGTTTTGACCAAAATATGCAATTGTCTGTTACATAAATTAATCAAGCGTTCTTTTTCCAGGCAGCACAAATTGTGCTGATCTCTCTGTTTGAATTGAACACTCCTGAATTTACCATGTTACTTGGTGCCTTGCCAAAAACATTCCAGGATGGTGCCACCAAACTCCTGCATAACCACCTCAAGAATGCTAGTAACACCAGTGTGGTGAGTGCTCGGTCACAATTGGTACCTACCTCTGTACCGATCATGACCTCTGCTAATCCCTGGTCTGGACATGCCCTGAGAAAAGGGCCAGCTTTCTTGTTCTCTTTTAGTAGACTGTGGGCATCTGGAGGGTGGGGGCCATGTCTGATACTGCAGTGTTCCCAGGGAATGAATGAACTTAGTATTTAAATATGGCTTTTTTCTTACATGAGGTTCTTTAATCAGTTAATTTTTACTTGTTCACTGACTCCTTTATTCATTAGTTACTTTCTTTGTATGTAAATTACATATAATTACTTACTTTCTTTGTATGTAAAGGTGGAAGTGCTCAGTTTGTGTCTGTCACTCTAGCACAGCTGACATCAGTCATTCAGCTTCAGAAACCCCTATGTGACAGCCATTTTGGAAGTATTTGCACTTAAAGTTGGCCTTAATGATTCCTTTAAAAAAAAAAAAAAAAGTTACCCCAATTGTGCCACCTTTGCTCTTTTATTTACATGTGGGTTAAAAAGCTAAGGGGGGTACACCCGAGTGGCACAGTCGGTTGAGCATCTGACTGGGTTTCATTCAGGTCGTGATGTAATGGTCATGAGTCCGCTTGGGAGTCTCTCTTTTCCTCTCCCTCTGCCCCTCCTGCTCATGTTCTTGCTCTCGCTCTCTAAAATCAATCAATCAATCAATCAATCAGTCTTTAAAAAAAACAAAAAAACAAAAAACGGAAGAAGAAAAGTAAACCTAAGGGAAAGGGGGCGCTGTAATCTGTGTTTAGCATTCAAATAAATGATGCTTATTCTTTTTCACACTAGGGCTCTCCGAGCAATACAATTGGCCGAACTCCCTCCCGACACACCAGCAGCAGGACCAGCCCCCTGACCTCACCCACCAACTGTTCCCATGGGGGCCTATCTCCCAGGTAATGCCATTTCAACAAACGTGAAGAAACCAAAGCACCCAAGTGTCTGTCCAGCCTATTTCTAGGATTTTAGACCAAGCTTAATACCAAAAAATGGGTGGGTATTAGGAGACGATGGGTTTCTAGTCCTCACCCAGATCTTAACTGTGTATGGCAAAATGGCCAGTTTGTGCTGAATGTTCTCAGAGATTCTTCCAGCTCTGAGCACTCCCTAGTATCTTAAAATTTTAAAGCTATATTTACGTTTATTACTGTTGCATATACAAACCATTTAGAAATTCATCACCTAGTCTGTAAGTGCTAGGAACACCTGAAGGTATTTGTCGTCTAAATAAAATAGTCCACACATAGCCTGCGGTAGTTCTCCAACCACGCAGCTGTTCCAGGCGTAGTTGCTGTCATCATGGGCTCACGTCTGAAGCAGACTGCTGCTCTGGAGAGGTATTAAGAACCTGAGAGCTAAAATTGGATGAGCACTTTCAGACTTCCATGGGGTCCACGCAAACATTGGTTCATAGAGTCTGAGACTCTGACTTAAAATAACAAAAATGCTTTGTCTCGGAATCTTTAGACTTCCCCATCTACCCACAGCCCTTGGAAGTCTCTGCAGGTGACCCCCTGGCATGTTTTGGAGCGGCCTCACATAGAGTAGTGGCCCTAAAGGCCAGACTTCTTAGTCCCCGGACCTGTGAGGGTCATACATGCTATGTTTGTTTACCAGAAGTCCAGAGCTTTGCGATTCCTGGCTACAGGGATCAAGCGGCTGTGTCTTAAGGGTTGTTGACACCAAGATGATAAGAAAATATAAATGCCTTTAAATTTATTTTAGATTTTTAAATGATCAAGGGTTTCCCAAAATCATCCATTCTTACCAATAAAGTTCTTTTCAGTTCTTCAATTTGTCATATAAATATTTGGAACATGTCTAAAGTGTTTTTCTATTGGTAAAACAAAATATATTGTATACTTACAGTATGCTACTGCTTATATTGCCTTATTTCTAGTCCTCCTAAATCCCATTGGTACTATATATTTGGATAGAATGATGTCACGTCTCCAAGTTTGGTCTGTGTTATGAGGCTGTTAGCAGGCTATTATAATTAGATAGTTGAGATCAGAAGCGAATGAAAAATAAGTGTGACTGAGGCTCAACGAACTACTGTTTTTTGTGTTAATAACTGTATCTAAAGTATATACTTTATAGGGTCCAATGTTAACAGTAAAATCAGAGTTCTCTTTCTTGGGGTGGAAGGCAGGGGAAGGATTTTGTGGAAAACTTGAATGCTCTGTAAATAGTTGATTTTGTCTAGAAGTAATACTTCTGCACCATTAATTGAGAAATCTACTCTTCCATAATATACAGTTTGTATTTCTTATCTTTTGGTTATTTCATTATTAGTGTGGCACATTCTTTAAGTAATAAGCAAAAGGTAAAACTCAAGACTTTGATTACTCTCTGTGCTGCTAGTCTAAGGAAAAGACTGGTGGAGACCACTAGCATAATCCATCAGTGCTAAGAATTAGCTCAGTATTGATTTTCACTTGATCCCCAGATTATTAAAAAGTTTATTTTTCCAATCACCATTTATTTTTAGTTGGCCTGGTCTTAACTTTTACTGTCAGGGTTACTGGTCAGTGGAAGAAAAAAAGAGGTTTATTTTTAATATTAATACCATTTTCAAGAATAAGGCCAAGTGTGACCTGTTTTCTTGCCAACAAATTTGGCTTTAGGGAATTATTTAATTTTATGGTCTCTTTTTATTTTTTAAACGAATGTGCCCTCAGTCAAGGCATATCTACCCAAATGGCCTTAGTCAACAACTTAATTAAACTCAGGAGAAGTGATTTTTCTCACAACTAAAACCGTCCAGAAGTAGGAAGAATTGCCTCCTGTCATTATATCAGTAGGAGTATTCAAGTAGGCCACATACTTTCACCAGGAAAGTTAGAAAAGCTGTGAACTCTTGTACTAGATAGGAGAATGGAGTATGTTACTACCCCATTCCTGAGGAGATGATAGACAAGTGCCACCACGTATAATCTCAGAGGTTTTTCTCAGCAGTGTTCTTGAAGCATTTACATTCTGTGAGCTGTCATTCTTTCAAATCATCTTAAACATATGTTAATTTTTTATTCTTAACGGGAAAAGTTGTTACCAGTTGTTTCTTTTCAATCTAATTTTTTGGCATCAAAACGAACTAGTGTTTTTGTAGTCCAGAAACTCTACACTCAAATTGTGGTGTGTTAATAAGGAAATATTCTAAAATGATAAGCAAATCTAATTTGATAGTAAAAATGAACCCTAGGGAGGAAGTTGTTTTTATCAATCCAATAATCTTAGAGAAAATCATAGCATGTTAAACCTTTGTAGAACATCCCATTAATTGCTTTGTGTGTGTGTGAGGGAAGAATTACTCCTTATTCCCAGGTAGTAAACAAATACTGCTGGGTATTTAGAGAGGAGATTTCTCATCATTAAACACATGTGTATTTTTTAGCTCATTTTACCCAGTGTGATTTGTGTTAAATGAAACACAGAGTTGCAAGGGGCTTCAGAAATCGCATGATATCCATTCCTTTTGAGATCAGAAAGTAGACAGTTCTCGCCCCCATCTGCTATGCATTCTTGGCAAATGTGTTGTAGAGCAGAATGACACTAAATAGATCACCTGTTCCCCCCATTAATTAAGGGTGATTTTAGGTGGATTTTACAATCCATTGCATTGGAGGGTCAAGATTTTCCATAGAAGCGAAGTGGGGATTAACTGGGAGACCAGCCTCCCATCAGCAGTGGGAGATGGTGGTACATCTGTTTATGCTACCTGTCAGCAGAGCTCCAGCCTAGATGGCTGCCCGATTTCCTCCTGTTACCTCACCCCAACTCAGTGTGGGACTCAGAGAAGGTCTGTGGGCCCTCGGATGCCGTGGTGACCTCTCATCTCCACACTTACTGACCTCACAAGAAGAGACCACAGCTGTCTTTGGCAGAGACAAGCTCATGGGACCAGGATGATGGCTGGCCTCAGGCAGTGCTGCTCTCTGAGAATGTGGTCTCTGATGCCACAACTCCACCCCGGGCCTCAGGTCACATTTCCTGCCCGGTTGGCTCACGCTTCTCGCAGTGGCTGTGGCTCTTCTGAATTATAGCAGCTGTTAGAAGTGTCTGCCCAGATCTCTGTAGGCCCAGGCTTCTGAGTGACATTTATGGAGTGAGGAAGGATGCTGGTGTTCTCAGATGAGTTTTATTTCTCGTACTAGGTGATGTGAGCAGGGAATTGGGGCTTTTCGGAGACCTGGCGCTCTAGCCCTCTGGTGGTGCTGTTACTTTTTCATAAGGAAATTGCCCGTGGCAGCCTCTGATCGAGTCCTGGCCTCAGGGAGCACATCATCTCCTGCTTCAGGGCTCTGGTCAGAAAGGCATGTTCTCTGAGTCTTCCTGCTGTCGTCCCTTGGATCCCGTTGGAATTCAGGCCTGACGTTCCTCCTTTGGCTCTTTGTAAAACAATTGATTGCATTATCTGAGTCAGAAGAGTCATGCATATTTGTATGGAAGTACTCGTGGTATCCTTCCCAGTGTGGACACACACAAATACACACTCACACACTCTTACACTTGGAATCTCATGATTTAAAAATGTAACACATGATTGAGATGGGAAGGAATAATGCAGCTTTATTGAGGGCCAAACTGTAAAACAAACTTTGTGCATTTTCTCTGTATGGTGAAGTATAAATTTTGCTCCAGTCAGCTTTGACAGAGCTTGGTCAAGGAAAGAGGAGATTGGAAGACACATTGGACGTTGCGTCTCCCAGTCCCCTCCTATCTCCCCTCCCCGTTGCCTTGTTTTGTCTCTCTCTGACTCTCCTCTTCTGATCACTGCAGTCGGTTGTGGGGTTGGAGTGCTGATGGCCTATCGAAGCACCCACCTCCCTTTTCTCAGCCCAACTCCATTCCCACCGCTCCCTCCCACAAGACTCTCAGGCGCTCTTACTCTCCCAGGTAACAAGCTACCTGTTTACCTTGTCTGAGGTGTCACAATATTATTGCATTTCCAGGGTCGTCTCAGGTCTTCCGAAAGCCTTTGGCTTAGATGAGCAGGAGTAGAGCCTTGGTGAGAAGTGTGAGCAGGTGCATGAGCTCTGTCGACCTGCATGAGTACGGCTCCTACTGTGTCACAGGGACAGATGACCATTTCGCCAGCAGCCCAAATCCAGCGGCACCTACTGTAGCAGGCCCAGGCAGAGCTGAGCCCCCATAAAGGCGCTGGGGCAATGCCCTGAAGTCAAGGCAGGCCACAGGGGACGATTTCCTTCGTGTTCTTCTCAGGAGGACAAGGCATACCCACTGAGAAGCAAATGAGACCTGCTCTTTCCCAGACCATCTGTGTTGCATTCAGTCCTGCCATTGATGATAGGGACTGATTTCTTGCATGAGGTACTGCCATGTGGCAAGAGTCAGAGGACACAGATCCTGAAGGGAGGCCCAAGAAGTGCATTCACTGCTGCGTCTCATTGGTGTGCCCTGCCTCTAGGCAGGAGAGCAGTCGGTATTCTCACAAGCCCCTGGTTGTAGGTGATGAGGTTAATGACTCTAGAAGGGGTGGGAGTTCCTTCAGATTTAAAACAGATGGCAAATTGGTGGGACAAAGTAGGGGCCACGGATTTCTACAGATGTCTGTTTGAGGGTCCCTTAGGCCTTATTATGAAGGTCTAAAGGTCCAAGGCCCCCTTCCCTAGAAGGCTGCCATCGCATGAGCAGAGCATGGGGCAGGCCAGCTGTCTTTGTGCTGTGTAAGAGGAGTTTGTACCTGCTGATAGGTTAGAGTAAAAACAGAACTGAAAAAGGTCCGTTAATTCTGAATGCCTCATAGATAGCTTTTGCACAGATTTACATTCCTAATTTTGTGTCCTCAACTCAGGGAAGCTGTGCATTATTAACAAAGTCAACCACATGTTTTAACAACATCTTTCTTTCGAAACTCTTAGAGCTTTAAAAGTAGCTTCTCAAGTGTACAGAGAATCCTGTAATGACTGTTTCTAGATACACAAGGTTAGGGCAAGGACACAGCAACAATGTGACAGCTGCTGTCGTCAATGTTAATAAAGCAAACTTTTTTTTTTTAAGGTTAGCCATGCTTCAAAGTAGAAGTCCCATTTATTGACTGTGTTCCAGTACACTGACCTGTCTGCATGCCCTAACGGGCACCAAGCCTCACCGCCAGCCACTCTTTCCCATCCAGCCATCAAGATCCCCTTCTGGTGGGCACCTCATTTCCAGAATCATCTTTCACACATGCACTGTAACACTGCTAATGCTAATAAGTACCTATAACTTCTGTTGACCATTGCAGGGAAAGAACATTAACAAGAGACTTTTACATTTAGAAAAACCCATCAGTTACCTAAAATAAGAGGAAATCTTTGTCTCTTTTGCTTTCTGCCAAAACCGTATTGATTGCCTAACAAGGAATGAATATATCCTAATTCCGTTTCTGGTATCTTTTCCCTATGAAATGACAAAGTGGAAAATCTTAGAAGGCAAACTTCCTGTCTCAGCTGTCTCCATTCTTGGAGAGCTGACCTCATGCACCTCCCCATCCACGATATGGACCCATTACAACAGGGCAAGTCCAGAGCTCTCTTCTGCCTCAGTATTGAGTAACGTGGCCTGACCTTGGGTCGGTGACTATTGCCTGCTTGAGCAACTCTTCCTAAATTCTAAGGAAACCTTTCTGGGATCTAATTGCAGTGTTTATAGAAGGCCAGGAGCTGGCCTTTAACCTAAAGGTTTATGTCTCTGAGCTAAAGCAAGACAGTATGGGGGCAAGTGACAGACCGGGGTGTCCCTAAGCAAGCCTCTTCCGACAGGTAAAGTCGCCGCGTCCCTCTCGCTGTGCTCCTTTACGTTCCGCTGCCTGGGAGCATGGCATCGGTGATCCCCAGTGACTGCTTTCATAGGAATTTCCTTTTTCCCCCTAAAAAATGAGGGATCATGAACACTGATTTGGGAAAAAAAGCAAATGCCAGGACATTAAACTAGCAAAGAACGTAGCATTACCTGTTTCCTATTAGAAAAAAACGACGCTATCTCTCACCTGGAGCTCACGGTTTTAGCTTCGTACCAAGGAGATACTTCAGACCTCAAGCTAGTGAGTCCAAAGGAAGTGTCACCACCGGTTACACTGGGTCATGCACGTGTATTCCTCATTGTTAATTGAAAGTAAGAAGGAGGAACATTAACTGGACATTAATTAGGATCCTTTTATTATTTTGAAAAGGGCTACTGTAATGCTAAAGTTGTGTGAACCAAAGTGACATATTTTAAGACCACTCAGGTTACGAAAAATGAGATGAATTATGTGAAAGCTAACGTTAACTGAAGCGACATATGGAAAATAATATTGTGACATCCCTTAAAAAGCTGAACGTTCTGCCAGACTTCCTCTTGTCCATCTGTCATTCTTTCCGGGTTTTTTTGTTTTTTTTTTTTCCTTTCCTTTTGCATGGGCTATGCTGTTATTTTTGGTTGTTGTGATTAAAAGTATTTTAAGGCATCTTTTTCCATCTCGTATGCATATTTTTTTTCGAATCATATTCTGTTTTTATATATAAAAAATAGTGTACTGGCCAGATGTATAAATGCCTTTGTTCCCACATAAGCTGGTATTGTGTTGTTCTAGAAAGGCGGGTCCGGGAGCTGCAGTGCTTTTCATGCTTTCTTCACATTAAAGGGATGTTGCCTTTATGGACAGATAACCTTATGAACTTAGCAGGGGTTGAAATCTCTTGAATTCTGTTCAAGTGTTTTATTCCACCTCCTGTCAGTATACACATGGAATTTTAGCTGTGAACATGTTCATTCACATTTCTTTTGTGTTTGCTGCCAGAGCCAGTCTTTGAGTTGGCGTGTATTTTTGTGAACTCTCCAAGTACAGTTGGAGCATGGATTTTCTTTCATTCATCACAGAAGAAGAATGGGTGCTATCTGGGCGAGTGTTGAAATTGTAGGTAAATAGCTTCCATCTCTGAAGGGCGAGTTCAGATGCTGTGCCCCCGCAGAACCTGGTCAGCCTTGGAAAACACTTGGATCATTACAGCCTCAGCCAGTAGAGGTCTGGCTACACCCAAGGGAGAACTGTGCAAATCTTGTCTTGCTCATGTACCCAAACCTTTTAAAAAAGAGAAGAAAAGGTGGGGTGCGGGCTTAGTAAGTATTACTTGTTTTTAAGTTACAGGAGACTTAACCTCTTTTGAGAACGTACAGGATTGGCTGTTGCCCAGAGGAGAGGTTCCTGCCTGCAGGTGTCTGGGTTCAGTTCCTTCTCTTGAAGATGGCAAGAGTGCTTTTCTTTAGTCTTTATAGTGTTGTTAAATGCTTGCTTATGTACAGCCAAGGACTTTGAGTGTCCCCGAGCCATCCTCAGGATAGCTTAAGACTTCCTGTAAGTTCCATCAGACTGACTCACCTGATCTTCTTTTGACATTTTCTTAAAACAAGTGATACTTAAACTAACACAGGTTTTTTTTTTAACTTGTCCTTGGTCAACTGTTGCTTCTTGTCTTGCTTTATACTATGCTTTGTCCTCTACTTGTCTGTGATATTCTCAGTGAGGGACCATGGTGGATTTTGTTCTCAGGACCTGTTCAGCATACTTTTCAGATCTCTAAAGCCTACTTGTCGACACACTGCTTTACACCCAAAGGCTCTTGGGGACTTTTTCTCTGTTTCGTGTTTTGCTCTGTGTAGCCACTGAAGGAACAAGAGTTAACATCACTTTTCTGTAAGGGACAAATATTTCTTGCTTTTTGAAATACTTGCAGACATCCATCTAGGAATGTGACTCTTCTATAAAAGGTGTTTTTATTCTAAAACACATAAACATAAGCATGTTGGAAGAGTTGTTATTCACAGCTAGCGCCTGGGTTAGATGGCAGGAGAGGTGGTCGGGAGCCCTCCGGTAGGGTGGATCTGATTTGGAATTGTTTTGGAATGTAGAGTTTTATTTCACAAGTTTCTAATACCAAGCATAACCCCGTCTTTATGAGGTCATTTGCTTTGCTCCTCTGAAACTGGCTTGTAATACTAGCTTTAGTTTGAAATGCCTGTTCCTCATAATCTGTTTGTACATTTGAGACCAGTAACAACCAGACTCCTTGTTTCCATCTTCAAGATATGAAAGTTATTTTTCCACTTTCATTACCTCGTGCATTGTCACCAGTTGTCACCCTTTGAGTTGTTGCATTCTCGTGGTTATTGCTGTTCCCCACTGGTTCTTACCGAGTGCCGATGTAGTGCATTTGGGGCCTGGGTTGACAAAGAACAATTGTCCAGTGGTGGTGCCCTTACAGAAGGTGTCTCCTTTTCATTCCAAGTCACCTAAAGATACAAAACAATAATCACATCTTACTCCATAAACCATTGGAAGTAATTTATGCCCATAGCTCATATTTGTTCATATGCTTCAATTTAAGAAATACACTGTTTTTGATCTTTAGCATGCTGGAGTATGATACAGAGAACCTGAACTCTGAAGAAATTTATAGTTCTCTGCGTGGAGTTACAGAAGCCATTGAAAAATTTAGTTTTCGAAGCCAAGAGGATCTGAATGAGCCAATTAAACGAGATGGCAAGAAGGACTGTGATATTGTAAGTATCCCCAGGCCAGCAGAGAACGACACTTCAATTAAGTGATAATTCTGAAGATTGACCACTGTGAATACTGAACTGTATCTTGTAGTTAGAATAATACTATTTTAAGAGGCCCAAGGCAACTTTATAAAAATTTGAGTAACCCTCAGCTGTCTGTGAAAAATGTAAACTATCTTTTTCTCCCCAGTTTGATTTTGTTTATCCTGGACATATTTTTGTTCTTGTGACATGATCAAATAATGGGTCAGAATCGGACACCAGCATGGCTTTCTGGGAGCTCTAGTCTCACGCAGAGGCAGGCAGATCAGTGGGAAATTGTGGTGTGGCGGGAAGTAGTCAGGGCTCAGCACTGGAGAGATACACTGGGGCAGTCTTGGTGCTCAGGAAAGGTCAGTGGGATCCTCGGAGCTGCGTGAAGCAAAGGGTCAGAGGGAGTTTGGATGGATAGGAGGGGGCCCTTGTGTTTGGCATGATTTCCCTTTGCAGGTGGCGGAAGTAGAGAGAGCGGGCGTGTCTTGTTGGTGGCAAGGTTTGGGGAAGAGGCTGAAGAGGCTGCGGCGGTTGGCTCAGGAAGGGCACTGACACCCAGGGGACTTTTCTGCCAGTGTCTTAACTTTACTCTGAGGTCACTGGAGAGTCTTTATAGGGTTTTTAACCAGGGAAATGGCATGGTCACACTTATATTTTAGAAAGAATGCTGTCACTTTGAGACGGAGGATGACTCTGGAAGACGTAGGGTTGGGTAGGGCAGCGCTGAAATACTAGAGTCCGAAGTCTCTGCCTAGGACTCTAAAGTGCTGGGGCAGTTGAGGGAGTTAATATTCTAGAAAGAGAGGAAAAACATTTGTCAGTCCCTTTAGAACATAATGAATTCAGTTTTGAATACATGTAACTTGAGGGACCTGTGAAATATCTAAGCATGCATATCCCGTAGGCCTTTGCAGAAAGCAGTCTGGAGTTTCGGTTGGCTGTTCAGGCTGGGGATAGAGATTTGAGAGGCATTGACTAGTTGCTTGATGATAACTAAAAAGTGAGTGAAAGCGACCCATTAAAGGGTAAGGACAGAATCCTAAGGTGCAGCAACACTAAGGGAAAGACGAAAGAAAAGGAGTTGGAAGAAAAGCTATAGGTTATTGTGTGGGAGGCCGGGATAGTGTGGTATCTGAGAATTTAAGGGAAACTTTTGGGAAGGACATTCTAGCCAAAGAGAGGGGCCAGTCAGATGTGGAGTGAAAGGGCTCCACTGGATTTTTTTTTCTATCTGCATTAAATATGATAAAGTGGAAATTGAATTATTGAGCAGGTTCAAAATTCAGCATCTTAGCTGCTTGATGACCAGAGTGTTAGCGAAGAAGCTGGAGGGGATATAAAAATGCATTAAGCGTGAAAGATTTGGGAACCGGTATGTCTTTTTGGCCTGATAAGTGCCTCAGTCTAATAAGATAGACATCCATAAGGATGAAAGTCAGATCCACTGGGAAAATGGTTCCCAAAAGCAGAGATGAAAACATTCAACATGTGGGAGAAAGTCCATCCTTAGGAGTGATTACAGAATTACAATAAACCCTTTGAGGTTCCATTTTATGTCTAAATTGTTCCACTTCATTTCAAAGAGAAATTAAAATATTTAATGCTAGAAAGGATATAGGGAACTAGTATAATATTGGTGGCATGGGAACTTGATACAGTTGCTTTGGAGCTTAGTAAGTTACATTTAGCCTAAGTGATATTGATATACATATATATATACACACATACATACGTATCTTAAAGAGAGACAGAGCGTGTGAGTGGTGGGGGGAGGGGTGTTAGGGGGTGAAGGCACAGGGATAGAGAATCTTAAGCATTCTCCACACTTAGCTTGGAGCCCAGCATGAGGCTTGATCTCATGACCCTAACTAAGATAATGACCTGAGCCAAAACCAAGAGTCAGACACTTAACCAACGGAACCACCCAGGCACCCCTCAGCTTAAGTGATTTTAAGTTTCTTATCCTTTACCCAGAAATCTAACTTCTGGCAATCTAAGCTAGATGAGAAACTCAGCAAAAGGAAAGGAAGTTATTATATACAGTGCAATTTGTCTCCACATTATCTGTAACAAAAGCCAGAAATATTAAAAAACAGAAGGGAAATAGTTGAGTAAATCTTACTAGAACACAAATGGAAATAGTGGTATGAGTAAACATTGTGGTTACAAACACTGTTTATGTGAGACATTCTTACAGTGCGAGGAAAGCAAAATGTATGGTTGTGTGTACTCTGTGATTCCCGTCTGGTACAGTCTGCGGGAAGACAAGGACAGGGATAATACCCAAGTTTAACAAGTAAGATCTTTCGTTTTACTTTTTGTTAAAAGTGATTAGAATTAGGATGGTTTAGCTTTTATTTTGAAAATGTCTGAAGTTTTGTGAACCCTTTCTGTTTCTAAGTTCTTTCGTTATAATAATAATATGTGTTTTACTTTGAGAAGAGAGTTACAAGGAGAAAAAAAATCATCCATGAATCATTTCCCTATCATGAAGAAAGCCCAAAGTCTTATTTTGTTCAGGTCTACCCATATGTTGTATAACCTTTTTACATCTTAACAGTTAGTAGGACATCTTTTTTGATGGTGTTAAAAACCAGATGCATCCCAGCAGTTCCACTAGGTGTATGTTCAAAAGAAAACAAGGGACTGGAACAGATACTTGTACCACAGTGTCCATAATAGTATCATTCACAGTAACCAGATGATGGAGAAGCAGCCAAATATCCAACAGATAAATGGATAAGCAGAATGTGATAGATGCGTCCCGTGGAGTATTATTCAGCCATAAAAAGGAAAGTGATATTGACATGTTACAACACGAATGGACCTTGATTAGGCGAAGTGACGTAGTGACATACGCTGATACTGTATGAGTCCACTTCCATGAGGTACCTCGAGTAGTCAGATTCAGAGACAGAAAGTAGAATAGAGGTGACCCGGGCCAGGGAGGGCAGGGAGTTATTGTTTAATAGGTGCAGAATTTTGGTTTGGGAAGACCAGAAGGTTTGCCTAACAGATAATGTAGTCGTCATGGTTATACAGCATTGTGACTGTCTTTAATGTCATTGCATTGTACACCTATGATATAAATGATTAAAATGATCTATGTATGTTTTGCCACAATTTTAAACTGGCTTTTTTGCCACAGTTTTTTAAAAATGCTTAAGCATAAGGTGCTTTATCTTGTCAGAAGCAAAAGTCAGACATGTGCCACAGGAGTCCCCAGTGTGTCCTGCCTCCTGGAGACAGCTCCAGCATCGTCACACAGTCCGATGGCAGGGGTGAGGAGAGTGAGGTTTTGTTCCTGGTGGTCTGTCCATGCTAGTTGTGTTACAGTGACGCCCTGCAAAGGAAACCAGACAGGCCGGGGCTCCTCGGAGAAAGGACCCCCTGGAGAGAGGGGGTCATCAGGAACAAGGGCCAAAGGACTCAGGGGTTTGATTTGTTAAGGACAAGTCTCAGTATACGTTAGGAAGAAAAAGTTTCAGGAAATAGCCACAAAGCCTTTTCTTTGACCCAGCATAAAGCCCAGCTGAGAGTCACAGGTGTCCAGGGGGTGACGTGCCTCCCAGCTAAAAAGTTCTCCAGTGCTAAAGATTAGTAAGTGTTGTTTGGCTTTGGGGGGGATACACGCAAGGATATCCTGGAGGGTTGGGCTGCTTTAGATCTGTGGTGGTAATCAGGGAAGCACTAGCTTGGTGGTGTGTCAGGGCATTGCTGAGGAATCCCTGCTGTTCATGAAGAAATGGTGGGCAGTAGTGCCGGCACACGGGATTCCTGGAGAAATGTTCGAGTAAAACTCATCACCAAGTACAAAGTAAAACACACTTTACGTGTAAATGAGTGAATGAAGGGGTTTCATTGTTGGGTTCCTGTTAAGGTAGTTTATGAATTAGATGTTTGCAGATTAAGATCCTAGTAACTATCCTTTGGTTGGTGGCCAGAATTCACGTGCGAAATCTGACTCTCCTAATATTCTGAAAAGTGGAAGGAAGAGTTTGTTGAAAGTCCTCAACAGGAAATGACCATGTGCTGTGCTGCAGGTGTCCCGTGATGGTGGAGTTGCCTCACCTGCCACTGAAGGCCGGGGCGGCAGCGATGTGGTGGAGGGAGGCAGAACAGCTCTGGATAACAAGACGTCCCTCCTCAACACCCAGCCTCCCCGTGCCTTCCCAGGGCCCCGGGTGCGAGACTACAATCCGTACCCCTACTCCGACACCATCAACACCTATGACAAGACAGCCCTGAAGGAGGCCGTGTTTGATGATGACATGGAGCAGCTTCGAGATGGTTCGTCTTTCTTTGTGTGATTCCCACCCCCCCTTGGACCCCAATCCAAAAGTGCTCTCTGTGGGGCTCTCTCCTCTTGTCAGAGCAGCTCCAGGCCTACAGGACCTACGGGGTCTGTTCTGGTTAGTTGCTCACTCAGCAGCTCCTCACTGAGCTCCTACCTTGTGCTTAGCCATGGAAGGCACAGCCATGAGCAGAAGTAGGCATGGGGTCTGCCCTCCGGAAACTTACAGCCTTCTCACAGAGGCAGTTGTGAAGTAGGAGTCACACAGCTGACCTAAACTTGGAGCTGTCCCACTGTGGTGAAGGCAGGTCAGCTGTGCCCATGAGGGAGGGCTCCGCGGTGGAGCCGGGGCTTGAGTGGAGATTAGAAGCACGAGGGCAGTAGCAGTTAGCTACTACTATTGGGGGGCAGAGGGCCCTGCTGTGCACTCTCCCAGCCCTGAGCTATGGAAGTAGGATCCTGTATGGAAGTACGACCACTGAGAGGCTCCCTTCTTCTGTCACCAGCGTTTTAACCAGGTCTACCTGAAGCTGCTTTGGGTTGACTTCTGTCCTCTGGTTTGGAGCAAAGCAAGCTAGCATATACTGAGCTCCTGTACCACGTGCTTGCTGCTGAACTCAGTGTTTTACCTATATGACTAATGAGATAGAGGGCTTATTCCCATTTCACAGATCAGGAAACTAAGGGTTTGGAAAGGTTAAATTACTTGTTCCAACTATACTTGGTAAAGAACAGAACTAGTCTGCTGTCTTGTTTTGCTGTCTCACATTTGTATTAAGACCAGTGTCCATGATTGAGTAATAAGTGAGTGAAGTATGCATTGGTATGATGGTGTTTTTATCAGGAGCTTAATTATTTCCTTTTCACCTGATTGTCACGTTCACTTCATAGTCATTTTTTTGAGATTATATGTATCCGCTCTGTTCTTAAGACGTTTGTTTTGTATTTTTATTTTGAATGGAGAATTAAATCAGAACCCTAAATTAGAAGTCTAAACAGTTAGCATTCACTGTGTGTCATGAAGTTTGTAGCTTGCTGGGGACAAGGCAGATGAGAGACAGTCCCTGGCCTCAGAGAGTTCAAGATCTGTCAGGGGAAACAGACTTATCACAATGCCCCTGGAAAGGGGGGGGTGCCACACTAGTGCAGATGCTGGTTTCAATGGGGACACATAAGAAGGAGGCCTGGGGGGCACCTGGCTGACTCCCTGGCTCAGTCAGCTTAGTGGGCAGCTCTTAATCTCAGGGTCGTGAGTTCAAGCCCCATGGTGGGTGTAGAGCTTGCTTAGAAGAAGAAGAAAAAAAAGGAGGAGGAGGAAAACTGTGCTCTTGCAGTGGCTTAGTGATGGGACCAGAAGATAGCAATGAAGTCCTTCAGTCATTTGAAGGCACATCCCCTGGCTGTTATCTGCTGATCACCAGTGGGTAGCCCCTCCGGAGATTCCCAAGGAATCGCAGTGGTGTTTCCTGGGCCATAGGCCAGTGGTATGATGGTTAGTATGAATCATGCTTTCATGGAGTAGGGTGCTGTTTCCTTTCACTGCTCGTAGAATTGATAGCTCATTTAACTTAATCCATTTGTAGGTCTCATTTAAAATAGAACAGAGATTGGGGTGGATGTTGGTTGTTATCTATTTACCAACTGTATACTGAAAGGCTCAAAGAGAAAGGTGAGAATGCAGTGGGGGAAAGATTGAGTTCTTTAACATTTCAAACTTCCTGTGTGTGTGTGTGTGTGTGTGTGTGTTCCCTTACCTTAGATGCCTTAAAAGATATATATATGCAAAATCAAATTTAAGTAGTTTCTAATGATTTGTCTTTGCATTTTCATCCTTTCTATTGAAAGGGAATGTTCAGAGTTGAGGTCTTGAAAGAACATGGGAAGAGGAAGGATGTCTTTTTTGGTTAAAGTCCTGCAAGTAATTTTGCTAAGTGATCTTGGCGATCTGTGACTAGACAGTCCATGAATAGTCTAAACATCTTGACTAGTATCTGTTTGCTGTGCTGGTTACTAAGCTCTGGACATTTGGGCAGGGAAGAGATGTGAGAGGACCAGATGTGATGTGAGGAGGGCCCTGAGGTAATCAGATGTGATGCTGAGAGAATCAGATGTGCATGCTCTGGTGTCTGTGGCAGCGGGGGGGGGGGGGGGGGGGGGGGGACTATCGGGCAGCGGCCTGACTTAGGGCTCCTGCAGAGGGGGTAGACTTGGGGGAAAGAAGACCATTGAGGAGAGATTATTAGATGGCTCCCTCTGTTTGTCTGAAATAGGAGAGGGCAAAAGATGGTAAGGAAGGGTAAAGACACTGCTGTCAGTACTTGCCGCCTGTTCACACATCTCTGTCTTCATAGCTGGGGAGGTGGCCTGCAGAAAGCGTAGAGTGAGGTGGTTCAGGGTGGAAGGCATGGCAGCAGGGACGAGGAGCTGCCTCTGGGAGAGCGGGAAGCCGGCGGAGGGGATCTGAGCAACCCCAGGGGCACGTCCACCACCGGGGTTTCCCTTGGGATGAGACTTGGGATGTGACTTGTTTCGGTGTCTCCCCAGTGCCCATTGACCATTCGGACTTGGTGGCTGACCTTCTGAAAGAGCTGTCCAACCACAACGAGCGAGTGGAGGAGCGGAAAGGCGCCCTGCTGGAGCTGCTCAAGATCACGCGCGAGGACAGCCTGGGCGTGTGGGAGGAGCACTTCAAGACCATCCTGCTCTTGCTGCTGGAGACGCTTGGGGACAAAGACGTGAGGCACCTTCCTCATCTTATGCTTCCCCCCTTCCCAGGGGACAGGCTATGGCGTCCTGTTCTCCTTGAGTGTGGCGTCAGCTTTACTTTCTGTGTTGTACCTACTGTTTACATCAAAACATTGTTCAGATATCTTCTGAGCAGCAGTTCATGAGGTCATGTTTTGGTCAGAGGCCCCGTTCCTAGATTATTAGATGCAGGTTTTTATTGTAATCAGGATTATAGGACCTGAGGGAAATGTGTTCCTGCTTCAGGTTACTTTGTCTTCTATAGAATTTCTTACGACTTTGTTAGCATGGAATTTTTTTTACAGTGAGCTTTCTTCTGTATGAATGTTGAGTTTCATATGTTAATTGATAAGGAGACAAGTTCATTTTTTAAAAGACCCTGCTAGATGCTGCCTTCCATGAAGTTCTGTGTAGGTTCAGCCCTGCGTATGTGAGCAATTCCAGTGGTCTTCATTGGTCAAGCAGCTAGTTCTGAAAGTGTGGATTAGTTTCTATTATCTTCTTTATTATTTTTAAAACAAAAAACCCTCTTCACCCTGTGACATTTAAACGTGGCCCACAAGGCATTTGTACCGTGCCAGGTCTGTAACCCGCCCATGGCACCACGTAAATGACTGCCAGGAGGGAGCTGCCTAGTCGGGGCCCTGCCCTCTCCCATCTGTGTGCTGGTCCCTTACATGGAGACAGCAGTAAACATTGGGAATTGTCTGAATTACACTCTAGAAGTGAAAGTCCATCTCTGTACTGGGCTTTGTGTAGGCTGGCGGAAACAGCAATGCAGTAGGTGTGGTGAAGAGCTCAGGGCCAGGACTGGGTGGATTCGGTGGAGGCTCAACACGGCCCATGGTATAGTCACGCTCAGGGCCATGTTGGTGGTGACTTTGTTGGGAGATGGGTGCACATGGGCTGCGGAGTGTCGTGGTGACTGATTTCTTTCTGATGCTTGGTGTTAATGGGTTGGTATGCTGGTAGAAGGACAGTGACGAAAGGGCTGAATTAACTTCCCTGCAGCCGAGTATTGGCTGCTGAGGCCCGTCTGCTTAGTCGGGCTTTTTTGGGAGCTAAAGTGATGTCGCAGAGAGGGCAGGTGGATGGTGTGTCCGTGTGTGAACTGATGTGGTGTGTGAACTGTACAGATGAGCGGTGGAGGATCAGGATGTACTTTTTGGCTCTGTTTGATGTAAACCCCATTTTCTTTTACTGAGATTAGGAGTCTGTTTGAAATGGCTTTCCTCCAAGTGGTGAGACTCAGGCCGCAGACAGCTCGAGGCATATGCACATTCCCTTTCCCCGTGATCTCATCACACAGAAGGTCGGGAGTAACCACAGGGCTGCGACTCTCTCAGTCCATAGTCTTACAGGTTGTGTTGACGAAATGGTTAGATGCTTTTCACCTGCTCTTGTATACATTTTACAGAAGGGTCATTTGCCTTTTGTATATCTGAGCCTCAGGAAATCTGGAAATCCCCCCACAAGAGATGGATAATGAACTTAGATGTATCGTCCTCATTTGGTCTCATTCCAGAAACCTTCATCAGATCCCTCTAAGTGCTGGGCCTGCGCCTGCTTCATGGAGCCGGCCCCTCAGCCTGGGCCACGTAAGCGGTGTGACCTGTCAGGGTGCCAGCGAGGTGTCAGGGAAGCCCAGGGCTGGGTGCCTGGCCCTGCCTGGCGCTGCTGGCTGGCAGGCTCATTGAAGTGCTGGGTAGCATTTGCTAATGTCTTCCTTTCCTCTTGTACTCCAGCATTCCATCCGAGCACTAGCACTGAGGGTTTTACGAGAAATTCTGAGGAACCAGCCAGCAAGATTTAAAAACTACGCCGAGCTGACCATTATGAAGACTCTGGAAGCCCATAAAGATTCCCATAAGGAGGTGAGCCAAGCCTCTGGCCTCAGAGTGCTGAACAGATGGGTCTGGGGGTACAGTGAGGATGTGGAGAGGAGTGTGGCTCACTGTGCAGCCTAAGACAGGCATAGGACAGGGAGGTGCTCCCATTGAGCTTGTCCCTGGGCCATGACACAGGGTGAAAATCCCCTGCTGGTGTGACGGCTGAGCCTGGGGGCAGCCGAGGGCCTGGTGCCACTTGGTAGGTTCCGGACTCCTTTTCCACCTGTGCAGAAACTGACCTGTTCCACTGACCTTTCCCTGAGGGATTTCTCAAGTCACTGGTTCCCATTGCTGTGGTCAAAAGAAGGGGTGTAAAGCTCTGCCATTTCCTGGTGGCAGTCAGTACCTACCAGACTAGTGTTGGGAGATCAGGGTTGGCTTCGGAGACGCAGATGGGCGAGTGCTAGAAGCAGCTCTTCCTTACTCCACAACTTCAGACAGGTTCTTTCGGCTTCCAAGCCTCAGTGCCCTTGTGTGTCAGATAGAGGTGGATACGGTCACAATTTCTTATGAGAATTAAATGAGACACAGTCAGTGAGGGTTCCTGGTCCCTGGCATGTGGACACAGGTGCTACACCACATTGGTCTTCCTCCCTCTCCTGTCCTCTCATTGTGTCACTCTCTGCAAGATCTCAGTGAATGGAGGCAGTCATGTCATGCCTCTCCTACTAGCTCCTGAACAATTAAATGCTAGCAAACTGTCCCAGCACCTCAGATGCCTGCCGGGTAGCTGGAAGGACATGTTTCTGTGTCCTACACACTTAACAACCAGCCTTGATTGGACGTTCAGTAGATCCTTATCTACTTGCTTCCTGAATTGTCCAGCCCCCGTGGCTCACCAGTCCTTTGAGTGTCTAGAGACCTGCAAAGAAGATGGAGGGAGCTTTTCTGAATACCAGTGATCTCAGCAGCACTCTTCTGATCAACGGCACTGTGGGAAATAGGGCTATGTACTTAGAACTTCAGAAAACTTGAGTGGGTTTGACCCCAGAGTGAGACATAATCACTTGCTCAGTTCAGTGTCTCGGCTCGCATGTGACTCTCATGAGCACACTCATGGCTGAAGGGAATTGCAGTGAGAGCACTTCTTACATGTCTACAAAAAGAATCCGGACCCTAAATCGTGGTTTTCCTGTTTAGCAGTTACGTGACTGTCAAACAGTGACAGGTCTATCCTCCTGAAATCCACCCCAAAATAGCAGACTCAGCAAGGGTTGGGATCTCGTGCTCTGTCTGGGCATCTCCACGTGATGGTCGTAGCGCAACACAGGGTTGGGAGTGATAGATACTGTGTACGTCTGAAATCTGGCTTGGTTGTGGATTGTGAAAATCACTCACATTTGAACAAAACAGTTTCCATTTGCAATAACTCATTTAAAAAATGTGAGGACCAGATGAGTTAATAGAGTCAATACGATTACTTCTGAGCGAGGAAAGAGGGTCCAAAAAATGCTCTAATTTGTCAGGTAATACATGGCAGTTATTGGCAGAACGAGGAAAGAGGGTCCAAAAAATGCTCTAATTTGTCAGGTAATACATGGCAGTTATTGGCAGAACCAAGAAGCAGATCATGTGTCTCTTTTAAGGGGCAACTGGCCTGGCCCATATTGACTGGGCTTTTTTTTTTTTTTTTTTTTTTTTTTTTTAATTTAACCATAATAGCTTCTCCTTAATGAGAATATACATGATCAAAAAATGAAGTAAGGGGTGGCTGAGTGGCACAGTTGGTTAAGTGTCCAACTGTTGGTTTCAGCTCAGGTCATGATCCCAGGGTCATGAGATGAAGCCCTGCATCAGGCTCCATGCTCAGCAGGGAATCTGCTTGAGTCTCTTCCCCTCTCTCTCTGCTCCTCTCTCTCAAATAAATAAATATATCTTTAAAGGTAAAATTGGTGTTTTTTTCGCAAATATCTGATATCAGTTGTTTCCTCAGGAGAGGGCATACTTAGAATGTGGCATCAAGGTGAAACTAAGCCATCCATAGTGTGTGGCACTTACCAGCTGTCCCCTCAGAAGATGTCTGTGTTTAAAGTTGGCATCCTGATCTTGAACTTAGAAACTTTGACAGAAATTCCTAAGAAGTACAAGTGAACAAAATGAAATAATCTGTTTACTATTAGCTACTTTCTTGAGGGATCTTGTTTTGAATTGTGTTTTTTTTTTTCCTCTCGCAAAATGAGAAATTTAGGAGAGAAAGTTCTTAGGTGCGACGTCCTTTCCCAAGGGACAAAAGCAGAAAATATCCGTTGCTTAAAGTCAACTTTGTACCGCTCAGTTGGTGTGGAATTCGAATAACCCAGGGTCTCCACGCTGCTGTCACTGATTGTCTGATAAAGCAGGTGGGGAAAACACTGTGTTCCAAATAAAGGAGTGCCTGTATTGGCAGGTCGCCCCTGCTTTGCATACTTTCATACTCACCTTGACTCGGTGCCCTTGTAGTTTCCTTGTGAAACTTCACTCTGTCACTTTGCCAGAAGCTCCTCACTGGGGCATATGTGTATGTAGGTTTTAGGTATATATTTTTTTCTTTTTCCTTTCCTTTGAAATTCTTCTAGTCTTTCTTCTGTTTTAACTGATCTGTCTCCATTCCCTGTTTTTGTGTTTTCGGACAGAATACTTGGGTGCGTATCAAGTTTGTGTTGTAGCCATCTTGTTGGCATAGAACATCACACACGGTATTTCCCTAGTTGTTACATCTTCTCGGCACTACGTTTAGACGTTATTCAGACATTGGGAAGGATCCCAAGAGCTTCTAGACCCAGTGACTAATACTGGTCCTACAGAGAGAGGCAGAGTCTGTTCTCCTAGCTAATTAGTACCTCCAAAGTGTGGTCTTTCCTTTGAGCTCCCTGGAACTTCCATCTCGTAGGAAACTGGTTAGTTTTGTATTCACAGATAGAACCCAGGCTTTAGCAGGACGTAAAGGACATGAGACCCGGCAGCTGACATAGGATGCTCTGAGACCTTAGTCCCAGATGTCCTCCCATGCCCCCTGTGGTGGTGGCCATGCCACAAGGCGTGTCGAGATGACACCGCGATGAGATCAGTGAAAAAAGCTTTTAGGGCAGAGGAGTAGGGCAGGGTTAATGACAAGATGGCTTATTTTCCCATCCTTTAAGTCAAGGTCTTTTAATAGGAACCATGTATGCAAAACACTTTTGTTACACGTTGAAAGTGTCCTAAGTGCTAGATCTTGCTCCGGCATCACCCATCCTCAGCCAGCACAGACACAGTAAGCACCCTGGAGGATTTGGGTACCAGTTTGGAGTTTCTATTTGAGAAGTTGGTGTGAATCAGCTTAGAGAGGTTTTCCTATTCCTTATTTGAATAAGTACATCTTCTTCATTATCTAACTCCTTGTTTCTATCTTTTTAGTAAATGAACTTTGCCACTGAGTTTTAATGTCTTGTTAATGAAGTCACTGTGGTTTTCAGTAGGTTTAGCTTGTAGCAAACGCCTTAAAGGGCCCAGCCTTGGTAGTGACCTTCAGAAATCTGAAGCCCATTTTCTGTTTTAAAGGAAAACTCCATCAATTTTAACTCTTCACATCTTAGAATTTGCACTCTGTTTGGACTGCTGCTGAATCCCTCCTTCACTGATGAAGAGGGGATTTGATAAGAGAATTGATGGTACAAATGGATTCTGGGGTCATTGTGGGGGATGACTCTGGAGGCCGGAAACCCAGTTTTCAGTTCAAGAGTGTGTCCTGTCCAGCTGTGTTGCTGGGTCTCATCACCGCTGTGTGACCCTGGCACATGGCACTGTGGAAAGTGTCATGCTATATGAGGATTGCCACATGAAACTGGTTTTAGACATCCTTATCTGTTTTAGAAGTACTTCTTTCTTGGTCAACGATTGATACGCTAATTATGGATCATTTTAGACACATTTGATGTAAGAGCAGCTGTTGCTCCCAGGACTTTTGTCTTACATATAATCCCCCAAATGTAAAAATGTTTGGTAAATGTTTATTCAAACTTGAAAGAAACACCAACTCTATGTGTTTTTGTTTGCTTGTTTGTTTAAAGATTTTATTTATTTTTTGACAGAGAGAGATCACAAGTAGAGAGGCAGGCAGAGAGAAAGAGAGAGGGAAGCAGGCTCCCTGTTGAGCAGAGAGCCCGATGCGGGACTCGATCCCAGGACCCTGAGATCATGACCTGAGCCGAAGGCAGCGGCTTAACCCACTGAGCCACCCAGGCGCCCCCAACTCTATGTCTTAAGGATGTTCTATAATTGAAACTTTTGGATCGTTTCCTGAACTTGTCCACATTAGTGAATATTCGGTTTTATTTGTCTACTAAAGAATAAAACATTAGCATCCTTTTATGTCCTGTACTGGGTCACCAAACATCTTGTTCTTGCCCTGCACAAAAGTCTGGGGATTCCAGCCATCACCGTCCAGCTTTGGGTGGTTTGATACGCTTGGGGAAGTTGGATTCTGAGGTAAATAGAAAACAGTTTTTTGTCTTTAGGGTTTTTGTTTTTAAATCATTTCTGGTTAATTTTATATTTTATGATTTCAAGGAATTAGAAGTAAAGCCAGACCAAGATTATTTCAGACATAAGAAAACATTTCGGGAACCAGTCTTCCTGCTTCTGTTTTACCCTGCTGGCCTGGCATGTCTCATGCAGTCCTTTTGACAAACATGGCCGGAGAAAAGCAGCAGTGTGTCAGAGAGAAGACATTCTGTTTTAGTGAGCTGATAATTCTCTTTCAAATACCGATTAAAATCACCATCTGACCACAACTTAGCCAGATCCTCTGCACTCTGAAATGGTCCTTGGAGGCCTCCTGGGGCAACAGCCATGTGTCAGTTGCTCTGGAGAACAATGCGTTTTGTGAACCTGGAGAAATCACTTCGCCTCTCCGGACCTTGGTTTTTCTTATCTGTTAGTGCAGGGAGTGGACTAGATGATTATCTGTATCTCATTCAGCCTCATGGTACTAGAAGTTGATATTGTATAACGAACCTTAACCTTTGTAGGTTCTAAATATGTACTTTTTCCTTGACTCAGTCTTGGGATGTGGCTGGAAACCCAATTTCCTTTGGAAGTTTTTACTGCTTAAGACAAAGGCAAAACCAGAAATCTATACAATCATTTAAAGGTTAATAGTTGCCAAGCCAACAGTCTGACACTAATAGCCTAAACTCTGGCTAATGTTTTATTATTGGAGGCAGGAGGTGGGGGCATGGGGCAGGGCTCCAGTCTTCAGGGAGCCCGTGGTTTTGTGGAGGTTAAAGCAAACATGTGGTTCAAAGTAAGATGCCCGAGGAGTTTCGAGGGGCTGGAAGAGGCAAGGAAGACTGCCTGAGGTAGTTAGAACCTGAGATTGGCTGTGAGGAGTAGTTAGGGAGAGGATTCTAATGGTGTGCCAGGGCAGCACGGCCAGGAGAAGGGAGCATGGGCCTAGAAGGCTCCATAGAACCCAGACTGCCGTGGTGTTCTGTACATCAAGTGGAGCTGGTCCCAACCCACAGGGCTGTTGTAAAGTGCCAGGCACAGTGTCTGCTTCAGAGTGGCCGTGCCGACTGCCCTTCCAGCATTACTTGAGGCGGGGAGTAGCTCCTTGGCTCTGGTGGACTGGCCCTCCTTGGATCCGGACGTGACTCATGGGCATTAGCTCCTGTAGCTTCAGGAAAGGCATCTTACTCCAAAACAGGCAAGAGGGCCATTGTTTAATGTCAGAGCCTTTGAGTGCGAAGTCCTGAGTTCTCATCCTATTTGCCTTTCACTGGCTGTGTGACTGGGCAAGTGACAGGCACTTTCTGGGTCTCTAGAATGCCCGTGCACGGGAGCAGGGATACGTCATGCCCTGCAGGGCTCTGTTGAACATGGAAGGTACCATTTCTTCTCTCCTTGTCCACTGAAGAAAGTAGACAGATTGACAGAACTGTTGACAGGCTTTTTACATCTTAAACAAAGCAGATATAACTGCACTTTTCTAAATACATCTAAGAAGCTATTTAAATTGGTTGAGCAAGCTTTAAAACACCAGTAGAAAACACAGCTTTTGTCTTGGGGCTTGTGCATGGAGTTGCTGTCACATTGTTACCTCCAGAGTGGAGGTAACAAAACACCATGAGATTTGAGAGGTGGACACTGGGGCTGCATGGAGGAGGCTTCTGTGTGCTGCCCAGCTTCCCGTCTGAGATTTAGGTCATCTCTTCCACCCTTCCTGAGAGGCCGGCCAGCCCAGTGTCTGCGGTGCCCTCCTGGGCTCTCTGCTGAGAGAGCCCCTCCTGACTGCTCTGCACTTTTTCTTCAGGGCCCTAATTCTGCCCCTGGGAGTAGGACAGACTAAGTCTTCCCCTTAACTGTCTTAATACATCTGCAAGAGAAAGTATTGCCCTTAATCTGCTTTTCCAGGCAAGGATGTGATGGCTCTCGTGTTAGACATCTTTTCATTCAGACTCAGCCTGAATTTTTCCCATGAAAAAGAATTTTTTTTTTTCCCAAGAAAAAGAGCTCATCAAAGAGCGGTAGAAGATAATGTGGAAATTCTTGTTTTATAGTCTCCCGCTCAATTTTCTGATGAGGGAAGCTGAGGCCTGGAAAGTGAAAGAAATTTCTCCCCAGGCCGCCTCACCAGTTGATGACAGAACCAAAACTCAGGCCTGTGAATGTTCTACTTGGAGCTTTTTTTTCTTCCCCGCCTTGCTCCCTCTGGTATGGTACTGAGCCTGGCTAAGTGAGGACTCACGAGCAGGTCCAGGCCCGTGCTGGCACTCCCCCTTAAATCCCGGCATTTATTAAGTGCCAGTCTCTCACCAATGACCAAATCTCTCCGGGATCCTTGTGGATACCAAAACTCAGCGTGGATCCCATTTGTATAAGGTCTTTCTGGCCTTTCCCCAGAAGGTGGCGCCATGCTTTTCCTTAGCTTCCACATTTTTGAGGCGCTAAAGGTAGGTATGCCCAACTGGGAAGACTTCTTCGATTCCACTCATTGTTTAGGAACATTTGCGTTTTTGTGTGTGTGTGTGTGTGCACTTAAAAAACTTTTTTTTTATTCAACCAATTTTTCTGGTGTGTCTGTGACAGAGCCAAATCAAACTTTGCAAACGTAAAAGACTATCCAAATTTTGACAAGCTCTTTGCTCTAGAAGAAACCTTATCTTTAAGCAAACATTCATTAATATTCCAAGTAATGATCTCATTTTTTAAAAAAGTTAGATGAGGAAATTATGCTCTTCCTAGCTAGCTAAAATTATTTTACTAACTGTGAAAAGAAAAAAAAATCCTTGTGTTTCTGACTAGACTATAGCAGAATCAGAGTTGGAACAGTTAGGATCACTTTAAGATGGGTTATAACCTGCTTGATGCTGCCTTTCCTTAAATATGCCCCATCCCCCTTTTTAAAATCCTTGCCATCTCTGGCTACCTTGTCTCCTAAACAGTATTGTTCTCCTTTCTTTCTGGTGCCCATGTTTACTTTTGCACTCTGTTTGCTTACATTTATAATCTTTGCTTCTTATGTTACATAGAACACAGGAGAAAAACCTAAAGTTCACCCTGAGTCAGGCAGCTCGCCAGAAACTGGGGGCTTGGCATCTAGAGGGAAGTCAGGAACACCTACCTGCCTTGCCAAAGATGATGTCTGTCTTGGGAAACTTTCTGTAACCTCAGTAGGCGAGAGGGCCTCAAACTTACCATTTCTAAGTGCACCTTCTGGCTTTTTATTTTCCCACATTTTCCAAAGACCTTTTTATGTTAGGTACATTTGAGTAAATGCTTCATGCAGGTGACGTGGAGAATTCCTGGAGTTCTAAGAGAGGAAGTTCTCCTTGGGTTTGGGTTTCAGCTCAGCAGATATGAAAGTCTGTGGCCCCAGCAGCTGACCATAGGGTAGCTCTCTTTCACCGGAATGACAGGAGAGCATGGAGAGGTGGGAGGGGAGGAAGACCCCCTTGTGATGGGATGGAGTTCTCACCATGAGCCTGCCAGGAACCTGCCTTGTCCCGTTAATGCTGGCTCATGCCTAGGGTCATGGAGGGGTTGTTTGCTTCTCTCAGGACGTTAAGTGGCGCAGCTGATGCTTGGATCCCAGGCTGTTTCCATGCCTGTCTTTCCACCCACTGAGCTGCTGCCCAGCTCCCAGCGGAATCTTTTTTTTTTTTTCTTTAAAGATTTTATTTATTTATTTGACAGACAGAGATCACAAGCAGGCAGAGAGGCAGGCAGAGAGAGAGGAGGAAGCAGGCTCCCCGCTGAGCAGAGAGCCCGATGCGGGACTCGATCCCAGGACCCTGAGATCATGACCTGAGCCGAAGGCAGCGGCTTAACCCACTGAGCCACCCAGGCACCCTTTTTTTTTTTTTTTTAATATTTTATTTATTCATTTGACAGAGAGAGATCACAAGTAGGCAGAGAGGCAGGCAGAGAGAGAGGGGGAAGCAGGCTCCCCGCTGAGCAGAGAGCCCGATGTGGGGCTCGATCCCAGGACCCTGGGATTATGACCTGAGCCGAAGGCAGAGGCTTTAACCCACTGAGCCACCCAGGTGCCCCTCCCAGAGGAATCTTAAACGTGGATTCCTGTCCATTAGTGTTTTCTACCTTGGCTATATCTATGAAGTTATCCAGTATTTTCTGCCCCTGCTGTTTTTTCCCTCATATTTAAAAACTAAGATACATGGTTTCTTCTGTCAGTACCAAGCTTTCTGAGCAGTATGTTAGGATACTTGCAAACCGTGATTTCATACCACAGAAAGGCATGGCTCAGAGCATCTTCTCCCTGTGGGACCACCTTAGAAGAGAGATAGACCCCCCTCTTCCACTTTCCACCGTCTGCTTAGTGGTACGTGCCCACTGTTGGGCTTTCCCAAGTGCACCGTGGACTTAGAGCAACCCCTGGGACATACAGGAACTGAGAAGGAAGAAAGACACTTGACCTTAGGGTAATTCATCACATGATGGAAGTCTTCTAAGAAGTACACTGCCTCTCTTCAAATAGCTGATTACTAGAAAAAAACCAACCTGAACTAAAGTCTCTTTTGTAAAAAGGACAGAGCTGTTGCCTTTCAGCCATGTCACCTGGAACGGGACCCTCTGGGCCTCCTGTGGTTGATTTTGCCCAAGGCTCAAGTTGGTCATTTATAGATAACTTGCTTCCTCCTCATTTTCTGGGCTAACTCCTCGGTTAGAACATGTAAATGCAAATCAGTGAGGCATGCCCCAGAGGTGACTTTGCCAGTCATGAGCATTTTTAAAAATACATACACTGTGGGGGAATTTGACAGACTCACTGAGCACCTCGTCACCTTGTGTATGTTGGGCATTATCCTGGGTCCGACGGAAAGATGGCAGAGAGGGGAGCTCACCTTCAAGGGACTTCTAGACTAGTGCGAGAGAGCACTTCAGCAAGGTGTTAGAGTGCAGTGATGAAGGTGTGCACACGAGGCTTCCCAGAAGCTGTACTACAGTGAGTGAGCCCTGAAGGATGACCAGGCCCAGCCAGGTGAAGCGCACAAGGGAGCGACAGTGAGGAAGGACAGAGGAGTTAGTCCAGGTCTCTGATAAGTGGCCGGAGGGGCACATGCAGGGCGTGCCATCAGCTTGGTGTCACTAGGGCACAGGGGGTCAGGGGCCATAAACACCGCTAGACGGGCAGGCAGGAGCCAAGCCTTGCTGGCCTTCCATAATGTCTCGACGAATGTGGGCCTGGTTCTGGGTTAACTTCTCATAGATTCTTGGCAAGGGCATACCCACTTGATGTGAGTGCCAGGCTGCGTTGGAGGGAGTCCTCTGGCCAGAGCTCTGCTCTCTGGTGGCCCCAGAGCTCCCCCGCAGTGTCCTCTTAGCTGCAAGCGTTTGTAGGTTATCTCTCACTCCAGTATCTATCACAGTTGATACCTTTTAAATCCTCATTTTAGAATTTTTTTAAAAATTGAGGCCCAATTATCAAACCAATTAAGTGTCTTGCCAGAGGAATAAACGCAGATGTGCCTGCCACGCTGCTCTCAGAGGTTGGGAATGTGCCTCCGCAACTCTGGAGCTGCCCTTCTTGAGGTGAAAGGTTAAAGGTCACATGCGCCCAGGGCCACACAGCAGTGTGCTTTCAGGGGACCTGGGTGGAGAACACTGCACCTTGGCAGGAGATTGAGTTGACAAGAAGAAAATCATGGTAGGCTTTCCTTAAATTGTCTCGTGTGTCTGTGAAGTGGAGGGCGATGTCATCAGTGTGACTGAGTTCATGCTTGCTGACAGGGCAGTCTGCCCGCTTGTCCTGAGGTGTCCGGGAAGGCCGAGCTGGCTGCCTGACTCACCCAAAACCCTTGCAAATGGTAGAGGAGGCCGGGGCGGGGGGAGGGGACAGTGCTGGCTCAGCATGACCAAGGGCCCTTGAACTGGTGGCATCCCCACAGAGCACCTGGGATGTGTTCCGCAGACGTTCGCTCTGTGTCCCCTCCTCACCAGCTTCCTGTCGTCTAAACCTGGCCAACGGTAGGATGCTCTGCAGGCAGCAGCCCTCCACCACCCGGCCCCTGCCTGCTTCTGTGGCCTGGTCCCCACCACTTTGCCTCCTCATGCTGCTCGTGCACAGACCACACCCCCACCCCAAGCCAGCACTGTTGAGGGCTAGACCCAGGGCCCAGCTGTTGTCTTCACGCCTGCAGCCTGAGCTCTGAGCTCAGGCCCTGACACATAGGAGTAGATGTAGGCACACACACAGCACAAAACAGAAGGCACAGGGAATGGTGATATGAAAGAAACTTTGCTCTTATGGGCTTATTGAGAATAAGATTCTTTTGAAGTAAAATGACCTCTCTCCAGTGGTTTGCACCCAAGCCTGACCTTTCACCTAAATAATAATGAACACATATGAATTGTGGATGTTCTTGATACCTGTTTTCTCACATGTACACGGATTTCATCCTTGAAGCATGCTGATTAGGGTCCCCAGTTTGGCTCCTGAAAGGATGAATGCACAATCCCAGTCTGTGCCGCCACAGTGAATGCATTGTGTCCACAAGCATGCTGGCCAGGTGACAGGGGCGTGAGCAGAGCAGACACACGGACTGCTGAGGCACACTCCAGGAAGTGAGCCCTGTTCACGTGGTATGGTAACCCTGGCTGAACACAAAGCTGGGCTGTGTCTTTTTGCGAGGCCATGACCGCAGTGCCCTGAGATCTGACCCTGCCCCTCCTAGAGAGAGGAGCTGGAGCTCTAGGGGGGCAGTGTCTCAGTCAGGGCCCTGCAGTGACCTCATGTGGTCCATGTGTCCTATCCTCCTGGCTTGTAAGCCCTGATGTCTTAGCCCACTCTTGCCCAGGTCTAGAAGATGCCTTCTAGATGGTCTGTCTCCCATTTTTGTTGGTCAGTGTTTGCTTCAATCACGAGAACACTGGGGTGATTGAAGGCTTGAGCTGATAACCTTGGTACTGTTGCTGAATAAAGACAGAGCTGACTTGTTTCAAATAGCAGAACACAAAGCAAAGAAGCTGGGTGGAATGCCTAGCCCAGGGTGGGTAGTAGGAGAAAAGTAGTAGATTTCCATTACATTTCATAAGAAAATGCATCCATGTTTACAGCCTGGTGCTTTGTTGATTGTTTATATATGCAGCCTTGTGCTGTTAGTAGGAGTGACTTCCATTTACTGTATAGTATATTTTGGTACCACTTACCAAATGATATTTGTGAGGTCTCCCTATCTTACAGATGAGGAGATGGGGGCTTAACACTTGTGAATGGTGTCGCTGGGGTATGCCACCTATGTCCAGAGCCCACACTCTTTGTTCCTTGCTGGGTTTTGCATTTAACTTCTACTTTATTACACACCCTTCTGGTGGCCTCTAGTACAAGTACCGTGTGTTCTCGCACATCACGACCTCTTCAGAGGTCAGAGGCTGCTTCTTTGGCCCTGAGGTAGCCATTTCATGCGCTTCCTTCAGAGTGCAGGGTGAGGGGATACCAGCACAGATTGTTGGAAAAGCAGCTTTCCCTAAGAAACCCAGGGAAACCCAGAGAGTTCTTTCCGAGCCTTTCCAACTGCTTTACAGCTAGGTGTTTCCATGGAATCCTAAGTATTGAAGCCATTTTTTATCTAGGCTTCTCTCTAGCTGTTTTGATTACAGATGTCCCACAGGCTGTTGGAAAGCATTTATATTTATTTTTAGGTCCTAATCTTCTAGGTCAGAGACTCTCAAATTTTCCTGTATGGGAGACTTTCCCAAGTACTCATTAAAACAGCTTGCTGGGGGCACACCTGGGTGGCTCAGTCAGTTGAAGCATCCAACTCTTGGTTTTGGCTCAGCTCATGATCTCAGGGTGGTAAGATTGAGCCCTGCATCAGGCTTCACACTCAGCAGGGAGTCTGCTTTGAGATTCTCTCTCTCCCTCTGCCCCTCCTCACCTACTGGCACATGTGCTTGCTCTCTGTCTCAAATAAATTTTTAAAGATTTTTCTTTAACTAATTTATTTGGCAGAGAGAGAGCATAAGAGGTAGTAGGGTCGGAGGGAGAAGCAGACTCCCCGCTGAGCAGGGAGCCAGACATGGGGATCCATCCCAGGACCCTGGGATCATGACCTGAACCAATACCAAGAGTAGGATACTAAACTGAGCCACCAGGTGCCCTGTCAAATTAAAACAAAACATTAAAATGAAACAAAACAACAATAACAAAAAACCCAAAACAGCTTGCTAGGCTCCGTTACCCACCTACGCCCTCCCCCTGTCTCTGATTCAGCCAGTCTGGGTTGGGGCCAGAGAAGCTGGATTTCTAGCATGTTCTCAGGAATGCTGCTGCTGTAGGGGGGAGGCACTTCTCCAGGGCTTCTGGCGGGATCCATGTGCCTACCTTCCCATGCCCCCATCCCCTGTAAAATCACCCTCCAAATCACCCTGCTTTTACTTCTTTGTACAAAATTAGCCAGAGGCATCAGGTGAAGTCTGTGTCTGGCTTCCAGAGTTAGGCATCGGTGTGACTTGGTCTTCGGGAGCTCACTCGTGTGGGGACCTGGTGTTGCAGGTAGTGAGAGCAGCCGAGGAGGCGGCATCCACGCTGGCCAGCTCCATCCACCCAGAGCAGTGCATCAAAGTCCTTTGTCCCATCATCCAAACAGCCGACTACCCTATCAACCTCGCCGCCATCAAGATGCAGACCAAAGTCGTCGAGAGGATCGCCAAGGAGTCCTTGCTGCAGCTCCTCGCTGACATCATCCCAGGCTTGCTACAGGTGGGCCCTCCTGGCGGCTGGCCGGCACCTGTCTGCCCGGGGCTATGAGGCCGGGAGCAGGCACTGCCCCACCTGGAGACATGGGGCTTTGCTCTCCCCATTCACTCAAGGGTTGGGGAGGAAAAGGCAGGTGCCGACCAGTGCTTTTAGGAGCCTGTGCAGCTGTATGGCTTGGACACCCTACGCCTTCTGTTTTCTAATGCACCCACCCCTGAAGGTAGCAGGAAGATCTTCCTGGAAGATTAGAACTGTGGCTCCAGGAATGAGCTTTTTGTTTACTGTAAATATATTTTGGTCATTTTTGTTGTTGTTCATTCCTTCAACAAAGCCCTATGGCACATCTGTGGGCCTCAGCCCTGGGCAAGGTGGGCCAGGGATCAGCTCCAGGTCCTTGCTCTGCTCTCCAGCAGTCACTTACTGAAAGCCTTCTAAGCATGAGGCATAACGTGGGGCTTCATACAACAGTGCGGGCGGCTCCAGATGCGGGCACCACGCGCCATTATTGTAGGTACGAGTGGAGCTTGCTGAGATCAGAGGCTGAGGGCTGATTTTGGGGCTGGGGCTGGGGCAGTGGAGAGAGGAGGGCTCACAGAAGAGCCAGTTTATAGTCGCACCGTGGAAGGGAGAGAGTGATTTCAGCAGGGAGGGTAGAGAGAAATGAGCTCCACAGTTTAATAAATACTGCTGCTCGCTGAGCACTCGGCTTGGGGCGTTAAATGCAGACTGAAAAATCCCCAGGGCTGCTGGGACAGCAGTGAGTAGTCCCATTTGAGTGGGGCAAGGGCCAGGCCAATAGGTAGGTCAGGGCCCATTTGTAGAGGATGCATGTATCGGGCTGTGGGCCTGGATGCCCCCACAAAAGTTCTGCCCACACGAGTGCAGGATGCAGTTCTCGTTTCTTAAAAGCCATTTTCACACAAGGCTTGCTTTCCCCGGGGGCGCCCAGGTGACTCAGTCAGTTAAGCATCTGCCTTTGGCTCAGGTCATGATCCCAGGATCCTGGGCTCAAGTCCTTTGGTCAGGGCTCAGCGGGCAGCCTACTTCTCCCTCTCCCTCTGCTCCCCCCCACCACCTACTCATGCTTGCACTTGTACTTTTTTCAAGTAAGATAAAATTAAAAATAGATATATTTGCTTTACCATTGGGAGAAATGTGAAAGAAGCAATTTATTCCCCCCCACCCCCAAATTTTTGTCCCAGTCTCTCTGGCACACGTGTATGTCGGAGGGCACTGCCACGACAGCTCTGGTGAAGCAGCCCCCCTGTGCACAGGTGGGCCACTGTGCTGCCTGCCAGCCTCCCGCCTCCGACCCTGGGAACCAGCTCATTTTCCACACTGTGAAGCTGTGACCTCTGTGGGTTCAGTGGCAGATCTCAGGTGTGCTGTGGTCATTGGCAGCAAGTTCACGGATGAACTATGAGGGCATTTGTGGAAATGTGGGTGAGACGTTGACTGTGAAGCAGTTCTTTGATCTCATTTCCTTTTTGTGTCCCCTCTGACTTTGTAGGGCTATGACAACACTGAAAGCAGTGTACGTAAGGCCAGCGTGTTTTGCTTAGTGGCAATTTATTCCGTAATTGGAGAAGAGCTGAAACCTCACCTCGCGCAGCTCACGGGGAGCAAGGTATGTATAGTGTTACATGAGCCGGTCGCACACCTGGGCTCCGCCAGCCATCGTGGATCTGCTTGGCTGCAGATCTTCTTTGTGCTTGCCTCCACACAGCCGGAGTCCCCCATGTGTGTCAGCAGTCATGATAGCAGGCGCTCGACAGGTGCTTGCCAAGGCCCAGGTCCTGGACGCTGTTGTCTGCGCTTGGCGTGTGTTGATGCATTCGCTCGTGGCCAACATCCCTGTGGGACAGGGGCAGTTATCCCGCATTTAACTGCCCAAGGACACATACAGCTCAGCTTTCCCTCACTATGCTGCCTCTCGTGTTCCTTTCAGAGTTTTCTAGAATCGGAGGCCAAGTGTGGACTAAAAGCCCGATTAGCTCATTGCAGCCAAGGATGGCTAACATGCTTATTGGTTTCAAAATCTGAAGAGCCTGCCAGTTGAGAGCAGGCAGATGCCCCAAGCTCTGGCAGGAGTGGCAGCTTGAACTCCTGGGCCATGCAGGCCTCTGGCCTGGTGACAAGGCTACTCCAGGGACTGCCCATGGGGGAAGTACGTCAACATGGAGTTAGAACACCCTGGCAGTGTTCTGGATAAAAAACCGTGAAGCTAGAGGGGCCTGATGCACTCCTTATGAAGGGTAGAATCAACAAGTAAGGCCCCGTGTCTTTCCACATGGAGCTGTTCCCGACACAGCTGGTGAGCCTCACAGCCAGGGCCTTGCTTCCCCAGAGTTGTGGCAAGGCCAGCTTGCCTGCCTCTGCCCAAGCAGGATTTGCCCCTCAGCACCACTGACACTTGAGGCCACCTTGTTGTCAGGACTTCTCCTGGGCATTGTAGGAAGATCAGCAGCACTCCCACTGCCCTCTGTATCTTCCGATAGCACCCCCATCATCGGTAATCGGGCTGGTAATCCCCGTGGAGTCTGCACATGGCCACATCACCCGTGGAGGGCAGAATCTCCCCTGCTCGAGCACCACCGATCCTGGGGGAGACACTTGACTCTTCTCGCAGGCAGAAATAAGCAGCGGGGTCGGAGGGTGTGAGTGAGGCAGCTGTGGATAAGTGATTTCGGGGGTTCTTTGCCTGATTCCATTTTCACTTCCTCCTTTCCTTTTCTCCTACAAAAAGACTCTTCACTGATTCCTACCCTAGCCACGATCTGAGGAATATTGAGACAAAGGTCACCGGCAGTGAGAACTAAAAGACAGCTTTCACAGAGGAAATTCAGCTTTTAAAAATCATCCCCAAGTAATACTAGACCCAGATTTTGTCCAGCAATTTTCATTTTCCTCAGTAAGGCAACTGCCCCATCATCTCGTTTGACCTTTCCAATATATATGGATTGAGAAGATGCAGGTGTTTTCTCGTCCCTGTCCGGCAGCCGGCCGGCTGCTGCTCCTTTCCACGGTGGCCTCGGGCCAGAGCTGGTTACAGCTTGAGTCTGCTCAGAGGGCTTAGGGCTTGTGCCGCTCTACTTCGGTGGCCCAGTTCATCCTATTACGGTCGTTCGATGGGATAACTCTTTTTGTAGACTCATGTGTATGTCTCCACCACCGAAAATCAGTAGCTGACAGACATGGTGCTAAGTCTGTTTGACTAGAAACAAAAGAATTCCTGTGTCTCTGTAGAGAAGGGCCCAATGCAAGGACACAGAAGGCATGCATATGGGGCATTTTAAAGTGTCCTGTCGCTGTGGCAGCAACAGCATCTTTGAGGTCAGACAACCTGCCTGTGGTCTCTGCTCCCCACTTCCTAGCTAGCTCTATGACCTTGAATAAGCTTTCATTTCTCTTTCTGGTTTTTTTTTTTTTTTTAATTATGGCAGAATATACATAACGTACAATTTGCTATCTTTACCATTTTTTATAGTTTACTGGTAATAAGTACATTCACAGTGCTATGTGACCATCACCTCCGGAATGTTTTTCATCTTGTAAAACCAAAACTCTGTACCCATTAATAGTAATTCCTCGTTATTACCTCCTCGCACCCCCTGGCCACCACAGTTCTATTTAGTCTCTCTGAATTGGACTACTCAGGTGCTTCATGAAAGTGGAATCATTTGTCTTTCTGTGACTGGCATATTTCACTTAGAATAATGTCCTTGAGGTTCATCCTTTGTGGTAGCATTTGCCAGAATGTCCTTCCCTTTTGAGGCTGAATAATATTCAATTATGTGTACATACAACAGCCTGCTTTTCCATTTTTTGGTAATGGACACTTGTTCTTTCCACTTGTGGCCCTTGGGAGTCATGCTGCTATGAATGTATGTATAAAAATCAGTCTTTGAGACCTGACTTTCAGTTCTTTCGGGTTATCCATGCAGGACTGGAATTGCCAAATCCTAGAATAACTTTTCATGGTGGTTGTGCCCTTTCACGGTCCCAAGAATAGCACCGACAGGCTACAGTTTCTCCACATGCTAACCAGCATTTGTTTTTTTCTTTTTTGATGGTGGCCATCCCAGTGGCTGGTGGTCCTGTGTTGGCTGCTTGGTGTATCTTCTTTGAAGAAATATCTACTCAAGTCCTTTGTCCATTTTGATTTTTTTTTTTTTAAGTTCTTGGGTTTTAGCAGTTCTCTGTATATTTTAGATATTAATCCTTATCTTTTGATGCGTAAATTTTTTTTTTTTTTTAAAGATTTTATTTATTTATTTGACAGAGAGAAATCACAAGTAGTCAGAGAGGCAGGCAGAGAGAGAGAGAGGGAAGCAGGCTCCCCGCTGAGCAGAGAGCCCGATGCGGGACTTGATCCCAGGACCCTGAGATCATGACCTGAGCCGAAGGCAGCGGCCCAACCCACTGAACCACCCAGGCGCCCAATGCGTAAATTTTTTTAATGTGAAGCTTTTGCCCTGTGTTTTCTTCTAAGAGTTTTATAATTTAACTCACACATGCAGGTTCTCTGGCCCATTTTGAATTAATTTTTATGTGATATTAGGTAATGCTCCAATTTCATTCCTTTGCATGTGGATATCCAGTTTTCCATGGCACCATTTGTTGGAAAGACAACCCTTTCTCCATTAACTGGTGATTTTATATCTTATGACTTTGCTAAATGTATTAGTCTTAGCAGGGTTTTTTGGGAGAATCGTTAAGGTTTTTTACATATAAGATCTTCATCATCTATGAGTAGAAACTATTTTACTTCTTTCCAGTTTGGAGGCCTTTTATTTTTTCTTGTCTTGTTTCTCTGGCTGGAACTTCTAGTACCAAATTGAATAGAAGTGGGGAGTATCAGCATCCTTGCTTTGTTCCTGATCTTCGAAGAAACACTTAGTCTTTTACCATTGAACATAATGTTCATCGTGGGCTTTTGATGTAATTTTTGATATGTTGAGTTAGTTTCCTTCTGTTCCTAGTTTATTGAGTAATTTTATTATCAAAGGATGTTGAATTTAGTTATCCTCAATTGAAATGATTGTGTGGTTTTTTTTCCCCTTCATTCTGTTAATTATATTGATTAGATTTTCATATGTTTAGCTATCAATGAATTTCAGGAACAAATCCCACTTCACCATAGTGTATACTCTTTTTGATATGCTCTTGAATTCAGTTTTCTAGATTCTTCTCAATGATTTTTACATCAGTGTTCATAAGAGGTACTGACTCGTAGTTTTCTGTTCTTATCTTCATCTGGCTTTGGCATCAGGACAATGCTGAACTGACAGCATGAGTTTGAAAGTGCTCCTTAATCTTTGATTTCATGGAAGAATTTGAAAAGGGTTGGAGTTAGTTTGCTAAATGTTTGGTAGAATTTACTAGTGAAGCTATCTGGTCTAGGGCTTTTCTTTGTAAGAAGTTTTTTGTTGTTATGTTTTTGTTTTTGTTTTACTGCCCCAGTCAATGAAAGTGAGACTTTATGGAAGCCCCAGGGCCTTGGGATTCTGGCAAGGAATGGGTCTGCAGGCAAAAAAAGAGCTGGTGGAGGGGCAGTATTTGATTTTCTCAGGGCACAGGTTGTTGCCGTGGTACATTTGCTGTGGCAGATGACTGCAGGGGTGCAGGCGAGCAGAACCCTAGGAGCAGATCATCTTGTCGCAGTTGGATTTCTGGGCCAGTGGCGGAGGAAGGGCTCGATGATGCCACCTTACAGGTGAATCTCCAAGTACAGGATGGCCTCTTTCTGGGTAGTGCAGTCTGAGACAGTGCAGCCGCCCTTAAGCTGTTTGCCCACAAAAATCAGATGCTGCTGGTCAGGCAAGATGTCCTCCTTGTTGTGGATTTTACTTTTAATGTTCTCAGGGGTGTCACTAGGCTCGACCTCAAGAATGACTGCCTTACCATCAGGATCTTTACAGAGAGCTGCATCTCCACATCTGCCGCAGGGCCGATGCCACCTAGGAGATTTTTTATTACTGATTCGATCTCCTCACTAATTACAGATCTGTTTGCATTTTCTTTTTCTTCATGATTCAGTCTTGTTAGGCTTGATGTTTCGAGGAATGTGTCCATATCATCTGGGTTGTCTGATTTGTTGGTCTACGTTTATTTGTAGCATTCTTTTACAATCTTCTTCTTTCTTTTTTTAAGATTTTACGTATTTAGGGCACCTGGGTGACTCAGTGGGTTAAGCCTCTGCCTTCAGCTCAGGTCATGATCCCAGGGTCCTGGGATTGAGCCCCACATTGGGCTCTCTGCTCAGCGGGGAGCCTGCTTCTCTCTCTCTCTCTCTCTCTCTGCCTACTTGTGATTTCTCTCTCTCTCTGTCAAATGAGTAAATAAAATTTTTTCTAAAAAAAGATTTTATGTATTTATTTGAGAGAAAGAAAAAGAGAGAACAAGTGGAGGGAGAGGCAGAGGGAGAAGCAGGCTCCCTGCTGAGCAAGGAGCCCAACGCAGGACTCAATCCTCAGGACTCTGAGATCATGACCTGAGCCGAAGGCAGACATCTAACTGACTGAGCCACCCAGGCACCCCTGATCTTTTTTTATTTCTATAGAGTTAGTTGTAATGTCCCACATTTTGTTTGTGACGTTAGTAATTTGAGTCTCCTTTTTTTTAGGTAACTGACCTAAAGTAAAGATGTGTTAATTTTGTTTATCTTTTCTAAAAACTAACTTTTGGTTTCATTGATTTTTTTTTCAGTTTTTCTATTTTCTTTATCCCTGTCCTAATCTTTATCATTTTCTTCTTTCTCGGCTTAATTTATTCTTCTCTTTTTACTTCCTTAGGATGTAAAGTTAGGTCATTGCCGTGGGGTCTTCCTTCTGTTTTAATCTAAGCATTTGCAGCTATACCTCTCCTTCTTTGTGCGGCATGTGCTGCGTCCTTTTAGTTTGGGTATGTTGTGTTTTCGTTTTCATTTGTCTCAAGATCTCTTCTAATTTTCCTTGTGATTTCTTTGTTGACCCTTTGGCTGTTTACCAGTGTGTGTTGTTTGGTTTCCCCAAATTCGTGAATTTTTCTGTTTTCTTTCCATTGGCTGACTTTTCACTTCATCCAGTTGTGGTCCGAGAAGACACTCTGTATGGGATCTGTCTTTGTAAATCTATTGAGACCTAATTTGTGGCCTGACAAACAACCCATTCTGGAGCACGGACAGTGTGCACTTGAGAAGGATGTGTATTCTGTTGTTGTGTAGCATATTCTAGATGTGTCTGTTAGATCCAGTTGGTTCGTCCTAGTGTGCAAGTCTTTGGTTTCCTTGTCTTCCTTCTGGTTGCTCTCCCCATTACTAAGAATGGAATCTTGAAGTTTCCCACTGTTACTGTAAAACTCTTTCTCCCTTCAATTCTGTCAGTGTTTTCTTCTGACGTTCTGCTGGTGTGTTACTATACACTGAAATGTCTGCACTTGGTATATCTTCTTGGTGTATTGACCTTTTATGAATATAAGGACTTTCTTGGTCCCTTGTAAACTTTTTTGATTTAAAGTCTATTTTGCCCAATATGATTAGCACAGCCATCCCTGCATGCTTGATTATGGTTCACATGGGATGGCTTTTTCCAGCCTTTCACGTTCAGCCTCATTTATCTTCCCTAAAGTGAGTCTCTTATAGACAGCATAGAGTAGGACTATGTTTTTCTCACTCATCCTGCTAGTCTCTCTTTTCACGGGAGAGTCTCACCATCTCCACTGGAAGCAACTCCTGGGGAGGGGAGACTTCTGTCATCTGGGCATATGTTTTCTTTATGCTATAGAGCTGTTTCTGTCCCTTGCCTTTCTGCATTACTGTCTTCTTTTGTGTTTGCTTTGTGTACTGAAACGTTTCTGTTCTCGATTCTGTCCGTGTATATTCTGCAGCTGTTTTCTTAGCAGTTGCTGTGGGGATCACATCTGACACCCTCAGGTTATAGCAGTCTACAGTTGGAACTTGTACCAGCTCATGGAGCAAGTGAACCCCAGCCTTTTCATTTGAACCCCTGTGCTGCCCCCTTCGAAGGATCTTTATGAACTCCTTCCTCATTTTGCAGGAGGGGAAGTTGATGTTCAGAAAATGTTTTGCCTGAAGTCACACAACTAGTTAATGGTGGAGTTGGTTCTAGAACTGTGCTGAATCTGTTGAGCCTCAGGATGCCGCTTTGTTTGATGACTAGGGTTTCCCTTGAACCTGGTCAGCCATGACTGTATCACTTAGAACCTTAGAACATTAGAATCCCTGTATAAAACGATGGTACTGCTTCATGGGGCGCCTGGATGGCTCAGTTGGTTGGGTGTCTGGCTGTTGGTTTCTGCTTGGGTCACAATCTCAGGTTCTCAGAGTCAAGCCCCTAGTCAGCTCCGCACTCAGCAGGGAGTCTGCTTGAGATTCTCTCCCCCGCCCCCACAACTCGTGCACATTCTCTGTCTCTCTCTCCCAAATAAATAAAATCTTTCAATAAAATAAAATGTTTAAGATTTTAAGGGGTGCGGAAAGAAAAGCAAACTGTGCCGTACTTGGCTCAGTTACAAAGGCTAAGGCAGTGCTGCAGGTGCTGGTGTGCGGAGAGCCCGGGGCTGGACTGTGGAGTAAAATAGCGGGCCTCAGACACACTGCTGACTCCCTTTGAGTGATATGTTGGGAGACTTAGCCTCCCCTAGGAGCTCCACACAGTTGCTGTCCCGGTGCCCGCATGTCACTGGGGGCCCACTTTCTTGTGTGCAGTACACACTGAGCCTCTCCTCCTGGGTCTCCTGAAGACCAGCATCATGGCCTGTTCAGAGCAAGACAGGTAAAGAGCTGTGGATAGGAAATATCTCATAATTCCCTCCGTCTTACAAGTTGTGTGTTACGTGCATTTTTTCTGGGTATTCCATTTCCATAAATACTTGTTTCTTTTTGTTCTTCATATGATCACAGAGATGGTCCATATAACATACTAACTTAATGGGCTTCAAGAAGCATTTAAGAACCTACCATGTTTTACACTGTTTTACATATTTGTAGGGTCCTAGTGGGCGTACGTTAAGAGCAGATGAGATCCGGTTATGGAAGCGCCTTGCGTTGGGAAGCCGCATGCACAGTCGAGGTGCTGTGGTTTAATACACAGCATTGGCGTCAGGGAGGTCTCGTCTTGCTGGAAGCAGCAAGTGAGGGCTTTGCTGACTGCAGCTCGGGGTGGCATGGGCTGAGGCAGAGTGCAGTGCCCATGCCACAGGACTTGGAAAAAAGGGATGGGAGCATCCCAATGAGCAGATAGGGTAGGCTTGGCGGATACAGCCTTTGGGGTTGGTCTCAGATGACACAGCACCACAGTGGGCTTGAGGAAGCCGAGATGGGGGTGGAGAGAGGAGGTGTGCGTGCAAAAGGAGCAGCTTCAGCAAAGGTGCGAAGGTCAGAAGACTTGACCCATAGCCTTGTTTAGCCTGCCCTGTCCCCAGGGTACATAGACCTGTGCCCTGCTTTCCCTGACAGCTGCGTGCAGCCCTTGGCCGCAGTCACCCCGGAACGTGTACCTCTGCCCTTCACATAGCTGTCTCCCTGGAGCCCTGTGACCCACCTGGTTAGCACCTTTCATTCTGTTCCTGAGAACCCATTGCCACTCGTTCTTCTCTAGATCCTGACCTCCATGGCTGGGCCCTCACCCCCAGCGGATGTGTGCTGCAGCAGTCATAGGCCCTAAGTAAATGGAACATGCTGTTTTCGGGTTTTTTTTTTTTTTTTTAAGATATTTATTTATTTATGAGAGAGAGCACGAGCATGAGCAGGGGAAGAGGCAGAGAGAGAAGCAGAGTACCACCCCCCCCACCCCCCAAGCAGGGGATCCAGGACCTGGGATCTATGATCCAGGCCAAAGGCAGACAACCAGCTGAACCATGCAGGTGCCCATAACACTGTTTTCTTATCGTCACCTGGGTTTGTTTCGTTGTCTGCTCTCTGCTTTCCTCCTGCTAATGCGTTTGTGTGTTCTTTTTGCAGATGAAACTACTAAACTTATATATAAAGAGGGCCCAAACCACGAACAGCAACAGCAGCTCCTCCTCCGATGTGTCCACACACAGCTAATGCAGCTAATGGCAGCACCAGAGTCTCTTCGTGTAGCCCTAGAAGCAATCGGTGGTGCCTCTCAGAGACCCTCCCCGACCCTCCCCCTCATCGGCTGCCCAGTCAGTACAAGGAGGCCCGCAAATATTTATTACAATCAGTATTTTGGTCCCTTTCAGCTTTTGTGTAGAATCTTACTGGTATTGAATGTAAAGGAAGCAAGGCCTGTATTACAATCTTCATACAAAGCAAATGGAATAAGAAAAGAGCCGTACGTAAACACATCTTGTACAGTCTGCTGAGATCACAAAACCATGTGTGTGGGGCGCAGTTTCAAAAAAATCAGAGCCCTCTAGCCAATACTTGGTAGAAAGTAGCATTTTCTCTTAGTTAATAACATCAGAGGAGGGTATGTTAATTTGTGCTTCTCTCTCATCCTCGCTTGCTTCCTTCTGGATACGGCCTGTGACGCCAGGACAGGGTCGAACGTCTTTCAGTTGTACTGTGAGACCTACTAAGAATGTGAGTCTAGTCTTGGCAAGAAAGAGAGAAAAGCCTGAAGACAGTCTTTTAACAACCACGTGGGATTTTGCTTGTACACGATCTAGACTGGAGGCCCAGGGCCCCCTCCACAGGCTCTTTCCAGGACGGGCTCCCCACCCCTCCGAACACCCCACTCTCACTATCCCCACCCGGAGCCTCCAGTTGAAATCTTTCTTCTGTTTCAATCCAAACTCAAAAATCAAGGTAAATCTGTAACAGCCATCATGGGTGCCTAATGTTGCATTTCATGAAGCGTGGAAGGTACAAGAGAAGGTGTGTGTGTGCGTGTGTGTGTGTGTGTGTGTATGTATATTCTGCTCCTCAGCTCTTGGGGAGACACTATGTTAACAGGCCTCCGCCTTGACCCTGGTGCTTGGTGGTTTGGATTTTCGGATTTAGCGCCATATCCTTTCCTCCCCTGCAGCCTCTGCCTAGGCTGCTCAGTTCTGAAGCATTCTCCGTCCGTCTGGTAAAAGGCGACGCTGTCATCCCAGTTTTGCCTTCTCGGTTTAATATAAGAGTAAAAGCAAAGCAAAGTCCAGAGAAGCCAGGTATCAGAATCTTTTTTTTTTTTAATTTTATGAATATAAGTACTTCCTTGCTCATCTGTTGAAATAATCCTTGTTTAAGGATAAAGTAGTTTAGCGGCTAGCAAATTGCAGAAAAAGAGAATTTGAAACCCAGTTTTAAAGTCTGTTTCCTTTTCTCCAGTGAGAAATTATCAGAGAAACTACCCTTCTGGAAATACTTTCTTAAGGGTGTGATTGCTCCAGTAAAAGGAGCTCTAGACTTGGAATCTGGTTAAATCCATTTTGAGTAAAATTCTCAAAGCCAAATGGAAATCCTTGATGCCATCACAAAGACTTCTGTCCTCTGTCCAAATGGAACTGTTTTTTTTTCTCCGAAAAATGCCTACTCTGGTATTTTTTTCATGAGGTGTTCACTATTCCAATGCTGAATCCCCTGCGAGCAGCACCACTGAGACACATGTAGGGTCACCACGGACATCTCTAGACGCTCCCCTGCTCTGGCCCTGTGGCCTTGTGTTGGAAGTTGTGATACTATAGCACACATAAACTCAGTTTCATTCAGAATTTATTTTAGATACTTGATTTGGAGCTAGGCACTGAAAATGAAGGTCCAGGAACAGTGAAGCCAGGGTGCCTTCATAGAGAGCGTGTGTGTGTGTGTGTGTGTGTGTTTATAGGGGTCTCTCGCACATGGAGGGAAGTACCCCCCACCGCTGCTGTTGAAGGAACTTCAGGCGTGCATTTTAAGTGGTTGAATATTGACTTATTTTTGGCTCAGAACATAGCAGGACCAGGCCTTACTTTCATTGATAAATACCGTTTGTTAATATTTCACTAATGGGATTTCCTTTTTACAATCGACAAGTGAGTCAGGGCACCTTTTGATCACTCCTCTGTCTTAGAAATGTGCGTTCTGGTGAGGTTATTTATGAGTTCTTTCACACCTGATGCATTTGAAAAGGCCTTCCTCCTTCAAATCTCTGACTCCCTGGTCTCCCGGGCCCCGCCGCCTGCAGTTGGGAAGAACCTTGAACATTGCCGAATGTCCTCCTAGTACTCACAAAGGGCTAGCCTTGAATGTCACTTCCCCGATTCAGTCTCCCCACCTAGAGATGCAATCATGGACAGGTCTCTTGGCCTCAGTCAAAACTGCTGCCCTGGCCAGGGAGACTTGCATGCCGCTGCCACCACCTCACAGGGAGGGAGCCGCACCGACTCCGCCCTCCGAAGCCCGGACAGCAGCCGCTGCCTCGCCTGCCCTCCCTGCAGGCCTCCTTTTGGGCTGAAACACCACACAGAGCAAAGCACCCAAAACTGCAAAACTCTGTTTGCTGCCCCTGTTTACTGGACCGTCCAGGACCCCGAAGAGCCCACCCGAGCCTCCCTCCCACTGGGGCCGGCTTCCTTCCTGGCTCCTGCTTCTTCCCACGGTGCGGCCCGCAGGCTGAGGCTGCGGGTGGGCACCAGCTTCCTCCGAGTACACTGTGTGTGCTTCGCTGGACCGGCGCACGGACGGCCCGGGACTGCCTCTCTGTGGCCCCCCACCGGCTTCTCCCCTGTGCAGGTGATGCAACCGATTCTGGTCTCATCAGTCTTTTTCTTTCCCTGCCGCCCTTTATTTATCAAGCATACTACTACACGTTAACAGCAAATAAGAACTTTGTAGAATCCCACCAGGACTTTGCTAACAATGATGTTTGGAAATGAAAACAACGCTCGGAAAACTCTCAGCCACCACAATAGTTTTGTTGGCGCTGTGTTCACACGCATGGTCCCCACACCCCCAGGTTGGGTTTTTTGGGTTTTGTTTTTGTTTTTTGGGGGCTTTTCATGTTACATCCATATCTGTATTTATATCTTATTTGTTTCACTTTCAAGTGTATCATGGCAAATGTACAGATTTTTTTGTTAATAATGTGCTAGGATTTGCTAAAAAAGAAAACAAACAAAAAAAAAACCCTTTTGAGTTTGCCCTAGAATAAATGAAACTTAATTCAGTTTCTTGCACTGAAGCTTTTTCCTCCCCTGATGCTATAGATAGGTTATCCTGTCTCCCCAACCCCAGAAGGGGACACATTTATAAAGAATCTGAGGTGGCTTCTTCAAGGGAGTCTTCTCGATGTCAAGTCTATCTCTAGGGGGAGTGTCCCACCTGCTATCGGGAGCTGCCACCTTGCAGCGTGGAGTGAAGGGTTGGGCATAAAGACCCAGGTGGGCTGCCTGAGCAGAGAAAAGGTTAGCTTCCAGGAACTCAGCTCAGGGGCTGCTGCTGGAAGCAGGCTGGACCTTGGGGAAGGGGTTGGAGGGAGGGCGACGCCTGGCAGCTGACCAGAGCATGGACTTAGGAGGAACATGTGCAGGACACCGAGGGCACCAATCCACTTGAAGCCTTTTACTAAAACAAGACGGTGAGTTTTCCATTGTTTAGCATCACCACCACATGACTCTGAGTCCCCTTCTCCTTCCCCTGTTTGACCTGTGACAGCAGGGCCCAAATCCCAGCTCCCAAACCCCAGCTCCCACCCTCCCTAGGCAAGTCACCACTCTTCCCAGCCCAGTGGTTCCATTTTTAAGGCAGAGCAAAAACTACATCCCGGCGGGGTGGTGAGAGTTCGCGGAGATGCTGCAGGTGAAGCTGCTGGTACGGAGGGAATGCTGGGTCGCCCCTGCCCTGCCTCCTGCAGGCAGAGGGAAATCGGCCAGGTGAAGTATGCTCCATTATTCATTAGCAAATGTGGAAAACCCCTGGGGGGGACGGGCCACGGCCCTTTGGGTTGTTAACCCCTGGTGCCATTGTGCTGCCTTTTTCAGGACTGCCATCTTTACAGTCAAAGGCCACAGGTGCGGGAGGGGGATTCAGGGGCCCACTGCAGTCCATAGCTGTTAGCTTCAGGGGATCCAAATGGCCTCTCCAGACTGTGCACCTTGCCACTCAGTTTTGTACTCAATCATAGAAGGTTCCAGGACCCCCTGAACCTGTTCCCGGTTCCCAAGGTGAAAAGCTCTGACCTAAAGGCCATGTATGTTCTTGGCCTTCTTGGGTCATTCAAGACGGGGTGGGGACATGCAGCTGACAAGCAGCATTAATAAACTTGTCTGGCGCTTAGACTTGGGAGAATTGTCTGTAGCATTGTACTGATTTTTTTTTTTTTTTTTTTAAAGATTTTATTTATTTATTTGACAGAGAGAAATCACAAGTAGATGGAGAGGCAGGCAGAGAGAGAGAGAGGGAAGCAGGCTCCCTGCCGAGCAGAGAGCCCGATGCGGGACCCGATCCCAGGACCCTGAGATCATGACCTGAGCCGAAGGCAGCGGCTTAAACCACTGAGCCACCCAGGCGCCCCTGTACTGATTTTTCTACTAGCTCTATGATGCAGGCAAGGGACGTACTGTCCTGTCCAATTGACAGATGAGGAAACTGAGTCATGAGGCACGAGGAAAAGCCCCAGCTAGATGGTGACAAATGTTGGGACAGGACCCCAGGCTCTGCCCCTAACAGGTGTCTTCCTAGCCTCCTCTGCCTCCCTGCCTTAGCACATTCTTCCTGGAACAAGGGATGGGCACGTGGGAGTTCTCTCCCCCAGGGGTGGCTTATGAAGCAGCCTGCTGGGTGCGGACCCATGAGCAGCTGGAGGGCCATGGGGGTCCTGGGAAGGTACATTTCAGACAAGTTCCCAGGTGAGGCCAATGCTGCCAGTCTGGGGTCACAGCCTGAGAACCACTGCCACTTGCTTTGCTTGAAACAGGACAGGTGGCTTGGGCCCAAGGCTTTGGACGATTCTGAGAAGCTATTGCAGGAAACAGCACTGGGCTGCAGCTTTGTCGCCGGGCCACGGCGAACATTATGGGTAATGACCGTGACTGTCTAACTTAGTGTCCTGACTAGGACTCTCAGAGGGGAATTGGGCTGTTAGCAGAGGGAAGCCAGGAGTGTCTGGGGCAGATGGGACGCTCACCATCCCCACTATGGAGCATAAAGCTCCCTGCTCGGAGGGAAGCTCTTCCGGAAGAGCCTTTGCCCAAACCGCCCCCTCTCAGCTTCTTCCCGTATTTATTAACTCCTGCTGCAGTGCTCTAGGCAAGAACGGACAAAGGTCATGTGAATGGGCATCTAATCCCGGATTATGTATTTAAAAAACATTAAAATGCTTCCACACCAGTGCCCTCCTCAGACAGCCGGCCTGCTGCCAGCGCCTCCACCCTGGAGGCTGGCTGTGAGGCCCCGGGCACGTTCCCAGCAGTGGTGGGGTGCCCCTGCCTCCCCAAGCCCTGCCCACGCCCCCTCGCAGCTGCTGCCCCCCACACACCGCAGCTGCGGTTCAGGTGCTGTCCCTCTGCGGCCTTGGGGGGCACCCCAGGTGTCCCCAGCTCCGGCACCCATCAGCGCCTCTCTGGTCTCCAGCTTCCCCCTCTATGGGCCTGCCGTGGCCTCAACCCAGGCTCTTTGATGCCACACTCATTGCCTACAGTGGGGGGTGGGGGGGAGTGCTGCTGCTCCCCACGGAGCCTGGCTGGGGGCTCAGGGGCCCACCGGTGTGCAGGAAGTCTGGAAGTCTGGATCTTGAGCCCAACTCGAGTGTTTTGGGGATCTCTGACTTCACCCAGATGCCTCCAGCCTAGGATGAGCTCAATTTCTGACTCCATCAAAGGAGTGGAGGAGTGAGGAGTTGGTTGGGGTGAGGGCTGGTGGGCCCCGATGCTCCTTGGCCCTCACAGCACCTCCTGTCTCCGGGCTTCTCAGGCACCCTCTCCGCAGGGCACTACTCCTCCACTCACTCCTTTCCACGCCTGCTGTGTCCTGACGGCCAGGACTTGTGTCCTCTGAGCTCCAGCTTCACACACCCGACTGCCTTCGTGAGGTCTCCACACGGACGTCACAGGGGCTGCTCAGGCCGAGTGCACCCACAGCTGGGCTTTCCAGCTGGTCTCCCAAACCTGCTACCGTCCCTTTCGGTAGCTCCCACGCTCACAGAGGCCAAGGCCAGACCCTTCCCTCATCCCGTCCCCACACCCCCTCAACACACACACCTTCAGCTCCCAAGTACAAGGAGGCTTCCCCGCAGTGGATCTTGAAGGGTCCCCTGCTCTTTCCTGAGGACAAAATTTGAAACTCTCGAATGCCTTCTGCAAGGCCCAGCACCCACCCGTCTCTGCGCTCCTCTTCCCCTGCTTCTCCTGTCACTGTTCCCTTGTCTCCCAGCCTTCGCATTTTTGTTCGTTCTGTCCAGCCCACTCCCCTGCCCCTCTGTGCACCCCCATGGGTGCACACGCCTAGACACACACTTCCCTAGGCTAACTTTTACGGATACTTTATGTCTCGGCTTAAACGCCAGGTCATTATTTCTTTGGAGAAGAAACTGAATTAGGCTTTACTTTTACCTACCATGTTCCTATCTGTTTGTGTGACCGTTTGTCTGTTTCACCCACACCTGCGGGTGGCAGCTGGGCCTGTCTCATCGACATCTGTATTTCCAAATACAGCCCAGGTGCTGGATTGTGGTAGGTGCTGGCTGGCTGGCGGGTTGGATGGACAGACGGACGAACGAATGACCAGTTTGCAGTTCCTCCAGTAGCCTGTGATCTCAAGCGCATGGCCCATGACCTAGAGTTTTGTTTCTTCAGGGGCCCTGCCATGATACCTAAGAACACAGCTGCCACGGTTCCACTGCCTGGGTTCCAATCCTAGCTCTGGGTGCCCTTGGGCAAGTTTGTAACCATTTCCTCTCTGTTCCTTCCTCTGAATGGGCAGAGTGCCAACGGTGCCTGCCTCGTAGGCTTTCTGTAAGTCACTTAAAAATAAAAAGTGCACTGGCCCCTGCCTGGCGTGTTGTGTTAGCCACGACTTTCGATTCAGTGGTTAATTAGACCAATTTAAGTGAGGGAGTGACCTTGGCCTTGGGAGTCGGACCTGGGTCCCAGTGCTGGCTTCCTTCCATTTCTCATCTGTGCGAACTCAGGTGAGTCTTTTGGCTTCCAGTAGCCCAAAGATGATAAGAAGCAGTATGGCCACCGTGGAAAAGTTTTTTTTTTTTTTTAAAGATTTATTTATTTGACAGACAGAGATCACAAGTAGGCAGAGAGGCAGGCAGAGAGAGAGAGGAAAGCAAAGCTCCCTGCTGAGCAGAGAGCCCGATGTGGGGTTTGATCCCAGGACCCTGGGATCATGACCTGAGCTGAAGGCAGAGGCTTTAACCCACTGAGCCACCCAGGTGCCCCCGTGGAAAAGTTTTTAACACTCTCCTGTAAAGTTGAAGATTCATGTACCTTCCAATCCATCCATTCCACTCCTGAGGCCTGCCCTAGACAAACCTAGACACGAGTGTTTTACAAGACACACGCACACGTTGGAGGCAGCATAATTCCTAACAGCGAGGCAAGACGTGGCCCCAGGCGACCCCACGGGAGGGAGGACAGAGGCTTTGTGGACCATTCACACGATGTGGTCCAATACAGAACTGCAAATGAAGGCACGACAGGGGCCATTTATCTACACGGATAAATCTTAGGAACACCGTTTTAAGGTAAAAGAAAGTTCCAGAAGAATGTGTAGGTATCTTACCATTTTTTTGAAGTTTTTCAAGGTGAATGACCCAAACTAAATAACCACAGAGGTTGTGATAAAACTTTACAAAGTAAGTAGATCTAAAACCAGTTTAGGAGAGTGGTTGGTTGTTTTGGGATGGGGGATGGAAGGGTGGCTGGTGCCAACAATCCAGAAGAGCAACAGTTAAAAGCAGCTCAGTAAAACAGTATTTAGTGAGTTTAGCAAAGTGAAAATGCGGAACTTGATGATGATTGGTGGTGGTCACAATGGGGGTTTTTAGATGGCAAGGGGGTGGGTTCAAGGTGATTATTTCATACCATTTTAGGAAATGGGCTTAAATGTCTTTGATGATTATCAGAGACATTTACAAGAATAATATGTTTTTACACTTATGTTCATGAAATGAGCTGGATCTAGTTTTGCTTATGTGGCTTGCACAGTTTGTCTGCTTGGGGCATTTTCAAGTTTGGTCTCCATTGTATATTTTGCTTCAACGTAGGAGAACAAGACAAGGAGGAGCAGGTGGCCAAGTTCAATGATACTGAGGATGTTCTGGCTCGTAATTTGGATGGTAGGTTCACAGGTGTTTGTTTTATTTTTATAGCTCATTACTAACATGTATGTTGTATGAACATATCTATTTGTATTATCAAATATTTCATAATTTAGAAACAGAATAATGTGTGAGAATATTAAGCTATAGGGTGATTTATATTTTTTAAAGATTTTATTTATTTATTCATGAGAGGGCAAGAGAGAGGCAGAGGCAGAGGGAGAAGCAGGCTCTGCACAGAGCAGGGAGCCCAATGTAGGATGAGATCTCAGGACTCTGGGATCACGACCTGACTGGAAGGCAGACGTTTAAACGACTGAGTCACCCAGGCATTCCTATAGGGTGATTTAGATGTCTCCTATTTCTTTTGATTATAGGCCTAGAAACTCTCAAATTTTTACTTCTTATAGAAAAGTTGCCGACCCCTGAGAATATATCTGTAGACCACCGTTCAAGGAATGCCACGAGACCATCTGGTGTCCTAACAGCCTGTGTCTAAGGGGACACCCACATATGGGACAACATTAGCCTTTCTAGGACACCCTTTTTGCACATGGCAATGGAGGAAGTGGGAAATAGAATATCTCCTTCTTCCCAGAATCAGTTTCCCATAATCCCTTGGGCCCCTACACGTTGGAGGCTTTCTCTCTTTTGGTTCTTCTTCCTGCTCAGGTGACTCCCCCCTCCCCCAACCACTGGTTTTGCTTCCCAATAAAGGCCTAAAGGGGAAATGGTTCCTATGGCATCCACATTGTTATTGAGTACAGAGGGTCCTGCTTTTTCAACCAAGTCTGCGGTCCCTTATACTCTGTGTGAGACATCCTCCAAAGAATGGGAAAGAGAACCCCAGAAAGACACACCCAGAGAGGGGAGCGCTCAGGAAGATAGCTGCTCTCAGAAGCTCAGGTTGCAAAGCAAGTCTGAGGAATGGATTGCTTCACAGCTTTCCCAGCCTTTCTAACATGCTTTTCTCTCCTGCTGAGCCCTTCTCCCCTGCTACTGGGTTCCACGTGTGACTAGGTTCTGCCAAGAAGTGTGCCTCACATGATGGAAAGAGCTGTGTGTCGCGAATGGACACAATGGTGGTGACATGCGGTACTCGGGGGACAGCTCAGGTGCAGATTCTAGCTTATCTGCAGTGTCACATCCGAGCTACCAAACAATACGTGGACCGTGAAGGTTTCTCTCACTATCTGGGAAGGAATCTCTGTCTGCTGTTTCTCCTGGCTGAGTGGCATCCAACCTCTGGTTCTCCCAAAGACAATGTCCGCTACTGAACTCTCTGTAAGAAGTCCCTTCCATGGGCACCTGAGTGGCTTGATCAGTTAAGCATCTGCCTTTGGCTCAGGTCATGATCTCAGGGTCCTGGAATTGAGCCCTGCGTAGGGCTCTCTGCTCAGTGGGGAGCCTACTTCTCCCTCTCCCTCTGCCGCTTCTCCTGCATATGCTCTTTCTGTCTCTCAAATAAATAAGTAAAATCTTAAAAATTAGGATTTGAAAAGTCAGGGATGCATTTTGAAATTCTAGAGAAAACCTAAAAATGAAATTAAAACAAGGTGAGGTGTAACTTCCAAAGTCATTGAAAAGGGTAAAACTGTATAATTAAAAAATAATGATTTCGAAGAAGGCAAAAAGGAAAGAAAAGGAAATATTGCTGATGGAACAAATAGAAGGCACATAGTGACATGATAGATTTAAGCCAACATCTTACCCACTACATTAGATACAAATGGACGAATACACTAATAAAATGGGGGAGAAATTTTAGAATGGGTTAAAAAAAAACAGCTATATACTGTTTCCAAGAGGCACATCTAAGCAAGGAGACAGGTAAGTTGAGAACAGATTGGAAAAAGATATAGTGTGCAAATATTGAATTTAAAAATATACCTCCAGATAAGCCAATGGACAAGGAAGATACTACAATGGGAACTGGAAAATATTTTTAATTGGATTATAATGAAAATAATGTGGAATGCAGCTAAAGCCAAGCTTAGAGGAAAATTTTAGTCTTAGATGCATACATTAGTTAAAAGTTAAAGCTGAGGGCATCTGGGTGGCTCAGTTGGTTGGGCGACTGCCTTCGGCTCAGGTCATAATTCTGGAGTCACAGGACTGAATCCCCCATCGGGCTCACTGCCCAGCAGGGAGTCTGCTTCTCTTGCTGACCTCTCTCCTCTCATGCTCTCTGTCTCCCTAATCAATAAATAAGAAAAATATTTTTTAAAAGTTAAAACAATGCTTATAATGAATCATTTATCTCAAGAATAGCTCAAAACAGCAAGATAAACACAAAGCAGATGAAGGTAAATAATATAATGCATTAAGTAAAAAAATACAATTAAATAAAAAACATGTAATAGGGAAGGTCAATAAAGCAAAAAGCTAATTATTTAGAAAGACTAATACAATTAACAACATCCCCAAATCAATAAACACTTCATAAGACTAACTGAGATTTTAAAAAGTCACAAATTAACAATATTAGGAATGAAAAAAGAAATATCTTCAGAGATCCTGTTAAAAAGATAATCAGGAATAATTGGAAAACATGCAAAAGAAAATAATAAATTTAGATGCCTACCTCATACCATATACAAAAATTAATTAAAAATAAAATAAAGATCTAAGGTAAGCTAAAACTATAAAACTCCTAGACGAAAACGTGTGTCAAATCTTTTCCACCTTGTATTAGGCAATAGACACCAAAAGCCCAAGAAACAAAAGAAAAAGGCAAATTGGACTTTACCAAAATGAAAAACTTGAAAATATTTTTATACTTCAAAAACCATCATCAAAGGGGCACTTGAGTGGCTCAGTTGGTGAAGCGTCCAACTCTTGATCTCAGCTCAGGTCTTGATCTCAGCAATGTGAGTTCAAGCCCTGTACTGGACTCCATGCTGGGTGTGGAACCTACTTAAAAAAAGAAAACGAGGACCCCTAAGTGGTGCAGTCAGTTGAGTGTCTGACTCTTGTTCTTGGTTCAGGACATGATCTTAGGGTCGTGAGATCAAGCCCTGAGCCCATCTCGGAGCTCAGCGAGGAGTTACTAAGTTTCTCTCTCCTTCTTCCTCTGCCCCTCCCTGTGCTTGCACTCTATCTCTTTCTCTCTCTCTCTAAAATAAATAAATAAATCTGCAAAAACAAAGCAAAACATCATCAACATTAAGAAAGGGGAAAAAAGCACCCGTAGAACAAAAACAAAAAATTTCACGACATCTGTATCTTTGGGGTAAATACCCAGTAGTGCAATTGCAGGGTCATAGGGAAGTTCTATTTTTAGTTTCTTGAATCTGCACACTGTTCTCCAAAGAGGCTGCACCAACTTGCATTCCCACCAACAGTGGAAGAGGGTTCCCTTTTCTCTGCATCCTCTCCAACACATGTTGATTCCTGTCTTGTTAATTTTGGCCATTCTAACTGGTGTAAGGTGGTATCTCGATGTGGTTTTAATTTGAAGGGCCATCTGTACCCCAATGTTTATAGCAGCAATGGCCACGGTCGCCAAACTAAGGAAAGAACCAAGATGCCCTTCAACGGACGAATGGATAAGGAAGATGTGGTCCATATACACTATGGAGTATTATGCCTCCATCAGAAAGGATGAATACCCAACTTCTGTAGCAACATGGACGGGACTGGAAGAGATTATGCTGAGTGAAATAAGTCAAGCAGAGAGAGTCAATTATCATATGGTTTGACTTATTTGTGGAGCATAACAAATATCATGGAGGACAAGGGGTGTTAGAGAGGAGAAGGGAGTTGGGGTAAATTGGAAGGGGAGGTGAATCATGAGAGACTATGGACTCTGTAAAACAATCTGAGGGGTTTGAAGTGGCGGGGGGGGTGGGAGGTTGGGGTACCAGGTGGTGGGTAATATAGAGGGCACGGATTGCATGGAGCACTGGGTGTGGTGAAAAAATAATGAATACTGTTTTTCTGAAAATAAATAAATTAAACAAACAAACAAACAAAAATTTGCAAATCATGTATCTGATAAGGAACTTATATCCAGAATATATAAAGAACCCTTTAAAGTTAACAATAAAAGACAACACAATTTTCAAATAAGCAAAGGATCTAATAGACTTTTAAGAAAAAATATGAAAATATGAAATATGATCAATCATTAGTCACTAAAGAAACGCAAATCAAAACTACAATGAGATCACTTCTCATTCACTGGAAAGGCTAGAGTCAAGAAGCAGATTATTATACATTTAGCAAGGATGTGGAGAAACTGGAACCTTCATATACTGTTGGTGGGAATGTAAAATGATACAGTCATGTTGGAAAATGGTTGGGCAGTGCCTCAAAGTTGGACATAGAGTCACCATGTGACCTAGTAAGTTCAAACCTAGATATTTATCCAAGAGAATATATGTCCACACAATAACTTATAAAAGAATATTTAGAACAATATTATTTGTAACAGTCCAAAAGTGGAAACACAGGTGTCCATCAGCTGATGGACAACACAGTGTAGTATGTCCATACAACGAGCCATCATTTGGCAATAAAAATGAATGATGTACTCTTACATGCTACACCATGGACAGAACTTGAAAATATTATGCTAAGTGAAAGAAGGCAGCCGCAAAGGCAACATACTCTATGATTCCATTTATACGAAATGTCCAAAGAGGCGGAAAATAGACTAAGTGGCTGCCAAGGCCTGGAGGAAGGACGAAATGAGCATGACTGCTAATGGTTAGAGAGTTTCTTTTTGGGATAATTAAAACATTCTGGAATCAAATATTGGTGAAGGTGTACAACTATGTCGATACACTAGAAACTACAGTCCTGAACTCCTAAAAAACAAAAATAAAGAAGCAAGATGCATATATACAATGCAACAATAACAATATTCTGCTAAACTGTAGATAAAATGGACAAATTGTAGAAAAATACAATCCAAAACTGCCACAACAAAAAAGGACTTAATAGTCTTATAGCTATTAAAGAAATCGAATACATAATTTTAAGACTTCACATAAAGAAAACTCCAAGGCCCGAGGGCTGCTTTGCTGCATTTTACCAAACGCATAAGAAAAAAGTGCCAATCCCACACAGACTCTTCCGGAAAACAGAACAAGAGGGAACACTGCTTGATAGGTCAGCATAACCTTGATACCAAGCTCGATAAGACATTATGAGAAAGGAAAATTACAGGCCAGTCTCACTTATTAACATAGACACAACACTCCCAAACAAAATATTAGTGAACTGAATCTTGCAACGTATAATGATCAAGGAGTGTTTACTCCAAGGTTGGTTTAACATTAGAAAATCAATTAATGAAATTCATCACAGGAATAGAGTATGAGGAAAACTCATGATTATTTTAATTGATATAGAAGCAGCATTTGATAAAACTCAATGTCCATTCATGATGTTAAACATACTTTTAGAAAGCTCAGAATAGAAGGAAACTTAATCTGATCAAGGTCGCCTGTAAAAACTTAGGGCAAATATCATATTAATGATGAGATGTTGACAGCTTTCCCTTTGAGATCTGGTACAAAGCAAGGATGCAAATTATTTCTACCTCTGTTGACTCTTGTACTGTAGGCCCTAAAAAGATCTAAATCTAGAAAGCCAAGAAAAAAATGACTAAAGTCAAAAGATTGGAAAGGAAGAAATGAAAGTATCACAGTTTGTGGATGAAATAACCATATAAATGGGAAATTCAAAGAATTTACAGATAAATTATTTGAATTAATTAGTTCGGCAAAGTTGCTGGACAACATTCAGTAGAAATGAGTCACATCTATATGTCAACAACAAACAGAAAATGAAAAATTTAAATATGTACTGTTTACAACAGAGTAAAAATTCTTAGGACCTAGAAGCAAATATAACCAAAAAAATGGACAAGACTTTTCTGAAGAAAATAAGAATAGTCTTGGGGGAAATGAAAATTTAACTAAATGGAGAGAGATGTTCATTGGAAAACATAGTATTATAAAGTTGTCTGTTCTCCCCCAAATAAGCTGCGTATTTAATGAAATTCTAATAAAATTTCCAAGTGTTTTTATGTATCTTGAGAAGCTGATTTCAAACTGTGTGTGGAAATGCAAAAGAACAAAAATGGCCGAGAGACTTAAGTAGAGAAAAGGGGGGGGACACCTGGATGGCTCAGTCAGTTAAGCATTTGTCTTTGGCTTAGGTCATGATCTTGGGTTCCTGGAATGGAGCTTCTCCCTCTCTGTCTGCCCACCTTACGACTCGTGTTATTTGTCTCTTTCTAAAGAAAAAAAGAAAGAAGAAGAAGAGAAAAAGATGGGAAAATTTGTCCTACCAGAAATCAAGAACTTTTAGAAAGATCACAATAATTAAGGTAGTATGGCATTCTGCAGTAATAGACAAACAAGAAAGGAACAAATGAAGAGCCCAGAAATAGACCCATGCATTAAATTTATGGCAAAGGTGGTATTGCAAAGAAGTGGGAAAAGGCAAGTATTTTCAATAGATGGACAGGGTCTATTTACATGTAGAGAAAAAGAAGAGAAAATTGATCCCTACCTCACACCTTGCACAAAAATGAATTCTAAAGGGAGTTAGGCCTAAACATGAAAGGCAACACAATATATCTTTGAGAAGATAACTGGGAATATCTTCATGACCTGAAGGTAGGAAAGATTTCTTAAATAAGACACAAAGAGAAGTTGTTATAAAGAAATGGACTGATAAATTGATTCAAATATAGTAATTTCTACTCATCTAAAGAACCATTACAACAGTGAAACATTGGAGTGCCTGGCTGACTTAGCAGGTAGAGCCTGCGACTCTTGCTCTCAGGGCTGTGGGTTTGAGCCCCACATCGGGTGTGGAGGTTACTTAAAAATAAAATCTTAAATAAAAAGAACAGTGAAAAAGTTAAAGGTGGGAAAATATAGTCACAGTATATTTAACCACCAATGGACTTAATATCAAACTATACAGAAGAAAAAACTCTTGTAAATCAATAAGAAAAAAGTGGAATACAAGTAGGAGTGGTTTACAAAATTAGATATCCAAATGAGAGTTAAGAAAAGGTGCTCAGCCTCATTAATAATCAGGGAAATGCAAATTAAAACTGCAGGGAGATGCTTGAACACACATCCACTGGACATTTTCCTTGTTATCATCACACCACAGCTTTATCAAGGGAATGCAGCCCTGAGTTAATTCCCAAGAAGGACCAAAAGGGACAAAAGTGTAAATCCTGCCTTCACAGAGTTTATAGTTTTACTGAGGAGAGAAAAGGACATTTGATGAATAATTGCCACGTTCCCACAAAGCATAAATGGCAGTCTAGTTCCTAAAGGAAAGCCTTTCTTTTTGAAGGGGTTGACCTCATTGCAGAATCTAGACATACCCCACTGTACACACAAACACGAACACACACGAGACACAAACATGAGACAAAAACACACACAATAGTCACTTAAAAAAACAACGACAGGGCGCCTGGGTGGCTCAGTGGGTTAAGCTGCTGCCTTCGGCTCAGGTCATGATCTCAGGGTCCTGGGATCAAGCCCCACATCAGGCTCTCTGCTCAGGAGGGAGCCTGCTTCCTCCTCTCTCTCTCTCTGCCTGCCTCTCTGCCTACTTGTGATCTCTCTCTGTCAAATAAATAATAAAATCTTTTAAAACAACAACAACAACAACAACCACCCAACTATCAAAATGGTAACCAGTGGGAAGGGGTGTGAGTGAGTGAGTGAGTGTGTAAGGGGTCACACTGACACCCTGCTTCTGGGCGTGTAAACTCGCACAGCCCTTCTGAGGGACAATTCGGCCTGATGAATGAGAAATCAGGAAGTACAAATCTTTTGACTTAAGAATTCTACTTCCAAGAGCACCTGGGTGGCCCATTCGGTTAAGCGTCTGCCTTCTTCTTAGGTCATGATCCCAGGGTCCTTGGATCCAGCCCCACCGCCCCAGATCAGGCTCCCTGCTTAGTCTGGGGGGGCGGTGGACTCTGTTTCTTCCTCTCCCTTTGTTCCTTCCTCTCCCCCTGCTTGTACTCTCTCTCTCTCTCTCAAATAGATAAATAAAATCTTAAAAAAAAAAAAAAAAAGGAATTCTACTTCCAGGACTGTCCCCCAGCAAAATCACCAGACAAGTGTCTACAGATGCATGTACAAGAATGGAATTTAGACTGGGGTCTAAACTATGATATACCCATACTCTATGTGGTTATTGGAGTTCAGCTGTAGGTAAATATTTAATGATATGGGAAAATGCTTATGACATATTAAATGACAAAAGCCATTTGCAAAAGAGTAGACATTATATGAACCCAAGTTGATCTTGTGTATGTTCACAGTGACCTCCTCCTCATTTTCTCTTGGGTCGCTCGTTCTGAGGGAGCCAGCTGCCGTCTTGAGAAGACCTCTGGGAAGCCTGTGGAGAGGAGTGTGTGATGAGCACCTGTGGTCTCAACCAGCAGCCCCCCAGCAAGTCAATAGGGAAACAGCATGTCCAGCCCCAGTCAAGCCTTCCTGTGACCCGAGCAGCACCAACAAGCTGACTTCCAGCATCCTGAGAGACCCTGAGCCCCAACCACCAGATGGCCATGGGCAATTTTAAAATGTTATTGTAATCTGGTGAACTTTGGGGCGATCTGTTGTGAAGCAGTGGGTAATTTATACGCCCTATGACCCCAGCGGCAATGTGGATCTCTTCCCCTAAGTATTTTCTGGTTCTTAGGTCATGGAGGTAGGCCTGGTGGCTGAGAACACAGGCTTTAGAGATGCACCGGGCTCATCACACATGCCCTGAGGCCACCGAGTTGTCGTGTCGTCCCTCCTCCGGCAAGGGCTCGAATTCTCAGAGCTTCCGTCTTCTTTGCAAAATGGAAATGTGACTCATTCCGCCGAGTATGTGGCTCCGAGCGGGGAATCCAGTGATGGAATCGTATGGTTACATTATTTCACTGTCATCTCTGCCTCCCTACCTCCGAGAGCAGAGAGACTGGTTTCCCTCCCCACTCATTGCTGTTCGGATCCAACCCCCCAGGCTCTGGGCCTCCAAATCCGGGTCACAGCTCTCCCTCTGCTCTTTGGACAGCGCGTTTGCTCTGTGAGGCAGTTGGCCAGCACGAACACCCCTGTAGCCAGGTCCGCCTCTCTGGTCAGGGGCTGGAGTCTTCGGGCTGCAGCTCCGGGAGACCCTCAGCAGCCTCCCCTGGGACTGCCACCCTCTTTAGCGAAGCAGTCTCTGTGGGCAGAGCCCACCCCACCCCTGCCCCCCTAGGCGCCATCTTCAGTTGCCTCTTGAGCACCTGAGCCATGCAGATTACTGGGCAGGTCGAAAGCTCCTATCCTCTGAGAGGAGAAAAGCAAGGGCGTGTCCATGGAGATAGGGGTACAGGGCCAGAGGAGCCCAAGGGCTGTGGGAACCCAGAGGAGGGAGCTCCAAACAGCCTGAGGTGAGGAGCGGAGGGGAGGCAAGGGCAGTGTGTGTGGAACGTGGGAGGGGTGCAGGGAAGAGTGATGAGCTTCTCTCCTTCCCTCCTGTCTGACCGCAAAGCAGACACTCTGCCACATACCCAAGTTCTTACTCTTATTCTTACCCCTGGAGCTTCTTTACCTAATGAGGTGACCCAAAACTATTCCTGAGGGATCTGAGCTCTTAGGGATGTTGCTTATGTTGGATTTCTTTCATCTTCCATTTACTTTACCATTAGACATAGCCATGCCAGGAAGAGCCCCTGAGGACTTCCAGCCCCTCATGGTGTGGCTTTAACAACATCTCCTTTTGGAAGTTAGGGTCGGTCATGCTATTTAAAATTCTTATTTGTTCAGTGGAGCCCCAAAGGAGGCAAGGAAGGGTCTCAAATTCTACTTTTTTAAAGAGATTTTATTTATTTATTTATTTGAAACAGAGATAGAGAGAGGAGAAGGGGCAATGGGAGAGGGAGAAGCAGGCTCCCCACTGAGCAGGGAGTGGGGCTTGATGCCAGAACCCTGAGATCATGCCCTGAGCCAAAGGCAGAGGCTTAACAGACTGAGCCACCCAGGTGCCCCTCAAATTCTAATTTAATTTAAATTAACTAAATTCTTTCAGAGAAGAATTACCTTGAGTAACCCAGACTACTTAAATAACAGAGTCCCAAATTGTGGGGGTATACAGGCAAATGTCTTGGGGGCACCTAGGTTGTTCAGACAGTTGAGTGTCTGACTCTTAATTTTGGCTCAGGTTGTGATCTTGGGGTTGTGAGATCGAGCCCCGCATGGGGCTCCGTACTCAATGGGGAGTCTACTTGGGGGATTTTCTCTCTCCTTCTCTCTCTGCCCCTCCCCCCTACATGATCTCTCCCTAACATAATAAATAAATCTTTGAAAAAATGTCTTGGGAGTTGGTCATTAGTTCTATAGTGAGGGAGTGATTTCCCTTCAACCCCCAAACCCCAGTATTCTGCCTAAGAGGGAAAAACAGCGTCATGTATTGATTTGGGACATACACAATTCTACAATACACTGTTTTGTGTAGAACAGAAATCCAGTTTTGTAGATATTGTCTCGTATCTGGTGGGGTTATAGTCTTTGTCCGGCTATTCCATTGTCCTAAAAGACCAGCTACTTTGGAGTGATCAGGAACATGGTAAAACGCATGAGTCCCATGGCTATTATTAGCCCATTGTATTACTTTTCTTTATGCTGTGACATAAGTTCCTTTTTCTTTTTGAAATACATTTCTTGGTCTGTAACAATGTTGAGGGAAAGTCTATAGATCGTGCTCCCAACAAAGACATGGCAGCTAGGGAAGGAAAATTCATTTGCAGATTAATGTCTACCCAATAAGGAAAAATAACTGCCACACCCATGGTGAAGGAGGGCCAATGCAGTCAACCTCCACCAGGGGGCAGATTGGTTCTCCCATGTTATAGTGCCATATTGAGGGCACTTGGTAGTGATGCGTAGCAGGATCAGTTTTGGAGCGGTCAATTCCATGCTTCCAGCGGTCAATGTTCCATTTTGTCAATGAGTAAGTACTTGTTGGGGAGATTGATTATTGAAAACTTCCTCTGCAAAGCATGGCCTTGTGGGGACTATTCCCATGAAACACAAATATCTCAGCATTCAGGGCCCATTCTTTTTTTTTTTTTTAATTAACATATAATATATTATTTATTTCAGGGGTACAGATCCGTGATTCAACAGTCTTACACAAGTCACAGAGCTCACCATAGCACATACCCTCCACAATGTCCATAACCCAGCCACCCTATCCCTTCCCCCTACCCCCCAACAACCCTCAGTTTGTTTCCTGAGATTAAGACTCTCTTATGGTTTGTCTCCCTCTCTGATTTCGTTTTGTTTCATTTTTCCCTCCCTTCCTCTATGATCCTCTGTCTTGTTTCTCAGATTCCACATATCAGTGAAATCATATGGTAACTGTCTTTCTCTGATTGACTTATTTCACTTAGCATAATACCTTCTAGTTCCATCCACATTGGTGCAAATGGCAAGATTTCATTTTTGATGGCTGTGTAATATTCCAGTGTGCTTGTTTTTGTGTGTGTGTGTGTGTGTGTGTATACACCACATCTTCTTTATCCATCTGTTGATGGACATCTAGGCTCTTTCCATTGTTTGGCTATTGTGGACATTTCTGCTATAAACATTGGGGTGCGTGTGCCTCTTCAGATCACTACATTTGTATCTTTGGGGTAAATGCCCGGTAGTGTGATTGTTGGGTCTTAGGGTAGCTCTATTTTCAACTTTTTGAGAAAGCGCCATACTGTTTTCCAGAGTGGCTGCACCAGCTTGCATTCCCACCAACAGTGTAGGAGGGTTCCCCTTTCTCTGCATCCTTGCCAACCTCTGTTGTTTCCTGACTTATTAGTTTTAGCCATTCTGACTGGTGTGAGGGGATATCTCATTGAGGTTTTGATTTGTATTTCCCTGATGCCAAGGGATGTTGAGCACTTTTTCACATGTCTGTTGGCCATTTGGATTTCTTCTTTAAAGAAATGTCTGTTCATTTCTTCTGCCCATTTCTTGATTGGATTATTTGTTCTTTAAGTGTTAAGTTTTATAAGTTCTTTATAGATTTTGGATACTAGCCCTTTATCTGATATGTTATTTGCAAATATTTTCTCCCATTCTCTTGGTTTCTTTTGGTTTTGTTGACTGTTTCCTTTGCTGTGCAAAAGGTTTTGATCTTGATGAAATCCCAATAGTTCATTTTTGCCCTTGCTTCCCTTACCTTTGGCGATGTTTCTAGGAAGAAGTTGCTGCGTCTGAGGTTGAAGAGGTTGCTGCCTGTGTTCTCCTCAAGGATTTTGATGGATTCCTGTCTCACACTGAGGTCTTTCATCCATTTTGAGTCTATTTTCGTGTGTGGTGTAAGGTTTCATTCTTCAAGAGAAAAAAATTTACTGAAGAGACTGTCTTTTTTCTTTTTTCTTTTTTTTTTTAAAGATTTTATTTATTTATTTGTCAGAGAGAGAGAGAGCAAGAGCGAGCACAGGCAGAGTGGCAGGCAGAGTCAGAGGGAAAAGCAGGCTCCCTGCGGAGCAAGGAGCCCGATGTGGGACTCGATCCCAGGACGCTGGGATCATGACCTGAGCCGAAGGCAGCTGCTTAACCAACTGAGCCACCCAGGCGTCCCAGAGACTGTCTTTTTTCCATTGGACATTCTTTCCTGGTTTGTCAAAGATTAGTTGACCATGGAGTTGAGGTCCATTTCTGGCTCTCTATTCTGTTCCATTGATCTATGTGTCTGTTTTTGTGCCAGTACCATACTGTCTTGATGATGACAGCTTTGTAATAGAGCCTAAAGTCTGGAATTGTGATGCCACCAGCTTTGCTTTTCTTTTTCAACACTCCTCTCGCTATTCGGGGTCTTTTTTGGTTCCATATAAATTTTAGGGTTATTTGTTCCATTTCTTTGAAAAAAGTTGTTGATATTTTGATAGGGATTGTATTAAATGTGTTAGATTGAGCTAGGTAGCATAGACATTTTCACAATATTTATTTTTCCAACCCATGAGCATGGAGCGTTTTTCCATTTCTTTGTGTCTTCCTCAATTTCTTTCAAGAGTACTCTATAGTTTTCTGAGTACAGATTCCTTGCCTCTTTGGTTAGATTTATTCCTAGGTATCTCATGGTTTTGGGTGCCATCGTAAATGGGATTTACATTCTTTTCTTAATTTCTTAAAATCTTAATTTCTCTTTCTTCTGTCTTGCTGTTGGTGTATAGAAATGCAACTGATTTCTGTGCATTGATGTTATATCCTGACACTTAACTGAATTTCTTTATGATTTCTAGCATTTTGGAGTAGAGTCTTTTTTGGGTTTTCCACATAAAGTATCATATCATTTGCAAAGAGTGAGAGTTTGACTTCTTCTTTGCCAATTCGGATGCCTTTTATTTCTTTTTGTTGCCTGATTGCCGTGGCTAGGATTCAGGGCCCATTCTACCTCTTTACCTAACCTCCTTGTTATCGCTTTTTAAATCTTATCACTTCCAAATTCCTGACCACTGACTTTAGCGATCACCCATAAATCAGGAGAGAGTCTTGTCTCACATGATCTTTCCTTTGGGCAAAGAGGACCCCGCAATGATGTGCTGCCTGGATTTCTGTGCTTTGGGAGGACTTCACCCTTCCACTGTCCTTCAGGGCACCACTGAATAGGGCTATACCCATATAGTTGGTGGGAGCTTGTCATTCAGAGGCATCTGAGCACCAGACTTCAAACAATGCTTTCCTCCTTAGTCTTCAGGTCATAGGGCAGTTGAAGGGGGAAGTATGCTAAGAGCAAGCACACTGGGTCGGGGAGCCACCTGCTCAGGAAGATTATTTGTGTCTCCAAGACTTGCATGAGCCTGATCCCATCTATTTGGCACTGGAATGGTCAGAAATCCTCCCCTTTGTAGTCTCATACCCCATAGATGTTCAAGCAGAGCCAAAGCTGTTTCTCAAGAAAATACTTGCCTCCAGAATAGGGTATAGCATTGCTCTAAATTTGCCACAGACACACTGAGTACCACCGACTCCACGGGATCATAAGGGCCAAGGGTTCCAGGGGATGTTGAGATGGTCCGGACTCTGGTTCTAAATCATGGCCCAGAACAGGAGAGTTGACATAGTTTTGAGGCATGGTGCTAAAGATATGTTCAGGTCCTTGTTACAAGTAAGCTCTGTCTGGATCTTTCTAGGGTCATGAAAATGTTCTGGAATTAGAAAAATGAACTGTGGGATGCTTGGGTGGCTCAGGTGTTAAGCGTCTGCCTTTGCCTTGGGTCATGATCTCAGGGTTCTCGGATTGAGCCCCTCAATGGGCTCCCTGCTTGGCCTGTTTCTCCCTCTCCCACTCCCCCTGCTTGTGTTACCTCTCTTGCCCTGTCTCTCTGTCAAATAAATAAATAAATAATGTTTTTTGAAAAATAGAAAAACGAACTGCACAATTTTGGGAATATACTAAAAAATACTGAATTTCATGCTCTAAATGTGTGGACTTTATGATATGCAAGTCATACATTGATTTAAAGGAAAACTTCTGGCATTCACCATTTCTTTGCCATATTAATAACTGAATACAAAGCACTAGGGTTTATGATAATCTGTATCAGTAAAGAAAGGATACATGGACGATCCGTAGTCAACAAAACACCTTGTTTTGTTTTGTTTTGTTTTTGTAAGATTTTAAAAAATTTTTTGAAGGGCGCCTGGGTGGCTCAGTCAGTTAAGCATCTACCTTCAGCTCAGATCATGATCACAGGGTCCTGGAATTGAGCCCCAGAATGAGCCCTGCATCAGGATCCCTGCTCAGCGGGGAGCCTGCTTCTCCCTTTCCATCTCCCCACTCTCACGCTCCCTCTCACTCACTCTTTCTCTCAAATAAATAAATAAATAATCTTTAAAAATTTTTTTAAAAAATAATCCCTACACCCAACATGGGGGCTGAAACTTACTACCCCGAGATCAAGAGTTATATGCTCTTCCACTAGACCATTTAGATGGTTTAAATTCACATGTTCTTAAACTTCCCAATCCTTACAAATCAGTTGTCTTGTCTACAGGCTAAAAACGTGAAATATATGAAGCTATGACAGGCTTTGATTACATCTCTGATGTCTTTGATGGTGATATTAATCTTTGAGTTTCAACAGGAATGCAGGATAGCTTTTAAAAAAACTTATAGTCACAATTATGCATATTATATCTACAGGATTTATTTATCTTATAACCAGAAGTTTATACCGTTTTCATTTGTAGATTTCACATTTAAGTGGGATCACCCAGTGTCTTTCTCTGTCTGATTTATTTTATTTAGTGTAATGCCCTCAGGTTCCATTCTTATTGTTACAAATGTCAGGATTTCTTTTTGATGACTGAATAACATTCCATTCTGTCTATCTATCACAGTTCCTTTATCCATTCATCCACCAACAGACACTCAGGTTGTTTCCAAGTCGTAGCTATTATAAATAATGCTCCAGTGAACAAGGGGGTGAAGGTACCTTTTTTATTATTGCAATGTTCAGTTAGCCACCATGTAGTACAGTACATCATTCGTTTTTGATGTGGTGGTCAACGATTCACTAGTTGTGTATAACCCCCAGTGCTCATCAAAACATGCGCCCTCCTTAATACGCATCTGAAGGTAGCTTTTTTCCCCACACCTTTATTTATTTACTTTTCTTTAAGTTTAAATCCGTGAGGGGTACAGCATCATACAGTTTCTATGGCCAATGGCTTTAGGAGGAAGGTTGCTTTGGAATTTGGCATGAACCATGCCATGGTGTCCATGAGGATGAATTGCTTTTCCCCAGATTACTCTGGTTTTGTTTGGTTTGCCACCAGGAGTCACTGTGTTGTTCTTTGCTTTGTACACAAAAGCACAACTCTTGCCTAGATGGAATTCATTTTCATCTTGAGCATAAACACCTTCAATTTCAAGAAGAACTGTGTACTCCCTGGCGCCAGAGACCCCGCTTCTAGCCAGCAAAAATGGTCTTGGACCCCAGCCTTCCAGACATGATTTGGTGCATTAGGAGTCCTGCTTCCAGCAGGTGGGCAAAGTACATCTATGACTCCGAGAAGGCCCAGGAAGCAACACCAATTACAGAAGCGCCCATTCTCCAGGCGTCTGGGGACCAGCACTATCAGTTCCATGTCTCCTCAATCTTGTCCTCTCTGTTGCTGGAATCCATAGAAATCACTGGCTGGCTTAGCCTCCGAGCCACACCGGTGGCCCTCCAAGGCATATGGTTGAGCTCACCACACTTAATTGCTGAAGGTATCACTACTAAGATAGTGATTTCATTTCCTTCAGGTAAATGACCAGAAGTGGAATTACTGGATAATATAGTAATTCCACGTTAAAAATTTTTTTTGAGGAAACTCTATGCTGTTCTTCATAGTGACTGCTCCAATTTTCATTCCCACTAACAGAGCATGAAGGTTCCCGTTTCTCCGCAGCCTTGCCAACACATGTTATTTCTTATTTTTTTGTTTTGAACAACAGGCATGGATGATCTCTCATTGTGGTTTTGAGTTTCATTTCTCTGGGTGTTAGTAATATTGAGCTCTTCCTTATAGATCTTTTGCCTATCTTTTTTATGAAAAAGACCTATTCAGACAATGCTTGGTATGATTTAAAATTTTAAAATTTATTTTTAAAATTTATTAAAATTTATTAAAACTTGTTTTGTGCTCTGATATATTGTTCCTACTGGATAATATTCTGTGTGCACTTAAGAAAATAGTGTATTGTGCGGTTGGGTGGATGTTCTGCACATGTCTTCTAGGTTCAGTCAGTCCAAGGTATTATCTAAGTCCTTTATTTACTTGTTTATCTTCTATCTGGCTGTTCTATCCATTATTGAAAATGAAATTTTGGTTTTCTTTATTTTGAAGCTATTTCTACCTTCAATGTTCCCTTCATATGAATGTTCCCTTCACATGTTTAGGAGCGCTAATCCTTGGTACTTATATATTCATAATTGTTATATCTTGTTTTGTACTTTATTAATATATAATGTCCTTCTTTGTCTTCTGTAAACTTTTTTGATTTAAAGTTTATTTGTCTGACAGTAATATAGACACTCTGCTCTGTTTGGGCCACTACTGGCAAAGAATATCTTTTTCTGTCTTTTCTCGTCCCTTTTAATTTGTTTTTAGCAATCTCTGCACTCAGCGTGGGGCTCAAACTTACAACGGCCCTGAGAGCAAGAGTCACATGCTCTCCCAACCCAGCCAGCCAGGCACTCCCAGCTTTTCATTTTCAACCTATATATGTCTTTAAATTTAGGGTTTCTTGTAGACAGCTTATGATTAGATCCTGCTTGCTTTTCCAGCTTTTCTAAAGAATAATGGACAAACGGAATTGTAAGGTATTTAAAAGGTGGATTGTGAGGATCTGCTGTACATACACACTATGAAGATTCCTCCCATCTAGATAATTAACATATCCATATCCATTGCCTCACATATTTATGAGTTTGTGTGTGTGTGTGTGTGCATGAACATTTAAGCTCTACTCTCTTTGCAAATTTACATTATGAAGCACAGTGTTATCAACCTTAGTCCCCATGTTATTCTTTAGATCCTCGACCTTATTCATCCTACTGCTGAAACTTTTTTTTTAAACCATTTTGGAAGTCCATGTCTTTTGATTGGCAAGTTGAATCCATTTACATTTAGAGCAATTAATTATACGAAAGAACTTACTATTGCTATTTTGTGATAGGTTTTCTGTATGCCTTATAGTTTTTTGTCCATTATTTCCCCCATGACTACCTTCCTTTTCATTCTTGTAGTGATATATTTGATTCCCTTCTCCTTTATTTTCGTGTATACTCTGTAACTGTTTTCTTCGTGGTTAATGTGGGGATTGGATATAACATCCTAAAGTTGTAACAATTTTTTTAAAAGATGTTATTTACTTAGAGAGAGAGAAAGGGTGCCCAAGTACGGACAGGGCAGAGGGAGAGGGAGAATCTCAAGCAGACGTCACACTGAGCACAGAGCCCAATGAGATTGAGCCCAATCTCATGACCCTGAGATTATGACCTGAGCTGAAATCAAGAGTCAGATGCCCAACTCTCTGAGACACCCAGGCACCCCTAAAGCTATAGCAATTTACTTTAAACTCATATAACTTCAGAGCACCTATGTGGCTCAGTTGGTTAAGCATCTGCCTTTGTTTCAGGTCATGATCCCAGGGTGCTGAGATCAACTGTGGCTTTAGGCTCCCGGCGCAGTAGGGAGTCTACTTCTCCCTCTACCTCACCCTCCTGCTTGTGCACGTGCTCTCTCTCTCTCTCTCTTTCTCTTGCTCTTTCTCTCAAATAACTAAATAAAGTTTTTTTAAAAAATAAATAAACAATAATAATAAATTTAAATAAATAAACTCATACAACTTTGCTTCGGTTGAATACAAAACCTTTTCTTCTCTGCAGGTCAACTCCCTTCTACTTTATGTCACAAATCACATCTTTGTTTTTTTTTTAAATCCTTTTAAATTATTTTTTAAAGATTTTATTTATTTATTTCACAGAGATTGCAAGTAGGCAGAGAGGCAGGCAGAGAGAGAGAGAGGAAGCAGGCTCCCCGCTGAGCGGAGAGCCCGATGCGGGACTTGATCCCAGGTCTCTGAGATCATGACCTGAGCTGAAGGCAGAGGTTTAACCCACTGAGCCACCCAGGCCCCCCACAAATCACATCTTTAAATATTGTGTATCCATTAACAGAGATTTATGATTATTTTAATGCTTTTGTCACCAAAATTATAGTATTACTGTTTTTTATATGTATCCATTTATTTACCTTTACTGGAGAACTTTATATTTTCATATAGCTTTGAGCTCCTGTCTGGCATCCTTTCAATTCATTTTGAAGGATTCCCTTTAACACTTCTGTGAAGCATGGCTAGTATCCACAAACTTCCTCAGCTTCTGTTTATCTGAAGTGTCTTAATTTCTCTCTCTCTCTCTCTCTCTCTCTCTCTCTCTTTTTTTTTTAGGACAGCTTTGCTGAATATAGAATTCTTCACTGATAGGGTTATTTTTTTTTTTTTTTGTCTTGTCTTGTCTTCTAACAGTTTAAATATACCACTCTACTTCTTTTTGGCCAGCAAAGTTTCTGCTGAAAAATCCATTGATCATCTTGAGGTTCCTTTGACATAATGAGTTGATTTATTCTTGCTTGTTTAAAGAATCCTTCTGTCTTTGACAGTCTGGTTTTGATGTGTCTCAGCGTGGGTTTCTTTAGGTTCCTCTCAGATGGAGCTTTTGAGCTTGAATTAGTAAATATATGTCTTTCTTCAAATTTGGGAAGTTTGGGGCTATTATTCCTTCAAATGATACTTGTGCCCCCTTTTCTTTCTCTTCTTCTAGGGCTCCCATAATGTGGATACTAATCTTCCAGATGTCTACATAAGTCTTTTAGACTCTGTTCACTTTTTTTCTTTTCTGCTCCTCACACTTGACAGTTTCAAATGGTTTGTTTTCTAATCTGCTGATTCTTCCTTCCACCTATTAAAGTCTGTTATTGAACCTCTTCCACTGATGCCAACTTGTTTTGGGCTCCCAGACCCAATTCCAATGTCGGGGAGGGTTCCCTTCCCCACTACCAACACCAAACAATTCTGGGACATGAGCAATTCTTGGACATGAGGTATCTTTTAATTTGTTAGTGTGGCTCATAGAACTCAGGGAAAGACTGACTTACAAATACTAGTTTATTAAGGGATATGATAAAGGATATGAAACAACAGCCAGAGGAAGAGATGAGGGTGAGGTATGGGCAAAGGGCATGGAGTTTCTGTGCTTTCTCCAGGCACCCCATTCTCCCAAATACCCATGTGTTCACCATGCTGGAACTCTCTGAGCCCAGGCCTCTTGGGTTTTTATTGAGGCATTAGAGAGTCATGACTGAGTGTCATTGGCCATTGACTGATTCAATCTCCAGCCCTTCTCCCCTCCCCACAGGTCAGGGGGTGGGAGTGAAAGTTCCAACTTCCTAATCACATGGTTAGTCCTCCTGGCAACCAGCTCCTGCCCCTGGGTGGGGTCCAAAAGTCACCTTCATTAGTAACAAGACATTCATGTCACCTTTATGACTTTGCAACATTTTCAGGAACTCGGGAAGACCAGATATAAAGTTTACTATATTGTAGCCCTCCAGTGAATTTTTAAATTCAGTTATATGTTTAGCCTTAGAATTTTTTTTAAGATTTATTTATTTGACAGAGAGAGAGAGCAGGAGCACACAAGCAGGGGGAACAGCAGAGGGAGTGAGAGAAGCAGGCTTCCCGCTGAGCAGAGAGCCCAATACCGGGCTCATCTCAGGACCCTGGGATTATGACCTGACCCAAAGGCAGCCACTTAACTGACTGAGCACCCAGGTGCCCCAAATTTGTTTTTTTGTGTCTATCTTCTTGCCAGGGTTTTCATTTTGTTCCTAAGTAATTTTCCTCCTTTCCTTTAGTTCTTTCTTTTTTTTTTTTTTTTAAGATTTTATCCATTCATTTTGACAGAGAGTGATCACAAATAGAGAGGCAGGTGGTGGGGGAGGCAGGCCGCCCACTGAGCAGAGAGCCCTATGTGGGACTCGATCCCAGGACCCTGAGATCCTGACCTGAGCTGAAGGCAGAGGCGTAACCCAAATGAGCCACCCAGGGGCCCCTTTCCTTCAGTTTTTTATCTATGTTTTCCTTCTGCGCTGAGCATATTTAAGACAACGGGTTTTATTTTAATTTAATTTTATTTTTTTAAGTTTTTTTAAATTTGGGGATGGCAGGCAGAGAGAGAACTCCCCACCAAGCAAGGAGTCTGATGCAGGACCTGATCCCAGGACTTAGGGATCATGACCTGAGTGGAAGGGAGGCACTTAACCCACTAAGCCACACAGGCATCAGTTAAAGTCAATTAATTAACATATAGCATATTACTGGTTTCAGAGGTAGAGTTCAGTGATTCTTCAGTCTTATATAACACCCAGTGCTCATTATATCACTTACCCTCATTAATGTCCATTACCCAATTACCCCATCCTCCAGCCCATTCCCCTCCAGTAACCCTCAGTTTGTTTCCTATGATTAAGAGTCCCTCACGGTTGTCTTTCTCTCTGATTTCGTCTTGTTTTATTTTTCCCTCCCATCCCCTATGCTCACTCTTCTGTTTTGTTTTTTAAAATCCACATATCAGTGAAATCCTAGGATAATTGTCTTTCTCTGATTAACTTATTTTGTTTAGCATAATACCCTCTAGTTCTATCCATGTTGCTGCAAATGGCAAGATCTTAGTTGGGTTTTTTTTTGTTGTTGTTGTTTTTTTGATGACTGAGTGGGTATTCCATTGTATATCTACACACCACATCTTCTTTATCCATTCATCTGTTGATGGACATCTAGGTTCTTTCCATAGTTTGGCTATTGTGGACATCACTGCTATAGACATTGGGGTGCACGGGCCCCTTCAGATCACTACTTTTGTGTCATTGGGGTAAATACTCAGTAGTGTGATTGCTGGGTCATGGGGCAGCTCTATCTTCAACTTTTTGAGGAACAAGGACAATTGTTTTTAAGTCTTTGTGTAGCAAATCCACACAGCCTTGGTTTTTCACCGACAGTCTCTGGAGATTTGTTTTATTGCTTTGAACGGGCCATATTTTCCGGTTCCTTTGTATGTCTTGTGATCCTTTGTTGAAAATTGAGCATTTGAAAAAAACAGTCTTCCTTATCTTCTTTATCTTCCTTTATCTTCTCTCAGTCTTTGCAGACGGATTCTGAGTGAGGAAAGGTCTTCACTAATCAACCTGGTATGAAGGCTTAAGGCCTTTTCTGGGTGTGTATTTTCCTTGGCCTGTGTATGTGCTTTTTCCCCCATCCCTCCATATCCATGACTGCCTCTTTTTTTTTTTTTTTAAGATTTATTTATTTATTTTAAAGGGAGAGAGGGAGCTCGAGCAGGGGGCAGGGCATAGGCAGAGGGGGAGAGAGACTCTTAAGCAACTCCCACTGAGTGTGGAGCCCAATGCGGGCCTTGATCCCAGGGCCTGGAGCTGAAATCAAGAGTCAGCTGCTTGGGATGTCAGGGTGGTTCACTCGGTTAAGCTAAGCGTCTGCCGTCAGCTCAGGTCTTGATCCCAGAGTCCTGGGATTGAGCCCCACACTGGGCTCCTCTCAGCAGGGAGCCTGCTTCTCCCCTCATACCCACCTCTCACATAGCTCCTGCTCTCACTCTCTCAAATAAACAAAATCTTAAAAAAAAAAGAAAAAAGGAGTCAGCCACTTAACCAACTGAGCTACACAAGCACCCTTCCATGACTGCTTTTAAATGTCTTAATTTCCCCAAGAATCACACTCAGTTTCCTTTCAGGGCCTAGCTGTTTTATTTTAATTCCTCCATCAGGAATCTCTTATTTCAGGGGTGTGCAGCTCTGTAGACCCCTTCCAGTTTTCTTGACCTCTTCCAGCTGCTTTCTATGGCTTCCTCCAGCCTGAGATCTAAGCCGTGCTGCTCTTGGCCATCTGAGCACTGAGACAAATCCCTTGGGCAGCTCCAGGACAGGTTAGAACATGGCAAACTTTGATGGTTTTGTTCTCTCTGGCTTACAGAAGGAACTGGGGACCAGGCTACCACTTCTCCCAAAGTATACCATGCCAGGGAGTGGTTGAAAGAAGGACGAGTAAAAACACTGTAAAATTTCCTACTGTGTTTTTGCTTGTTTTCTTTTTTTTTTTTTTTTAATTTTAACTAGGCCTTGTGCTCAATGTGAGGCTTGAACTCATGACCCTGAGATTAAGAGTTGCACGCTCCAACCCCTGAGCCAGCCAGGCACCCCTCCTACTGCTTTGACCATGCCTTTTTCTTGGTTGGGCATTCACTTGTTTGCTGTACATCTTGACTTATTTCCAGAGCGCCTATAAAGTTGTTTTACCCAGCCGCTAGTTGCTTATTTAATATTCCTTTTTTTAAATAAATCTTTATTTTATTTTTATTTTATTTTATTTATTGAACACAGAAAGACACAGCGAGAGAGGGAACACAAGCTGGGGGAGTGAGAGAGGAAGAAGCAGGCTTCCTGCTGAGCAGGGAGCCCCCCAGCGGGCTCCCAGGATCTAGGATCATGACCTGAGCCAAAGGCAGACACTTAATGACTAAGCCACCCAGGTACCCCGCTTATTTAATATTTCAGTGGAGAACAAGGCTCTGGAGACTCCTATTCCACCACCTTGCTAGTCTCTGGCCAACATCCATAAGTCTTGATTTGTTGTATTTTCATTTTCATACATTTCAATGTGCTTTCTTATTTCCCTTGTGACTTCTTCTTTGACCCTTTCTTCATTTGGCCCACAAAGTCATATGTTGTTTAATCCTTACATTTAGTGTATTTCCCAAATTTTCTGCTTTTAACTTAACTCCAGGCTTGTTCAATGGCCCAGCATGTGGTCTATCCTGGAGAATGTTCCATGTGTGCTTGAGAAAACATGTATTCTGCTGTTGGGTGGAGTGTTTGGTAGATGTCTTTGGGTCTAGTTGGTTTACGGTGCTGTTCCTGTCATCCATCTGCCTAGTTTTATCTATTATTGAAAGTGGGGTTTCAATGGGAAAGTCTCCATTTATCATTATGGAATTATCTATTTATTCACTCCTTGATTCATTTTGTGATTCTTCAACTTTTTAATCTTTTCTTGCTGCCATCATTAGCACATGGCTTCTATATTAGTTAGATTGGGCTGTCATTAACAGCATTCCCTAGACTGAGAGGTTTAAACAACAGAAATTTATTTTCTCACAGTTCTGGAGACTGAAAAGTCTAAGACCAAGTTTCTAGCAGAATTCAGGTTTTTTAAAAAAAGATTTTATTTATTGATTTGAGAGACAGAGATAGTGAGAGATAGAGCATGATCAGGGGAGAGAGCATGATCCGGCCATCCCTGAATTTAGTTTCTAGGGAGAGGTCTAGTCCTGGTTTTCAGATGACATGACTTTTTAAAATAAGTCTCTTTATGGGGCACTTGGGTGGCTCAGTTGGTTAAGCATCTGCCTTTGGCTTGGGTGAGGATCCCAAGGTCCTGGGATTGAGCCCCACATTGGGCTCCCTGCTCAGTGGGGAGCCTTCTTACTCCTCTCACTTCTGTTCATGCTCTATCCCTCACTATCTCTTGCTCTCTCTCAAATAAATAAAATCTTTTTAAAAAGATGACTTCACAATTATTATTTATTTATTTATTTTTTAAGGAACTCTCTGGTGTCTCTTCTTACAAGACACTAATTCTATCTGATCAGGGCCCCACTATTGATACCTCATTTAACCTTAGTTACTTCCTTACTCTAAAAACAGCCATACTGGAAGTTAGAGCTTCCAAATATAAATCTTGAGAGAACACAGACATGTGGTATAAAACAGCTTCTATCCTCAAGAATGCCACATGGCCACAAAACAGCTGCTGCTGTTCCATCATTCACTTCTGTGATCCAGGCCCAGAAAGCAGGCAAGGTCAAGGGCAGGATGGCACTTGATATCTGAGTAAGATTTCTTTTTGAGAAACTTTCCCTAAAGTGCCACTCAAATCCACTTAAGTTCATGGGCTAGCACTTTATCATGTGGTTATCCCATTTATTAGGAAGGCTGCTGAGTGTAGTTTTTGTTGTTGTTGTAGCAAAGTGCAATGTTCTCCCAGCAATATTAGGATTTCATTAATAAGGAAGACAGGGAATGTTTATATGGGTGGTCAAGTAGCCGTCTCCACCCCAATCTCCTCCTTGGGTAACCTACCACCCCTCACACACTCTTCTTCTCCATAGAACACATCTATCCTGCTCTATGTCATATGCACTAATTGTATCCAGCTCAAGGTCTAGGCCCCCTGTATGGTGTCTTCTTCTTCAGGGTCAGATGGAGCTTCTCAGGGACCTAGAAACTGAAAGACAAATGATCTGTCTCAAACATGCAGAGAAAGAGTGGGATGTCCACAACAAAAACTCATTCAGAAAAGAGAGAGTGAGGAGCACAGGGCAATCACAGACCCAGAACATGGTCAGATCCCAAAGACTCGCGGCCGGGGCAATGGAGTGAATGCCTTGGTTAGCCCACCAGACAATCTTGGTTCTGACCTCTGAGAGGATCTTCAGGGTCCATTCTCCTCCATTCTCACAGCTGGTGTCACACTGGGGAGATGTCCCTCTCAGAAACCGTAACTAGGGCTCTAGTAGCCTGCTTGCTGTTGACATGAGCTCAGGGCCAGAGCCTGTGGCAAGACTTTCATTTTCTAATTTTTGGTAATATAGTAACTGACTCTACTTGGAAGCTATTATTCCTCTGGTCAAATTTTGGACACCTGGGTGGCTCAGATCGGCTTAGCCTGCCTCAGCTCAGGTCATGATCCCAGGGTCTTGGGATCCAGTCCCATATCCGGCTCACTGCTCAACAGAGAGCCTGCTTCTCCCTCTCCCTCTGCCTGCTGCTCCCCCTGCTTGCACTGTCTCTGTCTCTGTCTCTCTCTCTCTGTCAAATAAATAAATAAATAAAATATATGTGATTATATTATATATATAATAAATGTATGTATAATTATATAATATACAAATATATTATATATATTATATTATGTATATTATACATATAATATTTTATATACATATATATTCATGTATGAGTAACTCTAATCCAGCAACTCAGCAACTTGCCTCCCCACAGCCTTTTGTTTTGTTTTTATTGTGAAATATGTCATACATAAGAAAGTACATTTATTACCACAGACATTTAAAAACTAAAATTATCATGGTTAAGCGTCTGCCTCTTGGTTTCCGTTCAGATCGTGATCTCAGGGTCATGTGATTGATCACCATGTTGGGCTCCACGCTCAGTGTGGAGTCTGCCTGAGATTCTCTCCCTCTCCCTCTGCTCCTCCTGCCCTCCTTGTGCTCTTTCTCTAAAATAAAATAATAAAATTTGTTTTTATTTATTTTTATTTTTTAAACAATTTTATTTATTTATTTGAGAGAGAGAGACAGTGAGAGAAAGCATGAGAGAGGACCAGGTCAGAGGGAGAAGCAGACTCCCTGTGGAGTCGGGAGCCTGATATGGGACCCAATCCCGGAACTCCAGGATCATGACCTGAGCCAAAGGCAGTTGCTTAACCCACTGAGACACCCAGGTGCCCTAACATATTTTTTTAAAAAAGGAAAAACCAAGGGTGCCTGGGTGGCTCAGTGGGTTAAAGCCTCTGCCTTTGGCTCTGGTCATGATCCCAGGGTCGTGAGATTGAGCCGCACATCGGGCTCTCTGCTCAGCAGGGAGCCTGCTTCCTCCTCTCTCTCTGCCTGCCTCTCTGCCTACTTGTGATCTCTCACTGTCGAATAAATAAATAAAATCTTTAAAAAAAAAAAAAAGGAAAAACCAAAACCTCCATTTCCCCTCAGTGGCATTTGCAATCCTGGTTTTGTACATATTTATGTGTCCCTTTACAACATATTGTTTAGTATTACACATTTTATAAGCAATTTAATAGAATTTGTAAATTTTTAAAATTCTTCTGCAACTAGCATTTTTCCTTTTAATAGTGTGTTTCTAAGATTGAACCGTGTTGACACATATGGCTGTTTTTATTTCATCTTTACCACTCTGCGAATTGCTGTATAAGAAATTTGTTAATCCAAAATGTGTTAATCCATCCTCCCGCTGAAGATGGCTACCGCTCCTCTTTTTATGAACACCTCTGCTCTCAAGTTGTTTTGCAACCGTCCCTGGTACAGAAGCTCAAAAATTGGGGGTGCCTGGGTGGCTTAGTTGATTAAGTATCTGACTCTTGGTTTCGTCTCAGGTTGTGATCTCAGGGTCGTAGGATGGAGCCCCATGTCGGGCTCCATGGTCAGTGGGGAGTCTGCTTGAGATTCTCTCTCTCTCTCCTGCTGCCCGTCCCTGCCCCCTGCTAGTGTGTGCTCTGTCTCTCACTCAAATAAATCAGTCTTTAAAAAAAAAGGTCTCCACGGCAAAGACTTAGTGGTGCAGCTGGGGAGTGGGATGTGTACGCATTTAACTGTTTCCTGCCAGACGTTCATTAGTTCTTCTCACCCTCAGCCCTATTCCCCATCCTGCCCAACGTTTGGTGTTTCTGACTTTGAAATTTTTTCCAGGCTGTGAAATTTTCTTACAGTCTAAACTGTTATTTTCCTGATTACTAGTTAGGTTGAACAATGCTTTGCATTTTTATGGGCCTTTGTGTTTCTTCTCCTGGGTGATGCCTCTTCAATTCTTTTGCATATTACTCAATGGCATGGTTTTTCCTATTCTCTATGATTTTTTAAAAAAGATCTTATTTATTTAACTGACAGAGAGAGAGAGATAAAACATGAGCATGAGCAGAGGGGAGAAGACAGAGGGAGAAGCAGACTCCCCAGCAAGCAGGGAGCCCAGTTTAAGACTTGATCCCACGACCCTGGGACCATGACCCAAGCTGAAGGCAGATGCCCAACCGACTGAGCCACTTGGGTGCCCTTATTCTCAATTATTTATGGGAATTCTGGACACTAATTCCCACAATTATACTTACAGCGATGACCTTTTTTTTAAAAATCTGAAAAATTCGGGCCCTGTCACTGCTAACCTCGCTGGCTCAGCCCTTCCCCTTTGGCCCCTCCTCCTTGGGCCAGGCCCCTCTGGCCAGGCCTTGAGGTCATTTGAAACAATAAATTTAGGTGGAAAGGCCCACTCTTAATCTGATTTTCCTGGTGGATTTTTCCCTTATCCTCTGGTGGAAAACTACCTTGTCTTCATTGGAAGGAAACTGAAAAAGCCTGAAGGTGAATTTTCTTGTCCTCTGCTAACATCCTTTCACATTCATTTCACAGTGTGTGGAAGAGGAGAAACTGAATTCAACTCTACCAGGTTCCAAATTATAGGATCCTCGATTGATTTAGAATTCAGGCTGGAGATAGAGTGCATTTTCTTCATCTCTGACCAGCCGGCTCTTACCTAACTTTTCTTCATCTTGGAGGACTTGGTTCAAAGCAGCCAGAATGAGCTGAGCAGCCTATGCAGGCCCTCTCTGCTCCCATAGGCCCTGACCTACTGCCTTGGTTGGCACAGAGTTCCATTTCCAAAGCATCACGGGCAACAATTTGACCAAATATTTCACTGACCTTTAACTAAAGGTAACAACAATCTAGCCTTCCAGGCTCTCACATCTGTATGTTTACAGTCCCAAACTTGACCCTCTCCAGGCAGCCAATTCCAAAACTTTAGATTCTGTAACTTGCAGGCCCCACTCTATAGTATCAAATTAGGGTCAATTAATGAAGATTTGATGAGCAACTCAGGGCTGAAATGGTGTCCTCATGAGATTTTTAGGGATAGAGTCTCCTTTTGCATTTCTGCTAAGATAATGTTAAAATCGGCATGTAGCCTTCACAAGATGGCTGCTTGAGCTCTAGCCTCAGATCTGCATTCAAGGCAACAGGGAGGAGGAACAGGCAAGGGCAAAAGATGGGTTCACTAACTTAGCTCTCCCTCCTCTCATTCTTTGCTCTGAAATATATTTATATGAGCATCAAGTCTCTCAGGTGGAAAAGATGGTGGTCAGATTTCACTACTGGGTTCAACAGAATATAATGTGGAAAAATGCTATATCCAGTGTGGAATAGGGGTGACACATTGAAACAAATATGAAAGAACACTTAATCTGCAAAGAAACTTACAGTAATAATTTGAAAATTCATCGCAGGATTCCAATTTAAAACACTAAGAAATAGGACCATCAGGAAAACAAAATCAACTTCTGAAGGTACCAAAGGGATGTAGAGCAAACTAGATGGAAACTTAGTATTTGTTGACTTATAAATAGGGGTTTTTCCATAAGGCAGACGTTAATTTCCCCCTCAGCATTGAGGAGTAATTAACAAATATAATTGTATGTATTTGAAGAGTACAAAGTGATAATTTGATAGATACGTGCACCATGGAATGATTACCCAAATCAAGATAATTATCACATCCATCACCTCACTTACTTAAGGACGTTAATTATTATTCAATGACAAACTCTGCAGATACAAAATAAAACTCAAATCTGTGGCCAGATAATTAATCTACCTGGAAAAAAGGCAAGGCAATAAACTCAGAGTCTAGCCTGTCACGTATTTCCTGCACTAACGTTATCTACAGAAGCAGTTGGCCGATTTGCTCTGGGTGATTCCTTCTGCAGCTGACTGTGGTTCATGCGTAAAGACGCTAAGTCCAAACCTGTGTATGGAGCTGAAAGAGCATTCTCCACCAGCTATGGGGTAATCAACAGATAGCAGGAGACCCGAGGTCCCATGTCTTTGTCATCTTTTAATTCCAAATATGAGTTTCGAAGTGTGATTTTGTTTTGAAGACACTCCTCTTGAATAGTTGCCCTCTGGTCACAATTAGCGACAATAAATAGAACTCTAGCTTTGAAGAATTGACCCATGCCACCGCACGGGAGAGACACGATCTTGTGGGACACACTAAGGTCAGCTCACCTTCCAAGGAATTTCTCCCAAAACCCCAACCATTAACTTCACCTTACATCTCATTGGCCAGAACTTAGTCATGTGGTTAGCCCTCTCGGGAAGGAGCCTGGGAAATGTTATTAGCTGGCACAAATTGCTAAGATCCAACAAAATCAGGGTTTTGTTAACAAAAACAGAAAGTCAAGATATTTCAGGTGGGTGATTGTAACTAGTTGGACAAAAAGGAATCTATTTCCTGCAGAATTATTAGAAGGGATGAAGAAACAAGTCCAGTCAATGCTCTCATAAACAATGCTGCCTAATTGTCTTGATTAATCTCAGAAAATTAACTTTGTTGTTGCTGCCTCCCATTTCAGCAAAATGGATGACCTCTGCCCAGCCTGTCGCTTCGAATCCAACCTTCCTGTTATTTCCAAATCAGAACCTTTGAAGGGTATATCTTATTGGTGGGAACTAGGGCACAGGTTTGCAAGGGAGGCTGGGAAATGTAGTTTTCTTTTTTAAATCCAACCTTAACAAGGTAGGGTTCACAGTTGTGTGGAGCCAGTGTATTTCATTGATTCTTTTTTTTTTTTTAAAGATTTATTTATTTATTTGACATAGAGGGAGAGAGAGAGGGGTCACATGTAGGCAGAGTGGCAGGCAGAGGGAGAGGAAGAAGCAGGCTCCCTGCTGAGCAGAGAGCTATGTGGGGGTCAATCCCAGGACACTGGGATCATGACCTGAGCCACCCAGGTGCCCTTATTTCATTGATTTTAGGACACATATTTTTTCATATTTTCTTTTTTTAAAGATTTTATTTATTTATTTGACAAAAGAGAGAGATCACAAGTAGGCAGAGAGGCAGGCAGAGAGAGAGGAGGAAGCAGGCTCCCTGCTGAGCAGAGAGCCGGATGCGGGACTCGATCCCAGGACCCTGAGATCATGACCTGAGCCGAAGGCAGAGGCTTAGCCCTCTGAGCCACCAAAGCGCCCCTTTTTTCATATTTTCATGTCTCTAAAGTTAGGATGCTTCTGGCAACCAGTAATGGCTCTTGGCCACTTGGCAATTTTGCAATGGTAGTTGGCATTGCTGTACAATCAGGAGACTTCCTTACAAAGGCGAGAAAGCATCTCTATCAGAAGGGTCAGATGGCCTCATCCATCTGCTTTCCAGATCCCAAATCTTTGGGGTTGCCATCTCTTCTCACTCTATTTGCCTTTATGCACTTATGACCTAAAAGAAGAGCTTCCACTGTGAAGGGTTTCCTGAAGACGCAGTGAGGTCCCATGTCTTTGTCATGTCAAGGATGGTAGGTCCATCCTTGTTCTGGGCAGAGTTGGGATGAATGAGTAGGAGGGAGAGAGCCTCTGAGGAAGGGCACTCCTGGGTGTAAAGGGATGGAGGCAGTGGGGACAGCAGGAGGATAGGTTCTCCGAGTCCCTCTTCTTTCTTCCAGGAGCTAAGGCTCTCATCATGAAGCTTGATGCTGTCTACCTCCCTAGGATACTGAGAGAGTTAAATGGGATAATGGGTGGGAGCTTAAGCACCTGGGTTGTGCCGATGGGGAGGGCCTCTCTGCAGTCCCACTCCTTGATTTCCCCATTTGTCTGGACTAGCCGTCCCCTGGAGAAGAGGCACTAAATCTGGCCTCCCTGCAGAGGCTGGCACTTGTGACTGGGGAAGTTTGCTGGAGGAGGTATAAAGCAGGTAACAGGGCTTTTGTTTGGCCCCTGGAGAGAAGGCACTGTGCCAAAGATCATGAGGCTGATTTCTGCCCAGGGCAATTCTAGGAGTGGGAAGTAGGGCAGTTCTCATCAGAATGAAGATACTTGACTGCCCAAAAGACTGATGGGAGAACCTAAACAGAGAGGGGAGAGTTCGTAGAAGGCAGTACAGGGTGTTGGGTGTGGGAGGGACTAGTGCTCAGATCCCAGCTCTTAATGGACACAGCAGCTGTCTCATAGGGCAATTTGTGAGAACCAGGCTAGCTCGTAAACATGGTGTTCCCATACGACTTTTGGAACATGCCGAGAGCTGGATGTATACAAGTTATTTGTCAGAATGTCTCTGCCCTATCTGGGGTGTTTGGTGAATGATAAATTTGAGTGGTGGAGCTGACCTTTGCTTTAAGGAAACCAAGCTACTCGGGGCACCTAGATGGCTCAGTCATTAAGCATCTGCCTTTGGCTCAGGTTATGATCCCAGGGTCCTATGACTGAGCGCTGCATTGAGCCCTCTGCTCCATGGAGAGCCTGCCCCTCCCTCTCCCACTCCCTGCTTGTGTTCCCTCTCTCGGTTTGTCTCTCTGTCAAATAAATAAAAATCTTAAAAAAAAAAAAAAAAAAGAAAAGAAAACCAAACCACTCATGCTGAAATGTATCAACTTGACTATCTGAATTCCAAAGGAAGATTTTTTTTTTAAGGATCTTTTTAATTTGCAATAACTTCAGACTTACAGAAAAGTTGCCAATAAAATACAGAGAATTCCCATATATGGTTCACCCCGCTTCCACCATTGTTACCATCCTAGGTTCTGGGTACATTTGTCAGAGCTAAGAACAGATCGGTACAGTGCTGTTAAGTCAGTTACAGGCTTTATCTGAATTCGAAGGAGTCTCACTGTGAGAGAGTGAGTGAGGCTCTTGACGGAGAAATCGCCACCATGGGGATGGGAGGACAACATGCCCAACCGGCCAATGGGATTCAAAGGACAACAGTGTGATTTCGCCAAGTTTGCAGGGTAGCAGGGAGTGAGGACGAGACCGCCAGGATTCCGGAGCCCTCAGTTCATGCTTGAGTCTGCCATTTAATCTGGACCGGTCCCCTTAACCAGGTGCCAGGTTTCTTTTTCTTTTCTGTAAAATGGGAATAACATTTCTTGTCTGGTGGTCCTGGCAAGGTACAGCAGATACTGTCTCCTCCTTGGACCTTTTCCTGTCTTTCTCAGTAAGAAACTCCGGATTTTTCAGCCAGGCACATGCCACTCCACTAAGGACTACATTTCCCAGTTTCCCATGCAGCACCATGAGGCCAGGTGACTAGGCTCCAATCAATGGGGAGTAAGCAGAAGTGGTGTGCACATATTCTTTGAGGAAAGAAAATGTGCCTTTATTCTGCTCTTCCTCTTTGTGGCTGATAGAATGCTGTCATCATGGCTGGAGCTCCAGCAGCCATTTTAGAGTGTGCCATAATGTTGCCAATGGAAGACACGCAAGGCAAAGAAGGTGTAAGAAGGGCGGGTTCCTTATTGGGAACTGTTAGAATGCCAGAGACTAATGGCGTGGACCTCTAGACCGGGGTTTCCCAACCTGAGCCTTATTGATATCTCGTGCTGGATAATTCTTAGATAATTCTTAGATTATCTTAGATAATTCTTAGATAATTCGAGCTTCACCTCTCAGCCTGCGACTCACCATCTTACCCCATGACTCAGTGTCTGTCTCCCAAGAGGAGCCCAGTGTGAAGCCCCACGCTCAGCAGGGAGTTTGCTGATCCCTCTCCCTGCCAAACCCCACCAACTGCGCACTCTCCCAAATAAATGAAATATTAAAAAAACAAACAAACACTGTTCTAGAGTGGTTCTGTCCAATAGGAATATAATGCAAGCCACATATTTAAATTTATGTCAGGATACCTGGGTGACTCAGTTGGTTAAGCTGCTGCCTTTGGCTCAGGTCATGATCTCATGGTCCTGGGATGATGGATTCCCACATCGGGCTCCTTGCTCAGGGGGGAGCCTGCTTCTCTCTCTGCCTCTGCCTTCCACTTTGCCTGCTTGTAATCTCTCTCTCTCTCTGATATATATAAATAAACAAACAAACAAATAAATAAAGAATAAATAAATAAATCTTTACAAAATAAAAAAATAAATTTAAATTGTCTAGTAGTCACATCAAAAAAAAGGAAAACAAACAGGTGAAATTAATTTAAATAATGTAGTGCATTTGACTCCATGTATTACAAATACTGTCACTTAGCACAGGATTTGTATAAAAATTATCGACAGAGCTATATTACATTCCTTTTTCATATAAAATCTTTATTATTCATTTATTTATCTAAAGATCTTATTTACTTATTTGAGAGGCAGAGAGAGTACAAGTAGGGCAGGGAGGAGCAGAGGGAGAGGGAGAAGCAGGCTCCCTGCTAAGCAGGGAGCTAAGCAGGGTGCCTGACCTCAGAATTGAACCCAGGGCTCTTGGGATCACGATCTGAGCTGAAGGCTAACGCCTAAATGACTGAGCCACCCAGGTGTCCCTCATATAAAATCTTTAAAACTGGTGTGTATAGTATTCCCCCTTTATCCATGGGGGATATGTTTCATGTCTTCCAGGGGATTCCTAAAGCTGCACGTAATACCGCACCCTATTTATGACACAACTTTTTTTCCCATGCACACATACCTATGATGAAATTTAACTTATAGATGAGGCACAGTCAGAGATTCACAATAACTCGTAATAAAATAGAACTATAATACACTGTAATAAAAGTTACGTGAATGTGGTCTCTCTGTCTCTCCCACAGTATCTTTTTTTTTAAATTCAATTTTATTTTTTCAGTGTTCCAAGATTCATTGTTTATGCACCACACCCATCTCCCACAGTATCTTAGCCATCCTGCACTCACTCTCCTTCGTGTGATGCTGCGGGATGCTAAAATGCCTACGTGGAGAGGGGGTGTGAGGGGAATGACGTCAGCGCAGTGACGTAGCGGTAGGCCGCTCTTGACCTTCTGATGATGTATCAGAAGGATGATCATCTCCCTGCCGCCCAGGCCACGGTTGACTGCAGGGACCTGGAAATGCAGAAAGCAAATCTGTGAATTTGGGAGAATCGATGTCCTTTCTACTTACAACACATCTTGACAAAGACTGGCCATATTTCAAGTGCTCCGTGGCCACACGGGGCTTGTGGGTACCGTACTGAATGGTGTTAACGCTAGACTTCTGGAATTTCAGGGAGAAAGAAGTGTCTATCTCATTTAAGCCTTCTTTATTTGGGGGCTTTTGTTGCTTGCAGCAGAGTGAAACTCTAACCAGCACCTGGGTTTTTGATCCCTCACACACTTTTGAACATTCGAGAATTGAAAACCAGATTGGTGAGGTGCGGCTGGAAAGTAGAAAGTATTTTGGAGAAGGAAGGGGGAGGGCACTCTGCATGCCCCAGGGATTGTCTCCCATAGTCGCCCTGACAGCTGCAAGGGGCAGGTGTCATTGTCTTCATTTCATGAATGAGACTCAGCCCAGAGAGCCTGGTGGGTGCTGTGTCTAGTCAAGGTCCCCTCCGCACTGAGGCCCTCAGGCACCTGTGGCCATTCATACCACTGACTGGGGCCCTCTCGAGGACTTGCCTCCAGCTGAGTCACTTTGCTCAAGGTCATCACTGGTCCCTAGGGGCAACCTGCATCTGACTGTCATTGGTGAGTGTGGGTGCATCCCTTGCTCAAATTCGGGGCAATCCTGAGGACCATCTCAGCCCCAGAGTTCCCATAAGATCTGCTAAGTCTTCACAGCTTAATTTGATCCTCTGCCCACTCCTACCTTCACTCACCCCCACCCAGGGTAGCTGCTGATCCCAAAAGCTCTCCTCAGCAAACAGCCATCATGCACCCAGCAACAGAGAGGTTAAGTGACTTGCCTAAGGTGACATGACCAGTCCACCCCCCAGAAGTCAGAGGTCACTGAGGCTTACTGTGACTTGGCCCCTTCTTACTCCAGGGGGATGCCCCGTGCTCCCCTCACCCCTGCCCATTATCATATCCCTAGAGAAGCACACTCTTTCTTCCCTTTGCACTTTGCAAGCGTTGTTCCTCAAGCCTGGAGGATCCCTTCTGTTATTTCACCGCAGAAATCCTACCTCCCTCATGGACCCTGCTTAAATTACCCCTCTTCTCCCCCCACTCCGGGAAGCCTGTCTGGGTTACCTCGCTCTGAAATCTATAGATAGCTCTAAATCCCTAGTGTGCCTCCCATACATGTTTGGGAAGAGCTCACGGACACTGCTAACCCTCAAAATTTGGATGGGGGGGGGGAGAAGTGGAAGGGGCAGGGAGGCTATTTTCCTTTGAATCTTGTGTGCATTTCTATGTTACTCCTAGATGGTTAGTTAATTACATAATAGACCATACTAGTGAGTTTCCTATTTGAAGCATCCAGCAGGATGTCTCATGGCAGTTTAGGTCAATCAGATTAACCCAAGAGCTCCTAAGTAGCGCCCCCCCCAACCCCCACCCCATTGACGACCCTGTGTCAGGCACAGGCCATGCGAATTGGAGGAGGACATGGCCCCTGCCTGGGAGATTCCTGAGCTTGATGGGGGCACAGATTCAAGGGAGATCATTGCCTTCCCAGTAGGACTGTGAGCTCCCAAGGGGCTCAGACATCCTAGCCCTCCCTGTTGGGTGCAGGTTGGGTATGACCCGGGTTGGGCTAGACCCCTGTGCACAGCTGCCTCTCCCATACCCTGGCCTCGACTGAGGGTTCTGGGGTTATGCCAAACAGGGGACCGAGTCCAGAGGTCCAGAGTCACCTTGCCTAAGGCAAGTCACTGCAGCCTTTGGAGTCTGTTTCCCTCTCCTTGCAGAGGTGTAGCGGGACAGAATGAATTAAATTAACAGCTATGCTGAGCCCATGCTCAGCAGGTGGGAGCTTCCTCCCTGTCCCCCACCTCCTCGCTGCTCCTCAGTGGGAGTCAGGATCTGAGGTGCTGTAAGGAGGGCCAGGCAGGCCAGAAACCAGGGCTAGGTGGACTCCCTCCTGCCAGCCCCGGTCCATCCCATTTTTCTGTCCAAGCTGTGTGCACCGCAGGGACATCGGGGCATGGGGCACAGCCTGTCCCAGGAAAGGTCACAGGGTCTGGGTCCAGGCAGATGGTGAGCTGCTTGTTACCTGCAAATACCTGGGGACATTCAGCTCTGCCTTTTCCAGGTGTTTTAGGAGGAGCACTGTCCTCTTTAGGCAAAGCATGTGAAACCTGAATTCTGGCACAGGGCAAACATGATTCTTTTCTTCCTTCCTTTCTTTTCTTCTTTTTTCTCTTTTTTTTTTCTCTTTTTTTAAATTTATTTTTTATTTTCAGCATAACAGTATTCATTATTTTTGCACCACACCCAGTGCTCCATGCAATCCGTGCCCTCTATATTACCCACCACCTGGTACCCCGACCTCCCACCCCCCCGCCCCTTCAAAACCCTCAGATTGTTTTTTTTTTTAAATTAAGTTAATTTATTTATTTTCAGAAAAACAGTATTCATTATTTTTTCACCACACCCAGTGCTCCATGCAATCCGTGCCCTCCATAATACCCACCACCTGGTACCTCAACCTCCCACCTCCCCCCCCCCCACTTCAAACCCCTCAGATTGTTTTTCAGAGTCCATAGTCTCTCATGATTCACCTCCCCTTCCAATTTACCCCAACTCCCTTCTCCCCTCTAACACCCCTTGTCCTCCATGATATTTGTTATGCTCCACAAATAAGTGAAACCATATGATAATTGACTCTCTCTGCTTGACTTATTTCACTCAGCATAATCTCTTCCAGTCCCGTCCATGTTGCTACAGAAGTTGGGTATTCATCCTTTCTGATGGAGGCATAATACTCCATAGTGTATATGGACCACATCTTCCATATCCATTCGTCCGTTGAAGGGCATCTTGGTTCTTTCCTTAGTTTGGCAACCGTGGCCATTGCTGCTATAAACATTGGGGTACTGATGGCCCTTCTTTTCACTACATCTGTATCTTTGGGGTAAATACCCAGGAGTGCAATTGCAGGGTCATAGGGAAGTTCTATTTTTAATTTCTTGAGGAATCTCCACACTGTTCTCCAAATAGGCTGCACCAACTTGCATTCCCACCAACAGTGTAAGAGGGTTCCCCTTTCTCCACATCCTCTCCAACACATATTGTTTCCTGTTTTGTTAATTTTGGCCATTCTAACTGGTGTAAGGTGATATCTCAATGTGGTTTTAATTTGAATCTCCTTGAGGGCTAGTGATGATGAACATTTTTTCATGTGTCTGATAGCCATTTGTATGTCTTGATTGGAGAAGTGTCTGTTCATATCTTCTGCCCATTTTTTGATATGTTTGCCTGTTTCGTGTGTGTTGAGTTTGAGGAGTTCATTATAGATCCTGGATATCAACCTTTTGTCTGTACTGTCATTTGCAAATATCTTCTCCCATTCCGTGGGTTGTCTCTTTGTTTTTTTGACTGTTTCCTTTGCTGTGCAGAAGCTTTTGATTTTGATGAAGTCCCAAAAGTTTATTTTCACTTTTGTTTCCTTTGCCTTTGGAGACATATCTTGAAAGAAGTTGCTGTGGCTGATATCGAAGAGATTACTGCCTCTGTTCTCCTCTAGGAGTCTGATGGATTCCTGTCTCACGTTGAGGTCTTTTATCCATTTTGAGTTTATCTTTGTGTACAGTGTAAGAGAATGGTCGAGTTTCATTCTTCTACATATAGCTGTCCAGTTTTCCCAGCACCATTTATTGAAGAGACTGTCTTTTTTCCACTGTATATTTTTTTATATTTTACTTATTCATTTGTCAGAGGGAGAGAGAGAGAGTGCACGAGCAAGGAGAGTGGCAGGCAGAGAGAGAAGCAGGCTCCCTGCTGAGCAAAGAGCCCTATATGTGGCTTGATCCAAGACCTGAGCTGAAGGCAGACACTTAACCAACTGAGCCTCCCAGGTGTCCCTCACTCATAGATTTATTTTTGAGTACATGCAAAGGCCAGGAGCATCGGTAGCCCAGGGTGGCAGAGGAGAGAAAAGAAAAGGATCATGTGGGGCTCAGTCAGTTAAGTGTCTACCTTCAGCTCAGGTCATGATCCCGGGGTCCTGGGATGGAGCCCCGCATTGGGTGCCCGCTCAGCAGGAAGTTGGCTTCTGGCTCTGCCCCTCACCCTGCTCATGCTCTCTCCCTCTCAAGTAAATAAATAGAATCTTTTTTAAAAAAACAAATCTATTAATGAAATATTTCAGATTGCCAGAATATATAAAGGATGTTCTAATGGCCACTCATGGTAATTGCCTACAGCTGAAGGCCCCTGTGTGAGCCCCTACACGAGCCCTCCTCTCCTGAGGTGAGCTGTGCTCTGCGAGCTGGTTGTGTTTATTACTTCCTAGGCACAGAGGTAAAGACTCATGGACAACAGCTAGTGTTATTCTGCATGTTGCTAACCCTGAAAAAGCGTATTATACAATATTTAATCTACATCTGGTCTCTCTCTGCCTTACCTTACACTTGTGAATGTCATCCACGGAGCTCTAATTCATTTTCAAGCTGGTAGAGGATCCCATCATGTGAACAGGCTGTTGATGATGATGAATCTAGCCTCCTGCTGATGGGACATTTTGCTTGTCTCCAATTTTTACTATTATAAACAATACCAGGATAAACATAATTCTACAGACTTTGCCCTCTGGCTAGGATACCCCCCGCCCCCGCCTACTTTGGGCATCCTTAAACTCCGCTTCATTCGTGGAAACGATCCCGCCCAGGGCATCAGGCCCCAGATTCTTCAGGGCGACCTCCTCTAAGAGCAGCTGGAATCCCTTGTGGAGTGGCCAAGAGGGCGTTGTCCTGTGAGGACTCTGTGGGGCCCAGGGCTACTACTCGGGATCAGACACACATCTGGATCCCAGCACATCTGCCCAACTTTGTTCTGAGAGGAATGCAGGGCCTTAGGCTAGGAATTGATGGTGGCCAAGAGCACGGGCTCTCAAGTCTGCATTTGGGGCAGGGCCTGGTGGCTGGGCTCAGGCTCTGTCTGTGTGGTGCCCGCTGGAGCAGGTCCACTGTCAAATCAGAGAGGACCTCTGGTGGGGGCCGGGATGGTTGGGGGCTGGCTGGGCTTTGATCCACGCTCTACAGGGTGGTCTAGAACTCCAGGAAAACAGAGGCGACAAGCTGCCTGGCCTCCTAGGGGCCAGCCTGGAATAAGGCCAATATCATTTCCACCACATTCTACGGTCAAGAGTTGCAGGGCCCTCCTGATGAGAGAAGCAGCACAGCAGTCAGTTTATGCCACCCAGGGTCACAGATCCTCACAAGAGTTAGGTGGAAAACCCAGGTCTGAGTCACTGTCACATGTTTCCCACTACTGGAGCCCTTCCATTGGGCTTGTGCACATGCTGTGTGCTGGAGACCCTGCTCTGAACCCTGCCTCACAGACTGGCCTAACTTCCACTTACCCATCCATCAGGAGGCATCACTCCCTGGGGGCTTTCCAGAGTTCCACAACCCTCCTTCTTACTCCTAGAGCAGCCTCTGCTGTTGCTTTCCCACCGGCCTCTTCAGCTAGAGCTCCAGCCCGCACCCCACGCCATGCTTGGCATATGGCAGGTGCTCTGGGGCTACTTATCTGGTGAAGGGATCCATTAAGGGTGTGCTCTTTGCACACTACCCCACAAATCCTCCCACTTAGATGCTGTGTGCTTGTCATGGACCCTGAGACAGAGCTTAACGTTCAGGATGTTTATTAGGAAGTTTCCTTGAGATTAACACCTGTGCAAAGGATGGGAAGGAAGCGGGAGTGGACTGAGGGAGGTCCCATGGGAGGTCCCCATGACACATTTGACTGGCCCCTGGGGGAGTCCTGAGGCTAAAAGAGCCAATCAGCAGAGATGGCCAGACTTTCATTTTCCTGTCTCAGCAGGCAGTGGGATGTGGACACCCCTCCCTGGGTGTGACCTTGAGTGAGCAGGCTCTCTGTAGCAAAGGCTGTCCCTAAAGGGGCTGATGGCTGAGGACTCCGCTTACGGCACTCCTCGTGCTCGCACAGTCAGTCCTTCCTTGCAGGAGGATTGAGATGTCCCATTTCTGTTTTCCTCATGGGGTAGGAGAGTGGGGGGGGGGGAGGTAGTAGTCCCTGAGAGCGGCTACGAGGACATGCCTTGCCAGCTGTGACCTATGCGGGAGGAAGAGTTGCTGCGAGAGCAGAGTGAGGGAGGGTTCTACCCACATCCGTGCTTGGAGGAGCTGGAATTTCAGGCCTGGGGCTTCAGGGGACTTCATTCCATTGCATCAATACTCAGAGACAGAATGTCCAGCTCTTCTATGCCAGGTGCTGTGCCATGTAGTGGGGAATATCACCTGCGGGTAAGTCATGGCTCTATGACCTCCACTCCCTCCTTACTGATACCCCCCCTTCCATGATCCACTGTCCACACTTGTCCAGACTGCTCGTTCCAAAAGGCAAATAACATATTCAACTTCTCTTCTGAAAAAACACTTAGACATCCTAGCTCCATTCCTTCTGTGATGTGCCCTGTCCACCTCTCATTTTGCTTCCTTATCCCCTTGGTCAACCAGCCCCAGCCATGCTAAAGCTGTTCTGCCTTGGCAATTACTAGGGACTGGACCCACTTTCCCTCCAGATGTTCAGAGAGATGCTTCCTCCAAGTCTGTAAGGCCTTGGCTCCATGTCACCTCCTTCAGGAAGCCTTCTCTGATTATTCAATGAATGCATTCCTTTTTTCATATTTATTCAACAAATATTTATGGAGCACTTACTATGTCCCAAGCATATTCCTAGGCAGTGGGAAATTCCGATGAATTGGAGTCCAAGCCTTGCCTTCTTGCAGCTTACATTCTTGTGGAAAAGGCAATCAATGAACAAAAATAAAAAGTACCGCGATTTCAGAGAATGCAAAGTGAAATGAGAAAACGAGAGCCTGGGAAGGGGGCGGAGAGTGCCTGATCCGGGGTCCCTAACGTTCAAGCGCAGGGCAGCCACTCCCCAGCCGCGCGGCCACGGTGGGGACCCAATTGGACGGAGTCAAGGACGCCTCGCGGCGGAAACGCGGGAGGTCGTCCGGCCCCGGTGAGGGTCACCTGGGCCCCACCCTTGGGGGCGAGAGAAGAGGCGGGGCCCCAGTCCTAGTCCGCGCCGCCCTCTCCCGTCCCACAGCGGAGAGGCACGCTCGCTCCCGGGAAGGGCGCGCGGGAGCGGGTCGGCCAGGTGCGCCGCCTCAGGAGGCCCCCGCCCCGCCGCGCGGCCCGAGGGGGTGGGGCCGGCCTTGGCCCCGCCCCCAGGCCGTCCATAAATGCGCGGGGCCGGTGCGGCTTCCGAGCGCGGCTTCCGAGCGCGGCTTCCAGGAGACTGGGCGAGGCCGGCGGGGCCCGCGGCTGTTTCGCTGTCACGCGTGGGGCGCGGCGGACGCGGAGCTGCAACCATGCTGTTCTGGCACACGCAGCCCGAGCACTACAACCAGCACAACTCGGGCAGCTACCTGCGGTAAGGGCCGCGCAGCCGGGACTGGACGGGGCGCGGTCGGACGTCCCGGGGCGGGGCGGGAGCCGCAGGGTCCCGGGTCCCGAGCGCCCTCTCTGCGTTCCGCGCCGGCCCCCTCCGCCCCCCGGCTATCAGCCTTTGGGGTACTAGAAGGGACATCCCCCAGGGACCCGCCTAGGGAGGGACCCCGGGGGCACCCGTCCTCTCCTGACCACCCTGTCGGGCGCGGAGCACACACCTGCTTTTCGCAGCTTCCCGTCCGGTCCGCCAACCCCCGTCTCTCTTCTCCCGGCTCGCATCGGAGGAGAGGAAACTTTTGCCATCAGTCCAGGGCCCGTCGCGGGGAGGTCTAGCTCCTGCTCTTTGCCCCTCTCGGCCCCGGTCCCTCTCCGAGCCGCACGCCCTCTCCGGTGTCCTTGGGCGGGCCGAGGGGGGCGAGCGAGTGGCGAGGGCCGACCTTGCGCTTCAGCTCCGCGGGCCGGCGGGCGGGGGCTCGGAAGGACAGCGTGCCCCCTCCCTCCAGGTGGTCTTGGATACTTGTATGGGCCTGGGGCCCGCCCCTTTATTGCCCTTGATGGAAATCTTTCTTCTTCTGCAGGGACTTGACTAGTGCTCTTCAAAGGGAAAAGTAAGTCCTGCTTGTTTTTCAAAGTTCTGTCGTCTCCCCTTTAAGGAAGTCGGAGCCCCGTTAGCTTCAGTTCCTGGAGGATTGTTTTTCCTTGTTCTGCAGCTGGCTGGGCACTAATGGGCAGTCATTTCATTTACTGAACTCGCCTGAACCAGCTTTAGCCTGTCTTTATTTCCATCCTAGTCACAGTTTACGAAATGTGCCCAATTTAACCCAAAGGGCATTTGGTATGGACTCAGAAAGTAAATCGTGAGGTGGAAGGAATCACTGGTGCGAAAGCCCCGAAGTGAGAGCCGTTCTGAGTGCCCCCACCATCTTTTTTTCCTTCCTGAGAGGTTCCCACTCAGATTTAGCAGTACACGTTATTTGGAAATCCTGGCTTCTGATAAGTAATGTCCCCTAGTCCACTCTGAAGACTTCCTCCTTCCAGAAGCAGAGAAATGATTGGATTTAATTGATGTGTCCTCTCCTTTTTATTCATGGGCCTGAGTAATAAGAGGTGGCATAAGTCTCAGTCGTAATTAAGGAATGATGGCCTTCCCTGCAGACCATGGAAATGTCAACCAGAGGGAAGCTACCCCTGGGGGATGTCAGAACTTCAAGGGGCAGAAGTTAGTCTCTGCAGAAAATTGTGTCCGTTCACCTGCATGAAATGCTACAGTGGGGTCCGTTTTTATTGTACTGTGTGAAGGTTTGTGGTTGTGGTTTTGCCTAAATTTTAGGTTGTGGCCATTAAATATGTTGCCATATATTAAAAAATGATTTTGAAGGTGACCTTGAGTGGAATGTGAGTGTATTTAAAACTTCCTGGATACTTAAAATGTCATCCCATTAGGGAATAGTTCTCCCCTTGTATGGGAGGTGCTTCTGCTTCTGAAATGGAAATTGGTCTCTGGAATTCCTTAGATACCTTTTTAGGATTCTGGTATTGTTTCAGGGTTTGGGTGGTGGGTGGCAATTGGGGTGAAAGGTGCCAGAAAGCCATACACATTTAGGGACCATGGATAAGGAAACATTTGATCCATGCTATTTAAAAAAAGAAAAAAAAATTCATGTCTTGGAAACTGGGGCTTTCATCCTTTTAGAGGCTGACCTTAGTGAAGGCCAAAGTGAGGGTCAGTTAATACGCCGTGGTTCCCCCAACTCTAGAGTGAGAGCTGTTGTCCTTTTCCTTGGTTTATGTATTTTATTTTCGGTGATCTCCTTACCCTGAAATCTCTGCAAGTTGTCTCCCGTTAACCACATAGTGGCCTTCACTCCTTTCTTCCTTTTTCTGTTTGATGTTCTTGCGACTTTTACTCCTTGGCAAATAAGGATGCCAGGCTTGAAAGAAATTACTGTTAAGTGATGGTTGTTACCACCCCTACTTTTCTTTCTCTCTCTTTCCTTTTTTCTTTCTTTGTTCCTTTCTTTCTTTCTTTTTTAATTTAAAGGCAGCAGTCCATGGCATATTAACTTAACACGGTCTGGGCAAACATGAAATTATGCAACCCCCAGGTGAGTAGGCCTGCCTGCCTCTCCCGTGTTCCTAGATAACCACTTGGGCTGGGAGTGTGCACCAGTGTGGCAAAAGGAAGGGGCAGTGTGAGGGGAGCCGAGATGGCACTGCTCCTGCCTTTGGGCCAGGGATGGTAGGCAGGGGCAGGCCCCCACACAGAGTTTCCAGGTGTGCTCCAAGCCGGAGTTGCACTTCTGAGAATTGTTTGGGATTGCTGGGGTGTGTGCTGGGTTTGTGTTTTAGAGACTACTGGTTAATTGTGTTGTAAGAGGAACAGACTGTACCAGTGACTCCTGTTTATATAGTGCAGTGGGGTCGGTGAATCTGATTCATAACTGGGGACACTGAGAGGGAGGAGGGTTATCAAGATAAGGGGACCAGGACGTTCGGGGCATCTGTTTCTACACTGCTTGTAATACAGAGGTCTTAAACAAAAGCCTTTTCTGCTCACAAGTCATTCCTGTTCTCAGGAATTTACTTAAATTTTTTTTTTTTTATTTTTTAAAGGTTTTTTTTTTTTTTTTTTTAATTTATTTACTTGACAGACAGATCACAAGTAGGTAGAGAGGTAGGCAGAGAGGGAGGAGGAAGCAGCCTCCCTGCTGAGCAAAGCCAGGTGCGGGCTTGATCCCAGGACCCTGAGATCATGACCTGAGCTGAAGGTAGAGGCTTTAACCCACTGAGCCACCCAGGCGCCCCAGGAATTTCTTCTAACCTTGCAAGGGCTTTTAAAAAAAGTTCATCTAGAAACAACTCCTAGGTTGGTGTGAGGTTTTTTTTTTTTTTTTTGGGCTATGGTGGGGAGTATTCAGAGGTGGAGGAAAAGTATCTCTGAGCATCTTGATACTTTGCATGTGAATAAGAAAACAATTAAATCCAAGGGCTTTACACCTTGTTTTGCATTTAGGAGATACTAATATGACCATTAAAATTAGGATTATGGGCTAACTCTACCCCCACCTTTTTTTTTTTTTGAAGATTGTAGGTGGTGGGCTGTCACAGCCCGGGGAGCGAAATATATTTTCATAGTTTACAGAGTTCCCTAAGGACAGGATTGAATTGGTCTGAGAAGCCGCCAAGGAGTAGAAGAGTTTACTTAAAAAAAAATGAAAACTTCTGTTCAGATTTTTAAGCTGAGAGCAGGACTACATAATGAGCAGTCTCTTGTGGATGGAAACCACGGTGGCATTTCAGGTTCACTCCATTGCTGCCAGGCCCTTTGTCACAGAGACTTCTTTAATTTGTAGATACCAGATAACTTTGCATTTTTGCCTCCTTGATTTGATTCAGTAAATCTCTGGAGGGCCCTTGAGTGAAAAACAGAATCTTCACGGGATGGATAGACGTGGTTTGAAAGGAGCATCCTGGCTCTGGGGGCACTGGTGTTGCATGAGGTCTGGGGGCACTGGTGTTGCATGAGGTCTGGGACGGCCCTGCGCCCCCCCCTCCTCCACAAGCACGCTGCCATGGGTTTCGGTGTGTTGCCCTCAACGCCCCAGGTCAGGACCTGCTTCTCTGACTTGGCTGTCTGTCTCTGCGCCTGGGCTCTGTGGGGCTCTGCTCCTGGGGCTCCATGGGGCTCTTCCCCTGACTGCTCCCTCCTGTGTGTTGCAGCGATGTGCTCGCTTTGCCCATCTTCAAGCAAGAGGAGCCCCAGCTGTCCCCCGAGAACGACGCCCGCCTGCCGCCTCTGCAGTACGTGTTGTGCGCGGCCACGTCCCCTGCCGTGAAGCTGCACGAGGAGACTCTGACCTATCTCAACCAAGGTAGTGGCCGCCGTGCTGGGGCCACCTGCCAGCAGGAGTGGGGAGTTGACCTGGATGATGCGTGGGGGGCTTCCTTACCTGATCATGGTGGGGTTAGCTGGGAAGGAGACTGCGTGTCAGAGAGATTCTGTGTCCCAGTGGGGACACTTCCCTGAGCCTCTGCGTCCTTGTCTGAAAAGTGGACGTCTCAGCTGTAGAGGCCCTCAGGCCAGCCATGTGTAATGGAGATAATAGTTCTTGCATGGGCCCTCCACGGGGCAGAGGCTCGGTGACCAGCAGCAGTTGTTAGAATTGCTGTTGACTGTGACCATGACCGGTGTCCTTTCCTGGATGTGGATGGAGCACCCTAGGTACAGGAGGTCTGTTATGTCTCCCAGAGCTGCAGCGGGCAGCGGTGGGAAGGTCGGCCCATCCTCAGACACCTTGGGGGCTGAGTTCCATGTGCACCCACGCAGAAGCCCCATGGGGCGGTGGATATAGGACCACCCACCGTGTCCTCACACAAGAGGCACTGGCTTTGCTTTTTGAATCTCCATCCTAGCACTGCCTCACACCAGGACTTGGAGCTGCCTTTCTTTTTACTCTGTACCGAGGTGTTTGTGTAAACTGAGAAACGTGATTTTGTGACATTTGAAAGAATGCAGCTGTTCCAAGTGCCTGCTATGAGAATGGCTGTTCAGTTGGTGATTCCCTTTATCAGGACACGCGGATCAGTGTCCTAACAGATGGCGTTTTTGTGGTTTCTGTGTGATCGTGTGGATGTGTTTATGCACTTCCTTCCCAGGTCACCTCGTAGACGGTCTGGCATCAAGTGGCTTAATTGCCCCCATGTTTTTAAACAGAGCAAAGGGGCAGGGGGACTGTGGTCCGTTTTGTAGGGTCGTGCTGAGTTGTAGGGAAGTTGCCGCGTGGGAGCAGTTCAGCTGGCGCCTTTCTGTAGGACATGGAGGCCCTCCTTCAGAGAGCACGCCGGGGCTGGAAATCCAGCTGGATCATCAGGCTTGTCCTCTGTGGGCTGGCGGCCTTCTAAGCAGGGAACCAGCTCTGAGGTAGCAGGTGGCTCTGCGTCCTCCTGGGGATGAATCAGCCCCCTCCCATGGTTGGCATGGCCCAGCGGAAGGGCAGGTGGCTCTGTGGCCACAGCTACTGGCCAAGCCCACACTTGGTTAGCAGTGGGGCCCCTGACTCGGGCCCTGTGGCTCTGTGCCTCTGTGCCTCTGTGCCTCTGTGTGTGTCTATGGAGCAGCGTCCAGTGGGGGCCCCTGACTCGGGCCCTGTGGAGGAGTGCCTCTGTGGCTCTGTGCCACTGTGCCTCTGTGCCTCTGTGCGTGTCTATGGAGCAGCGTCGGCTGTTGTCTTTCTGGGTCACAGGAGGTCACATGTACCAAGTTATGGAGCTTTGCTTACCTCTCTGGGCCTGTGCTTTTTTGCCTAAAGGTACCTTGAAGAGATGGGCTGATGCTCACAGATCACTGAGCTCCGAGGTCTTGTTCCTGGCCCGGTCCTGCGGTGCTGAGGAGTGAGTGAGTGGTCTGGGGCTCCGTGGCTTGCGGGGGGCACTGAGTGTGCACCCACCTCCACCTCCTGTTTCCTCTGCAAGGCCTTTGCCTGCCTGGCCTGCCTTCCCTGCCTGCCTTCCACCTCTCCTCCCTGTAATCAGCCAACCTTGGACCATGTGTGGCAGTCCTCACGCTAAACCTTTTAAGAGTTTCTCCTTTGCTCAGTATAGAAAAGTTGCAACAGAGGAAAAGAGTTGCCTTATGGTCTTAACCACCCTTTGTCAGTTTGGTGTATTTACTTTAGATATTTTTTAAGTTGCATTTTCCTGATCATTGAAGTAACATGCTCATTATGGTTGATTTAGACATGTGTAAGAAAGAAGATGAGAAGGGAAAAAAATTGAAATCTCTTCTGATTTCACCTGAGGACCACTGCTAACCTGATTTCCACATTTATTTGCATGTACGTCTTTTTGAACTGATCTTGCTCCAGACGTATGTTGTCTTTTCATTTATTAGATTTGTGAGCTTTTCTCATTTCACTCAAAATGCCTTGAGAACTTAAATTTTTTTAATGGGTGCACAGTATCCCATGGTATAGGTCTCTGTGGCTTTCTCCAGCATCATGGGAAGGACACTTAGCTTTGAGTTGTTGTCTTTGTGTAAAATATTTTTTAAAAAATAATAATAAATTACCTTCGAAGTGGGATTACTGGACTGAAGGCTTTGGACGCATTTTTACCAAAATGCCTTCTCAGCAGAATGCCCCGGCTCATGTGCTGTGGTTTTCAAAAACTCGCATGTATCAACCAATGTGGTCAAATATTCTAAAATAGGTTTCTTGATCTTCTAAATTTCTCTGTCAAATAATGTTCATGTTCTTTGCCCATTTTTCTGTTGAGATGTTTGTATCTTGTTGATTGTAAGAGCACACCATATATGAAGAGTTATCAACCTTTTAGTTGCTGTGTGTTGCAGACATTTTTCTTTGTTGGTTGCTGGTCATTTAACTATATTTTTTTGTGTGATAACTGTATTCATACTGTAGGATCTATGTCATGACTTTTTTCTGTGTAAAAGTTTGAAATGTCTTATAAAATCTTTTTTTTTTTTTTTAAAGATTTTATTTATTTGACAGACAGTGAAAGCAGGAACACAAGGGGGAGTGGGAGAGGAAGAAGCAGGCTTCCTGCCGAACAGGGAGCCTAGTGCGGGGCTTGATCCCAGGACCCTAGGATCATGACCTGAGCAGAAGGCAGATGCTTAGGGAGCAACTGAGCCACCTAGTGCCCCTAAAATCTTTCCGTCTTTTAAAAATAGTTTTTCTTCTATTCTAAGAATATGTGCCCACCGTAGAATTGCTTAGTAGTTTCCTAAATTTCATTTCATGGTTTCTAAATTTTAACATTGAAGTGCGTTTGGGATGTTTTTGTGAAACTTAGTAATTAGGTACTTAGTGATACTTTGAATTATTATTACATAATATATATGTATTTATATACATAACAGTATAAAAATATAAATATTTCAGCTTTACCAGTGAGATTTATCCTGTCATGTTGCATTTGGAATTTACGATGTGATATAAAGGTTTAACTTTATTTTTCTAAATAGTTAATCCACTAGTTATTGCCTAGTTTATCCTTTTCTCACTGGCTTAAAATGCTACTTTGGAACATGGAAAAAAGCTGTATTCTCAAGTATTAGTCCAGAAATGTGTAGAGTTATTTTGTCCTGTAACCCTGATACTCATTGGTTCTTGCTCCATTTCACATTGAACTGTTCATGAGAGTTGGAAATTGTTTCCCTTTTCAAGTGTAGGAGTTCCTTTCATCATTTTTCTTAGCTAATCTCAATCATACATTCTTTAAAAATGGATTTTATAATCATTCAGTCTCCTTTATATACCTTTTTTTACATTGGTGAGATCATATGCTTCATGAAATTGTTTCTTGATTTCATTAAATACTAGTCTTCTAATAACATTTTCTTTTTTTTTTTGGTTTCAGATTTTTTAAAAGTTTTTTTTTAAGATTTTATTTATTTGAGAGAGAGGAAGGGAGAGAGAGAAGGTATGAGCAGGGGAAAAAGGAAGAGGGAGGGGGTAGAAGGAGATGGGGAAACAGGGAGCCAGCCTTGGGGCTCCATCCCAGGAGCCTGGGATCATGGGATCAGGACTTGATCTGAAGGCAGCCACTTAACCAACTGAGCAGCCCAGCTGCCTCATTTTCCGTTATTTATTTATTTATTTATTTATTTATTTATTTATTTATTTATTTTTAAAGATTTTACTTACTTATTTGAGAGAGAGAATGAGAGAGGGGGAGAGCATGGGAAAGGGGAGGGTCAGTGGGAGAAGCAGGCTCACGAGGGACTCGATCCCTCGACTTGAGGATCATGACCCGGGCTGAAGGCAGTCGCCCAACCAACTGAGTCATCCAGCTGCCCCTTTTCTGTCATTATTAAAACTGCTTTACTGTCATTTTAAAATGTCTGCATATTATTTTGCTATTTCTTTTTGTTATTTAGGAGAGCGTAGTGGCAGTAACTGCTTGGAAGAAAATACCCAATGTAATTATTTTAATGTCTGTCTCTCATAATAATAGAATGGAAACTCTATGAGCCCAGAGCCCTGTCAGTCTTTTTTTAAACATTGTATCCCCAGGATTAAGCTTGGTGCTTTGACACTGAAGTAGGTGCTCTATAGATAATTCAGAAAATTAAACGGTAGGCGTGACTTATTTTATTTCCATTTTATTTTTTTCCTCTCCTTCCTTTTTGTTATTACTTATAATGCTGAACTGAATATCTTTTTCAGCTTATCTTATTTAAGGTACCTGTACTTCTATGTCATACGACAAATGGTCATTGATGCAGTTGAAAACAATAGTTTTATCACATCAATCAAAACCTTTTTGGTAAATTGAAGAGTTAGCTGTTAATAGTATTTGGTTTTTTATTGCGTTGGCTCTATGATGTCTATTATACTATTTCTATGAGGCCCTGCCATATCTTCTTCCTTGTAATGGTGTTCTAAAAGTTCTGTGAAAGCATGAGGGTGTGTTCTGTAAGACCCTTGAAACCATGGGATGTTCACTTCTCAGTGCAGAGTCAGGCCAGTGCGTTATCTCAAGCCCAGTGGTTAACTTTATACGCGGTGAAAACCGTGTGTAAAACAAAGTATGCCCTCTTCTTTGCCCATAGAGTCCTAAGGAATGGGTGGCCGGCCCACTGTTGCATGGAGGTCTGCAACGTCCCAGAGCAACCTTTTTGTCATTGGCCAGATCTTTCCTGAAAGCTGGAGCCCGCAGGAAGGGCTGGAAGTTTGCGGTGGGGGAGGAGTCAGGGAGAAGAGAGAAAAGAGAACCCCAGGCAATCTGTGTGGGGAATTCTGGCTGGAGATAAGGAATAGCTTCCTAAGAAGGGCTTTTTACGCAGGAAGCTTTTGGTATCTCCTTCCAGAGAATTCTGGGATCTTAAATGTAGTCATGGATTCTTACAGAAATCTTACTTTCATTCATTCATGGAATGAAACTTCTGTCCTTTGGAAGGAGAGGATGGTTCAGTGAGAAGAAAAGCCACAAGCGAAAGCAAGAATGCAGTCTGCGTGCAGAGAGTGGGGTGGGGTGGTGGGAAATGGGGGTGCAGTTAAGCATCCTCTGTCCAGAGAACCCTAAGTGGTTTAGGATGGCTGAGGTTCAGGGAATGCAAAAAGTGTGAATGGTGTGGCTGGAGTGGTAGACCAGATGGTTAAGGGCCCCAGCTGCCTTGCTGAGGCTGAGCTGTTGGGCAGCCACCTAGGCAAGTCACTTAGCCTCTCAGTGTCTTCCATTTGTCGTTTGTAAGATGGAGGAAATAAGATCTCTACAGAGTAAATGCTGCTATGGAGTAAAATGGGTTAATGCCTGGAGAACACCAAAAATGGTGTCCAGCACATAGGAAGAAGTCACAAATTGGCCATTATTAATAATAAAGTAGACCCTTTTTGTCTTGTCTTGTTTACTTTAATGCCCTATATATGTATGTATGTGTGTGTGTGTGTGTGCATATATATGTTTTGTTTATATATATATATGGCATATTTGGAAGTGAACAAGGATATTTTGGAAATCAACATTTTGGAAGTTAAGGTTATCAAATTGGGACTTTGAAATTTTTTACTGTTTTTACCCTTTTCAAAGATTAACAAGACAGGGTTGGTTCTAGAACTAAGAATACCTTTTGGAACTGCAAGGTGGTAGCTCGGGGACAGATTAAAGCCAGGAAGGCCTTCTGAACCTCCCTATTCTTCATTCACTCTACAAGATAATGGACAGAACTGGGAGAAGACGTTTACTACACAGGCTGTTAAAATACTGTCTTTAACTTTGTGGACCTTTCTCTGTTGATGGGAGCTGTTTCATTGGGATTGCTTTGCTTGGATCCTCAGCCAAGTAAAGCTTTGTGCAAGGACCTCAGCTTTTCGTGTGATCCTTTGTTTGGCCCTGTAGAATATACGCTTTCTGATACTCTCTCTTGAATAATTCTCTCAAAAGGCATTATTCCCATTTTACAGATAGGCTGAGAGAGGTGAAATCTGCTTTTCTCTTCTCTGTCTTGCAATTAGGCGAGCCTAGGGAGTGGTTGAATAGTGTGATGTGATAACAAATGGAGTTCTGGAAGGGGAGATACTTTTCCCCCCTGCTGGGCATTTCTGGGAGCCGTGCCTGTTCCCTGCTACTTCTCACGCAGTTCTGAGGGTGGATGAGGAAGATAACTGAAGGACTGGAGCGGGTAGAAAATGCCTCCTTAAACAGAAAACTTTTAATCAGTTGCCTTACCCCCTCCCTCCCCGCACGCCCTCCACCCACAGTGACCTGAGGGAATGGCCAGAGAGATAAGAACTCAGGGCAGGGACATCCTGTCTCCCTGCTCCCAGGCCAGGACAGACGGCCGCTGCCTAATACCAGCTCCTATTCCCTGGAAGTCACTTAATCTCTAGAAGCCTCAGATTCCTCATGTAGGGAATTGGGATGTTTCCTTTGTGTGTTGCCTGGAGAATCAAGTGAGTAACAAGTGTCCGGCAGGGAGTAAGCCCAGTTAGGTTGCCTCCTCTCCCCAGTTATATCCATGACTTTGAATTTAAGGGCTGAGGCAAAGGGTTACTTGTTACACTCTCTCTATAGCTGACGTTTTCTTTCCAGATTAATTTTTAGCCTGAAGTTTGGGAATATAAACCGAGTAAGCCTAGTGATCCTTAAATACATTATTATTTTTTTAAATGCCTTTTCCCCCTTCTTTTCCTGAGTAAAAAAGTGGCACATTCTTGAATTCCAAAGGAATTTGTACTCTAGAAAGTTTTACATAATCTCACTTCCCAGATTTTTCTTAGTTCTATATTAACCCACATATGTTTAATTGTATACAGGCATACGTACTTAATAGAAATGTGTGTGCTCCCCCCCCAACCTTTTTCTTTTTAGTGAGATTGCGTGTGTCCACAGGGAAGGGGCGGAAGAAGAGGGAGAAACCCAAGCAGGCTCCATGTTCAGCATGGAGCCCTGCCTCAGGTCTCAATCTCGCAACCCCGAGATCATGACCTCAGCTGAAATCAAGAATCAGGTGCTTCCCCCTGAGCCACCCAGGTGGTCCATGCCCCTTTCTTTTGTTTTTTTTTTTAAACTTGTTTTAATTTTTTAAAAATTTTATTTTTATTTCTGGAGTTTTTCTTTTTAAAATTTAAATTCAGTTTATTAACATATAATGTATTACTGGTTTCAGAGGTAGAGTTCAGTGATTCATCAGTCTTCTAGAATACCCAGTGCTCATTATATCATGTGCCCTCTTTAATGTCCATCACCCAGTTACCCATCCCCCCTCTACCCCCCTCTCCTCCAGCAATCCCTCAGTTTGTTTCCTATGATTAAGAGTCACTTGTGGGGCTCCTGGGTGGCTCAGTGGGTTGGAGCCTCTGCCTTCAGCTCAGGTCATGATCCTACGGTCCTGGGATCAAGTACCACATGGGGCTCTCTACTCAGCGGGGAGCCTGCTTCCCCCTCTCTCTCTGCCTGCCTCTCTGCCTACTTGTGATCTCGTCTGTCAAATAAATAAATAAAATCTTTTAAAAACAAATTAAAAAAAAGTCACTTGTGGTTTGTCTCTCCTGATTTCATCTTGTTTGATTTTTCCTCTCGTACGCTATGATCCTGTTTTGTTTCTTAAATTCCACATATGAGTGAGAACATAACAATTGTCTCTCTCTGATTGACTTGTTTCACTCAGCATAATAACCTCTGGTTCCATCCACGTTGTTGGCAGATGGCAAGATTTCCATATTTGATGGCTGCATAGTATTCCATTATCTTTATATCTATCTATCTATATAGATTCACATCTTTATCCATTCATCTGTTGATGGACATCTAGGTTCTTTACATAGTTTGGCTATTGTGGACATTACTGCTATAAACATTTGGGTGCACATGCCCCTTCAGATGACTAAATTTGTATCTTTGGGGTAAATACCCAGTAGTGCAATTGCTGGGTCATAGGGTAGCTCTATTTTCAACTTTTTGAGGAACCTCCATGCTGTTTTCCAGAGTGGCTGCACCAGCTTGCATTCCCACCAACAGTGTAGGAGGGCTCCCCTTTCTTCGAATCCTCTTCAACACCTTTGTTTCCTGACCTAAGAAATGGGGTCATACTATGTATTTTCAGCAACTTACATACTCTCTTCCTTACAAAACTGAAAAGCAAAAGTTGATCTTTACTAGTTACATTATGGTCCATTGTGTGAGTGTCCTGTACTTTGTTCTGTTGAGGAACATTAGGCTTGTTTCCATTTTTTTTTTCTTCCAGAATTAACCCAGCACTCCAGTGAACTTGCATGTCCACATATATTGTGCTTAAGCAAGGGCGAGAATATCTGCAGGATAAGTATCTAGAAATGTAATTGCCAGTACAACATTTTGATAGATCCTACCATATTGCCCTGCAATGAAGGTATACTTACTAGTACTTTTACAAACAGTAAGTATTAAGTAATTAATTATTTCCTCCTGCCTTATCATGTAGTCCTCCTTTCTTCCACACCTGAAATACGCAGTCCTTGAAGGCAGAGACCTTGTTCACTGCCATTCCTAGCTCAGTGCCCAGCGAATGTGACTTGTGTGAATGAATGAGGAAATGTCTTTACCTTTGCCAAAACCTTCTAAGAGAGAGAAAACCTTAAAGTGCTGGGGAAAGTTCAAGGTATTCCTGTTGTAGTTTCATTTCCTTGGTGATATTGAATATATAGGTATATATTTTTTAAAGATTTTGTTTTTTATTCCCAATTTAAAGATTTTGTTTGTCAGAGAGAGCTAGCACAAGCAGGCAGAGAGGCAGGCGTAGAGGCAGAGACAGAAGCCTCCCCGCTGAGCAGGGAGCCCGATGCGGGACTGGATCCCAGGACTCTGGGATCATGACCTGAGCTGAAGACAGTGGCTTAACTGACTGAGCCACCCAGGTGCCCTTGAATATAAATAATTTTTATGTTATTTGGTTATTACTGTTCTGTTTGCTTTTCATGTGATACATCTATTTTTCAGGTGAGATTTTTATCCTTGTTTATTTGTATAGGCTCTTTTCATATTTGAGATGATGTGTTAGAAATGTTTTCCCGGCACCTGAATGTCTCAGGACATTGAATGGCTGGCTGACTCTTGGTTTTGGCTGAGGGCATGATCTTGGCGTCCTGGGATCTAGCCTCCCTGCAGGGCTCAACCCTCAGCAGGGAGTCCGCTGGAGATTCCCTTTCTCCCCTTCCCTCTTCCCCTCGCCCTGCATGCACACACAAACACTCTCAAATCTTTTTTTTTAAGATTTTATTCATTTATTTGAGAGGGGGAGAGAGGGAGAAAGGGCATGAGCAGGGGAAGAGAGAGGAGAGGCAGAAGGAGAAACAGATTCTGCTCTGCATGGGGATTCTCACACTGGGCTCATCCAGGGACCTTGAGATCATGACCTGACCTGAGCAGAGGCAGATGCTTAACGGACTGAGCCACCCAGGTGGCCCTCAAATAAACAAATCTTTCAAAAAACTTTTCCCTGTGTTTTCATTTACTTCTTTCATTTGCTTGTTCTTTTATACAGTGTAGGTTTTAATAATTTTTATGGGATCAGGTTATTGGATTTTGCCTTGATTTCTTTTTGTGTTTTCTCATGTCCCATATGGATGGGAAAGGCCTTCTCTACTTTAGGATTTTAATTTATTCACCTGTTTTTTTAAAAAAATGTTTTGCCCAAGTGTTTGGCACTTTGGCCTTCATGTTGGATGTAAGGAATGAAGGGGGAATCCCCCCTCTCTTCATCACATTGTCCCACCTTAACTGATTGAATGTGGAACCTTCCTATAGTAGAACACTAGGCAGCTGGGAAAAGCACAGGGCAGATCCTTGTGTCCGTCAAAGATACCTAGCATGTGTTGTTAAATTTAAAAAAGTCCGTCTCCTTCTTGGTAACATCAGTTTGGATGGCACTATTATTGATCCTTTCTTTGAAACTCGGTGGCAGATAAAAAATCGGGAATTTTCGATTCCGATGTGCCCCGGTTCTGGTTCTGGCTCTGTAGGCTGCTTTCCCAGCTCACTGAACCTGTTGTCAGCCCGTGTTTTCTATGGAAGGCCTAACACCCGCTTTGGGGGGTGTTTTGGGAATTAAATGAAATACTTGCTGCTATTTTTTGTTTTTGCTACACAAGGTCACTTTATTTTGGGTACATAAAATTTAGAAATGTTTAATCAGCAAAGAATTTTATAAATGGCATGGTCACACAGGTTAAAAAAAAAACAACAACAAAAAACAAAATAAGGAACAAATACTTTCCCAAATATTAGTTCTTCATGATTCATCTGTGAATGACTAAACTAATAAAAATACTAATAAGTGAGCCAGCCAGGAGTGTGGTTGCTGATTGGATTTTTTTTGTTGTTTGTTTGTTTGATTTTCCAACCAACGAACATTTATTGAACTGAATATGAGGTTAGTTGTACAGATTGCTTTATCTCAGCTCACAGCATAGAGAAAGGATTTTTGGTGTTTCAGAGGTCCCCTGGTTATATCAGACTTGAATGGACCATTAATTAACATGTAACATTTACACAGTCTGATTCCAGAGCGTCCAATGAACTGGGAATGATACATTCACAAGAATTATGTTAGGGGTACCTGGGTAGTTTCAGTTAGCTCAGTGCCTGCCTTCAGCTCAGGTCAGGATCCCAGGGTCCTGGGATCGGGCCCTGTGTTGGGTTCCCTCTGCCTCTCCACAGCCTCCCCCACCTGTGCACTGTCTCTGAAATAATTCTTTAAACAAAACAAGAATGATGTTAATACCGTCCGTATTCTGGAAGCACCGTATCAGAAATAAGAACAGTGCAGCCTCATGTTGGGGACACACTTAAAGGACTTAGGGCTCAGTCAGAGCGAATTGAGAGTGGGAAGATGGCTCAGATGCCATGCTTGCAGGGGCTCAGAGGATGGCCCTGCGGGTCCATTCTGCCCAGCACCCTGGGTCCCACCTTCCTCGCTGACCCCACCAGCTCCGGAGGGGGACGATGCTGGGGGATGGCCAAATCGATTTACAATGCAGGTTTTCTTGTTTTTCAGGCACTGTGAGGCCAACAGATAAGGAGACAATTGCCATTGAAAGATAGCGTGTTTGTCCCTGCCCTCCGGAGGAGGGGGCACTCCCCATGCAGGGCTCCACAGGGAAGCACCAGGGTGGGTTGAGAGGTAGAGAGATTGAGGGGGAAACTTGGACTAGAGCCTCTATTGTGCCCAGGGGAAGGAGAGAGGGTGAGGCTGAGCAAAGAGGCCTAGGAATGGCTCTGGGGCCTAGGGCTTGTCCCATTGGTCCCTGGCCCTGCAGTTGTTCAGGGGGGACGGGGTAGGCTAAAGCCCTTGGAGGAGGCGGTGTGGTGAGGTGTCTTGTGGTGTCTTGTCTGACTGGTTGATTTGCATATGAAAGGCACACTTGCTCTGTCCTCTGGGGTCAGCGAGGAGGCCCCAGAGGACAGAGCAAGGTCCATTTAATAGGTGACCTTGGGCGCCGCCCTGGGCTGCCTGTGGAAGAGCGGTTGCCAAGGAGCTGCTTGGAAAAAGCTACCTCTTGGACTTGAATTCAACCATTCATTTTCTTCCAGGAGGGAGCTTTCTCTGTCTGCACAACCGCCAGCCCATTTGCTGAGCTGTTGGCGCATGTGAGCTGATCCACCGTGGATTTCTCCAGGTCTCTGACTGTCTTCCTACAGGAGCCTGACCCTTCTTGTGCACCTAGGGAAGCTGGCCTGGTTCTCAGCAGCACGTGCCCCTCCCCGTGGTTCTCTGCAGAGTGCATGTGAGGGTGTTGGGGCAGCTGGAGCTCTGCCAGGTCCTGTGGTGTGTTGTCGTGCCTCCCCCCACCCCATTTCCACACTGCAGGCAGATGCTTTGCACTGCACACGCTAGGTGCGCGGTTTTCATCATGTCCCTCATGAAGTACTCGGGGTTTTCTCTCTCTAGACCGTTTAGGGAAACGTTGTTAATAGCGTCGTTGAGTTTCTTCAAAATGACCTCTGATCATCTTGGTATCTGTTTTCTGACTTTCTGCCGGATGCCGCATTGCTGTCATTCCTGTAATCTTTTCTCTAAGGGGGCGGGGGGAAATCATCTCAGAGATTGTAGCTGGCTCCCTTTATCATCCCTCTTCTGTTCTCTGTGTGTGTGGGTTTGTGGTCACTTTTTTCTTTTATTTAGTTTTTATTTTTTTAAAGATTTTATTTGTAGAGAGAGAGTGCGGGAGTGCATGAGGCTGTGCGGGGGTTGGGGGGGGGCGGTGAGGGCCAGAGGGAGATGGAGAAGCAGGGGAAGGAAGACACAGGGCTCCATCCCAGGACTCCAGGATCCTGACCTAAGTGGAAGGCAGATGCTTAGCTGATTGAGCCACCCAGGTGCCCCTCCCTTTTTTTTTTTAAAGGTTTATTTTATTTGAGAGAAAGAGCTCTCAAGTGCATGGGGGTTGGGGTGTAGGGGAAGGGGAGGGGCAGAGGGAGAGAGAATCTCAGTCAGACTCCCTCCCTGAGCAAGAAGCCCCATGTGGGGCTGGATCCCTCAACCCTGAGATCATGGCCTGAGCCAAAACCAAGAGTCAGATGCTGAACCCACTGAGCCACCCAGGCTTTATTCTTTCTGCTGCCCTCTTTTCTCTTCTTTAGCATCTCTGTGGGCAAGGATGCTTTTGGCTTTCCTGAAGCTGACCAGTTTCATCAGAACCATTCATTCTTTCCATCGATGTTCAGCGTTCTTTGGAGATGTCTTTAAGGACATGGGACTGGAAGGGTATTGATGTTTCTGTGAGTGACCATCTCTGTCCTTCCAGGAGAGCCGTCATCACTCCATGGGATGAAGTTCTGGGGGACTCGCTTTTCTGCTCGCAGGGAGGTCTGCCCTGTTCCCCAGTGAAGATGTGCACCTGTTAGTATCTTTGGCATGTGCTGCCAGGCAGGAAGACTTGTCCCACCCACTGCAGGGAGGGTCCGACAGGCTTCCATAATAAAGTTCATCTGCTCACTGACTTGACAAATTCTTTCACTTGTGCAGAAAATCTTTGGGCTAGCTTGTTTCCTGCAGTGTACCTTGCTTGGCTTTTGAGTGTAAAATCAAAGTAGCACATAATCAGAATTTCCAGGGGGACCCAAACAGACTTGATCCTTGTGCCCATAATTCAGACCAGCTCATCAGAGCACTGCCCAGCTGCCACGTGTCCAGCAGCAGTGACACTTCTGTGGACACAGGCGGACTCTCCCTGGCCCCAGAGGGCACTGCGGTCTGCCTCTGGGCTACAGCTGCCAGCCAGGGCCCTGAGTGTCCTACCCCTAAAGCAAACAAGTGTTTGGCGGTGGGAACAGACCATCAGTAAGGCTGAGGGATGGGTACCAGGGTTAACGGACTTTGCTCTGGCCAAAGCACAGGTGGAAAAGGTTAGAGTTTGTATGGTACACCGTAGGAAGGTGATCATATTGAAATGCCAGGCAGATCCCTGGGTCTCAATAAATGTTAGTACCCGCCACTGCTAAGTTTGGCTGTTCCCTCCCATGGCTGTTCAGAGGGGAGGAGAGCAGGTAGGTAGGCCAGGTAGGAAGAACCACTTTGTTCTTTGGAAAATGGCCCCTGAGTCAGGTTTTGGGGGCCACTGAACTATGGTTAGAATTACGACTTAGAAGAATGTGTGCAGATTCTCTGCTCTGAATGAAGGTGTTTTGCATTTGTCTGGTTTTAAAGGAGCCCCCCCTACCCAAGTAGCTGCTATGGTTGTTCCAACCCCTTTATTTCACAAGAGAAGGAAGGAGGCCCAAGTAAAGATGAAATGTTTCATCCTGCTAGGACAGGGCCAGGTGTGAGCCCAGAACTCTCAGCTGCCAAACCCTGGGCTTGACAGTTTTAGAGTCTGTAGAGGTCACTGGGAGATGAAAAAATGTTCCTGGTATTACTTAGAAACTGGTGTTCCTACCTCATATTTCTCAGGGCTCTGTGTTCCTCCAGCAGGTCCCTGTGGGATACTCTTCTTGTTAAGCTCTCTAGCAAAGAGATGCATTGCTTGGGTGGGTTGGTGTTATCTTGGTTGGAGGCCAGAGATGGCCAGCTGGCATTTCTTCCTACCTTCTGCTTTCACCCATGGGTACCTTGAGGGGAATCTTATCCAACCCCCTCTTATTGATGGGGGAAACTGAGGTCTGGAGGGAGGGATCAACTTGTCAGCATGTATAGTGTGCCCTTGACATTATCTTCAAGTGCAATCCTGTCTTCTCTCAGGAGTAGCTGAAAGGTGGTATTTGGTCCTTGGGCCATCAACGTCAGAGGCTCTTGGAGTTCATGGTTCCTACTGTGACAATGGCTTTTCACTAAGGAATGGTGAATGGCTTTTCACTAAGTACCCCAAAGATTGATGTTTAGGTGTGCAAGGGTTTGTTTGCCACTGTGTTGAGGGCATTGCTATTCTCCACCTCCTTCTTTCCGGAAACAGGGGATTGGATCTTGCAAGGCAAATGTGGGTCCTGCCTGACTCTTGGCTTATAGCTCGAGAACCTCACCTGTGCCCAGCTGGGTGCTCTCTGCTCAAGCCGACTTGGGAGGTTGTTAATCTTTTCTGCCACTCTAGCCAGTGTTCATTCCGCAGAAGCTTCCATGTGGCTGGTTAGAAGACCCTTTGAGTCTTAAATGGGAAGGACTGCACATGCTCTCGGAATTCACAGAGGTGGGCAAAGAGTTGATTTCTAAAGGAATTAGGGTTGAGAGGTTAAAGATCTCATCTCTGCCTTGCAACCAGCATCATCTGAAAAGCCTGTTACAAATAAGAATCTTGGCACGCCTGGGTGGCTCAGTTGGTTAAGTGTCTGCCTTGGGCTCAGGTCATGATCCCAGGGACCTGGGATTGAGTCTCACATCAGGCTCCTTGCTCAGTGGTGAGCATGCTTCTCCTTCTGCCTGCTGCTCCCCCTGCTTGTGCGCCCTCTCTCTCATAAAAGTCTTAAAAAAAAAAAAAGAAAGAATGAATCTTGGGTCTACTGCAGGACAACTGAATTAGAACCTGTATATTAATAAGTTAATGGATGATTTAGGACACATTAAAGTTTGAAAAGTGCTGATCTAGCCTAATCTCCCCCCTGTGTTACAGGTGAGTAAACTGAGGCCCAGAGAGGATGTGTGACTTGCCCCAGGTCACAGAGTGCTACTTCAATCTGGTCTCTGTTTTTACAGTTTTATTGGGATGCAATTCACATACCATATAATCCACCCATTTAAAGTACATAATCCTTGGCTTTAAATATATTCAACTACACATATGACACCACCACCACCACTAATTTAAGAACACTTTGTCCCTCTTAAAAGAAGCTCTGTACCTATTAGCAAGCAGTTGGTCTTCCTTATCTCCCTCCTCCCCTCCCCCAGCCAGAGGCAGCCACTCTCTGCTTTCTAAAAAGTTGCCTGTTGGGAATACTTCATATAAATGGCATTGTACAAATGGCGGTCTTTTGTGACCGACTGCCTTCACTTAGCATAACTTTTTTTTTTTTTTTTAAGGATTTGATATTTAAGCCATTTCTACATAGACCCAGTGTGGGGCTGAAACTCAACGACCCTGAGATTAAGAGTTGCACACTGCAGCACCTGAGCCAGCCTGATACCCCTAGCATAATGTTTTTAAGGGCCGTCCATGCTGTAGCTTGATTCAGAACTGCATTCTTTTTCATGGCTGAATAATACTCCACGGTATGGGCACACCTGATATTAATCATCCATTCTTTGGTGAGTGGGTGTTTGGGTTGTTTCTGCCTCTTGGCCTGTTATGAACAGGCTGCTGTCAATATTGACGTGCAAGTGTTTGCGTGGATCTGTATTTCCATTTCCCTTGTGAATCTATCTAGGAGCGGAATTTCTGGGTCCTACAGGGATTCCGCTTAACTTTTGGAGGAATGGCCAGACCCATTTTCCAGAGCAGTTGCCCCCTGTTGTGTTGCTAGGAGCATGTAGGTTTGGTTTCCCCCCATCCGGCACTTGTTATTGGCCATCTCTTGGATGGTATAAGGTCTCTTCTGGTGGCCACTGTTGGCTGTGCAGCCGGCATCACACAGAGCAGGGACCCTCAAGGTATGGCTAGAGCTGGGCCACAGGAGCAGACTAAAGCCAGAGGCTTGAATACCATGAGAATTCTCTGACTCTCTTTGGCTGTTGTTCTCTGGGGATTTGCCTTATTTCTCTGTGCCTCCCAGCTTCCTTGCTTCCATAGCCAGAGGGCAGACAGTAAGACCACCAAGAGCTTCTGAGAATATAAATCCTCAGCTTAGCCACCCAGAGGGGTCGGTGCTGTCATTTCCCTGGCTCTAGTTTGGCATTCCCAGGGAAGGAACTGTTGGCCTGGCCAGGTCTTATGCTCACTTGGCTGGGATGTGGCCCGAGAGCTGGCCTCTCGGTAGGCATGGCTGCTCCCACCCTCTCCCTTTCTCCACCCTGTAAGCAGAGGCTGAAGTGGAATAGTTTGTTCCTGGAGCTCAGTCCTAGATGCAGGCTCTTCAGGAAGGCCTGGGTGGGTCAGGGGAGAGGAGAGGCCCAGGTTGTCTTGGGGCTGCATGAACAAGGACTGCAAAGTCCTTCATCTCACCAGAGGCTGAGACACAAAATGGGGCTGCTCAGGGCCAGGTGTCAGGGGTTCGGAATATGAATGACCAGGAAGTCTGGCTCCTACCTCCAAAATCTTGGCCAATAAAGGGCACGTGAACACCTCAGCCCAGGATGTGGTGCAGGGCAGGGCTCAGAGGGAGGTGCCCGAGTGAGTCACAGTTCTGACCTTATCTTAGAGATTGGGATTTCTACTCTTTACTGTCCTTTGTTCTAGTAATTTACGTTCGTATCCTTAGCACCTGAGCAGGAGGAGGGTGCCTGTTTCTCTACATCCATGTCTGGACTCTGGGTTTGACAGATCAAACCATTCTACTGTGCACATAGGAAGTAAGCTCGTTTATTTTTTATTTTTACGTTTTTTTAGGTAGGCTCCATGGGCATGGAGCCCAACACAGAGTTTGAACTTGGGACCCTGAGGTGAAGACCTGAGCTGAGATCAAGAGTTGGATGCTTAACCAGCTGAGCCAACTAGGCACCCCAAGCTCCTTATTTTAATTTGCATTTACTTAATTTCTAAGTATTATGGGTGTGACTGAACAGCTTTTTACATGTTTAGAAGCCTTTACATTTCTTTTGCAAAAAACTGGCCATTTATATCCATTGCTCATTTTTCTGTTGTTCTTTTGCTTATTAATCTGCAAGAACCATTATATTACATTGAACTGTATGCAGTTACCATTTAATTTACCTTACCGTCAAATTTACTAGTTAACTCAAACTGGGTTGACAGTCTGCATTTAAATATTGCTCATTATAATAGATTCAGGATTCAGTTCAGCAGTGTAGCTGGATACAAGCTCAACATACAAATTAATGAATTTCCTGTGAACCAGCAATAACCAAATAGGAAACAAAATAGGAAAAAGAGATACTATGCCCAATACTGAGAGCGTATCAGGCAGTTTTTAGAAATTGCTTAGCAAATGTCCCAGGGCCCAGAGGCCCCTGGTTTAGAATCAGCCAGCAGTGCTTACGTGCAAGACCATCCCTGGGTCGCACGTAAGTCTGCTCTCCACAGTTCGGGGGAACTGGGGCATCCAGAGCATTTTGGGGAGGGAGAAGAGAATAATTTTATACTTAAAGTGTCAACGGGGATTAAGAGGTACAAAGTGTCAAACAGTACCAGGATTCTTAGGTACCCTTTGCCCAGCTTCTCATAATAATATCATATACAAACATGGTCGTGGTTGAAACCAAGTACTTACTTTGGTGGAATACGGTCTTGCACTTTACCAGTGTCTCGAGTGCTGTCCCTTTTCTGTTCAGGATCCAAGTCAGGATCTCACATGGCATTTAAAAAAATACTTATTTATTTGAGAGAAAGTGGGGGGTGATGAGGGAGAGGGAGAGAAGCAGACGCTCTGCTGAGCACGAGCCCCAGTGTTGCTGCCTTGATCTCATGACCCTGAGATCACCACCTGAGCTGAATGAAGAGTCGGACACTTAAATGACTAAGCCCCCCGGGCACCCCTCGTGTGGCATTTTCTTGTGTCCCTTTAGTCCCCTGTAATCAGTGACAATCCCTTAGTCTTCCCTTGTCTTCTGTGACCTTCATGCTTAAAGAGTGCTTACTGGTGCTTTTACTGCTTAGTTACTTGCTAGAATGCCTTCAATTTTGGTTTGTCTGATGTTTTTAAATAGTGAGATTGAGGTTTGCCTTTTTGGGAAGGATGCTGCAGAACTGGCGTTGTGCCCCAGCTGGTGCATCATTTACAGGGGCTCGTGATGCTGATCTGTCTCCTGGCTGGTGGTGCTAACCTTGATGACTTAAGGGGGGCTGCCAGGTTTCTTCGCTGCAAAGTTGGTATTTTCCCCTTTGTAATCAATAAATACCTTGGGGTGGGGGGAATAATTGGAGACTATGCTGATGTCTTGATTATCCTCAAACCTGTGCCCACTATTGTGGCACCCAGTAATTGGTCGTTTTTTGCATCAGTTTTTAGTGTAGCATTTGCTTAGTGGTCATTCTCTGTTTATGTGCCTTTTTCTGCATCCCTTTCCTACCATATAGAATGCTCCTATAAGAAGGAGCTTTTTCTTCTTTACCATTAATTTATGCATTCACTTATTTATTACATCAGTATGGACTTGGGAATATTTACTTTATTCCCTGTGTTGAAACTCAGCATCACTGTTTCTCTGTTCTTGCCCAGTTTGTTCCAGCAGTGGCCACTGGGAGCTCCTTCAGATTGGCCTCTGTGTTGCCTTGACGTGCCTCTGTCCTTTTCCTGAGGCTGTCCTCGATTTCGGCACTTGTATGATGCCGTCGAGCGTCTTGATTTTCCCTGTTCCAGCCCTGGGAGCGGCCCCTTCTCTGGAGAGTTCCTGAGACACGGAGACCTTTTCTTCTGTATATACACACACACATACTTACTGTCCGTATGGAAGGGAGCCATTGTGTGCTGGGCAGGGTGCCTGGTCCCTGACTGCAGTGGCTATGAGGTTAAGTGTCCTGCCCAAGGTCACACAGGCAACAGGCCATCACGATCAAGACCTGAATATGTGGATGGCAAAGCCTTTTCACGGAAGCCTGCGGGTGTTGAGTGCTCCGTGCTGACACATGCGCACAATAGCACACCCAGGCGCGGATGGATCAAGTGCCCTGTGCTGGGCCCCATGTAAGCGGACTTGGGCTCCCTGCACCTGACGGGACTACAGCGTTGGTGGTGGCCAGCGCTCCCACCTCTGAGGCAGTGATGGCCTCCATCATGTTTTATGTAGCATTAATTATCCAAAGCAGTAACTGTTGGAAAGTAAACAAGCCTTAAATCTTGGCTGGCCCCGGGCAATTGCCTCTTGTTCTTGGGAACACCGCGATCCGGGCAGGAGGCCCTGCGCAGGGTTCCGCTCGCTGGGCAGAGCTGCTCAGCCGAGCTGCTCAGCCAGGGCACCCCACTGCTCAACCACGGCACCAGCAGGCAGGGCCCCGGGGGAGGCAGGCAGGGTGGGGCCTGCTCTGGGCAGCTGGCCCTTCCCGCTCCTCCCCCAGACAGCCGGGAAGAGACTGGTGGCCCTGATGGAGTCATCCCAGGTCGGGTCCCAGTTGGGTTGCCTCCTGACTGTGTGACCTTGGGTAGCCTTGGGTGGCCGGGTCCCTGCGTGTGTGGAGCTGTCCTGAGGGCTGGAGGGGCCCATCTGTGTTACAGCTGAGTACGGTGGGAAGTGCAGGGATGGGGCTGAGAGCCTGAGAGCCTGTCTCGTGCTCCTTAGCAAGTGCTGGTGGTGGCCAGTGCTGGTGGAGCTCGTGGAGCACGTGGAGCGCGCTCGCTGTGTGCCGGGCCGGAGGCATGCTCTCTCGCTTAATCGCACAACCATTCGCAGATGAGGGGAAGATGCAGGGAGGTTCGAGAACTTGCCAGGACGTGGGAGGGTCTAAGCTCAACTCCAGGGCATCTGACCTGACCCCAGCTGCCCTCCCGTCTCTTGTCCTGGGCCAGGTCACAGGCTGCTGAGTTTTTGCCATTAACTTGCGGCGTCACCTGGGGCACATCATTACCTCTCTAGACCTTGGTATCCTCACCTCTAAAATGGGCACAGTCGTATTGTCCTGTGGGTTTTCAGGGTGGTCTCCCTCCTGGAAGGAACCTCCCTGTATCTGCCCTCACCTGCACGTGTTTGGTGTTCTGCTTGGTGGATAGACTGTTTTCCCCAAATGCCCGTCTCTCTGGTTGGGTATTGGGTACTGGCCTGACAGACGAAGAAAAAATACCAATCACTGTGACTGTGGATATATCTGTTACATGTCTGGAACAGTACGAGGCACTCTCTACTCTTTGTCTTGTATGTTTTTCAAATTCACGTGTCATATATTCCGTCTTCCACAAAGTTAATGCTTAAGATGTACAGAATTTAAGAGGGAAAGGGGGTGCATGGGTGACTCAGTCGTTAAGCATCTGTCTTTTGCTCAGGGCATGATCCTAGGGTCCTGGGTTCGAGACCCACATCAGGTTCCCTGCTTAGTGGGGAGACTGCTTCTCTCTCCCTCACTCCCCCTGGTTGTGTTCCCTCTCTGATTGTGTCTCTGTCAAATAAATAAATAAAATCTTAAAAAAAAAAAAAAGAATTTAAGAAGGAGGGGTCCTTTCCTATCTTTCTTTCTTCTTTTTTTAAAGATTTTATTTATTTATTTGACAGAGATCACAAGTAGGCAGAGAAGCAGGCAGAGAGAGAGGAGGAAGCAGGCTCCCTGGAGATCAGAGAGCCTGATGTGGGGCTCGATCCCAGGACCCTGGGATCATGACCTGAGCCAGAGGTAGAGGCTTTAACCCATTGAGCCACCCAGGTGCCCTGGGAAGGGTCCTTTTCTATCTATTGTGAGATGCGTTATCTTAGGCTCAGATAATAAGGAGATGTGTAGAACATTTATCACGTGTGAGTATGATTCAGCAAGTTTTTAATGGGGCATTTCTATCATAGACTGTGTGTATCTTCAGTATTGATAGGTATGTCAAAATGTCCAGGAGGCTCCCACCTCCAGCACGTGTGTGGGCTGCCCTGTATTTTGTCGTTTGGCGATGCTAGCAGTCACAGTTTTGGCAGTCTGATATATGAAACCGGCTTGGCATTACTGGCACTTGGCATTTCTTTGACCATTTAGGGAGGCCGACATGTCTTCACGCTCTTCTTGTTTTGGCTGACTAGTTCTAGCTCTGTTACCTGCTTTAGGGAGTTCAGTATCACATTCTGCCACCACTAATTACAAGCCTGTCCCGTGCCAGTGCTGTGGTGGTGGTGCGATGGTGGTGGTGTGTGTGTGTGTGTGTGCGTGCACACACCCAGTTCAGGTAAATGAGTAGCTGTTCTCTCCTTCAGAGCTTCCAGTCCAGTCGAGGAGCTCTGACTTAGGCATTGTGCAAGAAAGCCAAGGGGCAAAGCTGCAAAAGCCTCAGAAGAAGTTGGGAGGAAGAGGTCAGCAGAAAAAGTGAACGTTATATAAGAATTCAGATTTCAATGTCTATAAGTAAAGTTTTATTGGAACACAGCCCACACCCCTTCATTCCCACGTTTATGGCTGCTTCCGTGTTACAGTGGCAGAGTCGAGGAGTTGTGGCAGATTATCCTGTGGCCCACGAGGCGGAACCTAGTTACTGTCTGGCCCTTGGGGGTGGAAGTTGGCTGATGTCTGAGCTAGAAGATATTAGAAATTACGGCTTGTGAGGGAAGAGAGAGAGAACGAAGGTCTGTTGAACACCTGTCCGGACTGGGCGCAGTGTGAAGTGGCCACATCTCTTCTGGGGGAGCAGGTTTCTGTCCATGCCATGCCATCCTTGCCCTCCTCCTTCCATTCTGCTGTTTCCCGTGTGAGGCGGAGGTGAGGAAGGGTAAGGGGCCGAGGCTGGCCATAGTCGTAAGGTTGCAGTAGAGGGAAGATTCTGCACCCTTGGGAATGGCATCAGGGCCCGTTGGCAGGGTCCAAACCATTTTTGGGGGTGTGGCCCAGCACCCTACTGAGTCTCAGGCCAGCTGAGGGGCCCCTCACTGCTCCCTGAGGACTAAAGCTGGAGTGCCAAGGTGGAAGGCTCACTGGGGCTCTGCGGGTCAGAGTGGGGAGGGGATTGTGGAGCCTCTGACCTCGCCTCCTTCAGCTCCTGGCGCCTCAGCTTCTCTGGGCTGGGCTGGGCTGGCCTGGGGGCTGCCTGCTGAGGCCTAGTGTGCATCTTCAGGTGCTGACCCTGGGGCTCCTTCCCGCTGGCTTTTAAAAGGCCTTGAACAGGGGCGCCTGGATGGCTCAGTGGGTTAAGCCGCTGCCTTCGGCTCAGGTCATGATCTCAGGGTCCTGGGATCGAGCCCCACATCGGGCTCTCTGCTCAGCAGGTAGCCTGCTTCCCTTCCTCTCTCTCTGCCCGCCTCTCTGCCTACTTGTGATCTCTCACTGTCAAATAAATAAATAAAACATTAATAAATAAATAAATAAATAAATAAAAGGCCTTGAACAGCTCCAACATAGAATGTGGGGCCGGGGCAGAGGGAATTGCCCTGATGGCTTTGGGGGAGGCTGAAGAAGGACCACCACCAGCTGGCAGGCCTTGCGGCAGAGTGCTGTCTGCCAGCATTCTCACCGCTGGGAGGTCCGAGACCCAGCCCTAGACCTGTGCACCACTCACTGCCAGGTGAGGGCCTCCCAACAGCCCTCTGCCTTAAGCACCATGTTGTCCACATCGTGGAGATGGGGAAACTGAGGCTCACAAGTGGAGCGATTCAGTGGTGGGTCTAGCTATGAGCCCAGGCTCCAAACCTGGGTGGTGCTGACTGGCTTCCCTAGGAATTTGGGGAGTATGCAGAAGAACCATGGGAGATGCATCTCTCTCTCTCATTTTTCAGTTGCTATTTATTTATGGTAAGTGCTGATGATTTTCTGTGCGCAGCTATGGTACACAGTTTTAAAAACTAAAAAGTGGGTTGATTAAGTAAATAGGCTCATCACTTACAGGCAGTTTATTTGAGTGCCAGAATTGGGGAGTGGTGTGTAAATAAATGAGTGCGGTCAAGGCTCTGCCTGCCAGCGTCTCTGAACGTCCTCTGTGCAGCACGTCACTGGCACTGCACGGGTGGGGGCTGGGGCAGGCGCCGTGACTGCCCTGTGTTGGGGTCCAAGGGACGCAGCGCAGATGACAGCCACCCGAGGTGTCCTCCTGCCACTCAGTTGTGTGTGTGTGTGTGTGTGTGTGTGGATTTCATATCAGTTGAATACTACACAGAACAAGGGAACAAATACTGATGTGCCCAACGTAGTTTTCATTCAGCCTTGTGCCAGATTTGCTTCTGACCTCACCTGTTTCTGAAGCCTTTCCTCCCTCCTTGGAAGCAAAAACCCCCTGTGAAGTTGGTGTTGGTTTGAAATGTTGGCGTGGGTTGGAATCTCCATGCAGATTCTTAAATGTTTCACTTCCTTGTGTAGTTCGCCATAAAAACTAACAGCATCATTTTTTTTTTCTTCAGAGTTTACATAAGTAGTTTCTTACGTGTCCCCATAAACCTTTTTAAAAAAATAATTTATTTTTAAATAATCTCTACACCCATTGTGGGTCTTGAGCCTAACAGCCTTAAGATCAAGAGTCGCATGCTATACTGACTGAACCAGCCAGGTGTCTTTACTATGTACCTACTTTTTTTGCTTAATATGACTTTTGAGATTCTCCGTGTTGGTATGTCTCTCTACTTATCTACATGGAGTGCTCATTTTAAATGCTATGTGCAGTTAGAAAGAAACTCATTCTAAATCAAATAAAAGAATTACCTTATCTTCTTTCCTCGTAGTGGATATATAGATTGTTGACAGTTTTTCTCCATGATAAGTGAGGCTGCGGGGAGCAATTTTTATGTCTCCTAACACACATCAGGTGCTTTGTTAGGCTGTGCCCCTGGAATAGGATTTGCCTGACTGAAGGGTTTGTATATCCTTAATGAAACTCTTTCTTGCCAGACTTCTCCAAAATGGTTATATCAGTATAATACTCTCTGTCAACAGTGCCTGAGCATACCATTCTCTGCATTGTAATCAATGCTTTATACGGTCAGAATGTAATTTTTACCCCTCCGTGGATGTAAGACAGTATCTTACCTTACTTTGCTTACCGTGCATGCTTGTAGAGACCAGCATCTCTTTGTGTGTGTCTTGATCATTTTCTCTTTCCATAAGGTGGTTATTATGGCTCAGTTTTCCAGGTCGTTCCACTTAAAGAGACTATGTAGTTGTTGAAAGCGCCCCTGGCGTTTACTTTTCCTTCCTCCTTCCTTCTTCCCCTCTCCCTCCCTCCTTCCCCTCTCCTCCCCTTCTCTCTCCTCTGCCTTTTCCCTTTCCATTTCCCTTTCCTTTTCCTTCTTTTTAAGATTGATCTGAGGGAGGGGGGGGAGAGAGAGCATGAGTGTGTGGGGGAGGAGCAGAGGAGAGGGACAAGCAAACTCCATACGGAGCATGAGCATGGTGTGGGGCTCCATTCCACAAGCCTGGGCTCATGACCTGAGCTGAAACCAAGAGTCAGATGCTCAACCAACTGAGCAACCCAGGCACCCCGCCCCCTGGCATTTTCACAAGTGTCTCAGTATTAATTTTAGCATTGTTTTCTATATAATAAAATGGACATAATTTTTCCTTTTGTGTATCTGTGTCTACTTCAAAAAATCTTTTCCTACCCCGCGGTCATGAAAGAATCTCATATTTTCTAAGGTTTTGCTTTTATTTTATGGTTTTCATTCACCTAGAATTTTAATTTATTTATTATTTATTTGACAGATTACAAATAGGCAGAGAGGCAGGCAGAGAGAGGAGGAAGCAGGCTCCCCGTTGAGCAGAGAGCCTGATGTGGGACTCAATCCCAGGACCCTGAGATCATGACCTGAGCCAAAGGCAGAGGCTTAACCCACTGAGCCACCCATGCGCCCCTAGAATTAATTTATTATACATGGTGTGTGGTAGGGATTTTTTTCCCCCAAATGGATATCCCACACTTGTTAAAAAGTCTGTGTTTTGGAGTACCTGGGTGGCTCAGGTGTTAAGTGTCTGTCTTTGGCTCAGGTCATGATCCCTGCATTGGGGGCTCCCTGCTAGGCGGGAACCCTACTTCTCTCTCTCTCACTCCCCCGGCTCCCTCTCTCTCTGTCAAATAAATACATAAATAAAAATCTTGTAAAGAAAAGTCTGTGTTGTTTTTCTCACTGTCATAGATCAAGTTTCCAAGTATCTAAAAGTCTGTTTCTGGGTTTATTCTTTTCTTTTGGTCTGTTTGTTTCCATGCCAAAAATGACATGGTTTTAGGTTCTGTAAGCTTACCTCTTTGGAGTATTTTAAATGGAATAGGAATAAGTGTTTCAGGGAGACTAGTTGATCATGAGGAAACAAGTACCAGACCTTACGCCACAGTGTGGTTCTGTGTCCACCAGACTTCGAAGGTGCATCTTACTTCCGGGAACTGAGGTCAGAGGGAATTTGGGATTTGAGCTGTAAGGGAAGGGGAGGCTTTAAGTGTGTGGGAGAGGGAGGGTCATAAAAAAAAAGATGAGGGGCGCCTGGGTGGCTCAGTGGATTAAGCCGCTGCCTTCGGCTCAGGTCATGATCTCAGTGTCCTGGGATCGAGCCCCGCATCGGGCTCTTTGCTCAGCGGGAGCCTGCTTCTCTCTCTCCCTCTCTCTCTCTCTGCCTGACTCTCCGCCTACTTGTGATCTCTCTCTCTGCCAAATAAATAAATAAAATCTTTTAAAAAAAAAGATGAATATGAAGAAATTCAGAAGGAAGCGTAATAGACAGACTCCTTGAATGTTAGAATCAGAAGGGACCTGTGAAGCTGCTGGAGATCGGATGCAGTAGTTCGGCTAAGTGGTCAGTCTTTGGAGTCTGACAGACCCAGCTTGGATCTTCACCAAGATTCTTAACTTCTCCAGACCTTAATTTTAATTTCCTCATCTGTAACATGGGGGCAGGAATGGGTTTTCCTCCTAGGACTCTCGAGAGAACTAAATCAAGTAGTGCACATAATGGGCCATGCTTGGCTGTGTTCTGACATGTAACTGCACAGAAACTAAATGACAGTTACTACCCTATTTCCTTGATTTTAGGACCAACTTCTTTTTCTTTTGCCACATTTTACAATTCGGAAAATTAGAACAGGCTTTTCCTCTCATTTCCTGTAGTGCTTGTTTTTCTTCCCAGATTGTTAATTTAGAATGTGGGAAACAGACTATTTTTTATAGGATTTTTAAAAAGATTTTATTTATTTGTTTGAGAGAGAGAGAGAACATGAGAGGATGGGTAGAGGGGGAGAGAGAAGCAGACTCCCTGCTGAGCGGGGAACCTGACACGGGGCTCAGTCCCAGGACCCCCAGGATCATGACCTGAACCGATGGCAGATACTTAACCGACTGAGCCAGTCAGGCACCCTGGGAAACAGAATCTTTTATAGACTAGGAAATGGAGCCAACATGCTATATCCAGGATCACCCAGCAGGTTGACTTGGTCATCCCAGGAATCCTCTTTATTGCTAATCCTAGAGAGAAGAAGGAAGGATGGAAAAAAACCTGTCTTGTCCTGGGATGGGGAAGGTTTCTATGCCATGAAATGCTATAGGCAAACTTCGGTCAGGATGCAGGAGGGAACCTGATACCATCCAGAAGAGAGAAGTTGAGAGAGAATCATGTAGAACTGCAGATGGCCTCTGCCCAGCAAATGATCCCCACCAGGGAGGATGTGGTAGGTTCTGGAAACAAGACTGCTTCTGCTCCTGGCTCTGCCACTTCATAGTTGTGCAAGCTTGCCCAAGTCAGGTAATCTCTCTGACCCTCTGCCACCTCCCCTCAGTGGGGCTCACGATCCTAAGCTGCCCTGGTCTCAAGCTATTGACTTATGCTTAGGTTTGGATGAGTTAATCCCAAGCAGGACTTTGCCATTATGTAAGCCAGTGAATGGAAGCTGCTACTTCTTGCTCCCCAGAGGCACACCTTTCCCCTCCCACCACCTTGCCTCAGCTTTGCTTGGGATTACTTGCTCATTCATTCATCCCCTCCACAACAGAAGTCCTGCGCACTCTTCAAAGTCCATCTCCAGTGTTATCTCCCGATTCAAACCTTTGTCACCCTTCCTCCCTCAGCATTCTCTGTGAGTGTTGCCCAACTTTGGATCTTTGTTGTCTCTTAGATTTTCCAAATTCTGCCCTATATAAGTGCTTTTCCTGTGTGGTATGATAACACTCCAGAAGACTGTTGCCTTTGAAGGCGAGACTGGGTCTTAGTTTTGCAAACCCTATGGTCATAGCACAGAGCAACATGGTAAAGAATATGAAATCATATTTGCGCACTTGTTGATCCCTGCTGTGTGTCAGACAGTGCAGTGGTGAGCAGAACAGACATACTCTGCCTTCCCAGAGCCCACTCTCGTAGCTCCCATCCATGTCCCACAATGATGCTGGCCGAGCAGAGAGGTACCCCTGTGCCCCGGGGTCAGTTCTGCTTTTGTGACCTTGTTCATCAGTGTGTGTGAGCAGGGACCACGGCCTTCTGATGGCACCACCCTGTGTGAGAGCTGGGCTTGGGGGAGGTGGGCCTGGCCCCAGCAGTGTTGGCTTCGAGGCAGGCAGGGAGGGAGGGGCTCCAGAAAGTGTGCACGCAGGAAGAAGGGACAAGGATGGGTGGTGGCAGAGGCATTGAGGAAGTGCATGGGTCAGGTCTCCACAGCAGGTAGAGGCCTAGCCCCTGGCCTAGGACCCCACTTAACTAGCACTGATTCCAGACTCTGTACTCAGGCTCAAGAAAGTGCCCTGGACGGGGCAGGAGGAGCCTTCGTTTGCATGAGCTGGGGTTGCCCTGCAGAGCTGCAGATCACTATTAATTGGGCTCTGGGGCACCCATAAACCCAGGGTGGTGAGCACTTGGGCCTTGGGCCTCATGCTGGAGCTGGCTACATTTTTCCTTGGAAGGAAAGGAAGAAGGCGGAGGACACTGGAAAAACCAGTTAGGGTGTGTGAAGCTCCATTTTACGTCGCTGTTAAGGGTATGTTGGCTCAGGAGTCAGGAAATGTATGGTAAAAATCTGGCTTTTTTCAAAAGCTAGAAGTGTGTTGGTTAGGTCAGCAGGACCCTTCTGTGAGTTTCAACTTCTGAGCTGGCACGTGGGCAGGCTAAAAGTTTGGGGTTTGTGCTCCTCCCTCTGACAGGAAGTGTGCCCAGCACATCGTTCTGAGGGGGATGGGGACTCGGTCCGTCCTTGTGTCTACTGGTCCTGTCATGGGCTGGTAGCAGCTGGGAAGGGCACTGGTTGAGTGGGTATTTCTGCACATGGCCAGCCTCCTTTCCAGGCCAGGCGAGAGCCATGGGAACAAGCTCTGTGACACACAGCCCTGTGTCCGTTGGGCTCATCTCCGAGTCCCTAGAATTCATGTGGCGTTTCATAGTGGTTGTTGTCAGCCAATATTTGGAATAAATGATAGAATTGCAGGTTCCTCACCCATTCTGTTATTCGTTGCAGGGAGGAGTATATCAGCTTTCTGTGGCTGCTTTAACGAATTACTGTAAACATGTTGGCTTAACACAGAACACCCGAAGTTTATTCTCTTAAGAGTTCTGGAGGCTAGAAGTCGGCAGTCCCATAGGGGGCCGTGTTGCTTGGCAGGGCTTTAGGGGAGACGCCATTCTCTGCAGCTTCCAGCTTCTGGGGGCTTCAGGTGGGTCCCTTGGCTTGTGTTGCTCCAGTCTCTGCTGGTCACGTTGCCTCCTCTCTGTCTCCCTGTGTGTCTTACAAGGACACTTGTCAAAGGATTTAGGGACCTCGGGATAATCCAGGAATATCTTCATCTCAATATCCTTAATTTAATTGCATCTGTAGAGACTCTTACCAAATACAAGACAACATTCATAGGTCTTAGAGATGAGGATATGTAGGAGGGATTTTTTTTGTGGGGGGGGCAGCATTCTACCCACCGCAGGCAGTAGTAGCATGGTGTTTTTACTAATCATAGCTGTTTTAGCTGTTTTAAAACTGCTATCCACTGGGTTTGTGCAGTTCTAATTTGTTTGCATTTAAGTTTAATTCGTGTGTGTGTGTGTGTGTGTGTGTGTGTGTGTGTGTGTAGAGAGAATTTAATATAGGTAGATTTCCCTTTCCTCCAGTTTTTGTTTCAGAAAGTCCTTCCCTGTTGAGTGTCTGGTAAGTATGATTCATGTTCACATGAGACCTTAAGAAGGTTGACTTCATTCCTCTGGTGACTTGTCTCGATGTATTTGCTGTGAGTTGAGTCCCTGCAAAGGCCCAGGGAGCTCTGTGTCAGGCCTGTAGCTGAGTGGGAACTGCCGTGTGCGGTGGTCAGCCTCCCGGTTTCCATGGTTTCTTCCTGATTTCCTGGTTTCCTGGTTTCCACTGGTGTCCCGTACTTACCTCGGCTCCCACCGCTGGGAACACTGGGGGACAGGTATTCAAGACCTTTCTGTACTATTTTTGTTACTTCTTGTGAGTCTATCCGTATCTCAGAGTTAAAAAGAAAAAAAAATTTAGCCAACCAGTCAGATTTACCATCGTTAATTCATTCTCTCAGTTTGTCAAACATTTTTATTAAGTTGTGAAATATGTGCGGGTGTCTTAGAGTCGTAGCACTCCCTTAATTTGGGAAGAACTGACATCATTTGAGAACTGGCCTTCCCGTCTAGGAACGTGATGTGTCCTATTTCTTCAGACTGTGTTTCACTTCCAGATAACGCGTGTTGCTTGCTTCAGGCTGTTCATAGATGCGAGCTGTGTCTGTCAGGTGGATGCTGCCTTTTCCCCGTGCGCATTCCTGAACCAGCCTGCGCTGGTGCAGTGTCACCAAATAGAATCCCACACCCTTTAAATACATGGAATTCTTTTAACTTGGGAAAATGCTTTTCATTCTGCAGTTAGGGACAATGTTTAACAGGCTTTTACTCGTTCCTCTAACTGCTCTGGGGAAGGGTATGGTCATTTATTTACTGTCACGTGGATTTGAGTGGGTGCCTGAGTTCTCCATCTAAATGAATGGGGGCGTCCTTTTTAAAGAACTGTGACGTTCCATTCGTAATTTTTTTCTTTTGGAGATTTATTTATTTACTTACTTGGCAGAGATCACAAGTAGGCAGAGAGGCAGGCAGAGAGAGCGGGGGAGGCAGGCTCCCCGCCCAGCAGAGAGCCCGATGTGGAGCTTGATCCTAGGACTCTGAGATCATGACCTGAGCTAAAGGCAGAGGCTTAACACCCTGAGCCACCCAGGCACCCCATTCATTCATAAATTTAATGTTAACTACATTTTGTTGAATCCCTCGAAAATTGTGGAGGTGCTATTTCTGGGACATGTGATTTGCTCCCTGGGGTGTCTTAGGTGCAACCAGGCAGGGACAGACTGGGCTGGGGGGTGTTTGGCCCAGAGAGCCAGCCGTCTGAGTTGGCCATCCATTGGCTCCTCGCTCTGTCCCCTGGGGCCAAGAGGCCTGGGTGGGCCACCGAGGAGGTCAAGAAGGCCACTGTCTGGGTGAACCCCAGGTCTGAAACCCCTCAGAAATGGAGAATGTCCTGTTCACCCTCCTCTAGGTCAGTCTTACGAAATCCGACTGCTGGAGAATCGGAAGCTGGGAGACTTCCAAGATCTGAACACAAAATACGTCAAGGCAAGGCTGTGGGGACACCCTCCCTCCTTAGGAGTTGTTGGGGGTCTGGGAACCTGGGCCTGGTAGGGGTGGGGGTCAGGAAACCTGGGCTTGCTGGAGGTTGGCGTCAGGAGTGCCTGGGAGGTTTGGGGAGAGCTCCAGACTGGGAAAGGGATTCCTTTTCCCTGGGGCATGTTGTCTAAGTAGCCAGGGTCAGGCAGGCGGTTCTGAGAGCTAAAGGGGCATGGGCTGACTGAACAGGCTCTGGGTTGGACAGATTGAGATGTGAGCCTAGCTTTGCCCCTTACTGAGCAGTTGTCTCATCTGCATGAAAATGAGTATAGATTAGCCCTGTATGTAAAGCACTTAGTAATTCTGGAAAAGGGGATAGTCCTCATTCTCACTGTCTATGATTGGGGTTCTGAGTGGGGAGAGGCACACAGAGCCAGAGAGCTGTGAAGGAAGGCTCTGGCAGGAGGGGTCTTAGTCTTAAAAGGTGGGACATTTGCCTTCGTGGGAGGTTCCTCTTGGGTCCTTCTTGTCTCCATACTTAGCTGTCTGTACCTGGCCTGTCCTCCCTAGAGCATCATCCGTGTGGTTTTCCATGACCGCCGGCTACAGTACACAGAGCACCAGCAGCTGGAGGGATGGCGCTGGAGCCGGCCCGGGGACCGGATCCTGGACATCGGTGAGTCTCTTGGCCACGAGGGGCCCCAGGCACTCTGAGCACATTGGGGTTCTTCCTGGATGCCTTGGGACGCATGCCTCCCTCAGTAGGGCTCTTAGTGCATTCCTGCCCTGGGTGAGCTGCTGTGGGAGCTGGCAGACCCGCCCATTCCCCCAGACCTGCCCTTGGGGACCTCTCATTCAAAGGCTTGCAGTCAGGGATCACAGGGAAGGCTTTGCAGAGGGTCCCGCCTTAAAGGAGTTTGCTCTGTGACAGAGGGCAGAATGGGCATTGCAGAGTTGGGCAACAGAAACTGAGTTTGGGGTCTTGGACACTGTTCCGTCATCTTTCATCTAGAACCCTGGAAGCCAGTTGGGTTTTGGAATTCAGGGGTCAGAATTCTTAAAACAGGGCACGGAGGCCCCTAGCGACAGGTGATGCCTCCCAGTAGGCAATCAGGTGCACTGATATTTCTGCAGCAGGAGAAAACATTCACCCAGAATGGGACAAAGACTCTAAATGGCTTCATGGTGGTTCACGTCAGGCTTGCTGCCAAATGAGCTGGCTGAAACGCAGTTTTCAGAACTTTGGGCATTTCAAATTATGGTGAAGGAATCTGGACCTTCCCTAAATCTTTGGGAGTGGCTGACGATTGCACTTCTGTGTGTGTGTGTGTGTGTGCAGATATTCCACTGTCTGTTGGTATCTTGGACCCCAGGGCCAGCCCGACCCAACTGAACGCAGTGGAATTTTTATGGGACCCTTCGAAGAGAGCCTCTGCGTTCATTCAGGTAAGCGAGTGTCCTTGGGGGAGGCCAAAGTTTTGGGGCTCGTGTGTTGTTCCTCAAAACAGTCCACCTGTGGGGCCCACATGGGCCCTGTTCTGTTGCGGGGATGCACATTTAGGGAACGGGGTACAGGAGTGTAGTTTAGTCCCAGAGCTGCTTGGTCCCCAGAGCTAGAAAAGGACTTGGCCTGTTGGAGAATTCTGTGTGGGTTTTGCTTAAACATATGTAAGCTTGTTATAGAATAAGTATATCCTTGCAGAGATAATATGTAATAAAATTTTTCTAGGAGAATTTCTGTGATTAAATTAATCAGTGATTCAAGCACATGGTGTGGATCCAGGGGCATGGCGGGGCCTCTGTGCTGCTGGGCTGACTTAGATTCCCTTGTTCAGTCTATGTCCCTTTCCGAGCCTCTTAGTTTTTCCACCTGTCTTATAAATCAGATAATGAACCTAAAGTCATTATTGCAGTGCCTGGTCCATAGCAATTGCTCAGTGAAAGTTAGTGATTTATTTTTTTACATAATTACAATATTCTTATTATATTTTAAAGTTACGACTATGATGTTATTGTATTATCACAGTAATGTATATTATTGCAGTAGTACAGTATTATTATAAGAAATATGTTATCCAGTGCCGTTTTCTGTAGCAGGTATTTACTTAGCAGTAACGTGCAGCCTCTGGTCCTGTTTCTGGCTTGGCCCAATAACCTGGACGCCAGGGCTGTTGGGGACTGAGCTGTGGTCCTTGCTGTGCAGTCTGGGGGATCTTCCAAGGGAGAGGAGGGAGTAGAGGGTGAGGCGGCTGGGGTCTGTGGGCCTGAGCAGTGGTGAGGAGGTAGCTGGTCAGGCAGGGCCTGTAAGATCAGGGGACAGAGGTGGGAGGGCATGTCCTTTATAAAGGGGGGGTGGGGAGGCCATGGCCCTGATGGGAGCATAGGTGGGGAGCAGGGAAGCTGAGGCAGGTGTGCACCTGAAGAGGCAGAATGGAAACCTCCATTTGGCGAGGGGCCCTGGAGGAGTCCAGGGCCTGGCCTCAGCCCTCTCCTTGTTCCTCGCCCTCATTTCCCCTTCCAGGTGCACTGTATCAGCACCGAGTTCACTCCCAGGAAGCACGGGGGTGAGAAGGGCGTGCCTTTCCGGGTGCAGATCGATACATTTAAGCAGAACGAGAATGGGGAGTACACAGAGCACTTGCACTCGGCCAGCTGCCAGATCAAGGTGTTCAAGGTAGGACAGCGTTGCCCCTGGGGTCCCTGCCTGTGCTGGACAGTGATGGCAGTGCACTGACCGTTGGGATTCCCCCTGGAGGTCCAGCAGGGAGCCCTGTGTCCCATGGGCCTGGGGCTTCCCAAGCCCCCCAGGAGCACGAGCCGGCATATCCTGTACTGACAGGCCTGCTCCCCGTGGGTGTCCTCTTGCACAGGGCACCTTCTGTCATCCGGCATCACTGGTGGCTATGCCCAGCTCTGCTTTGTAAGACTGTCTGGAATTGAACTCTTTTGGGTTTTTGTTTTCTTCCCGAGCACTTTGTAGTTGACCACGGATTCTGTAGTTGCCCATTAGAGTCGCCTTAAAAATCATGTCAGGAGGCAGCGTGCGGGCGTCCCGGCCCCAGATGTTTTTATGGAGGGCCGGAAGCCATATCTCCCTCTGCAGCGGCCTCCTGTTGGAGCAGGAAACATGTTTGCGGGGACCTCCTTTCTTTTCCTTCCCGGCCCACTCCCTGCACTTGCCTGTTAATTAAATACTCTTCATCTCATCTGTCTGGACCGTCACTGCCTAAAGATGGGCAGTGGCGGGGGGTGGGTGGGTGGGTGGGAATGGAGGGTCACAGCGGAGCCTGTGGCTTCTGCAGGGGTGAGGGAGGGGCGGGCTCCGGCTCAGTTAATGATTCCACCCCAGGTGGGAAGGCGCTGGTCATGGTGGGAGCGTCTTTTGGGCCATCGCGGTAGCCCCCTCAGAAACCGGCTTCGGGATGGTGACTCCTTGCAAGGTCACCATAGTTGTTTTCCTGTTGTTGCTGGAACAAATGATGACAGGTTTCGTGGCTTCATGGCACACACGTATATTACTCCTCAGGGCTGGAGGTCCACAGCCTCACAAGGTCTCACTAGGCTGAAGTCAGGGTGTGAGGAGGGTTGCATTCCATTCTGGAGGCTCCCTCTCTTTCCCTTTGCCAGCTTCTAGAGGCTTCTGTGTTCTCGGCCTGTGGCCCATCCACCTTTCCTCAGAGCTGGCAGAAGCGCTGGGCTCTTGTGGTCACGCCACTCCAGCCTCCTCTCCCCCGTCCCTTGCCCACTTCCACGGGCCCTGTGATGACGTAGGACCCCTTGGGATGCTGAAGGATCATTTTCCTGTCCCGTCTCCCCCTGCTCTCCATCCTGATTCCACCTGCAGCCTTGTGAGGTGACAGCCTCAGGGTCCTGGGGGTGAGGACCTGGCCATCTTTGGGGAGCACTTCTCGACTAAGCCTGTCCATTGGTGTAGTGGGCGCCCTAGTCTCTGGTCTTTTTATGGCCCGCTCTGGACTCTCGCGGTTCTGACTTGCTGTGGACGGCTCCATAGCTGCGCTGCCGGATGTCCTTGCCTGTCCCAGTCATATCTCTGTCCCTGCCTTGTACAGACCACATGTGTAGTCCTGCTCGTCGTCCTTGTCCTCTGGTCCAGTGGCATCCAGTGGGATTCCTGGGGCTCAGAGGCTGCACTGGGCAGGAGAGATGGACCATGTCTGCCCCCCGCGTCCACGCCCCCAGAGTGCCTAGTCCTTCCCATGGCCCCCTACCAGCTTTCTTTTCTGTACCTCGAGGCAGAAGCTCAGGGGTGAGGGCTCTGCCCACCAGGCTCCTGGGCCACACACCACCTGTCCCTGAGGAATGGATCTGAAGCTGCCTTGTTTGAGTGGCCCAGGGAAGGCCTTGGCATCTCCTGCAGGGGCAAGGGGGCCCCTGTCACTTGAAGCTGGCTTCTCAGAACGCCTGGGGAGGTATGGCTGCCCCACGCACCCAGCCCCATCACAGAAGCAATGCCAGCAGGTGTGTGCAAGCGCCAGGTGGTCTCACCAGCTTGGCTGTCATTTCTCCACTGTCACCCCTGTCACCTGTCACTGGGATGCCTCCTGCTTTTTGGAGCCAGGTGCTGAGGCTCGGGGTAGGGGAGGAGTGTCAGGGCCTCTGACAGGACAGGCAGCCCCTTCCTGACCAGCCAGCTCTCCACAGGCCTTGCTGGGCCAAGTGCTGACCCCACACGTGGGCTTGCCGCCTGGTTTCTGGACAGGGAGGACGAGCCTCCTGTTAGGGACAGGGGCCAGGCCGGGGGTTGGTAGGGCAGGTGACCGGGGTATAGGGGTTGCGGGCCTGGTCTTTCTCAGAACACTTAATCTGTCATTGCTGTCCCCAGAGGCCCCCCTGCAAACCCAGCTTTGTCTAAAGTGGGTCTCACATCACCCTCAGGGCTATGTCCTGAAATGCCCTTGAGCTGGAAACGAAAAGCTATGTGGCATGAGGAAGTTGCATTCTAGGATGAAAATCCCTGAAGGGGGCATTGAGGAGATGGTTTTCACTGAGTGTGCCCTGTGCATGGTCTGTGGCATCCGCAGGCAGACGGTGCAGTTCTGGGCTCTGGGGCTGCTGGGAGTCAGTGTTGGGAGCCACCAAGCAGGCTGTGAGTGTCCCGGGAGTGGGGCTGCTAGGTCCATGCTGGTGGTATATACCGGGACATGCTCTCTTGAATTTTCACCTGGTCAGCACTTGCTTCTGCTTCACGTTTTTGGTTTTCTTTCTTTCTTTCTTTCTTTTTTTTTTTGGTTTTTGAAGACTCTGACAAGCCAGGGCAGTAGGTTCCTCTCCATTCTTAACAAGTCACTTGAGCCTCAGTTTCCTTACCTGTAAATGATGGAAATCGTAGTGCCTCTGTAAGTTGCTCACGTTTGCTGGGCGCCTAAAACAGGCTCTTTGAAGCTGGAGGGGGTATCCCGTGTGAGGTGTGCCAGCAGCGACCTGCACGCTAGTGCTGGGAGTTGGAGGGGTCAGGAGACCTTGACCATGCGTCCAGGATTTCCCAGCACACAGGTGCAGACCAGACTCCCACCAGCAGCCCTGACTTCTTCCATTTCCTTCACCCTCCACCAGTAACCCAAGGAATGCATTGCAGTTGGCTGTGTTCCCAAGGGTTTTGTCCATGGGCCAGTGGCCTCTGGTAGAGATTATTTGCAAGCATTTCCCCCTGAGCAGCTGAGTGGCAGGACCCAGTGGCAGGCCATGAGTGCCCTGGGGTGAGGAAGGGGAAGGGCTCCAGGAAGATGACTGAGTGCTTAATGCCTCAGAGGTATGGGAGGTGCTGTCCGATCCGGAGATCCTGCCTGGACTCCTGGCCCCTGGGCCCTGGGGAGAGGCAGGGAGCATGCAGGCCTTGGGGACTGTCATCAAGCCTTGGGTCTTTCTCTGAGAGCTGCCTCTGCCCACTCTGGACTGATGGGACCCCTGTGCTCTGCACTTGTAGCCAAAGGGAGCTGACAGGAAACAGAAGACTGACCGGGAAAAGATGGAGAAAAGAACGGCCCAGGAGAAGGAGAAGTACCAGCCGTCCTATGAGACCACCATTCTCACAGAGGTGAGCTGGCCTGGTGTCGCGGTGCATGCGATCCCCCTGCCACCCTGGGCCTTTGGCCTTTTGGTTTAGATTCTTGAAACTTGCCCACTGGGGAGTGAATGCCTCTTTAGACAGTGCCCATGAAATTGTGTTAGGTTCCCGGGTTCAGAACTGTGTTCACATGATAACCCCCGGGGGCAGGGGGGGCGGCGGGGCCGGGACAGTGTTTCCGAAGTAACTTCCTGTTCTGTGCTCTTGGCAATTTCCGGAGTCAGGTGATTGTTGCTTTAATAGGTGAAGGCCCAAAATCCAACAGAAGAGAGTGTGTATGCATCAGAAAATACCTCTATCCAAACTGTCCTAGCCTCGAGCTTTCCCTCCCCAGGACAGCTGTCATCCCTGGGTCTTCACATACGTGGCCCAGCTTCCTCTGCTGGTGAAGCCAGTGCACCCACGCCCGCTGTTTTTACACTGACAGTGTACATAGACACGCTGTTCTGTAACTTGCTTTATTTAATAGCCTTGCTTGGAGTCTGTTCCCCATCTGTTCGTACAGAGCTTTCTGGTTCTTTATCCAGAGGCGTGGCTCCGTTGTGTGCATGATGGCCTGTTGGTGCACATTTGGTGCTTCCTGGGCTCCTGGTCGATAGGGTGCTGCGAGTGACCGTGGCAGTGTGAAGGTCCGCATATGGTAGAAGTCTCTGCAGGCTTCCGTTCTCAGCAGGCTCACTGGGTCAGGGGGCGCAAACTACAAGCTGCTCTGTAGTTGGGATGGATACTGGAATGCCTTTCCCTCAACTCAGACTCTCAGGCATCTTTCCCTCCCCAGGACAGCTGTACTTCTGAGAAGAACTGTACTTCTGTCCAGTGTACTTCTGAGATGAACACTGTCACAGGCACTGCTTCCTCTTGTGACTTGTTACCGCTGGAGCCTCCTTTTCCTGGGCTCTGTTTTTTATTTAAAAAAGCAAAAAATCCAACTATTCCCCACTGCATTCTACAGTCAGCCCAACTCGGGAGCGTTGGTTCATTGCCTAGTGCGACTGGCCCAGAAGGCCCCCACAGATGCATAAGGCCCAGAACTGGCCATGGTGGGGGTTACAGCTGTGGTTAAAGTGAGGCCCTGGGCACAGAGCAGCTAAGAGAACAGTGGCTGGTCCTGGGAGGGGTGTGTGTGTGTGAGCATGTGTAATAAGCCGTATGCAGAAGGGTGTTTGCAGCAAGGCAGAGTACGGAAGCTAACTCTGCAGCACAGACAGACCTGTAGTGGCGTTTCAGCAGGCTCAGAGTGACAGTGGCCAGAGAGCTATGGTGCAGGGAGAGCCTGGCTTACTCACTCAGCAGCAGAAGAGTGCCAGGCCCCCCAGGGTGCCCTCCACATTCCCACCACCCTCTGCCTCCAGACACCTTTCCCTTCCAGGCTGAGCCTGAACCTCTCTGCTCCTGACTCTCCTTGGACATCCGCTCACTGGAGGAGAGCGCTGGGGGTGCTTCAGACCATGTCTGTCCAAGCCCTTGTCAGCATGCGGTGCTGCTGGTGACAACCCTGGCCTGGCCCTGTCCGTGACAGGTTGTCGACCTCTCCGCTCCCGGGGTTAGCGCCACGGCATTCCAGTCCACACGCACAACAGAGTTAAATATTGACCAGCCTGTGGCTCGATGGGTGATAGTGAATCTTCAGGAATGCTTCAGATTGGCCCTTTCTGAGGAGGTGTCATCACAGGGAAGGGAAAAAAGTGAATACTTGGCCCGCTGGCTTCCCCGACAGGCAAAACCTGTATGTCTCTGCTGTCTCTGTCTGGGTGATTCTCACGTATGTTCATTTTTGGCTTCTGGACAAAACTACCTTGAGGTCAGGGATCACATCTGTCGTGTCTTCTGTGTCTCCCTTAGCTCCTAGCAGGATGCCTGACGTGTAACAGATACAGAATGAAGTCCAGAGGGGTTGGCTTGCTCTTGGAGGCGCTTACCTACCCTCTGCTCTCGAGGGCCTGTCGGCTGATTCTGTTTTCAAATAGTGCAGGTTTTAGTACTGAACTCCTATATTTTTTAAAAAAAGATTTATTTGTTTATTTACTTATTTATTTTGTCGGGGGCGGGGGTTGGTGTGGGGAGAAAGAGAATAGTGGGAGGAGCAGAGGGAGAGGGACAAGCAGACTCCCTGCTGAGCACAGAGCCTGACTCACAGCCCTGAGATGGTGACCTGAGCGGAAACCAAGAGTGTGGACACTTGACCGACTGAACCCCCCCGGAGCCCCAGTACTGATCCTCATTGATGACGTTTGTTTGGAAGTTATCTGTGTCCATTGCTCCCTCTTCTGTGCATGGACACACATTTGTCTTTATCTGGAAAACCTGCCTCTGGGCAGCTGGCCTGTGTCGTCAGCTCTCTTTTCTTTTGGACCCAGGGGACGGGACGGATGATGTTTCCCTTGATGATTCAACTGCTAGAAAGCTCACAGAGACACATGCCTTGCTTTGCTTGCTCTGGGAATGACTGAATTTTAGGTCTCTTCTCTGCCGGGCTTGATTGCTTGGGCATGGCCCTAGGAAACTCACACTCTGCTGCCTCATGTGGGGCCTGGGAGGTTGTGGGAGAATGTTGAGGGATCCGTGGTGTCCTGTGCTGGCCTCGATGGATGCTGGTTTGGGAGAGAGGAGCTGGGATAGTACATCTGTAGCTGAGTTCCTCCTGTCACGGCCCTTGAGTCATGCTGCCCTGTGCTCTTTCTGCAGTGTTCCCCGTGGCCGGACATGGCCTACCAGGTGAACAGTGCTCCCTCTCCAAGCTACAACGGCTCTCCAAACAGCTTCGGCCTTGGCGAAGGGTATGTCCGCCCTCTCTTCCTTTGGGGCTCCTAGAGTGATGATGGATCTAGGCTCCTTTCTTGATCTTTCCTCTGTATCCTCTGCCCCCCACCCCCCCGCCTTGGTATGCTGGCATCAGCATGTGCTTCAGGGCGGGACTTTGAATATTTGCACGGGTTTCTGTGCTTGGACACGCTTCTGTAAGCACTGTCTGCTGGGGTAGCAGCCCAGGACCCAGTGTCCCACCCCTTCCCCCTCACCGTGGAAGCAGGTTGGCCTGTGGGTGCCCTCCAGGGCAGAATGCCTTCTCAACAGATGGAGCCTTAGGAGGCAGCCATTCTGGTAGCCCTTGACGGCTGCGAGGGGCCATCCTCATTCTTTCTGCGGTCCTTGTACGCATTCTCCTGGCAGCACGGGTCAGCTCAGGATGTTCACTGGTCCGGGCTTCAGGGCTCGTCCCACAGGAGTGGCCTCACTCCCGCTTACCCGGCTCTGGAAGTGTACAGGCCACACTGCCTCTGAGGTGACAGTCGTGCAGGGGCTGGCGGACCTGTCCCAGGCTGTGGGGCGCTGGGAGGGGCTCAGGGCACCACTCTGATGGCTCTGGACATCCTGATCCTGTTTCTGGGGGGACAGCAGGAGCAGGGAGACCCATGGCAGGTTTAGGAGGTAGGTGTGGAACCTGTGGGCGCTTCAGAGCCCTGTGCTTGGCGTCCAGAGACCTTGACTAACGGGAGAATGGGTGTGTCCGTGAATTTGATTTCACAAGGTCACAAGGGGCTTCCTTGAGAAGGGCAGGGACACAAAGCCTAGGTGTCATGTTCAGATTCAGGTGGACCCAGTGTTAAATCCCCAACTCTGGAGTGAGTGGTGAGTTCTTAACCTTCCGCAGCCTCATGTTCTCCACTAGCAGGGGGTGAGGATTGGTGCAGGGTTGGGGGACGGTGCGCCTCATGGACACTGCACAGAGGGCAGCTCTTGTCACCAGCGACCCGTCTGCGGGTCATCCCAACGAGGGCCTTTTCTTTAGTGTCACTGTGTGGTAAGGTACACACAGAGTAACCCCAGCTTGTCAGTTTAAATCAGTGAGACACCTGCGTCCCTCGTGCCTTCTCCAGTCTCTGTCTGGGAGGGTCATTTATATTTAAAACTGTATCTTCCTCTTAACTTAAAAATGCAGGTGTTCAGGTGTGCCTTCCCCATGAGTGAGCCCTGGCAGGAGGGCAGGCGCCTCCAGCCATGACCATATTCTCCTCGTCAGTGGGTGCCAGACTGCGGCTCCCTGTTCAGGGCAGGTCCCTCCCTGGAGCCCGAAGCCCTCTCTGCCTCTGCAGACAGGGGTTGGGCTGCTGCTGTCTGGGCACCCAAACGGTGCTTGGGGATCCTTGGGTAGCCTGCTCTCCCCTGGGGCTGAGGCTGGCGGGGATGTGGGGTGGGAGACTCTGTAGACCCTGAGCTCAGGCTAGAGGGGTGCTCATTAGCTGTGCTGTGTTGCCAGCCAGAACGTCGTGTCCGCCCTGGAGGGTTGGTCAGGGATTTTGAGGGATTGCGTGGGCAGTTCTGCCAACATGTCTCTGACCTGGGGAATTCTTGAGGCCCTGCTACATTTGCAGTGAGGGCCATTCCATGAGGGGAGGAGGAGCGCCACATTGGGAGAGGGGGCTGTGCCTGTGACTGATCTCTGGTTCTTTTTGCAGGAATAGTTCTCCGACGCACCCGGTGGAGACCGTGCCGCTGGGCAGTGATGTAAGTGTGTGCCGCTGGGCTCTCCAGCTTGTGTGTCCCTGGGGTGACCCGGCATGCTCATGTCAAGGCCCCTCCTGTCTCTCTGCCTGCAGCACCTGCTTCCGTCAGCCTCGATCCAGGACGCCCAGCAGTGGCTCCACCGAAACAGGTTCTCACAGTTCTGCCGGCTCTTCGCCAGCTTCTCGGGTGCGCATCTCTGTGTTGTTGGTAGAACCCATGGGGATCCCAGAAACACATCACAAAGCCAGGTGGCTTCCTGGACTTGGCCGCACTGCCTGCGGGGCTGGGACCCGGTATGGCATGGGTCACTCACTCACTTGCTGACCCTGAGCCAAGTGCTAAAGGAGGAGGTCCTGTCTGTTGGGAGTTTCGAGTCGAGTGTGGCTTTCAGGGCGGACCATCTGGGTCCTCTAGGGTGGGTCCCAGTCTGCCCCGGAAGGGCCCCCTGCACCAGGTGGGCTGGGGCACACTCGGCAAGCCTTCTGGCTCTTCCCACCACCCTGCCACCCGTGTGTCACACTTTCTCTGGAGCCCTGACCTGGGAGATGACAGTGAAGCCACAGGGAGGAGAGGAAGCTGTGGCTTCCTTCAAGCCCTCACCGGTGGGGCTGTCTGACAGAGACCTAGGGCCGAGGCTGTGGGTCATAGCGGTAAGCAGAGCGGTGAACCCTGCCACCAAGTCGAGGCAGTCCAGAACGACGGGAGTAAAGTATTGACCAGAACTAGGACAGTGGCTCCCATGCACGTCAGTGACAGTGGAAGGAAAACTGCTCACGGTCATCTTTGAGCTCAACTTTGGCGGGGCTTCCTTTGAGCTCTGAGGGAGCTTGTAGCTTTGAGTCTGCACAGGTGTGCGGACCCCATGTTTCAGTGCTGCGTGACCCTGTGGTGGTGGGCAGTCTCAGAGGAGGGGCCTGGCTCGTTTTGGGGAGGAGCAGGGAGGGATGCTGCCATTTTTGGGGTGCCAAAGAGAGACAGTGCTCTTGGGCAGAGGCTAGGTCCAGGGGAGCAAGGGAGCTAAGTGGGTACGGGGGACAGTGAAATGTCCAAGGAGGCAGAAAGTGCAAAGGCCACAAGAGCCTGGCACCCAGTGGTGAGGCCACAGAGCCTGGCACCCAGGTGAGTGGGGCCAAGTGGACTGGGGAAGGTGAGGTCAGAAGGGACCGAGAGGCCTAGTAGAACAGTGGAGGGATTTTGGCTTCTACTTGTCATGTAGAGGGAGCCTTTGTGCTTACAGAATTATGCCTGAAACTGTCTCTGAACTGTGGCAGGAAAAAGGGGTTGGATGTTACTGCTCCTGGCCACGTGACTGCTGGCTGGTTTTCAGTGGAAGGTGATAGCATACTTGTCCCTTGGAGAGTCCTAGGGCACAAGGCTCTAGGGGACTTGTTGGGCTTTGAGGACGGGACTGCATCCACGGTAAGGATGTTCATAGACCTTTATTCATCATCGCTCCCAGCTAGGAGCAACCCTGGTGCCCATCGGCAGAGAATGGACATGGGACTAAGGTTATATTCGTGCGATGAAGAATATGTAATCATGGGCATGAATGAGCCCTTAACCAGAACTGGGAGGGAGGGAGCTGGACATAGGAGAAGTGCATCCTTGTCCGTTCCCCTTACATAAATTTCAAAGTTTCAGGCAAAGTTTAAGGAGATGAGGAGTCAGGACGGTGGTTCCCCAGAGGTGGGGGCGAGACTGGCGGAGGTGCCAGTGGGAGGTGGGAACGTCTGCCTCTCGTTCGTGTCCCGGAGTGCGGCTGCACTGAGGAGGCCAAAGGCAGGGAGCTGTGCACTTCTGCACTTCGACGAGCATGGGTCCTCAGTGTCCTGTGCTGGGTTACGTGTGCTTGTGTTAGTGCGCTAAACGGTATGGAGGGAGGGACGGGCAGGCACAGCTGGTGAGGACCTTTCGGCTTTTGTAAATGCGCGTCTGTTCTGCTGAGCTGGAGAACACCACTCAGCTCTTGGGCTGTGATTTCCTTTGTTTAGCTTTTTGTTGTTTCTCTGTGGCAGACGTTCCACTGTCCCCCACTCTTCCCTGTCCGCAGTGCAGTGTCTGCAGGTGCCTGAGGACGGAAGCTTTCCTGTGTCTCCCACTAACGGGTGGCCCCATTTTCCTGCCTAGGTGCTGACTTGCTAAAGATGTCTCGGGAGGATTTGGTCCAGATCTGTGGGCCTGCAGATGGGATCAGACTCTTCAATGCCATCAAAGGCCGGTGGGTATCAGTTTCCAGCTGGATGCAGGGTATGGCAGGGAGCCCCATCTCAGCAACTTGGATGCTGCCATGTGGGCCCTCTGGTGGGGACAGGGCTCTTCTGGAGCAGGTGCAGGGAGGAGGTCCCGTGAGAGGGGATCAGGGCCATGGAGGGGGTGGGGGGTGCTGAGCCTGCTGCAGCTCACCCCTCCCTGCAGGTTCCTCCTGCTTCTCGGTTTGGCTGGAACCTTGGTGTCTGGATCTGAGCCCCTCAGCCTTCCCCTCAGGTGCCCAGCTGGTTGCATCATCCAGCCGCCTCCTTCAGAAGGAGGGGTGGGACTCTGGTGCAGCTCTCTGTTCTCTGAGCAGACCTGAGAGCAGGGCTGGGTCAGCTGCGGTGGAAATGTTGGGTGCCACGCTGTTGAGTCCAGCAGCCCTGGCCACACGTGGCTGAGGGGTGCTTTGTCTCAGGCTAGTGTGATGGACCGAGTGAATTTTAAATCTCATTTCCCTGTCACACATGGATAGCACAGTTTTAGAGTGAGGGCGAGGGCCTGGGTGTGCATCTCAGATCTGCCTCTTCTGAGTTTTACGCTAGACCAAAGCCCTGACCCCTGTGAGCCTCAGTTTCCTCCTCCATAAGATGAGGGCTGTGGTTCCAGTGCCCTACATTTGTGAGATGGAATGAGGGAGGCACGTGAAGTTCTGGAAATGGTTCCTGGGGCAGGGTAAGCCAGAGAAAGTGTTTGCTCTTGTTACCGCCCTGAAAAACACTGTGTCTTGAGACGGGTGTCTGGACCGAGAGCCCTCATGGCAGCTTACAGGATCTGGAAGGGTTGGCCATCCTGCTGCCTCTAGGCAAGCCTGCCTGAAGCCGTGGAGGCCCATACAAAGGCCTTCTGCATCTGGCGGTCTCCTTTCTTCTCCCTGAATCCTTCTGTCTGCTAATTCCACCCTGTGTTCTGGAACATTTCTGGAATGTTCTCCCCGCTAGCCCCCTCCCCCGGTACCTGCTGTTTATTTCCCCTCCTCCTGCCAGGAATGTGAGGCCAAAGATGACCATTTACGTCTGTCAGGAGCTGGAGCAGAACCGAGCGCCGCTGCAGCAGAAGCGGGACGGTGGTGGGGACAGCAGTCTTTGTGGTGAGTTGGGAGGGGCCTGCCTCCGCCCTGCCAGCCTGGGGCTGGTTTCTGGGTGGCCAGGTCACAGGAAGACTCAGCAGCAGTGTGAGTCCTCTTGCCGAGAATGTGTCCACTGAGCCACCTCACTCAGCTTTCTCGCAGCATGAGTGTTTGTTAAACTCCCTCCTGGGATTAAAATGTTGAAGGTGGAAGTCCTCTCTCAGAACGGCTAGTCTAGCTTACTTAATTGCTGCCTGGAGAGCAGGCTCAGAGAGGGGATGCGTCCTCCTCCCCCCATAGGCACTTACTTGGCCACTCATGGGAGAGTTGGGAATCAGGCCTTTGGGCTCCCAGGCTGGTGATGAGTGACCGCTCGATGGCTGGATTCCCATAGTACTTCCTCCTGTGGTGTCCCCCACAGCCGGACCAGTCTTTCCCGTTTGGTTTGGTGGCTTAGTTCAGGGTGCCTCAGGGGCATGTGACTTTGTAGGGTTGGCAGTTTGGTGAGAGGACAGAGGCTTTGAGGTCAGCTGAGTGTGGGCACCAGGGCTGGCCATGCTGCGTATTGGCTGTGTGGCTTTGGGCAAGGTACCAGGGCCCGTGCACCCGCTTCTGCATGTACAGAATACAGATAGTGACGCTACCCCCCGAGATGGGGCGGTTTCGGTGAGACAAGGCATGTATAGCAAAGCACCTTACTTTGCCTTCTGAGCGTCTGTGCATTCTGCGGTTCTGGCCAGCGGCCGGTCTCAAGCTGTAGAGTCCATGTTCCTCTGTGCATGTCTGCAGAGAATGGGGGAGCACTGGTGGAGTAGGAAGACTCCCTAAGTCCGTCTACAGAGCTTCCTTCCCGTGTTCTCACTTACTTGCGTTTCCTTGTAGGTACTGTTGGGAATATTTCCCTGGGTGGGGGGACACTGAGGCACAGGGTGGGTCACTGTACCCCAGGTGACAGCGTTGTGTGTAGCAGAGCCAGGACCCAAACATTGGGACCCTGAGAACTGGCTTTTGAGCCCTCCGTCTGGCCCCTGGACATTTATGAACGATGACTAGGTCCTCCCACAGCTTCTCAGCTGTTTGCCCGTGAGGGTCAGATCCTGAGCCTTGGGGGCAGAAGGGGCAGCCTGGTGCTCCAGCATAGCTTGTGATTCATGCTCATAGAGGCCCTGAGTGCTGGTGCTGCCCGGGCACAGACCCTGGGGCCCCAGGACGTGCGGATTATTCCAGGGCTGGCTTCTCCTGTGGCTGAGTTGGTGTGATCCTGGGATGGCCTAGTTTAGAGCCTCGTATCCCAGACTGCTGCTGGCATGGCCCCGGAGGAGAGGTGGCTCGGGAGGAGTCCAGAGGAGTGTCCCATGGACCCTTCGGCTGCCCCAAGCCCTTCTGACAGTGCAGCAGAAGCCCGCTGGAGTCTGTCACAGAAGAGTGTCCTAGAGAGGGGGCCCTGGCCTCCTTACCTGCTGTCCACACTGGGGGCTGGGGGGTGGCCACACACTCTGCACAGGACCTGACGGCCGCTCAGCCCGTCTGAAAGCCTGGGACGGCCAGTCTGATGTGTGGCTGGAATGCCGTGGCCTCGGAGCATGTGTGCATGCATGTGTGTGTGTGTGTGCGCGCGCACACATGCATGCATGCGTTTGAAACACAGGGCCTTCTGAAGCCAGTCGTTCCTCAGATGAGGTAGGAGTTAGGGAACCTCTAGTTCTGTCCAGTTATGCTTTGCCTTTGAGGACCTTGAGGCCACCGAGTGTGGAGGCTCCTGCCCCGAGGCCCCTGCAGAGCTGCCTCCTCCCTGGCCGGTTTGGGTTTCCCGTAAGGAAGCATTTCCAGCCTCCAGGTTGGTGTTAGCTTCCAGCAGGGAGGTGATGCTCCCAGGGCCTCTCTTCCCCTTGTGGCCACAATGCTGGGGTGGAGTGGCATTTGTGCTGTGGAGAAGGGCAAGGATGAGACCCGTTGTGATGTCAGGTTGCAGTTACCCCTTGTGGGTACCTCTTAACGCTGCTCATGGGAATGCACGCTGGTGCAGCCACTCTGGAAAACAGTATGGAGTTCCTCAAAAAGTTAAAAAATAGAGCTACCCTATGACTTGGCAATTGCCCTACGAGGTACTTACCCAAGGATGTAAAACTACAGATCTGAAGGGATATGTGCACCCCAGTGTTCAGAGCAGCAATGTCCACAGTAGCCCAACTGTGGAAAGAGCCCAGCTGTCCATTGGCAGATGAATGGATAAAGTTGTGGTTACACACAAACACACACACACAGGAATATTACTCAGTCATCAAAAAAAAATGAAATCTTCATTTACAGTGACACGGATGGAACTAGAAGATACTATACTAAGCGAAATAAATCAGAGAAAGACAGTTACATGATTTTATTGGTGAATTGAAGAAACAAAACAGAGGAGCATAGAGGAAGGGATGGAAAATGAAAACAAGGTGAAAGCAGAGAGGGCGACAAACCATAAGAGGCTCTTAACTCTAGGATACAAACTGACCGTTACAGAAGGGGGTGAGGTGGTGGGGTAGCTGCATAATGAGCATTAAGGAGAGCATGTGATGTAATGAGCGCTGGTATTATATTAAGACCGATAAATCATTAAACTCTACCTCTGAAGCTGATAATACACTATATGTTAATTGATTTTAAATAAAAATATTTTAAAAGGAGCAGTTATTCTTAAATCCCACTCTTTGTCTCCTGGAGCCATCCAGTGACCCCTCTAAGCCATGGGAAGAAAGGAAAGAGGATGCATGATTTCTTCTCATTCCTGCAAGGGTGTGCATCTGGTCACAAGTCAGAATCACTAGCAGCTTGTTAGAAATACAGAGTTCTGCCAGCCGATCTCCCTCCAGCCTCTGCCCCGCCGTGGGCATCATTGGGTATGGGGTGGATGCAGGAATTCTCCGTTTTATGTAAGATCCCCTCAAAGGGACTAGTACAGGAATGCAGAACCATAGCCTGGCTGCCTTCCCCCTGCCGGTGGGCGGTCGAGAGGCTTGGTGCCTATTAAAGCCAGGTCCCACGGAATGGGTCTGGGCACAAGCATACTTAAAACTGAATGACTGTCTTGGGGGCTGGGGGTAGGCAAGCTCCTTAGAAAGCAGGGTGTGTTCTATAGAAGGCCGTGTCCCTTGCCCTCTAGTGTACCATGCCATCTTCTTGGAAGAGCTGACTACCTTGGAGCTGGTTGAGAAGATCGCCAACCTGTACAGCATCTCCCCCCAGCATATCCACCGAGTCTACCGGCAGGGCCCCACAGGCATCCACGTGGTGGTGAGCAATGAGGTGAGCGCTGCCCACACCTCCACTCATGGCTTTGGGGCTACAGGGAGGCATGGCAGACAGGCACCAGGAATGCTCCCTCTGGGGTTGGGGAATGACTTCTGCCTGTTTTATCTGCATGCCACATGCCCTTGGCTGCCTCTGGAGTGCAGGGGTAAGAGTTCTGAGGCTCTGAATAAGCTATCTGGTATCCACTCTGCCTCCCATCCTCAGCCGTGTGCCTTGCAGGAACGGTGGCACAAACCTGCCTTCAGAATGCTTACAGTCAGGACTCCAAGAAGTCAGGGCGGCTGGAGGAGGGGGAGGTCCCAGGGATGGGGGGAATGGACTGCAGGCTGGATGATGGAGAGGAGGCAGGTCACATGGGAGCACAGAGCCTTCCTCTGCTGACCGGCAAAGATGCCATGGCCTTCCTGGGTCTCCCTGGGCTGCGTAGACATGTGTGGGCCACAAGAAGCTGCTGGCAGAGGGCACAGAGTGATCTGATCCCACTCATGGCTGAGGAGGATTTGCATCTACATTTAGGCATTCCTGATGCCTTGCTTAAGCTTGTTCTATCCTGGACCCTTCCTCTTGATGATAATAGTCAGGAGTGCCTGCATTTATCTGCTGCTTACTGTCCTAAGTGCATGTGTAGCCACTCATTGAATTCTGGCAGCCTCCCTATGAATGGGGTGAAATCCCATTTCACAGAGAGGAGACTGAGGCACAGAGAGGCTGAGAGAGGCTGAGTAAATCGCCCCAGGTCACATAGCTGATAAAGGGTGGAGCTAGGGTGGGGATCCTGGTGTCCAGCTGCAGAGCCCAGCCTTGTAGTCAGATGGCTAGGTTGGCCCACCTTCCCGGAAATGAAGCCTTTAGAGAAACAGAGTGGGGCTGATGGGAATGCTGGTTGGGCACCCTGAGTCTCCAGAAGACCCCAGCAAGCTAATACTGGGAGCTCTGAGAGCATCTGTATAGAGGACTATAGAGGAAATGGTACATGAATGTAGTCTGGGGGAGTGGAATGTGGGCTCTGGAATCACACGTGTCCCCACTCGGACCTTGCTGCTAGGAGCGGAGTAACCCTGGGCAGGTTTACTTAGCCCCTTTAAGCCTCCATTTCCACATCTGTAAAGCGGGGATAATTATACCCACTGAGCAGGTTGTGGTAAGGATAACATGAGAAAACCGTGTCAGGCACTGGGAGACACCGGTTAAGCTTGTGGTGGTGGTAATTGACGATGCTGGGCACTTTGAACTTTCGGGAGCAAGTGATGGAGAAATCCTTAAACGTGACAGTATATAAACTGTAAGGCTTGTGTAGTTGATATATTGACATTATTGGTGATAATCCTGTTGCCACTTTACATTACAGTTACCTGAGCCCCTTAAATAGGAGTGCCCCCCATTTCATGGGAGTTGAGTCCTGGAGGCTGGCAAACCGGTGGTGGTTTCCTTCCTCTTGAATTAAAAAGCAATTCATGGGTCACCTGGCTGGCTCATTTGGGGGAGCATGAGACTCTTGATCTCAGGGTTGTGAGTTTGAGCCCCATGTTGGGTGCAGAGATTACTTAAAAATAAATCTGTAAAAAAAAAAGTGATTCACAGTTTAGTGTCAAGAAATCTAAAATAGCGGAGGGCAAACGCAAAAGGCACCTCTTTTCCCTACTCTTTCCCTAGAGGAGTTTGTACTGGCTTGCTTGGATGTGAACCTGCTGGATAATGTTTTGAGAAGGCATCTCTCTTGGGCCTGAGCATTGTTTAGGCGTGGGTTCCTAAGCCAGCTGTACATTTATTTATCTGGCACTTGCTCCTTTGGTTCCTGGGTCAGAATTCTTCCCTAGCATTCCATTTAAATTTCAGGCAGCTGTTTCCCTACCCTCACTTCACAGACAGAATGAAGCTCAGAGTTCCTGACCTGAGCACTTCCTTGAGAACAACCCCGGGAGGTTCAGACACCTGAGCAGTGGGCTGCCGTGGGGGCACAGGAATGAGTTTCTTTGGTGAAGACAAAAGCCAAGAATGTGCGAACCCTTGCCATGTCACGGGTGCCTGCGGGAAGTCCCTTCCTCGGCTCGCCCCTGCCCTCCCGAGTGGGCAGTGAAGCAAGTGAAGCAGAGAACAGAACCACAGTGCTAACCTCCACTAAGTAGGCAATTCTTATTCCCCGAAGTCTCCTTGCCTCTTAACCCTGAATCAATTGGAAACCTTTGGTTCTTAATTGCCCAGAGTGCTGGAGGCAGTCCGGCCAAACATGGAGCAGGCCCCCGAGGTGCAAGGGCACTTAATTAAACAAGGGAGTTACTGATTAAGCCCGTGTGGGATGTGTGTAGGGCCTTGCATGCCCAAGTAGCTGGGCTGCCAAGAGCCCCAGAGGGAGCAGGCCAGCAGTATAGAATAAATGTACTTCATGCATCATTAGGCCCTGCAGGGAGGGGCAGGGGTCCACAGGTGGATGGATTTGCAGGATTTGGGGGCAGTAATCCAGAGGAGGCAATGACATATGGGTGGCATTTTTTAATTTGAAAAGGAGTTTTGCTGCGTGTTAGATAGTGTGTGTTGCGGGTATGTTTAAGGTTTTTTTTGTTGTTTATTTTTTAAGTATTCTTTCTGTTTGTATTGTGAAGTACAGCATATGTGTGCAAGGAATATATGGAACTTATTTTTACGGTTTAAGGAAGAAGTGCCCAATCCTGACACTCGGGTTGATTCAGGATTCTGTTAGAAGCCTCTTTGTGGGCTGATTTCCTCTTCCACACTACCTCTCCACCTGCTGGTCTGAATTCTGTAGTAATCATCCCCAGTTCCTCAGTGTATTGCTTAATTTTGCCCATTTTAAAACTTCATGTAGGTGAATAATAGCATGTTTTTCTGTGACTTTCTTCCATTTCACTTAATATCTTTGAGATTGATGTGTTTAGGTGCTGCTAGAGGCCCCTGGCCCACTGGATGGCATAGCGTGATGAGGTCACAAAAATAACTTGATTGACATGGGGGCGGTTTCCAGTTACCGCTTTTTTTATTTTTTTTTAAGTTTTTATGTTCATAATCTCTGCACCTCACTTGGGTCTCCAACTCAACCCCAAGATAAGAGTTGCATGCTCTTGGGGCTGAGCCAGCGGGGTGGCCCTCCAGTTAACATTCTTTTTTTTTTTTTAAAGATTTTATTTATTTATTTGACAGGCAGAGATCACAAGTAGGTGGAGAGGCAGGCAGAGAGAGAGGAGGAAGCAGGCTCCCTGTGGAGCAGAGAGCCCGATGCAGGGCTCGATCCCAGGACCCTCAGATCATGACCCGAGCCGAAGGCAGCGGCTTTAACCCCCTAAGCCACCCAGGCACCCCTCCAGTTTCCATTCTTAACAGCCAGTGCTGCTGTCAACATTCTTAGGTGGTTCTAGAGAAACCCCTGGAGAAACCATATGCAGGGGTTTCTTTGGAACTCTGGCCGGAAGGAGTAGCATACCAATCATGTGGACAGCTTTGTAAAGTGGTTGTAGAGACATTCCACCAGCAGTGGGAGCCAGTTCTAATTTCTATATCCTGGTTCTCTTCTTTTGCATGGGAGCAACCCCATTTTACAGATGGGCTTAGAGACCTGAAGGGGAAAGATTGACTTGTTCAAGGTCACCTGGTAGGTAATCAAAATGAGAACTGTAGGGGCGGCTGAATAATCGTTCCTTTCCTGCCACTTTGTAGACACAAGGAGTGGTTATGTTTGTATTGGTCCTCATAGGACTCTGCTACGCAGAAATACTAATTACCAAGTTGTGTGTGTGTGTGTTTAAGCACTTTAGTTTTCTCTTTGTTGCTGTTAACACACATACATGCTCCTATAATGTGTCCATATAGGGATTGGAGGTCTCAGTAAGTACGAGAAAGGGAAACGAAAGCGCACAAACATGCAGTCTTGTACTACCATGTTAATGTTTTGGTTCCTTGCCTGGCTCCTTTCTGTCCTTTATGTTCAGTTTCTGTTATTTACGATGGCGATCATTTTGTACATTTATCTTGTTTCGTGTTTCCTTAGTGAATGTTAAGTGGAACCATTTCCCTGCATTTGTGCAAATATGGTGACTTATTTCTGCCTGCTGTGGTGGCTGGGCTCTTGTGTCGCCGTGTGGCTTTTCACATTATGAACTCATGGTTGAAGGAACATGGTCTTTCTTTTTGCCTTTCAGATGGTGCAGAATTTCCAAGATGAGTCTTGTTTTATTCTCAGTACCTTAAAAGGTAAAGCCCCCCACCCCACCCCTTTTTCTTGTCTACGTAAGTGGGGCCTGCCTGCACAGTGGGTCCCTCGAGAGACATCTGGCAACATCCTCTGGGGGAAAGGAACACATACTTGCTCTGAAAGCCTGCCCTAGCGATGTGAGAACTTCTGAGATTGGTTCCAAAGTCAGTTCTGAAAGGGAAATCTGGCCAGGCAGCGTGTGCTCTATAAACTCAGTGCCTGAGTAGAAGTAAGGTGCGGTTGACTTTTTCCACAGTGGGGGTCTCCAGGAGGTGCAAGTGTGGAATACAGCAGCTGAGCCTACAGGCCTAGTGGGTCAGGGATCTGGGGCAGTGGAAGAGCATGAAGGTTCCCCTGAGGAAGGGGTCTGAGAAGGAGCTCTTGGTGCCAGGAGGAAGGGGGAACTAGCTGTGATCTAGTCTAGGTCTGGGTGAGGGTATATCACCATATATGGTGATGATAGGGTTGGGTGGGGCAGGTAAATGTAGGGAGTATATTAGAATGAAAGCCCTCCAACAAGGTCATAGACCCTGAATGGTGAAAGGGCCAGCCCTCTCTTCCTTGTTCTGTTGGATCTAGCCAGCAGCCGCCTTCAGATTGCTGGGGGTCAGAATACTCTGAGAACCACAGTTTGTCCAAAGCCGCCTTGAATACGGAGCCTTCTTGAATATGGAGTTCTTGGGCCTAGAGCGATGGTAGAAAGGCCCATTGGCAGAAAGAAACTCAATAAGGCAGAAGGCATGTGAAGGCATGTGTTAAAAATACCTGTTTTTGTTAGCACACTTCACTCCATGCAATTACATTTGGAGGCAATATCCATGGCAGGGCTTCTGCCTGGTACCCCAGTACCATGCCCTGTCTGATTCCCCAAGGTCATGGCATCATGCCTTTCACCTGAAAAATGCCCCATGTTTCTCTTCACAGCCGAGAGCAATGATGGCTACCACATCATCCTGAAATGTGGCCTCTAAGCAGAAGTATCGGGTGTAAAGGAGAGCCTCCCACCCCAGCCCGTGGATTCCCTCGGATGTAGAGATTGCACCACTGTAAGCTGCGGCCTCTCCCTGGCAAGCTGTGACCAGGAGGGACTTGGCCCAGTCTGTGAAAACCACGGACCAGTAACCAGCAGAAACCCGGGGGTGCAGTCTCTGGCATGCAGAAAGCCAGTGGCTCCTCTCTCCCTTCCTCTTGGCCTCCAGCTTTTGAATGGTTCCTTGTTCTTTGCCTGCTGTTCTAAAGAGGCACGTAGCGGGGACATCTTCTCTGAAACCCTGCTAGTTCTTGGGTATCTTGGTGCCCCTGTATCCTTCTACCACTCCCCTGCCTCCAGGGAAGGCCCTGGCTCACCCCCAGCCTTCCCGTTGACAAGGACTGCTGGATGGATGTAGGTGGTTTGCCTCCTCAGAGACCCTGGTGAGCATCATCTTTCTGATTCTTGGTTGGATTGATGGGAATGGGATTTATTCTGTGCCTTCTGCTTCTCTCACCTTGACTCTTGTTTCTAAGGACCTGCCGCCCCAGTGCCCAGAGATGGGTTTTCCAGTCTCTGCATTTGCCATGTATATAGCACAGCCCATGTGTAGGACCTGCCACCAGACCTGGGTCTACGCCATTAGGAGGGAGGGAGAGAGAGAAAAAACTGTTCCCAGGTACATCATCACAAGTATAAAAGGGATGAGACAAGAGGATTTTTTTTCTTTTTTTCTTTTTTATGTTGCCCTTGAGCTTCTTTTATATAATTTTTTTTCTCAGCAATCTTGGGTAAAAGGAGGACTAGGAAATGAGCGTCCCACCATGTGATCAGATGACCTTGACAGTCAATGATAGCAGGTCCTTGCGAGGACTTAACCAGGTCCCATTTAGAGAAGACCTTGGTTAACTACTGCCAAATTTGCCAAGTTTCCCAGGGACTTTGTCTCTTGTCTGGGGTCCCCCATTTAAATGTTCATCCTTGTAGAGGATTGTTCAGGCATTCTGCATGCATGGGGATGGTTGGATCACCTCCCTTAGTGGCTTAATTTTGGGGAAATTTAAGTAACTCAGTTACTAATTGAGTGAACTCATGAATTGGTTTTCGTCTTGCCTCTGTTTCTGGGACCCAGTCATCTCTACCTTTTGCTAACTTAAGTTTATCTTCCAAAGCACTGGGAAGCCCTATGACCAGCCACGCAGGATTGTACAACTTATAAAGTGGAGCTTTTGGGGAATACTGTGTCACGATCAAGGATGATCAGAACCGCGTAGACCTTGTTTTACAGATGAGGAAAGTGAAGCCTAGAGGGGCGAAGCCACCTGACTGATACCACGTAGTGATAGGGCAGTGGTAGAAATTTATCATATAAACCAAGACACTTGAGATGGGGGAAGGGGCTCTCTGGTCATGGTTATGTTAGGACAACGGGTGAGTTCCTCCAGAGTACAGCAGGCTCCTGGTTCCTCTTCTGTTTAGGGGGAGGATGGGGCAGCAGGTAACAGATTTATTGGGATACAGTTCATAGACCATACAGTGTTCTCGTGTATAGTACCCAGCTCAGTGGTTTTTAGTGAATCCACAGATCAGCACATTCAATTTGACATGATTTTCCTTGCCCTCCAAAGAAACCGTATTACCTTTAGCGATCACCCTCCCTCTCCAGCGCCTCCCCCTCAACTTCCTGGATCTAGGCAGCCGCGAATCTCCTTTCACGGATTTACCTATTCTGGGCCTATCATGTATATGGAATCACGGTGGCCTTTTGTGGCTGGCTTTTTTTTTTTTTTTTTTTTTTAAGTAGCTTAATGTTTTCTAGGGTTTTCCATGTTGAGCATGTGTCCATACTTCAGTCCTTTCTAGAGCTGTAATGTTCCGTTCTAAGGCTGTACCTACCACATTTTGTGTATCCTCTCACCAGTTGATCGATCTGTGAGTTGTTCTACTCTCTGGCTGTTATGAATAGTGCTGCTGTGAACATAGTTGTACAAGTTTTTACATACACATGGGTTTTCATTTCTCTGGAGTATATACCTAGGAGAGGAATTGCTGAGCTGTGTAGAACTCTGTGTTTAACTTTTGGGAAACAACCAGGCTGTTTCCACATTCCCAGCAGCAGCTCAGGAGGGCTCCAGTGTCCCCACATCCTTGCTGGTGGTTGCTAATTACCTGCCTTCTTGATGAGAGGATTCTAGTGGGTGTGAAGTAGGGTCTCTCTGTGGTTTTTGATCTGCATTTCTCCCTGATGGCTAATGATGTTGAGCCTCTCTTCATGTGCTTACTGGCCATTCGCATGTCTTCTTTGATACCTGTTTAGATCCATTGTGGGTCATTTGTCCTTTTTTTTTATTACTGAGTTGCATGAGTTCTTTGTATATTTAGATGGAGGTACTTTATCAGATACACGAACTGTGAAACTTCTCTCCCATTCTGGAGATTGTCTTCACTTTCTTAAGATGTTTTTTGGAACACAAATTTTTTAATTTGGATGATGCCTAAGATGTGTGTTTTTTGTTGCTTGAGTCTTTCATGTCATATCTGAAAAACCACTGTGTAACCCAAGGTCAAGATTTATGCTTATGTTTCCTTTGAAGATTTTTTACAGTTTCAGCTCTCAGTGGTCTTTAATTCATTTTAGATTACCTTTTGTATATGGTATGAGGTAGAGGTCCAGCACCGTTCTCTTGCGTGTGGATGCCCAATTCCCTCATCAGTTGCTGACCCTTGCTAAAGGCCCTTGATTGTTAACTGGGTCTTTTCTTCTGGGACACGGCGCTGTCACCGGGAACTGTGTGTTTTTGTTTTTGTTCCCCTCCCTTTTTTAAAATTCTCCTATGCCCCCCATTTTTATGATTGTCTCTCTGTTTTTCTCCTACTGTGTCCCCCTTAAGCTTCTCAGCAGTACTGGGTTGTATCACACTCTACTGTTCTGCAGGATTTCTTGGTACATGTTCTGACTCTACACAGTTATCCTAGTCAGGACCAGTCATTTCCTTTCAGGTGGAAACTCAGTCACAAGGAAATGGAATCCTTTGCCCAAGGTGACACAGAATCGGGGCTGACCTTTGGTGTCCACTGCCAGTCTTCCAGGGCGTCTGTGAGTCACTAGACCTAAGTCATGCCACTCCCAGACCAAGTGATGACAGCCTGAATTTTTAATTGTAAAAATGTGATAGGGTAATAGTTTTATTTCTAAACTCCAGATGAGGGTATAATTAAGATCTGTTATCTTAAATTTTCTATTAGTGGAGTCTTCCATTTTCTGGAAGAAAATGGTATCTGTTTTTCTATCTGTGTGTTTTAATCTTCTTTTTTTTTTAAATATTTTTAAGTAATCTCTACACCCAACATGGGGCTTGAACTCAAACCCTAATACCAAGAGTTGCAAACTCTACTGACTGAGCCAGCCAAACGTCCCTTTTGCATTTCTCTAATGGTTCTAGATAAAATTTTGCAGCTTACAGAGAAGTAGAACATAAATACACATCATAATTTGGTACAGAAATGTTTTAGTTGCTTCATTTCAGCAGCTTGTCCTCCTTCTACAGGAATCAGATGAGCTAGAGTTTATTTTTTCCATTTAGAAGTACAGAAAAGCCAGAGCACTTCCCCACTCCTGTCCACTGCCTTTCCTGTGAGTTCTGAGGCCAGAGTCAGGGGTTGTAGGGATGGGGCAGCCTGCCCAGAATTGTAGCCTCCATCCCATGGGTTCTAGGCTGTGGCTTCTGCTGTGGCTCCTTTTCCAGCAGCCGTTTTTAAAGGTGTGATCTTAGAGAACGATCTCCCCATGAGCTCAGGCCACCATCTTGTGAACTAGAAGCCTCAAGCTGAATTCCTTGTTCTCAGGCCCCATTTCTTTTTCTGTTTGAAAGGTTGCGATAAACCTTACTGTGTCTGCCAGGTTGCACCTTTACAATGAAGACGCAGAGGCTTTTGAATGGAGGGACAATAGGGTTTGCTGGGGGAAGGGATGGATGGAAAGAACGGGGTGGAGTAGGGAGTTTCAAGTCAGGGCTTAGGGTCGGAAGCAAAGGTTAGCCGGCTGCCCCTCTGACCTCTTGCCCAGGCAGCCTCGGGCCCCTTGGGAAGAGCTATTAACCTAGAGGGCACTTTCCTGGGAGCAGACTGGAGCTGGCTGAGCTGTGGGTCACAAGTTTCCGAGTCCAGAGTGGCTTTGGGGCCTGGCCTGAGTAACTTAAGCTCGAAAATCATTAACGAGCTGATGAGAAACATGGAAAACCTCTCTTGCTGTTGCTGGTGGAGTGAGCCAGCCTGCAGGCTCTCCAGGGGGAGGAGCCAAGGATGAGGAGTGGGGGCGATGGCCGTGGCCATGCCCAAGGGTGCAGGAGCCAGGGCCCCCAGACCCTTGCTTGGCCGGAGCGTCTGCCTCTGTCGAGTCGTGGCTGGCTCGGTCAGGAGGTGAGCTTGAGGGGTGGTGGAGCTTTCCCACTTTTCCCTCCGTGAAGTCCTAGGGTAGGCATGTGTCGCATTGGTGCGTGTGTCCCTGTTGTCCATAGCTGTGCTGATATCCCCGCTTGGGTTGCTGTGTGCCTGAGGTCTAGTGGCTGGGCTGGATCTTCCAGAAGCCTGTCTTGCTCACAGCTGGGTGGCTGCCCTATCAGCGCCCTGAGAAGGGCCGCCAGCTGTTCCTTGGTGACTGAGCCCAGATTCTGTGCTGGCCAGGTCCGCGTATGCATTACCGATGCATGCGTGTGCACACGCACCCCTGTCCTCGCTCCTGTATCTGGCCGGCCTGAGCACAGCCCTAAAAAGTCTCAGCTCACTGGATGTGGTGACCTGTGCTCTGAGATGTCGTGTGACACTCATTCAGGCTCTGTGGATGAAACTAACTGGTCAGGGGCAAAGTTGCCCTGGTTAGCGGGGTGGGGGAGCTGCACACCCTAGGCCCACCTCTTCTGGGGAGGGGAGCAGTGCTGGTAGCTGACATCTGACAAGGACCCCAGAACCAGGGCTCGTGGAGTTGGTCTTCATGCCCCTGCCTCATGTGCTGTTTCTCCCCTCGATTTCCTTGCTCTGTGTTTAATACCATCAGTCAGGGAGCTAGCAGGGAGCCAAAAGCCTTTTAACCATGAGAAGTTTTCAAACCGTCATCAGGGAGAGAACAATATAATTAACCCCAGTATCCCATCACCCGGCTCCCACCATGACCAACATAACATCTGTTCGCGTAGGGGTCAGTGGACTGCGGGCCATATCTTGCTCACTGCCAGCTTGAGTGACATCTGATGACAGAGCACAGTCTCTGAACCCAAGTGAACTGTACCCGGCATCCCCTGTCCCAATTCCATTCTTCTCATTAGTAGACCTGTATTACAAAGGAAAGTATTCAGTTACTATATCTTGAATTCCATCAACAAAAAGTCGTGGAAATTCCGTTTTCTCTTCTGACATAATACTGACTTGCCTCTTGGTCCTCAGTGCTGAAAACAGATACTAGCCAGGCCTTTCCAGAAAATCTTGGCCAACCACTGAGGTCAAGTGAGGGGTCACCTTCCTGCTGGGGCAGTCTGGTCCTTATGGGTCCCCCGCATCTCCACTCCAGGTGACGGAGTGCTGCATCCGGCCTTCGGTTGGTAACAACACCAATGCTAATAGCCGTGGCGGATGCTGGCTGGCCTCCCCTGGGTCAGGCTTGGAGCTCAGCGCTTCTGCCATTGTCCTTTTCCATCCTCCCACTGTGCTGAGGCTACCGTGGCCCAGTGTTCCACGTGAGGAAGTCAAGACAGATCAGATGCCAGCCAGGGGTCCTCCAACCATTAGTGCATCAAGCCAGGGTGAGAATTGGGGTATCTGGGTCTGGGTTCCCCATTGACAGGGTGCACTCTTGCATGCCACATTTGGGGAGCAAGCTCCTTACACACTGCTGCCTTTCATCCTGTGATGTTATCCCTGAGCCTGGTGGCGCCATAGTCGGGAAACAGAAGGGGAGGCACCTGGTGGCTCAGTCGGTTAAGCGTCTGACTCTTGATTTCAGCTCATGTTACGATCTCAGGGTGTTGAGGGGCCCCTTGCGTCAGGCTCTGTGCTCCCTGGGGAATCTGCTTGTCCAGCTCCCTTTGGCCCCTCCCCCTGCTCACGTGCTTCAACTAAATAAATATTGGGGGGAAAGAAAAGGTGGGGGGATTGTTTGAGTGCCTCTACCCTCAGCCCTCTCCTTGCTGGCTAAAATGTTGGTCACTGTGTCCTCCAATGTTCATGTATGTAATGTGATTCTTTCCTAATATGTAACTTCCCGAGCTTTCTCCAGATTGGGTGACTCTTTTGTGAAGGTGGTGGGAGTCTGCTGGGTGTTGTGGGCCTTGGGCAGGTCAAGAGGTTGTGCTGGGTCATGGGAGGTGGGCGTTGGGACAGAAGTCATACTGCCGCATTGTTTTTGTACCTGAAATACAGCATATTTTGCACTTGTTACTGTACCATTGTGCAGATGAGAAATCTGTATGTGGGATCGGGGCTTGGGTCAGAATGCAAATAAAACTCATTTGTAAGAAACCTCTGTGGCTCAGGCCTCCAGTCTGTCTTTCTTTAAAAATTGTGGAAAAATACACAACACTGTGGAATTCGCTATCTTAACCATTTAGAGGCGTGCGATTCAGTGACATCAAGTACATTACATACTGTGCAACCAGCCCCATTATCTCCCAGGGACTTTTTCATCTTCTCAACAGAAACTCTACAGGTTCTTCCCCACTCCCGGCCCGTGTGCAGTCCCCTCTAACCACGGTTCTGCTCTGTCTCTACTGTGACAGTTCTAGAGCGGAGTTCTGCAGTATTTGTCCCCTTGTTACTGGCTCATTTCACTCCACAGAAGGTCAAGGCTCATAATGTGTTGCCGCGTGTGACAGGCTGCTCTTCTTTCTAAGGCTGGATAGGAGCCCACTGTGTGTATACACCATGCTCTGTGTACCCATTCATCCGTCTTGGGCTGTTTCCACCTTTTGGCTTTTGTGAATAATGTCATCATCAACATGGCTGTGCAGATGTCCGTCCGAGTCTCTGCTTTGGCTTCTGGATATAGAGCAGGGGTGGAGCTGCTGGGTCATGGGTTTAACATTCCCACCTGCAGCGAATGAGGATTCTGATTCCCCCCACCCCCTCCAACCTCCAGTAGCCACCCCAGCAGGAGGCCTTGGGTCTCTGAAGCTTGATCAGGGGGTGTGCTGGGCTGCATGCTGTGGAGGTCACATTTGCAGTTTATCCATTCCAAAGCCTTGTCACCATCAAGGGCCCGGTGTGCAATCTCTGGAGTCACCCACTGCCTCTGTTCTCTCTTCTAGCCCCTCCCCTGCTTAGACACCTTCCTTCCCTGACTGCACCTCTTTCAAGCAAGCCTGCCTCTGGTGTTCCATTGCAGTTGACTATACGGTCTGCCACTCCCTGGTGCCACCCGCCCGGGCTCTCCCTGTCCTCCCAAGCACAGGACTCAACAGCTCCCCTCCCCACCACACTCCAGTAAAGTTCCCTTCCTTCCCCAGCTAGCCTGAGTGCAGGGTGTGCGTGGTGGGTATGGGAATCCTGGAACCACCTCGTGTGGAGAGCGAGATTCTGGATCTCCCTAAACAGCCTGCTCATCTATGAACTGGGAATGACATCGGCAGTGAACAGGAGGAGGTTCCTGGGGGGTGGGGTGGGGACGGGGAGCTTGGAGATGGGAAGTGGCTCCGTGTGTTCCAGGATCCAAAGGAGAGGGACACTGGGGGGGTTTGGAGTAGACAGGGACTTGGGAGGTAAAGTGCTGAGGCCCGCGCACCGCCTGGCTGCCTTCCCAGGCTCTCTAGCAGAACCACACTGGGAGCCAGTCTCCTGGTCTCCTTCCCGCACACATTCCGCTGGCCCTGCCATGACCATGAAGCTTCCAGGATGTTTCCCCCCTTGGTGGCCCCTTTGCAGGCAGCAGGGTGGGGTGCTATGCTCCTCACATGGTGTCAGAATCACACAGCTTGTTGAATGGACTGCTGGGTCCCTTGGCCACTTCCAACTAAGGTTTGAGTGGGGGCCTGAGAATGTGTATTTCTAACCGATTCCCTGTGGGTGCTCTTTGCTGGTGGGAGAGCCTGGTTTGGAGAACCACTGGCCTGAAAGAGGCTACTTGCTTAAAGAAGCATCCAGGAAGGGAAATGAATCACTCAAGATGCAGACCTGGGTGTGAGCTAAGGGTGGGTGGTGTTGGGAGACCGACTGCGAGGACCAAACTTTCAGGAGCCTGAAGGCAGCCAGTAAAGCAGAATCCCTGGAGAGAGAGGGGGGGGGTGGTGGTGGTGGTGGTGGTGGTGGTGGGGTGTGTGTGTGTGTGTGTGTGTGTGTGTGTGTGTGTGTGTGGTGTGTGTGGTGTGTGTGACGCACGCTCATGTTCTCCCAGCTGAGCACGGACGGCAGCGGAGCGGAATCGGCTTGCCCTCTGCTCCTTTCCTGGTGAGTTCAGCATACACTTCCCAAAGCACCCCGTCCTCTGTCCTCACCTGGGCCAGGTACCGGGACACCCATGCTCTTGGAGGACTCTTGGACCTGCCAGTGAGACTCAGACCATCTGGGCAGAGCCAGGACTAGACAGCCCCAGAGCAAGTCCATGAGGAACCTGCTTTCCAGGGAAGGCTGTGCTGCCTCTGGAGGCCTCTCCCTCAGCCCCTTATCCCTTTACTTCCGGGAAGGCAGCCCAGTGCCTAGGAGGCTTCCAGAGCTCAGCTGGGTTGAATATTAACCTGCCTTGATTGGGTGGATCAATATTTAAACTCCATTACCTGGGAAAGGGGTTATCTGGAGGGAGCTTATCAGGCAGGAGGCAGCTATTGGAATATCTGATAATCAGAGGGTGACCTGGAGTAGGGACAGGGGCGGGGCTGCAGACTTGTCCAGTGGCGAAAGGTGACGGAGGGAAACCAGCCAACTGCCTCCCTGCCTGTCCTCGCTTCTCTTCCTTTCCACCCCTTCCTCCTTCCATTTTTCCTGCTTCCCTCCTTTCTCCTCCTCTTTGTCCCTCTCTCCTGCCTCCCTCTCTTCCTTCCCTCCTCTCCCCTCTTCCCCGTTCCTTTTGTGGACTCCGCACGTTCCTGGCCTTGAGTCACAGAGCTCCCATGGGCTCTGGTGCAGACGCTGATCTGTCAGCTTGTCTCTGGGCCTCTCTCGCTGAGCAGAACTCCTAGAGGACAGGGGTTGGTCTGCCTGACCACTGCCACTCCGGAAGTCCTGCCCAGGCCTGGTGGGGAGAATCCTCTCCACCAGTGTTTGTTGAGTGGGTAAATGATAGTAATATGGTGATTGGCAAGTGAGGGAGTGGGACCTGAGGCCCTCATGAGAGAGTGCCTATACCAGGCAGGGAGCCAGCTGGTGTGCCTTCCTAACAGGACTTCGGATTAGTTTATTAGCTAAGTGCACTGAGAACTGGGCTATGGTGGCAGGGGGTGGGACAGGGGAATTCAGATGGGAGAGTAGGCAACTGGCAATGTACCAAGTGTGGGGCTGAGGGACCCTGGGTGTGTTGGCCTGGACAGGGCCTGGAGCTCTGCCAGGGGTTCTGAAGGCCTCATCTGGACCTTTTGGCCTTTGACCAAATTGTCCATTTGGAAGCTTGCTGCTCCCCATACCCTAATGTCCCCCATGCCCTTATAAGTAGCCTCTAGGGCCCGGCACAGAAACGTGTGTTAAAGTTTTGAGTGCCCTTTTTTTTTTTTTTTGCCTGCTAGTGACTAAAGAGTTTGAAAGATGGGTTGGTCTGTAGACTAATTGACTAATTAAATTGTCTGTAAAGTCTTCACAAGATAACATTAAAAAGACCATAAGAGTATAAAACATCGGAACGCCTCGATGGCTCAGTGGGTATTAAGCCCCTGCCTTCAGCTCAGGTCATGATCCCAGGATCCTGGTATCGAGCCCCGTATCGGGCTCTCTGCTCAGCGGGGAGCCTGCTTCCCCCTCTCTCTCTGCCTGCCTCTCTGCCTACTTGTGATCTCTGTCAAATAAATGAATAAAATCTTAAAAAAAAAAAGAATATAAAACAGCACCACCGTGGTAATAATTATTAGAAACAAGTTGGAAATATCCTGAGAAGACTTAATTAAAATAGCCTCACATTATGGCCATATTATTAGGTAAGTAACAGGGGCTAGGAAAACAACCCGTAAACCTGAGTGGCTTGCCATGAGAAAGGCACGTTTCTCCCTCGTGTGTTAGGTCCATCTGGCTCGTCAGGCTGCGTTCTACATGGTCACTTGGGGACCCGCGTGCCTTCCTTCTGATGGTCTTGCCGTTCTCTAGAGCCTCAGAGGCCTCCCCTTGACCCTTTGCTCCAGGCAGAGGAAGGGGTGAGAGCCTGCAGAGTGGAGGGAGAGGGGTCAGGGAGCAGGCCAGCAAGTGGCGCCCAGCAGCTTCCCCTCGCCTGACAGCGGGCAGAACATGGTCCTGGGGCCCCAGCCAGCCTCGTCACCGTGTGGTGGGGACGTGGGGTCCAGCTGTGGGTCCCACATCCTCCACCACCAGAGTATGTGATAGAGAAGGAAATTAACCCACCGAAACCAATGGGGAAAATAAATCGCCAGCACGTATAGGGTGGGCCCTTTGCCAGGCTCTGCTTGGGGTCCGGAGATACGATTGTGCCCCTCAGCCCTGCTCTGGGGCCCCGCATTGCCCCTCTTGAAGGAAGGAAGAAACTGAGGCCGGGGGAGGTTTGGTGACCTGCCCAAGAAACACTTTGAACCCAGGGATTTTGACTCAAGTCTATGCTCAATCATTACTTGGTTCTGCTTTGGTAGACACACAGGCTCCAAAAAAAGGGTCAAGGTGGGCTGCATCAATGTTCTTTCTTTCTTTCATTTGTTTCTCTCTTTTTCTAAAACCTTTAAAAATTATTTATTTATTTGAGAGAGAGATCGAGAGAACGAGGGGAGGGAGGGACAGAGGGAGACAGAGAAGCAGACGCCCCGCTGAGCAGGGAGGCCCACAGGAGGCTTAATCCCAAGACCCCGGGATCATGATCTGAGCCTGATGCAGACGCTTAACTGATTGAGCCACCCAGATGCCCCTCATTTTTTTTTCCTTATCCAACAGTCTTTCCGAGCCCATGGTGCCATGTGCCAGGCCCTCTGTTGGATGGGTGGTACAGGGGCATACCCCCCACCCTCGCCATCCTGAGGAGGCAGTTGGGGATATGCCATCGCTGGGAGGAGCCCCATCTCCTCCAGACCCTTCTATGGCCTCTACTTGCTTCCCCACCCCGAGAGGGTGCTGCCAGACCTTTAAGGGAAAAAAAAAAGGCCATTGTTGTTGGAAAGATGAAATCAGCCCGCAGGTTTCCAATGTCCTATCCTGGGTGTTTGTGTACAAAACAGAGGCTGGGCCTGGGGGTGGTGGGGCTGGGCAGTGGCACACAGGGCTTACTGTGAGGCTCCCAGCTTGCTTCTGTCCCCACTGTCTCTGGCACAGAAGACATGGTGGGGAGGACATGGCTCCTGCCTGATGTCTTCAGCGCCGTGTGGCCCAATTCCAGGCAGATTCTGGGTGACAGGGTCCTAGGGGCAATGCTGTGAACAGCCGTAGACATGGCCCCAGCTGGTGATCTTCCAACATGTCCCCTGATGCCTTCATTAAAGGAATAGTATGTGGTAGGGCCTTCCAAACTCAGAGGGGTTCTGTGGGGCCCGATGGGAACTATGACAGGGGTTCTGAGGTGCCCAGGTAGTAAGGGGCAAGGTGTGCAAAACTCTGAACTTGTCTAGGCTCTGTTGCTGCTGCTGGGGAACTTGAGGCCCATAGAAAGGGGGCCCCTTTCTATGTCGAGGTCCCCTGGTACCTGGTGGCCCACCCAGGCTGAGAAGGAACCCAGGTGCCCCTATCCCTGGGCCAGGGCTCTGTCCACAAACTCAGGCCCTAACCCCAGCAGAGAGGTCAGGAACATGCCCGGGAGTGCTTGGTTCCCACGACGGAGCGGCCACTGAGGGTGCTGCGCTGGTACAAAGCGGTGGCACTGGATCTGGAGAGCCGGGAGAGCTAGCCTTCCAGAGACAGGGATGAGGAGGAAGCTGGAGGGGAGTGAAGATGGCGGATGCTGGCAGTTGGCCAGCACGGGGAGCCCCTAGGTGACGGGTGAACCTGCGCCAAGGATGGCGGCTGAGGCAAGTGGGTAGACATTGCCCGTCTGGCTTGGAGGGGCCGGGAGCCCAACCTCCCTCTGCCAGGAGGAGGGGCACATTGGTGTTGGGAGGCAGATATTTGTCACTTACTGAATGCCTGCCATGGTTCTGGTACCTCATCAAGCTCGTGATGGATACCAGCTGTTTAACGCTTGTGACACCCGTGAGTTAGGGCTGCTGTCCTTGTTCTCCAGGGACAAACCTCAGGCTTAACATGCTGACACGCTGTGGTGAGATGCTGGGCCAGAAAATATGGGCCAGTGCTCTGAACGTGGGGCTTCTGATGCAAGCCAGGGCTCCCGCTGCTTCATGCCATCTCGTGCACTGGGAATACCACCTGCTCTGGAGACCGGCAACCTGACTGACTAGCTGCGTGGTGACCATTGAGTGATTTGAGCAGAGAGTGCTCGATCGAGGTTTGTTTTCACTGTCTCGGGCCCATGTTATGGGTCTCCAGTTAAAGGAAAGTGACCCAAGCCTGCCCTCTACGGCCTGTCCTCTTCGGGGGTCCAGCGGGGACACAGGACCAAGAGGGACATTTGGGGATCTGAGTGTACATTTTATTTCTCTAAGTCAGTGCGACATCTTGATCCGAGGGTGAATGGACTCAACAATACAGTTATGGAAGATTCGCGTGTAAGGGGGAATATTAAATTTATTTTATTTATGTATTTATTGTTTATACATTCTTGCTACTGTTTTAGAAAAAATTTTTTAATTTTTAAAAGATTTAATTAATTAATTTATTTGACAGAGATCACAAGTAGGCAGAGAGGCAGGCTGAGGGGAGGGGGAAGCAGATTCCCCACTGAGCAGAGAGCCCGTTGCGGGACTCGATCCCAGGACCCTGAGACCATGACCTGAGCCAAAGGCAGAGAATTAACCCACTGAGCCACCCAGATGCCCCTGTTCTCTGTATTTTTTTTTAAAGATTTTATTTATTTATTATTCGAGAGAGAGAGAATGAAAGAGAGAGAGAGGGCATGAGAGAGGGGGAGGGTCAGAGGGAGAAGCAGACTCCTCGCACAGCAGGGAGCCTGATACGGGACTTGATCCTGGGACCACGATCCTGACCCAAGCTGAAGGCAGTCACTCAACCAACTGAGCCACCCAGGTGCCCCTTTCTCTGTATTTTAAAAAGATTTTTTTTAGGGGCACCAGGGTGGCTCAGTCAGTTAAGTGTTTGCCTTCAGCTCAGGTCATGATCCCAGGGTCCTGGGACCAAGCCCCACACTGGGCTCCCTGCTCAGTAGGAAGCCTGCTTTTCCCTCTCCTGCTCCTCCTGCCTGTGCTCACTCTCTCTCTGTCAAATAAATAAATAAAATCTTAAAAAAAAAAATACATCACACATACACACACAGACACACACAGACACACACACACAGATACACACGCGCGCGCGCTCGGCCTTGGTCTTGGCTTTGCAGTCTAGAAGGGAAAGGAGGTCCCCTGGGGGAAGCCCGAGACTCAGGGTTCCCATCCTACATGCCACCAGCCACCTGCAGCCCAGAGTTCTTACTGTGCCAGCTGTGTCAGAGATGTTGCCTTCTGTCGTCTTTCTAACCCTGGTGCATGTCTGTACAGGGAAATGCTCTTTCTGATCCTGCTGGGTTGGTCTGAAATGGCAAAGCTTGTGGAGCACAAAGCGTTCTGCAACATTTTTTTGGACACCCTTGTGCTCTGAGATAGGGGAGCCTATAGGACACAGGCAGAATCCAGTGGTCTCCAGGAGGCTTCTACTGGCCAACTGCTGGGGTCCAGGGCTCCCCCTAGAGTGGCAGACCTTTCCCTCCCATTTCCTTCATGCCCAGGGCATGGGTCAGGGGCTGAGAAGCAAGTTTCCGAGGGTGTCCCCTGAGCTAAGTGCCGAGGTGGCGTTTTGCAGAGATCATCACACTGTTGAACATAAAAGAGAAAAGGGTCCCTCTTACAAGAGGTTGCTTTAGAAGTAACGTGTTAAACATAACAGCCAGTTGGGGATGTTCATAGCTTATTGGAAGTGATGTCGACCGCGTTTACCCAAACATCCGTAATTCTGAAAACCATCCAGCGAGGTGAATACTATTATCACTCTTCTCACATAGGGGGAAATGAGTCTCTGAAAATGAGTGCCTTTTTCAAAACCACAGAAACTGTGGAGCCTGGATTCAGACTCCATTCTGGAAATCTTCAGGTGGGTGTCGGTGTCTTGGGGCCAGGCCAATACATGGGACATCCTCAAGTGTGTTCAGAACGTTCAGAAAGGATGCCCAGGAGTGGGACACTAGGTGGCTTGCAGTGGGGACATGGTGGGGCTGGGACCAGAAGCCAGCCAGTGGCTCCAGAACATGATCTGTGCTTACTCAGTTCTCCCCATGTAAATGTCAGCAAATGGCTCTCATGACCACACGGATGCCGGCCTTTCACAGGCATCCCTAAGCAGTGTTTGGGACGGGTAGGTGGCAATGATACCTCTTACACAGAGAGGAAGGCAAGGAGGTGATGGCCCTGGGCTCAGGCTAATGGTTAGTTTCAGGGGGCAGAGGAGGGCAGTGGGAGAGGATTCAAGGTTGGGGCTGGCTCTGAGAGACTGCCATGCTCCATTCCCACCCCAGGCGGTGACTTCATGAGTAGTGTGCGCTTTGTGGTAAGTCCCTGAGCTGTGCGCCTGTCTGCTCTGTGCCCTCTTCTGTGTGCCTGTTACATTTCACAAGAAAAGAGCTTTAAAAGAAAGTGGGGACGAATCTTGTCATTCTGCAAAAGAAGGACGCGCCCCAGCCGAGGTGGGCGGTGTCCGTGGCCCTGGAGAAACTTCTGTGTCTGTTTTTTCTGTACCTGCTCTTCTTCCAGTCTCTTCCATGAACTGGTGTTGGCAGTGCTGGGTCTTTGGTCCTCGTTCACAGTGCTTGCTTGAACCGGAGATGGGGCCCTCTCCCCCATGCAGGGGCCTCGTCCGGGGGCAAGCCCCTCACCACCCCACACCCTGGCAAGGAGGCCAGGCAAGGGCCTGCTGTTCTTCACCATCGAAGCCCCGGCCACTCCCTGCCACCAGGGCTCTGCGTGGGGCCCGAGTCAGGATACCATTGTGTAAGAGGTATCATTGCCACCTACCTGTCCCAAACACTGCTTCCTTGCCTCAGGAGCAAGGAAGGCATGTCAGCCCACATTGGGCCAGCGGCTGCCTGGAGGGACTCAGGCAGACCTGGCCCTGACTTTTCCTCTGGGCCTTGGCTTCCGAGTCCATAGAATAAAGGTAATCACACCCACTTCCCACCATCGGTTGCCTGGTTTCGTTTTGAGGCTGACGGAAAAGGGTCAGGCAGCAGGCTTTCATGGAGGGGCCCCCGCTGCGTGGCTTCCTTGCTCAAGACAGCCTCTCCTTTCCGCAGGCCTAGAAGGTGGCCGAAGCCCCACCCAACTGTGCCACTCTCTGGCCTAACATTTTTAGTCCCCTTGCTGGCTTCAGGGAGGCCTCCCGAGCTCCTCCAAACCCAAGTGGGGTCAGACGCCCCCTCTTCTGGCTCCCAGGGCACCTGGCTTGCCTCGGCAATCTTGCTCAATCCTGCCCTGTCCTCCCACTGTGCCCAGGGCCTCTGCAGCCCAGGGACCTGACTTACTCAGCTCCACGTTCGGGGCCTGGACACAGCAGGAGAATGACCCGTGGGTCTCTCTCGACAGAGAAGCCCCGAGACCCAGAAGCCCCAGCGAGTGAGGGCGGTGGACCAGCTATCTACAGCAATGTCCCCCGCTGGGTTCCATGCCTCTGGTTTAGCAGATGAGTCTAGATACCACTCACTTCCGACGGTAGGTAGCCCTATTGCTGGGCTCCAGTCGAATCACCTCCAAAAGAAAAAAAAAAATTATTTTTCCCTTACCTGAATTCAGATTTTGGGATTTTGAAGGGTCTGGGTTCCCTGGGAGGCAGATTCTGGAGCTGTGATTCCTATGTAGGACATTTCCTAGGAATGTTCTGAGGTCAACCGTGGAGAGGAGGGGAGGGGAGAGGCCGGGCTGCTCAGTGGTCTCAGTGACGGGCCCCACAGGCAGCTCGAGGCTGGCCCACATTTCAGATTTGTCTCCACAGGGGTGGTGGGAGGAGGCAGCCAGACCTTAATTATCCCCTGCCTGTGAGTCACCTGAAGGAGGGGTGGGATGGGCAGAAGGAGGCCATCCTCCTAGAAACAGCCGAAGGCGTGCCCCACCCCCACCCAGCATCCTGAGGAGAAAGTCTTCATCCCTGAAGGGGAATCTGGGTGAATACCCTGTCACAGGAAGCTTTCACAAGGAAAAACCAGGAAACTGCTGTTTCTTGAGGGCATTCTATGTGCTAGGCCCTGTGCTTCATTTTCCCAGAAAACTCTCACCAGGGCTTTGGAAAGTGGATGTTATTATTATACCCATTTTCCAGATGTGAAAATAGAGGAGAAAGAGGTATGTTATCAGGAGAGGATCAGAACTTTGCTCCACCCTCCTGCTGCCCTGCTCCTGCTCCTGCACTCTCCCTTCTGTCTCTGTGACTTCTATAGGCCTGCAGCTCGCCCAGGCTTCACTGTGCACCTGCCTCCCCGCCTAGCCTGCTAGCACTCAAGTGTGCTCCCGGTGACCAGAATAAGACCTTACCAGGCTGACCACTGGGGCCAGGGCCCAGCAAGAGGTCCAGGGCAGAGCCAAGGAAAGGCTACTACAGCCTGGGGGCAGATGGACTGAGCTAGGCTCCCCCGGGAACTGCCCCAGGCAAGAGCCAGTGTGCAAACCTGGAGGTGGAGGACAGGGCTCTGAGGAAAGCCATGCAATGGCCATTGGTCACTTACATCCAGAGCACGCTCTGCACTGGGGGCCCTGGGCAAAGCGATGCAGCATCCCTGGCTCATTAGGCTCCTGGACTAGTGGGGAGACAATGATGGAAAACAGCCAACCAGAGCAACCCCAAATGTGGCAACACATCCCCTGGGAATGAAAATGGCTCATGTCTGTCCAGAGGCTGGTGAGGCACCTGGCGTCCTTACGGCACATGCCCATTACTGACCCTGCACAGTGGATATCCCAAGGCCCACGTTTACAGAGGAGGTGACAAAGTTCTTTTTTATTTCTTAGATTTTATTTATTTATTTGAGAGAGAGAGAGAGAGAGAACACAAGCAGGTAGAGGTGCAAAGGGAGAGGTGCATGCTGAGCAAGGAGCCTGATGCAGGATTCAGTCCCAGAACCCTGGGATCGTGACCTAAGCTGAAGGCCGACACTTAACCCACTGAGCCACCCAGGCGCCCCAGGAGGTGACTAAGTTCTAAGGGTCATTTGAGGCCACCAAATGTGGAAGGTCAGAATTGGAGCACGGGTCTCTCTTAACTTTCCTTTATCCCGGCTTGAATCCTAATCCCTGCGTGATGATCCTCTGAAGGGGCTTATGCCAAGTCCGGGTAGAATGGGAGGCCTCAAGTCCACTAAGGAAGCGCCATGCCTATAGCTGACCTTGGCTATGACTTTGGGAAGACCAGAGATCTGGTGTTTGGTGATGGGCCAAGAAAAGGGGCGGTGACCGGAGGAAGAAGACGGTCCTGGCAGGGTGCGGGGTGGTAATGGGGCTGTGCAGCTGACATCCCCTTTGGCCTTTAATCAAGGCCACTTCTCCTTCATGGGAGCTGGGATGTCACATCACACGAGGAGCCGAAGGCCTGCGCATCTTCCCTCCAGACGAGGGTGCGGGCACCTCTAAAAGGAGGCAGGGCGCTGGGGTGCATGGGTCGCTCAGTTAAGCGTCTGACTCTTGATCTCAGCTTAGGTCTTGATCTCAGGGTGGTGCATCGAGCCCCGTGTTGGGCTGCATGCTGGGTGGGAGCCTACTTAATTAAAATAAAATTAAAATAAGTAATATAAAAGGAGGCAAGGAGGCTCCCTGGTGGCAGCTTGAGGAGAAAGTCCTGGCTGGTGTCCCTGCTGGAGGCTGCTACCCACCACCTGCTCAGCACCTTCCACAGCCCACCGATCTCTCATTTTCCCTCTGCCACGGCGGGATGCTGAGTCTTTCCCCAGGGCCATCCTTTGTTGGACTATTCTTCTTTAACACACTGTCCATATCTTTCTTCTCCTTCAAGGGCCACCACGAGACTCTCTCTTTCATGATGTGGTCTTGGACAACTCTGGTCTGGCTTCCCCCTCTCTGAACTTCACGCCCTGTCTTAGGATTTGCAAAGTCCTTCGATGGCAAGGAATAGAGAAGCACTTGGTAGGTTCAGAAATGAGGGCAAAGGTGACCCTAGGCCATATGATAGGATCGCACGATGGGCCTCTGAAGAGGGATGGGACCTTGGTGCCAGGTGCTGTCCTCGGCCCAGGAAACACACCTGCCCCTGTCATCACGTGGTGGCATTCCAGAAGAACTTGGAGCTAGGGTGAGGAAAAGTATCAGAAAGGGGTCTGCTTGGTGTTCCCATGTCTTCTGTACACTCCAAATCTGACCGTGAAAATGTTTTAATTTTAATTTCTCCTGAAATCATCAGGAAAAAAATGAATATACTAATAATGAATGTGCAACATATATTCATCTTTATATCAAGTAGTCAGAAAATATGATTAAATATTTTTGCAATGGAGGAAGGGGCCCATTATAGTCATGATGTGGCACTGACCAATGGCATCCTCTCTTCCTGAGAGGCCGCAGTCACCTCCCGACAGGTCTCCCGGCCCTGGCCCCCTACTATGATCTGTCCACGAAGTAGCCAGAATAATCCTAAAACTGTAAGTCTCATCACTCAAGAGGCTCATGGTGTCTAATGTCAGCATTGCCCCCTGTTACCTGCTCCAGCGTCACTGGCCTTCTAGGGCTGTTTCTGGAATGCTCTTTGGCCTCAGGGCCTTTGCACTTGTTCCTAGCTGGGAAGCTCTTCCTCCCAGTTACCTGCACAGCCACACCCTATTATTGCCTTCAGGCCTCACAGGGGGACCCATAGAAATGGTGCCCCCTGCAGGCTGCCCAGCGAGGGGGCTTCCTTATCTCTTCATGCAGGAACAGCCCCCTACCCCACGGCATCCCTCACTCTCTCTGTTCCCTGCTTCATCATACCAAAAAGGGGTGGATACAAATAGACCCCTGCAGTTGGGTGGGGTTGACTGTCCCCGCAGTAGGACGTCGGAACGGGGAGGATCCTGAGCTTTTTTTCACTCACCTCTGTATGGCCTGTTCATGGAGTAGAGTCCAGACGGGAAGGTGCTCCAGGAAGAGCAAGGACTGAGTGACAAGCCTGGGCCTCTCCAAGTGTCCCTGCCACTCTGCCTCTCCACCGGTCAGCCTCCTGCCTCGAGTACCTGTGACATCATCCTACAGCGCCCCGATGGCCCTGCCTCACCTCCCACCTCCAGTTCCCGGCTCTCAGGTGCCTGGCCTTTCCTCTTGCTTGTTCCCCTTCAGCTTCCTTGGAGGGACACTGGGCTCTCGGAGAGCCTGGGTTAGGCTCGTGGGAGTCAGCTACCAGTGGGTCAAGTGGCAGGGGAGGGGTGGCCTGGTGGCTCAGGACGGTGGCCAGAGCCGGGGGCGGGGGAACAGGAGTGTGGCTCATGCTCTCCTCTCCTCACCCTGCACAAGCGGGAGCCCTGAAGATGGGCACGTCCCGTCCTGCTCCAGTATTTTCAGGGCACTAAGCTTAGTACCGGGGGAAACACAGATGTGAGCGAGTCCACACCCCATCCGGTGTCCCCCAGGCACTCGCTGTCTGAGGTGGGAAACAGGCCATCCCAGTGAAGTGTGACGGGGAACAGGAAGAGACAGTGGAGGGACTGGGGCTGAGCTGTGAAGGGGCCCCACACCCAGCCTCTACAGCTGGGGCTGTTCTCTGGAGGTGAGGCTTAAGGTTAGTGCGTTTTTAACTTATTTTCTGCATTTTTATTTTATTTTCTTTCAAAGATTTTATGTATTTATTTGACAGACAGAGATCACAAGTAGGCAGAGAGGCAGGCAGAGAGAGAGAGGAGGAAGCAGGCTCCCCGCTGAGCAGAGAGCCAGATGCGGGGCTCGATCCCAGGACCCTGAGATCATGACCTGAGCCGAAGGCAGAGGCTTTAACCCACTGAGCCACCCAGGTGCCCCATTTTCTGCATTTTTAAAGAAACAATTTAAGCTTACAGAAAAGATGCAAAATTGGTACAAGGAATTTTCAGTAGCCTTCACTCAGTTTCCTTAAAATGTGAAATTTTACCACATTTGCTTCTCTTCCCTCTTCCTTCCCCAGAGGGCTGGCCCTGGGAGTAAGTTGAGGGCAGGTGGAACTTGACCCAGAAACCCCTGGGGAGCCTGGCAGATTGGGGCTCTGGGCGCACTTTAGCCTATCCCTCTCCTGCAGGCGGCTGAGGGGCCTGGAGCAGAGGATCCCGGTCGCTCGAGGCTCTCGGTCCACGGGCAGGGATTGGTTTGCCCTATTAGTAAGAGGTTCGGTAAGAACAGAACGTACTCCAGCAGCTCAAGGATCAGGGAGTGGAAGGGCAGGGAAGGAAAGGGGGAAAGTGAGTGAGAGTGTGTGTCTGGTACAAACGGGCCTTTTGAAAGCGCGACGTCTCCCGGTGACTCATCACTGCTCACATGGCCTTCCTTCCCTGTCGCCTCTCCTCCGCCTTCCGTTTGGCCGCCAGCACCGCGTCCCCTGGCCATGTTCCCAGGCTGGGCCCACAGACTGGGAGTCGTTCGGAAGCGGGTTCGGATCCCAGCCGTGGCTGGTGTGGTAGCCGGGGCCAGTTGCTCGACCTCTCTGGGCCTCAGTTTTAAGTCTTGAACGTGGGAATGGCAGTGCCCCTTATAGGGTGTGGTGGCAGGGGTGACTGTTCTGCACCAAGCAGGCTCCCGGGCAGGCCCGGTTCAGTCCCCGCTCAGTCCCGGGTGGTGGCCAGGCGGGTCTGTTTGCCGACGACAGGCTCTTCTTCCCTAGCTGTGAGGCAGGCTCCCGCTAGCCAGGGGGGAGCCCTGAGGGCAGGCCTGGAGCACATTCACCTGGGCCCTCTTACCAGGGCACACAGCACAGAGCAGGGTTGGAGCAGCTACTTGGGAGGGAGTGCCCCCGGGAGTTCCGGTGGCCTTACGGGGCACCTTCACACCATCCACACTGATGTCCTGTAACATCTGCTCAGGGGCAGGTAGCCCAGTCTGGGAGGCCGCAGTGTTGCCTTGGATGGGCACCCACGGTAGGCCAGGCCGCCGTGAGCCTCCCCTCCCCAGGGTGCACTCCCACGGTGGTGAGAAGAGCACCCCCCACCCCCCACCATGGGGCTAATGCAGAGGCAGGAGCTGTGACCAGGGAACCAAGGTGAGGTAATGCAGGAGCTCGTGGACAGGATGTCAGAGGCCCTGGGCACCTGGACCATGGGGGTCCCAGGCCGTGCCCCGCATGTGCACGTGGAGGGAATGTGGGTGTGCTGGCAGGAGGGGCCCGAGGGGTCAGTCGCAGCCCTCACTCCTGTTCTGCCCTTCCTCTGCCACCTGAGGTAAGCTGACACCGGCCATCCTCCTGCAGACTTGCACATCACCTGCCTCTCTTGGCTGCTCTAGGAGGTTTGAAGGTGTTGCAAATTGCTCTGCGATGTTCTGGAGCCAAACCATGTCCCTGGCCTGCAGCCCATCCTCCAGGGCTTGGCATCAGGCACACTGTCCCTGGAAGACAAGCTGCCTTTGAGGGTTTGGTGCTTTGAGGACTTTGGTTGGGAGGGCTGGGTCAGTGGTGTCTCCAACGGGCTGGGAGGGGGGACGTGCCTGCCTGGGGAATCCAGCAGAATCGAGGTGGTTGGAGGACACAGCTCTGGCTTCAGCCACTCAAAGTTGCTTCCAGGATGAGCGGCATTGAGGTGAAGGCTTGTGCTCTGGAGCCAGACAGCTTGGGGCCGCTTGCTAGCCATGTGACCTTGGACAACTAACTTGGACTCTTGGTGTCTCAGTTTTCTCTTCTGCAAAATGGGGGCAGTAAGAGTCCTTGCTCTGAGCAGTGTTGTGAAGGCTTCATGACCTAATACAGGTGAACTGTTACGAGCAGCCTGAACAGCTGTGTAACTGTGACGTTGGTGAGGGTGTAGAAACACCCATGGTCCTTTCGTAGGGGTGGGGTGAGGCCAGCCTTCCCTTGCCTGACCCTCGCGCTGTCGGTGACTCGGCCCCAATCTGCAATCCAGCTTCCTCTCTAACCTCTCCCCTCACTCCGTGGAAGCCACAGTGAGTCACTTGGGCTTCCCTGAGTCTGGGGTGGGGGGAGCTCTGGTCACTGCAGGGAAGCTCCTCTGCCAGGCCACCCCCTACCCTCCACCTCCTTCAGGGCTCAGCCCCAGCGTCCCCTCCCTCAGCCCCTACGGATCCCCAGAGTGCTCCCTAATAAGTATCCTGCTTGCTGATCTCTGACCCAGAGTCTCCTTCCTGGAGCCCAGCCCTTAGCAGATTCTTGTGACAAGCCCACAAATCCTGGTTGAGGGATTAGGGGGTCCCCCAGAGCATAGAGGGACAAGCTTGGGGGCTACAGAGCAGGAAATACCATCAGGCTAGCCAGGATGCTATGGGCAAATACTCCCTCACCCCTGTGGCTGGGACCCAGGCCAGACACCAGATCTCTGCCACGCTGTCCCCAAACCAGTGGGGTGCATTCAGCACCTGCCGGAGGGGCTCAAGGAGGCTGCAAAGGGCAGATTGACTCGGGACTGGAAAGAGGAGCGTGCAGGGGTGGCTTGGATTCAGGAAGAAGACTTGAAGCCTCCTTTGCAAAAACGTCATGCCTCCTACACCTCACAGCAGGAAGAGTCTCTTAGATCAGCTAACCATGGAACTCCTGAGGGCTGCCGTCCTGGCTCATTCATTTCTGCTCCAGGGTTTGGCACTGGACTGAGGACTGAGGGGTACTCAGTGGGCATCCAGTGGGTGAATGAATGAAGTGCAGTTAGGTCTGTTTCCATTGGAATGTAAACCCCATGAGGGCAGGCCTATGCCTGTGTGTTTGCTGACCCAACCCAGTGCCCAGCAGGGGACAGACACACTAGTTGGACAGGTGAGTGAATGAAGGAGTTCTCCAAACTGTAGTCTACAGATGGCTTTAGCATTCCACAGTCAGTGTTTAAATGAGTGTGGGAAATGCTGCATGTGGGATCTTAATAGCACGTTAAGGCACTGAGAAGGTCTGCAGTGAAGAAACTCTTTCACTTTGTGTTATCCAATATATGCCAAATTTATTCTCCCCCTATCGACAACTCACTGACTATAGTGGGCCACAGAGAATGTTTTGGGAATTGCTGCTTTGATTGGAGAATCTGAACTAGAGGCCATAGGGACTGTGCCCTTCTCTCCGACCTCTGCTGTCAACCTCACACTGAAGAGCTCACAAGCTGGTCTGCTCCCGTGTTTTTAAGGCTTCGTTGGGGGCACAGCTCTCCTACCAGGGGAGAGGGGAGGAGAGTCAGACCTCTGTTTGGGGAGAGGGGAGGGGAATCAGCTCCAGCACAGAGGTGCAGGGAGAGGCCATTGTGTAAGGAACTGGACTGCCCTTTGGGACAAGAATGCCAGTCTGTGGGCAGAGGGTGACCACTGAGAGCTTCTGTAGGGCGCTTTGAGGGCCGAATGGCAATGTGCTGTGAGAGGGGCCTGGGGCAGGTTTTACTGGGCCCCCTTGACCACAGCAAGATACCCCTCTGCGTTCTCTGAGCTCCAGCTCCCCAGGCTACCCGCCTTGCTGGCTGCTTCACAGCATCGTCTGGGGGGACCCCTCCTCCCCCCACCCCAGCACTTCTGCACTGCGCCTACTATGCCCGGGTGTGAGTCAGTAGTGTTTGTCACCGCTGGAAGGAGGACGGGAGGAGGGAAGGAGAGGGGACAAGCGCACGCCTGGCCTTGGGCAGCTCTCTCGCTCTCTTGAGATTGGCGGCAAGGGTCAGTTGTGAGCGCGCAGACTGAGGAGTGGCTGGACCTGCTCACATTCTACCTAGTGCGGCCTATGAACCTGAGACTCAGGGCAGGGGTCACACCTGTCGTCTGTGTCTTGAGGAGGGGCAGAGCTGTGAGGGGACCGAGGAGGAGCTGGGGGGAAGGAGTGGAGCGATCCGGAAGGTTTCACAGAGGAGGTCGTCCTGGGTGAGTACAGAAGGCTGAGAGGACGGACGTGCCCGGGCGGGGCGGGAGCGGGGCCTTTGCAGATGGGGAGACCAAATGTTAGAACGGGGAGCACCGTTTCTGGAGAGCCCCAGGACCAGCTCTGAGGAAGGGAGACTGCCTCGGCATGGATCCCCAGAGCTGAGCAGAGCCCTTGCATGGAGGAGGGGTCTCAAGTATCTGGGATCCCTAATGAGGTGCCCCCAACGGAGCCTTAAAAACGCGGGAGCAGACCAGCTTGTGAGCTCTTCAATGTGAGGTTGACAGCAGAGGTGGGAGAGAAGGGCACAGTCCTTGCAAGAGGACATGCATGTCCCAGACCAGCCAGCTGTGCTGCACCCGGACCCGAAGTTATAGCCCATCTGTGACAGACACTGTTGGTTGTTTGCCCAGCTCCATGCTCCTCCACTTCTCCTTGCTTCCCTTTATGAAAACAGAATCACTCACTCGTCCCATCTCCCCTGCTGCTCAGAGTGTACGTGTGACATGGTTCCGGACAGTAGCAGATTAGTGGAAGTCCCTAGGGAGGGGCAGGGTTTTGCTGGGAAGAGATTTTTGGCCCCTTTGCCCTTCCTTATCCTTTGTGACTGTAATGTGGCTGGGAGGCTTGAGTGGCAGCAGCCATTTTGTCACCATGAGTCAATCAGCGGAAAGGGAAAGGCTCTCAAAGTATTTGAAGCCAGATGTGTTCCTACCCACTACAACATTTAGAGAAGAAACGTTTCTATCACGGCCACTTAGAAAGGGAGTGTCACAGAGGCGAATGCCAACAGTGCCCATGCCATGCATCAGCCTGAATGTTTACACGTGTGAGTCCATTCTGAGAGGTGCAACTGGAGTGTCCCTAGATCAGATTTCTAAATCCTTGGACTGTGGGACGCTTGCCCCATGACCTTAGAGAGTACAGATAATGTGCAATAGATGTTGAAGGAAGGAAGGAATAAATCTCACCTTCCCAACGGGAGCTGGGTTCCTGAGGGCAAGGTCTGAATGTGCCTCATCCCTGAGTGTCCAGTTCAGGGCCTGATCCAGAAGGCAGGGCCCTGTTTTTCTCTGCTGCTCCCAGATACCTTGATGGATCTCAGGTTCTGGGGGGACCCTCCACGGAAGGCCATGTCTCTCCCAGAGACCCGAGTCCCTGGCACAGTGCCCTGGGCTGTGGCAGGACGGTGGGGAGTAGGTGGCCTTTCCACAGCAGAGCGGCTCTCTGAATCTGCTTCAAGTCTGCCGGAGTCTTTCTCTCAGAGGATGTCTGAGTTTGATTGAGTTACTTGTCACACAAGGGCTTTTGGAGCCTTCCATGTGGGTAAAGATTGAGGTCTGTGTTCCAGCCTGACCCAGTTAGGGTTCCATCCAGGGCATTAGGGCCAGATAAGCCTCTCAGATAAGGGTAATGTTTATTTAGATTGGGGTTAATATCAGAACCAGAGCTTGGGGGTCAGCTACAAAGTTTGGGTGATGTTTTTGTCCCTCTCAGGAGATGTGGAAGTTGGAGTCAGAGTTTTACAGGGCTCTAGTGCTCACCGCGGAGCAGGCCTGGGGTCACCCACTCTGAGCCCCTTCAGCCACCCCCCACACGCCCATTGCACCTGCTTAGGAGGGGGCTGGTGGGCTCTTGGAGCTCCTCCCAGATGTGTCTTAGTCTGTTTGGTGATAGTGCCACCTTTCTGCGGGCAGGGCCCCGGCCTTCTACTTCTGGGCTTTCTTCTTCTTTTGGGCACCCAGGAAGCTTGCAGTAAATGCTGACTGCATGAATGCCTGTATCCCAAGGGCAAAGCTCTCAGTCTGGTGGCAAATTTTCAATTCAGTTAATCTAATTATTTTCCATATTTTTATTGATTGTGGAAGATGTAAGGAAATTTTGGATCTTTTGCTGGTTATTCGTCCTTCTTTTATCCATGTACCCATCTGTCCACCCACTTATCCATCCAACCATCCGTCCACTCATCCATCTATCCATCTCATAAACATTTTTAAATTAAAAAAAAATTTTATTTTTATTTTTAAATTTCTTTTTGGTGTTCCAGAATTCATTGTTTAGGCACTATACCCAGTGCTCCATGCAGTACATGCCCTCCATAATACCCACCACTAGGCTCACCCAACCTCCCACCTCCCACCCCTCCGAAACCCTCAGATTGTTTTTCAGAGTCCACAGTCTCTCATGGTTCATTTCCCCCTCCAATTTCCCCCAACTCCCTTCTCCTCTCCATCTCCCCATGTCCTCCTTATTATTCCTTATGCTCCACAAATAAGTGAAACCATATGATGATTGATTCTCTCTGCTTGACTTATTTCACTCAGCATAATCTCTTCCAGTCCCGTCCATGTTGCTACAAAAGTTGGGTATTCATCCTTTCTGATGGAGGCATAATACTCCATAGTGTATATGGACCACATCTTCCTTATCCATTCATCCGTTGAAGGGCATCTTGGTTCTTTCCACAGTTTGGCAACTGTGGCCATTGTTGCTCTGAACATTGGGATATAGATGGCCCTTCTTTTCACTACATCTGTATCTTTGGGGTAAATACCCAGGAGTGCAATTGCAGGGTCATAGGGAAGCTCTATTTTTAATTTCTTAAGGAATCTCCACATTGTTCTCCAAAGTGGCTGCACCAACTTGCATTCCCACCAGCAGTGTAGGAGGGTTCCCCTTTCTCCACATCCTCTCCAGCACTTGTTGTTTCCTGTCTTGCTAATTTTGGCCATTCTAACTGGTATAAGGTGGTATCTCAATGTGGTTTTGATTTGAATCTCCCTGTTGGCTAGTGATGATGAACATTTTTTCATGTCTGATAGCCATTTTCCATATCATGCCATTTTTTCGTGGTCTGATAGCCATTTGTATGTCTTCATTGGAAAAGTGTCTGTTCATGTCTTCTGTCAATTTTTTTGACGTGATTGTCTGTTTTGTGTGTGTTGAGTTTTCATAAACATTTTTTGAGGTCTACCTTGTTCTGGAAATTTGCTGGGCCTACAAAGAAAAGGTGAAGGAGATACTGAGATTGTTTTCAAAGAACTCAGACAATAGATGGGATCAGAACAGCGAGCAGATATGGGTATAAGAGGACTGTAAAGAACCCAAGTTCTGTGGGGTCCAGAGGAAGAGACCCAGCCCAGCCTGGAGGCAGCTAGGAAAGTTTCCTAAGGAAGAAGCCCCAGTCTTGAGAGATGAGTGGGGGATCCTCTGTCAAAGAAGAAGAGAAGAGCACCCCAATAAGAAGAAACAGAACATGCCAAGGCCCAGGGCCAGAGAGCATGGTATAGCCTTTGGAGGACTTTAGAGAGCAAGTATGGGGAAGGTAAGGCAGGGAGAAAGCTCCCTGTAGGAAGACGAGAGGTCTTGGAGGACTTTGTCCTGAAAGCCTAGGAGCCAATGGAAGGATTTTGAGCAAAGGATCACCCCGACATGAAACACATTCTGGGGCCATCATCCTGGAGATGTGCAGAGGGTGGGCAAGTTTGTGGTCCACATTCCAGTGGAATGACCGCAAGAAGAGGGTGTCACCTAGCCTGTGACAAACAGTACCAGCTCTGCGGTCCTGACCAGAGCCAGGCAGGCCAGGGGGCTGGGGGAGAGCCTGGAGATGGGAAGATGGTCAGGGGTGCGTGTGTAGGCAGGGCTGACTTTGTAGCTGATGCAGGGGCCCTTCTGGGCAGGGGCTCTAGATGGTTCCCTGCCAGCGTGTGACAGGATAGGGAGTGCTGGCCTGCTATAGCCAGGCCAGTGCTCCTCATGCTGCTTTGTTGCTAGCCTCTCACGTCACCTCCAGAGTGACCGGATGTGAGTGGGATGCTCTCAGGTGTCCCCTCAGAGCCAAGCCCCTGGGGGCTATGAGACCCCCAGGACCAGAAGCTGGCTCAGGGCAAGCAGACAGTTATCTCTGGAGCCTGTTTCTCTAAGTGCCTCTTCTCCGAGTTCTGTTTGTTCAGGTCTATCAGCCAGGTGAGCCACGGAGGGGAAACTGAGAGCAGGGGGGTGGGAGGGGGCCAGTGTGACAGAGAAGCATGAAGTCTGGGTTCTGGGGCCGCTTCCCCCAATGGAAAGAAGGAACATGTTGTACGTGCATGACCTTAACCAGGAAACCCAAAGTTTGTTGATCTTGAGCGCCTGCCGGAATTTTGGCCCCGATTCTGGGCTCCCTACCCAGGGCGTGCAGTATGCAGCCTGCAAACACTGGATCTGGGGGTTTGCGGAGGAGGGAGATGAGGCTGGAGTGTGTGTGAGATCTGGGTAGATGTGGGTCTCTCTTCCTTCACGGCCGGCCAACAGGGTGGCTGGAAACTCCCCAGGGGCCCTGCTTTCTGCCACTGCCTCTCTGTGCTCTGTTCAAGCCTAGGGTTGTTTCTGTTTGTGTTTCATTTACTGAGCACCTGGACCCTGGGCATGGCGCAGAGTGCGTTGTGTGCATTGTTTCAGTTAATTCATGGAGAAATTCTGCAGGGGTTCAGCCCGTTTTACAGAGGAAGGAATGAAGGGCCAGCGAGAATCAGGTGAGAATCAGGAGAGAATCAGCTACCCAGTGAGTAAAGGAGACAGACATGCTAACCAGCTGTGAGATGAGTAAGACCCAGGCCTTGGCAGTCGTTCCTGGAAGAACATTCTTCCCAGATCACAGAATAGAAGACTGAGAAGTTCTCAGACACATGGTCTTGACCGGAGTCTGCTCCAGCAGACTGTTAGGGAGCGTGACTCCAGGAAGACAGAGTGAAGCGGGAGGGAAGGGTAGCTGATGTCACATGCAGTTGAGAGCGGGCTCCCCAGCCTAGCTCTGAGAAGCTCACGACCTCATCCTAGGGCGCTCCTGCATCCCACCCTCTCAGGTTGTGATAGTGGGGCCCCCAGGGAGGGCATGTGGATGGACAGGAACACAGAGCTGGTCCCCGCAGAGGGATCCAGGTGGCTGGAGTAGGAGAGGGGTGAGGTCCAGAGAGTCTGACGTGCAGCAAATGAGTGGATGCATCCAGTCTCCTTGCCACCTAGCTGGGACACTGAGTCCTAGAGAGGGGATGGCTAAAGCAGGACCTGCCTGAGATCACCTGACTCCCCGAGCACTGAGATGATCACAGTGGTGGCAGGTGGGGCCTGGCCCTGTGCGTCTAGGTAGAGTCTGTGTGTGTGTTTGTGTGTGTGTGTGTGTGTGTGTGTATGTGTTGTGTGTTGTGTGTGTGTGAGAGAGAGAGGGAGAGAGAGAAAGAGTTAGAGTGACACATAGGTGGACAGGAAATGGAGCATGGACACAGCCCTCTCTAGAATGTTCTCAGGTATGTACGCCCCGGTATGAAGGAGGATGCCCCGAATTTCAGGGCTGGGAGGTCCCGGCTCAGGGTGTCCAGGCCCCTGTCCTAGTCTTCGGAGGGACATCAGGTCAACCTCAGCCCAGCCAGTGTGGTAACCCCAGTCACTCCCAGGAGGAGCAGTGATGCGCAACAGCGCGTGTCCCGCGCTGGAGAGCCATGCCCACTGGGTCCTCAGACAGCCAAGGGGCCCGGGGAGAACAAGAATGATGAAAAACCAGGTTGCAGCATCCAAGAAAAACCACCCCAAAGCCCAGACCAAACTGCCTCTGAGCGTGCCAGCTGCACTTGCCAGAGTCATCAATACCCATTGTTCTTCCAGACAGTGTTCCCACTGCACTTTCGACCATGGTGCTCTAGGGAACAGCGAGGTGTGGGCTTACGCTGTGTGGACGGACACAGCTTAATGGGATCTGTTCCCCAACCGGCTCCACCCCCCAGCCTCCCACAGCCGAGTCACGGAGACCGAGGCAGCTGCCAGGCTGGATCAGGGCAGAGAGCCGGCACCAGGCCTACCCCAACTCCAGTCCTTGAAAGCTGGCTGACCTTGGCCTTGGGTTCCTCGACTGCTCAAGAGGGTAATTACAGGTGGCCCACGCAGTCTCATTGTGTTGGCATGAAGGATACAAAAATTCCTGGAATTAGTACCGAGCAGGACTGAAATGCAAAGTGTTCCTGCTACTTCTCCAGCCGGGCTGGGGGGCTTCAGTCTCGGGGCGAGGAGTGCGGGTGTCCTAGTCAGTCAGACAGGCCTGGAGCTCCAGCACTGCTCTCCCCCATACAAGGCATGTTGTCTTCCAACACTTTAGCTTCCACGTCTGTAGGAAGGTGCCATGATAAGGTGGGAGAGCTGGAGGATGCCCACGCCTCGCTCTTGACACGGTGCTAAGGGGTGTGGGGATGGTGACAGTGATGTAGAAACAGGCTCTGGTTGCTCTCTGAGGACCACCTGCAAGGCGGCTGGTCCAGGGTCCCCAGGCAAGTACCATGGATAGAACCGTGGCCATATCTTCTCTGTGCTGAGGGCCAATGTCAAGACATTCTTCCATGAAGCCCTCTAGAGTTCTTCCAGCAGCCACTGTGGACCCTCCTCGAGGCTTCTAGACCCCACATCATCTATCTATTCCACTCTTTTAGTACTTGCTAATTAGACTTCAATTCTGTAGGTTTCATAGGCTTCGTGCTGCTTAGACTTTTCAGAAAGGGCATGTGACATTGTATGGGCTTTGGAAGGCGTAAACCCTGGAAAAATCCAGTTCCCTTGTGGGTTCCCAGCCTCTGATAGGAGTTGGAACTAAAATTGAGCCCACAGTCCAGTGGGGAGACAGATGGGCATTTATTCTCATTGCAGAGTCATCTGGGTTAAAATAGCACTTTTTAATTACATGTCATTATTTGCTCAGCACATTCTTTACATTCAGTATTACACTAAGTAAATGTGTAACATAATTGTTGTAAAACTCTCAGGAGGTAGGTGTTTTATCAACCTGATTTTATAGAAGCAGAATCTGGGGTCTAGGGACCTGCCCAAGATCACGTAGCAAATAAATAGTGGAATTAGGATTTGAACCCAGGTGTGTCTGATCCCGGAGTTTAACCATGGCTTTGTGCTGTTTTGATAGAGAAAAGTTCTGGATGCAGTGGAATCCCAAAGGAGGGTCATAATACCTAAATTGGCCAGAGAAGACTAGGAATGCTTCCTGGAAGAGGTGATGCTTAAACTGAAATTTTTTATAAACTCAGCTTTTTTTTTTTTTTTTTTCAGAGAGAGAGAGAGAGAGAGAGAGCGAGTGCGCACAAATGCATAATGGCAGGGGGCAGAGGGAGAGAGAGAGAGAGAGAGAGAGAGAATCTTAAGAATCCCCATGCCCAGCCTGGAGCCTGAAGATGCAGGCCTCCATCTCACCACTCTGGATTGTGACCTGAGCTGAAATCAAGAGTAGGACGCTTAACCAACTGAGCCACTCAGGTGCCCCCCACACCCAACTTTTCAATGGACATTTTCAAACTGTCACAAAAGTAAAGAAATTATGAACTAGATCTTTGAGAAATGAGGCAGAGTGTAGGGAGCCCCTGGTGGAGCCCAGGGTTGTCCAGCCATGTGGCACCTTGGGGCACCCACAGCCAGAGGGTCTTATCCAAGTGTAAAGTGTGATCAGGGCAGCATGGGGAGAGGCCAGGCTGGAGAGGTGAGCCCTTGGGAGCTGAGTGACTGACAAGATGATTGTTTTCTATCTTCGGATTTCTACCCTCTGACTGGGGCAAAAAGATGAAGGAGCTCACTGATTTTGGATTTTTCCAGCAGCAGGTCAGTCAGTAACTACTTGGGAGTTTTTCACAGTTGGGTTCAATCAAGTGTGAGGACTTAAATCTTTCAGTAATGATGGTTCTAGGCAAGGAATGAGAATCTGAGTCATTCCCATACAGTCTCAGCGCATGACAGAGCCAGGTGACTTCATGGGAGCTGGGACAGCCACACAGGGAGGAGGCAGGAGTGGGTGTGGCCCCAGAGTTTCCAGCCAGGGTCCCCAAGCAGTCGTTTTCCTTCCCGGCATGTTCACATAAAGCAGAGACGGTTGTTGATTGGGCTTTAAAAATGTTTTATGGCTGGCTGTAGTTTCTAACACTGGGAATGTCCCCATGTGTCACGAGAACAGCAGACTTCCTAAGGAGTGAGGGACGAAATTCCCTAGGATGTCCACAGCAATGAAAGCTGTCAGGATGCCAGGGCACAGCCCACATCATCAAGGGTTGGACTTTGGACAGCTTTGCAGTCTGTGTGACAGTGTGCTGACTAACTGTCCATTTATTCACCCATCCACTTACTCGCTCTACTCACTCGCTCCATATTTATGACCCGATCTTGTCTCTGGTCATTCTTCTGTTCTGACATCCAGGTATCACAGGCTAGGTGAAGAAAAAGCATGAGTAACCAGGAAGGAAAGTTCTCTAACACTCCTTAATTTCCTTGTCAGCCTGTCTCTCTCAGGACAGGCTTTAAATACTGGTGAGCAAGGAAATGCCAAAGACAGGGTGTATCTGAACCATACTAGGACTTGTAAAATCCCTCATCGTCTACTTGTGGACAAGATGGAAAGAGAAATGTCAGGAGCATGGGTGTGGCCACTTTCTCGCTATATGTACTCGACAAGTTACTCAACGTCTACAACCCTCCATTTTCCTCAGTGTAAGGGTAAAACCAATGTCTGCTATACCCTAGATACATAACACCCGTGGGAGACTGAGGTAAGCATGTTATGCGTATAATTTGATTTTGTCTCACAACTGCATGTGGTGAGTACAGCCAATTCTTTCCTTTCATAGGAGAGGAAACTGGGAACCTAGAGGGGTTAGTACTAATCCCTTGTCACAGGGCTGGTTGATGGTCTAACTGAGATTTGAACCTGGAAAGTCTGATTTCAGAGACTCCGTTCTTAGACACTGAACTCTACTTCCAGGTTATAGGGTTATTTTGAGGCCATAATAATCTTGTTGATGTAAAGCACCCAGTGTGGTGCCTGGTAGATGCTCAGTATGTGTTAGCTGTGATCTTTTTTCACTTGATAATTGGGTGGGGTATAACTGAGTCATGGCCTCACTCAGGCAAGCATGACTAATGGGTATCTCTGTAGGTAGGCCATACAGATGCTCTGTTCTCATTCCCTTCCTGCTCTTTATATTTCATGCTGGGATGAGATTGGCATCTGCACACTTGTGGTGTGTGTCACACAGCTGGTTGGCACTAGGAATATAAAATGGATAATAGAATGTAAATTCAATGAGCTCCTCAACAGACAGTAATTAAGAGTACAATCTAATGAGATTAAATTTAATAAGGATAAATATATGGTTCTGCCCTTACAGTTGGGTTCAATTTAATAAGCATTTATGTACCATTTTGTGTGTAAAATATTTGGAGTGAAAAGTTGGATAAGAAGCAGTCCCTATTCTTGAAGACTTTTCTTCCCTCTAAAAAGTGACTGCCCAAGTAAAAGATATGCCTTAGATGTACTTTTCCTCACACAGACCCTCCCTGCCCACTCTGGGACCAGCCTCCACGTCAGACTGAACTAGATATTGATGGTTCAGTAGCAGCTCACGGGAAACACACTTATGAATTCTGGTGTTGTTTGTCTTTCTTCTGGGTTGCATAGAACATGGACCCCACCCCACCCCACCCCCTCAGTGTGGGAAAATTGGCCACCTTATGATGTTTTGTGGCCTCATGTTCAAATTGCCCCATGTGGGGTCTAATTCAGACTGACCCCTAAATCCTTTTGCACATGGTCCTTGTGATCTTTAAAGTTAAAAAGGAAATGAAGAGACTGTGAAAATGATTTGAGAGACAGTGATGGATAAGAAGACAAAGAAGATCCAATATATGTATGAGAGCAATGGCTGAGGAAGAAGACCAAAGCAGTGGGACAGAATGAATATTAAAGTCTACTAAATGAAGGGGTGCCTCAGTGGCTCAGGCCATTGGGCATCTGATTCTTGATTTCAGCTCAGGTCATCACTTCAGGACACTGGGACTGAGCTCTGCCACCTCAAGCTCTGCACTTGGCATGGAGTCTGCTTGAGATTCTCCCTCTCCCTCAGTCCCTCCCCCCACTTGCGTGCTCTCTCTCTCTAAATAAATAAATAATAACAAAATCTTTAAAATATATTCAATTAAAATTAAATTGATTTTTAAAAAAGTTCCCTGAAATAAAAAGAACTTGAAACAAAATATCAAAGTCTGGCACTCTGTACCTAGGAAAATTGGAACAGAAGGGCTGTGATGAGACTTACAGTAAAATTAGTAGATTTCATCTTATTATTTTTTTAAAGATTTTATTCATTTATTCATTTGCGAGAGAGAGTGTGAGCAGGGGGAGAGGGACAAGCAGACTCTGTGCAGAGTGCAGAGCCTGACACTGGGCTCTAGCTCATGATCCTGAGATCACGACCTGAGCTACAATCAAGAGTCAGATGCTTAACTGATGGGACCAAACAGGGGCCCCTAAAATTAGCAAATTTTAAAGAAAAAGTCTTTTGGATATGTAGGAAATAAGGCCAGGTCAATCTAAGGCTGCACAGTCCTGTATGGTAGTTGGCCAGCCTCATGTACCTATTTATTTAATTAAAATTAAATAAAATAAAAAAATCAATTCCTTTCATGCTCTAAGTGCTCAGCAAGGACACATAATTAGCGGTTATCACAACAGACAGCACAGATTCTAGAAAGCCTGCATCAGTGCAGAAAGTTCTGTTGGACGGCACTTCTCTAGGGAAAAGAAGTCAGGTTGGCCTCAGATATTTTGTCAGAAGCATTTCATGCCAGAAGACATTAGATGAACATATTTACGTCGAAGGAAATAATGTGTGAGCTAAGGATTTTCTTTCTTTCCAAAGTGACCTTGAAGTATAAAGACCATGAACTGTCATGGACTTGTAAGGAGTCGGGCAGTACAATTCACATGAGCCCTGCCTGAGGAGGCTATTAAGGCACGAGTTTCAGACAAACAGAATCACTGGAGACAAACCAACACAAGGCCTAATGGAGACACTAAGTGATGACCTGTAGATCGAAGACTGAATCATGGTTGGGCAGGAGGCGGTGCAGGACGTAAAGGCTGCACGCTCTAATGATGTACGCAGGGCAACCACCCAAACGAGCCTTCACTTGTGCTTGCTCATGCTGGCGTGACTCACCAGCCCTTGCTTGTGGTGGGGGGTTATATTTTTCTAGGATATTCACCAAGGCCTGGTGAAGAACAGATCCAGGGCAGGTCTCTGAGAGCTTGAGGAGGTGTAGAGCCCAAGGAGGGGACTCTGAACTGAGCCCTGGGAGGGCAGCCGGGCCTGCTGGGCAGGAGGCTGGACCCAGGAACCCTGCCACATAAATGGTCCATGGAACCGCACAGGCCTCCCAGAACCTAGACATAACCCACAGGAGAGAAAAAAGTCCCTGCCCGGACAGGGAGCCCATGGTGCAGAATTTCAAAGAGCTGAATGGGCAGAGGCGAGAAGCATAATGTTCTGGCCATGAGCAAAAGAGGCTCAGTGAGCTGAAGACCCAGACCTCAAGTCTAAGGGCTGGTAAACCATCCCCACTCTGTTCCAGCTCCCAGCCTTCTACATGTACTGGCTGCCTGTAGGACCACTTGGCTTATTTCTCAGGAGGCACTGGGGCAGACCTAGCTTGCCTCGGTCGCTTCCCGCCCTTGGCAGAAGCTCTTGCCCCAAGGGGCAGCACGGCCTGACATGTGGACTTGGAGTTCAGGCATGCTCCCAGCAGACCTGGGAGTGCTCTCTTGGTGCTCCCCCCCACCACCCCTAGAATCTCCTGATACATTCCCTGGCTTGGGATTGGCCCCCTATTCTGGCAGGCCCAACCTGGCAGTGGTATCTGGCAAGCATCAGCTCAGCCCGCCTTGAAGCTGGGAACAAAGAGACCAGCTTAGCCCAAGCTGTCACCTGCTTCTCAGAGGCCTCAGGCCTCATGGCAGGGCAAAGCCCCTGTGTCAGCTTCCCAGAAAACAGGTTTGGAGGGGGATTCGGACATGCCTGGTCCATGTCCTAAGGGAAGAGATGCTTGTCCTAAGGGAAGAGATTCTTGTCCGAAGGGACAAGGAGACGTGCCGTGGGGGATGGTTTTGGCAGAGGAGGCCTCATCCATGTAGCTACCCCTCCTGCCCCCCAAATTTACTGAGTGTGTACTAGGGGCCAGGTCCAGTGCCTGCCCTGGGAATACGCTAGTTACAAAGGGAGCGACATCTCTGCCTTTATGGAACTTAGAGTCAAGTGCGGGATACAGATTATAGCTGAGCGAGGAAGTGAGACAGGCATGAATGAACTTCATAACCTCGATCCTGGGTGTGCAAGAAAATGTAACTTTAATTTTCTATAATTTACCTTAATTCCTCTTCTGAGACTGCATTGCATTGGGAGAGCAAATATGTAAATGATCACGGTTCGCTGGGGGTTCCCTTTTTTTCTCTCCCGTGGGTTATGTCTAGGTTCTGGGAGGCCTGTGCGGTTCCATGGACCATTTATGTGGCAGGGTTCCTGGGTCCAGCCTCCTGCCCAGCAGGCCCGGCTGCCCTCCCAGGGCTCAGTTCAGAGTCCCCTCCTTGGGCTCTACACCTCCTCAAGCTCTCAGAGACCCGCCCTGGATCTGTTCTTCACCAGGCCTTGGTGAATATCCTAGAAAAATATAACCCCCCCCACCACAAGCAAATGAATCCATACCTAGAAGTCACGTCAGAGCCGTGAAGGGGAGGAGGAGGACACTTCAGTAGGACAAGGAGCTTGTTTTGGATGGGAAGGAACCAGGATGGTCTCTTTGAAGACGTGACATTTGAGCCGAGACTGAAAAAGGTCCAGGAATGAGCTGGAAGGATCAGGTGGGCAGAGGAGACAAGAGCCTGGTGAGGAGGGCTAAGGGTAGGAATGAGTACTGGGTCCATAGCCGTCGTGTGGTGGCTAGTGTGAAGGGAGCCCAGCCAACTGCCGTCTAGGGGAGTTCACTGGGGTCCATCCAACCAGTGTCTGTCCAGGCATCTGTTTGTCCCCTGAGGGAAGCTCTGACTCCTGGGGAACAGGCGTGTGCTCGGTGGCTGTCCTGGGGCCTCTCCTGTCATAGACGTGTTAGAAGTTTGGAGGCCAGTTCACAGCGTGCGCACAGTTTCAAGCCACCTGCTGGCCTGTGTCCTTCCAGATGCTGGCGTGGGGTCCTGACTGGCTCCTTAGGGAAAAAATACCCCGGATTCCCAGCCCTGCACCTGAGTGCCACCTGTGAGGTGGGCCCTGCTTGTCTTCTTCCCTCCTCACCTGGGCCTTTCCCTTCCGACCCCAACTCCCCTGGCTCCCTTGTCTCCCTCCACTTCATTGCTCTTAGGGAGACAGAACCATTAAAAACAGAAAGAACTTTCAAACTAGGGCTGGAGGGACTCCGTTTGCTAAGCCTCCCCAGGACACTGGTGTTTTAAAAAGATGGCTTATGTCAAAAATTCTCAATAGGACGGTGGAATCTGGGGCATTCGATGAGACAGAAGCCCTCTTGAGCCCTTTACTCTGTGTCCTCCTGGCTAGGTAGGCTCTTATCCCCACTTTCAGATAAGGAAATGGGGGTTCAGAGAGGTTAAGGGATTCCTCCATGTCAGCACAGTCAGGGATCTGTCAGGCCCCAAACCCCTTCCCCCACCACCTCACCCTGCTTGCTGCCTTGCTGTGTGCCCCGGTGCCCCAGAAGGTCCAGATCTGGGAAGGATGTGACAGCAGGGCTCCACGCTGATCTTGGGACAGTCTCTCTGTGGTTTTGTGGGCCTGGGCTTCATCCATCCCTGGCCCTTCAGCTCCCAGAACAGGGGTCAGGAGTGTTTGCGGGAAGTGTCTGAGTACTAAGCGTGATGCACTTGGACAGCTCCCCAGGTGTTCAGTGACAGGCTGGTGGGACCGTGCAGGGAGACAAGGCCCTTAGCCAAGGCACTTGAACCACCGCAAAATGGAAAGGGCTCAAGTCTGTGGTTTTCCTGATGCATGAATGGACAGGGTTGGGGGAGAAGTTGAACAACCTCGGGGGTTGGGGTGCTAGGCAGCACCTGCGCAAGTCTGCCTGACCCTGGGGCTGGTGGGTGGTGGCTCCCCCGCTCCTTCTTACTCTCCCTGTGTCCTTGGGACTCACTTCTGTCTCCACTGTGGAGGGCAAAGCTAGGAGTGGCTAAATCCTCTCTTGGTTCCAGCGTGCTTTTGCAGACATGATTTTTTTTTTAAATTTCAAGTTTTTATTTAAATTAATAGTAGTCTCAGGGGAAGGATTTAGTGATTCATCACACACACATAACACCCTGAGCTCATCACTGTTGTAGGCGTGATTAAAGAAACTGCACCTTGAACCCCAGGGCATGGTCCCTCTCAGGTCTGGAGCCTGGAAGACTCCAATTCTGTTAAGTAAGGGATACCTCCATTAAGAATACCAACAAAGCGGGTGGGAGGGATGGGGTGGCTGGGTGATGGACACTGGGGAGGGTATGTGCTGTGGTAAGCGTTGTGAATTGTGTAAGACTGGTGAATCACAGACCTGTACCCCTAAAACAAGTAATACATTATATGTTTAAAAAAAAAAAAAAAAAGGACATCAACAAAAGGTTAAGGACCATGATAGCAGCTGGGCCTCTTGTTCACATGGTTTGATAGACAATGTAATGAAATTAAAAAGCATGCCATTTGATTTTTAAAACATGAATTTATACCTAGTCACCAAAATAGCATTCAACTACTTTAACTGGGAAAATTGGCACCAAGTAAATGTGTGTGTTGTTATTTTGTCAGAATGGAGGCAATCTTTGGAGTGACTGTGGATTCCCAGGCCTTTTGCAATTACTCTGAGCTACTATTCTGCAAGGAGAGCCTTCCCCTGTGCTACAGGGGTGCCCGCTGACACCACCTTACTGCCAGGGCCAAGGCCAACAGGCCAGGAGTCTTAGATTTGAAGGTTCCGGTGACTGACACCCTCCACGGAGCTCCATGTGACCTCAGGCAAGGGACTTGACTCCTGTGTGCTGCAGACCTCCCCTTCTTACCTATGCTTCATGGTGCAGGGACAGAATGAAATGCTGCCCATGGCACATGGGTCTGGGAAGACCCAGGCTTGTGGCCTCAGCAGCTCCTCCTCTTTTACAGTTGTGGATGGGAACATAAACCTTTTTCCCCTGATCATTATTAAACCTTCAGGCTTAGAAGGGAAGGGAAAAAGGCAAAGTCTACTTCAAGGACAGTTGATGGCTACGATATTTCTGCCTCAGCTTTCCCAGAATCTGATCAGAGAGAAAGTCCCCCATGGACTCTCCCTTTCCTGAAACCAGGGACTGCTTGGTTTTCCCTTCTACCTTACAAAGGGCTGGATCAGGTCCCAGGGGCAGAGGTAGATTAGACACATGAGTTACTCAGAGCCACAGGAAATTGATGGAAGCAGAGGATGGAGCAGGAGACCCACAGGCAGGCCAACCTCTGCCATTTAGTTCCCCATTCATTTCCTTACCAAGCTACCCAGTAAGTCTTCCCTGCTGTTTGCTCTGGGCTGAGTACGTGCTAGGTGTGTGGGCCACAACGTGTCTGAGGACCTGCTCCTGTTGTCATGGAGTTCCCTCCCTGGTTGGAGATCAAGACATACTCACAAAAAGAAATTCTATGGTTTGTGGATAGTCCACAGTTTCCAATTCTTCCTGACTCATGGAGGAGAAGGAAGAATACGTAAACATATCCATGAATATATGGACCATTGATTTGTGACAAAGATGCAAGGCAATTTAGTGCAGAAAGGATGGTTTTTCCCTCAAGTGGTGCTACAACAATTAGATATCAATAGGTGAAAAAATAGAGTTTGATTCATACCTCTCACTTTGATTCATACTTCTCAGGATGAGTCATATTCCTAAACCAAATTTGAAATGAACTTAAGATGTATCACAAACCCAAAGGCGAAATTGTTAAAACTATAAAACTTCTAGAAGAAATCCTAAAAGAAAGTCTTTGTGACCTTGAGTTAAATGAAGGTGTCTTTGATATGACACCAGAAGTATGATCCGTGTCAAAGAAAAAAAAGGCCAAATTAATATATTGGAGTTCACCAGAACAAAAAACTTCTGTTCTCAGGGTGGCTCAGTTGTTAAACGTCTGCCTTCGGCTCAGGTCATGATCCCAGGGTCCTGGGATTGAGCACCACATTGGGCTCCCTGCTCCATGGAAAGTCTGCTTCTCCCTCTCCCACTCCCTCTGCTTGTGTACCCTCTCTTACTATGTCGCTCTCTGTCAAATAAATAAATAAAATCTTTTAAAAAACCATGTTCTATTCTCTGTAAGACACTTTCAGAGAATGAAAAGATAAGCCATAGACAGGGAGAGAAAAATCTTTGCAAAAACATATAATTAAGGGGTGGCTGGGTGGCTTAGTGGGTTAAGCCTCTGCCTTCAGCTCAGGTCATGATCCCAGGGTCCTGGGATCGAGCCCCGCATTGGGATCTCTGCTCAGCAGGGAACCTGCTTCCTCCTCTCTCTCTCTCTGCCTGCCTCACGGCCTACTTGTGATCTCTGTCTGTCAAATAAATAAATAAAATCTTTTTTAAAAGTTATTATTAAAAAAACGAAAAACAAAAAAAATTTAAATATGTAGACATAAAGTACTATATATATATTGAAATTTATATAACTATATTAAGAAACTCTATAATTAGAAAACAAATAACCCAATTAAAAAAGATAGACCCAAGATTTGAATAGACACTTCACCAAAAAAGACATATGAATGGCAAATAATCAAGTGAAAAAATGTTCAACATCAGTGGCCATTAGGGGAATACAAATGAAAACCAGAATGAGTTACTACTGCTTACCTATTAGAATGGCTAAACTTTATAAAGACTGACCATATAATTAATGAAGACAAAGGAGGCAAGAATATATGATGGGAAAAAGACAGTCTATTGTCTGCAATGGTGCTGAGGAAAACAGACAGCTACATGTAAAAGAATGAAACTGGACCGCTTTCTCACACCATACCCAAAAATAAACTTACAGTGGATTAAAGACCTAAATATGAGACCTGAAATCATAAAAATCCTAGAAGAAACCATAAGACAGTAATCCCTTTGACATTAGCCATAGAGACATTTTTCTAGATATGTCTCCTCAGGCAAGGGAATCAAAAGCAAAAGAAACTATGGGGACTACCCCCAAACCCCCACTTTTGCACAGCAAAGGAAATTATCAACAAAATGAAAAGGCAGCCAACTGACTGAGTGGGAGAAGGTATTTGCAAATGATTTATCTGATAAAGGACTAATATCCAAGATATATAAAGAACTTAGACAACCCAACACTAAACACCCCCCTGCAAATCCACTGCCTTTAGATAAAGTACACTCTCCTCACTGTACATTTGAGGGCCTCCATAATTTGGCTCCACTTTCCAGAAATCACTTGTTTGAGAAAACTGGAAAGACCTATTTATTGATATGACACCAGAAGTTTGATCCATGTTAAAAAAAAAAAGACATGTATTTATAGTTCAGGACTGAAGAGCAAAAAATGTTGACCTACAGTTCAGGGCAGAAGTTTTGGGAGGTAAATAACACTGGTTGGAGATAACCCACCAGAGATATCTTTCTATGTAGCTCAGAGTGTGAACACAAATCAAGGTTAAGGGTGAATAGGAAGTAGATCAGAAAGGAAAAAGTGGGAATATTCTCTCTCCAGTAATTTGCTCAGCTGAGGAATCATTTATATAAATATCAGTCACATATTTATATTATTTTCATTATGGGGAATAGAAAGTGAGTCTTGAAGAACTGTAATTGTGGACTATTCCCAAACCATAGAATTTCTTTTTTCTACTCTAATTATGAGTTGGGGGAGGGAAAAAACCCAGAAAGACAAGCTCCTTTTTGGAAGAATTTAGAAGCGATTGAAAAAAAAGATCTTTGACCTAAGTGGGGATTTTCAAGTGATGTCTCATGTCAGCAAAAATGCTGCCATTAAGACCCCAAAAGAACTATAAAGCTACAACGGAAACAGACAGCAGCCAGCCACAGTCAACAGTGGACAGGCTCAAAGCAAGAATGAATGAAGAAATACACAGTTTGGAGGACTTTTTTTTTTTTTAACATTAAAGAAAGATACATACAACATATATAAGTACAGAAATTGATAAAAGTTTAGATGGACTGAATGGTGTCAATGTATCAATGCTACATTTCTTTAAGACTTGCTTTATATCCTTAATATTTATATCACCTTTTTAAAAAGATTATTTATTTATTTATTTGACAGTGATCACAAGTAGGCGGGGGGTGGGGGTGGGAAGCAGGTTTCCCTGCCGGGCAGGGAGCCCGATGTGGGGCTCGATCCCAGGACCCTGAGATCATGGCCTGAGCTGAAGGCACAGGCTTTAACCCACTGAGCCACCCAGGTCCCCCGATATTTATATCACTTTTTGAAAGAGTTGCTTTTTATTAAAAAATAGGCTAGATATTAGATATTTACTCTGTTTCCACTGGGTTATAGGTTTCCAGAGAAAGCGATTCTGGTCAGAATATGTGCCAGAAAGATAGTTATATTCGCATAGTACCGTGTTCTAGCCTTTAGTGTAGAGGTTAGTAAACTGTAGCTTGTGGGCCCACTCGAGCACATAGTCTGCCTTTGTATGTCCTACAAACTAGAATAGTTTTTAGGCTTTGAAATGAGAGTTTAAGGGGCACTTGGGTGGCTGAGTCAGTGAAACATCATGACTCTAGGTCGTGATCTCAGGGTTGTGAGATTGAGCCTTGTGCTGGGCTCGGCACTCAGCGTGGAGTCTGCTTAAAGTGTCTCTCTCCTTCTTCCTCTGCACATTCTTTTTCTCTCTCAAATAAGTAAATAAATATTAAAAGAAAAAATAAATGTTTAAAAAAAGAAGAGGAAGAAAAAGAGGTGGAGGAGGTAGAAGAACATGTGACAGAGATTGTATCAGTTTACAGACATAAAATGTTACTGCTATGGTGTATGCAGAAATTGCAAATACCTACCATACTCACTACTTACCCATTTTTGGTCCATTGCAGACATGGCTAATCAATTACTGCGCTTTTATTTTATTTTTTTTCCCCCTCCCCAGCTAGGCCTGGATTAGGATCTGTTTCCAGGCAGACGTTCCAAATCAATGGGCACTGACATGCGGGATAACACATAAAACCTACTTGCCATCCCTGGACTTGTGGTTATGCCTGAATTATTCAACCTTAAGGCCAAATGACATAGACTCCAGGGACTATGGGCATTTAAATTCAGATTAACTGTGTAATCAGAATGAGTACAGGAACCTTATAGCTCACCTTAGAAAAGTGAAGGGTAAAAATGGTATTACTGTGATCATAAAGACAAAGAAGACTTATTTACATAATAATCCTGTCCCCACCCTTTAATCCATGATTAGCTGAGATCTATACTTCATTAGAGTTTACCTTTAGCTTGAAGAAGTCCTTTTAACATGTACCTGTGTCCCTGCTTGGCCTTGAGCAGGACTCACTAATCTTGAGTGAGATTAGAATGTTGCTTTGGCATAAGAAATTTTAAGCATCTTAAATATGGAATGTGGAAAAAACAAGGATAATATAACCTGAGGATTGGTGGGAAGGTGGGTAATAATAACTCAAGAATATAGCTTATGTGGAGTTAGTAGTTGTATACAAGATGCACTTCAGCTACTACCCTCTTACCTGGGAAATATAATCATCTATCTGTACACACACACACTTCTCATGGTGTCTAAAATATTTACATTGGAAGACTTTATTTTTTTATTCATTCATTCATTCATTTTAAAGTAATCTCTCTGCCCAAAAAGGGGCTTAAACTCATGACCCTGAAATCAAGAGTCTCATGCTCTTTGGACTGAACCAGCCAAGTGCCCCTGGAGAACTTTTATTTATGTTGGAATTCTCTGCCTATGGTAATAATAGCTGATGTAGATCAAATAGAAATCATGTGCCAGAAACTTCACATACTGTTTCTATGCCTTCAATAATTCCATTAAGTTACCTTCTGCTATTTACATTATATAGAAGAAGTAAGAGAGGTTGAGTTGGGAATATAACCAAAGTCACATTAGCTGGTAAGTGCCCTTGTGGGGTTTTATACCACAGCCAGCATGAGGCCAGAGCAAACTCTCTCTCTCCTTCACACTGGCGCCCCCTGAGACAAGGAATGGGGGCACTGAGGGGCACCTGAGCAAACTCCAAGGCCTACTCTTCAGACTGCCCATCTGGCCCAGATGGAGTTCAGAGGCTAAGCTGGAGAGATGCTCATGAAAGGCATCACTGTTTCTCAGTGCTGGACAGTCTGAAGACTGACTGAAGGCTGACTTGGGCAAAGATGTGGCTGAGGGTGCTAAAGAAAATCTTTCCATTGGTCCATTTTCTTCAAACTTTAATTAAACCATCAGATTTTTCTGCATACCCTCCCCACCTCAAACAGGATGATGATTTTTGGATCTGCACAGTGTCTTGGACAAATAGGAGATGGTGCATTTTGAGATGAAAACTAGTGTGTGTCATGGAGCCGCCACTCATGTGGATTTGAGATTTGTTTTCTCCCAGGCAACTCAGGAATACTGAAAGACTGAGGTGTTCAGGGGCAGGTACCATTTTCTTTTCTTTTTTTTTTTTTCTAAACAAACTGCAAACAAATCCTTTCTGTCTTTGCCTCCTACCATCGGTGTCTCTGAAGACCAGTGAAACAAGGAATGTATCAAAGTGCAAGTTGAGAAAGGGGAGTGGAAAACAATTATGCAGAATGTCTAGGATAAGGAAAGCAAGATGTTGTCTTGCCCATGGAATATAGTTCCTCTTAGGCATGTCCTCTTATTCCTCCCACTCAGTATAGCTAAATACCTTGGGCATTATACATAAAACAAACCGAAGAAGATTCCAAAAGGTGGAAAAAAGAAGGTATACTGGCCAGGGACCCTGGGACCCAAGGAATGACAGTCATGAGTTCCCAGATTTGTTGTTTGTTGTTTGCCTAATATACCCTGGACTAGATGCTGGCCACCCAAAATGCTTAGAAGCACAGACAAAGAAGATCTGAATAAAAGCCTGTTCTTTCTAGCTTGAGGATCAGGAAAGGGGCAGTCAAGCAACAGAGAAAATTAAAAAAAAAAAAAAAGATTTTATTTATTTATTGGAGAGAGACAGAGATAGCAAGAACGAACACGAGCAGGGAGGAGAGGGAGAAGCAGGGCTCGATCCCAGGACCCTGGGATCATGACCTGAGCCTAAGGCAGAGGCTTATTGCACTGAGCCACCCAGGCAAAAAACTTTTAGACAACAGCCATCCAACTCAGTCAAATATCAGAGAAAAAACGAGAAAAATTATGTCCCCTCCCCCCATCTCCTTCAGCAAAGACCATGCCAATCATATTGGGAGCAGTAATGATTTGCCCCTCCCTTCCCAGTCAGGGTGGTGTCAGAAGAGGCTTCCTACGCATTTAGCAGTAACATGGTTCCCATCCTTTCTAGGGTACCCATGGAGATAGAGTGGGGAATTTGGACTTCTGCCCCACCTGGCAGTAATGGGGTGATACACTTCCTCTGAGCCTTTACTTCACTGGAGCAGTGTCAGAGGAAATCAGCTAAAACAGAAAATATAAATAAGAACCAGAGTCTCATTGCAAACGACTTAAATGATAAGAGTACAATAAAACATCACTTATTATTCCAAAATCCAGGAAGATCTCAGTTTGAATGAAAAAGAGATGATCAACAGCTAACAAAATTGAGATGACAGACATGCGGAATTATTTGAAGAGGGATTTAAAAACAGTCATCATAAAAATGCTTCAACAAGCAATTATAAACACACTTACAGGAAATTAAAAAATAAGTTCTCAGCAAAGAAAAAAAAGGTCTCAGCAGAGAAATAGAAGAGATAAAGAACAACCACATAGTAATTTTAGAAGTGAAAAAAAAAAAAAACCTGAACTAAAAAACTCACGGGATTAGCTTACAGCAAAATGGAAAGAACAGAGGAAAGAACCAATGGACTTGAAGATGGAGCAACAGAAATCACCCAATCTGAGTAACCAAGAGAAATTAAACTGAAAAAAAAAAAAAGGAAAAGAAAGAGCAGAGCCTTGGGGACCTGTAAATCAAGAAATTTACCAATCTATCTATCTATCTAAAACTTTTTATGAGGTTGTGGTCCCCAAGGAGAGGACAAACAGAGCTGACAAAATATCAGAATAAATAGCAGCTGAAATTCTACCAAATTTGGCAAAATACATAAATCTCCAGATTCAAGGAGCTTAGTGAAACGAAGCAGATAAAACCAAAGAAGCCCATACTCAGATATGTGATTAAACTCCAGAAAACTAAAGCAAATAAATAAATAAATAAATAAATAAATAAAAGTCTTAAAAGCAATAAGAGGGAAACAACACTATATTTATAAATTAAAAAATTCAAATAGCAGTGAATTTCTCTTAAAAACCATGGAGTATGTCAAATTTACTTTAATAATAAAAAGAAAGAAAGAGCGGAGGTCTGAAGGAAGTGATATAACATTTTTCAAGTGCTAAAAGAGTAGAACTGTCAACTTAGAATTTTACCTCCAGTGCAGAGTGCCTGGGTGGTTGCGTTGCATCAGCTGGGCTGGCTTGGGTCATGATCCCAAGGTGCTGGGATAGAGCCTTGTGTTGGGCTCCCTGCTCAGCAGGGAGGCTGCTTCTCTCTCTCTCTGCACCCTCCTGCCCTGCTCATGCTTGCACACACACACACTCTCTCTCAAATGGATTGGTGAAATCCTAAAAACAAAAGAAGAATTCTGAATATATGCTTCAGATGTGAAGAGGAAAATTGAGACGTTCTTGCATGAAGGAAAACTGATAATTTGTCATCTACAGATCTATCCTAAAAGAATGGCCAAAGAAAGTCTTGAAATGGAGAGGAAATGATAAAATACAGAACCTTGACATATCAGGAAGGAAGGAAGAACAGAAAGAGCAAATATACAGGTCTTTTACTGTACATTGCTCACCAGGACAAAGCATTTTAAAGTAAATGAATGGAAGAATTTCTGGATGAGGTGCGGAAGGCAAAAAAAATTGTCACCTATGAAAAAGAAATGAACCACTTGAGACAAGATCAATGCATACAATAAATATAATAATACACCTAAAGGGATGACAGAGATACCATACCTAATGACTATAAGGAAGGGCAAAACAATATAAATAAAATAAAATAAAGCAAAACAGAATAAAATAAAAAATGATGCAGTATTCCCAGTAGCTGCCCAGCCAATGTGGTTATAAACTGAATGTCATAAAAAAATAAATGGGCAGATGACAATTCTATGATGTCTAAGCCACCAGTGAGGCTTACAGAGATTTGGCTTAATTGTAGGGTTTTTTTTTTTTAATCTTCTGAAAGCAACTAGAGTACAGATGAGCCTGTGAATGAAATAGAAACTGATCTCAACTTCTAAGACAAGTGGGAAGGTACACATAGTTTAGAAGGCCAGATAAAAGTGTTTGTATACTGCAAACCTCCACTGTCTAGTATGAAGGGAGAACATAATAAGAAAATTCATGAATCTGAATGTTTATTGCATCTCTTTTAGCTAATAGCTTTCCTGAAACATTCAATACTTCCACCATAATACGTACCTAAGTATACATTAAAAAAAAGTCAAAATTCAAAAACATGAAATACGGATCAACTTCAAGCATGACAGCGTGAAGAGCTCTGCCGACCTGCTCCCAAGTGAAGCAGGTGACAACTACCCAAAGAAACCCCCAATACGACGCAACATTGAAAGCCTCAGAAGATGGTTCTCAGGGTAAAGAACAAATAACGGGAACATCTCTTAAAACTCCATAACGGTTATGAACGTTGGTGAAAATATCATAAGAAATTGAGAATCTGTGGTGTTTGAACCAAGCCTGCGCTCTCCCTCTCCCACCCTAGCTCTGTGGGATGGAGACTCCTCTCGAGATTGCTGCAGACAAGAACACAGGACTCCCTCTTCACTGCCTCCAGCCAGAGGGTTTTCCTGCTGGGAGGAGCAGGACTTCAGCATGTCTCATCCTGTCCCCAGCTCCTTGTTGCTGAAGCTAAGTCCTCAGTGACTCTGTGGAGAGGTTGGGGCTGCCTCCCAACCCCGCTCATGGAATGGTGTGCCAAGAATACTGGGTCTCTGGTCACCCATGCCCCAACTTGTGAGGTGGATGTTCCACACCAGGAGAGGCAAGCTGAGGGGACCCCAGGTTGTTTCTCCACCATCACCCATGGGATGTTCAGCTGCTACAGCAGGAGTGTCACAGAGAGAGAAGTTTGCCATTATCCCTCCCCACAGCTCTGGAGACCTAGCTCAGATTTTGCCTCGTGGTAGAAACAGACCATAAAATAAATAGTACCTTATCTCTTTCCAGAAAAACTTCTCATTTGCAGGGCATGAAAAAGTCAGAGCCTAATAGTACTTTCAAGAACAGTGGGAAGCTTGGGTGGCTCAGTCGTTAAGTGTCTGCCTTCAGCTCAGGTCATGATCCCGGGGTCCTGGGATCGAGCCCCATGTCGAGCTCCCTGATTGGTGGGGAGCCTGCTTCTCCCTCTCCCACTCCCACTGCTTGTGTTCCCTCTCTTGCTGTGTCTCTATCAAATAAATAAATAAAATATTAAAAAAATAAACTGTAGGCTGGTAATTCGTGGGACAGAAGCAGGGAGTGAGAGGAGTCCTTCTGGCATCAGAACAAAAATCAGACATTGACCTTGGACATTGTTTCTTCAAAAGTGCAGGAGTTGATTGGACTAACTTGTAGAGCAATTTATGCTTCCAAGTTATTATTGAAAACAGTATAGCAATGAATGGAGCCTAAAAGCTGGGTATGATCATGGAAAGAGAGGAAGAAATCCATATCCAAACCACTGTCATCACAGGGTGCTGTGGGCATAACCAAAGTTGAACCTCCCTGAAAGACAGCACTAAAGGCTGCACACTGTGGGAGCGAAATAAACTTCCCTCAAATAATCCAGTCAGTCACTAAACAAATAAACAAGCAAATAATAACAAGTTCAAAGAGGTGGGAGGGGGCAGAGTGGTACCCAAAATTGCTGTCGTATGTTATCTAAAATGTCCAGTTTCTGGGGTGCCTGGGTGGCTCAGTCAGTTAAGCATCCAACTCATGGTTCTGGCTTTGGTCATGATCTCAAGGTTGTGAGATCGAGCCCTGCATCAGGCTCTGAGCTCAGCACAGAGTCTGATTGAGAATCTTTCTCTATCCCTCTCCCTCTGCTCCTCCCTGTGCTTGTACTCTCTCTCTCTCTTAAATCAATCAATAAATCTTTAAAAAAATATAAAATGTCCAGTTTCCAACAAAAAAATTACAAAGCATGAAAAATAAAGTATGGCCCATACACCGGAAAATAAGCAGGGTACAGAAGCTGCTTGTGAGAGAGACCAGATATCAGATTTATTTGAAAAAGACTTTCAAGTAGTCATTAGAAACATGTTCATAGAACTAAAGGAAACCATGATGAAGGACATGATGACATGTCCTTGATGACACTATTGCATCAAATAGAGAACATGGATAAAAGATAAAATTATAAAAAGGAACAAAATAGAAATTATGGAACAGAAAGTATAATAACAAACTAAAAATTCATTACAGGGTTCAACAGTAGATTTGAACCGGCAAAAGAAAGTATATGCAAACGTGGAACTCTGCCAATAGAGATTATGCAAGTGGAAGAACAGAGGAAAAAGGATAAAGAAAGGTAAAGAGAGCCTCATGGAAACATGAGACACCAACATACATATAATGGAAATACCAGAAGTAGAGGTGAAAGAGAAATGAACAGAAAAAACATTTGAAGAAATAGTGCCTGAAAAATTCCCCAGATTTACTGAAGAACAGAAACCTATACATCCAGGGAGCCCCCAAAATATCACACAGTATAAAGGCAAACAGACAAATCATAGTAAAATGTTGAAAGCCAACACAATGAGAAAATATTGAAAGCAGCAAGAGAAAAAAGGGCTCATTGTTTATAAGACAACCCCTAGGAATACTAATTGCTGACTCCTCAGCAGAAAAAATGAAGGGCAAAAGGCTTTGGGATAACATTAAAAATGGTCAAAGAGAAAACTGTCAACCAAGAATCCTATTTCCATAAAATATATTTTTCAAAATTAAAATCAAAATAAAGATTTTTCAGGGTGCCTGGGTAACTCAGTGGGTTAAAGCCTCTGCCTTCGGCTCAGGTCATGATCTCAGGGTCCTGGGATCAAGCCCCGCATCGGGCTCTCTGCTCAGCCTACTTCCCCCCCTCTCTCTGCCTGCCTCTCTGCCTACTTGTGATCTCTGTCTGTCACATAAAAAAATAAAATCTTTAAAAAAAATAAAGATTTTTCAAGATAAGCAAAAATTGAGGGAACTTGTTGCCACCAGACCCTCCTTGCAAGAAATACTTGGGTAAAGGAGTTCTTGAGTTTGAAGGCAAGTGACCCCAGATGATAATTTGAATCCACACGTGACAAAAAGAGCACTGGTAAATATAATTATACAATTTAAAAAGATGGTGAAAATGCATAACTTTTTTCTTTTTGTAATGGCTTTAAAGAGCCAATGTATTAAATGATATTCATAGAATGTATTGTTGGGTCTATAACATATAGAAATGTGATGTTTTTACCAAAATAGCATAAAGGAAGTGGGTTGGAGCATCTGAAAACATCTGAGAAGCTGCACTGGGTGAAGGAAAAGACTACAGATGGTAAGCTAATAAGAATGCATCGTTGGCTTAGTAACATAATACATCCAATATGTATAACAATAATACCACAAAAGGCAGGAGGAAAATAGAGTTATGATGAAGTACTATTTCCAAACATCACTGGAATAATCTAGTATAAATAGGTAATTGATTAGGATAGTTGAGATATACATGGCAAACTGCAGAACAACCACTTTTAAAAGATTGATTTATTTATTTTGGGGAGTGGAGGAGCAGAGGGAGAGAGAGTCTCAAGCAGACTCCATGCTGAGTGCAGAGTCTGATGCTGGACTTGATCTCATGACTCTGAGATCATGACCTCAGAGATCAGATGCTCAGTTGACCGAGCCACCCAGATGCCCCCAGAACAACCACTTAAAAAAAGAAAAACAACTCTCAAAAATAGTGAAAATAAAACATGAAAGATAAAATAAAATGCTGGGTTACACAATACTCAATGTAAAAGAAAGCAGTAAAGGAGGAAGAGAAGAACAGACACGGTGTGAGATATAGAAAACAAGACGCAACAGTGACCGGCGTCCGTCCGGCTATCTCAGTAACACAGTAAATGGGAATGATTAAATGATTCTATAAAAAGCAGAGATTGTCAGCGTGGATTGAAAAGAATGATCCACCTATATACTGTCTACAGGAGACACAGGCTAGAGTCAAAGGTAAAGATAAATGTAAAGTGAAAGGATTCAAAAACATATCGTGCAAATAGCATCTGTAAGAGAGCTAAAGTGACTCTGTCGTTATCAGAGAAAATAGGCCTTAAAACAGCAAGAAAATGTTACTAGAGCGGAAAAGGGACACTTTCAATGATAAAAGAGTCAAACCATCAGGAAGATACAACAATTGTAAACACCATGATAAAAGCATTCCCTGGACTCTAAATAGAAGGGAATTTTATCAACCTCATAAAGGGCTTCTACAAAAAAACCTACAGTTAACATCACACTTAATGGTGAAAGAGTGGCTGCTTACCCTCAAAGACCAGAAACAAGACGAAGATGTTTGCTGTCACTACTTCTATTCAACGTAGTTCTGGAGGTTTTAGCCAAGGCAATTTAGTAAGAAAATGAAATAAGAGGCATCCAGATTGGAAAGGAAGAAGTAAAATTATATTTGCAGATGACATCATCTTGTATACAGAAGATTCTAAAGAATCCCTGAAAAACCTATTAAAACTAATAAATGAGTTCTACAAAGTTGCAGGATAACAGATCAATATACAAAAATTAATTGCATGTCTCTATACATTTGCAAAAAAAAATAAATTTTGAAAGTAAAATTAAGAAATTAACCCTGGGTTGGCTGAGTCGTTTAAGCGTCTGCCTTTGGCTCCGGTCATGATCTCAGGGTCCTGGGATGGAGCCCCTTGTTTGGGCGCCCTGCTCAGTGGGGAGTCTGCTTCTCTGCCTCCCCTAGCTCATGCACTCGCTCTCTGTCAAATAAATAAATAAAATCTTTAAAAAAAGAAAACAATTCCGTTTTTATAGAATAAAAATAAAACCTTGGGAATAAACTTAACAAAAGAAGTACAAAACTCATACTGAAAACTACAAAAAATTATTGAAAGAAATGAAAGAATATCTAAGTAATTGGAAAACAACCCCAGTTCAGGGACTGAAAGACTGAACGTTGTTAGATGGCAACACATGCCCAGCTGATCTAAGGGTTCAGCACAGTCCCCACCAGAGTCTCAGCTGACTACTTTGTAGAAATTGATAATCTTGTCCTAAAATTCATAAGGAAAGCCACTCAGAATAGCCTAAATAATCTTGAAGAAGAATAACAGGGCAAAGGAAACATGTCTTTATTTCAAAACTTAAGAACAAAGCAATGGTAATCAAGATGTGATGTTGCTACCATAAGGCTGGATACATACACAGGCAGAATAGATTTGAGAGTCCAGAAATAAAGCCACACATCTATGGCCAACCATTTTCATCATTAGTGCCAAGATCACTTAATGAGGGAAGAATAGTATTTTTAACAAATGGTGATGAGATAAATGATAACCACATGCAAAAGAAAGAAGTTGGACCCCATATACGAAAATTAACTCAAAATGGATGAAAGCCCTAAATGTAGACCTAAAACTATAAAAACACTTAGGAGAAAGCAAAAGAGTAAATTTTAATAAACTTTAGTAAAGTTTCATGAACTTGGATTTGGCAAAGGGTTCTGAATATGACACCAGAACCATGAGCAGTGAAGAAAAATGTAAATAAATTGGACTTCACCAAAATTTAAAAGGTACCACCAAAAAAAGTGAAAAGACAACTTATAAAATCAGAGAAAATAGTTATAAAGCATATATCTTGTTAGGGACTTGTATCTAGAATAAAGAACTCTTAATAATAAAGAACTCAATAATAAGACAAAATAAAAGACAGTAAAATAATAAATAAAAGGTAATAATAATAGATAATAATGAAATAAAAGATAATAAACATAAAAAATAAAAAAACTCAATAATAAAAAGACAAAACCCAGTTTTAAAAATGGACAAAAGGGGGCGCCTGGGTGGCTCAGTGGGTTAAGCCTCTGCCTTCGGCTCAGGTCATGATCCCAGGGGCCTGGGATCGAGTCCCGCATTGGGCTCTCTGCTCAGCAGGGAGCCTGCTTCTCCTCATCTCTCTTTCTGTCTGTCTCTCTGCCTATTTGTGATCTCTCTTTCTGTCAAATAAATAAATAAAATCTTAAAAAAAAAATTAAAAAAATGGACAAAAGATATAAATAGACATTTGTTTAAGGACGATATAGAGATGGCCAATAAGCACATGAAAAAATGCTCAACATTATTAGTCATAAAGGAAATGCAAATCCAAGCCACAATGAAACACCATCTCACAAATACTATGGTAGCTAAGATTAAATGGTTGGATAATAACAAGTGTTGTCAAGGATATGAAGAAACTGGAGCCCTGCCTCCACTTTGGAAAACACACTGGTAGTTCCTCAATTAAACACAGATTACTATATAAGCCTGAAATTTCATTCCTAGGTATATACCCAAGAGAAATGAAAACATAGTTTCATAAAAAAGGGAAAAACCTTGTGGAGCACCTGGGTGGCTCAGTCAGTTGACATCTGAGTCTTGATTTCAGCTCAGGTCATGATCTTGGTGTCCTGGGATTGAGCCCCATGTTCGGCTCTGTGCTCAGCTTGGAGTCTGATTGTCCTCTTTCCGCTCCTCCCCCTGCTCATGTGCTCTCTTTCTTAAATGAATAAATAAAATCTTAAAAAAAAACAAAAAACAAAAAACTTGTACATGAATGTTAACAGCAGGACTGGCCACAATAGCCAAAAGTGGAAACAACCCAAATGCCCATCAACTGATGAACAGATAAACAAAATGTTGTATAGACATACAATGAAACACTGGTCACCCATAAAGAGGAACAAAGTGCTGATTCATGCTCCAGTGAATGAAGCATAAAAACATTGTGTTAAGTGAAAGACGCCAGGCCCTAAATACCACACATTACACAATTTCCATCATATAAAAAATCCAGAATAGAGGAATAGAAAATAGATCAACGATTGCTTAGGGCTAGGAGTGGGGTGGGCATGGGGAAATGGAGGTTGGTTGCTAGAGTATGAGAGGCAGGGATGCCTGGGTGGCTCAGTCGGTTGGGCATCTGCCTTTGGCTCAGGTGGTGATCCCAGCTTCCTGGGATCGAGTCCCATATTGGATTCCCTGTTCTGCAGGGAGTCTGCTTCTCCCTCGGTCCCTCATCCCCACTCATGTGTGTTCTCTCTTTCTGTCAAATGAATAAATAAAATCTTTTTTAAAAAAGGAGTATGAGGTTTCTTTTTGAGATGATGAAAATACTCTAAAATCGGCTAGTGATAGACACACACACACCTGTGAGTACACTAAAAGCCACTGAAATGTACATCTTAAATCAGTGAATCGCAGAGTATGTGATCTAATAAAGCTGCAAAAAATGTGAAAAATAACCACAATAAAGGTGGGTAAAACATTAAAAGCATCGTCTTCAGCTTAATGAGTCATAATTGAAAAAAACTTCCGTTTATCCCCCCCTCAGGTCAAGGACTAGAATGTCTCTGTATCCCGGAAGATCCCTGTGTGTCCCCTGCCCATGGCGACAGCTTTCCTGATTAACAGCTGTATTGAGGGAATAATTGACATACAGTCAACTGTACATACATAAAGTTTTCAATTTGATAAATTTTGACATATGCAGACACCCATGGAATCACCACCATCGGGAAAATAAATGTACCCCCCCCAAGTCGTGTCCCTGTGCCCTTTTATAATCTCTTGAATGCCCGTCCCTGTCCCTGGGCAACTAATAATCTGCTTTCTGTCTCTACCTTTTAGTTTGAGTTTCTTAGAACTTTATATAAATAGAATCATACAACTTAAAAATGATGTATATTTAATATAGATAAATGTTTTCTATTATATATATTATAAGTAAACAATTATATAGTTGTATATATTTATATATTGTATATACTTAAACAGTTATACATATTTTTACAAATAGATTAGAAAGTGTTTCAAGGTAGGGATTTTGCTGAGGACTCCCTGAATAATACTCACAGGATATTTCTCCCTTACCTGTTTCCTTTCGATGGACCCGTTTTGGTTGGGTCGATGATGCTTTCCTTGGATGTGCGCCTTGGCACACCCCTCCCCCGGTGCATGACTTCATTGTTTGACAGCCATGGACAGGCCCGCAGCAGGCTGTGAGCATGGGCAGGTGCATCGAGCTGAGAAGAGACAATGCCATGGCACGGGGGGTCAAGTGCAGACAGAATTGTTCATGCTATATTTTAGGAGAAGACACCCAGGGGAGGATTCATTTTTGTGTTTCCAGTGCTGGTGCACCTGCATGAGCAATACCTACATGTGAGTTGAATGTACCTGACCTTCTCTAATTTTCCTTCATGCTTGGTGGTCAGAGCATTTTTTTTTGTTTCTGTTTTGGTTTTTCAGAGAGGGGGGGAGAGAGAGAGTGAGCCCATGTCTAAGTGACAGGGAGGGACAGAGGGAGAGGGAGAGAGAGAATCTTAAGTAGACTGCATTGCCCAGTGAGGAGTCTGGTATGGGGCTCGAACTCACCACCCTGAGATCATGACCTGAGCCAAAATCAAAAGTCGGACGCTTAAGCGACTGAGACACCCAGGCACCCCAAAGTGTTCTTTCTAAAAAGAACATGCAGAAGAGTCCCACTCCCTGCTGTTAACCCCAAGAGGCTCCACCTGCTTCCTGGAGAGAGCCCCCATGTTCTGACTCACCCCCCAGACCTCATGCTGAGGCCAAGCTTTCCTTTCCCACCTGCTCTCAGCACCGCCTGCCTGTCTTTACTTTCCAGGACGCTGTACTCCCCCATCTTTTGGGAAAATCTGGGGAGCCTCTCAGGGCTGCTGTCAGCTCCTGCTGTGCCATTCTGATGCTGGAAAAGCAGTTTGCACCAGAACCTTCTGTCTGGTCCCTGAGTCCCAGTGGCTGCTTTTGTGGCATCTTTTGCCTGTGTGGAACTCAAGAAACCAGACTCCTTCTTCCGCCTCTTTCTCCTCCCCCCTGGTTTCTTCCTGCCGCCTGACACAGAGAACAGGTGGTTCTTTCCAACAGGCAGATTCCAGTGCCTCCCATTGTGTTTTGTTTACGTAACATGGCTGCAGGCCAAAGCTGTTATATTGTTACTGTTGTATCAAAGTCAAGATAGATGATGAGGGCCGCATTGATCAAGCACCTTGTAAGTGCCCAGCACAATGTCAGGGGCTATACACACTCCTCATGCCCCACAGCACTTGTGGGAATGGCTTCTCCTAATTTCACAGGTGAGGAGACGGAGCCCCACCTAAACAATTTGCTGGAAACTTCCTCCCTGGGAAGAGTCAGAACCAGATTCCACCTAGGCATTTCTGACCCTGGGTAGGCTCCCCAAATGTAAGGGGAAACAGAGAGAAAATTAAGAGTTGGAGGAAAAGAATCACGAATCAATATGTTTGGTTCCCACTTCTTGCTTTTTAGAAATGAAATGATGGCGCTGTGAGATTCTGGGAACCCCTTGAGGACTTGCAGGTCTGGGCACTTAGTGACTGGAGCTGTCCGGGAGGAGCGGGAGGGTACCTTTGGTGCTGCACAAGAGAGAGGTGTCCATGTTTATTTGGGAGCCAACATCTTATCTTTTGTGATTCTGTCCAGACATAGCGCTGGTCCTATTATCTGAGTATAATAAGGAAAAGGGTCGTATTTGGAGTCAGGGCAGTGGGCCATAGCCGGGAATAAGGGGCCGTGCCTTCATCCTCCAACCTCGTCCTGCCTGCTCCCACGGACGATGCCACCCGGGGCTGGTCGGACGCCCGGACACCTTCTTCACTCCACCCTGGGCCTGAGCCTGAGCCTGAGCCTCCATGTCTTTGGCCACCGAGGGTCCCCGGGGCCCTAGCCCTGGCTGGGGACCCAGCCCCGTCCACAGACTGCCCACAGAGGCCAGTCTGGTTTGGCAGAGCCCTCGTAAAGCTGCCACCCCCCACCCCACCCAAGGCCACCCTCAGAGGGGGCTGCTCAAGAGGGTGTTTGTTCCTACCCGTAAGAAGGTGGTTCAGGCTCATTTCCCTCAGCTCACCGGGCCATAGATTGACAGCCCAGATAGAGCGGAGGGGCCTGTGGGGCCAGCGGGACCAAACTGGCCTGGCGTGAAGCAGGCCCCGCCCCAATTTGCTGCTCTCACCCCTCCCTCTAGCTCGCTGGGCTGCGTCTGCCCTGTCTCCCTGTCTTTCTTTCTTCTCCTCCTTCTGTCCTCCTCCAGCCCGGCAGCCTCTCAGCCGCCCACCCGGCGTCCTTCCGCCTCTCTGCTCTCCTCCCCTCCTGGACTTTCCCTGTCTTGCTGGAGCCTCACCTCTGTCATTTTCCGCGTCCCTCATTTCGCTCTCTGCACCCCACCCTTCCCTCTGTCCCCTCACCAAATCAGGCAGCTTCACTTGAACAGCAAAGGGCGAGATTGTGCTCGCAAACAAGATTCCCAGAGCCAGCTCTCAGACCCTAGTGTCGGGAAAAATGACGGGGGACCCAGCCAGCTGGGGAGAGGCTTGGGGGGGTTGCGGGGACCCTGTGCTAGAAGTGGATTTGCAGGGAAAAATGTATACAAGGGTGTTCAGTTTCTGCCCTTTGACCTTGCTCCCCTTGCCACCTGCAGCAGTAAGAATAAAGACATGGGGAATAATGGTCAGGATTGAGGTCAGAGTTGTCGCTGGCTGAGGCCCCGTGCCAGCTGTCTCACGCGTACAGTATGTATTCAATCACCACAACAGTCCTATAGAATTAGTCTTATTGCCCCTTTTAGCAGGCCAGGAGTCCGAGACACAGAGAGGTCATCTAGCTGCTAGGTAGCAGCCCAACAGTGATTGGACTGATCCCAAACCGGGTTGTCCTCTGCGCTAGGATAGCTGTCACATGCTGATTGTCTTTGCTATAGGATTTGAGGGACCTGGGAAAGGAGCTGGTGCCATCTTACCACTTTCCACGGGAGGACAGTATTCAGGGAAGGTAGTGTTCAGCACTCGGTCGCTCAATCAGCCATTAGTGTTAGAGCAGAGCCCGAGCATCGGATGTCGAGGGGAGGAGGGGAAAAGCAGGTTTGGGACCACGCTTGTGGCCCCTGGAGGCCTCTTTCCTCACCGTGTGGCCCCAGGTAAGCCCTTCCCCCTCTGTGAGCTCTCACCATCCCAGCCTGAACAGTGGGAACCTAGAATCCCCCCATGGGGCTCTGCAGAGGGGTTGGCCCCTGGGCTGGGAACACCAGGAAGAAGACCAAGGACTATTTTTTTCAAACTTAAATTTCACCCTCCACTTCTGCCTGTGATTTTCCTACCTGGGAGCAAATCCAAAGCATTTAGAGGAATTAGGCAAAATGATGTTTTAAAAAGAAAACTCCATGGATATGGCCATAATGAAATTGGCTTCTCAGAGCACATCTTGCCCCACAACAAAGGGGACAATTCTACTCTCTAGTGCATCCCCAGACACCCCACTTTAAGGCTCCACAAGGCTGCCAGGTTGAGATTTTCCATTTAAGCTTTCCAAGAGGCACTCAAAAAGGTAAAGAAAACATGTAAATAATATCAGTAGTGTATTTTTTTTAACCTAGGAGAGCCAAAGGGTTGGATTCCACATGCAATCAGTAGAAAAATACATCATGAGACATTTTCATTCTTTGTGCGCTCAGCTTTTGAAATCTAGCGTGCATTTTACACCTGCAGTGTATCTCCCTGTGGCCCAGCCACGTGTCAGGTGCTCACTAGCCACAAATGAAGCAGATCTAAGTCATCCATCAGACCTTGACCCTCCTCTGCATCAGTGGCCTCCAACTGCTCTCAGAACATGACGAGGCCCTTCATGATCCGGGCTGCTTCCTGAGAACATCTCCCCCTCTCTTCCTCACCCACTGCGACACCCTTTCTGTGCACATGCTCAACCACTTGCCTCATGCACGTGCCAAGTTTGCATCTACCCCAGGGCCTTTGTTCTTGCTCTTCCTTTGCTCGAGGTGCTTGTCTTCCCAGCTGGGTGCGCTTGATCTCCCTGTGTCATTTTGTTCTCTGCTCACTTGCCACCTCCTCAGAGACCCTCCCCAAACACACCGTCTAAGGGGCACCCCACTGGAGCATTCTCCATCCTATCACTTGCTTTATCTCTGCAATTCTTGCCCTTTGGAACCAACTTCTTTTGTGCTTTGGCTCCTTGCTTTGATGTTTGCTTGTTGTCTGGAATGGCCTGCTGTCCTCCAACGAACCTCGTACGTTGTTAAGCCATCAGCTACACTCACTGTCTTGAATGAATCTCTCAGAAAAGTCCAAATGTGGCCTCACTGACTCCAAATCATCCGCACCAAGGCTTTGAACAGATGCGGGCACTCACACGCTGAGGGCACAGCCCAGCAGGGGAACCTTACCCCAGCGGCCATCTGCTAAAAGTGTGATCTCCTGGCAAACTTCATCAAAGCTCGCATTTATGAAGTTTTCCATCCTTTACCACTCCTGGTCATGCCTAATGAGTCTGTGACTGTGTACAGCGAGGGCCTGCCTTGGGAGCAGCAAATACCCTCCTAACATTTCATGGTGATAGAATCCTGATCTGAAAGGGACCAGGATGGGGGGCGCCTGGGTGACTCAGTCATCAGGTGTCGGCCTTCAGCTCAGGTCATGATCCCAGGGTCTTGGGGTCAAGCCACGCATCGGGCTCCCTCCTTGGCGGGAAGCCTGCTTCTCCCTCCCCCACGCCCCTTTCCTGTATTCCCTCTCTTGATGTGCCTCTCTCTGCCAAATAAATAAATAAAATCTTAAAAAAAAAAAAAAGAAAGAAAGAAAGGGACTAGGATACTGACCATCTAACACTCTTGGTCTATAGTTCATATGACCTATGTAGGTCAAAGCCCCTAAGCCAGGCTTAGCACACAGGAAGTGCACTAGGAAACATGAGGGCTCTTCAGAGCAATTCGGCAAATAGTTGTAGGGCTCCTGGCATGCCATGGGCATGGGGCTTAGTGCCAGAAATTTATGGAGAAAGAAGATCCAGGTGGCAGGCACCTACTAGGTGTTCTCCTCAGGCAGAGCAATTCTCTTCCAGCCTGGCTGCTGGCCACTGCACAGGGAGAGCTACCTGCTTCATCCCAGATCTGACCTATGTCTCTGTTTGGAGACATACCTACCTTTCCTCCACTAGGTCACTGGGTACTGGCATTCTGCTGGTGGCCTGGGAGCTTAGCGAATGTCAACCCAATGGAGTGTACCCAGTCCTTGGGACTTGTGGGAGGGTCACTGAAGGAAGACCCAGGCAGGACAAGAGCTCTGGTACTGTGGGCATGGTGTCCCTCTCCTTGAGTCACTTTGGGGGTTAGATCAGAGGAGAGGTTGTCCCAGGATATTTAAGAAGAAGACCTTGCCTCAGAAGAAATCTGAGAAGCAGGACAAGCAGGCATTTGGCGGCTAACGCAGGGCAGGAGCCCAGGGCCCTCCCACACTGCCTGGCTTCTCCACTCCGTCCTCTCTGGAACCATTAGGGATCCATAGGACCTGGTTTGAAAACCATGGGCATATCCTCTCTGGGAGCCAGAACTGGAGGTCTCAAGCTAGCCCTGCCTATTGCCAGCTTGCCAGAAGTGAGGGGTGCCCTCACTTCTTAAAGAAGTTCAGGATTTCTTCTGTGAAGTGGAGCTAATAGTAGCATCCACCTAATTGAGATGCTTTTGTCCTGCATACAGTGGTTCTGGTTTCCCAACAAATTAGTAAGACCATTGACCCCTTGGTTTTGCTATACTCACCATAAAATATTTCCAGACACGTAAGCGTTCAAGCACCTGCTTGGGGTCTGGGGAGAGAGAAGGAAGGGGGTTCAGTAAAAGCGGGCTCAAGCTGCACCTGTCTTCTGTGCTGGGGCCGCGCCATCCAGGCTCATGCAGTCTCTGGGGCCTGGAGGGGTTGGGAATGAGGGCGGCATGTATTCTTGGTCAGGGAGGCTGGCTAAGAAAGCCCCGTCCTGAAGACAAGACCCCTAGGAACAATAGCCAGGTGGCCTATAGGGAAATAGGCCTCACTCTGCCCCTCCCCTCTGCCTGCTGGCCTCTGACCATAATCCTGGACCCCTGGGCCAGGCTCGAATGCCAGGAAAACATGCAAACAATCATTTGTGACTGACTAGTCTGAAGGGGTAAGGGTATAAAAAAAAGATCGTATTTTAAAAAATTTTATTTAAATTAATTTAATTAACATACAGTGTATTGTTAGTTTCGAAGGTAGAATTTAGTGATTCATCCTTTGCATGTAACACTCAGTGCTCGTTCCATCAAGTGTCCTCCTTAAAAATGCCCATCACCCAGTCACCCCATCCTCCCACTCCCCTCCCCCACAGCAACCCTCAGCTTGTTCCCTATCATTAGGAGTCTCTTATGGTTTGTCTCCCTCTCTGTATTTAATTGTTGAAGGTGGAACTTATATTTATGTTCTCTGTAGTTTTCTGTAGGTTTGAAAAACCTTTTTCTATGTTTTGAAAGCAAACATTACACAGCATACCATTTCATCTGTAAATATTCTAGCAGGGGCCCATTAAAAGGGGCTCTTGCAAAAAATAACAAACAGTGGTATTATCACCTTAAAAAGACTAAAAACAATTCTTCAGTATAATCAAACTTTGAGCCTGTGTTTACACTTCCCTGATCATCATATAAAAGTTTTAAGTGTGTTCTTTACATTGGGATCCAATTAGAGGCCCTATATTAAGACTGACCTTTCACTTAAGTCTCTCTTGATTCATAAGTTCCTCTTTTATCTTTTATTTTCTTAGACTATTTTGTTGAAGAAATAAGATGGCTGATACTATAGAGTTTCTTCCACTGGGATCATTCTATTTTCAACCTCATGTATCATACCCTGTATTCCTCTGTCTCCTGTATTTGCTTGAAATCAACCCCTTTGGGTTGACTAGGATTTTTGGCACGGTTGCTTTAGCGGTACTGGGTTCTTCTTCTGCAAGACACAGGACGTCTGGGTATCTTGTGATGTTGGCAGCTAATGATATTCATTGCCTAGGTCTACTAATTCATTGGATTGTGAAGGAGTGATGTTCAAATTCTGTCATTCCGTCTTCATTTTGTAGCTGGACTTCTTCTATAAAGAGCAGATTCCCCTCATCAACTGGGCGGTGACTTTGAGCTCCTGGTTGTAAAAGCAGGATAAACACTTGTTGCTTCTGCTTGATGTATCAGTTACCATGATTTGGTTCCCCAGCTTCTTCCAGAAATAACCACTGAGTTTGTGTGCATGTGTGTTTGTGCTTAATATTACTATGATCCCATTGATTTAAACATCTTTGATTTCTTTCAATTCACGGTAGTTACTATCTTTCTTGATGCCCCAATTATACCATCTTTGGCCAATGGAAGTTACTGGAATGGGTTCCTGAGTCCTTTTGACATACTCTATTAATTTTCAGTAGCTTACTGTCTCTATAAGAAAGGATGTTCCAAGCTTCTTGTACATCCCTTGACTTAGAATTGTCCATTTATATAAGGAATCCGGGTTCCTTTTAGTGGGGAGTGGCATTTAGACACCAAAATCTGGATCTCAAGGGGTGCTCAATGTACTGGACTATTCACATTTCCAAACTTTTTTAGTGGACAAAACTAGAAAAATAAGATAAATCCCAAGTTTATACTGATATATCCATTCAAATTTGACCAGAGTCTTAACACTTCATTGGTCCTACTTTATGATTTCTTTTTATCATGCTGAAAATCTCAGCTTTGAAAACTCCAATATAGCTACTCATTTGATTTATCCTTTATCACACACACAATGGGCTCAGAAGAATAGTAGCATTACGATTACCAAAAATGACTTAAGATTTTGGAGGGGCATTTCTTTTTGCCTTTAGGTTATATCCCACTAAGAGTGTGTGTTAAATTACTAAGCTCTAATAACATTTGAGTCTTGAACAGGGCTTCTTGCTCAGTAGGGAGCCTGCTTCTTCCTCTGCCTGACACTCCTCCTGCTTGTGATCACTCTCTCTCTCTCTGACAAATAAGTAAAACGTTTTTAAAAAGAGATTTCATTTATTTGAGAGACAGAAAGAGTATATAAGTGTGGGCAGGGGCAGAGGTAGAGGTTCAAGCAGACTCCCCAGTCAGTGTGGAGCCTGACCCTGAGCTTGATCCCAGGACCCTGAGATCATGACCGGAGCCAAAGTCAGATGCTTAACCAACTCAGCCACTCAGGTGCTCCATGAAAATGCATTTCTGATGGTTTCATTCTCAAATCTGAGGATGAGGGGTGTTCAAAGGCTGACTTCTTATGTCTCTTTCACCTTATTTGCTCCCTTCCTCTCTCTCCCTCCTCTATGCGCAACGATTTCTTAAAGTATGCTTTTTCTTTTCATTTTTTTTCTGTAAATAAGCAAACACACACACACACACACACACACACACACACACACACACACACACACACATTTAGCATCCTCCCTTTATCTTAGGCCCTCCTCCAGAGAGCTTGCTGTCATAGGTCTAGGCTAGGGCCCAGAAATTTGCACTTTATTCCCCTTGGCCCTTCCAAGGGATTCTCGTGCAGGTTGTCCATGGACCACAGTTTGGGAAACATAACTCTAAAAATTTGGAGTGGTGGGGGAAAAACTCAAGGCAGTGGCCTTGGTGGGGAGTATGCCTGAATAAAAGTGCTGGGACAGCCTATGGCGAATAACAAGGGGACAGCATGGTAAGTCCAGCCTGCTCAGGTTGGGAGGAGTATTTTACTGTTGACATTGTTGAGAATTCCCAGAACATGGAGACAATACACAGGCTGTGTGGGTGTGGGTCTGCCCCTGCAGAGGGGCTCTCTCAGGGAAGCAGGGAGGAAGACCTGGGGTGAGGGGGTAGAAGAAACAGATGTCTGGCTTACTTATCTTTCATAATCAGGTAGTAGGGAGCTATGGATGGTTCTTGAGCAATAGAAAGGACTATTCTAAAAAAAACCTGAACATCCCTCATCTTCAGATTTGAGAATGAAACTGTCAGAAATGCATTTTCATGGAGCACCTGAATGGCTCAGTTGTTTAAGTATCTGACCTCAGGTCATGATCTCAGGGTCCTGGGATCGAGCCCAGAGTCAGGCTCCACACTGACTGGGGAGTCTGTTTGACCCTCTACCTGTCTCTTGTATTTTCTTGAAATTGATAGAGAGAACTTTTGGGTTGACTAGGATTTTTGGCACAGTTACTTCATTGGTACTGGGTTCTTCTTTGGCAGGGTGCAGGATGTCTGGGTATCTTGTGATGTTGGCAGCTAATGATATTCATTGCCTAGATTACTAATTCATTGGATTGTGAAGGAGTGATGTTCAAATTCTGCCATTCCTTCTTTATTTTTTAGCTGGACTTCTTCTATAAAGAGCAGATTCCCCTCATCAACTCTGTGGTCAAAGTTGTGTCCTTGGTCTCTCCTTCCACTTACAATTTTCAAAGACCAAGAAAACAAATGTGATCCAGTTTTCCTTGTTCCAAAGGGACTTTGTAGAGTCTAGATGGACTCTAAAACCACTTACACTTTGTTCCTTTTCTCTCTGGTCTACACACACACACACAGACACACACACAGACACACACACAGACACACACACAGACACACACACCCCTTGTGCTGCTTTTCTGGCAGAGCCACATCAAGGCTGTTAATTAACTCAAGAATCCTTTTAAAGAAAGATTAGGAAACAGGCAGGAGCAGGGAGTAGCAAGACTGCATTCCCAGAGGGAAAGAAAACCCGTTTCTCCGGGAGAAAGAGAAGGCGAAGGGGCAAAGGATGGGGCTGCCTCTCCATTCTTTTCTTAGGGCTGCAAGTAGGTCTGGGCTGGCATGAGCCGGTCAGAACGTGGGGCTCTATCCTTCTGGGTGAAGGCATCGTTGGACTGATCAGACACCCCCCACATGCTTTTCAGTCCCAGCTCTATCCGCGTGAACTCTCTCAGCCTCAGTGGCACCGTCAGTGAAAGGGGGAAGCACTGTTTCTGAAGGCTTTCAAGGGGAAAGCATTAAGGGCTCAGCAGTGTGTTTGGATAATCAGCACCTAGGAGAGGTTTAAGCAAGGAGTGCCGAGGGCCGCTCTGAGGCTGGGGAGCTGGAGACAGAGTGGCTGACGGGTTCCTGTTCCCTGGTTCGTGTTCTGGGCTGTTCCCAGGGTTAGGAGAAGCAGTCTTATGATGTTATTCAATTGCAAATGGGCTCAGGGCAAGGGCTGCATTTTAGAAACCTTTGCACCTCTTGGGGCTCTCGGAACACCTTGCACGCTGTGGGCTTCCAGGAATAGTTACTTGGAGACTGGTCAGGCCGGGCATTCCCCTGTAACCAGGCTCCCGGGGTAGGGGCCAGGTTCTATTCCTTTCTGTGTCCCTGGCACCACCTCCTGGGAGGGGGAGCACATGAATACACCTGCGTTCTTACTTACGGAAGCCCTTGTTGGCTTAAAAACATTATGTTGCTTTGCTTTGCTAATGCTTCTTTACTTCATTGTCCTCCCCTCTCCCAACATCAAAGTAACATCCTTGATTTACTGATTTGGAAAATATGGAGTAGTATGAAGAAGTTAGTATACATCCTCGTATACTAACTGGGATGTATACTAACTTCATAGTAGTATGAAGAAGTAGTACGAAAAAGTATGAAGAAAGTTATTTTCAGAGGTAATGTCTGCTTTTTTGTTAATATACAGTACTCTATTAATACTGTATATACACGTATATAGGGACACATATAAACATATATTTATGATTGAAGAAATTTTATGTATATGTGTCTATATGTTTATTTTTTTATTTGGGATGACGCTTAATGCCTGGTGTTTATTGAACCACATCCTCCACCCCTGCCAAACTGCTTAGGTGTTTTAAATAGTCTTCCATTTGAAGTCAGACAGTCTGGCCCTAGGGAGCAACCCTCATCCTCACCCTGTCCAGCCTCTCTGATGAGGGGGATAAGGCATTAGCTGGAGGGGCCAGAGAAATGAGAGTTCTGGAAGCATTAAGAGGAGGATGAAGTCACCTGATCTAGAAAAGTTATGGAAGGCTTCCTGGAGGAGGTGGAATTGAGCCTGAACTGGAGGGATGGGAAGGGCTTCGTTCTCTATGAGTGTGGGAACTGGGAATCATTTCCAGCTGTAGTGGGATATTACCGTGGTCTGGAGGTCTGATTGCTCAGAGCTCTGGTGTTACCACAGTCCCCCTCAGAACCATGGTGTGGGGCAGGGGGTGGGGCTGGCTAAAGCAGGTTCGGACGCTGGAATCTGCCAAGCCTGTGCTAGAATCCTGGCCTTCTCTTCCTGGGCAGGTCACATGGTGTCCTCACGTGTGCAATGGACGAACACTGGTGTCTGTTTCACGAGAATGGTGTGAGACTCCAGTGATAGCCTCGGTGTCTGACTCGGACATAGCCTGGCCGTGAATGCTGGTGGAAACAAGGGTGCGTGGAGCTGCCGGGGCCTCACTGTTCCTGAGTTAGCCCACCATGCATGCAGGGCCTGGGGAGCATACAGGGGAGAAGTGGCAGAACCTGGATGAAGCAGGTCCCAGTGGCCATGGGCATGGGAGATGAGGCAGCTTTGGGCGAGGCTGTCCTAGAACAGTGGTTATGGCTGTTGTCTCTTCACGGTCCAGGCACTCTTACTTCCCTTCAGATGACTGAAAATGCAATCTTCCCGGGGTGAGGAAACTCAGAGAAGACACAGGTCAGCGTTAATGCCTTGACCATGGCTTGGGGTGGCCGACTGCTCAATGCTGTCTTCCCCTGCAGGGGGCGGTGAGCTGGGGAGTTGCAGCTGACAATGCCTTCTTGTCTCTTCCCTGGCAGAGGAGCTCAAGCCCTCTCAGCACCCAAAGGGTGGCCAGGGTGTGCAAGGCCACCTTGGGAGAGGGAACCATTAGCGCAACCCCAAGGGCTCGGCAGGGTCATCCCAACTGCCAGACCCCTCCCTTCTATGATTCATCACAACCTTATTGTTTATTAGTTCCTGAGCAGGAGAAAGAGCTGAGTGCAGAGCCCTCGTCCAGCCATGGAGGACCCACACATGGTGAACTGACGTCTACCAGTCTTTGTTCGTCATCTGGGAGTTCCAGCTGCTCCCATGGCCACCGGAGCTGCGCGGGCCTCGGTGGGGACATGCTGGTCGTCGTCTTCCTTTATCATGGCTCTGTACCCCACTCCCATTTGCCAGTGCTGTTCAGACCAGGACCGAGTACCCAGCACCAAAAATCTATTCTATTTCTATTGAAGTAGAAATGCATCTAGCAGTTTACATGTCTATCTCAGTCATCTTCAGACCCGTATCTTTCATTTCATCTGAATCTCTCCACACCCCTCACCTTGTCTCCCATTTCAGCTGTGTTTCCTGAGGACGACTGCATGTCACTCTGTCCCTGGACTCAGGTGAGCTCTTCTCAAGGACTGACCAGCCCCTGGGTGAGGCTTTGTTGAAAGGTGCTGGCCTCTGGAAGGTCACTCCAATTGGTAAGACAAGACCTTTGTCTTAAAGGACCATTGCCCTTTGAAAAATCTTTTTTATTTTGAAATAATCATGGATGCATAGGAAATTGCAAAACCAGCACAGAGGCACCTGTGTACCCTTCACCCGATTTCCCCTAATGGCAACGTCTCACACAAGAGTCGCATGTCCGAAAAGCCTGGAAATCGACATGGCTTGTTAACTTCACCAATCTGTCTGATCGCACAATTTTTACATACGGTGAGTGCAGGTGTGTGACTCTATCTGTACAATTTTAGGGCAAGTGTAAGTCCGTGTGACCCCCACCATCAAAATCCAGAACTATTCCACCTGCGTGGCCCTCACTGTCTGCCTCCCCTCCTCTCCCTCTGCGTCCCTCACCCCTGGCAACCCTTACTCTGCTCTCCATCACTGTCATTTTGCCATCCTGAAAATGCCATATAAGTGGAGTCATATATCATTTAGAAATGATTTTCACTTAGCATATATATGTGTGTTTATACACAAATGGCGCCCAACTTATAATGATTTGACTTACAATTTTTTTTTTGACTTTACAACGGTGCAAAAGTGATACTCGTTCAGTAGAAACTGTGCCTCGAAGTTTGAATTTTGATCTTAGCTTGGACTGGCTACCTGCACTATGATGTCCTGTCCAGATGCTCTGGACAGCTGCCCAGACGTGAGAGTCGACAACTGATACACTTACAACTGTTTTACCCAGACAACCATTCTGATTTTCAGTTTCAGCAAGGTAGTCAATAAACTACATGAGCTAGTCTACACCGTATTCTAAGTCAGCTTTGTCTTAGATGTCTTTGTCCAACTGTGGGCTTGTGTGAGTGTTCTCAGCACACGAGGTAGGCAAGGCTGAGCTATGGGGGTTAGCAAGTGAGGTGAATTAAGCCATTTTAGACTTAGATATTTTCAGCTTGGGTTGGGATCAGGACAAAACTGCATCCTAAGAGGAAGACCTGTTTATGAAGTGAAAATTTAAGAGCTGAAGGTCGTACCTGGTCTCCCTTTCATCTGGTCCTCGCTCCAAAGACAACATTGGTAATAGTTTGTTGAGCTTCCTCTTAAACATTTTTTAAAAATATTTATTTATTTATTTGAGAGGGGGAGAGAGAGAGAGAGTGCACGAAAGTGCACTGGCAGGGGGAGGGGCAGAGGGAGAGAGGAGAAGCGGACTCCCCACTAAGTGGGGAGCCCGACACCAGCCTTGATCTCGGGACCTTGAGATCATGACCTGAGCCAAAAACAAGAGACTGAGCCAGCCAGGCACCACTCCTTTTAAACTTTTTAATGCACATAGAAACACACAATTCCTCTTCTGCAAAATTGCAAAATACCCGCCATTCCTAGTCCCTTAGGTTGCATTTAGACATAACTTAGAAATGTAGATGAAGGTGTTGAACTGTGAGCTCCAGTCTGGTATCAAATCCTAAACATCAACCACCTGTTACTACGTCCCTAGCTCTCAGCCTCACGCAAGCACGCCCACCTCCCACCTGGACAATGATTCTCTTCCCTGCGCTCAGCTTCCCCCGTGCCCCTTTACTGCAGTGCTTCTCAGCCAGGTGCTCTGCCCACCCGGGGACACCGGGCAATGTCCGCAGACATTTTTGGTTGTCTCAGCTGCGGGGGAGGGAGGAGGTTGCTTCTGGCATCTGGTGGGGTAGAGGATGGTTCTCAACATCACAGAATGCACAGGGGAGCCCCCCCAGCAAAGACTCTTCTAGCCCAGCGTGTCAGTAGTGCTGACTCAGAAGCTCTTCTCAGCCTCTCATCTCCCTGCCGCCAGCAGCCAGATCCCACAGTGTCTTCCCAGCTTCCCTGGCATCAATTCCAAAACCCTCCCATGATCTATAAAGTCCATGACAATCTCTGACATCACCTCCCCCACCTCTCAGCTCCAGCCTCACCGTTCCCTGCGCAGATCCTCAAGCGCGCCAGCACACCCCAACCTCCGCACCTCCTGTTCTCCCAGCTTGCCTACACGGCTACGCGTTGGGTTCCTCTGCTGCACCCACTCTCTGCTCCAGCATCATCTCAGGATCCTGGGCCACCTTGTCTAAGAACACCATCTTGCCCCTGCCCTTCCCAGCATCCGAGTGCACTTGACCTTTATTTGATTGATTGGTTCCATTGACTTGCTCTCCCCCCTACAATGTAAACTCCTGTGTGTTTTGTTCACTAACTCAGTGAGGCCCCTAGACAAACCCCTGGCATGTGGTAGATCCCCCCCATAAATGTCTGATCAAGAAATGGGTCTTTGTTGAGCACCTCACATGTGTCATCTCACACACTCCTTGGAGCCGCTCCAAAGGCCAGTGCACATGCTCAGCTCAGAGTGGGTGAGGGCAGAGCTGCAGTGCTTCAGGTCTGTGGTTCTCAAACCTGTGCCACCCACCACCCTGAGCACACCTAGCACTCGAGGCCTTGTCATCCTGCTCTTTAAAGCGTTTTTGTGCATTTATAGCCACTCCAAACAGTTCTTGCTGGTGACATTTCATAGGACTTTTGTGTTTGCTTTCTGACCCGGAGGCTTCCTTTTTCCATTTCATTCTGCCATCCGGGCCTGAGGTAGCGGACCCTCCTCTCTGGGGTGGAGGAATGTGGAATTTACTCTGTTTATGCAGGTCCCTTGTTGCCACTACATAGAAAGTTGAAAGAATCTGTCCTGCCCTGAGCTGAGGAATGCTTCAGAAAATAAGCCTTGTCCTCGTGTTCAGAGAGCCACAGGACAGGCACTGCGGTGGGCAATCACCTCTCACCAACCACAGAGGACAGATGTGGCCGGCGGGTCTCGGGAGCTCTAAGTGGGGTCGTCGATCCCTATTCTGGACCGTGTCTGATCTGGCAGGTCGGACAGCCTGGGTGCAGGCAGGTTTCCGGCAGGAGCTCCCCGGAGGCTGGGGCCTGCCCTGTAGATCTGGGTATCTTCCACCGGCCTTGGTACAGTGCCCAATAACAATGGCTGCTGCCACTTACCGAGACCCAGCGAGCTCTGTGATGGGAGCCAGAGGACCTGACCCACAGCCAGCTGAGTGATCCTAGCCTCAGTCCCTCTGACCATCTGTTTCCTTACCTCTCCAATGAAAACAACACTGACTCATGAGGTCTCTGGGGTATTTGAATGGGGAATTTGAATTCACAATATGTGTGAAGTTTTTATTTTTTTATTTATTTTTTTTTTAAAGATTTTATTTATTTATTTGACAGACAGAGATCACAAGTAGGCAGAGAGGCAGGCAGAGAGAGAGAGAGAGAGAGAGGGAAGCAGGCTTCCTGCAGAGCAGGGAGCCCGATGCGGGGCTCGATCCCAGGACCCTGAGATCATGACCCGAGCCAAAGGCAGCAGCCCAACCACTGAGCCACCCAGGCGCCCCGAAGTTTTTATTTTTTAATTGAGGCATAATTGAATAAAATTTACCCTGTTTTTGCACATGGTTTTAGAAGTTTTATGTTACTATCCTTGCCACAATCAACATATAGAATCTTTTAGTCACCTCAAAAAGTTTTCTCATGCCTCTGTGTAGTTAAACCCTTCCCCAATGTAGTACTAACAGCCCTTCTGATCACTGACCCTGTAACTTCACCTTGTCCATATAAATGAAGTCATCCAGTACAGCCTTATGAGTCTGGCTTCTTTTATCTTTCTAGAATAATGCACTCCAGATTCACCATGTTTCTGCACTTATCAGAATAACACTGCTGAGTAGTGGTCATTCTATTATGTAGCTGTACCACAGTTGGTCATTCACTTTTTGAAAGACGTCTCGTTGTTTCTGTGATTTGGTGATTGTGAATTGAGTTCCAGGTTTTTGGGCAAACATGGTTTTCATGTCTCTAGGGTAATTAGTAGGACCACTGGGTGATGTGGTAAATGTATGTATGTCTAACTTTTATTTTTTTAAAGATTTTATTTATTTATTTGACAGACAGAGATCACAAGTAGGCAGAGAAGCAGGCAGAGAGAGAGGAGGAAACAGGCTCCCTGCTGAGCAGAGAGCCCAATGCAGGGCTCCATCCCAGGACCCTGGGATCATGACCTGAGCTGAAGGCAGAGACTTTAACCCACTGAGCCACCCAGGCACCCCTGTATGTCTAACTTTTAAAGAAACTGCCAAACTGTTGTCCACGGTGGGTGTACCGTTTTACATTCCCACAGTGGTGTAGGAGAGTTCTTGTTTCTCTGCATCTTTGCCAGCATTTTGTTGTTTTATTTTATTTTGTTTTAGCCATTCTCATAAGTGTTTACCATAAAAAAAATAACCATAAAGTTATTTTTTATCTGTCATTCAGCAGTTCCCAGTTTTTGTAGGCAGTATGAAGTGCAGGTGGGCAACGGGGCTCCAGAGTCAAACCACCTGGGTTCATATTTGAACTAGATTATTTACTAGTTCTCTAATTTTCAGCTTTCTCATAGTAAAAAATAGAATGAAAGTAAAGTTTTTGAAAAAAGTTGTTGAAAAATGAGTGCTTAGCTTTTCCAATGTTAAGCCACTATTATTTATTATTAGAATAATACCTTACTTCTTGTCCCCCCTATAAAATCAAGGAAGGTGTTATTATACCCCTTTTATAGATGAATATCACATTTCCCTGTCTCCCTAGCAGATAATTATAGACATAGAATAAGTTCTGGCTTATTCTAGAGATGCAAGGCTAAATGTCACATGGGGCTTCTGGAAAGTCTTCCTTCGCAGAAATAAAGCACAACCTTTTTCCTTTCCTCCTTCTTTCTGGAATGCAGACTTGACGGTTGTGTCTCCAGCAGCCTTTTTGGACCATGAAATGATCTTAAGAATATAAACAAGTGTTGAAGACATAAACACAGGAATGTGGGTCCTGGATGGCATCACGAAACTGTCGTATTAGCCCCATATTGCCCATCCCTAGACTTCTGTGAGAAAATCTGACTTCTGTCTTGTGTAAGCCAAAAACAGAAACAAAAACTAAGACACAAAACTTAGTGGCCTACAGCAACAAGCATTTAATTCATGGCCACAGTTCTGTGGTTGACTAGGGTTTAGCTGACATAGGCTGAGCTTGGCTACTGCTTTGTCCCAGGTTGTTGGCAGGACTTGGCTCTAAGCTGACAGTTGGATTTAGGCCTTCTCCACATCTCCCATCGTTTTTGGACCAGCCCTACAGGGCAACATCAGAAGTGCTAGAGCACAAGCTCAATTTCACAGATACATTAAAAATTGCTGCTTGTAATCTGTATGTTAACACGCCATTGGCCAAAGCCATTGGCCAAATCCACCATCAGCAGGGTAGAGGAATATATCCTCTCTGTGGAGCATCTGCAAGTCAAATGGCAAAGAGAAAGGACATGAGAGATGTGGAAAACTGGGAATGATGATACCAGGCACTATAGCTACACTGAGGTGTTACCATTGTGTCTGACATTTCTCAAGATGATGGAGACATGATGACGGATGTGGGATAGAGCTCATAGATAATGCATGTAGAAAGCATTTTAAAGGAAAATGTTGGGGCTTCTTCATCCAAAAAGCAAAATATCAGGTCCTCACCCAGAGAGCTAATGCAGAAGTAGGAAGATCTGACTTCAGATCTTGGGTCAGATAGGGAGTTGATGAACTCTTCAAGGGTAAAGCTTAGATGCGATTGTATTTTACTTTTATTTTTTGAGTATCTTTCCCAGTACCTGGCATAGTTCTTGCCATAGAGCCAAGGCCAAATAAATCTTCATGCATTTACTCACGAATATGTCTGAGTCTGACTTTTTTCACCAAAGATTCGATAAGACTGTCATAAGTTTGTGTAGAACAGGGTTTCTTAACTGTTGTACTATTGACATTTGTGGCCAGATCATTCTTTGTTGTGGGGCTGTCCTGTGCATTCTAGGGATGTTTGGCAACATCTCTGGTCTCTACCTACTAGCTTCCGGTAGTACTCCTTCCACAGCTGAGGCAGCCAAAGACGTCTCCAATGACTTTGTCAAGTCACTCCTGATGTAGAGAGAAGAGCCTATAGTACCCATTCTAGCACGACACTTCTCAGAAAAAATGTCTGAAGTGCAGAAAATTAATTTAAAATGATAGAAATAATCTACATCAAGACAGTTGAATTGCCTCTATATATTTGCAGCTAAATATTTTGTGCAATTTCTCACAGCTTTTAAAACCAATCACCAGTACAGGGAAACGTAATAAACTGTGGACATCTCTGTGTTGGCTACCAATTATTCTAGTAAAGTCACAGGATTTTCACTGGGTAGATAAAATTCCACTCTTTCCCTTGACAACTATTTTTTGAGGGTCTCCTGTGGGCCAGGCACTGTTCCCGGCCCTGGGGATAAAGTGGAAAATGGAGCTCCTCGTGGTGCTCATATCTTAATGTGAGAGAAAATGATGAACATATAAACACATGAGTATATAGTGTAAACATTTTAGTTATAGACGCTAGGGACCGACTTGGAGAGGGCAACCATCTCAGGGGCGAATACCAGAAGTGGACAAGTGAGCGTGTGAAGGTTTGGGAGAAGTACAATCCAGGTAGAAGACAAACAAGTCTGTCTGGCAAGTTACCTTCCACCTGTGAGCCTCAGTTTCTCCAGGTGTCCAATGGGAAGGTTGATCCAGATGGTCAGGAGCTTTTTCGAAGAGAGGGAAGAGCGAAGTTTTGGTGCCAATCCGGGTCTGAGTCCTGACTCCAACACTCCCTAACAAAAAAGCTGTGGAAATATGGGTTTGCCTTTCTGAGCCTCGGTTTCTTTAAAACAACCCTCCTGGGGTTGGATGAAATGCTCCGAGTCTAGCCTATTCTCTGAAGCCCTGTACCTCTCAGACTACCAGGTCTCAAGATGGTGACTTTGAAAAGGCTTTGGGAAGAGCCAAGAAGCCTGGCAGAGAGTCCTTGTCTTACCACCACAATGACCCTAATTATAAGCTTTTGTGGTTATCCAGAAGGCTCCTTGGGCTTTGTAAGTCCTTAGATCTACAAGATTTCACTGTGGACCCCTGTGTCAGAAGGTAAAGGAACATCCAGGATTTGAGCACCTGAGGGCATGTCCTTGGCATTTCTGAAAAATCAAACAAAATAATACGACAGTTGGAATGTCCTGTGAAAGGAAGCGTGTTCAGGCTATTTGGATTTTTCATGTGTTTGGATTCTGGGAAAGTAGGTATTTTCTGAACCAACCAACCAAGTAGGCCAAGTCAGGATGTTCATAATGACCACTAGGCTCCTGCCAAAGAAGGACCTGATCTGTAGATGAGAGTGTGGGTTAGTGAAGGAGAGAGAGCCACCCAGAAGGGGGCGAGAGGGGTTGCACTGGCTGGGTATCTGGGCGGTCAGGACAGCAGGGGCCCCCATGCCCATTCCCCCTCCTCCTCTCCATCAGAACCTGGCTTCCGTTTGGGGCATCCTCCCCTTCCCAGACACCCTTGCAGCTAAGAATGATCATGTGACTTAGGTCTGACAAGTGGTAAGTAGGGGTGTGCTGGTGGGGCATCTGGGTAAAATCCTGTGTCCCTGACCCAAGGGACCTGGCCGGCTGGTACACACACACATTAATTCCTCCACCTGCACCCACTTGCTCCGTCTGGAGCAGCTGCCTTTCCTGGAGGTGGGGCAGCTGTCTTCCCAGCAGGAGGGAAAAGGCAACATGGTGAAGATGCAGAGAGGAAAAGTGCATCTCAATGGTGCATGGGGTTACCATGCTGACCCTGGATTGCACCCCTCTGGACCTCTTGCCGTATGAGAAGCTGTAAACCCCAGTCAGTTAAGCCCCTAACTGGTTCCTGCTCCATACCAGGGGACTTAGTGTGGACAGATTCAGTGCGCCAGTGTTACTGAGCCTATGCTGGGCTCCCCGCCCCATTGTTTCACTCAGTCCTCACAGCCCTCCTGGGGGGCATATCTGAGCTCCACTTGACACATGAGGATACTGAGGCTCAGAGAGCTCTCCCCCATCCCTGCTCGCAATCTTGCCACTAGTCAGTGGCATGGTTGGGTTTGAACTCAGATCTACTGCTTCCCTAACGCTGCATGCCCCATCCCTTCCCTGTAATTCTAACAGTAAATAGCAACACAGCCACAGAATTTACTGCAGGTCTGAATCCTGGTATGTTTGAAGGACACTACTCAGTGCCTCTGAGCCTTGGTTCCCTCCTCTGGATCCAGTGATGGAAGCCATACCTACCTTGTAGGGTGCAGGGAGGGCTGCCAGCTGCCTGGCTCAGATTAGACACTCACTGCGTATGACCCCTTGACTTACTTTGGCTTTGTGGCAGTGGATACTGAGCTAAGTGCATTCAAAACTGCCCTGTGATCCTCCAGGACTCTTGCACTACGTGTCTGGAAAGAGATTGTATTTTCTCCTTCCATGGGAGGAAATGGAGACTTGGAGAGGGTGAGTTCCACTCTGAACCTCAGTCTCTTCATCTGTAAAACGAGGGTAAGACTAGCACCTGTCTTCTACGAATATGCTTGGATTGAACGTGATCAGGCATAGGCGGAACCCTGCCCAGTGCCCAGCACATAGAAAGCACTCAGTTAATGTAGCGGGTGCTATAATTTGTCACTATCACACAGCTTTGCACTGGCCGTGCCAGTCATCAGCTTTTTCACACTGGGGATTCCAAAGGTGGGCAGGCAGCCCAACTGCAGGCCGAGGTGGGCCCCTGTCCCACCGGCAGGCTCCTTATGGCTTTGCTGAGGCTTTTCCCAGGGGTGAAGCCTGGCTGGTGGTCAGGCCAGGATAAGGCCCTCACAGCTCTCCCCAGTCCATGGGGACCAGCCAGGATTCCCTACCATGGACCTCTAGTCCTGGGACACTGAAGCCGGTTCGGTCACATGAACGCCTTCCTCCCAGATGCTCAGGACAGATAAAGAACCAACTCCTTTCAGGCCCCACTGTCGGGGTACTCCTGATTTATGGAGAGATTCCACTGTGTGAGATGTGATCTTGCCCATTCCCTGCTGACATCTGCTGGGCTGACCAACAGCAGGGCTCCGGCTGTCGGGTCACCGTTCTGCAGGGCAGTGGGGGAGGGAGGTCAAGACACACACACACACACTCACACTCACACTCACACTTGCCGTGCAGGACCTAGAGGGCTGGGAGGAGCTGCCTCCTCTCTCTGTGTGTTCCCAGCATAGCAGTCTGCACATGGTTGGGCCCTTCTGCCATGTGCTCTGGGGAGATGGGGAGATGGATGGACAGCTGCATACCAGAATAGTTACACATATATTCATCCATGCATTGGCTCAGCCTCTGTTTATTGAGTGCCTACTGTATGCAGGCTCTGCTGCAGTACTGGAAGAAAACAAGACTACACAGGGCCTGCCCTCAAAGGTCTGCCAGTCCAGCTCATGGATACATGAGCAGAGGGAGAAAAAGGGCTCTGGCATGTGCATTCCCATTTCCCTGGGGAACCCCCACTCCTCCAGGGACAGAACCAAAGTGAACAAGTATCTCCTTGTTCTGGTCCCAGATGAAGGACAGGGACTCGAGCAGGACAAGTGAGGCCCACCCTGTGCTTGCATGATCCTGGGGTAGGTGACTCCCTAAACGCAAGACCTTGGCTTGCTTCACCCACGTTCTGGCCCCAGTGCCCTTGCAGCCTTTGGAGAAGGACTGGGCCTTCTCAAGAACTCTCTTGAGGGTGTCTGGCTAGCTCAGTTGGAAGAGCACACGACTCTTGATCTCGAGGTCATGAATTCAAGTCCCACACTGGGTGTAGGGATTATTTTTAAAAAATAAATAAACCTAATAAAAAAAAAATGAAAGAAGAATTCTCGCTAATCCAGGGCTATGAGGAGACATGGTTGCTGCCTTGGGATCATCCCCCTGAGTGTTAGATGGAACGGATCCATCATGGCAAGGGCAGGCAGGTGGGCAAGGATGCTCATGGGAGCAGACCTTGACACACTGATGGTGTACCAGGCTGTACCAGACCGGCCTGGAGAGCCACGGTCAGCCCCTTCAGGGCAATGACAATTGCTCCAGTCCTCAGATGAAGGGACAGATGTCAAGAGAGGGCAAGTGACTCACCTGAGGGCCGACAGCAGGTGAGAATGGTGCAGGGTTCAAATCCTCCCCTCTGCTCTTTGCAGAATGTGGCACCAAGCAATATAGTTATTGGGATGGAGAATGGCTGGGGGCGGGGTTCGGGCCAGCTTTCCGAGGAAGGGAGGACTGCTGATAAGCCTTAGGAAACGTGTTCATTGAGGGTAAGGAGGTGGGAGAGAAGATCTTAGGTGAGAGCACCACCTGCTCAGGGCATGGAGGTGGGCTGAGCCTGGGGAGGTGCGGGACCCCAGGACCTGCAGTGACAGGCTGAGGGTATGGGACCCAGCCCTCGCTGTGCAGTTGCTAGGAGATGAGGCTCAGAGATGGACACCAGTTGCTTCAGGACACACCACGCAGGGATGGCAGAGCCCGGGCGCGAAGGGGTGTTTTTACACCGGGAGTCACAGCAAACAAAAGGAAGAAAAAAAAAAAAACCCAAAGCAATATTTCAGTCCACCAGCTAACAAATCAGCCACCCTCGTTTTTTGGTGTCTTGTAGGCAAAACAAGTGGCCATGTGATTTTACCCTCCCCTGCGCCCAATCTCACCTGCCCCTGCCCCCTCCTTGCACCCCTCCCCAGGTGTACACAATGACGCCCCGAGACCCAGGGGAACAAAATGCTGGGCGAAAACCCTGGGCCATGACCGTCCTAAAGCTGAAAGTCAAGTTGCCAAAATAAACTTCTTTTGTCTCTCTTCATTTTTCCGTGTTTAAATAATAATAATCTGAAAATGAAGTCATTGTGCTCACCTGTAGGCCCGCCAGCCCTGCCTGCTGGCGTCCTCAGTGTGTCTGCCCGAGGCACTGTCTGGCGGGGCATCATGGCCCATCTCACTGGGGTCCCACTCCTGGGATCAGCACCCCCGCTCTGGCAGGCCGCGCCATTTCCCCTCCCACATCTCATCAAAACATATCTGTGCTGCGTGCCACGGTCTCAGGGTCCATTTCTCTGCTCTCAGAATGCGTCAGCTCTCCCCATGGCCTTGACCTTGGTTGGTGGCTCTGACCCCGTAGAGAGAGGTGCCATCTGAGACAGAATTCCCCACCCTTAAGGCATGGATGCATCTCAAGCAGTGGGATTTGGGTCCTGGGTGGTAGAGAGGGAGGGAATTGTTTAAAGAGGAAGGGCAGTGGGAACCCTCAAGTCATAGAAATACACTCCTTCTGCCCAGTCCTGGTCTTCCTGCTCCTCCTCCCTCTTCCACGGCGGGCTGGGTAGGTGCTCTTGATCTCAGCCTCCGCCATCTGCAGAGATATGCCTCTTCCTACAGCTGACAGCCCTGGCTGGCTCCTGCTGTCTTCTCCATTCAGCAGTGACCTTGCCAGGCCAGTCTCTAGGGATCTTATTCTTTCCTCCACCCCTGGCGGGAGGTCAGGGAGCCTGGCACAGAGTAGGTGCTCCACGGTTCTCCCATTTGAGTGCCCTGTCCTCCGATCTGTGTCCCTGGCGGTCACCTGTCATTTTCTTCTCTCTCAGGGCTCTTTCTTCCCACTTGGCCTCCTATGCTTCCAGGGAAGTGGGTGCCGAGTGGGGGGCACCTCTCCAAATTCCTTGGATACCCACTCCTTGTTGGCCGTGATGGGAGTAATGCTGTGTCGCCTCTCACAGAACCAGGCTCGTCCGAGGAGGTAAGGTGCGTACCGTGCTCAGCAGAGCTCCGGTTCGTGGTAGGAGTTTAACGATGCAAGTCTTCTGCTGTGGTTATTATCTTAGAAGGCTAAGAGTTACTGAGCACGTGCCACATGCAGGGCACCATGCTGAGCGCTTTATATGGAGTCGTAGTGCTGGGCGGTAGGCACCTTGACTGTCCTCATTCTATAGGACAGAAAACCAAGCTTTCATAAGTGGCCAAGTGGGACCTGAGTTCAGGATTATTCTCTTGCACTTGCTGGGGGTTCTTCCAGGAAGACTTTAAAGACCCAGAAGCAGCCCTTGCTGGCTGGGCTGGACTGGGAATGCAAACGCTCACCCTGCCATCAGCGGACCGGGAGGGTCCTCAGCCCCCACCCCCTCAGCCCAGGACAGTACAGGCACAGACAAACATGTATACACACATGGGAAGGCGCACCTGCTCACATCTGCGCACATGCATGAATGCACATGTCCGTAGGCACAGAGGCATACACACAAGCAGAGACCGACACAGGTGCACATGCAAGCACACACATACACACACGTGTGCACACGCATGCACATGGGAGGTGGAGGCCTTTACAGGAGCAGAGGCTCTGCCCGGCCATCACACAGGAGAATGCGGATGCTATCTGGGTGGGGCGGGGAGGGCTGCTGTCCTTGTTACCAGCTGCCCATCTCTGGCCAGGAAGAGGGAGGAGGGCCCCGGGTGGGCAGGTGGAGTTGGGCAATGGGATGGGGGGGCGGTCTGGCTGCCTCTGTAGGGTGGAGGCCCGGCTGACCGGCTGACCGTGGGGCCACAGAGACCGCTGAGCTCTGTAAACAGGAGGCCCAGCCCAGACCTGTTTGACTGGCAACGGCTGACCTTGGAGGGCTGGGACTGATTGCTCACCTCTGACCTTTCTCGGGGCAGGAGGGCAAGCATAGGCTTGGGGGGTGAGCCTGACTCAGGGCAGGAAGGTAGTCACCTGGGGAGGCCCAGATGTGCCTAGGGATCAACAGTCCGACCCATGGAGGCATCTGGAGGGGTGTTCCCTTCCCCTGATCCCCAGTAGCTTGGTCACTGGGCCCGCTGACCTTCTCGGGCAAGTGGAAAGACCTAATACTCTAGCCAGTGCTACCCAACAGAACTTTCTACAAGGATGGCCAAGTTTTGCATCTCCACTGTCCAATGGGGCAGGCAGATATAGCTACAGAGCTCTGGCAATGTAGCTGGTACAGCTGAAGCACTGAAATTTTAATTCTATATAACATAATTAAGTAATTAGAATTGATTTAACTTCAATGTAAAGAGTCACATAAGATAGTGTCTCTCACACTGGGAGGTGCAGCTCTCCATCCCAGTAGGCGAGAGGGACGGAGGTCTGTGTTCTGGGATGGGACAAAATGGGTCTTGAGTCCAGTTCCTCTGCTTGATGGCTGTGACTCACTCGTGTCCATGTTAAGTGCGCCACCCACACCCCCTCCCCAGGACCTGACACCAGTGTGAGAGCCCAGGGCAGCCCAGGGACCTCCAGCCCCCTGCCTGGGCTTGAGCCCTGGACTGCAGGCAAGCCTCATGTTCCTCATCTGTAAGAGGGTGGCAAGGGTAGTGCAGACCTCTAGGAAGGACCGTGAGTATTAGCCAGCATGTCACCTATAAACAGGAATATAAGAAGTCAAACGAGTGTGTGGCTACACAGCCACAGCCCTACAGACAGACCTAGGCACCGGGATTTTCCAGCTCTAGCTCCTGGAAACATCAAGGGGACAGACAAATCTTGGGGAACCTGAGCCAACGGCTCTAATGTCTTCTGTTTGGAAGTGTGCTATAGGGGCTGGCTGGGTATGCGTGTACAAGCTTGGCATTGAACAGGGAGCCCTCCAAGCAAGGGAGCCCTGTCCATTCGGGAGCCCTACTTTCTTATTAGAGATAACATTCCTCCCAACTCTCAAAGCCAATCCTAGAGAAGTGGGAGAAAAATGTTAATGCTCTTTAATTAAAATTCCTTCCCAGGCCTGTCGGTCTGGGCAGGCAGGCCCCTAGCCGCTCAGAAACCTGCAGGTCTGAAGGAGCTGGTTCCTGGTGGGGGGCCTGGGAGGACCTGGAGAATGCTGGGGACTAAGTTTAGGATGTGGTTCAGGGAGAGTGTCCTGGACCCAGGCCAGGGACATGGCCCAGGGTCCCTTCAGACCCACATGGCCATCTCCTCTTGTTCCAGGACAGAAAGATATAACATCACTTGGGCCCATGATGAACCAACATGCCACAGCTCTATCTCTAGGCTTTCCAGTCCACCTGCAGAGCAAGAATTTTTGCTCCCAGGCCACATTCTACAGGGGAGGAGACTGGGGTTCAAAGTGGCGATGTCACTTTGCCAAGCTTCAAAGTTGTGGGGCGAAGGTTCATGCTGGGGTCTGCTGGTCTTGTGGACCCAGGGTTTTCATGGCTTCAGACTGTGTGCTGAACACAGCCTACAGTTCTTCAGGGGACAACAGTGAGAGGCACTCCTTCAGATACAAGACACAACGTCATAAACTATGAACTCTTCCTTCCTTCCTTCCTTCCTTCCTTTCTTCCTTCCTTCCTTCCTTCCTTCCTTCCTTCCTTCCTAAGAAACACAATAGAGGGGCGCCTGGGTGGCTCAGGTGGTTAAGCCTCTGCCTTCAGCTCAGGTCATGGTCTCAGGGTCCTGGGATTGAGCCCCGCATCGGGTTCTCTGCTCAGTGGGGAGCCTGCTTCCCCCCTTTCTCTGCCTGCCTCTCTGCCTGCTTGTGATCTCTCTGTCTGTCAAATAAATAAATAAATCTTTAAAAAAAGAAGAAAAAGAAACACAATAGAAACGTCTCCTCCAAGCAAACACCACCCCTCCTCCATGGGTAAGACAATACTGCCTCCAGCGGTGACTGTCACACGCACCGTCAGCTATGTGCCAGGATGGACTTTGAGAAGGAAGGAATGTCTGTGTCTGCATCTGTACGTGAGCTAGTTTCTTTCTTTCTTTCTTTCTTTTCTTTTTTTTTTTTAAAGATTTTATTTATTTATTTGACAGACAGAGATCACAAGTAGGCAGAGAATGAGGCAGCGAGAGAGAGGGGGAGGAGGAAGCAGGATCCCTGCTGAGCAGAGAGCCCGATGCGAGGCTCGATCCCAAGACCCTGGGATCATGACCTGAGCCAAAGTCAGAGGCTTTAACCCACTGAGCCACCCAGGTGCCCCCATGAGCGAGTTTCTTTAGCATCACACCTGCTCATGACAGTTTGGACTTTGCCCAGAACTGACCCCCGCCCTTGGTGGTGAGTTGACTGAATTACATTTTGGAGTGATGCCAATGGAGTGCTTTGAGGATGCTGTTTCGAAAGGAGCCTCAGAAACCCCACTGTTGTAGGGGTGTTGTCAGGACAGTGACCTCTCAGCCCCTGGGACCCACTGTATTTGCAACCGTAAGAGAAATTGCCTTCAGATCTCAAGGTCAGGGAAGCCTGTGCTTCTGGACAACCAACTTGTTTATATCTTGTGGAATTGGAGCACCTTGAAGCTGACCATTTTCCAGCCCAAGGAGGGGCTTGATCCCACAGCCCATGCACTCAAGACCTGAGCTGAAATCAAGAGTCAGATGCTTAACTAACTAAACCACCCAGTGAGCCACACTCCAATTTCTCCACATCCTTGATGACACTTGCTATTGTCCACCTTTTTGATTAAAGTCATCCTAGTGGATGTGAAGTGGTATCTCATCATTTTGAATTGCATTTTTTTAAAGATTTTATTTATTTGAGAGAGAGGGAGAGAGCACAAGCAGAGGGCGTGGCAGGCAAGGGAAAAGCAGACTCCCTGTTGAACAAGGAGCTCAGTGTGGGACTTGATCCCAGGACCCTGGAATCATGATTTGAGCTAAAGGCAGTGGCTTAACTGACGAGCCACCCAGGTGTCCAAATTGCATTTCCTAATAACTAACGATGTTGAACATATTTTTAAGTACTTGTTGGCCATTTGTATATCCTCTTTGGAGGAATGTCCATTCAAACTTTTTGCCCATTTTTATTTGTGTTATCTTTTTACTATTGAATTTTAAGAGTTCTTTATGTATGCCAGATAGTAGAACGTATCAGAAATATGACTGGTAAATATCTCTTCCTATTCTTTGGGTTGTCTTTTTGCTTTCTTGATTAGTATCCTTTGATGTGCCAAAGTTTTAAGATTTATTTTCAAAAATCACTATAGGTGATACCCGACCCTTAAGGGATATAGGAGGATAAAAGCAAATATAAAAGAATAAACAAAGGAATAAAAAATGTCAGGTAGTATAGGACAAGAGTCAAATAAGCAATTTTTCAGTAGTTTCTATAAAAGTTCAGAAGAAGGCAAGATCACCAGGGGCTGAAGGTTGAGAAGACATCTATCAAGGTACAGGGATTTGGAGAGGACTCAGACTAATGCATTCTAGGAATTTGTTACTAATTCACCAACAACGCTTTGATGAGCATCTTCTCTAGGGCAGGCCTTGTACAAGTTGTGAGGAGGGGCAGCACATGGAAGGGTGGGTGGGACCCTAACAGCCCAGACCAGGAGGCATGCACAGAGCAAGAAATAAGAGTGTGCACGGTGAGTGGAGAGGCTGTGAATACTTCAGTGTGGCAGGAACACAGGATGTAGGTAGTGTCAGGACCCGAGGGAAGGGGCTTGGACCCAGCCTGAGGACAATGAGGAAGTATTGCAGATTATTACCAAGGAGCTGGTGCTCATAGCTTCTACTGCCTTGTCTATAAATTGGGCATGGAAATCCCCACTCCTTCAGCAGGATCTAGCTTGCCCATGGTGAGTCTCGGCAACGAGGCAGTAGCTGTGTCTGCCCACCCAGCCTGGGCAAGGGCGTGGTGCTGTGCCAGCCAGGCCCCACTCTCCTGCCCCGGAGCCTGCTGTGGTGGGGTCAGGTGGTGAAATCAGATCCCAGCCCAGAGAAGCTGGACGACGTGCCTCTCTCCACCCTTCCCCAGACACAGGCTGCGCCTCTGACACCTGGCTCACCTCCTCTGGCACCTAGCCTTTGAGACAGGGCCAAGGTAGCCGGGCAAGGCCAGGCCGAGGGCATGCGGGGTGGCTGGGCTCACATGGGCTGGGCTTCCTGGGACTGGCACCCAATATCGGGAGAGGAACCGGAGAGACCTAGAGGCTCTGGGTACCTGTCAGGCTGCTTCTCTACTCCGCGGGAAGAGACACACCCGTCCTTCTCCCCATCCCCACCACCTGGCCCGGGCTCCGCCAAGCAGCTGCCAGGAACCCCAGCTTCCCTGTCCCCTCCTGGCTCCACGCTCTCAGCATCTCCTGCCCCAGCTGCTTGGTTCCACAAAATTACACTTGAAACCTTTTATTATCGACCCCTTTCCTGATTGTACAAGTAATACATGCTCACTTTAGAAACCTCAGAATATACAGAGAAGTAAGAGAAGGAAACAAAAATGATCAGTCTATCACCCAAGGACAAGCTTTGTTGAATTAACGTCGTCATTCATTCCAGATCTTTCTACACCTGTGTGGGTAGACACGTACGTGCATGTGCACGCGCGCACACACACATGCAATTCTGCATTTTGCTTTTCTCATGGATTTTTTTTATCATGAGTGTTTTCATCAGTCATTAACGATGATTGGAAAGCATGTCCATGTTTCATTATGGACAGGTTCAAGTGCATCCGCAGGTAGAAAGAATCACAGAAGACACCCACGTGCCTGACACCAGCTTCAGGATTTACCAACAGATGCTTGTTTCATCCCCTCCTCTTCACACCAACTGTGTTGTTCGGAGTATTTTAAAGCCAACCCCAGACACCCTGTCATTTCACCTGCCAATGCCAAAAGCATTATAAAAGGCTCTGGAAGAAGTCTGAAAGGTCCCTGGCCCGGGTGTTGAGAGACCTGACTTCTAGTCCAGCAGGGGCCCTCTCTGCTGTGTGCTTGTGCTCTGGACCCGTTTTCTTTGTAAAATGAGGAGGATAGCAGCTCCTCTCCCCTGGGGGCGATCAGGAGGGGCCACGGAGATGCCAGACTCCTCAGAGTTCCACTTCTGTCATCTGTCACTGTCAGGCTGGCCGCCAATCCATTTAATCTTCAGGACAAACCAAGATGGCGATGTTAGTATTTGCATTTTACAAAGGAGAAAACCAGGACTCAGGGAGGTTAAGGGACTTGCCCAAAGTCACACAGGATTCAAATTCCCTTCTGTCTGACTTTTTCCGCAGCACTGATTGGTTAAAAGGTCCAGGTAATATTTGCCTCCTAAGTGGCTGCCTTTCGAGGTCTCCAGCAGAAGTGGGAGTTTGAAGCATCACATTAGGCCCCAAGGGGGTGGGCAGTGGGGCCAAATTAGGAACAAGGAGGAGTGTCAAGTCATATTAAGTCTAGCCAGAGGTTGTGCAGAGGTGTGGAGGTGGGTTGGCCAGGGGCTGGCCAAAACCCGGGAGCCCTTCCAAGGGTTAGCTGCAAAGAGGCTCTGACAGGTCTGTGGGCAGAGGAGCAAGCAGGGCTAAGGGGACAATGAAAGCAGCAGATGCCAGGACCACTAGGACCTGGGGCCATACGGTAAGGCAGCCTCCATCTTGACCCAGGCCTGGCAAGGAGGAGCCAAGTTAGTAATCACCCACCTCTCTGTTCTCCCCCTCCATAGTCCTATGGGGTCCCCAGTTGGCCAGGCTCCCCCGAAGCCAGAGGGCTTGGGGACTGTGGCTGCAGACCCCCAAGGTCAGCCTGGTTAAGGTCCTGGAGCAAAGAGCAGGGAAAAAGGTGGAGATTGGGCCTGGGGGGTGGGGGGCAAATGGAGGGAACCCCACACAGGAGGGACCCACTCAAAGAAGCAAAGCTGGAAACAGGCCACCCTGGGGAGAACTGGCAGAGAGATGGGGGGCTGAGACTATGCCTTCTTAGGGACTTACAAGTGTGACTATAATGAACAATTTAATAACAATGAGACGAGATGGTCCCATTACCCACTTCCCTTTAATCTAGATGCTGGCCCCATTCAGGTAATGTTACAACTTACAGGATCTGGGCAAGGGGAACTCTCACATTCTCAGTCATTCTTGCTCAGGTTGGTTTGGGGAGGCTCCCTCTGGTCATCCTGAGGGTTCCAAGCACCTTGCAGCAGTTCAACAAAAGGTCACTGATTAGATTCAAATTGAGTTCACTTGTGGCACCCCAAATGAGCTTTGACCCTTCTAAACAAAACTTCTATCCCTGTTGGGGCAATCAAAATTTGCCTTTGGGGGTCCCTGTGTGGCTCATTCAGTTAAGCATCTGCCTTCGGTTCGGGTCATGATCCCAGGGTCCCGGGTTCGAGCCCCGAATCAGGCTTCCTGCTCAGTGGGGAGCCTGTTTCTCCCTTTCCCTCTGCCTTTCCCCGCCATCCCCCTTGTGCTTGATCTCTCTCTTTCTCTCTCTCAAATAAATCAATAAAATCTTTAAAATAATATTTGTCTTCATGTTCAATCCCTTCTTAAATGCATGTGGAATTTCTTCTATAAAGATGTCCCCCCTGTAGATCTTTCTTCCTTAGCTAGCTATGTCTATTCTGGGTCTAGTCTCCTCTAGCCTGCAATTGTAACTCATGGTCATTATCAGCATGATGATGAAGACAAACCTATTGCCATAAACTCGTTGCCCACGCATTGGGAGGTCAATCTAAAGATGACTCTGATTGCGTATGCCCCCATGGCCTCCAACAGTGCAGAGACTCAAGAAATTACTGTTTCATGTCACAGGATGTGAGAGTGAGGCTGAGGCCCTCCCAACCCCACCATCTATGCGTTCAGACCAGGAACCACGTTAGTGGGTTCCATTGTACCCTGGGTTGTGGCCTGTTTCCTGGTTCTTATCTTTACACGGAGCAACTCTGTGCTAGGTACCAGCGATGCAAGATTGAGAAAGCTGTCCCTGGTCCTGCCTTCTGGAAGCTCAGAGATGTTCAGGTGGGGGAGTGGTCACAAGGAGAGGGAGGGAGGAAGCGTTTCCTCAGAAGCTTGAGAGAACCTGTAGCCTGTCCACCTCTGGGTCAGGCCACGGAGAGGAAGATGATTTGGGAGGCTGACCTGGCCTCCAGCCCCTGACCTTGATCACCCCATGCAACCTAGGGAGGATCTTCTCTTTCCAGTTTGTTAAAAGAATTCGTCCTTGTCACTTTGTGTTAAGACCTACATTCATTTTCCCCCCAATTTCTCTGTGAGAGAGACACACACACACACAGACACAGAGGGGGAGAGAGAGAGATCTTAAACTCTCCCACCCGGCCTCTGGGCCTTGACTTGACCATTACAGCAGCTCAAGGTCAGAGTTGAACAGAGGCCAGGAAACCAAGGGCTGAGCTCACCAAAGGCTGCAGTTGTGAGGGGAAAGATGCATGATCTCACCTTCCTGGTGCCCGGACCGTGAGGCTCAGAAACCCCCAGCACCGGTTGATCTTGCCTTATGTCCACCAGGCAAGACTAGAAGTCTCTGAGGAGTGGTCCTGTGGTCTTTGCTTGCCAGGCCAAGGCTGCACTGGGGCCGGGTCCATTCTCGACCCCCCAGCGTGCAGGCTGTTGGAGGACCACTATCCTGGCTCCCCATCCCAACACCTGGAGAGGCAGGGGTCTCATTCTGCAGATGACTAGGAGAGCTTGGACCTTCAGGCCACACGCTGTGATGGTCCTACCCAGTCCGTCCCACCCTGGAGGGATAATCAGGGCACACATTTATTAAGCACCAAGGTGCTAAAGTCTGTCACCATAACCTCCTCACCCCACTCCAGCCCACCTGGCAGCTACTATTAACTCCGTGTCACAGGTGAGGATACTGAGGTCCCACTGGTAAGTGAAGCAGACTCGGGTCTCCACTCCTGACCAGCAGCCCAGCGAGGACGCCAGCTCGTGCAGGGGCCCATGCAGGGCTGGCGTATGGGAATGTGCGAACCACAATGGAAGAGGAGCCACAGATCGGGTGCCAGCTTGGCAGAGGGTTCCCTGGAGTTGCTGATGTTCAGGAATGTCTCAGCTGCCTCGTTGGGACAGAATTCCGGGAGGGAGGGGTCCCAGATGGAGGCCGTGCCCTTGTGGGGGAGGGATCTGGCAGGGACATTGGCTGCTTTCCCAGGACCGTGGGTGGTGAGACTCCCAGGAACAGCTTAGCCTGGGGCTGTCTTTAACTTTTCCCCCTTTTGTCGTCTGGCCGTTGAGGTTTGCATTACAGGGTCCCCTACCCTCACCAACTCACCCTACACATGCATCCCGACACTGACATGACTCAAATCATCATTAGGCCTTGAGGACAGACGTGATCCGGAAATCCTTTCCCATCAATCCCCCTTTCAGAGATAAGCACTGTCCTGAGTTAAGTGTGGATCCTTCCATTGGCTTCTATCCAAAACCCTCCCCCCACCACACACGCACATCTACTGGGCTCATACTCACTGCTCTACAACTGGCTCTTACGGAATATAGTAGACTTTCTGTCTGCTGTGCATTGAACTTATTATTTTATTGACTAACATTTTTTGCAGGATGTATATGTAATTTATCAAGTCCTTGTTTAGGGACATTTAGGTGGTTTCTAATTTTTCAGTTAAACAATGCTGCACAGCACCTGCTTGTGCATGCTTCTTTTGTCATACATGACAGTTTTTCTGTATGTTACATATCTTGGAATCAACATGCTTGGAGTCTTTGCGCCGCACATATGGATAAACACCGATAAATTGCTCTCCTGGAAGACCAGTGACCACTCCCATCACCTTGTGACAAGGTGTCTTGTCCCCGTGCTCATGTCAGCACTGGAGAGCATCAGTATTTTTCCTTTTTGCCACTGAAAAACTGTTTTGGATATAGTTTGCCTTTCCCTGATGATGACACAGTTGAGCGTCTTTTCATGGCTCTGAGCCACGTATAGAGTCAGCTGTGAATTGTCTCCTACTACCCTTGCCTGAACTTCTATTCTTTGCTGATTTATGTGTAGGCTTTGCCTCCTTTTAGAAAAGGGGTAAACCTGCCTGATTTTATTTTTTCAAGATTATTTATTTATTTGAGAGAGAGAGAGTACAAACAGGGGTAGCAGCAGAGGGAGAGGGAGAAGCAGACTCCCTGCTGAGCAATGAGCCTGATGCGGGGCTCAATTCTAGGACCCTGGGATCATGACCTGAGCCAATGCTTAACCAACTGAGCCACCCAGGTGCCCCTGGGAATATTTTAATTGTGATTTCTTTTACCGTCAGAAGAAAACATAATAACAACAACGAACATATAATAATGAGTCCAGCCTGGATCACAGTTATCTTTACACCAAGACAATTATAAAACATATTTTTTATTATTTTTCCTAGGGCCCATGAAAGTCATAATAATGCATGCTGGCCTACCAGTGACAACCATTAACTAGGGTCTTGGACATCATTCTAAAAATATTTTATGTAAAAAAAATTTATGTATATATATTTTACATATATACTTATAAGTGGCTTTTCTTCTTTTTTATTATGCAACATTTAAAGATGTTTTTTTAAAGGAAAAACTGTAACAGACACTCATGAATCCAATACCATGATCTGTAGGAAGTAAATATAATCTTATTTTATTTTTAAAGATTTTATTTATTTATTTGAGAGAGAGAGAGAGAGAGAGAGAGGCAGAGTGAGAAGCAGGCTCCCTCCTGAGAGCACCCCAATGTGGGGACTCCATCCTAAAACCCTGGGTTCATGACCTGAGCTGAAGGCAGATTCTTAACCAACGGAGCCACCCAGGCATCCCAGTAAATACAATTTTCACCATATTTGTTCCAGAGCTCTTTTTTTTTGTTGTTCAGTAGAAGAAATAGGATGTGATGTATAAAGCTAATCCCTCACCCCCAGTTTCCTCTCTCTCCCACTCTCTGGCAGTGCTGTGGGACACTCAAGCATGTTTGTGTAGACACCACAAACACTAGGCTGAATCCCATGGTCATGGACTTCATCCCTCCTTCTTGAGATGCTTCCCTTGCTCTCAGGAGACCTCACCCCCCTGGTTTTCCTCCCGCTGCACTGGCTGCTCCTTCCCAGTGTCCTTCACTCATTATTCCTCATCATCCCATCTGCTCGTGATGGGACAACTCAGGGCTCTGTCCTTATCATGTCTGTCTACACCGTCTCCATGATCTTCTATCCTTCAATATGAAGGACGGAATATGAAGCCCATGATCTTCTGGGCTTCAACACTATTTATATGCTGACTGACACCCACATTAATAGTTATAGCCCTAGACTTTCACCTAATTCTACATCCATCTACCCAACTACCTATTGGACATGCTCTCTGGATGATCATTGAGCATCTCCATTAAGGGACCAGAAGAAAACTCATGAGCTCCCTTCCATTCCTCCCAAATATCCCCCATCTCAGTGGATGGGCACTCTGCTCTTCTAGTGTCTGACCCACAAACTTTGGTCTCATTCTTGATTAGGCTCCCTCATAGACTGTACATCAACACCAATGACCAAATCCTGCTGGCTCTACCTTCAAAATACAACCGGAATTGGACCACTTCCGGTCAGCTCCATTGCCGCCAGCCTGGTTGCAGCTGCACCCGTCTCCATCTGCCATTAATTCATTGTTTGTGTCTCCCAACCAGAAGGCAAAGATATTATCTGCTTTGTTGATTCTTACACCACCTGCCTCAAGAGCAGCGCTGACCTATAATAAGCATTCAATAAACATTGTTGGATAAATGGATATTTTAATAATCATTCATTTAAAATATCATTTTAATAATCACAATTATTTCTGTGCTCCACTATTTTATTGAATGACTTGACTGTTCCTGCACCAATACCCCAGTATTTTAGTTACTTACCTTTATTATGTTTTGATATAAATGGTGGTTCACATACCTCCTGATTATTATTCTTTTTCCAAATTGACTTTGCTTTAAATTTTATTTATTTAGGTAATCTCTATACCCAATGCGGGGCTTGAACTCATGACTCTGAGATCAAAAGTCACGTGCTCCTCCAAGTGCCCCATCCTCATGCATTTCTAATTCAGATGAACTGAATTCAGATGAACTGTTAAACCTCACTAAAAATCCTGTTGGTGTTTTGACTGGAATTATATTTATAAATGTATAGATTGGTTTGGGAAGAAACAGTATTTTTACCCAATTGGGTCTTCTGATCCTACAACATTGAAGTCTCTCCATTTATTCAGGTCTTTGGGTTCTTCAATCTGGTTTTAGGATTTCTTTTATATCAACCTTGCCCATTCCTTGCATTTCTGGGAAAAACTCTCTTGGTTGTGATGCATTTTTCCCCTTTTAATTCAGTAGAGAATTTGCTATGATAATATTTAATTTCAGATGCATGCTTGTCAGGATCACAAAAGAGGCAGAAAGATCTGGATCCTTGTTAAGTTGTGGAACCATTTATATGACACAGGGATTATATATATTCCTTAGAAGTTTGGTAGAAGTTGACTAGAGCTGCCTGGTTCTGCGTCTTGTGAGACCATTTGACTATTTGAAAGGTCTTTGACTATCTTCTCAATTGTTTTTTGGTGTTTTCTATTAATATATACATACAGATATTAGATTTTGTCTTTTAGAAGAGTTATGGTTCACAGCAAAATTGAGTGGAAAGTATAGACAGCCTGTATATACTTAGACCCCAAAGCACAGCATCCCCTAGTATGGACCTCTGGGCACCAGCATGGTACATGGTACATTTGTTACAATCAGTTATCCGACACTGATGCTTCATTACCACCCAAAGTCCACAGTTTACATTAGGTTCTCCTACTACTCCTACTACTCTCCAACACTCCTGGTGTTGCACATTCTTTGGGTTTGGTTAAATGTTTACACATTAGGACACGTCTCCACCATGAACATTATCACACAGAGTATTTTCACTGCCCTCAGAGTCCTCTGTGCTCTACCTAGTCATCCCTCCCCATTCATCCCCCTCCCTCGAACTCCCATTAACCACTGATCTTTTACTGTACCCTATTGTTTTGCTTTTCCAGAGTGTTTATATCCTCCCTTGAAATCATATTCTAGGTAGCCTTTTCAGTTGGCTTCTTTCACTTAGAAATATGCATTTACGTTCCTCCATGTTTTTTGATAGCTCATTTCTTTTTAGCTTTGCGTAAATTATTCCATTGTCTGGGTGTACCACAGTTTTATTTATCCAGTCACATCCTGAAAGACATCTTGCTTGCTTCAAGTTTTGGTAAGTATGGATAAGCTGTGGTGAATATCCATGTGCAGATTTTTGTATGGACTTAACTTTTCAACTCACTTGAATAAAAACCAAAGAGTATGATTACTGGATCATACGGCAAGAGTATGTTAGTTTTTTAAGAAACCACCAAACTGGGGCGCCTGGGTGGCTCAGTCCTTAAGAGTCTGCCTTCAAGCTCAGGTCATGATCCCAGGGTCGTAGGATCAAACCCCACATTGGGCTCCCTGCTCAGCAAGAAGCCTCCTTCTCCTTCTCCTACTCCCCCTGCTTGTGTTCCCTCTCTCGCTATGTCTTTCTATCAAATAAATAAATAAAATCTTAAAAAAAAAAAAGAAAAACACCAAACTGTCTTCCAAAGTAGCTGTGCCATTCTGTTTTCCCACCAGCAATGAATGAAGAGTTCCTGGTGCTCCACATCCTATGATGGTTGCCAGGTGGTGGTTATTTCTATCGGAACTTCTACTTCGGTTAATTTCATTTTCTCCGAAGGAAGACTACTCCCCACCCCACGTTATTCATGTATGGATTTATTGATGTCTATCAACATGGTGTCAAGAACTCCTATTGGTCTATAGGTTGTATTCTGAAGGTTGTATGCTGGGTGTGCTCACTGCTACCTGAGTGTCCCTGTTCTCATTCTCTTGGTGAACATATGCAGACATCAATAGACCCATGTGCATATATCTGTAACTATTTCTACATCTACCTGGTAAATGTATTTAAAAGCCTCGGAGTTCATCTGATACTTCCAGCTCTACTCCAACCCCTCAGCGTTCTTTTCATCCTTCTCTCTTCCCATGTTTCTAACTCAGATAGTGAGAAACTGGCTCCTACTCCCATAGCCTCGATATATTTACTTATTTGCTCAAGCCATTAACTATTTGCTCAGTATAACTAACCTTCTGTCCACTCCAGCCACCTCCACGACCTGCCACCTCTGTCCTAGTTCCTTGGAGCCCAGGGAACACCAGTGCCCACACCTCTGCAGGGAACCCTTTCCCTCACCACTCTGCTTCCTCAGGGGTAGACAACTCCAGGCTGGAAGGGGAAGCAATCAGGAGGTGGAAATGACAGAATGCCATGAAGCAACACCTCTTATTTTAAAGCAATCTGAGGATGGGTTTTCTGTTATAGGATAAACTGTTGAATCTGATCCTATTTGGAATAGTAATTGGGCCATTTTGAAACCACTGATTTAAGTAGAGATCCATAAAACATATTTCAAAAACCACATGCACATGTATATTCCGTAAACTTTTTATTTAACTTTCAAAACACAGATATATCTTTATTTTCCAGTATTTTGGTGTAGGGCTAAGGCTTTTCTTCACTGTGGTCCTCTTTCATGCATAAACCACATGGATAGAATATTGCCTACAATTTCCAGTTCCAATATCCTTAGAATTATCTTTAAAGGTATTTGCAAAGCTCTTTGAATGTAAAAATTTTCTAGATTTGTGAAATGCCCCAACCCAGTTTTGCACAAACTCTCTTGCCCATATTCAATGTTACTGCTTTTAGTGACTTGCATTTATTGTATCTTTCCAAGGCATTTCATCTAGTTTTTGTAGCAATAACACTTTCTTTCCACACTCCCATTTCATTGATCTCAGGGCTTCTGGCTGGCTCAGTCAATTTGAGCTCATCGATCTATACACTATTTCATTAAATCATATACTTACAATAATAAATATAACTAACACAAACAAATTTGGAGCCAGATACAACTGACAGGCAAGCATACAAGTCAGCTCATCAGCTGATAAGGGCAGAAGTACGTGTTGTTCTAGAATAGACCAGGATACATTTTCTATAAGGGTCACAAAGCAAATATTTTGTCTTTTGTGGGCAACATGGTCTCTATGCCAATTTCTTAACTCTGCCACTCTGGAGACAGCACACCTGTAGACAATATGTACGTGAATGAGCATGGCTGTGTTTCAGGAAAGGGTTGCTTACAAAAACAGGGGGCAGGCCAAATTTGGTCTTCAGGCATAGTTTGCTGACCCCGAGGGGGGTAGCAATTAGCTACCTACAGTCTGTATGCACTGGGCATCCAGCAGTGTGGTGCCAGGGGAAATGATGTGCAGTGGTTACTCGAGAGGACCTACGTTAAGAGGACTCTTGTTACCCTGCATCAGGAAGCGTCCTAACTGACGCTACCTGATTCAGATTCCCCAGTTGCCCATTGTGCAGACCTTTCTATTCCCAAGCTCTAGCTGACTCCTTGGCATTTTCCTGAGGACAAGGCATGTTTTATTATATTTTAAGAAAAGTGTTTATTATGGAGAATTTGAGACATAGAGAAAAATAGACAGGATAGTAGTGAGCCTGGTATACCCATCACTCCACTGTGACAGTAATTTTATTTTTTAAAAGATTTTATTTATTTATTTGTCAGAGAGAGAGAGAAAGAGTGAGAATGCACAAGCAGGAGAATCAGCAGAGGTAGAAGGAGAAGCAGGCTTCCCACTGAGCAGGGAGCCAGACCTGTGACTTGATCCCAGGACCCTGGGATCATGACCTGAACTGAAGGCAGACGGTTCACTGACTGAGCCACCCAGGGGTCCACTCCGTGACAACTATTAATACATGACCAATTTTCATCCGTAGGCAAAGAGGAACTTCTTTTGCTTTCCTGAAAGCCTCTGTTAACTTGGAAGCATCATCTTGGGAGGGCAGCCAGTGGAGTCGTACTTGACAATCCCTCATTGTGGGGGTTAGGGACAGGAGACCTGGCAACCAAGAGAGACTGGTCCCAAAGTCTCAGGTGTACTGAGCCCTGCTCCTTGTTCTGTGCATGATGGATAATATCTGTCCTTCAATGGCTCTCTTACTGAGAAGATCCAAAGAGAAACTTTCCAGGTCAACACTTGAGACCTTCCACCGACATACCTCCCCCAAATTCTTCCTTCATTCTTTTTACTCTCTGCAAATATAAAACACAAGGACATACCATGGACCTTTAAGGAGAGTTTTAAAGAGGCCACACAGGGTCGTGGCTGAGGGTGGCTCCCAAGTCAGACGGTGTGTGCCCGGGTCCCACCTCCCACTGCCAACGTGGGGACATCTCTTCACCCACCTGTCCCTCCGTTTCGTTCTCTGGGAATGGGGATGATGATCATTTCTGCCTCATAGGATTTTTGAAAGCATTAAAAACATTAGAAAATAGATGTGAACCACTTAAAACAGGTGTTGGTACATATGAAATAACGACATTATGAGGATGAGATAGTGATACAGAAAGACTCTCCCCTAGAAGTTGGTAGTAAAAATATCTGGGTCTAAATATTTACTCTCTACTGTCTGAAGAGAATGAGTTACGGTAGGGACAAGATCAGGCCCCTGTAACTAGTTTGTGGCCATGAGTCTGTCACTGTCCCTTTCAGAGCCTCCGACTTCACATCTGTAAGAGAAGGTACCTGAGCAGTCGTTCCCTTTTAGATTACTTTAGTCTGAAACCCAGAGTCTGCAAGAGGTTCCCAGCCCATGATGGGCCTCTTTCGGCCCTTGGGCTTATTTTTAATTAACCAGCCATCAGGAATGCAAATGCTTACAGGTCAGATGCAGCGATGGGCAGTGTCTCCTTTCCAAGGCCCCCAGCTGGGTGCCCCCCTTCTCCCACTCCCTTTCCAGTCCCGGGTCGGGCTCACTAGCCGCAGGCCATCCTCTGGCCCAGCTCACTGAGGTAGGGCGGCTCCTCCCAGAGTTCAGCAAACTGTTAGCTGGACAGTTCTCAGAGCCCTAGCCAGACCGGGAACAGCTGCCTGCGGCTGAGAAGCCCAGGGTGGGGCCCCCCATCCAGAAAGCCAGCCCCTTTCACTGGAGTGTCCTCCCTAACTCCAGACTTGAGGCTCCAGGTGCTCCAGAATCCAGAAGACACTCTGCAGCCTGGTCCTAAGTAAACAAGGGTCTTTTTTGAGCCCTCTGCTGATGGAAATCCTCTGTTTTGGGGGACGCTTGATTTTAGCTTTCAGCCACACAAAACAAAAGGATGGTGCTGGCCGCAGGCAGGAGCTCTGCTAAATGCGTTGAATGGGGGACGAATGATCACACACCAGGAATTCAGAGAGCTGAACCTTAGTCTGCTCTGTCACCCGCCAGGGGCATGAGCCAGTGGATAGATAGAACTGTGGGCCTGGGCCCACTCTCCTAGGGGAGGCTTATGTCTCTAAGCTCCATGCCAGCTCTCCCAGATGAGTCTAGGATCTGCAGAAAAATAAGGCACAGAGACCAGAACATCCTGAACGGTAAACCAGCCTCTCGCCCACACACCCACAAGCTTGTCCCTGGCACTCCATTACTCACCCGCAATCCCTGGTGTGTCCTCTCAGACATCCTCTTGGCACACGTCCCCTTTTGAGACCTTGAGCTGGGCACTTAAGGGAGACAGTTGGGCAGAACTCAATCTTGAGCTGCATATATGACCAGGAAACCAATGAGGCTCACAGAACAGAGCTTTTCTCTGTGCCATCCAGGCTATGGGAGGGACTTCAGGGTGAGGCTCAGCTCTGTTAAAACATTAGAAAATATTACCATGGAGGTTAGCACAGTGGTCAGCTTCATCAGAGGACCCTGATCTCAGGTCTGCTGAACCTGGAAGGATCTCCCTGAGTCAAGATCGAAGACATTTTTACATGTCTGGCTTGAAAATCCTCTAGAAACACACATTCCCCAATATTTTCCTGAACTGGGCTTTTCTCACATGACAGCTGGTTAGTAAGTAGGTCACCCCAGCTACTAGGCCTCAAGGTTTTTGAAAGCTCAGTCATCAGGGGAGCCTGGGTGGCACAGCCATTTAAGCATTCGACTCTTGGTTTCGGCTCAGGTTATGATCTCAAGGTAGTGAGATTGAGCCTCGTGTCAGGTTCCGCACTGAACGTGGAGTCTGCTTAAGACTCTCTCTCCCTCTCCGTCTCCTCCCTGAGCTCTCTCTATCTCTCTTTTTCTCTCTTTCCAAAATAGTAAATGAATAAATCTGAAAGAAAGAAAGAAAGAATGAATGAAAGAAAGAAAGATAGAAAGAAAGAAAGAAAGAAAGAAAGAAATCTCAGTCATCAGTGGCAACTTGCTGGGCACTTGGTGCCTCCCCCCATCTCCTAAGGCCTTTGCCACCTGCAAGGTTCTCCCCAGTTCCACCTTTATCACTGCGTTCTCCAACCTGTCGATATCAGCCCCTGAAGCAAACAAATTCCATCCTTGCATTTAGGCAAGTCCACTGCTGTCCTAGGATACACACCAGCTCTTTGCCTCCTCACCACCCCAGGGACGCATTATCCAGTTGTTTTAAGAGTCGTAGGCACTCAGATTTAAATCCCACTGCATGACTGTGGACTAGTTACATAAACCTTTCGAAGCCTCAGTTTCCTTATCTGCAAAACGGGAATAATGGTCGTGTCTCTTTTAAACCCAAAGAGACTGTGCACGCAAAGCCATTTGCACAGTGCCTGGCTCTATACATTTTATTTATGCGCTTTTCTTTTGCACGCATTTGAGTAGTGAAGTAAATAGAACTGCTTCAGTTGTGCCTCTGGTAGCCTATATTTGTAGAATGATCTATTTCTTAAGTTACACATTAATTCAAGGCTTCATTAAGTAGCTCAATGCCTTGGGCAACAGATTACTTATAAATAGCATAATATTTAGTGGTTCCTTAGTTTTGCAGTCAGACATTATTAATGGGCCATGACTTAAACTCCATCAGGATGGAGTTTAAACACATGCACACATCCACTCATGTTGCCACGTGCACACACACGTGGACACGCTGAATGATAAAGACACTCCCGAAGCTGCTGGTGTAACTTTATCTTACAATTACTTTTGGAAAAAGAAGATCGAAAGGGAAGAGGAAAGAGGCCATCTCCTTCTTGCACCAAAGAATGCAAAGAACGTATTCCAAATCTCGACCGATGGGCTCATTGAGGCTTATCCCTAATTACTGACAAAGCCTTGTTTCAAGATTCCCTTTTGCAGATGTTATTGGTCCCCATGGATAATCTTCTGAGTCTTCCACTTGCCAAGGACTTAATAAATGTCCCATAGCTAATTTAATCATTTGGGTAATTTAAGTAAAAAGGAGATCACAGTGATTTAGAACATTTCACTGGAATAACTCAAGGCTTCCTGCATTTTGGGGGAAGATGTATGCATTTTGCCACGGACAGGCTCCTGGAGGACAGAGTTGGTAGGAAAAGGTGTCACAGAGAGACTGTCAAGACAACATGCTACTCCCTGACATGGCAGAATAGCCTCCAACAGACCAAGGGCTTTGAAGGTGGCCCAGCTGTTCCAATTGTGCCGTGGCTAAAGCTACCTACATTATACATTTTTGTTTTTGTTTTTGTTTTTTTTTTCCACTGAAAATACAAAAGTCTATCACGCTATAATTTCCTGGAAAGATTGGAAGTGTAGTTAGTTACTCCTGGTCTTTAAGCCCCGGGCAACTCCTCCCTGAACCTGAAGAGCTTGCCCTCATACCCCAGCCCTGCTCCTCACCCACCAACATTGCCGGGAGGCTCGGGCTCTGACCACCTCCAGAGACCCAACAAGGTTGGTCCACCCATGAACTGTTCACTCGCTTCTGGGTATGGAGTCTATCTCCAGCTTCCATGATAAAATATGGAAAAACTCCTGGCCAGAGGGTATCAATGTTTGGCTTTCTGTAGAGCACAGGATTTAGGATGTCTCCATGGAAGATACTACGTTTTCAATCCCCATCACATGAGCTGATGTCCATGGGTAAATCTTATGACCTTCTATCTGCTTCTCAGTGGTTCCTTAAATCAGCGAACTTTATAGCTGGCATAAACCTGAAAGATCATGAGGTCAAACTTGCCAGCCTGGGAAACTGAGATGCAGAAAGAAAACAAAGGTCATGGCCATGGGTAGCCACAGCTACCAGCAGGGCCAAGGCTGCCTCCTGGACTTCATCCCGATTTTCTCTGCTGGTTCCTGGGGCTGATTCCTTCTCCATCACATGACATGTCCACCTCTGCGTCTAGAGGCCCAGGGTCAGCAGGACGTCTACCCCAATGCTCTGCATTGCCCAAGATACAGAACGAACACAGCAGAACCTAGATAACCAGAACCTGGGGAAGCAGACTGCTGGTACTCTAGTTCTTAGTGCATCCTTGAGCTGTTTCTGTTCTGCTTTGACAAAACCCAGGCTGCTGGTCGTGGCCAGCAGCCCCACACTGTGTCCAGCTGCACCCCGGTCCACACACCCTTACCCCCGGACACCCACCTCATGTACCTGCTGACCCCGTGGACCCTTCGGCCTGCAGTGCTCCCAAATGCACAGTGACATCGCTGGCTTTAGCGCTCCCCTTCCCTCCTCGTGACAGGCGCGCCCCGCCCCCTTTCCTTGGATTGGCAAATAAAGCAGAGCTGAACAGCTTTGTTCCAAGATAATAATCCCTGATTATTGCCTGAGGGATGGCTGAGGCCTGGGGGAGAACACTCCCAAGGGGACAGGCCTGTGCCCCAGAAGGTGTGGGCACAAAAGAAGGAGAACATCGATGCTGTAAATTTTTAGGAAAATGAGCTTCTCCCTGGTTTACCATTCGACTCTCCAAGCACAGAGTTGAAAGGGCCTCACTTGCCACAGACCCAAACTACCGCAGGCTGCTAGGGACGGAGAAATGCCGATAGAGCCTGTCCCTGGAGTCTGCAGGCCCTCTCTGTGAGAACAGGCTGCTCTGTGTGAGCCCCTGGAGGTAAGCATCACCCTTGCATCCCTAGCACTGCCTGACCCTGGGACTTAGGGCCCATCACAGTTGCTCAGGAGCCCACACAATCATGCTAGCTCAAGACTGGGTACGGGAGTAAGAGGTTCTCATCACAGCAGGCTGCCCTCCTCCTCCACCTCCCCAGGAAAAAGTGACAGTGTTTGCTGAGCCCCTACAATATGTGCTCTGGGGCAGAAGACCGTCCCATATATTGATGCCTCTCTCGCATGGGGCTCAAGGGGAAGTGAGGACATAGTCAGCAGGGGCGAGGCTACAGAGCGAGCTGAATTTGCATAGACAGAGAGCTAGAGGGGGTCTCAGCCTCATCCATCAGAGAGGTTTGCTGGGTGAGAACTGGGGACTCGGGGTGACTTTGAGAACCAGTGAGATTAGGATCAAGGAAGAGAGAGGGACATCTGGGAGGATTAGAAGTGAGTTGTTGCAGGAGGGCTGGGACAGGTGGAAGCAGGCAGGACACAGGGGCACTGTGGGCAGCAGAATCCTGGGCTCTGACCAGGTGGGGTAGCTTTGGACCTCTCTTGGACCTGAACCTCTCTGAGCCTCACTTACTCTCTGTAAAAGAGAACGTAAATACCATAGTCACAGTCTGATCAGCAAGAGTAAGAAAGTACAGAAAGGTGCTCAGTACACAGTCAGCACTCCATAAATGCTTGCTTCCTTCTGGTCGAGCAGAAAGGGCCTAGTCATCACCACTTCTCATAGCAGCTAGGAAATGTGGGGTTGGTGTTCCTGCCAAGGCCCGTCCTGTCTCACCTGGCAGTGCCCCGGATTATCCCTCCAAGGGCCATTATGCTGCAGACAGCCCATTTGCATGCCCTGGTTGGAAACCACTCGGCTCAGGAATGGAATGTTCTGGCCTCACCAATTTGGTTTTCAAATCACTTCCGTCTGAGCAGGAGCCGCCCTGGTTCCATTGGGCCCCCAAGGCCAAGCTGGCTGATTACAGGACACTGAGATTGGAGCGGGAGAGGGGCAGGCCCCCCACCCTCTGCCAAATATCCTCCTTCCAGTGGGTGCTCTTCTGGAAGCCTGGTTAAGATGCTGCTGGAGGTAACGGGGAGAGAAGGCGGGGGAATCTTAGGGCCCAGGACCACGGCTCTGCGGGACAGGACACGGTAGGTACCAGTCGAGTGTAGACCCCTATTTCTTGTCCCTGTGGGGCACCTCAGGGTTCTGTCCAGTGTAAGGACTGCTTGGCAAGGCCCCAGTCAAGCCTTGATCCGAAACCCTAAGCAACAGCCTCTTTCCTAACACAGCCAGCAGAGGGCGCCAGGAGCCACGTGGAAAGTTCCCAGAAGTCCAAAGAGCTTCTTCTGCCAGTCGTCGTCTGCCCTGAGCTTGCGTCCTCAGTACACTCTGTAGAAAGAACAAGAGACTGCCTGGCTGGGGTGCTCTGGGAGAATGGGGTTCTCTCCAAGAATGGGGTGCTTACCTCCCTCTGAGATCAGAAGCCCTTTCAGAAAAGGCAGGTCTAAATTTCCAGTTCCTCTTGGGAAGGAAAACAGGGATTTGCACGTGTTTGCAAGAAGCTGTAAGGAAGACCCAGGCTCAGAGAGTTTAAGTCCCTTGCCCGATCTCACTGGTAAATGACAGTCTGGGTTTGAACCTGACCAGCCTCGTTTCAAAAAGGAGCTTTTATCAAGGCTGCAGTTCTGTTCTGTCGATTAGATTACGAAGGATGTGTCTTAGGACAGGCACACCAGAGGAAGGGGCAGACCTTCTGAGGGACAATGGTGGGACATCAGCCACCCCGGACCAGGCCCCCAGGTCCCCCATGGCTGTCCCAGTTGCCGGCCCCTCTCCCAGCTGGCCCCTCTGCCCACACCCTTCCCTCCTGAGGCTGTCCTGGAGCAGAAGGGCCAAGCCTTGCTGACCACCCCAGTGTCCTCCCAATCTAGGAAAGCCTCTTGGAACACACTCACCCTCCCCTCCATTCAGAGGCTTCTTGGACGTGAAACTGACCTTGGAACCAAGAAGTAATTCAAACGAGTCACAGAACATTGCCTGCCACGGACTCCCCCATTGCAGCTAATACTGGAAACCACCATCATGATACTGTGGTTAACACTTCCTTCAGAGTGAACCTGGAGCCCCGAGGATCTAGGGGACAGGGCAGACAACTCCACACACTCCCACAGTGTGGCAATCTTCTCAGCTGCTGCTCTTAGTTCAGTCTGAGCACACGCCATGCTGAGAGCCACTCCCTGTTCGATCATGATGTTAGTTGACCATGACAGCTGCTGCATAACTCCGCTCTGTCTCTGCCCCTGCTCCTCTTTCTGACTCTGACCCTCGCCTCTCCATTCATCAGGGCCTTTGTGGTGACATTGGGCCTCCAGGATAATCCAGGATCACCTTTATCTTGAGACCCCCCAGTTCAATCCCACCTGCAGAGTCCCCACGGCCATGGAAGGTGACATATTCCAGGTTCTGAGAAACAGGGCATGGATGTCTTTGGGGGGCTGTTCTGCCTACCACAATCACCCTTTGGGTCAGAGGAAGGGCTCCGGGCAAGCAACCTGACCATGGGGGTTAGCAGTGATCCCACAGCGTGGCAAGCTTCCGTTTCCTCCCAGGCCATGGGAAAAGGCAGGGAGGGCATCCAAGGTGAAGAGTGAGAACGTCCAGAGGTGCAAGAGACAGAGGACTGAGTCTGGTTAGTTGTTCGCTGACACCAACCTTCCTTTTTCCTGTTAGATTCCCTCTTGTTGAATTATGGGGCATAGAAAGCCTCCCTGAAGGCTGCGGGCTCCACCTCTGTCTCATCTCCTGGCTCTGGGGTCTGCTAGACACGCTAAAGCCCACCCCTCCTCCAGAGTGGGCCCCTCAGCCTGTCCAGGAAGGGTCCTAGAATATGCATGTTTAATGAGTGCCCAGAGATCCCCAGGAGGAGCTTTGTTTGGAAGACCCTGTGGGAGATCACAGGCATAATTCTCAAGGTGGGGTAAGGGGAGGGGGTTTCTAATGCCATAAGGGAAAGCGCGCCCGCTACCCCCTTTGGTGGAGTCCACCCAATCAGCTGGCCCTGGGTGCTGGCCTCGGGCTTGCACCTCTGCAGGCTTCCTGGGGAAGAAGGGAAGGTGCCCTCAGAAAAATGCACTTGGCCCGAGTGCCTTGCTTTCCTACCTTGATCAAGGAAGTTACCTGCGGCAGAGAGAGACATGGGCATAGCTCCGGAGCCAGGTGTATGGGATGCAGAGGTGGCCGGAGGCGTTCTCATGCCACCCAGAGAGGACAAGGAGAGGGCTGTCCGCACAGGGATCACAACCCTTTGCTAGAGCTCTGAAACAAGGCTTAGAGAATGAGCCAGCCTCGGGCTGTTTCCCCAGCGCAAGCTGTCCCTCCTGCACCCTCCTGCCAGGTAAACTGAGATCCTGGGGCTAGACCTGCCCTACAGTGCTCCTTGGTGCATTGTCATCCCGTCTTTCCACCTCAGCCTCGGTGCCCCAAGCCATCTGGAGCTGTCCCGCCCCCTGTAACGCCCTCCAGCCCCTGCCTCAACAGATGCAGTCCCAAGAAGCCTAGAGAACATGTATGCCCCTAAGATCTCCTTTCATCCTCAAAGTGACCTTCCCCAAAGTCAGGCAGGACACCGGCTGTGTGCCCTTGGAGGGATGATTGGGGCACTGCCAGGTGAGACAGGACGCCTTGGCAGGAACACCGACCCCACATTTCCTAGCTGCTGTGAGAAGTGATGATGACTATGTGCTCTCTGCTTGACCAGAAGGGAGCAAACATTTATGGAGCACTGACTGTGTACCGAGTACCTTTCTGTGCCTCTTGTTCTGTTTACAGTGTGTACTGGGTACATAAGCTCAGGGCAGACTACAGGGCACCGCATTCTGGCACCCTGGCCTTCTACCGGGTCCACCTCCCAGGAGCTGAAGGTCAGTTATAAAAGCAAATGCAGCATAGCCCACATCTGGCATCCTAGTGATTGTGGTCCCCCTCTCCAAAATGAATGCTGACTTGACCCTGAAAAGAAGCCAGCTGAAACCCAGACCTAGGAATGCCCGCAGGGATGTTTATTTTCAGCCCTGTACTGCCACCTGCTGGTCAGGCTGGGTGTTCATAGCCAGAGGTGGTGCTGGCCCGGAGGACGGGCGGCTAGTAGCTCATCCTCCCTGCCAACTCCTCCCCCCCATCCCTCCCCAAGTGTAGCTGACCCACCCCATTTCCTTCTTTCCTCCCACCATCAAATGCATCTCAGATGATATGGTTTTGTTGAAAAAAAATCTGCTAAAATAACTCACACTGAGGTAGGTTATGATGGATTCTGGCTTTAATTATTATCTATCTCTTCCTTAGGCTATTGGACAACAAAGTTTTTTTTTATTAGAATCTGAGTATGGCAATGTTTATCTCCAAAGAAATGATTCTCTAATGGTGGAATTTCAGACTCTGTGCTGGCATATTCGATAGAAGGAAGTCAGTAGAGCTCTTTTCTAAGCATCCCTTGGTCTCTGGCTTGCCCTGAGTACAGAGGTCAAGCTCATAGAGCACATCTGGGGTCCATTATCTTACAATGGCCATAAAATAATAGAATATTGGAGTTGGCAGTGCCCTTAGAGACCTGGTTATTGTGCTGACAAATCCAAGAAGGGGAAGTGACCTGGAAACAGAAACTCTTCTAAAAAGGCTTAGGTTTAGGGAAATTCCTGGATGAGAGACATGCCGAGGATTTTAAGGGGAAGCATGGCTTCAGATCACAAAGATCAGTCTCCTTTCTTCCCAATTATCTCCTCCTCCCCTCTCAAAGACGGAAGGAGAGGGCTTCACTGGGCCAGAGGGTGCACTGCCTGACTCCCCCACTTCTCTGCTCACACTATCCTTCCACAGGGCCCCCAACTCTCTCCCCAGTGGGGGCCCAGGAGAATTCTGACGTAGTTTTCCATCTCTTTTGCGTCTCTGAGCTGCATTACGGGTAATTCCTTTCCACCCTTACTTCCCTAATTCACTCATTCTTTTCCAGATGTGGTCCCATCTGATGTTTAAACATGTCCGGCTTGTAAAAATTTGGTAATTCTATTTTCATTCTGAGCGTTGTCGTTGGTTCCGAAATCGGGGCACTTTGATCAATTTTTGTGTTCCTGATTGTGTTTTTGATGTTCCCTTTTTGTTTCTGGTAGCCATTTCAACCATGTGGCTTTTATGCTGTTCCAGCTCATTCCAGGTTGCGATGTGCCTGATTGGGTAAAATCCCATCAGGTGCTGTTCTGCTGACACTTGCTCCCAAACCGATCATTTCTTCCATCTGGCCACTTTTCATTGGGAGTTCCTATTTGGCCGATCTTGGTCTGGGAACCCCAAGAGGCTGGGGTGGGGGCTGACTCCTCTGCAGAGGCTTGTGCTCATTTCTACCAGGAGCCTCTCTGGACGGACGGCTGCAGTCTTGGAAACACACTAAGATATTTCTCAGCTTAGATATTCTTTGGGGAGTGTAAACTCAGATGCAAAATCCACATGAGGACAGGCTTCTGTGTCTAAATTTTCAGGGGGGAGGGGAGAGCTGAAATCTCTCCTTGTCCCTCTCCTCTGCCTTCCCCTCAACTTTCTGTCCCCTTTAAACAAAGCGCAGAGCAGGGACAGACTGTTTTCTTTTCCACCCCATCTTTCACTGAAGGCATAGCTTTTCCAGGGATTCTAGTTTTCCCAGAGGTTTCCGCACTTGACACTGCATCTGGTCCCCAGGGGCCCACGGCCCGGCATTCTCTGCTGAATGGCGGCGAGAACCAGTGGACTCTGGTTTTCAGGAGTTTCCAGGTGTCTCCAGCGCATCCACAGCTTCAGCGATCCCTGGTCCTGCTGCTTTCAGCCACCTCGTCTGTGCTTAGGGTCCCTTGGGGTTCCCCGGCTTTTCTCACACGTTTCTTGTAGGCACTTAAAATCCCATTTCTTTTATGTCTGTCATCATGTTTAGATATGTGCGTTGGAATTTTGTTTCCCAAATGCAACAGATAAACGTTGGCTACTTTCAGAGTTACATAATCATAAAAACTGTGTTGATGGGGGATCACAGTCTACACAGGGGACGAGCCTCCCTTCCCACACCAGGGACAAATCTTGGTGGGGGTGTTCCCCCAAGCCATCCCCAGTCTTGGTAATTTGCCAGAAAGACCCGGAACTCATTGAGAAGCTGTTAGGCTCGTGTCATATGCATGGGCACAGTTGAGCATCAGCCAAGGAAAGGAAACCTTCCCGCAGAGTCAGAGTCACCATAGGTGGGACTTCTGCTGTCCTCGTCCCTGTGGGGTCAGGGATGCCTTGCTTCTCTGGCAGCGGACATGTGTGATGCACGGGACTACTGCCAACCAGGACAGTTCCTCAGCCTCAAGGTTCAGTTTTTACTGGAGCTCCATTACGTAAGAGTGACCGATCGCCTGTGTGACCTCTGTCAGTGTCCTGTCCAGCCACTGTACTCCAAAGGCCATTTCCCCCCATCACACTGCTGCTTCCTGGCATGATCAGACCCCTCCCTGTGACCATCAGCTGTGGCCATTCTCCACTGGAGGTTACACTGTTAGACTGTGCAGTGTTAGACTGTGCACTGTTAGACTGTGCAGACTCCTGGGTAGACAAGGACCCTCGTATCAGAAGGGATACTCCAGCTTACTGACCACCTCCTTCAGGGCAAAGTTCAATTATTTACTACGTACCACAGGATGTCTACCAAAACCTTTCTGTTCTGGAACTCATTTTGACTCATCTCTTGGACGGCAGAACTCTCCATCAAGTAGCTTTCCTCGTACAAGAGGTTTCCCTTGTGCCATACTCTCTGAGTTCTTGAATGTCTGCAGATACCTGCCCTGGTCTTTTGTACCTGGAACACAGCTGGTCTGAGTGTGAAGTTCTTGGTCAGGTTTTACCTTTCAGGATGTCAGGCCCTGAACACTGCTCTGGGGGGTGTGAGGTTGGTGTGCCCCGGCCCTCCACCTTTCAGCCGCCCCTGTCTAAAGGTACAGGGACAGGTCGCCCTGCCTGAACACATTTAGGGTCAGTTCTTCATGTTCAGCAAACTCAGCGGGACGTGTCTTGGGACAAAATTTGTATTATATGGGACATATATATAGTATATGACATATAATTATATATTATATATTTACTGATATATACTAATATAACATTTTTTTAAAGATTTTATTTATTTATTTGACAGAGAGAGAAATCACAAGTAGGCAGAGAGGCAGGCAGAGAGTGAGGGGGAAGCAGGCTCCCCGCTGAGCAGAGAGCCTGACGTGGGACTCAATCCCAGGATCCTGAGATCATGACCTGAGGCTGCAGCAGACGCTTAACCCACTGAGCCACCCAGGCGCCCCCCATCCTAACTATTCTTTAGTACACAGTTCAGTGACATTAAATACATTTATAATGATGTGTACTCATCCTCACCGTCCAGCTCCAGAGCTTTTTATCTTGTAAAACTGACACTCTGCCCCATTACATAATAACTCCCCATTCTTCCTCTCCCAGTCCCCAGAAACCAGCATTTTACATCTGTCTCTGTGACTTCAAGCACTCTAAGTAACTCCTCTAAGTGCAAGCACACTAGTATTTTCGTTGTTGTGACAACTGACTCATTTCACGTAGCATGACGTCCTCAAGGTTCAACCATGTCATGTCAGGTGTCAGAATTTCTTTCCTTTTTTTAAGGATGAGTAATACACCATTGTGTGCCTACGCTACGTTTTGCTTCTCCATTCATCCATTGGTGGACACTTGGGCTGCTTCCAGCTTCTGGCTCTGGGAATAATGCTGCTGTGAACACAGGGGTGTGAATGTCTCTTGGAGCCCCTGCTTCCCATGCCGGTGGGCACCTACCAGAAGTGGGGCTGCTGGATCTTACAGTAGGTCCTACTTTTTAATTATTTGAGGACCCTCCAAACTGTTTTCCGCAGTGGCTGCACCAGTTTGCATTCCCACCGACGGTGCACGGGAGATCCATTTTCCCCACATTCTCACCAATGCTTGTGATTCTCTGTTTAATTTTTTGCTGGTAGCCATCCTAGTGTGTGAGGTGCTATCTCATGGTGCTTTGGATTTGTGTTTCCCTGATGATGAGTGAGGCCAAGCACCTAAGCAACATGGGCCTGTTAGCCACTCCTAGGTCTTCTTTAGAGAAATGTCTGTTCAAGCCTTTTGCCCAATTTTAAATTATTTGCTGTTGCTGCTGAGTTCGGGAATTTTCTATATCCTCCGGACATTAATCCCTTATTAGATAACATGACTTGCAAATATTTTCTCCCATTCTGCAGGTCTCCTGTTCATTCTATTGCTCTCGTCTTTTGATGCATACAATTTTAAATTTCTCATGAATTCCAGTTTGTGTATTTTGTTGTTGTTATTGTGTAGGCTGTGCTTTTGGTGTCATCTCCAAGAGGCCATCACTAAGAGCAATGTCCTGAAGTTTTTGCCGGACGTTATCTTCACAGTTTTCTGGTTTTAGGTCTTTGACCTGGTTTGGGGTAATTTTTGCGTGTAGTGTTGAAAATGAGTCCACCTTCATTCTCCTGCCTGTGGCTAGGGTGCTGACGTTGGTGGCTATGGAGAAGGGGGTGGAGGGCAGCCACGAGAGTCCAGAGCCAAGTCTGGTCTGCCTCCTTCCCTCTGTGCTGTCGCCCCTGGGAGCTGGGCAGGACCTTGGTGGGGGCATTGCCCTCCGGCTTCCCGGGGATCCTTCAGCCTTGAGCTGGAGGCTGATCAGGGATGACTTAGATGGTCATCCCTGGGGTCACAGACACCCGCTGATTCTCTCAGTCCCCCCTGGGTTCTATTACAGCGTTTGGTGATGGGCCGCCTCCTTTCCCTGAAGCCACTGCTACTCTCTCTTGTTCTTCCCTTTCTCTCTTCCGTCCCGTCTCCATGCTCTCCTGGCCCATTCCTCTCTCCCTGCTTCCTTTCCCTCTGTCTCTGAAGATCCAGAGGCCATAGGGGGCAGTGGTTAGGGACAGGCGTGCCAGCTGCCTCGCTGGAATCCTGACTGCCATTTGCAAGTTGTCTGGCGTTGGGCAAATTAACGAGCCTCCTGCTCATTGAGTTATTATCAGGACCAAAGGAGAGAAAATGTGCCACGGGCTTGATACATACCTGGCACGTGGCGCGTGATGCATAAACAGTACTATTATTATTATTATCAGTTTATTAGCTATCTGAGCCCTCTGTTTGATCCCCCCTTTCTAACCAGCTGGTTTATTCCGTCCTCAGCTTTTGCCCATACGTAAGTCGGCTAACGCCAGTGACCCTGCCTCACCCACCGCACGCACCACCTCCACGCAGGCCTGCGGAGCCCTTCCCGAACATGAACATTTACGGACGCTGAGCCCCTCCCAGCCGGAGCCCGAGCCCCGCCCAGCCGGAGCCCGAGCCCCGCCCAGCCCTAGCCCCGCCCAGCCCGAGCCCCTCCCAGCCCGAGCCCCTCCCAGCCGGAGCCCGAGCCCCGCCCAGCCAGACCAGAACCTGTGGCTCCGCAGCTGCTCCTCCTCCTCACTCCGGTGCCCGCTTTTGGCAGGACTCTCTCCCCACTTTCTGCCTTCTCAGTGGGACCGTAAGTGCGGGTGCCGCCCCAGACTCCCAGGCTCCTGGTGAGGGGAAGACGATTCCCCTGGTCTGGGCATAAAGAACCCCGGTGTAAATGGATCCCTGAGTCTCGTCTGCTTGGACCAAACGCCGTCCCTGTGGAGGCAGCGCTTGGGGCGGGTCGCAGCCTCTCTCCCGTATGAGTCCTGACCTGGGGCTTCTGGCCTGAGCAGCCCCGGAGAGCCCGTGTCCCAGAGCGGCAGGATGGATGAAGCTACAAACGCCTGAAATCTGGACGAGAGCTGAGCAGACTCCAGGGAGCTCCCTGGGGGCCGCTGAGGAGGAGGCCAACAGCTGGCCGCACATCTGTAGAGGGCACAGGCACGGCCAGCTCCCGGCTGGGGGACAGCTGACAGGTGTCTGGTATGTGCCTGTCCCCCCGGTCCGGAGCCACCTCACTCACCCAAGCTTGCCAGGTCCTACAGGGAAAGAACGTTGCCATCAGCTCACTTTCTTCCTCCGCATGGGGCCGGGAGGGCTTCTAGGAGTCACTGAGCCCACCTGTGACTCAACCCCTCCCGTCCCCTCCACCCTAACCTATATAGTGGCCATAATGAACCCTGTTTCACAAAGTTAGAGGCCCAGAGAGGGTAAGAAACACACCTGGGCTGTACCTGCCACACAGCTGGGCTCGGGCTCTGGCCCTGGCCAGGTGCCCAGGGCCCCAGCACAGACTTGTCCGGCTGCCTCACATCCCTGCCTGTTGCCAGTTCGGTACCAGCTGGCTGGCATCTCCACTGCGTGGAGGCCTAGGCACTTCTAGGCACCCCTGAAAATGTTTTAAGTTTAATGTACTTTAAATCAGAGGAAATGTAATAATAATGAATATATACTAATGAATCCAGCTTGGGTTCTATTTGCATTTATACCAATGCAGTCTTAAAATACAGTGGTTGGGGTGCCTGGGTGGCTTAGTTGTCAGGTGGTCTGCCTCAGGCTCCAGTCATGGTCCCAGGGTCCCTGGAATCAAGCCCCGTGTCGGGATCCCTGCTCAGTGAGGAGCCTGCTTCTCCCTCTCCTTCTGCCTGCTGCTCCCCTTACTTGTGCTTGCTTCTTTCTGTCAAATAAATTAATAAAATCTTTAAAAATAATAATAATACAATGATTGGCCCTTATGCCAACCTTGTGCTCAGTTGGTTAAATGTCTGCCTTCAGCTCAGGTCATGAACCCGGGATTGAGGCCCCTATATTGGGACTCCCTGCTCAGCGGGAAGCCTGCTTCTCCCTCTCCTTCTGCTGCTCCTCTTGCTTGTGCTCTTTCTCTCAAATAAATAAGTAAACTCTTAAAAAAAGAGAAATTATGAAAAAAATTATATTTAAAAAAAATGCAATGGTTGTTTGTTCTTTCTTTCTTTCTTTCTTTCTTTCTTTCTTTTTCTTTCTTTCTTAGGGAGAGGAGAGAGCATGAGTGAGTGGGGAGAGGGCCAGAGGGAGAGAGAGAATCTCAAGCAGGCTCCACATCCAGTGTGTAGCTGACACAGGGCCCACATCATGACCCTGACATCATGACCTAAGCTAAAATTAAGAATCAGATGCTTAACCTACTAAGCCACCTAGGTGCCCCAGTTTTTGTTATTTAAATTGACCAGGGTTCCTGAAAGTCATAATTCAGCCCTGGTCTTAATAGCCAAGCTTCACTGAACCCCTCACCACCGTGGAGAGGTCTCGCTCAAGCCCTCTGCCCAGTGACCCCGGCCTCAGAAGGGACTAATTGGAGCCCAGTGGGTCGGGGAGAAGGGGGTTGCTGGACGGCCCTGCAGCTCCTACCCTGTCCGGAGGCAGTTCAGATGGTCTGATGAGGGGGTGGGGGAGAGAGAGGTCAGCTTCCGGTGTCCCCTTCCTCTGCCTGGGAGGAGAACAGCCCATGGCAAGAGGCCTCCTATGAGAGGGGACCAGGACAGAGGACCAGACCAGTCTTTCCTGCACCACACTTCCCCTTCTATCCCAGACAGCTGCCCAGGGATACTGAAATTCTGGTTCCCAGGCCCGCCCCAGCCGATGAGTCGCTGAATCTGAACCTCCAGGGGAAGGGCCAGGGCTGCGTGTGTGACAAGTGTCCCCATATGTGGGGCACGCGTTGCTCGGGCCATCTCATCTCTACAAGCCCAGGCCCTGGAGCAGACGCATTGTTCTTCCCATTTCTCTGGGGAGGACCATGCTGTCAGAGAAATGAGAGCTGATTCCAGAGGCCACGACCAGACAACAAAGCCAGGACACCAGCATGGCTGCCATCAGCACCCGGGAGAGAGGCATGCCTGTGGGAGTAGGGGCCATCCTGGGCAGCCCTGGGTGACAGAGGCTGCTGGGCACCATGCACCGACGGGGGTCTCATCCAGACTTGCATGTGAACCCCACCTTGGTCATCTGCCAGCTGTGTGACCTGGAGGACTCATCCTCCTGAGCCTCATCCTCCTGAGTCTCAGTCCTCTTACCTGTAAAATTGGGATAGTCCATCCCAAGTTTTGGGGGAGGTCAGGACAGCACCCAGCCAAAAGGCACACACCCTAAGGAGTGGCTATCAATCTCTCCCCCACATGGAACCTTTCCTCCCGTTCTGGCTCCTCCTCGTTCCCTTGCATCCATGCCCTTCCCAGCTGCGTCTTTGTGCCAAACTAGAGGTGCAGGATGGGTCTCCCTCAGAACATGGTGGCTTCCCCCAACTCTGCCGATCCCTCCTGTCCCTCTGTGCCCACTTCAGTCCTCAGGCCCCTCAGCTGGAGGGAGGAGCCCGCTTTGTACAGAAATTGGGGACCCACCAAGGAATTCTAAGAAGGGGGCTTGAAAAATAATTCCCTCCACCCCAACATCATTTCTTTATTTCGTAAGGGGACATTGTGGCCCTCTCTTATCTCAACCCCACTGACAAGAGGCCCTTTGGTGCTCCTAGAGGAGGACAAGGGCTGTACCCCGAGCAGCCCTCAGCACAGCCTGAGAACCCCTTGCCGACAGGCCAGCGGTGCTGTCCACCGAGTTCTGGCAGCTTTGCTAAAAGGAGACAAAATGAAATTGCATTGGCTCTCCACAACTTGCTTTGACTTTTGTTTTCCTACAGATCCTGCTGATGCTGCCAGGCTGGGTTCTGGAATCAGGGTGGTGGCAAGAGGAGAGACGAAATGCAGAGTTGCATTAAATTATGGTAAAAGACTGCACTGCAGAAAGACCAGGGATCCAGAGATCTTTGCTCTGACCTTGACCCTGGGGACAGAGTGCCCTGGGTAATGAAGAGCTCCAGCCCTGAAGTCAGACAGACACAAGGTCAAATCCCAGCTGTGTCATTTACTGGCTGAGCAACTTTATGCAAACGACTTCACTTCTCTGAGCCTCCAAATCCAAATCCTGGCACCTACACCAAGGAGGGAAGGCCTGGGCTCAGGGTGAAGAACAAACAACAACAAAAAACCCCCCACAGCACTGTCGTCCTCTAGTGGCAGGGTCTAGCAACAGCAAAGATGAACATTTCTGGTGGTCTTGTTCTAAGACCTGAACAAGATCTGAACATTTGCATGAGAATCAAAAAGCTATGCTTTCTTACTGGACCTAAGAATTCTGTACAGCGGGGTACAGTCGGTTAAGCATCTGCTTCGGCTCAGGTCATGATCTCAGTGTCCTGGGATAGAGCCCTAGCACTTCTAGCTCAAAGGGTAGTCTGCTTCTCCCTCTCTCTCTCCCCTTCTCTCTTCCCCTCTGCCCCTCCCCACTGCTTGTTCTCTCTCTCTCAAATAAATAAATAAAAACCTTTAAAAAATAATTTTGTACACCATATCTGCACTAAGAAAATACTGTATTTTCCTCTGAAAAACAATTTTTAAAACATTGGCAAATAAGCGCATGGTTGCAGGTTCTTAAAATCGATTCCCCAAATATTTTCATATGAAACCAGTGGGCTGTTATGCCCTCGTGCTTCTTATGTACTGGAAAATCCAGTTGTTTCCTCTCTGTCATCTGGAGCACCCAGAGCTCCCTGGATAAGTCACTCCATCTCGTAAAGACCATGCCGATGACAGCCGTTGTTAGCCGGGATAAAGGCAGAGGTGAGGTGTGGGGATCTCTGACAGCAGCCTCTCCTGTCGGCTGCCCTGCCCACGTGTCCCACCTTTTGAAAAGTCTGTCTTGGGCCATGACCAAGTGCTGAGGCAGCAATAACTCTCCCCCAGCACGCTGCGCACCGCGCAGGTCATAGCTCACCCTCCCCGCCTCCCTCCTCGCTGGGATTGAGAGCCCTACTCATCATCTGGCTGAAGTGTCAAGGATTTCCTTTCCTGGAGGAAATTAACTTGCATTTTACACTTTACACCCATAGAAATTTAATCATCCGCCATCCCCAGGCTGTCCTGTGTGACAGAGAAGTGGCTGCTGGCCCCACTGCTCTATGAAATACGGCCCTCCCTGTCAGTCCAGGGGGACTGAGGGAGGGGGGCTTTGGGCACCCACAGAGAGCAGGTCCTTCTAAGCATGCCTCTGAGTACAAGCCTGAGGATTTGATCCCCTAGGAGGGAACTTAGAGGTGGCAGGCTTGATGAAGGGACGAGAAGGCTAGGAAATGGATGCTGGAGGGCCACAGGGAAACCACAGATGATCACCAATCCCCCTTCTTCATCTCTGGGTCAGGGGGATTAGAGCTGTGACCGAACCCTGCTCTCCTAGCTGGTGACTTGGGACAAGTCACTTAATCTCACTGTGCTTCTGATGCAACAATATGGGGAGGTTGAAAACATTAAATGAGTTCACACATTGCACACAGTAAGCACTCAACATGGCTCACATTATTACGTTATTATCAGACTTTGTCATCTCTCCCCAGACAAGTGCCACAACCTCCCTGGTGCGGCCATTTCCGGCCCAGCCACCAGGGCTCTTTCTAAAGGGACGGTGGCCCAGTCAGTTGAGTTTCTGCCTTGGGCTCAGGTCATGATCCCAGGGTCCTGGGATAGGGCCCTGCCTGGGGCTCCCTCCTCAGCAGAGAGTCTACCTCTCCCTCTCCCTCTGCTCCCCAGCCCACTTGTGCTCACACTCTCTCTTTCTCAAATAAATAAATAAAATCTTTAAAAAAAATAAAAGAACTGTCTGGTCACATCTCCCCATCTTCCCCCACCCCCCCTTTACCTCCCACCAGCTTCATCTCCTGCCTCCTGCCTCTCTCCACCCCATGCTCAGGGCCGGGCAGACTCCCTGCACAGCTCCCTGCACTCCCTGAGGGCCTCCTGCCCTCTCTCTGATTGCACAGTCTTGCTCTGGTATTGCCTCTCCTAAGAGGGAATGTCTTCATCAAGTGCACCATGTCCCTCGCATCCAGCTCTCCCCTGTGTGCTCTAAGGGTAACCCTGCCCCAGCCCAGATCACATGGCAGGATGGCCCTTTTTTGCCAGTCCCGTCTGCTCCCCTGGCCTGTGAGCTGTCCAGAGATAGGACAGAGGTTTGCCTTCATCCCGGTGTCTGGAGGGCCGAGGCCCAGGTCCTGGGCAGGGGACAGGGATTCAGAAAGCAGTACTTGAATTAACACTGGTCACATTCACATGAGCTGAGCTCAGGGCCACAGGCTCTTAACTCGGCTGGGTGCAAGTGCCTGGAACAGGGCAGTGGGCATTATGTCCTGGGTGGTTCTTAATCAGGGCCCACCATTAGGGTCACAATGCAAGCAGACATTTCGACCCCTCCCTGGAGACTGGGGCTTGCACTGTGGACTTAGCAGGCTCTCTGATCCAACCACGCTGCGGAGTCAAGTGTGGAGACCCCCCAGCACCCAGGACGTGGCCCCTCTGTGACGCAGCTCAAGCTCACTATTGTCACTTGCCCTGAACACAGACCTCTTCACCCAGGCCTCAAAGCATCTCTCACCCCTAGTGGCCCAGCTACCTGGACGCTCAGCCTCACTCCTACCTTAAGGGGAATGTTCTCTCACTGAAGAAGGCCATACACATTCCCACATCTTTCCCTGGAGGAACTTCCCGAACCCATCTCCCTCCCTGTCCTTGAGGCCCAGGTTAGGAGACAGGGAGAGAAACTGAGGCAGAGGTAGACTTTATTGCTCCCCTGTTAGTGCCAGGCCCCTGATGAGGCACTTTACACCCGGTCCCTGGAGCCATTTTCACACCCATCCACCCACCTGCATTGGTGACTGGTGATTCCCACTAACCAGTCCTGTCTGGGACGAGTAGGACGCCCACTATGAATGTCACACCACTGTGCAGCAGTGGCTGTTCCAGAAGTAGAAAGGAACTGGTAAAATTAGCTTCCGTAACATATGTCATTTAACTGAGCGTATGAAAACATGATCATTTCAGCACGTGGGCAACATTAACCGTTGCTAATGAGATCTTTTTCGTTTATGCCACGTGCTTGGAATCCAGCGTGTCTTACACCGGGAGCTTGTCTCTGTGTGGACCAGCCGCAGCTCAAGGGTTCGGCAGCCACACCTGGCAAGTGGCCACCGCAGAGCCAGACTTCCCGAGGTTCTCCTGGGTGAGAGACACCCCCTTTGGAGTTTCAGTGTCCGGCTCTGTAAGTAAGAGGTGCCCCTGCATCCAGTGTGCTGGGGTCACAGCGGTGAACCAGACTCCCCAACGCCGAGGAGGGCGTGACACTGCACATTCACAAACCTACAGATCTGCTTGCTTGCTTCCTCCCTGCACGGATGTGCTCTGAGCTCCTGGGAGGTTCCAGGCCTTAGGGAGATTCTGGGAGGACTAGAGGAGCTCTGGTTCCCACCACCGCCTTCCTGACTGTAATGCGGAGGCAGGTGCACTAGGTGGCGGTATCAGGCCGCATTCAGCTTTCAAGTGTTCCAGGCCTTCATGCCTCACCCCCAGACCTTCATGTCCTTCCAGCGCTCAGGCTTCCCAGGACCTCCCAAGACTCTCTGATACCTCAGATCCCCATATCTCAGAATCCCACATCCTTAAATTCTAGATCCCTCAGACCCTCCAACTTCCCAAACACTAGATTCCCAAATCTCGAAACATCCCAGCACCCAGACCTTTAAGACTCTGACCCTCTACAACCCGGGGATCCACCACTTCCAAGCCCCTGAATCCTCAGACCCAGATCTCCCAGACCCCATAGCACCTCCAGCATTCCCAAACCCTGATTCTCAGACCTCTAGGCTCTACAAACCCCTACCAAGTGCCTGCTGTCTTTAGACCCTTCTGGACTCTAGAGACTCCAGTTTCCTGAAAACTATCAGACACTACCCCCCATCCACCGCCACCCCAGACCTCTCCCCATCTCCTAACCCTACAGACCTCTAGACCTCCACACCCCTACCAACAGCTACAAACCTCCCAGTCTGCAACCTTCCCCAAACCTATTGGATCCCCAGTTTCCCACATCAAGATCCTCTGACCCTCTACAACCAGGGATCCAGGTCCCCTGACTGCCACTTTCCACAAGAAGCGCTCTTGGAGAGCTTTGTGCTGGGCTAGTGTGGGCTGACCACCCCCTGCACTGTGACATGACTTCTCTCCTTCTACTTACTGAGGGCCACAGCACCTAGGCAGGAGGGCCACAGCTGGGAGAGATCCCGTCTTGCGGAGATGGGCAAATTGAGGCTGGGAGAAAGAAAAACCTTGCTCAAGGTGTCCAGCATGTGAGTAGATGGAACCCAGACCCCAAATTCCTGGCTCCTGCAGTGTTTGGTACAGCATACATGGTCAGCAAATGCTGGCCATTATTATTCCTATGACCCGTACTGTCTAGCCACCCATTTTCCGGCCCCAGCTGGAGCTGACCTTTCCAAGACCCAATGCGGGACCATTCTATCTTCCTGGGACTGAACAAGCAGAACACCTCCTAATTTAGCAACATCTGCAAATTTAATTAACAAGCTGTTTATCTTCCCGGCCCAGCGATTAATAAAGGAGTCAGGCAGAACAAGACTCCACACAGTTCCACACCATGGCCTGAAAATGCCCCTCCTTCCGCACAAGGGGCATGGCCATTTATCAGAGGGACAGGGCGGGATGTACTTACATAGACCAGAGGAGGGGAGGGAAAAGAGAGAAAAAGAAGGAGAGAAAGCAGGGAGCTACACGGCATCACCCCCTAGGCACCTTGCCCTCGTTCCGTGGTTGCATGGTTGGGCACTGAACACTTGCTGGGTGCCTGGCAATGTGTTGTAGGGACGCTCAACAGCACCGGGATGGCCACCGGCCGGACTTGTGAGCAGCAGGGGGACAAATGCAGCACATAGGCTGAAGTCATCTTTTCCAACATTGGAATTAATTGGACAAGTGGCTCACCAGCCAGGGCTGGCTGTATCCCTGTTCTGGGGAGAACGAGCAGTTAACTGGTGGGTATACTGTCATCTGGAGCTGGGGGATCCTTTCAGTGAGGAGGCAAGAAAGCCACCATCTTGGTGCTCGGAGGCGCCTACTTGCTGGTCTGTGTAAGTTGGAGCTTGGAGCTTGGTGGCCACAGTCACTCCCTGCCACCCTCCCACACTCCCCCCAAACCCCAAAGGATTCTGGTTTCTCTGTAAGCTGCTCGGGGAATAGCTCTAGGACAGGGGCCTTCAGCACCATTCAGGTCAAAGCTAGGACAGCATTTGGGTGTTTGGTCTCCTAGACATGCAAAGATGGAAACAGACCCACCTAGCCCAGCACGTGCCTTTTACAGGTGAGGAAACTGAGGTGCAAAGAGGGCACTTGTCTCAGTGAGTGGCACAGCCAGGTCCAGATGTCTCCCTAGATTCTCTCTCCCGAATGCGACTGCACCCCTCAGCCTCATTATACCCCCCTACCTGCTCCCTAACCCTCAACCTGGGCATAACCTTCTACCCCAGGCTTCTCATCTGGATACACACATACCCTGTGGAAGTCCAAATAAGTGACACACACTGGGATGGACACACACACACACACACACACACACAATCTCGGGCTGATTGAGAGAGAAACGCTGAAGCATCCACCACTCACCTTGTTCTGCCAACTTTCTCATCTTCACTGTCTCTTCAACCCCCACCCCAGCCTCTGCCTTCTCCAAAATGGCAGCTATCCACTTTGCTTCACAGGACACCGAGAAAAGGGCAATAGGAGGGAAATAGACTCGCCACTACTGAAGGTCACCTGGCTGGCCAGATCCCCCATGTTCGCAGCTGTTAAAATGGCAGCACTGTTGGAAGGGCCATCTAAGACCCTCCCCTGTACTCCCTCCACAGGATCTGCCCCTTTCCCACTTTCCTCCTACCTGCAGGCAGCACCACCTGGTCGCCTCTGCTTGTCCTCCTTATCTCCCAACTCGAGGGAGGTCTTAGGGCCCCATTTGCATGCATCTCTTTTCTCCCCTCCGGGGAGTTTTCATGTCTGTTAATGCTATCGGTGGTTTTCATGTGGTCCATGAACTGACGGCTCCCAAATTTATGTCTCCAGTGCTGGAATCTCCTTGAACTAGAGCAGAGTAAATATCCATCCTTATGGGAGTTCTCCACTTGGATGTTTATATAAGCCCCCCAAATTTAATAGGGTCTCAGAACAAACTCTCACTTTTCCCAGCTCTAGTCAACTTGCTGTCGCCCATCCCTGTTGGCTGCAGTGACCAGGGCCATGCCACTCTGGCCACCTTTACATGGGCTGGACAAGCTGGACATCCTGCCTCTGGTCCACACACGGTAGGAGGTGTTGGCAAAACTGCTCAGCACCTGAGCCTGAAGCCTCTGAAAGCATGGGGAGAAGTTAATACCCGCAGGGCCCCCCTAGTCCAGTGGGGGCAGAAGCGGCTGGATGGGTCTCCCCTCCTTCATCGCCAGGTGTTGGTTCTGAGATGCATCTCATGGTGTCCTTCAGGAGGTCTCAACTTGATCGTTGGTTAGCCAATAACTGATAATCACTGATAATTCTAGCATGGGCCCTCCCTACCTTCCAGCTTTCTTTCCTGCCGCCTGCACTGGCTGCTGTCTTCAGATCTGCTCTCAGGGGAGCCAAGGCTAAGACCCAGGAAAAAATTGCTGCTCATACCTCCTTTGAGAAAGAACTCTGCCCACTCAACTCCAGCTGTCAGCTCTTGAGTCAATGTCACACCGCTCTGGGGTGGCCCCAGCAATGACTGAGGGAGCATCGTCAGAGCCTGGCCCTGTCCCCTTACCTAGGTCTCCAGTGCTGGGCACACTTTGCTCCAGCAGCCACTGCTGGGCAGGCACAGGTTCTTGGAGGGGGAGGGCTCTACATTTCAGTCTGAAACTCCTCTGGCCACCTCTGGCATAGGTGAGAACCCTCTCCCCACTGCCCCCCCCCCCCATACACTTCTGTGCCCTCCCTTCCTCTCAGCATCTGCTTCTGGATGGTCCAACCTAGGCTGTAGTTTGACAAGGAGCTGGGGCAGAGTGAGGACACCAGCCAACTGGGCAGAGCTGAGAGAGTTTAGACAGGGGTGGGGGGTGGGTAACAGAAGATAATATTTCACATGGTCATATTCCTACAGGGCATCCTGCAGCTGTGCCTGGGGAGGTTGAGGCCAGATTCTGAGCAGCTGGGATTTGAGAGTGCTGAGGAGGTGATGCTCGCCCTAAGTCCTGAGGACGAGCAGGAGTGGGGGTGGGGCAGGAACTCGGGAGGGGTGAGGCAAGGCAAGCCAGGGTCCAGATGGGGCAGAGTGGGCAGGGGGAGGCCAGACTGGAGGCTGAGTCTAGGTAGGCTTGCTGCTGGGCAGGAGGGGTGACTGAGGTCAACTGGAAAGGCTGGAGGCAGGGAAATGTTCAGATTTGGACCTGGGAGGCCGGGTGCCGGCCGCTTTTGCAGAACTGAGAGAGTTTAACTGGGCAGGAAGGCAGGCAGGAGAGGAGTTGGGAAGCCCAGATCCAGGCCCAGACAGAGGCAAAGCAGAGGGGGACCCAGGTGGGGGTTGGGGGGCTCCTTTCCTGGCTTGGGTTTCTGCAGACACAGGGAGGTGGGAGACCTTTGTCCTCCTTGTTCCTCACAGAGGAGGAAGAGCAGGGAGGAAGCAAGCCCAAGCCCCTCTCAGTGTTAGAATTCATCACTATCTGTTTTGGTTAGAAATCGACGGCGGGAAGTGGCTGGGAGAAGTAAGATTTAGCCTTCCACACGGGCAGCAAGGAAGGAAGGGACCAGAAGCGCTTCCAACAGCTCATTTGCATTTCAAACAGCCAGTTTGTTTTATCTGCTAATTAGCATACTCACCCTCTGCGGAAAACGAGTCCATTAAAGGAGACTCTGCTCCAGGCCCAGCTTCTCCTTTAAATATTTTTAAAGTGCATGATTAATACACTTGCCCAGTGCTGCCTGGGACTGTGTAGGGGGTCAGGGGGCAGGTAAATGAAAGAAAGTGGCTGCACTGGGCGCTGACTGGCTGATTAATCACGGTCGCTTTTCTATAAATCACGGCAGATGGCAGGAGCCCGCCGCGGGTCCTCGTGGGGAATGAAGTACTGCGGGCAGGACTGGAATAGGGGTCGGAGGAGACCCCGGAAGGAAGGCCCTGTTTGCGTCCCTACAGACCTTGGGCCCCACTAGCTCCGTGCTGCGAGGCAATTTCCAAGTTCAAGGGAGGCTGTGCCTGCTGGGAGGGCAGGAAATCTCATATTCCTCTTGGATTTTTCAAGATCAAGACAGCATTAGTTGGAGGCATGCCTTACTTTGGGGTGGGCAGAGCAGTATTTGTATTTCTATTTTCCCATATTCTTCCGACAACCCCATTTTCCAGATGGGAATGTGAGGCTCAGCAAGGTTAAGGCTCACCCCTGGGGCAGTCTCCCAGGCCAGTCTCACAGCAAAGCCTGCCCCTCACCCACCTTCTTTCTGCCCTTGGAGGGGAGCAGCATCAGACCCATCCATCCAATGCCCAGAAGCGTAGGTCCCTGGCATTGCCTCGGCTGTCCCCTCCCCCAGGACACTGGCCCTGCGCGTGGTCAGCCTCCCTCTGCACTTCCACATCCAGCTCAGATGTCCCTCTGTGGGGGCCATTCCAGGTTTCCCTCCTTCCAGAGACAAGTTCTCCTCCTCAGGCCCCATGGGCTCTTGTCCATACTTGCCGAAGTCTGTGTAAAGTGGGGTTTTACTGGTCTCTTGACTGGCCCTTCTTCCCAGGGATAACGGGTTCCCTGGAGACAGGACCTGTGCCCGCCCACAGCTCTGACGCAGCCTCATGGTGGATGACGCACGGGTGTCAGGTTCTGGGTAGGGTGATGGTGTACAGTCACCTTAGCTAAGCTGGCACAGCAGTTTCTGCAAGTCCCTTCCCTGTGGTGATTCCACAGATGGAGATGGGGATCTGGGGAGGGGGAAGAGATGTGGGGGTGGTCACAAAGTCATGTTAATTTCCAGATGCCAATTTGATGTCCATGTGAGGTGCGGGGAGGGCTGATGGGAGCTTTGCATCATCTGCTCATATGACGGATGGTGTTTAAAGCCCCCAGGATGGATGAGAGAGTGATGGGAAGGGGTGGGGAGGTTGAGCCTGGGGCTCCCTAACATTTAGGGGTCAAGGAAGTGGGAGGAACCAGCAAAAAGATCCAAAGGGAATAGCCAGCAAGGCAGAGGGGGGTATTAGGAAAGCGAGTGTGAGGGGTTTGCTCTGTGTCTAATGGTACATAGTCCAGAATGATGTGTAGCAATTGTTAGAAACCTGTGGCTTGGGGGTTCCCACCACGCCCTAAAATGATGAGAGGAGCTCACTGTGCCTGGGCTGTTTGTACAACAACATGGCTTATGCGGAATACCTACTTTCCTCTTTCCGGGCAGGCTGGAATTTGGGGATGTGCAAGGGGGGGGTGCTTCCATGGGCAGCACCCAATAAAAATCCCCAGCACTGACACACTACAGATCTTCCCTGGTGGACAGAATGTCAAATTACAGTGTTGTAATTTGCTGCAGGGGGAAGTAAGCACGTGCTGGGTGACTCCCCCTGGGAGAGGCTCTAGGAAGCTTGTCTGGTTCCCTCTGGACTTCACCCCATGCCCCTCCACCCTCAGTTGATTTGCTCTGGATCTTTCTGCTGTTAAATTAAAAAATATCATCCCTGGGTATGCTGAGTTCTACTAGTGAATCATCTAACCCGAGGAGGGTGCCTTGGGAACCCCAACACAAATGGGTTAAGATTAATATACTATTATATTTTTAAAAAAGAAAAACTTCGACCTGGGACTTTCTTTGAAGAACCATTGTGTTTTCTAAAGCCAGAGAAACAAATTTATTTCTCAGGCACCTCTTTTTGGTCCCCCTGCTAGAATATTCCCTGTGGTTTCTTGCGCAGCTCCCAGTGCTTCCCATCCTGCCAAGCGCGGATCAGCCACCCTCCTCCAGGCAGCCAGCTTGAATGCTCCCCCACTCCCTCACTTGACACCCAGGCTCTGCTTCGGCCTTGGCTGCTCAGTTAAATTCCAGTACCCCTGAAGTTGCACAGTCCAGCCGCTAATGCCTTGAACCTCTCCAGGTGTATGCTCTGGCAAGGACTTTCTCAGAGCCTTTCTCCTCCACAGGCTGGGGTGAAGGTCAAGCGACAGAATAGCAGGGTCCACTCTGGAAATGTCCACTGTGACCTGGGCTGCTGCCAGGCCTCGTTTTCTCATCTGTAAGGTGCAGAGGATGGGTGAGCGTCTGGAATTGGGTGGAGGGCTTCGCAGACCCTGGGATGAAATTCAGGGCTGGGGCAGGGAAGCCCCCAGGAGCTGGACCTGGACCGCATCCCCTGCCACTGAAGCACCCACCGCCCGCTGTCCATCCTGTGCAGGAGAAGCCCACTCTCACCAGGGGGCGCTGGCGGGCTGGCTGCCAGACTCGCGTCCCACCCCCCCCCCCGGCCCCCCACCCCCCCACCCCGTTCTGTGGGACCCTTCTGTTGGGTTGGAAATCATGCTCTCAGGATCCAGTTTCAAATAGGCTTCAGAAAAGCCAATTTGAAATGCTCACTGTAGCTTTAACTATGGCTCTGGAAGTTTCCAGGGCTGACCTTGAACTCCCCCAGAGCCAGGGCAGAAAGAACACTTTTGGTAAAAGATTTAGTGAGCTCTTGGTACCAGGGGCTGTGCTCAGCATATAGTGAGGGTGTCTTCATCTCTCTTCCTTTTGCTTGGGAAGATGGCCCATCTTGGGGAAACGGGGGGGGGGGGCGGAGAGGGGGAGGTGGGGCCCGCCCAGGTCTGCAGCGGGACCTGGGGCCTTTCCTCAGAAGTCCCCACACTGTGGCAGAGTCTCCTTTGAGGTGAGAAGTTAGAACCCGAGACCAAGTTCTGTCATTCTGTCAACCCAGGACCCTCGGGGCAGGTCATGCTTGGGCCTGGCTCCTCGCTGGCCCTGGACAGCAAAACACTCCTTGGCAGGGCCGGGTTACCTGAGGCCAGCAACAGCCACAGCCATTCCTTGGAGAGATGCCATTTTCATGGACTCCCTCATCAAACCCAAGCCCACACATCCCCTGAGAGGCCTGGCTTCAAGTTTCAGGGAGACGAGGGGGCCCTGTCCCCCAAGGAACTCATCATTTCCCTAAGGATGGCAGCACTTTGCCTCCCCGGGAGACACCTCAGCAGAGAGAGCCCTGGGGTGTCGGGGGGGGGGGTGATGGGGGAACTGACGGCCACAGATGAGCAGGGTTGGGGGGAAGGGGAGGAAGTTGTTAAGACAGAGAACGAGACAGGATGGGGAGCAGAGGAAAGAAGGGGCTTGCTGGTCATGGTGCCAGAGTTTAGACTTGATGTAATAAAAATAGGGAACCATAGTAGTTTCTTGAGTGAGGGAGTGACGGGGTGGGGGACAGGGCTGAGACTGGGGAGGAGCAACGAAGGAGGTGGGTGATTGATGCAAGTCTGCACGGGTCTGTGACAGATCTTTAACCCACAAAACCCCCTGGTTCCAGTTCATTTACTAAATTAACCTTAGGAGCTGCCATCAAAAATCACATTTTCAAATGACGTGAGAAAATGTCCACAGTGTAATGTGGAGTGAAAAACTAAGAAGCCGTCGAGCATGTGTATTATAATCTGATCATGTACGAGAAGTCCATGTGTCTGCTTTTGCTGGGACACAACCGACATGGATTGCTTTATGAAGAAGACTTATTTATGGCATTTTCTGCTTTCTCTTTCTGCGTCCAAGTATCTTCCTTCATCTCCTGGGAGGATTTCTGCCTCAGCCCCTCTGCCCCTGGAGGAAGAGGAACTAGCTTTTGATCACCAGTGATTTATTTAGTCTCTAGATTTCAGGGCCCTTCCAAGGCCATCAGGAGGCACCAGGGCAGAGCGGGAGGCCAGGAGAAGCTGGGATTGGGAGGAGCTCCTCTCAAACAAGGGGAAGATTCTGGAACGGGGCTGGATAGGGGGAGGTCAGGGACCCAGAGGTCCCAGGGAAGGCTGCAGACATCAGTGGTCACATCAGGGGGCCTCTTAGGAATGTTCCTACAGGTGCCAGTTTCCAAACCCACAGAGATTCCCACATCCAAGAGAGATGTTCGTGTGGCCCTGGTGTCTCTTCCGGGTCACTTATGTGGACAAAAGTGACAAGTGACTCAGGGCTCCTCAACCGCTCAGAATCCACCCTGAGCTGAGTGATAGCCCAAAGGTACGTGCTGTTTCCTGCAGACCCAAGGTAGCGGCCGGAGCAGTTTCCCTATCATACACACTGAAAAAAGAAAAGCAGAAAAGAAAAGGAAAAAAAGAACCGAGTCTGGAGGGACTATACTGACTCTTACCGGCAATTCTCTCTACAGGTGGGATTCTAGTGGTTTTTCTTTTCTTCTTAACAGCGCACTGTGGTTTTCTAATTTTCTGCAATGAGCAGATGTGAATTTTAAAATTAGAAGAAAAAAATAACCCGATTGGGAAAACTCACCCTGGGGAGATCAGGCGTAAGGGGACAAGGACAGAGTGGTGTCATCGGAGGGACGGGGCTCCCAGGGTACCTTCCGTACTGGCCGCGAGACAGAGACCCGAGGCACCTGTGTGGCACGTGCACACCCCTCACCCCTTCCTGACCAGCTGCCATCCCTCCCCCTGCTGTCACTCACTCCTGGAGGCCAGATGGTGCCACCGCCACGTTTCCAATTAGAGGCCCCTCATTACTGGCCAGCTGAGGGGACCGGAGCCTGTGCGGTGCCCGCCAGCCTTCCCCAGCCCCCAGTTGTCAAAGTGGGTTTAGGGCTTAGGGTTCCTTCCAAGACAATAAGGACATCTTATACTTTCCCGATTTCTCCCTCCCACGTCTTCCCCATCCTGCTTCTCCTTGTGGGTCTCATCTTCCTGTTATGACACCTACATCCTCCCAGTATCCTGGTTACAGGATTCATCCCAATTTCTTTCCTTTTCAACCCTGACAGAAGCTGTCAGGTTCTAAGAATTTGTTCTCAGAGTTTTGCCCCGCCCCCCCAACCTCTCCCCGCCTCTCCATGCTCTGCAGTTCCCTTTTTCTCACCTGCTCGTGTCCATGGCAGTGGCTTCCTTGCTGGCCTTTCTTCTGTCCACCGCCCACAATGCCATGCCACAGGAAAGAAAAATACTGGGACTGTGCTTGTCTATTCAAAATGACTTTGATGACTCTTTCCTTCCCTCCCACCAAAGCTTAGAGGATACCATCTGATTCCCTTTTCTCGCAGCTCAGAGCTGGCTGGGATCAGTCCTGCGGTGGAAGGAAACATAGCACACACATCACTACTCCAGCCCTTGCCCCCAAGGCAGGCATTACTAATCGATCCCAGCACTCTCCCTCTGCTGATCCGGGAGTCGGCTTCAGAATTCTCTTCAGGACATGGTGAAATCAGGCACCTCAAAACAAAGCTGATGGAAGCTGGTCTTCTTGAACCCACTCCTCACCTGAATGTCTGTGTCTCTCCTGCCCACCCCACTCCACTGTCCAGTCACAGGGCAGGGTTGATAGTAAGGCTAGCTACACAGGTGTGGGAAGCTGAGAGGTAATCCAAGGCTAGCATATACTCCAGGACTCACAACGGAGTAGCTGTTACACCCTCTGACTGAAGAGGCCAGAAACCTCAAAGGGGAGAGTTGCATTGAATCATGACCCAAAGCTACCCCCACTGAAGGGAGCCAGTGGGGAATAAGCAGCCTGGCCTCCTTCTGCTGCCTCCCTCACATCACATAACTTGGGCTTCCCATTCCCCAGAGCCAAATAAAGCGGGATGGTGAGAGAGCCCATTGGAGGGAGCAGGGCTGAGCAGATCGCGGAGATGTGGGAAGATTCTAGCTCACCGAAGGGTTCCCTGCTCAGCCCCACAGCAAGAAGTTCTCATGGAGAGAATTTGAAGGCCACCATGCTTTTGTTCAGAGAAGCTTGATACATGACAAGTAAATGACAAAGAGTAGTACAAGGGCCAGCCTCCATATAAGTACTCAGAACAGAGAGAGTGGACGTTAATGGGTGCATAGATCAGGGAAGGCTTCCTGTAGGAGGTGGGGCAGAGCTGGGTTTTCAAGTGAAGGCAGTGCTCTTGTTCTATAGCTGGGTAAGTCTTCACTTGGGACAGGAGCCTGATTTTCTCTGGATGGGCGGGGTTGGGTTGGGTGATGCCTTGTTTGGATTGACATCCAGCCCCATGGAGAAGAGAAAACAATTTGCAAACCCCATCATGGTCCCCACCTGCAATCCACAGGGGCTATCTGTGGCTACCATGAGGGCCACCTTCTTTCCACACTGCTGAGGGAAAACGGCCCCCAAGAACCACACTGCCTGCCTTCCTCATTATCGGGGTGGAAATTCTAAACAGCCTCCCCACATCATGGCCCAGATAATCATAATAAATTGTAGCATTTCAGAGCCCACAGCCCAGAGCTGGCTGGGGCACATTAGCAAGAACCTCAGCTCGCAGCAATATGCTGCCACAAAATAAAAGTGTGGCCTCAAACCTCTCGGCACCGACCAGCGGCACCCCTCGTCGATTTCTGGTCCTTTCCTCAGCCAACCTCATTAGTCTCACCCAAATAGGGTCCCCTAATGATGCTCCAGCAGAGGTAGGGGCACACGTCCTTATGGCTGGGCAGCCGGGCCTCCTAATAAAAAGTAATAATAATAATTAAGAACAACCTATTAGGCTCCTTTCCCCCTGGTTCCCTGCCCCCCAGCCCCCCAAACTGGCTCGGGACCAGGAGTGCCGGCCGGGCCCCTGCAGCGTCGCTCGGGATTTATTCTGAACACGCCGCCCTGGCAAATGGCTTCACTCCTCCTGCCCCCGCCCACTAACGAACATCTGCTGGTGGTTCCTGGGAGTTCAAGGGCTTTGGGGGGTGGCTTGGAGGTGGTGCAATCAGAAACCAAACCCTGCTACCACCTCTACTCCGGAAAGCCAGGAGCAAGCCCGCCTCTGCGCCTTTGGGTCCATGTTCTTCCTCTGGGAATACCTGTTCACCCTGCCAGCCCTCCTCAGTCCCCCAAAACTCAGCTCTGTGTACCCTCCTGTGGGTGCCTTTCCTAACACGCCCTCTGGTTTGGGCTCCCTCTCAGCTTCTTGGATGGAGCTTTTCATTGTCGGGTTCTTGGTTGTTTCTTTGAGGCCAAGGGCTTGGCGCCAGGCGTCAGGTTCCCTGATTATGAGTTTGTTCAATGAATCTGTGTGATGGAGAGGATGCTCAGAGAAGGACTTTCACAACTGAATAGAATGTTAACATCTTAAAATCCTCCCTTTGGCTAAAGGCTAGCAGGAATGGAATTCAGCTCTTAGAATTAGCAGGTTCAAGGGTGGTCTCTGATGCTTGCTTTCCTAAAGACATTAGCTACGCGTGGCCTTTTACCCACAACAGAGGCAACACCAAAGGCTTCAAGCCACCATGGTGATGGCCAGAGCCCAAGGGGGCACGGCCGTGGCGAAAGGCTGGGAATGTTCCTGGGACAGCAGCATGGGTGGGGACAGAACAGCCAGGCTTTCTGTAGAATTTCTGGGTCTTCCTGGTCTTGGTAGGTGATCTGCTGGCCAGTCAGACAGCAAGAGGTGGGTGGGATGAGGGGTTGGGCTCAACCTTCCCCTGGGAAGTCTCAGTTGAAGAGGGGAAGGCTTGTGCCTTCCTTTTCTTGCCCAAGAGGTGGTGGGGAAGAGTTTGGTGAGGGTTGGCTCTGGGGGCAGACAGCTGGCAATGAAGATGAAAGTGTCTTCAGGAGCCTGGCTGGGTGGTTGGTGGGTCATTTGGGTGCCAAGGGCCAGCCTGGTCCCAGGTAAACAGAGGGCCCTCCACCTTGGAATGCAGGAACGAGAGGAATCCTCCCTATCACTCTCCTCCACAGGATCATGCATCCAGGCCCAGATGCCTCGGAGGCTTGCTCTGGCTGGTTCCTCTCCCCCCAAGGGGCAGGAGAAGCTTCCTCGTGCGTGAACACACACACATGTGCGTATACACACGCAGCGAACGCTCAGGCACCAGAAACATTTTTAAACACTCAATATCTGTGGCAAAGCCCCTCTCCTCCTGGAAGACAGTAAGGAGTTCCTCATTCATGTATCTTGAGGGCATTTTCTGGGCATTTGCTCTCCCCTCCATGCCCGCCCCAGGCCAGGGGCTGATGTGACAGCAAGCAAACTCTTACCATCTCGACCTGTGTAAACCTTCCAGGGTGGAAAGAGGGCTAGACGTGAGACAAACACACAAATCAAAGGTATCATTACATGGGCGCCTGGGTGGCTCAGCGGGTTAAAGCCTCTGCCTTCGGCCCAGGTCATGATCCCAGGGTCCTGGGATTGAGCCCCGCATCAGGCTCTCTGCTCAGTGCAGAGCCTGCTTCTTTCTCTCTCTCTGCCTGCCTCTCTGCCTACTTGTGTTCTCTGTCAAATAAATAAATAAAATCTTTAAAAAAAAATAAAAAGGTATCATTACAGAGCAGGACAAGCACAAGGACAGAGCATGTCTGTGTCCTGGGAAAGTGTGGCAGGGTCTTCGCCCTGTCTGGGTCAGGGAAGGTGTCCCTGACAAAGTGACCTTTGAAGTAATGGCTGGAGGATGTGTAGGGTTCCCCTGGTTGGGGGCATAATGGGACTGGGAGGTGAGGTTCCAGGGAAAGGAGACTGCCTGGGCCAAAGGCCCAGGCTTGGCTGGAGACTGCTGACATGAAGGCCAGGTTGGTGAGAAGTGGGGTGGGCAGCAGACCCCCAGAGGATGTTGTAGGATGTTGTAGGACGTTGGCTGTTGCGGTGGGTACAAGGGAAGCCCGATCAGATTTGCTGGTATTGGGGTACAGAACCATAGGAAGGCAGAACAGATGCAGAGGGCAAGTCGGGACTTTCTTATCTCAGTCCTGGTGAGAGGTCAGGAGTGTATGCTAATCCATTGGTCTGCAGAAACCTTGCCGACAGTGGCAGTGGGCTGGCTAGGAAGGTTCTAGAAAAGGAAGAGTTGGGGCTGCTCCCTGACTGCCTGACTTACACAAAAGGGTGGAGGGGAAGCCGGGCAGGCCCAGGTTTGGGGACAATGCTGCTGAGGGTGCAGGGCTATGGTATCGCCCAGAGAGTCCCTGGGGTCGAAGCTGGGAGCGGGGGTGAGGCTGGCGGGGCTGATGCAGAGAGTCGGGGGCGGGGGGCTCCTGGGCTCTGCCACCTGGCTGGGCTCCAGACACACACATGCTCCCTGGCCCTCACTCCATGTCTCTCTTTCTAGCACCTTCTGGCTTCCTACTGACTTCCAAGCAGAGATGAGCATATCCCAAACCAGAGCCACAAACAAAGTAATGCTGTTTTTAAAACACTTCTATGAAAGTTGGTTGTTTTTTGGTTAAAATATGAGGGGTAGTCACAACAAGTAACAAACTTGGAGCATGGACATGAATTGGAAACTTGAAAGAGGAGTTAAGAGCTGCCCGAAATGGTCCACGTGAGGCGGACGATGACCTCCATGAAGGTACCGTCACCGCGCTGTCTTTTAGTCCTGCCGGTAAAGGGCCCCAGTCTGAGGCTCAACCAAGCCCCGGGGAGCCTAGAGGCTCTGCATTACCTCCTGGGCAGTTCTCCAAGAGTGGCCCAGGACAGTAACACCTGGGAGCTTGTTAGAAACAGTACTTCTGGGATGTGAGGGGGAGCTATGACCTCCATCACCCCACTGATCGCCAGGGTTGATTCTGCTGATCCGGCTGGCTGGGCAGGTGTCCCCTTTCTCCGTCACAGCTCCATGCAAGTCCCTCCCGAAGCTGCAGGCTCCACAGCTGGGCTGAAGAGGGTGGCCTTCCCCGATACAGGAGGACCGCTCTTCGGTCAAGGGAATACGGAGCTGCTCTCCCCTGCTAGAACACTGCTAAGCTCAGGTCATGATCTCAGGGTCCTGGGATTGGGCCCTGCATCAGGCTCCCCGTACCTGCTCGGTGGGCTCAACGGGGGAGTTTGCTTCTCCCTCTCCCTCGCCTCCTTGCTCATGCTCTTTCTCTCCCTCTCAAATAAATAAACAAAATTAAAAAAAAAAAGTGTACAATTTAGTGACCCTGGTGAGCCCACCACGTTTCGTGACCACCACCTCTCTCTAGTCCCCAGATGGCTTTATCTCCCCAAAAGGAAGGAAGGAAGAAGGAAGGAAGGAAGTAGGGGAAGAGCCGTGTTTATGAAGCGGTTACTCCCCATTCCCCAGCCCTGCAACCACCAGTCAATACGTCCCGGCTCCGTGCCTGCATTTGCCTATTCTGGATATCTTACACAAGTAGAATCATACGATGGGTGGCCTTTTGTGTCTGGCTGCTTTCATTTGACATCACGGTTTCGGGATTCATCTATGTTGCAACACCCATCAGCGCTAGAGTCCTTGGTATATTTGAATACTATTCTGTGTACACACAGACCTCATGGATCTGGGTTCTCATAAACCCCCAGGTGATTCTGAAGCATGCTCAAACCCTGACCCAGCCGTACGGGGGGTCAAGTCCCCTGGGGGGATGGCGCCCCTAGCATGCTCCCCCAGCCCCCTGGATCCACACGCTGCAGATCCCACATCAGGCTGTAGAACCACTGCTCGGGGTTTGAAAACTGGCTCTGTCACTAACTAGCTACAGGGGAACTACTAAGTGCTCTGCTCTCCCCAGGCCTCAGTTTCCCCACCTATAATAGGCAGTGGTGAGGAGCAAGGAGCACCCAGAACTGGACTTAGTCAGGACAAACTGTTGTTTGATGGGCCCCTAGGAAGTCACCATTTGGGTAGCTTGAATGATATCGAATATACCTGGGGACAAACCTGTGTGGGTTAAAGATCGGGTGTTTTATTTTGAATCCAAGAGAGGCCATTGGATGTTTCAGGCAAGTGAGTGAGAAGAGCCTTTGTACTTGATTAAACAATTCCTGGGATAATAGGCCAGAGGTGCATATTCCCCTCCTCGGGTTACTGACAGCCCTCATCCCCATAGGGTCATTGGACCTCCCAAGAGATAGCTGAATCTGGGGGACAACCCGGCTGAGACCTCACGGGACCCCGTTCTCACCGAACTGGCCGTCAGCTCCGTGAGCTAGGTGCCTTTCTTATCCCCATTTTATAGATAATAAGACTGAAGTCTCGAGACAGATTCCAACCCATCTGCTAACACTGTGCATTTCCCTAGTCTGTGATGTTGGAAGATGGTACCCAGCATCTCAGGTCTAGGCCCCCCAGTGTCCAGACTGCCTGGATCAGTGTGGAGCTGTTCAGGTAACTGGTCACACAGGTAGCTGGTCACACATCAGAGGAAGATCTGGAGCAAGAGGCCCCCTTGCACACTTCAGTTGCAGTCCCCTAAATACTTCTGGGTGTGGGCACCATTTTTGACACACTCTAGCTGTGTGACCTTGGCTAAGCCACTTAACTTTTCTGAGCCCCTACTTCCTCACCTACAAAGACAGAATAATAATAGCCCCTCAGGGCCATGGGGACAATTGGACGTAACACCTTGCTTTCTGCTCCAAAAGGCTGGCCATGTAGGGTCACTACGTCCCAGCCACCCGCTGACTTCCCAGGCTGACATCCTGTCCCCACCCTCCCCCCGGCTCAGCTTCCTGACGCATGGGGGGATAGAGGTCTGGGCTGGAAGAGACCAACTCCACAGTGCCAGTGGGCAGCTCCTTGGCCCCGGCAGCCCAGGTGAAGGGCAGACAGTGACTTGAAGGGGAAATTGTCCTGCCCGCTGTCCCCGGAACCTCGAGGAAGCCAGTGACACAACCAAGTGTGGACATTAATGCAATCGAAGGGTAATTCAATCACTTTATAGAAGTTGATCTGTCCTTTTTATTACAATTACTGTCGGCTGGGGTGTTTCGTTCCATCATGGAAAATAAACATCATTTATCATACTTGTAAAGATTAGCCCCCGACAGCTACAGCTCTTGCTTTGCATAAATGTGTATTAATGTGGGCCCTGCCCGCCGTGTGGGGAGAAGTCTATATTTCACAAGACTGATTAGGTCCCGTCACCACTGCTTTAAGTAATGTCTTATCATGACTGATACACCCCGACTGCAAAACAGCAGCCGGGTGGGGGGAGAGGGGGCCGCTCCCAGCAATTTATGGTGGCACAGGAATGAAAAGCAGGCCTAGGAAGGTGGGCATCTGTTTCCTCCAGGCCTAGGCTCATCCCTGATGCTGGGGACTGCCCTGGTCACCCTCGTCCCAGGGTTCTTGACTAAGAAGCGAGCACTGCCCACAGGATGTCAAGGGCCAGGGAACCCGTGGCCCACTGGCCACTGCTGAGCGCTCAGCCCAGCCCTTGAGTGTCCTCCTCCGAGACCCCACCAAGGTTCTACTGCTCCTCTCCACCACTTCGGGGCAGCTGATGCTCCAAGCCCTTCTCTGCCAGGAGCCCCTTTGCATCGATTCCCTGAAGCCTCCCCTATGTTCACCCATGCCCAAGCTGAGGTCCATCCTGGCTGTCCCTGGCCACCACTGCTGATGGCCAGATTGGTCTCCAGCCCAGATGTCTCTCCTGGGCTTAGCCTGGCACTGTGACCTCCCACCCAGATGTCCTACCATGGCACTAACCTACTTTGTCCGTCTTCCCATCTGCCAGCCACACGGGGGCCAGCATGGAAATGCTACCGTAGCTCTCCGGGGACTACACGTTGCCCCTGGGATCATGCTTAAGCTCCCCCAAGGCAGGCTGTTGGGCTCTCCTCCGCTCCGCCCACAGCCAGACCCTCCCACCTCAACCAGGCCAAGCTCGTCCCCACTCTGTCACTTACACACTCAGCTTCTGGGCCCGCTGTGGTGACTTCCCCCCCGCAGCCAGCCAAGAAGCCCGGTTCCTCCGCGTGGTCCGAGCCTCCCCCAGCGTGGAGAGGCCGTCCCCGTGAGTCCTCCAACCCTGGCGCTTCTCCAGCTTTCTTCCCAATTGACACCATGAGCAGGACTCTAGGCAGAAAATGTGGAAGACTGACTTCCTAGGGCTCACGCTCACACCGCAAGTCCAAATCTTGGTGCCAGAAAGCATTTATATTTTTATTGGTTTTTATTTATTCACACTACATTTGTGAATTCCTTTGGGTTCTATAGTTCCATAAGAACTATAAGCATAGGGAGTTTATACCTAGTTTTATGTGCTCCTATTTAAGAAAAATTACAGTAAATATAATGGAAGATACTAGAAGTCATTTTCCTTTGAGAGAGTCTGTCCATCACAGGGAGGGCAGGGATTTCGTCTGTCTGTCCACCTATAACCTAGCACCGTGTGTGGCACCTTGTAGGCACTCATTGACTGTTTATGACAGTTTATGAAATGAGTGAATGAAACTGTGAGCATGAGGGCATCTGTGTGGATGGGGGATGGGAATCTTGGAAACTCCAAGTAGATGGCAAGTGGGTATTTGCTAGGTGAATGAATCAGGGGCTAAAGGAGCAGACTTATGAATGAGTGAGTGAATGAGGGGCTGTTCAGGGCCACTGAGAGCATGAATCGAGGCAGGTGGGGGCAGGGCTCAGTCAGGCATCTGTCCATCTACATGTCACTTGAAAGATGATGCTGGCCTGCCTGGCACGGGCCTGGACCTGAACGCCCTCTAGAGTCTGCGGCTGACTCAGTGTCCTCAGACCTACCTGGTCCTCTCCATCCCTCCATGCCATCTCTTCCCCCTCCCATTGGGTCTCCTATTGGCTTCTCCCACTGGCCCTCAGGAAGGGTCTGAGCCCGTTCTCCATGTTACGGTACCATACAGGAGAGGTGGTGATGGGGGGGGCTTGACAGAGAGTCCCACCCTGCACACACCATCAACTTCAAGTGTATAATTCAGTACAATGGTTTTTAGTACATACACAGATATGTACACCCATCACCACAGTCAATTTTAGAACATTTCATCACCTCAGAAGGAAACTGTACCCTTAGCTATCATCATTTTATGTTTCCTACCTCCCAGCCCCTGACAGCCACTATAAGACTTTGTCTCTATAGATTTCCCTTACAGATTTTCATATGAATGGAAGCCACTTCCTCCTTCTTCCCTTCCCTCCACCACCTCCTCCACATTCTCCTCCTTCTTTTCCTCCTGACCCCCACCCCCACTCACTGCAGCCTGCCTTGAATGTGGACGAGAGGCTGGAGGGATGGCAGCCATTTTATGACCATGAGGCAATCTCGGAATGAAAGCCACAATCCAGGGATGGTAGAGGAGAAAGATAGAATGCACCTGCTTCATCCATAACATAGTTGAGCCTAGGGGCCAGATCTAGAACATCGACCTCCAGAATCCATGTTATGTGGAGAAAAAGAAAATAAAAGAACAGCCCTATGTTATTGAGCCATGGCTGTCCAGTTTCTGCTATGTGCAAACGACTGTCATCATAACTTGAAAACATAAACTACAGCGCTGATGAGACCACTTCTTTGCTCAAGAAGCAGCTCAGTGACTCCCATCTTCTGTCCAATGAAGTCAAAATGTGTTAGCCTGAAACTCATGGCCTGTGGTCCATCCCCACCCTCTCTGTGTCCCCAGGTCCGAGGGTTTTGTTTGTTGCTGGCTCCTCTCTCCATCTGTCCCTCTGGGAGCTCCTCTTTTGTTCCATCTCCTTCTGGGTATTACCCTCCTCCCCATCTTGCCTTCAAGACCCGCTGGAATGGCACTTGTCCACGCAACGCTCCGTCTCCTCTCCTCCCGCACCCCGCACACACCCTCCCTCTCCATGCAATCTTGGAGTCTTGCCCAGGCACCTGGAACTGTGTGTGGTCCAACAGTCACCTGCCAGGCCTCATCGCCTTCCCACCCTCTCCCCGGGTCCAGGACAATGCCTTGTACGTATGTCATACATACTCTGCAAATACTTTATGAATGAATGAATGAATACTAGGGACTCTTTATTTATTTTTTTGAAGCTTTTATTTATTTATTTGACAGAGAGAGAGATCACAAGTAGGCAGAGAGGCAGGCAGAGATCACAAGTAGGCAGAGCGGCTGAACAGAGAACCCAATGTGGGGCTCGATCCCAGGAGCCTGGGATCATGACGTGAGCCGAAGGCAGAGGCTTAACCCACTGAGCACCCAGGTGCCCCTACTAGGGACTCTTTAATAACATACTTTATATGAAAGGGCAGTATATTTCATGCAACACATACATGTAATAATAAGTGTTATTTATTGGACATCTACTCTCTGACAAACACTGAATTAGGCACTTAATTTGAAAAAATAATAATGTTTCTTTTTATTTTCTTTTGTATGCCAAAAGAATAAGTTTTCTCTGTTGAACACAGAAAAATACATTCAATCATCCATAGTTCCACCCAGGTCCTTGCACTGGTAACATTTGGGAGAGTATCTTTTAAGATGTATGTGGTTTATTACATATAGATAGAGTAGGACGAAGAGAGAAAGGGGTCACTATATATATAAGGGACTTCTTTGATAATTTCCAAATCGCTGGCTATCCTTTTGCTAGCCATTTTAAATTTATTTCCCAACTTCACAGGTATCCACATGTTACACTTTAGGAAACTTAAGGTCAGAGAAACAAATTCATGTGCCCAAGGAGATGCAGCTCGGATAGAAGGAAAGTGAAATTTCGTCCCCGGTCTATGGACCTCCAAGGCCTGTGTTCTTTTCATTTCACTCAACATACATAATGTTGGAGATATCTGGCTCTAAGTACTCACACATAAGATAAGCTACAGAAAATGCATACCACATATTTTACATGTGAATGTGTCTGTCGACATGTTGTGTACAGCTCATAATCGCACATCTGTGTACTTTAAGTCTGGGGACGTAACCCAGATTCTGTGGACCTCTGAAGAGGACGCAAGCAGGCTTCAGTGGCTAGCAAGCCCCCCTGAAAAATCGCTTGCAGAGTTCTCTGCGGATGGCTGAATGTTAACTTTCATTAGGGAGGATTTATAAGTTTCCTGGGATTCTTAAAGGGGCTGTGACCCCCCATGAGCCGGGAGGCTCTGATGTACTGAACGCATGCGTCCAAGCCAGGCTATCTGTCGCATGAATAAGTGCACCCACACACCATCTGGGGGCATAGCTGTGTGCTCTGGCTGACTCGAGCTCCCCAGCCCAGCCCAGGCCTCCATGGAGCTCCAGGGAGGTCTGACCTGGCTCAGGGTGTGGATGTCCAGCCGAGAAGGACAAGTCTCAGAGTGGGTGGTCAGGGAGCACCAGTGGGATGGGGTTGCTAGTATGGGCCAGTGGGGTCCGGATGTGTGGGTGTGGGGAAGAAGGCAGGGCTTGTCACCCATGACACACTGCTCTGAAACAGGGCCCTCTGGCGACAGAGCCATTTACCAAAGACTGATGCTCCCCAGGAAGATGGAGCTGTTCCTTTCAGCTCTCACTGGCCCTCAGCACGTTTGGGACATCAAGGCTGGGAATCCAGGCACGTCAGAACTAACTTTCATTCCAGTACTAACTTGTTCTTGGACAAGATGCTTCAGCTCCCCAGGCCTCAGTTTCCCCATATATAAAACTAGGAGCCTTGATTAGAATCAGAGAGTGACTGAGATATCCTGCTCATAGCTAATGAGCCTGGGACTGTGGCCCCTGGTCCTAAGTCAGCAGCGACGATTGGCTTGTTGGTTGGTTCCTGGGACATTGAAAATGGCTGTCTGTCCTTCCTCCAGAGGGGTTGAAGAAAGAGGCTGTGGGAAGAGAGGACGAAGAAAGCCCTGAGAAGTGAGGGTGAGAAGACAGGAGAGGCCGTGAGTTCCTGGAGGACCAAGACCATGCCACCTCCTTCCTCATCGCTCGCTTAGTTCCTAGACTACTCCTTGGAGCATGACAGGTGCCTGTATTGGCTAAGCCAGGCTGCCATCGTAAGTGTCATTAACTAGGTGGTATAAAACAACAGAAATTTATTGTCCTATTCTTCTGGAGGCTGGATCCAAGATCAAGGTGTTGGCAGGACCATGCTCTCTCTGAAAGCCGTGGGAGACCCTTTTCCACGTCTTCCTAGTTTCCGGAAGCGAGCTTCAAGTTTCCTTGATTTATAGCCGCATCCCTCTGATCTCTGCCTGTACCTTGGCCTTCTCCCTGTGGGCCTGTCTTCAGGTGGCCGCCTTCTTGGGACACTTGTCATCTTAGATTTGGGCCCACCGTACCCCTACCCCTGGGTGCCCTCCTCCTAACAAATCTCATCGACAATGACTCTATTCCAAATAAGGCCACATTTGGAGGTACTGGGGGTTAGCAGACTCCAACATACCTTTTTTGGGGAGAGCTGCTCTGTAACCCACAATAGTGTCCACTAAATATTCAGTGAACAAGTGGGAGAGACAAATGGGCAGAGGCTCTTCGCAATCTTGACTACAAGGAGATCACCACAGGGATACAAGGGCACTTACTGGGAAATGATTTTCAAATAATTGCTGACCCTTGAGAAAAAAGACAATCAGTGTCCTGGCATCGCTGAAATCTGGAAGGAGAATAAAGTGCACGTAAGGCAGAGCAGGTAAAGCCACACAGCATGGACCGCAGCGAAGGAACTTGCCCAGGGGAGCTCGTGCCACTATCACGGGTGGTGAGACCATCCATCACTGAGCCCACAGTCTTCCTGCGATTTTTCCATCTTTTTTTTTTTTTTAAAGATTTTATTTATTTATTTGACAGAGAGAGACACAGCAAGAGAGGGAACACAAGCAGGGGGAGTGGGAGAGGGAGAAGCAGACTTCCCGCTGAGCAGGGAGCCTGACATGGGGCTTGATCCCAGGATCCTGGGATCATGACCTGAGCCGAAGGCAGGCTTTTAATGACTGAGCCACCCAGGTGCCCCCAATTTTTCCATCTTCATGAAAAAACTGTTGTGCTTTCTACTTCTGCGGAACCAATATAACTGTGACTTTTGTTCCGTACGTAATTTTATGCGGCAGATTTTTACATACTTTGGACATCATGTTTCGGACATAACCTTTGACCTTGCAACTCTTTTGCTTTGAATCTAGCCTTGGTGAAAACAAAACAAAATAAAATGAAACTATTGTTTTTAGCCAGCTACGGTGTTTGAAGTTGTCTGGGTTCCTTGACCCCTGTATTCTGGGGTTCCAGAATTCTGAAGAGCTATAAAACCGTTACTTAAAATAAAGACAGGTTTCCGTGGGACCAGCTCCACCAAGCAGTAGCAACAAAGGTCAGGAGCTGCTACTTCCAGGACAAATTATTGGGTTCACAGGCCACTTACATTTTTGAGATGTCTAGAGGGTCATTCTGATTTAGAATTTGCCTGTTTCAGCTTTTCTGTGGCTCTTTGTGGAAATAGTTTAGTGCAGGGAACAGAAACCACCCTAGGTATTTTAGGTTGAAAGGGACTTAATACAGAGAATTAAATATTCTCAAAGTCATTTGAGGGGACAAGCCTGTGTCTCCAGGGATGATGACCAGAATGCCACAGAATAGGAAATGATTCTAGGAACACACTGCCCTGGCAGTCATCTGGGGACCAGGAAGATGCAATTGGGAAGGTAGCACTGCCCAGCCTGCCTAAGCACTGGTCACCGACAGAGCTGCCTTGTGACCCATGAGGCTGGACATTGGAAGGCTGCATCCAGCTCCTGTGGTCACCACCTGTCAACACTGTGAAGCGGGAGGCCACCCTGGTCTTTCTTGTTTGCCAGGAGAGAAAGCTTGAGGAAGATAACCTTCACCTTTCTTGCCTTTCCTAAGCTTGTGTGAGTTCTTGTTGGAAGAGCTTATTCTAAATCCAGGACTCCAAGATGCCTGGGTGGCTCAGTCGTTTAGGCACATGTCTTCGGCTCAGGTCATGATCCGAGGATCCTGGTATCGAGCCCTGTGTCGGAACCCAAGCTAAACAGGGGGCCTGCTTCTCCCTCTCCTGCTCCCCTGGCTTGTGTTCCCTCTATCTCTCTCTCTTTATCTGTCAAATAAGTAAATAAAGTCTTTAAATATACATAAATAAATCTGGGACTCCAACTCCAAGGGACCCTGAGAGATACAGTTGAAGCTTTCAGTCTGTGTGGTGAGAGAAGACACTTTCGAGGAGGGAGAGATAGAGGCTGAGGTCTGTGTCTGCACCCTACATATTGGAATTTCTTTCTCATGGGCCAAAAATATCCAGCTTCTGGACAGGAGGGGAGGCTGAAGATGCAAATACTCCAAGAAGCAAGAATATAAAAGGAAGGCTTCCTCACACCTGCATATAGATGGCAAAAGGAGCTCCTTTCTCTAAGCTGGACAAACTGTAAGGGCATTAAAGGGCAAGAATGTCTTAGGGCAGAGTTGTCCAATGGAAATTTTTGCAAGGATGGACATTTTCCCATCAGTGCTGTGTGATGCATTGGCTGCTAGCCCTGTGCGGCTGTTGAGCCCTTGGCATGGGGCTGTGTGACTAGGTAACTGAATTTTTACTTTTCGTTAGTTTGGAATTAAGTATACATGGTCACATGGGGTAGTGGCTGCCATATTGGACAGTACATTCTTAGAGTGGGGGGGCCGAGAAAGATTAAGGCCATCCCACCTCAGCTTTAGCCTTAGCAGAAGTACAGCCATCTTAGCTCCAGCAGCCATCTCAGACCCCTGTGCCCAAGGGCTGAACTTTCCCCTACTTTACTTTAGTTCTAAGGTCCCCCACCCTGCTTTAGTAACAAGAACCCCCACCCTGCTTTGGTTCCAGAGACTCCCACCCTGCTTTAGTAACAGGAAGCCCCACCCTGCTTTGGTTCCAGAAACCCCCACCCTGCTTTAGTAACAGGAACCCATAAATACCCCTGCCTTAACTAAGCTCGGGGTCTAAGCCCCTACTCTGCTGCATCGGGTATACTTGGGTCCAAGCTTAAGCTTGTCAAATAAACCCTCGTGTGATTGCATTGGTGTTGGCTCCTTGGTGGTCTCTCGGACGCAAAAACTCGGGTACAACATTGGGAGGCCCACCGAGATCTGAGAGACTCCCAGGACCCCAACCGGGAAGGTCTTGTGCCAGCTGGTGAGTGCACTCGTTTTTATCTATTTGCGCACATACTTTGGGAGCTCCAATCTGCATTTTTACCCGTAGGAATTCCAACTTGTATCTGGGTTGACACTGGCTCAAGTGGACGCATGGTGGGCGGTCGACTGGGGGTCTTGGGAGACGTCCCTTACCCCCACAAGGGGTTCGGATCCCCCGCTGTTTCAGGAGGTTAGAGTCCCCCTAAGCGGTCACCAGGGGCTTTGAGTTCCCTGCTGTTTCAGGGGGTTAGGGTCCCCTTAAGCGGTCACCAGGGGGTTTGTGGTCCCCCAAGGCAGCCAAGGGATTTGAGTCCCCCTAGTCAGTCAGGCTCTTGTTTTTGTTGTCAGTTGTGCTGTTGGTTTAATGTATGGGAATTTTGTCTTTTGTGCTGGTTGTTAAGTTTATGGGAATTTTTGGAAGAGGCGTCCCTTACCCCCGCCTGGAGGATAAGGTCCTCATCTGTGAGGATAGCTGGCTACCGTTGCAGTCGGATTCTCCCTTAACTTCCTTCCAGTTTTGTCTTTGCGGCCGCGCCAGATCGTTTGTCTGTGTGAGTGTGTTCTTGTTAATTGTTGTAAGTGTATGTGCCTTGTTGTGGAGTGAAGGCGTGATGGGACAGACACAGACTACCACCTCTGTCCCTGATGATTAACCACTTCTCGGACATCAGGGAGAGAGCGCATAATCTGAGCACAGATGTACAAAAGGGAAAGTTTCCGACTTTCTGCATGTCTGAGTGGCCAGCTTTTAATGTAAAACGGCCCCTGGAGGGAACCTTTCAACTGCCTATTATCTATCCTACAGGTTAAGGCCATCATCTTCAGAGAAAAACCACAGGGCCACCCTGACCAAATACCTTATATACTGGTCTGGCAAGACATGACAGAGAATCCTCCCTCCTGGCTTAACCCCTTTCTCCCTCCTGAAGCAGGACCTATGCCCAAGATGCTGGCCCTGCAGAAACCAACTCCTAAGTCTAACAAGAAAGCGGAGTCCAAACCAATGACTCCGCTTTACCCGGTCTTCCCAGACACTCCCACGGAGGACCTGATTTTTCTCCCACACTACCAGGCCTCCCCCCTCCTACCAAGTCTGCCCCTCCAGCAGAGGCATCAGGGGCTATTGAGGGAGTGCCACCCCCCCTCCCAGCTGGAGGGGCCCTCATGCATGGGCTGGTGGCAGGGACACGTGGACGGACCCATCAAGCGGCCCCAGCCTCAAACCTGGGACTGGCCGATTCCACTGCCCGTAGGCCCCTCCGCGCCATGGGACCCCCTGATGAAACAGGGAGACAGCCAATGTTATATTGGCCATTCTCTCCTAGTGATTTATACAGTTGGAGAACTCAACATGCAAAGTTCGCTGATAACCCAAAAGATCTTAACGATCCTTTGGATACTGTTCTTTTCACCCATCAGCCCACCTGGGATGATGGTCAGCAGCTCCTGCAGGTTCTCTTTACCACTGAGGAAAGAGCGAATCCAGGTGGAAGCCCGGAAGTCCATCCTGGGTAACGACAGACAGCCACCCCAGAACCCCGACCTCATAAATGCAGCTTTCCCCTTGTCTCGCCCCGCTTGGGACTACAACTCGGCAGAAGGTAAGGAGAGGCTCCGGGTCTACTGCTGGACTCTGATGGCAGGTCTCAAGGCTGCAGCATGCAAGCCTACCAATCTGGCCAAGGTATATGATGTAAAACAGGGTAAAGATGAGAGCCCGGCGGCATTCCTAGAAAGGATCATAGAGGTGTTCAGATAGTACACCCCTATGAATCCAGAGGCCTCAGAGACCAAAGCTGCCATAGTTATGGCTTCTGTTAACCAAGCCGCTCCAGACATTAAAAGGAAATTACAGAAGGTAGAAAGACTAGGAAAGAAGAGCCTACAGGATCTGATAGTGGTGGCAGAAAGAGTCTACAATAACAGAGAGACCCTGGAGGAGCAACAGGCTAGGATAAGTGACCATCAGACCCAGAGCTTGGCTAAGATCCTACTGGCCACGACCATGGATGACCCACATGAAAAACAGAGACGTCTCAAGAAGCTGGCTTCAGGAGAAGGTAAGGGGGATGGCACCCACCGAGAACGCCCCAAACTGAATAGAAACCAGTGTGCTTGTTGCAGGAAAGAAGGCCACTGGGCAAGGGTCTGCCCCTGGTTAAAGGAATCCCCTGACAAAAGACCAAAGGCCTCCACTACTATCTTGGAGGTCAAAGAGTTAGATGACTAGGGGAGTTGGGGTTTGGCACCCCTCCCTGAGCCCAAGGTAACCTGGCTCGGTGGAGGGGCAACCAATTAAACCAATTAAATTCCTAGTAGACACCGGGGCACAGCACTCTGTCTGGCTACAAGGGAAGTTGGCAAATAAGACCTCATGGGTACAGGGCACTAAACAATATTCATGAACTACCTGAAGAACAGTGGATCTCGGCGTGGGCTGGGTAACCCACTCCTTCATGGTCATTCCTGGTGCCCCTACCCCCTGTTAGGCCAGGACCTACTCACCAAGATGGGAGCCCAAATTAGTTTCCACCCTAAAGGGGCAAAGGTTCTGGAAAAAGAGGGGCACCTGATCCAGGTGCTTGTCCTGAACCTGGAGGACGAATATCATCTTCACCTAATGCCCCCAGAACCAATGACCGACATTGACCACTGGTTGCAGGAGTTTCCCCAAGCGTGGGCAGAAACTGGGGGAATGGGATTGGCCCAACACCAGCCAGCTATATACATTGAACTAAAGCCAGGAGCAGAACCAGTCAGAGTTCGCCAATACCCCAACCGACGGGTGATGGACATGCACCTTACAGTCCCAAACCCCTACACCCTCCTCTCCACCTTGCCCCCAGACAAGACTTGGTATACAGTGCTAGACCTAAAGGATGCCTTTTTCAGCTTGCCCTTGGCCCCAAAGAGCCAAGACCTCTTCGCTTTTGAATGGGCCGACCTGGAGAAGGGCATCAATGGCCAACTCACCTGGACTCAAATACCACAAGGATTCAAGAATTCGCCCACCATCTTCGACGAGGCACTGCATGAAGCTTATGGGAATTCCGTGCCAAACACCCTCATCTGACTCTATTACAATATGTAGATGATATCCTGTTGGCAGCAGAGGACCAGGAAACATGCCTACAAGGCACCAAGGACTTGCTTCAAACGATAGCAACTCTGGGATACCGGGCTTCAGCTAAGAAGGCCCAGATCTGCAGAATGGCGGTGAGCTACCTGGGGTACAAATTAAAAGATGGACAAAGATGGTTAACGGATGCACGGAAGGGGACCGTCATGAGACTCCCACAGCCTCGAAACATCAGCCAGGTACATGAATTCCTAGGGTCGGCTGGGTTCTGCCGATTGTGGATCCCAGGTTTTGCTGACATGGATAAGCCCCTCTACGAGGCCATGACACAAAAACAGGACTTTGTATGGACTGAGGCCATGGACAAAGCCTTCAATGACCTTAAACAAGCCTTGCTTTTGTCCCTGGCACTCAGTCTGCCTGATCTGACTAAGCCCTTCCATCTTTACGTGGATGAAAAAGAAGGGGTGGCAAAGGGAATCCTAATTCAATACATGGGCCCCTGGAAGAGACCAGTGATATACCTCTCAAAGAAATTAGATGCCATGGCTGCTGGATGGCCTCCATGTTTAAAAATTATTGCTGCTGTGGCCACCATGGTTAAAGCTGCAGATAAGCTGACTATGGGGCAGGAACTATACGTCACTATCCCACATGCCATTGAAGGGGTACTCAGACAAGGCCCGGACCGATGGGTCAGCAATGTCCGCTTGACCCTTTACCAGAGCTTGCTTTTGAACCCTACCAGAATTTTGTTGCAGGCACCAACAGCCCTAAACCCAGCCACACTGCTCCCTAACCCTCATGGGGACCCCCCCTGCCCACGACTGCCAAGAAATCCTGGCTCAGGTGCACGGAGTCAGAGGCGATCTCCAGGACCGACCACTGCTGAACGCAGATGACACCTGGTATACAGACCGCCGTAGCTTTGTCCGGGAAGGAATCAGGTATGCGGGGGCAGTGGTGACCACAGAGACAGACTGTCTGGGTGGAGCTGTTGGCAGCTGGGACTTCTGCCCAGCGTGCAGAACTGATTGCACTAACCAAGGAGCTAACCATGGGAGCAGGCAAGCAGATAAACATCTATACTGATAGCAGATGTGCCTTTGCCACAGCCCACATCCACGGAGCCATTTATAGAGAAAGAGGGCTCTTAACAGCAGAAGGAAAGACTCTTAAACACAAGGCAGAAATCCTTGAGCTCCTAAGGGCCCTCTGGCTGCCAAAGGCACTGGCCATTATCCATTGTCTAGGACATCAAAAAGCAGACACGCCAATGGCCGGGGAAATAGGCTGGCTGACTTAAAGGCAAAAGAGGCAGCTCTTTCAGTGACCATGTCTTAGTGACCACACTGCCCAATCCGGGAGCACCAGGCTTGCCAGACAACCCCAACTATGCTGACGCAGACTTACAATGGATTAGGCGTCTGCCTGGGACACAATGCCTACATGGTCGGTGGAGAGCTGCAGAGAGCAGCATAATCCTACCAGAGGAACTGGGATGGTGACTTCTATCCAAAATGCACAGGAGCACACGCATGGGAACAAAAAAAAATGGAAGACTTGGTGTGACATGCAAAGATCACTATCAAAGATGGAACAGATTGTGGCACGCTGCCACACATGCTAATTAACTAATGCCACCGCCCACGGATCTAACCCGGGCACCTGGCTTTGGGGGGGCCACCTACTGGGAAGTGGACTTCACTGAGATAAAACCTGGAAAATATGGATACTGGTATTTACTGGTATTTTTCAGGATGGACAGAGGCATTTCCCACCAAACATGAAACCACACAGACTGTGACCAAGAAACTGCTGGAAGACATCTTACCGAGGTATGATTTTCCTGTTAAGATTGGATCAGACAACGGACCAGGATTTGTCTCTAAGGTAACACAGGGAATGGCACTAGCACTTGGGGCAGATTGGAAATTACATCGTGCATATAGGCCCCAAAGCTCAGGACAGGTAGAGAGGATGAACAGAACATTAAAAGAGACCTTGACTAAGTTAGCCTTGGAGACTGGCGGGGATTGGGTGACTCTCCTCCCCTTCACCTTATATAGGGTGCGAAACTCCCCATATAAGATGGGACTTACCCCCTATGAGATCATGTTCGGTATTCCTCCACCTGTTACTCCCAATTTAAAATCTGAGGTGCTTGCTGAGTTTGATGATCACCAACTCCTTTTCTCCCTCCAAATGTTACAACGAACCTATGAACAGGTGTGGCCCAAGCTGAGGGCCCTCTATGAGACTGGGCCACCCCCGGACCCCCATCGATATCAGCCAGGTGACTGGGTATATGTCCGGAGATACCAACACCAGACACTTCAACCACACTGGAAGGGACCCTACATTGTGATCCTGACCACTCCCACTGCTCTCAAGGTCGACGGGATTACTCCTTGGACCCACTACACCCATGTCTGGCCACCTGACCCACACACCGTTCTTGAGGACTTCGTCCCAGAATGGAAAAGTCAGCCTGACAAGGACAATCCCCTAAACCTAAGACTGCACCGTTCTCACTTACTTCACTAATGTTGCTTACTTTTGTCAAAGACAGAGTCAGTACAGTTCAGCTCATGGTACTCAGACAGCAAAACCAACCACTGGACCTTGTTGCTGAGACCAGCCTGGACTCATGATTGGGTCCTTCCTTAGGTTCCTCTGAGAGGAGGAAATGTGGAGGTCAAGAAAGATTAAGGCCATCCCACCTCAGGTTTAGCCTTAGCAGAAGTACAGCCATCTTAGCTCCAGCAGCCATCTCAGACCCCTGTGCCCAAGAGCTGAACTTTCCCCTACTTTACTTTAGTTCTAAGGACCCCCACCATGCTTTGGTTCCACAGACCCCCACCCTGCTTTAGTAACAGGAAGCCCCACCCTGCTTTAGTTCCAGAAACCCCCACCCTGCTTTAGTAACAGGAACCCATAAATACCCCTGCCTTAAATAAGCTCGGGGTCCAAGTCCCTACTCTGCTGTGTCGGGTATACTTGGGCCCAAGCTTAAGTTTGTCAAATAAACCCTTGTGTGATTGTATCGGTGTTGGCTCCTTGGTGGTCTCTTGGACACAAAAACTCAGGTACAACAAGAGATGCCTGGAAAAGTCTAGTGTAACTTCCTCACACTGTTGAAGACTGGGTCAGGTTGGGTTTGGATAGGCCCAAAGGGAGAAAACAGTGGGGTTGGCAAGAAGCCCTGAAGAAGGCGTGGCAGGATGGGCCTCTCCTTTGGGAGTGACTAGATGTTGGAGCAAAAGCAGAAAGAAGGGACAAGGGTGCACCCTAGGAAGGGGAAGTAGAAACCAAAGAAGTAGCTCATTTGGGTTTTCCAAACAAGTTGGTGGATCCTCAGCCTGGAAAAGGTACAGAGGTTCAAAGGCTGGAATGGTGGGATGAGAAACCAAGCAAGAGAGAGTGAAGGCCATCTGGGCTAACCACTGCTGAGCTTGTGTGAAGCCAACCAAAGCCTACAAAGAATTTACTTTATGCAAACCTGATGACCCAAACTGGCCTGCATACACGACAGGCCAATATTTAGCCGTCAACCAGAGCCTTTGTTTCCTATTGCCGCTATAACAAATGACCGCAAACCAGGAAGCCTAAACAACACATATTTGTTACCTTATCGTTCTGTAGGTTAGAAACCCAACTTGATCTCCCTGGACTATCATCAAAGGCTTGGCAGGGTTGTATTTCTTCTGGAGGCTCTTGTGGGGAGAATCAGTTTTCTTGTTTTTTTCAGCTTCTTGTGGCTGCCTGTGTCTGTGGTTCCTTTTTCCACCTGCAGATTCCCCCAGTGTAACCTCTGCTCCAATCACTCCATCTCCTACTCTGACTAACCCTCAAGCTTCCCTCTTAGAGGAGCCCTAGTGGCTGCGGTGGGCCCACTCAGATAACCCAGGATGTCCCCTGGGTTTCAAAACCCTTAACAGAATCACATCTGCAAAGGCCCTTTTGCCTAAGACAACATACTCACAGGCTCGGGTATTAGGATGTGGACATCTCTTTGGGGGTCATTATCCAGCCCCTGTTCCCATTCAGCCTCATTCCCTGTTCTGCAGTCTGCTGTTACACCGGACTTCCTCTTCCTTTCTTCCCCATTTGGCCCTGGAGAAGGGCCAGCTTTGGGGGGTTACTGTGTCCTGGGAGAACAGATCTAGGAGGGTCACTTTCTACATTTCAAAAGTCTAGACTTGAGAGGATGGAACAAGCCAGGGAGGGCAAATGGACAAGTAGAAGTAGGGTATCATCAGAGGAAACCCCCAAAGTTGGAGGGCAGGAATCCAGGGAAGCCAGGAGAAGACCTCCTACCCTGTTCCCTTTGGCTCAGCAATGGGTCATATCAGACCCTAGGGTGATTTGGAAGGTTTAGAGTGGAGGAAGCTTGTGCCTCTCTAGCAGTCAGGATAGGTAGGCTTTGCTGCAGTAAGAAGCAGCCCCAAATCTCATGGGCTTAACCAAATGAGGTTAATTTCTCACTGTCACTCCACATCCATTGTGGGTAGATGAGGAGCTCTCCTCATGCCTTCTCACACTGGGTCTCAGCCCAGAGACCTTGCCTAGGACCCAGGCGGTTGGAGCAACACCATCCCAACAACCACCAGCACATCAGTTTCCACAGCAGAGGAAATGAGAGGGTTAGCAAAGCTCAGTCTGGCTCCTAGAGCCTCTGATGGAAGTGGCCTCCTGTCATTTCTCATTCTTCACTGGCCAAAGCAAGTCATAGGCCACAGGGTCACAGGCCACACCTGGTTTCAAGGGGGCAGAGAAGTACAACCCTGCCTCACGCACAGAAGAACTAGCATCATTTGGGGGTCAGAGCTAATGATCACCCAGATCCAGAGAGGTGACATTGCGCCAGGGAAGTGACTACTCAAGAGGTCTGCTTGGGCAGATGGGTCCTGGCACGAGCTCACAGAGCTTTCCTGAGCCCAGGAGACAAGGGAGCTGTGGTGTTTCCTGCTGTTAGAGAGGGATACGGCAGTAGCCATGGAATGGGCATGTCCAGAGGCTGGGCGCAAGCTGGCCCGGCAACCCGATGGCAGCCAGAATTAGGATGCTCCTGCCGAGGCCAGAGTGTGCTGGTGGTGACTCCATGCTTCAGGACAAGGACAGGAGATTCTGAATGGACTAAACTCCTATTTATACCAATAACAGAGTAGGGGCTCCGAACAGAAATTAAGTTTAGTTGTAGGAGGGTCAGGTGCTATTTTACTCACACACACCACAGCCGAACATGAACCAAGGACTGACTTCATGAGACACGCAGGTGAACATGAGTCTGACATGTCGACATACCTCCTGACATGCTGTTAATTCCTGGGGCATTCACTAAAGCTCTTCTCTCCACCATTTGAAAAAGCTCTCCCTGAGGTGCCTGGGTGGCTGAGATGGTTAAACGTTTGCCTTCGGCTCAGGTCACGATCCCAGGGTCCTGGGATCGAGCCCTGCATCGAGCTCCCTGCTCAGCCCGAAGTCTTTGCTTCTCCCTCTCTCTCTCTGCCTGCCTCTCTGCCTACTTGTGGTCTCTCTCTCTCTGTCAAATAAATTAAATAAAATCTTTAAAAAATAAAATAAAAAGTTTTAAAAACCCGTCCTTAGTGACAAGTTTTAATAATGAATTAAATCATTTAAAATTCAAACATGCAATGCTGAACAAAAGGCAAGCATATTTTCCTTTACCAACCACTGAAATTGAGGGAAAGAGTTGTTCCTCTCTCCTCTTTGGACTAAGCCCCCAGGCGATGTCAGACCTCAGACCCCCAGCCCAGTCTGCAAGGACCGGGGAGGGCTCCTCTCCTCCTCCTCCTCCTCCAAGTCATCATTACTGCTTTGGAGAATCTTGGCCACGATAGGAAGTGAGATAATGGGTACCTATGGAGCTTCAGAATGTGCCAGAGACTGCTGGGCACCATGACATCTTAACCCATGGGAGCCCACGAGGAACGTGAGGCCAAGACGATTAAGAAGTGGTCTGGAGTGGCTCAGGGACTGGGCCAAAGCCAAATCCAGCCCTCACTCCAGCTGTCGCTTAGAAGAACTTGACTGGCCAAGGGCCCACAGCCCCCAGGACCCCTAGCACCAAGGGCCAGGTGGAAGCCCTTTAAAGGGCTGTCAGGACAGGACCATGGGAGGAGAATCCCAGAATAGGGATCCAGCTGGTCTCTCTTTCCTGCCTGCTCAGCCCTTCTTGCAGATGGTGATTTACCGTGCCCCCAGGGGAGGCTCAGAAGGGATGTCCACAGTGGGAAACAGAGCTTTCCAGAAGAGAAAACTGGATCTAACTTTAGCCATTTACAGAGTGGTCTGTGGGCCCAATACATGTGGTTCTCAGGTAACACTGTGCCCAGGGCTTCTGAGTGCCTCCCCCAAATTAAAATGGAAAACTGAGAGGTAAGGCCCGCCTTGCACCTAAAAAAGGCTCCAGTGTTCACACCCCCAGCTATCCTGCCAAAGAGAAGGCCGGTCCATGCCCCAGCATGCCCGCACCACACGCCTGTCTATGTCAGGCTTGGTGGGGATAGGGTCAACAGCGTCCCTGCGTTGCGTAGTCAGGCCCAGTGGCCTGGGGACTCCGGGGTGACCCCGAAGCACCGACCAGGGGTGCCGGGCTGCCTCAGTCTGTTAAGTGACTGACTTGGTTCTGTCTCAGGTCATGATCTCCCTTCCCAGAGATCGAGCCCCAAATCAGGTTCCATACTCAGCTGGGAGTCTGCTTCCCCTCTCCCTTTACATCTGCCCCTCCTTCCACTCTTTCTCTCAAATAAATCAATAAATCTAAAAAGAAGAAGTAGGAGAAGGGGAAGAAGAAGAGGGGGAGGAGGAGGAGGACGAGGAGGAGGAGGAGGAGGGGAAGAAGGGAAAGAAGAAGAATCGCGGACCCGTGGGTAACCGCTGCGTGGAAAATCCCATGACTTGGGAATTAATCTCAGATCCTGCACCTGGGAATCAAGGGAGCCAACCACAGACCACACACCTGACCTTGTGCGGGTGGGAAGATGGCGCTCGAGGCCATCCTGACATTCTGGGAAGCTGTGGTCTTTTGCCATCCTCACCACACAGCTGGCAGGGGAGTTAACTGGTTGCATGTTCATTTTTAAAACCCTCATTGTTCCGAAGTTAAATCCAGGCAGGGAACTTTGGCATAAGTGCCACAGACAGCTCTTTGTGGAACTGGGTCCAGGGCCCTGGATTGCTGATTCCCTGTGGCCCCAGTGCTTCCCAGTGAGGTGTAGCAATATTTATGGAGCAGGAAGATTTCTCAGACAGCAGCCAGGTTGGAAGAGAGGCCCCACACCCATAAGCAGCCCCACGTTGCACCGTTCCCCAGTAACTGACACGGGAGAGGGGTCTGAGGTCTGACATCTCCTGGGGGCTTAGCCCAAGGAGCTGGGAGAAGCCCACTTTGGCAGAACAGGCTAGGCGGGTCACAGAGTCTTTTTTTCCAAGCAGGGAAGGAAGAGAAAGGAGTATTTCTCCTCTCTCCCTGGGAAACTCTAGCTCCAATGTCACAAACCCTTCCAAACAATCCTACAACAAAATCAACAATTTTTTCTAGTCCCTCTTGTTTCCTGGACAATGTGGGACCCTTCACTCACACTGGGGTTGATGTTTTGTGCCCAAATGTCTCCCCTACTGCTGCCTGTGTCACACTCTGATCATGGACCTTAGGAGGTGGGGGGAAGGCGGGGGTGGGGGGGTGGGGAGGGTGGGGTGGTGGGGTGGTGTGTCCCTTTTTCTACTTTTATGAGTTGTATCTCTAGCCACCTGCAGGGGGCGAAGGTGAGGCGAGGGCTAGGTGGTGATCCACTGGGAGGAGTTCCTTGCTGAGATGGGTCAGACATTGTGCGGCTCTGCTTAGGCCAGGACTTTCCCTCTCTAACTGTTTTGGGGGTGCTTCCAAGGGACTTTTCCCAAAGCAAACGCTCATCGTGTGTCTGGATGACTGAGTCAAAGCCGTTCCAAGCTCTGAAGTTCTGTCTTTGGGACTGCTGGGGGTTGGAGGGTGGGTCATCCCTCAGCAACTGCCGTCCTCGCCGCCTCACTTCCCACAGTCCTACCTCCTCTCACCCCTCTTTCTCAGACTTTCACCAAGTGAAGGAATAATAATCACACCTGCTCCCCTGGGTCCTCCATGTGTGTACCTTGCCCGTTGGGTGGGCTTGCAGGTCCACAGCTGTTCTCTGCCATAGCATTAAGGCTAAGGTTCTCTCTCCAAAAAAATGCATCATGTGGATTTCTAAAAACAAGAATTTTTTTTGGCAGGATCATAGAACCATTATGGAAAATCAGGAAATTAACACAGATACAATACTATGACATAATCTACAGAAGTTATTCTGATTTCACCAATGGCCCCTAAAATGTCCATTAAAGCAAATGAAGGGGAGCCTGGGTGTCTCAATTGGTTACGTGTCTGCCTTTGGTTCAGGTCCTGATCTCAGGGTCCTGGGATGGATCCCTCTGTTGGGCTCCTTGCTCAGCAGGGAGTCTGCTTCTCCCTCATCCTCTGCCCCCCTCCCTCACTTGTACTCTCTCTCTCTCAAATAAACAAATAAAATCTTTAAACTTTTTAAAAAATAAAGCAAATGAAAATCATTATCATCTCTGTAAAGCACAGGCTAGTTATTTTGTAAAATTTTCCTTAACCTGGGTTTGTCTGATGTTTCCCCATACTTGGGCATTTTGTCAGGAATACAGCAGCAGAGATGCTGTGTCCTTCTGAGCTCATCATATCAGGAGGCACGCAATGTCAAACATGTTCCATTGAAGGGAACACTCATTCTGATAACTTGGTTAAGAGGATATCCTCCAGGGGCACCTGGGTGTCCCAGTGGATTAAGCGTCCACCTTCAGCCCAGGTCATGATCTCAGGGTCTTGGGATTGAGCCCCGCATCAGGATCCCTGCTTGGCAGGGACCCTGCTTCCCCATCTTTCTCTCTGCCTGCCTCTCTGCCTACTTATGATCTCTCTCTCTCTCTCTTTCAAATAAATAAATGAATAAATAATCTTAAAAAAAAAAAAAAGAGAGAGAGAGAGAGATTATCCTCCAGACTGGTCCACTAACAAGTTGCTCTTCTGCCTTTTGGAATGAATAAGTGGGTGTGCACTTAAAAAAACACAGTGCAATGCATATTCTTTGTAACAAATTCAAACAACAAAACACAGACCCCTTGTGCAATCGTGTATCTCAAAGGAAACTCTGTTTAGCCGTCAAATCTCAATCTTTCTTTTCTGTTTTTTTAGATTTTACTTATTTATTTGTCAGAGAGAAAGAGAGAGAGAGAGCACAAGCAGGCAGAGTGTCAGGCAGAGGCAGAGGGAGAAGCAGGTTTCATGCTGAGCAAGGAGCCCAATGTGGGACTTGATTCCAGGACCCCGAGATCATGACCCGAGCCAAAGGCAGATGCTTAACTGACTGAGCCACCCAGGCATCCCAACAGTTGAATCTCAAGATGCATTTAGATCAGGAGCTCCTGGGTGGCTTAGTAAGCTAAAGCCTCTACCTTCAGCTTGGGTCATGACCTCAAGGTCCTGGGATGGAGCCCTGCATCAGGCTCTCTGCTCAGCAGGGGCCCACTTCCTGCCCCCCACCCCCACTGCCTGCTACTCTGCCTACTTGTGATCTCTGTTAAATAGATAAATAAAATGTTTAAAAAAAAAAAAGATGCATTTAGACGTGTATTTTCCTAGGAGTTTTCCCTAATATGTACGCATATTTTTAAATCAGAGTAGGATCATTTTCCACAAATTGTTTTTGCAACTTAGTTATTTCACCTAACAACATCTGATCATAGTATTATTTATTGTTCATCATTGTTTTCATTTGCTTTTAATTATGACAAATGAGTGTAAAATTCTTGGCTATTAGTATTTCTTCTGTGAATGTTCTCTTCATCTTCCCAGTCCATTTTGCAATTGTCCACTTGGCCTTTTCCTTCAGCACTCTGGCTGCTCTCTCTACAGTGAGCAGTAGAGGGCGAATAAAAAGGCTGGGGTATTGGAGGGACTTGAGGAACTAAGGGCGGTGGGCATGCTGGGGTTGCTGGAGGTGGTAAGTCTGGCTTGCAGGCCAACAGGTTAGACCTTGTTCTGCAGGAAATGGAGGGTTCTGTGCACGGGACCTGCCTAGATGGACATGTCTTCTAGAAAGATCTGTGGACATCCTCTGAAGAAGAGTGAGGCACAGAAAGGACCCTGGCGAGAGACATGCTTCCTGGTTCAGGGAGCAAATCAGGAAGCCGGCGGAGGCTTTTCAAAGCCCCTTTCATTTGAAGGAAGTTTGAGATGGTGGAAAGCAAAGTTACTGGGAACTCCTGAAAACTGGCCATTGGAGACAGAGCTGGACTCCCGCCTTAATGGGCGTCTTTCATTATCATTATCCCCATTAGTGCTTTATTGTATTAGTTATAGCTAATTTACATTTTACTGAAGCATTGAAAACAGATTGCAGATGTTCGGAAACAGATGTTATCCTAATGTTAAGGCAAAACCATGAATATTTATGATTATTATTGCCCACATCAAATTACCTCGCTTAAACAGGGAGGCACGTTCTAACAACTTTAGCTGGGAACCTGGCGAGGGAAGACAGAAAAGTATTGATGAACTTTTGGGCACACTTCAATTTTCCCTCACGTGGGATGCATTTTTTCTGCCTTCCCGTGGACCTGGGAACAGAGATTGGTTGTTATGGAACCAATTTAGGGATTTTCCTGCTGCTCATATTAATTGGCCAAGTCAGGATTTTCCATCTGGCTTTTTCCACCCTCTCCTTGGAGGACGGCCTGCCAAGTCTTTTCTAACCTAAGCAGCGGTGGTCAGTCACTTCTCAGGCTGTGGGGGAGTGGTGAGGCTGGGCTTAGTCCTTCGCCCCAAGCACCTGCTGGGGGAGGCTGGAGCCCCCAGAAGCCACGTGGGGCCTTGGAGTGAGCCGAGTTTTTGTTTGGCACCCCTGGAGGTTGCCAGGGCTCCAGGCTGATTCGCTGCCCCCACAGGGTTTGCTCTTCATTGGGCCACACCGACAGAAGCGTCAGAAATAGAGCCGGCCCTTTGCACTCCTCAAGAAACCACTTCTGTGTTCAGGGCAAACATTTGGGAAAGTGTGAGAAAATTTAGCTGAGTGTGGTGGGAGAGATAGTGCTCTATCAGGCCCTTCTGAGTCCTTTTATCATGAAGGACCCTTCCCCAACTCTGCCATGTACTTTCGTATGTACAACCTATACCTGTAGCTCTTCTTGGGCAGGCTGCCTGTTCTCAGGCCCCTGGAGTCCCTGGGCACCAGTGCAGAGAATCAAAGTGCCTGGGAGCTGACCCCCAATCAGCTCTCCCACCCTTAACCAATGGATGGAAGGAAAGCCCAGATCTATGACCTCAGGCTGGGACCCGTCTGAGGCCAAGTTTACCCTCCAGGTCAGGCTGAAGTTCTTCCCTGGCTGGGCCTCCTTCCCAGGTCTCCTCGTCTGGCTTCCCCTGTTGGTTTCTCCTGGGAGCATTTCTTCAAGAAAACCCCACTCAGGAGACCTTGTCCCAGGGTCTGCTTCTGGGGACCCCCCCACTTAAGACACTGAGGGTCCTTCTGTGGCAGCCCCACACCCTAGATGACAGGGAGGAACGAGGATAGAACAGATCCTGTGCAAGAGAAACTTCTGGACAAGTGGCAGAGACAAATGGGAAAGCAGACAATTTGGAGGCAGGACAGGAAGGGCACCTTTGTCCTGTGGTGGACATTGGTTGAGGTGACACCACCAGCAACACCTGCTCTCCCTCTGGAACAGCCACTGCAGGCCACCTACAGAGCCTGGGACTGTCGTATTCAATTCTCATAGTAGCCCCACAGGTAGGTGTTGTCAGCCCCACTTCCCTCCAAAAAAACTGAATCTCAGACATGTTGAGTCCCTCACCTAGGGACATTTATACATTTAGTGTGCTTTTTTCAAGAAATGTGTCCTAAGGTGACAAGACCTGCCTAGGGTATGGGGGAGTTTGAGTGAGCCAATAGATACTGTCTCCGCCGTCATGGTTAGACTCAATGGGGAAGATAGCCGCTAAGAATAGGAGTGCATATAATACATGTATAATTCCACACTGTGGTGAAGGCTATGGAAACAAGCAGGGTGCTGTGAGAGTCCATCATGGGGAACAGCCTGGAAGGGTGTGATTGGGCTGGGAGAGAAGGACGAGCAGGAAGGCCCAGGTGAAGGGAGTGGAGTGGGGAGCCTCTAGGCAGAGGGGCAGCATGAGCAAAGGCCCCCTGTAGAAGGTGTTCTGGGTGAGCTGGAATTGCAGCTGGAACATGGCTGGAGCAGGGTAGGTGGGGGAGAGGCTGGAGAAGCTGGCTCGATCTTGATGCTACAGGGTTGGTCTCATTCTGGGAACTATCAGATGCACTGGCTCACACTGGAATAGCCAGGGTCAGGTCTGAACTCCAAAGCCAGAGCTCCGTTTTACAATCCGTGCCTCTAAGGACAAGACTCTAGGAGCAGATCCATGGGCTGGTTCCCAGATAGGAAGGAGGGTCTGACAGTGGGTCTGGCCTGGCTGGTCCAGTTGGCTCCTCCAGTGTGGGCTCAGTGTACCTCTTTATTCTGAGCACCTGAACAAAATTCAACAGAGTGCAGGACCTCTGAATTTCCTCAGGAATGATCATTTTTCAAAGGTGAGTTTCTGGAAATAGGTGGAGGATTTGCATTTCTTCCATGTTCTCAGGTGATGTTGGTGCTGGTAGGCTGTGACCACAGTTGAAGAACCACTGCCCTGGGCCACTGCTGAACCTAGCCCCCTAGCCCAGGGAGGCACCTCACCTGGGGTTCCCCTGAGAACCAACCCATGCAATGGAGTCGTGAGCACAACAGGACCCCAGCTTCTGGAGGAATGCTGATCCTTCACAGAACTATCGTCAGGACTCAGGAACTGTGGACAGAACTATATGGCCTGATTAAGTCAGACCCACCCAAGAAAATATCCCTTTCGATTAAATTAAGGTCAACAATCAAAGTCGACTGTCTTGGGACTTTAATCAAATGTGCAAAATCCTTTCACAGCCGCACCTAGAAGGGTATGTGTTGCAATAATTGGGAAAAGGTGTGTGACTGCTACAAAATGGCTTCTGTTCCCATCCAAACTGAGAGAATTCCCCTCAGTGGCTCAGTGTAACCAGAAGGATACTAGAAAGGCATTCTGGGAACTCTAATCCAGCCTGGTTACACTGACAACACAGAGTGCTCCTTGTATTTTGGAGTGTGCCTACTGCTTGGCTTCATGTTCTATAAAATAGCTTCCAAGGTGGCAAGATTGTGTGTCTACAGCTGGGGCCTTGGTTGCAAAATGACAGCAAGGGAGACTGAGGCAGAGGTGCCCAGGAAGCATCAGGGTAGCACAGAGCACGTGTGGGAGGAAGCCTGCCTTAACCCAGGCTGGGGCATGGCACAGCAAGTCTTCTTCTCTGGGCCCGTCGCTTCTCGCTTGGACAATGAAATGAGGAAATCCATGTCTTAAGGACAAGAGAGAAGATTCTTGGAACTTCCAGATTAAAAACCCCAGGTCAAACATGCAGGAATGTGACCTGCACTGGGCTACTCAGTGCAACACCTTATCCTAGAGGAAAATGGAGCAGTAGCTTCAACATTCTGAAGGAAATTTATTCTCAATTTATAATTCTATACCCAGCTAAATGATCATTTAAACATGAAGGTAGAATAGAATTATTGTCAACTCTGAAGACCTCATAAAATTCAGTTCCCAGCCACCATTTCAAAGGAAACTACCAGAAAATGTGCTTGGGCAAAAGAAGAGTTTAGATTGAGAATGAGGAGGCCATGAACTCTATAAAATATGATGGAAGGGAAGGCAATGTCCAGGGATGGAGGACGCCTGGAGGATGTCTGGTCCAGCTAGAAAAGCAATGTCAGAACTGGGCTTGAACTTTGAAAAGAAATATATTTACTGGCATATGACAGGCCTGTGGGGTATATGAAAAAATAAAAAACTGAAACAGGAATAAACCACAGAAAAATAAGCTGGTGAAAAAATATACTAATTATTAAAATAAAAGAAAAGAAATTCAAGAAAGGAAATAAAATTATTGCTCAGTAATGAACAATACTTACAGGACTAGTGTGATATAAATAAATACTGTTAACCCAACCAGAAATCACTATATTGAGGAGGTGGGGGAGGGGATGTGCAGGGGGTGTGGGAGAGAGCTAAAACTTAGCTATCCTGGGTCGCTTGGGTGGCTCAGTTTGTTAAATGTCTGCCTTCAGCTCAGGTCGTGATCCCAGGGTCCTGGAGATCAAGTCCACATCTGGCTCCTGGCTCAGCAGGGAGCCTGCTTCTCCCTCCCACTGCCTGCTGCTTTCTCTGCTTGTACTCTCCCTCTCTGTTAAATGAATAAATAAAATCTTTTAGAAAATCTTTAAATAAAATCTTTAAAAAAAAAAAAACACTTAGCTATCTTAATAGGAAATCAACAATTAATACTAAAATGGTTCAATCAAGAAACTAGGTAGAAGCATATTATTAACAATAAGGTTGCCCACACCAGAACAGACAGTAGGAGTGTCAAGAAACAAAAGCACTTGTCTTGCAAGGGTTGGGAGAGGGGTTAGGAGGCCATCGTATGAGCCTGTAAGGAATAGCTGATTTCAAAGGCCGTATGTTGAAATAATTTTGGGAAAAGATAAAATTAATTTCAAAACAATGAAATGAGATAAAATTAAAAGTTGGGGAAAAGGAAGAATTATGAATATCATATTGGGGAGGCTTGCCATGAAACTATCAGATCATGGCACCTCCCGCTGTCCCAATCAGCCAACCTATCCTTCTAGTGCCTGGGAAAAATAAATGGAAAGCCGACCCCAGAGCCTTCTGGGGAGGAGACCACCAGCTTTGGCCAAGAAAAACTTTTTTTACGTTTTGACTGTTTGGGGCAAACAGTCAATCTGGAAGAAGAAACCCTTCAAGAGATGAATAAGGGCTTTGGTGGATGATCCCTTCCCAACACTTAACAATAACGGGCACTTGGGGAAAGAGTCTTGCCAAGACCTTGGATGTGTGAGAAGAGTTGATAGCGTTTGACTATGTAAATAGCAAGAGCAATGTGTCAAGTGGCTTAGTGCATGGCCTTTCCCTTGCTTTAAAGATCAAGCAGCTCTGTTTACAGATTAGTGCAGCCATGGGGCTGAGTTCAGGAATTTCACATCACATCGGTACTAACTAGCCAGGCAAATATGGTGCCTTGTACTAAGATATTTGTGTTCACACTGTAAATACAGGGCAAGCTGCTCTAGTTACATAACAAGTAAAGGTTGCATGTTCATAGCTAGGCAAACAGAGTTCCTTGTAAGGGGCTGTTTGTCCAAAGCTCTGTGTTTATCTAGCCAGCCCCTCTATTTTTGTAGTAGGGAATTCTCGGAAAGGTAAACGTAATCTGAGTCTACTTGAAACCAGCACTGGTAGCTTGGCAAACACAACCATTAGTGCGTCTTCGCAGACAGTCAATCCCAATTATTCGTGGATCCTGTTTTTGTGAACTCAGCTAAAATATATTTCTAACCCCAAAATCAATACTCACAGTGCTTTCGTGGTCATTTGTAGACATGGGCGGAGTGGCAAAAATTTGAGTCGCTCAATGTGCGTGTTCCCAGCTGAAGTCAAACAAGGTGACTGCCTTCTTGCTCCGGCTCCCACTCTGTAAGCAGGTGTCCTTTCTGTGATCTATGTAGTGCCACATTTCCCATGTTTCTGTGCTATTTGTTGGTGATTTTGCTGTTTAAAATGGCCTCGCAGCATGGTGTTGATGTCCTGTCTGGTGCTCTTGGGCACAGGAATGCCATGATTCAGACAAAATTCGTGTGTTAGATAAGCTTCATTAGTTGTGAGTTACAGTGCTGTAAATGAATTGACAGTAGATATTGACCAAGGTGTCTTTGGTTATGCATTGATTGGTTGACAAAATGTTGGGACGAGAGACACACAGGACCCCAATCCTGTCTTCTCCCCTAGGCTCAATGGTTCTGTGTTTGATCATTCAGTGTTCACCATGACGTTATTACAGACCATCACTACATTAAATAATGAGAACCAATTTTAGTTACTGATGTGTAGTAATTGTTTCTGTGGTTGCCTCCCCAACATCCACACCTTCCTCCACCATGTGGAACAATCAGCTGCAGAGTTTGGATGGACTTCATGTGTACCCCCAGACACAGGATTGGACCCATACTTGTCAAAGTGAATCCCTGTTGTTCTATCCCTCTTGTTACAGTGATTTGGTTCAAAAACAAAATCATGTTCTAAACTGACCCAATTGGAGTTCAGTTTGCTTAAATTACATTTCCCCAGAAGTAGGGCTGCCAAATACAAGACTTCTAATGAAATTTAAGTTTCAGATAGACAACAAGTCATTTTTAAATATAAGTATATCCCCAATATTTCATGGGACATACTTACACTAAAAATGATTTGTTGTTCTGTGAAAGTCAAATTTAGCTGAGCTTTTATGTACTTTTATTTTACTTATCATTAATATTTATTTTATGGTTATTATTATTATTAACTGTATCTTTATTTGCTGAAACTGGCAACCTTACCCAGAGGCAGACTCTGAATCGGGAATTCCCGGGCAAGTGGCATATTAAGGAAGCGCTCCCGGGGGAGATCAGTGAGCGCAAGGGGGAAGCCATGCAGGGTTGAGATTTCAAGAAAGGTACCGCAGAAGGGAGCTGGTTTGGTGGGAGAGGTTGAGATTACCTGTCACACTTCACCTGAGGCAAGGGAGCTGAGTTTCCAAAACTCACACTAGGCAACTTTTGGCAAAGGACTGTCCCCCTAAGGTCAACTCTCTAGTGCCTCCAGTTCTTTGGCTGAGCCTCTCCAGTGACTCAAGGTCAACGTTCTACAAAGTGTGTTAGGTGTAGTCAGTTAAAAGGAAGGGCACGGGGAATCAGTGGACGGGATCCCAGGGGACTTGAGGAGAGCGTCCCCAGTATCCACCGTCGAGCTTTTGTTCCATAGTTGGAAAAGAGACCTGGATGTCACCCAGGACCTTTATCCCCATTTGCCATTACAGCTGTCTTGTATCTCAAAGTGCAGGCAACTGGAGTGGGGCCAACAGGGTCCCCCCATCCCTGCCCCGGTTCTGTTCACCTGAAACCTCAGAATGTTGTTGGGAAATAGGAGTTTTTAATAGATGATATCAGTTATGATGAGGTCATATTGGACCAGAGGGGGTCCTAAATCGAGTATTACTGCTGTCCTTATAAGAAAAGATCACACAGGGAAGACGGGGGAGGCAGTGACTGAAAAGACTCAGCTATAAGCCGAGGGTTGCCAGGAGCTGCTGGAAGCAGGAAGAGGCACGGAAGGGAGAGTGTGAGAGGAAGCGTACCCTTTCTGACACCTCGACTGCAGACTTCTAGCCTCCAATCTGTGAGGGAATAAATCTCCGTCATTTTAAGCCACCCGATCCGTGGTAGGGGCCAATGACTCTCACTCAGGTGGAGTTGCCTAAGTTTCTCTGAATCACAGCTGACTCACCGACACCTCTCTGAAGTACTGCCTTTGGCAAAGGTGCTAGAACCAAGGACATAAGGCATGCGCCTAGTTGCTTGAGATAAGTTGCACGTTATCAGCGTCGTTATTACATCATTCCCAGGGACCTCCGCCTCCCCAGGCCTGTACCACGGGGCCGAAGCTCTCCTTCTATCGGTTGAGAGAATCTGGGTCCCCATAACTGTTCTGGTTGCTTCCATCCACAGGGAGGGACATTTCTAATGCCTGGTGTTTATCACATTGAGTAGTTGATACTGTGAGAAACGCAGGATGGGTTTTTTCATCAAAACATTCAATTGCTTGAAACAACTGCTGTTTCCTCGTAGAATTGGCCAATGCCCTGGGTCTGGGTGACCCCGATAGATACAGGACCTGCAGCTCTCACCCTGGTGCCTCCCTCCACTCCCCCCCCCACCCCCCCCCCCCAGTGCTCACGGCTCCTGGGGAGTCTGCTGCTCCAACTATAGAGACCCCGTGTGATACAGATGGCCGGGAGGCAGGTCAAGGTCAGAAAGCATGGTCCCCTGGCCCTGCCCAGGGCTCTCTGCTTGACTCCATTGGGCAAGACATCCTAGTTTCTACTGCTTCTTTCCCTCGGGAATTCCTAGGCAACCTTTACCCAGAGTCCACAGTGCATGGAGCGCTCTGTGAACACTGAATTTTAAGTGGCGTCTCTAAGTAACAGCCAGAAGTGTCCTAGCAGGTAAGTAAACCAGCATGGTTCAGCCTAGATGGACTACCTCATCATAGGATGGGTCCCCCGGGAGGTGAGCAGGAGCCTCAGATCAATCGCCTGCTGAAACAGTGCAGCAGGCAAGAAGCCACCAACCCACCGCCATCCCCCCTTGTCCCAGACCTGGCACTGGGGAACACAGGAGGAGAGGCTCTTTTCCTCTTCCTTCAGCAGACCCGACTGTTCTGAAATGTTTATACAACACCAAGAGCAGGAGACTTCTGGGGAGGGAAGGCAAGAGAGCAGGGTTCCAAGTCCTGCAGAAACTTGCCAAAACAGCTGGGCGTTTGCCTGTCGCCGGCAGAGGCTTTATCTGTGCTGATGTATACACAGATTTCTCTTTGAAGTCCGTGGAATGTAATCAAGAGATTTTAAAAGTTTGGTTTTCTGAAATTCTCTTTCTTAGAATTTAGGTTGTTTAAAGGGGTCTGGAATGTTTGGGAAGGGCAGGAGAGATGGGATTTCATTTTGCTAGGGCTGCTTCTTAATTGAATAACCTTAGGCAGGTTAATGATGCCCCATTGAATGGGTTCCACTGTCTGTAAAACCAGGATGGATCCCTCCAATATCACTGGATTGTGGTGGAGATTGCTTGGGCTAATGAAGAAACATCAGAACGCACCCCCCCCCACCCTCCACCGATTCCTATAGGGGCTCAGTATCCCCGAGGTTATTTGACCTTTTTCATATTTGTCACTGGGAGTCCCCAGGAACTGGCTTTGGATTTTGCTCACTCCTTTCCATTCTAGAGCCCCTCAAAGGACAACAGCTCAGTGTAAGCCACCGTCCATCCCTCAGTTAGAAGAGAACTTTACAAACAGAATGTGAACTTTACCATAATGGGGTGCCCTTCTTCTTTGTAGTCCCTAACTCCTGGTCATCCCCCACTGGAGGGACCACCCCACCAGTGGTGGAGACCCCAGTGGCCAGTACACCTTTCTTCTCAGCCTGAGCTGAGAACGGCTCCCAGAAAAGCTAACACCTTGGTCCTCTGTAAAGACTATGCCAGTTCTCTTTGCCATGTGCCAACTCCAACACTTTGACCACAGTCCTGTGCCCTGTGGAGTGCTCCTCCACTGAATGTCATTCCCAAGTGCTGTCTTAGGTCCGTCATTATCCTGAAACATTAGTTCCAGGGGCTAAATGTCATGCTCACAGAGTCAAGTACATAAAAGTGAATCTCCATCTTTAACATCACTTAATTTCTGTTTGACAGATCCTAGTTACTTACTGAATCAAAATCAGTGATTTCTTAGCCACTGTGGGTCTAAAACTTTGTCAGTCCAGACTGCACGCCCAACACCAGGGACCAGATGAGTTTTGGGAGGGAAGAGATGTTAAGCAAATATCCTGAGTAAGGATGTTTCTACTTCTCAGAGGTCATCTGGCTTGAACTTGAATAGGACCAAGATGTGCCACATCCTATCCTGTGCTCCTTCCAACCTGACCCCCCTCTCCTGACCCCTCCAGATACAGTCCTGGATAGAGCTGAGCCCTCACCCCACCTCCCGGGCACCTCCCTCTGGTTTCGCACCCGAGACCCCTGGCAGGTCCCACGGGCTTGCTCTCACAGCTAACCTGCCCATGGAAACTCGTGGGCCCTTCCCCACCACTCCATGGAGCCTAGATGCCACCCTGCCACTCTTTCCTACATTCCACCTGTCATGCCGGGCCCTGTGACTTTCACTCCTCTCAGTCTCGGCTGCACAGTGGAATCATTTTACCTTCCTGCTCTGAGCTCCCCCCAAGATTCAGGGCATCTCTCATGTCCCCCAGCCCCAAATATCTCTTTGTTGACAGCCTTATCTTTATTTATTTTTTTTTAAAGATTTTATTTATTTATTTGAGAGAGAGACAGTGAGAGAGAGCATGAGCGAGGAGAAGGTCAGAGAGAGAAGCAGACTCCCCATGGAGCTGGGAGCCCGATGCGGCACTCGATCCCGGGACTCCAGGATCATGACCTGAGCCGAAGGCAGTTGTCCAACCAACTGAGCCACCCAGGCGTCCCGCCTTATCTTTATTTTAAAAAAATGCAATCAGCCCTTTTCCAAATCCCCCAACACCACCCACACCATCCAGCTGTCCTCTATCAGGATCTCCATGCCCATCTGATGGGCCCCGTGTGTCTATGACTCCATTCTTGGTCGAGCCAGTGGTGGCCGGGTAAGGGGTGTGGGGGGGCAGGAAGTAGTGGGCCCTCCTACTACCCTGCTCAGGAAAGGACAGTTGTATGAATCATGCTCAAGGTCATTCGCCAAAAATTAGTGAATTGGGGATGACGCTCACTCCTTGCCCTGCAACACCAGGCAGCTGCTCGGTGATGGCTTCTGCTGTCTTCTGGGCAGAGGAGCTTTGTTGGCTGGTGTCCCCATTTCGTATCTGAACCCAGTGATTAGCAAGTGCACCCCGACCCAGTCCCCTTCGCAATGACACTTCCCTCCTAGCCCAAGGATGAAGGCCCTTCCAGGTTAAAAGGGGTTCATATGCAAATCACCTTCTGTGAAAGGGCAGAATATAGTTCTCCAAGGGCTTCCAGAAAGGACAGTTCCGGGGGTTGAATGGCAGGTTAATTCTGATCCACAAATTAATTTTGTCTCTTTGTATATCAAGGGTGTGCGAGACTTATTTAATTTGAAATAAATGTAATTATAGAAATGAATGAGCTATCAAAATTTTAAACATATGATCCATCAATATTGGCATGATGTGAGTGGCTGGTTATTATAAATAAAATGGGTCTTTGGCAATATGGAATTCAATTTCCCCCACAGAGTGTCTCATTATATCTTGACATCTGGGTTAATGCTAAATTACAATCCTTAATTTCCAAATCGGAGCTTAATTTCTAAATAAGAGGTTAACATAAATAACCTCTCCAGCTGTGGGGCTTCTGGGGGCTCCGGGAAGAGAAACTTCAAGGCAGAACCGTCTGTGGTTTTGTGCAATTATCCGCCCCTCCAAGTTCTCTCCTACCAGTCAAGTGCTAGCTTCCGGGCAGAGATAGGAACCGGGGAGGCAGGGCTTTCTGGCCATTGGGAGCTTCCCCGGGGCTCCATCTGTTTGGTGTGACTGCGTGAGGCAGTGGAGAGTCTCCAGACAGAGCTGTCCTGCTGCCTGAGCTCCTAGGGCTATGGCGGGGCACCATGTTCCCCACCTGCCCCAGCCAGCCAGCCCCGGGAAGACTTGCCAGCTCCACAGTGCACCTGACACAGTGGGGCAAAGGCAGTGCTCCATCCTGCCGGGGACTATCACCAGAGGGGACACAGAGGGACTTCATAACCCACATTCAAGGCGAGCAGAGAAAGGCAGATTCCTTTATGGGACCAGTGGAAAAATATGGCAGAGCCAGAGAAAGTCAAAATCATTCTGATGACTCAGAGGAAGAAGGCTCCCCAAAACGGCTCATTGCAAGAGTCAGGATACAATCTCAGCAAGTTGTCTGGCAGTCTCAAGATGATGCCCGGGACCGCCGCCTCCGCAAGACAAGAACAGGAAACCTGGAGGTGGGGAGGGGCTGTGCCCAAGGTCAGGGTGTGGTGGAAGGCAGATTACAGTCCTCCCCAGGGGCAGTAAAGGGCACAGGGGACAGCGACAGCAATGGAATTGATGGTGTGGAGGATCAACTTGGCAAGTGCGTCCAGATCGCTGAAAAAAGCGGGAAAATCAATGTGAGTGATAAAAAAAAATTAGTAAACTGCACGTTGAGGGCAGAGAACTGAGTCAATTTCATCATGAACTTAGAATACATGTTCCTAAGGAAAGAGCTTCTGCTGAAATCCCCGCAAGTCAGACGTTCCCTGCCCAACTTCATTCTCCCCAACCCCTCTCTCTGCTTTATTCTTCTCCCCAGCCCTGCCTGCTGCCGCATGCTGCCTCGAGCCCCTGTTCATTGTTTTCACTTGCTTATTGACTGTGCCTCCTACAATCTGTAAATTCCCCGAGGCAGGAATTTTATTTTATTCACTGCAGTATTCCCAGGGCCAGGAACAAAGGTTCTCAATAGCTCTTGGATGAATGAAAGTGTAGAAGTAGCGATCAAATATAGTCTCAGAAAAAGATTTCCCAGCTAAAGAGTGTGTATGTGGATCCAAAAAAAAAAAAAAAAATCATTGAAAAGTGAAGGCCAATCAATCAGGAAAAATGAATGTTTATACTCCTACCTTGCAAAACTTTTGGAGTTACATTAGGAAGACAAAAATTCTCAAGCCACTAGGTGGAAAAATCAGAGTTACCTCTCAAGGAATGAGACTGGGTGTAGGCTCAGATCTCTCTTCTGTTCCTTCAAATGCCGGAAGGCAAGGAGCCCTGGACAAGCAATTTTGGAAGAGAAGGTTTATAGCCTGAGATGTCACAGACAGATCACCTGGCACAAATGAAGGGAACTGACAGCCGCCTTCTAATATGCAAGGGCTCCGGACCTCCCTTGTGGGTGCCCTCCCAATCATTAGCCACAGCCATACCCTCTAGGCCACCCCAAAAGTACCCAAATCACAGAACTCAGGAAGGAGAAGTTTGTGATATTGAACACCGGGTGTCCCGAGAAGGCTGGGCAGCCCAGCGAAACTTAACACTTTGTTGGAGTCTACGGCACGTTTGGAGTCGAGGATCAAACCAGGCCCTGACTTGTGTCTCCTTCGAAGTCCGGACACCTTGACAAGGTTAAGGACGGGAAAGTTGAGTAACACTGAGAAAAGGGTCTGTGCGATACGTCGTGCCCTCGCCTACGTGACTTCCCACACACTCCCCCTACAGAAGGGAACAATGTGGTCAGGGTCATGAATTCTTAGTTGGTCCTTGTTGTTCCTGTACCTCCTATAACCCACTCCCTGGTTGATTGTCTTGCTAATGGCTTTAGCTGAAACTACCTGGCATCACGAGGTTTGCTTGTAGTTAATGTAAACTTGTTATAGAAACTTGCAGTCATCTGACTAGGTACTGATGTATTACTCCTCCTATTGTGGTCTGCCTTATAAATGCTTGTAAGATGTGGAATAAAATCAGCACTGTTGGACATCATCCTCAGTGTCCCTCCTGCCCCCATCTCTTTGTCTCTTAATTTCTTTTCACCATCCTCTTAGCCCTCACATTTTCTTGGTCAGATTTGTCGCGCTGGCTGTGACACCACTTTGCACCAGGCACGTTGCTGTGGCTCCAAGAATTGGATGGGGCGGGTGTCTCCTTCCACAGTAGCCTCTGGGTAAATGTAAAACACCTGAATTAGTTATGAGGGTAAGAATAATCATTGTGGTAAGAAAGATTCTATAATTGACTGTAAAATGATCCACTGTCAACTCCTCTCCTGGGGACAGGGTATCATAGCAACCTCAGAAGTTCAATGGAAGATAATGGCAACTATATAATAACAAGAGTAACAACAATGATTATGGTCACAACAGTGATGACAACCAAGAGAAGTAAGAGGAGGAGGAAGTGGAGAACAGCTGCGTGCTCAAAGCTTTCTAGTGCATTCTAACTGCAACCTTTTTAGATCAGTAATATCATCATTTATTCCCATTTTATATTTGGAGAAACTGAGGCTCAGAGAGATTATATGCTTCACTCACACAGCTGGTTAAGTAGCTGACCTGGATTCGAGTGAGAGCAGTGTGTGAAATACATGTTCTTCCTAAGCTCATATAAATATTCACAAAGGCAGACCCATTTGATACATTATGAAATAAGTCTCAATTAATTTCAAAAGATTGAAATCTTATAGAATATGTTTTCTGACAACAGTAGGATTAGATTAGGAAGCAAGCAAACAAATTAAAAAAAAAGAACCCAAAAAAAAAAAAAAAAAAAGAACCCAAAGCACAAAAAACAAAAAACCCTAGAAAGTTGCCCAGGTTTTAGATTTTTAACACACTTGTAAATAACCAATAGCCTATGGGTCAAGGAGAAAATCATGAGGAAAACCCAACACATTTTTAGCTGAATAAGGAACAAAAATATCAAAATGTGTGGGATGCAGTTAAATCAGTACTTAAAGGGAAATTCTTTTTTTTGAAAGATTTATTTATTTGAGAGAGGGAAAGGGAGAGAGAGTGACAGTGGGTCCGGGGGAAGGAGAGGAAGAGACAGTCCTAAGCAGACTCTGTGCTGAGTGCAGTGCCCCGTCGAGGGCTCAAAGCGGGGCTGGATCTCACACCCTGAGATCATTACCTGAGCTGAAACCAAGAGTCAGACATTTAACCAATAGCATCACCCAGGTGTCCCTGGGAAATTTCTTTTAAAAACATCAGAAACAGGGGCAACTCAGTCTGCCTTTGGCTGAGGTCGTGATCCAGGGTCCTGGAATCGAATCCTGCTTCAGGATCCCTGCTTGGCAGGAAGCCTGCTTCTCCCTCTCCCACTCCCCATTTGTGTTCCCTCTCTCACTGTCTCTCTGTCAAATAAATAAATAAAATCTTCAAAAAATTTAGAAACCTATTAGAAAAAAGAAAAGTTTAAACTCAATGAACTAATTTTTTACCTTAAGAAGCTAAGAAGAAATGTCAGTTCTTTGACCAGATAAATTCAACTGATAAGCTGCTAGCAAAAATGGTCAAGGGAAAAAGAGAGCAAACGGAAATTACCAGTAGGAGAAAGGACAAAGGAAATAAGACTGCATAACTTACAGACATTAAACGTATAAAAAGAGAAATATCATAAACAACTTTATGCCAATAAATTTGACAATTCAGATGAAATGGACAAATTCTTTGGAAGACATGCCTTATCAAAACGGACTCATTAAGGGATATCTGGGTGGCTCAGTTGAGCGTCTGACTTTTGATTTTGGCTCAGGTCATGGTTTCCGGAGCCTGGGATCAAGCCCCAAGATGGGCTCCATGCTCAGCAGGGGGTGTGCTTCAGAATTCTCTCCCTCTCCCTCCCCCTGCTCTCGAGCTCACATGCTCCCTCTCTCAAATAATTAATCTTTAAAAACTGACTCATTAAGAAATAGAAAATCTGATATAATATAATACATATATTATAAAGTATATTTATACGTTAAAATTAATTAAATTAAATTAATAATTAATTAAAATATAATTATTAAAACTATTTCACACACACACAAGCACAAAAACTCCTCCAGGGCAAGATAGTTTCACTGGTGAATTCTATCAGGAAGTTAAGAAAGAAACAATACGGGGTGTCTGGGTGGCTCAGTCATTGAGCGTCTGCATTTGGCTCAGGTCATGATCCCAGGGTCCTGGGTTCGAGCCCCACATCAGGCTCCCTGCTCAGTGGGAAGCCTGCTTCTCCCTCTCCCACTCCTTCTGCTGGTGTTGCCTCTCTGGCTGTGTCTCTCTCTGTCAAATAAATCAATAAAATCTTTGAAAGAAAGGAAGGAAGGAAGGAAGGTAGGAAGGAAGGAAGGAAGAAAGAAAAAAAGAAATTACTTAAAAAAGTAAATTCTTTGAGAAAAAATTCTTGTGTGTGTTTCTTATTGCTGTGGCAGCAAATCACCACAGATTTGGTGGCTTAAAACAATACACATTTATTCTCCTACAGACTTGGAAGTCAGAAGTAGGAAATTAGTTTCACTGGGCTGAAATCAAGGCATCAGCAGGGCCAAACTCCCTTGAGCTCTAGGGGAGAATCTATGTGCTTTTCTTTTCCAGCTTTGACACTATCTTTCTTGCCTCTGCCTCCTCACTCAAACCACCCAGCCATGTAGCATCTTGCCTCTTGATGACATCACCCTCTCTTCTGGGGTGAAATTTCCCTCTGCCTCCCTCTTATAAGGACCCAGGTGATTAAATTTAAGGCTCATCCTAGATAATCCAGGATAATCCCCCAAGTCAAAATCTTTAACTCAATCACATCTTCAAAGTCCCTTTTGCCATATCAGCTAACATTCACAGGTTCCAGGATTAGAACATGGATATCAATGGGGATCATTCTTCACCTGGCTACCATATTTAACAAATATTAACAAAGCAAATCCCATCATATATAAAAAGATAGTAATCATGATTAGGTGTAAGGTGCCATAGGAAAGCATTAACATAAATACTGGTTTAACTTGAAAATTAACATTGATCTGGGGGCTGTGAGTTCAAGCCCCATGTTGGGTATAGAGATTACTTACAAAAAAATCTTTCAAATCAAACATTGGTTTGATATGAAAATCAAAGAGGTACGGGAAGGAAAGATGAAGGATCTTAAGGGAGTGATGGAAATATTCCTTGACTGAGATGTTGGTTATACAGGTGTATGCATGTGTTAAAATATATCAAATTTGGGGCACATGGCTGGCTCAGTCGGAAGAACATGAGACTCTTGATCTTGGAGTTGTAAGTTGAAGCACCCTGCTGGGTATAGAGATGACTTAAATATATAAATATTTAATATATATGTGTATACATATATATACACACACATATACATATATATTTTTTAACACTTACAATCTGTGCATTTTACTGTAAGTAAATTTTACCAGAAACCAAACAAAGTAGTATAACGAACACAACACAAAAAACCCAGAGACCAAAGAACTATTCCAAACTAGTACGCACAACCATCAATAAGGAAAACAGGGAGAGAGCCAGATTGGGGATTGGTGGGGAAGGGGATCCAAGAATATGCTTCTGAACATGTTGTATTTGAGATGAGATTAGGCAAGCAAACATGTCAGCTGGGCAGTTGCACCTGCAGAGAATGAGAGCAACTGCGGAGCTTGTGTTTGGGGCAGGGCGCAGGAGCGCACGGGGCTGGTGGCTAGGTTTCCTGCTGGGACAATTGGGTGGCTGGTGGAGCCCCTTAGTTAAATGGGACTTCAGAAGGAGTGTGATGCCGGCTGAGCTATCTGCCTGCTTCTCCTGGCCCAGGGGACCAGAGACAGGAATGGTGCTGGGCTGTTCCTCTCTTGACGGCTCTCATGAGCACAGATGCGGCTCCGGGCGGCCAGCTGGCCTGCTCCATGGGGAACCACAGTTCCTTGATCCTTCTCTTCTCCCCTGTGGCTGCTGACTCACTGGCCATGGGACCTCAGAGGAGGCCACTGGACCTTTTCCTACGGGTCTGCTCCTCAGGAGAACCTGCCCTGATGCCGCCATGGGGCTTTCCTGAACATACCACCTGTCTGAGCAGGGCGTGCTGCAGCTCTGACTTCACCCAAGACATGTGGAAGCAGACACTTGACACAGCCACTCTTTCCTTGAACATTTTATCCGGAAATCATTTCAGACTTACAGAAAAGTTGCAAGAACAATACGAAGATTCCCTATATACTATTAAACCAGATTCATCCATTGATAGCATTTGCTCCCTTTGCTTTATCACCTGTGCTCCCTCCTCCCTCCCTCGCTTTCCTTCTTCCCTCCTTTCTTCCCTCCTTCTTTTCTCCATCTATCTATCTATCCATCTATCTCTCATCGATTCTCATAATTCCCAATAGTTTTATTCTATCAAGTGGTCATGAACGCTGAATTAGTGAGCACTGAACCATTGCTCCTGGGGAAATACTAGGCGAGGTTCCCTCCAGCCTCTGGTTATGTTTTCTTCAACTAGTTAACGTGTCACCTTGTTTTGTGTGTGTTTCTGTTTAAAGATTCCTTATTTGATACGCATCACTGATTCATTAACTTTGAACTTGTGGCAACAGCGCTGCAGCTTGTGACTGGATACAGCTGACCTAACACGTGTTTTCCTGTAAGCTTTCTTGCACTTGGGAATGTGGACAGCACTGCAGAATTACATTTAAAGGCCATTTTCAGGGGCGCCTGGGTGGCTCAGTCAGTTAAGCGTCTGCCTCTGGCTCAGGTCGTGATTCTGGGGTCCTGGGATCGAGCCCCACATTGGGTTCTCTGGTTAGTGGGAAACTTGCTTCTCCCTCTCCCCCAGCCTCTCCCTCTGCTTGTGCTCTCTTGTTTTCTCTGTCAAATAAATACATAGAATTTTAAAAAAATAAAGGCCATTTTAAGTAGCAAAAATCACCAACAAAAAGCACAATAATGTGAAAAACATAGTATTAAACAGACATAGATTAAAAAAGGACACTGGTTTATAGCAGAAGAGCTGAAACAAGAAAGTAGAGGTTGACCTTGTTTGACCTCAACTGAACCGTGTGCCTTGGTGACTTGCACTTCCCACTACTCTTCAAAAGGCTGCAGAAGACTGAAAAAAACAGGCTGAGTGTTGATTTTGGGGTTACAAACACATTTCAGTGAGTAGGCAAACTTGCAAATACAGAATCTGTGAACAATGTGGATTAACTGTGTTTGTGGACATTGTGTGTGTGTACATTTGAAACTTGAACAATATGGGCTTATTCCAAATGGGTCCATTTAAGAGTGGATTTGGTCCATAAACACACCCATCCACTGTAAATGTATTTTCTCTTACTTATGATTTTCTTTTTTTTCTTATGATTTTCATAATGACATTTTCTTTTCTCTGTCTTGCTTTATTATAAGAATACAGTATATAATATATAAAACATAAAGAATAGGTGTTCATCACCCGTGTATGTTATTGGTATGACTTCTGGTCAACAGTAGGCTATGAGTTAAGTTCTTGGGGGATCCAAGAACTCTGCAGGGGAGGGGTTTGGTACCTCAACCTCCATGTTATTCAAGGGTCAACTTATAGTTGTGTATACACACACACAAGCCCATGGGCACATGTATGTATGTTCATTTCCGAGGGTCACTATACCAAATTCCCACAGACTCAGTGGCTTAAAACAACATATATTTATTCTCTTATAGGTCAGAAACCCCAAATCAATCTCACCAGGTGAGAATCGAGGTGTCAGCAAAACTGGTTCCTTCTGAAGGTCTCAGGGGAAAATCCATTTCCTGCCTCTCCAGCGTCTGGAGGCCCCTTCCTCATGTCAGCCTCTTGGGTCCATGGTCACATCTCCTGCTGCTCTTTCTGACCTCCTGCCTCACTCCCATAAGGACCCCTCTGACTACATTAGGACCCACCCAGATAATCCAGGGCAATATTCCCATCTCAAGGTCAAAAATGAACATTTGCAAAGGTTTTTTTTTTTTTTAAACAATAGAAGACAACATCCAGGGGTGCCTGGGTGGCTCAGTGGGTTAAGCCTCTGCCTTTGGCTGAGGTCATGATCTCGGTATCCTGGGATCAAGTTCTGCATTGGGCTCTCTGCTCAGCGGGAAGACTGTTTCCCCTGCTCCAGCCTGCCTCTCTGCCTACTTGTGATCTCTGTCTCTCAAATAAACAAATAAAATCTTAAAAAAAAAAAAAAAAGAAGATAACATCCATAGTCTTCTGGGATTAGGACACGGATGCTTTGGGGGGGTCATTATTTAGCCTGCCACAGTGTGTGTGCGTGTGTGCGCGCGCGTGCATGTACGCGTGCATGTGTGTGTAGTGAATATTGCATATGCAAATATGTACATACGCAGGCTTTTCTTCTGAACCATTTTGGAGTAAGTTGTATACATCATTGCCCCTTTACCCTTAAATACCCTTAAATACCTTAAATACTTAAATACACTTAAATACCCTTAAATACTAAATAAAAAATCAGGGTAGAGTTCCTAAGAAGGAACTCTCTTTTATGACTACTGTATAATTAGCAACCTCAAGAAATCTTAAATAGATAAAATACTTAAATCTGTGGTCACGTTCAAATTTTGCCGAGTGATCCGGGACTTTCTATCGCTCTATTCTCCCTACGAGTGTGGGATCCAGGCTAGGATGACCTTTGGTGGTCATGTCTTGTGATCTCATTTCATCTGGAGGATCTCCTCAGCACTTATTTTTGCCTAATATGAAGTTGACATTTTGGAAAAACTAGAGGCCTTCCAAAAAAAAAAAAAAAAAAAAAAAAAGGATGTTGCTCATTTTCTGTGAGGGGCAGGTCCCGCGACTCCGACTGGGGCACTACACGAGGCTGTGTTCTTCTCAGAATGTTACAGCCGGGGCCGCAGGCTGGCCCTCTGCACCTCGTGGTGACATTAATTTGGATTAACCCCAGATGTGGCGGGAGTTCTCAACTACGTATTTTTTCCTCGCCCTGGCAATCAAGAAGCAGTCTATGGGGGGCGCTCTAGACCATGCAAACTTCCTGCTCCTCGTCCCCGTTCCCTGCCCCTTGGATTTAGCATCCATTGGTGATTCTTAAGGGAACTGTCATTGCCCAGAGTAGCACTCTGATGAATTTCCACCGCAGGTTCCCTCTCCAAGATACCACAGTCACTCAGTGGCCAACGATAAGCAAGAGGCTCATTCTCCCCTCCCTCACCTCGACTGACTTATTTCTTTGTTTATTTTTTACTGTCAGTAAAAACCAAGTTTCTAACTTTGGCACCATTGGCATTTTGCCCCAGAGGAGGGGGGGGGGCTGTCCTGTGCGTTGCACAACGTTTGGTGACATCCGTGTCCTCTTCCTGATGGATACCAGTAGCAATGCGATTGTGACCACCAAAAGCATCATTAAGGACATTTTCCTACAAAACCATGATCACACCTAAAAAGTGAAGAGTAATTCTCTAGTATCTTCTAAGACCCAGTGGGTATTCAAATACCACCGATTGTCCCAGGACTGACCTTCATAGCTGATTTTTGTTTGTCTGTTTCTGTTTTTTTTTTTTTCTTTTGAACCAGGATTCAGGTGAGGTGAACTTTTGGTTGTTGGATCTCTCTGGTCTCTTTTCATCTAAAATTCCCAAACTTTCCTGTTTTCATTTGCCCATGATGCTGGCTTCCTGCAGAGCCGGTTCAGGTATCCTGGAGACGGAGGGACAGGGACGATGTTTCAGTCATCTGTGTCCTCAGCTCCCGGGGCAGGATGGGGACTGGCAGCTGGCGGGCAGCCTGGGGGTTGGGGGAGGTCCCCAGTGAGCTGGACCCTGCTCCTGTTCCTGAGGCCTTCTGGGTCTGCCACAGCCTTGCTGTCTGTTTCACCCACCCCGCCCTCCTGCCTCACACTCACACAGGCTGGTGGTCCGTGTTCATTCTTTGGGAGGTTTAATCTGTTTTATTGAATTTTCAGATTCTCAAATCAATACCCATAATAATGCCCAGCAGAAATAAAATCCCACTCCAGGTACTCTGCCCAACAGAGTTAATATTTACGCACGGGTGGTTTCCCTTGACAACCTCAAACAGCTTATTAAGTCTTACCACGAAGCATACATCACCTGGAGGGAGCCAGTACCAGGCACTAGGAAGCCACATGCTGCCACCCTCTAGGGGCGTCGTTTCCTGGTCAGGGAGAGGACATTGTGGGGACAGCGGGACGTAGGCTGGGGTAGCAGATTGGGGCGGTGCTGGAAGGCACTTTCAGTGGGCCCAGGTGCAAGTTATTGAACTTCTCTACATCTCTACATCACAATAGGACCCCTCCCCACCTTAGACAGGACAGTTATGTCCAGCCTTTGAGCCCCTACCAGGGCAATGACCTTGACCACCTGGTGAGAACTGAGCAGAGGCCACTGTGAGCTGAATTGTTTCTCTGGGATTTTGAAGTAAGAGAAGGTGTCAGTTAGCAGAAGGCTGAGATGGAGAAAGCCAGCTGGGGCCATGCAGCAAACACAAGCAGGCTGGTAGCAGGCAGGGGACAAGGCCCGGAGGGAAGTGGAGTGGGGGTGGTGGGGAGCAGGGGAACAGACCAGCAGAAGAGGAGGCAGGAGGCCAAGAGGCTCTCGAAACTCCACTACCATGGGTTCCAAGTGCCCTGAGGTGCCCCCACTTGTCCTTGGAGAACCTTCTATTCCTTACAAGGGCCTCTTTATTACCTGGCCGGTGGGGGAAGGGACACTGGCCCGCTGCCACCCCACCGCCTGGACGGTTGTTGAGTCTGAAATGAGGTCATGCTAGACCGTGTCTGGCAGGGGGTTAGACAAGTTAATGGGGGCAGAGTGCTAATCCCTCCTCTACCTCCTAACCACATGGTCTGCCTGGAGGGGTGCTGAGCAACAGGCTTTGCACACTTAGAAGGATTGGAAAGCAACCCCCAGGCTGTCCAGATGTCTAGCCATTTTGTGGCTCTCCTACTGCTTGTGCCCCCTCTCCCCCTGCATTCCTCTCATCAGCAGTGCTAGGGGAACACGCTGGTGTGCAGCTGGGACAGAACCCGACACTGAGCGCTTCTTAGCGAAACCTCAGGGGGACTCCGTGCCGGATAAGCTGGGGCCCTTGTGGAGCCCTGCGTGACCACAGGTGCAGGGCCAGCCTGAGCTGTAGAGAAAGATGAGGGCAGGCCAGTATTTGAGAGAAAAGGGGCAGTGAACTTGGCACACAGCTGAGCCGAGGGCCCCAGGGTCCAAAGAATGGGTGTTTCTGGAAGAGCAGGAAGGGGCCCTACCTTCATCTTACCCCCCTCGGCACCAGGTGCTTAGACATGAAGTGACACTTCCTCAGGATGGGGGGCGGGCAGAGGGCAGGGAGGGATCGCCTCTGGGTAAGGCAACACCACCTGGGTGCACGGTCTATGAAAGGTGTCAAAACATCAACGCAGCACACCAACAGTGGATCCACACTGACTGTTCCCCACCCTGGCAATTCTAAACAACGTCAATGACAACATCTTCGTCTGTAAAAAAAAAAAAATCTTTTGTCACTTTAGCTTCGGAATCATTTTTCTGGTTAGGTTTTCATCCTATATGCATAAGCTTCAAATGAGCACATTTTCATTCCTTACGCTGTAATAAGCATCAGTTTCTATGCAGAGGGGGGTTTGAGGACTCCCGTGATGCGTCAGCCCTGACGCATGGACTCGGATATAGGATTTGCCTTGTAGAAGGTAAGCTCCCATGATTTAAGGTCACCGTAGCTTCTCTCAGGCACAATATATGTTTCCAGCTCCTGCTGGGATGAACTGCTCCAGCACCGTACTGTAGAAACCAAATTTTGGAACTAGAAGCCTACTTAGTATCCAAAATCCAAAGCCGGTCCTCTAGCGCAGGGAGCTGTAGTGTTTTTGGTGAGTGCAGGTATTAGTTCATACGTGAAATAACCAGCAGAATTTGAAATAGATCTTGAAGATGTAACTTTATACTTTCACCCTTTGTTGGTCATTTTAAAGCTAAATAATAAATCAGGAACATAAAACGGTATGTCACTGTTTGCGTCTGTAAGTACCTAAAATTGTACCCTTTGCAGATGTTTTTGCTTTATTAAAAGCCACCTATGAGACACAAGACAATTGTTTATGGAAAATATTATTACCTCAGCCTGTGACTAAAAAATCAAAGTTCAAACTGCGAGGTGGATATAAAAAATTGCTAAGATGAACTGTTGATTTTTTTTTTCTTTGAAGCACTGTTATATTTGATTTCTTTTCTTAGTATGTTTTTTGGAATTTTCTTTACCTGAATAATTATGTGTGTGTGTGTGTGTGTGTGTGTGTGTGTGTGTGTGTGTGACTGTGTGTGCATATGTAATTTTCGCTAAAAAAATAAAAGAGATTTATTTCTTTATTTTGAGAGAGAGAGAGCAGGAGGAGGGCAGAAGGAGAAGGAGAGAGAGAATCTCAAGCAGACTCCCCAGTGAGCGAGGGACCCATTGCAGGGCTCGATCCCACAGCCCATGCGATTGTGTTGAACTGAAACCAAGAAACGGAGGCTTAACTGGCTGAGCCACCCAGGCGCCCCTGTAATTTTCAATAAGAAGCTTTCACTCAGTGTTTTTTTCTGGTCATCAATATTTCCCCATTAGGTGGTTATACCAGAAGTGGTTTCATTATATAGAGACAAGGGTGTCACAGATGACCCGCCAGGTGTCAAACAGTTTGTCAAGTCCCACAGAGGCTTTCAGAAGCCAGCACTCAGCACCCCAACCCCCTGCCAGGCAGCCTGTGCTCACTGAGTGACCTCACAAAAGCCAGGGGAACCTTTCTGTGCCTCAGTTTCTCCGTCTGGGAATGGAAATAGCTGCTCCCCAGGAAATCAGCTCCAAACCCTGGCCTGTTGAGATGTGGGAAAAGCAGAAGTTCAGGGCCTGACAGGAGACCTGCGGGTTTGTGTTTTTGGCATAAGGCAGGACCTGATTTCTCCACTCCGCCCAGGTGGCCTTAGGTAAATGCTGGCCGTCCCTGAGCTCCTGTCTGTCGGCTGAAAATAGCTCGCTTTCAGGTTTGTAGGGCGAGAAAAGAAATAACACAAACAAGCGCTCATGGCAGGTGCACTGTCACAAGAAGTCGGTTTCTATAATCACAACCTGGGGTGAGAATTAACCTCTCGAGGAGTGATGGGAGCCTCTGGAGACTCTAGTTACTGGGAAGGAGGAGGATCTGATTTTCTAAGACAAGGAGAAGCCAGGAGAGGTAAAGGAAGAGGAAAACCCAGCTCCCTCCCTGTGCTTGTTGCACCGGCATTCCCAAATTTACCTCCCGGTCTTCCCACCGCACTCCGGACCCCAGCTGGCCCAGTGCACCCCACATCCGGCTGCCATCAGAATCACCTTAGCAGTTTTCCAAGAATTCCGACTCCTGGACTCCACTCCTAGTGACTTAGACCCCACAGGTATAAGTTGGGAATGATGAGTCTTTTTTTTTTTTTAATTGAGGTGAAATTCCCATAACATAAAATTAACTATTTTCGAGTCTACTCTTCAGTGTCGTTTAGTGAATCCACAATGTTGTGTAACAATCGCCATAGTTCCAAATATTTTCATCACCCGAAAAGGAAACCATACCCATGAAGCAATCACGCTCCCTCCTCCCTGCCACTAGCACCCGGCAACCTTTAATATTCTTTCTGTCTCTGGGCCTACCTGCTCTGAAAATTTTCTATTAATGGAACTATATAACATCTGAGCTTTTGTGTCTGGCTTCTTTCACTTAACACAATGATTTCAAGGTTCATCCATGCAATAGCGTGTATCAGCACTCCCTTCCTTTTTATGGCTGAATAATATTCTGTTGTATGGATAGAACAACTTTCTTCACACATTCCCCAGTAGATGGACATTTGGCTTGTTCCGACCTTTCAGCTATTGTGAAGAGCGCTGCTGTGAACATGCATGGGTAAGTTTCTATTTTTTTTAAAAGATTTTATTTATTTATTTGAGATAGAGAGAAAGTGGAAAGAGCAGGAGTGGAGGGGGAGGGACAGAGGGAGAGGGAGAAGCAGGACCTCCTGTTGAGCGGGGAGCCTGACTTGGAGATTGATCTTGGGACCCTGAGAACATGGCCCAAGCCGAAGGCAGACACTTAACCAACTGTGCCACCCAGGTGCTCTGATAAGTTCCTATTTGAATGCCTGTCTTCAGTTCTTTTGTGTGTATACCTAGGAATGGAATTGCTGGGTCATACGATAACTATCTGCTCTACGGAACCACCAGGCTGTTTTCCACAATGGCTGCACCACTTTCTGTTCCCACTAACAGTGTAAAAAGGTTCCAATTTCTGCACATCCTCTCCAACCCTTGTTATTGCCCATCTGTTTGATTTTGGACATCCTAGTGGGTCTGAAGTGGTATCTCATTGTAGTTTTGATTTGCATTTGCCTAGTGACGCATGACATTGAACACCTTTTCACGTACTTGTTGACCATTTGTAGATCTTCTTTAGGAAAGTGTCTGTTCAAATTATTCGCCCAATTAAAAAAAAATGTGTTCTTATCCTTTGGTTGAGTTGTAAGAGTTCTTCATATGTTCTGGATAAGAACCTCAATCAGATATATGCAAATATTTTCTCCCATTTTGAGGACTTCTTTAAATGTTCTTTTTTTGGGGGGGGAAGATTATTTATTTAAGTAATCTTTACACCTAATGTGGAGTCCCAACTTATGACCCTAAGATCAAGAGTCACACACTCCACCAACTTAGCCAGCCAGGAGCCCCTGAACTTTCTTACTATCATCTTTTGAAGCACAAACATTTTACATTTTGATGAAGTTCAGTTTATCTATTTTGTTGTTTCCATGTGCACCTCTGCTCTGCTGTTTCTGTTCTATTTCTGTGTGCTTTTGTGTCATATCTAAGAACTCATTTACAAATCCAAGGTCATTCATCTGTACATGTTCTTCTAAGAGTTCTCCAGTTTCAGCTTTCACATTTAGGTCTGATTCATTTTAAATCAAGCTTTGGGTGTGTAGGGAGGCAGGAGTCCAATTTTATACTTTTGCACATGGATATCCAGATGACCCACTGCTATCTGCTGAAGAGGCTCTTCTTACCTCATTGGATAGTCTCATCATCTTTATAAAAAATCTATTGATCATAGATGTAGGAGTTTATTTCTGGACTTTCAATTCTATTCCATTAATCTACATCTCTATCCTTCTGCTAGCACTGCAATGTTCTGATGACTGTAGCTCTGTAATGTTTGGGTATTGGGAAATATGAGTTTTCCAAATTTGTTTTTCTTTTGCAAGATTGTTTTTGTCTATTTAAGGATCTTTGAAATTCCATGTGAATTACAGGATCAGGTTTTCCACCCTCATCTCCCCCCGCCCAGTTTCATTCTAAATTTAAGTAATTTGAGTTTTCTTTTTTTTCCCCATAGTCAAACTAAAGGTTTTTTTTTTTTTAAATTTTGTAGATCTTTTTAATGAAACAACTTTTGGTTTCCTTAATTTTGTCTATTGTTTTACTCCTCCCTATTTCATTAGATCATTTCTGATTTAATCTTCATTCTTGGCTTCTTTCTAGTGGTTTTGAGTTTAGCCTCACTCCTTTCTATAGTTCCTTAAGATGTAAATTTAGGTTATTGGTTTGGAATTGTTCTTTTTTAAATGTATGCATTTACAGTTATAAATTTGTCTCTTCTCTAATTTCATAGATCTAATATGATTTGATATGTTGTTTTTTTCACTTTTACTCATCCAAAGTGTTTTCTTATTTCATTTGTACTTTACTTTTTGGCTCATTGATTGTTTAAGAGTGTGTTTAATTTCCAAATACTTGTGAACTTTCCATTTTTCTACTTTATTGATTTCTAGTTTCATCCCATTGTAGTCATTCTTTAAGGTTAGTTTTGTTGGATATAGAATTCTTGGTTGGCTTGTTTTCTCACTCAGCAAATTTATGTCATATTCTGGCCAACACAAGTTTCTGGTGAGAAAGCTTGTTAATTTATATTTATGGATCCTTTTTCAGTGTCAATTGTCTCTTACCACTTTCAAGATGCTTTCTTTGTATTTGTCTTTCAACAATTTGACTACAATGCTTTCAATAGACATGGGCCTCTGAATTTATTCTGCTTGGAATTTGTTGAGCATCTTGAATGTGTAGACTCATATCTTTTAACAAATCTGGAAAGTTCTTGGTCATTATTTATTCATTCAAATATTCTTTCTTCCCAATTCATTTTTTTCTCTCTCTTTGGGACTCCAATTATGCATATATTTGTATAACTGATAGTATCCCACAGGTCTCCTAGGCTCTGTTCACTTTATTTCACTCTTTTTTTCTGCCCTTCACCTGGATAATCTCAACTGACCTATCTTTCAATTCATAGGTTCTTTCTTCTGCCTGCTCAAATCTGCTTTCACAGGCTGCAACACTGAATTTTTCATTTCAGATATTGTACTTGTCTGCTCCTAAATTTCTACTTGATTCCTGCTGTCACTTTATATTTTCTTTTTGGTGAGATATGATTCTCCCAGTTTTCTTTAGTTCTTTGAACATGTTTAAGACAATTTATTTGAAATCCTTATCTAGTGAATCCAATGCATGGACCTCCAGATAGACAGTTTGTATTAATTTTCTTCCCCTGCAAATGCACTATATTTTCTTATTATTTGCATACCTCATAAGTCTTGGTTAAAAACTAAAGATTTGTTGGCAACTCTGGAAATCAGCATCTCCTTCTCTCCCCAGGGTTTGTTGTTGCTCATCAGGTTGTTGTGTGTGCTTGTTTGGTGACTTTGCAAAACTATTTTTGTAAAGTCTTTATTGTTTGCCATCAGTGACCACTGAAGTCTGTTTTCCATTAGCTTAGTGGTCAACTAATGTTTTGGCAGAATTTTTGCTTGTTTTGTTTTAATGCTCGGGGCAAAAAGAAAAAAAAAAAGAAAGAAAAGAAAAAAAGAAAGAAAGAAAAAGGGAAAAAAATAACTTTCCCAGTCTTTGAAGATTGGCTTTGTATAGAGACACTTCTTCAATGGTTAACCAGTCTATTTTCCACCCTATCTTAGCTTCCACTTCCTTCTTGTATGGAGACTGAAGGTCAGCCAGAGGTGAAAGCTTAGGGTTTTCTCAGATCTTTTCTGAGCATACATTCAGCCCTGGTCATACTGGTGATCTTCTTGGTATTCTGTCAACCTAGAATAATCTTCTTCACAAAGTTGTCCTTCAAAATTGAAGGAGAGATAAAGAATTTTCTAGAAAAGCAAATGCTGAAGGAGTTTATTACCACTCTTACAAAAAATGTTAAAGGGACTTCTTTGAGCAGATATTTTATAGCACTAATTAGTAACAAGGAAACATATGAAAGCATAAATGTCATTGGTGAAGGTAAATATATGGTTAAAGTCAGAATACTTTAAGGTTGTAATGGTGGTGGGTAATCACTTATAAATCTAGTATGAAGGCTAAAAGACAACAGTAGTAAAAATAACTACAGTGAATTGTTAATGGATATATAGGACAAAAGATGTAAACTGTGACCCCAAGAATATAATATGAGGGAAAGGAGAGTAAAAATGTAGAGCTTTAATATTCACTTGAATTTAAGTTGTTATCAGCTTAAAAGAGACTGTGGTAAATGTAAGATGTTTTATATAAACCTCATGGTGACCACAAACCAGATACCTATCATAGACGCACAAATGATTGAGAAAGGATTTTAAAATAATCAAATCACAAGGGAAGACAGTAGAAGACAGGAACAAAGAAATTACAAAACATTCAGAAAACAATTAACAAAATCATAATAAGTTCATGCCTATCAAGAATTACTTTAAATATAAATGGACTAAATTCTCCAATCAAAAAACAGAATAGTTTGAATAGATTAAAAAAAAAAAAAACAAGAACCAAATATATGCTACCCACAAATGACTTACTTTAGCTTTAAGGACACACACACATACACACAAACACACTAAAAGTGAAGAATGGAAAGATATTTACGCAAATGGGGAAAAAAAAGAAAGCAGGGGTAGCTATACTTATATCAGGCAAAATAGACTTTTGACAAAGATTATAATAAGAGACAAAGAAGGTTATTATATGATGGCAAAAGGGTCACTCCAACAAGATGATATAACATCTGTAAGCATTTATTCACTTGACATAGAAGGACATAAACATGTAAAGCAAATATTTATAGACCTGAACAGATAGAAATACTCCACTTTCAACAATGGATAGATTATCTAAACAAATAATTAATAAGGGAACATTGAACTTAAACTACACATTAAATCAGAAGAACTTAACATTTATAAAACATTCCATCCAGAAGCAGCAGGACACACAGTTTTTGCAAGTACATATGGAACATTCTCTATGAGAGATAATACATTAGGCCACAAAAGAAGTCTTAATAAATTTAAGACAATTGAAAGTGTAGCATGCGTATTTCCTAACTACAATGGTATAAAACTAGAAACCAATTACAAGAAGAAAAGTAGAAAATTCATAAATATATGGAGATTCAGTGACATGCAATTGAACAACAGTGGGTCAAAGAAGAAATCAAAAGAGAAATTTTAAAAAATCCTGATATAAGCAAAAATGGAAATATAATACATCAAAGATTATGGGATGCAGAAGCTCTAAGAGGGAAGTTTACAGGATACACACTTATATTAAGAAATACGATTTCAAATAAACAACCAAACTTTACTCCAACCTAAGTCCTCAAAAAACTAGAAAAGAAAGAACAAGATAAACCCAAAGTGAGTAGAAGCAAGGAAATAAAAAGCAGAGCAGAAATAAATTAAATAGGGATTAAAAAGACAACAGAAAAGGAAAATGAAATTAAGAACTCTTTTTTTTTCTTTTTGAAAGATAAAAATAGAACATTGCTAGGCTTAACAAGAAAAAAGAGGCATCAAATATATAAAATCAGAAATGTAAGAGGATACATTACAACTGGTACTGCAAAAATACAAAGGATTGGGATACTTTGGTTTCTCAGTTGTTTGAGCGTCTGACTCTTCATTTTGGCTCAGGTTGTATTCTCATGGTTAGTGGAATCGTGCCCCACATCAGGCTCTGTGTTCAATGGGGAGTCTTCTTGGGGATTATCTCTCTTGCCCCTCCCCCCACTTATGCACAAGCATGGATGCTCTCTCTTTCTCAAATAAATAGAAATCCTTTAAAAAATTACAAAGGATTACAAGACTACTATGAATAGTTACCTACGAACAAATTGGGCAACCTAAATGAAATATAAGTTCCTGGAAACATACAACCTACAAAGACTGATAATGAAGAAATAGAAAATATGAACAGACTGATTACTGGCAAAGAAATTGAATCAGAAATCAGCAATATCCCAGCAAAGAAAATCCTAGGGCCAGATGGTTTCACTGGTAAATTCTACCAACTATTTAAAGGAGAATTAATATCTATCTTATCTCATTCTTAAAAAAAAAAAGAGGAGGGAACACTGCAAAACTCATTTCACTAGGCCAGCATTATCCTGATATCAAAACCAAAGACACTACAAGGAAAGAAAATTATGAGCCAATATTATTGATGAACATAGTTGCAAACATCCTTAACAAAATACTAGCAAACTGAATTCAACAATACATTAAAAGGATCCTACAGCATGATCAAGTGGAATTTATTCCAGGGATGCAAAGGTGGTTCAACATCTGCAAATCAATCAATGTGATATACCACATTAACAAAATTGAGGATAAAAATGATATTATTGTCTCAATAGCTGCAGAAAAAGTATTGACAAAATTCAACACTCATTTATGATAAAAACTCTCAACAAACCTGGTATAAGAGGGTTATAACTCAGCATGATAAAGACCATATAAGATAAGTCCACAACTAACAACATACTCAGTGGTGGGGTAGGGATAGGGTGGCTGGGTTATGGACACTGGGGAGGGTATTGTACTATGGTGAGTGCTGTGAAATGTGTAAGCCTGATAAATCACAGTCCTGTACCCATGGGGCAAATAAAACATTATATGTTAATATAAACAAACAAACAAACTGAAAGCTATTCCTCTAAGATCAGGAAAAAAAAGCCAAGGATGTCCACTCACCACTTTTGCTCAACATAGTACTGTAGTCATGACCAGAGCAATTATGCAAGAAAAAGAAATAAAAGGCATTTGAAATGGAATGGAAAACTTTCCAAAAGAGACAGTTAAACTGTTTCTATTTGCAGATGACATGGCATTATTTATAGAAAATCCTAAAAACTACCAGAAAAGTATTAGAACTAATAAACTCCATGAAGTTTCAGGATACAAAATCAATATACAAAAATCAATGGCATTTTATACATCATAATGAACTATCAAAAGGACACATTAAGATAATAATCACATTTAAAATTGTATCAAAAAGAATAAGATACCTAGAAATAAATTGAGCCAAGGAGGTGAAAGATCTGTACACTCACTGAAAACTGTGACATTGATGAAAAAAATTGAAGAAGACACAAATAAATGGAAAGGTACTTATTACTCATGGATTGGAAGAATTAGTATTGTTAAAATGTCCATACTACCCAAAGCAATCTTTAGATTCAATGTGATACCTATCAAAATTCCAATGGCATTTTTCACAAAAATAGAAAAAAAAATCTTAATTTGTATGGAACTACAAAATACCCTAAATATATGAGCCAATCTTGAGAAAAAAGAACAAAGTTGGAAGTATCATGCTTCCTGATTTCAAACTGTATCACAAAGCCATAGTAATCAAAAAGTAATCAAAAGTATGGTATTGGCATAAAAACAGACATATTGATAAATGGAGCAGAATAAGAGCCCAGAAATAAACCCATGCATTTGTAATCAATCAATTTTCAACAAAGTTACCAAGAATATACAAGAGGGAAAGGATATTCTCTTCAATAAATGGTGCTGGGAAAGCTGGACAGACACATGCAAAAGTGTGACACTGGATCCTTATCTCACACCATACACAAAAATCAACTCAAAATGGATGGAAGATGAACATAAGATCTGAAATTGTAAAACTCCTAGGAGGAAACAGGTGGTAAACTGCTTGACATTGGTCTTGGCAATGATTTTTTGAAATGATGTCAAAAGCAAAGATAACACACAAAAAATCTGCAAGTGGGACTATACCGAGCTAAAGCCTCTGCCCAGCAAAGAAAAATCATCAATAGAATGAAAAGATCGACTACAGAATGGGAGAAAATATTTGCAAACAATATACTGTAAAGAGTTAAGCTCCAAAACATAAAAAGAACTCATACAACTCAATAGCAAACAAACAAACAAACAAAAAAATCCAATAAGAAATGGACAGAGGAACTGAATAGACACTTCCTGCAAAAAAAAATACAGGGGTACCTGGCTGACTTAGTCAGTTAAGCATCTGCCTTCAGCTCGGGTCATGGTCCCAGGGTCCTGGCCAGGATCAAGCCCCATGTCTGTCTTCCTGCTCAATGGAGAGTCTCTTTCTCCCTCTCCGTCTGCTTCTCCCTCCCCTCATCCTCTCTGTCTCTCTCTTAAATAAAATACTAAAAAAAAAATACAGATGGCCAGCAGGTGCATGAAAAGGTGTACAACATCACTCCTCATTCGGGAAATGCAAATCAAACCCACAACGAAACACCATCTGAGAGAATGACTGTAATTAACAAGATGAGAAATAACAAGTGTTGGTGAAGACGTGGAGAAAAAGGAACTCTTGAGCAGTATTGGTGGGAATGGAAATTGGCCCAGCTACTAAGAAAAACAGCATGGTAGTTCTTCAAAAAATTAAAAATAGAACTATCATATGATCCAGCAATTTCACTTCTGGATATTCATCCAAAGGAAATGAAATCACTGTCTCAAAGAGATCTATGTACCCCCATCTTTATTTCAGGATTATTCACAATAGTCAAGATATGAAAAACAAAAAAAACAAAAAACCTAAGTGTCCATCAATAGATGAATGGATAAAGAAACTAAGATATATACATATGGTGCCTAAAGTTAACAATACTGTATTGTATATTTGAGGAGCTCCTGGGTGGCCCGGTTGGTAGAGCCTCAGTCTATTGGTTTCAGCTATGGTCATGATCTCACCAGTCATGGGATCAAGCCTTGTGTTGAGCCCTGTGTTTGTTTACCACTCAGCAGGGAGTCTGCTTGAAGCCATTCTACTTCTGCTCCTCCCCCTAAGTCATGCAAGTACATGTGTAACTGCTCTCTCTCTCTAAAATAAATTAATAAATCTTTAAAAGAAACCCCAAAACAATACTGTATTGTATATTTGAAAGTTGCTGAAAGAGTAGATCTTAAAATTCTCATTATAAGAAAAAATTAGATAATAGATGATAGCTAGGTGATAGATACTAGCAAGCTAAACTTGTGATTGTAGTCATTTTATAATATATACACATATCAAAGCATTATGCTATACACATAAAATGGATACAGTGTTATATGTCAATTCTATCTATCTCAGTAAAACAAACAAACAAACAAACAAACAAAAACAACAACAACCCCATAGTACCAACCTCCAGGAGCCCACAGTGATCAAAGCCAGAATAATTTGAACAAGAAGGGGTGCCTGGGTGGTTCCGTAGGTTAAAGCCTCTGCCTTCAGCTCAGGTCATGATCCCAGGGTTCTGGAATCAAACCCCACATCGTGCTCTCCACTCAGTGGGGAGCCTGCTTCCCGCTCTCTCTCTCTGCCTGCCTCTCTGCCAACATGTGATCTCTGACTGTCAAATAAGTAAATCTTAAAAAAAATTTTTTTTAAATTAATTATGGTATTAGATTTTAACTCAAAGAATAAAATAAAGTCCACATGTCCATACTGATAGTAGTTAATTCGATAATTAATTAATTAATTAATTGAAAAAAGAGGCAGCTCTCCTTTACAATAGAATTCCATTAATAAATGTATGGAAAAAGAAGGAAATACATATTTTTGTATACATGTGAAGTCCCCACATCTGCAGTCAGCAAACCAGAGACCCACTAGAGACAATGGTCTAATTAGAGTCTGAGTCTGAGTTTGAAGTCAGGGTCAACCATTGTCCCAGCTCAGAGACAAGCAGGCAGGCAGAGAGAGCAAATTTACCCTTATAGCACCTTTTTGTTCTTTTGAATCCTTCAACTGATTAGATGAGGCCCACCACACTGGGGAATACAATGTGGTGTACTCAGTCTAGCGATTCAAGTGTTAGACTAATCCAGAAACACCTTCATGGACACACTAAGACAACATTAATTAATTAATTAGTTAATTAATTAATGACCATAGCAACATGGACGGGACTGGAAGAGATTATGCTGAGTGAAATAAGTCAAGCAGAGAGAGTCAATTATCATATAGTTTCACTTATTTGTGGAGCATAACAAATAGCATGGAGGACAAGGGGTGTTGGAGAGGAGAAGAGAGTTGGGGGAAATTGGAAGGGGAGGTGAACCATGAGAGACTATGGACTCTGAAAAACAATCTGAGGGGTTTGAAGTGGCGGGGGGATGGGAGGTTGGGGTATCAGGTGGTGGGTATTATAGAGGGCACGGATTTCATGGAGCACTGGGTGTGGTGAAAAAATAGTGAATACTGTTATGCTGAAAATAAATAAATTTAATTAAAAAAATTAATGACCATATAATGCGTTATTTGCTTCAGGGGTACAGGTCTGTGAATCACCTGTCTTACACAATTCACAGAACTCACGGTATAACATACCATCCCCAATCTCCATCACCCAGCCACCCTATCCCTCTCCCCAACCCCCCAACAGCTCTCAGTTTGTTTCCTGAGATTAAGAGTCTCCCCAGTCTCATTTTGTTTCATTTTTTCCCTCCCTATCCCCTACGAGCCCCTCCCTGCCTCTCAAATTCCTCATGTCAGAGAGATCATATGATAATTATCTTTCTCTGACTGACATATTTCGCTTAACGTAATACCCTCTAGTTCCATCCACCTCATTGTAAATAGCAAGATTTTGGGGATTTTGATGGCTGCATATTATTCTAATATATAGAATCACATCTTTATCCATTCATCTGTTGATGGACATCTAGGTTCTTTCCATAGTTTGACTATTGTGGACTTTGCTGCTATAAACATTCAGGTGCACATGACCTTTTGGATCACTACATTTGTATATTTAGGGTAAATACCCAGGAGTGCGCTTGCTGGGTCATAGGGTAGATCTATTTTAAACTTTTTGAGGAACCTCCATACTGTTTTCCAGAGTGGCTTCACCAGCTTGCATTCCCACCAACAATGTAGGAGGGTTTGCCTTGCTCTGCATCCTCACCAACATCTGTCGTTTCCTGACATGTTAATTTTAACGATTCTATTGGCGTGAGGTGGTATCTCACTGTAGTTTTGATTTGTATTTCCCTGATGGCGAGTGATGTTGAGCACATTTTCATGTGTCTGTTGGCCATTTGGATGTCTTCATTGCAGAATGTCTGTTTATGTCTTCTGCCCATTTCTTGGATTATTTGTTCCTTGGATGTTGAGTTTGATAAGTTCTTTATAGATTTGGGATACTAGCCCTTTATCTGATATGTCATTTGCAAATATCTTCTCCCATTCTGTCGGTTGTCTTTCGGTTTTGTTGACTGTTTCCTTTGCTGTGCAAAAGCTTTTGATCTTGATGAAGTCTTCAAAATTCATTTTTGGCCTTGCTTCCCTTGCCTTTTGCAGTGTTTTTAGGAAGAAGTTGTTGTGGCTGAGGTCAAGGAGGTTGCTGCCTGTGTTCTCCTCAAGGATTTTGATGGATTCCTGTCTCACACTGAGGTCTTTCATCCATTTTTGAGTGTATTTTTGTGTGTGGTATAAGGAAATGGTCCAGTTTCATTCTTCTGCATGTGGCTATCCAAATTTCCCAACACCATTTATTGAAGAGACTGTCTTTTTTGGACATTCTTTCCTGCTTTGTCAAAGATTAGTTGACCATAGCTTTGAGGGTCCATTTTTGACCTCTCTATTCTGTTCCATTGATCTATGTGTCTGTTTTTGTGCCAGTACCATACTGTCTTGATGATTATAGCTTTGTAATAGAGCTTGAAGTCTGGAATTGTGATGCCACCAACTTTGGTTTTCTTTTTCAACATTCCTCTGGCTATTCAGAGTCTTTTCTAGTTCCATATAAATTTTAAGATTATTTGTTCTATTTCTTTGAAAAATATTGATGATATTTTGATAGCAATTGCAATAAATGTACACATTGCTTTAGGTAGCATAGACATTTTCTCAATATTTGTTCTTCCAATCCATGAACATGGAACTTTTTTTCATTTCTTTGTATCTTCCTCTATTTATTTCATGAGTACTTTATAGTTTTCTGAATACAGATCTTTGCCTCTTTAGTTAGGTTTATTCCTTGGTATCTTATGGTTTGGGTGCAATTGTAAACAGGATCGACTCCTTAATTTCTCTTTCTTCTGTCTTGCTGTTGGTGTATAGAAATGCAACTGATTTCTGTGCATCGATGTTATATCCTGACAATTTACTGAATTCTTGTATGAGTTCTAGAAGTTTTGGAGTGGAGTCTTTTGGGTTTTCCACATAAAGTATCACATCATCTGCAAAGAGTGAGAGTTTGGCTTCTTCTTTGCCAATTCAGATGCCTTCTATTTCTTTTTGTTGTCTGGTTGCTGAGGCTAGGACTTCTAGTACTATGTTGAATAGCAGTGGTGATAGTGGATAGCCCTGCCGTGTTCCTGACCTTAGGAGGAAAGCTCTTAGTTTTTCCCCACTGAAAATGATATTCTCTGTGGGATTTTCACACATGCCTTTTATGATATTGAAGTATGTACTTTCTATCCCTACACTGTGAAGAGTTTTGATTGAGAAAGGATACTGTACTTTGTCAAAAGCTTTTTCAGCATCTATTGAGAGTATCATATGGTTCTTGTTCTTTCTTCTACTAATGTATTGTATCACATTGATTGATTTGCAAATGTTGAACCAAACTTGCAGCCATGAATAAATCCCACTTGGTCGTGGTGAATAATCCTTTTAATGTACTGTTGGATCCTATTGGCTAGTATTTTGGTTAGAATTTTTGCATCCGTGTTCATTAAGGATACTGGTCCGTAATTCTCCTTTTTGATAGGGTCTTTGTCTGGTTTTGGGATCAAGGTAATACTGGCCTCATAAAATGAGTTTGGAAGTTTTCCTTCCATTTCTGTTTTTTGGAACAGCTTCAGGAGAATAAGTATTGATTCTTCTTTAAATGTTTGATAGAATTTTTCTGGGAAGCTGTCTGGCCCTGAACTCTTGTTTGGTGGGAGGTTTTTGATGACTGTTTCAATCTCCTTACTGGTTATGGGTCTGTTCAGGTTTTCTGTTTCTTCCCAGGTCACTTTTGGTAGTTTATATGTCTCTAGGAGTGCATCCATTTCTTCCAGATTGTCAATTTGCTGGCATATAGTTGCTCATAATATGTTCTTATAATTGTTTGTATTTCTTTTGTGTTAGTTGTGATCTCTTTTTTTTTTCTTTTTTTTTTTTTTTTAAAGGCTTAACTAACTTATGGCTGGTGGCTTTCAAAGATTTATTTATTTACATATTTATTTATTTGACAGAGAGAGATCACAAGTAGGCAGAGAGGGAGGCAGAGAGAGAGGGGGGCAGAGAGAGAGGGAGAAGCAGGCTCCCCGCCAAACAGAGAGCCCAATGTGGGGCTCGATCTCAGAACCCTGGGATCATGGCCCGAGCGGAAGGTAGAGGCTTAACTCACTGAGCCACCCAGGTTCCCCAGTAGTGATCTCTTTCATTCATGATTTTATTAATTTGGGTCCTTTCTCTCTCTCTCTCTCTCTCTCTCTCTCTCTCTCTCTCTTTTAATAAGTCTGGCCAAAGGTTTATCTATCTTATTAATTCTTTCAGAGAACCAGATCCTAGGTTTGTTAATTTGTTCTACTGTTCTTTTCATTTCTATTACATTGATTTCTGCTCTGATCTTTATTATTTCTCTTCTCCTGCTGGGTTTAGACTTTCTTTGCTGTTCTTTCTCCAGCTCTTTTGGGTGAAGAGTTAGGATGTGTACCTGAGACCTTTCTTATTTCTTGAGAAAAGCTTGTATTGCTATATAATTTCCTCTCAGGACCGCCTTTGCTGTGTCCCAAAGATTTTGAACAGTTGTATTTTCATTTTCATTTGTTTCCAGAAAATTTTAAAGTTCTTCTTTAATTTCCTGGTTGACCCATTCATTCTTTAGTAGGATGCTCTTTAGCCCCCATATATTTGGGTTCTTTCCAACTTTCCTCTTGTGATTGAGTTCTAGTTTCAAAGCATTGTGGTCTGAAAATATGCAGGGAATGACCCCAATATTTTGGTACCAGTTGAGACCTGGTTTGTGACCCAGGATGTGATCCATTCTGGAGAATGTTCCATGTACACTAGAGAAGAATGTATATTCTGTTACTTTGGAATGGAATGTTGGGAATATACCTGTGATCTGCATCTGGTCTAGTGGGTCATTTAAAGCTTTTATTTCCTTATTGATCTTTTGCTTAGAAAATCTGTTCATTTCAGTGAGGGGGCTATTAAAGTCCACTACTATTATTGTGTTATCATCAATGTGTTTCTTTGGTTTTGTTATTAGTTGGTTTACATAATTGGCTGCTCTCATGTTAGGGCCATAGATATTTAAAATCATTAGATCTTCTTATTGAACAGACCCTTTAAGTATGATATGGTGTCCTTCCTCATCTCTTATTATAGTCATCAACTTAGAATCTAATTTGTCTAGTATAAGGATTGCCACCCCAGCTTTCTTTTGATGTCCATTAGCATGGTATATTGTTTTCCCTCCCTCACTTTAAATCTGGAGGTGTCTTTGGGTCTAAAATGAGTTTCTTGCAGACCACATATTGATGTGTCTTTTTTTTTTTAATTTTTATTTTTTATAAACATATATTTTTATCCCCAGGGGTGCAGGTCTGTGAATCACCAGGCTTACACACTTCACAGCACTCACCAAAGCACATACCCTCCCCAATGTCCATAATCCCACCCCCTTCTTCCAGCCCCCCTCCCCCCAGCAACCCTCAGTTTGTTTTGTGAGATTAAGAGTCACTTATGGTTTGTCTCCCTCCCAATTCCATCTTGTTTCATTGATTCTTATTCTACCCACTTAAGCCCCCATGTTGCATCACCACTTCCTCATATCAGGGAGATCATATGATAGTTGTCTTTCTCCGCTTGACTTATTTCGCTAAGCATGATACGCTCTAGTGCCATCCACGTCGTCGCAAATGGCAAGATTTCATTTCTTTTGATGGCTGCATAGTATTCCATTGTGTATATATACCACATCTTCTTGATCCATTCATCTGTTGATGGACATCTAGGTTCTTTCCATAGTTTGGCTATTGTGGACATTGCTGCTTTAAACATTCGGGTGCACGTGCCCCTTTGTATCTTTAGGGTAAATACCCAGTAGTGCAATTGCTGGGTCATAGGGAAGTTCTATTTTCAACATTTTGAGGAACCTCCATGCTGTTTTCCAGAGTGGCTGCACCAGCTTGCATTCCCACCAACAGTGGAGGAGGGTTCCCCTTTCTCCGCATCCTCGCCAGCATCTGTCATTTCCTGACTTAAATGTGTCTTTTTTTAAATCCATTCTGATACCCTGTGTCTTTTGATTGAGGCATTTAGCCCATTTACATTCAGGGTAACTATTGAAAGATATGAATTTAGTGCCATTGTATTGCCTGTAAAGTGACTGTTACTGAATATTGTCTCTATTCCTTTCTGGTCTGTTATTTTTAGGCTCTCTCTTTGCTTAGAGGAACCTTTTCAATATTTCCTGTAGGGCTGGATTGGTGTTTGCAAATTCCTTTAGTTTTTTGTTTGTCCTGGAAGCTTTTTATCTCTCCTTCTATTTTCAATGACAGCCTAGCTGGCTATAGTATTCTTGGCTGCATATTTTTCTCATTTAGTGCTCTGAATATGTCATGCCAGTTCTTTCTGGCCTGCCAGGTCTCTGTGGATAGGTCTTCTGCCAACCTTTATACCATTGTATGTTACAGACCTCTTGTCCCAAGTTGCTTTCAGGAATTTCTGTTTGTCACTGAGAGCTTTAAGTTATACTATTAGATGATGGGATATAGACCTATTTTAATTGATTTTTGAGAGGGGTTCTCTGTGGCTCTTAGATTTTAATGTTCATTCCCTTCACCAAATTAGGGAAACTATTTGCTATAATTTGCTTCAATATACCTTCTCCCCTCTCTCTTTCTTCTTCTGGGATCCCAATTATTCTAATATTGTTTCATATTGTGGTGTCACTTATATCTCGAATTCTCCCCTTGTGGTCCAGTAGTTGTTTATCTCTCTTTTTCTCGGCTTCTTTATTCTCCATCATTTGGTCTTCTCTATCACTGATTCTCTCTTCTGCCTCATGTATCCTAGCAGTAAGAGTCTCCATTTTTTATGATACCTCATTAATAGCTTTTTTAATTTCAACTTGGTTAGATTTTAGTTCTTTTTTTTAAGGTTTTATTTATTTATTTGACAGAGAGAGACACAGTGAAAGAGGGAATACAAGCAGGAAGATAGGGAGAGAGAGAAGCAGGCTCCATGCCGAGCAGGGAGCCCAATGATGAGCTCTATCCCAGGACCCTGGGAATCATGACCTGAGCTGAAGGCAGACACTTAATGACTGAGTCACCCCAGTGCCCCAGTTCTTTAATTTCTTCAGAAAGGGATTTTATTTCTCCAGAAGGGGATTCTCTAGTATCTTCCATGCTTTTTTTGAGCCCAGCTAGCACCTTGATATTCGTCATTCTGAACTCTAGTTCTGACATCTGAATGTCTGCATTGATTAGGTACCTAGCCCTTGGTACTGCCTCTTATTCTTTTTTTTTTTGATGTCAGTTTTTCTGCCTTGTCATTTTATCCAGATAAGAATAGATGAGTGAGAGAACAAAATATTAAAAGTGTAGAAATCACCCCAGAAAAATATACACTAACCAAATCAGAGAGACTGGAAACTGGGGGAAAAAGAAAGGAGAAAAAATATATATATTCTCAATTATCTCTCTCTCTCTCTCTACACACACACACACACACACATATATGTATGTATTAGACTGGTGAATAGAACAGGGCCACACACTTGATTTTGGGTGTATTTTGGTCTGTTAGAAGAAACTGCCTTCTAAAATTTTAAAGAAAGAAAAAGTTATATATATACAAAAATAAGGGCAAACATGATGAAGGGATGGAATATGACTGTAAAGATGAAAATAAAAAAAGATTCTAAAAAAGGAATTGATAACAAGTTAGTTGAAAAAAGGAAAAAAAAAGGAAAGAATGTGATCAGGCTGGAGACTAGAATAAAACCATGAGCTAGATTTAGGGTATATTTTGATCTGTTAGAAGAAACTGTATCCCAAAATTTTAAAGAAAGAAAAACCTATATGTACACAAAAATAAGGTTAAATACAATGAAGGGATAGAATATGACTATAAGAGTGAAAATTTAAAAAGATTTTTTAAAAGGTCTTGATAAGATAAAATAGTTAAAAATGTTAAAATAGGAAAGAGGAAAAATTAAAAAGATAGAATTAGAAAGAGAGAAATTTTTAAAAAATGTAACTTTGAAAGACTAAAGAATCATGGGGAAAAAGCTGTGAATTCTGTGTTGCTTTCCACTAGCTTTGGAGTTCTGCAGTTCTCATTGATCTGTGAACTTGGTCTTGGCTGGATGTTCTTGCTGATCTTCTGAGGGAGGGACCTGTTGCAGTGATTCTCAAACGTCTTTGCCTGAGGCAGAATTGCACCGCCCTTGCCAAGTCTAAGTAATCTGTGTGGTTTTGCCCTTTGAGCTTTTGTTCCCTGAACATTTTCCGTAGAACTCTGGAAGACAGGAATGAAAATGGTGGCCTTCCAATCTCCAGCTCGGAGGAGCCGAGAGCTCAGGGCCCCACTCCTCAGTGCACCCTCAGGAGAAAAGTGCTCAATCATTCCTGTCTCCCTGGTCTCTGGCCGCACTCTGAGCTCACCTGGCCTGTGACTGAGCGTTTCTGTCTCTGGCACAGAACCCCATTTGGAGTCTCCAAACCTAGCAGATTCCTGCCACATGCTCCCATGCCACTTCTTCCGGAGGAGGAAGGAGGTGGTCTCCCTGGATCTGGCACTTGTGGGGTCCCTGCTCAAAGAGCAGTGGTCTGACTGTGCCTCAGATCATGGTTTAAGGTAATCCCGATCTGAGAGGCCACCCCTCGGCTCCGTCTCTGCATCTGGTTTCCCTATTTTGATACCTGGGGGTGTGCCGCACTCAGACACTCCAGGTTTTCTGTGACCCCATGGGTCCTGAGACCACACTGTCCCCACGAGGGCTCCACCCCGCTTAGCCCCTGGAGAGATGCTTTCACTGGAGCAGACTTCTAAAAGTTCCAGTTTTGTGCTCCGATGCTCCACCACTTACCAGGATTTAGCCTCTTCCCCCATAGTCTATCTTTCCGTATATTGCCTCAGATTCACTTCTCCGCATGTCCTACAATCTGGTAAGTGGTAAGTTTTCTATTCCCAGAATTGCTTCTCTTCTTCTCTTCGATCTCCCGTTGAGTTTGTAGGTGTTCAGAATGCTTTGATAACTATCTAACTGAACTCCTGGGATGCGATGATATTTAGGTCTCCTACTTCTCCAGCCCCTACTAAGACAATGTTTAAGCAAATATCTGGGCATCTTGTGACCTGGTCAATTTGACAGATAAAATTAACCATCTTAGATGGCTCCTGGGTTCTCACCTTAGACAACTGGTAACTGGTGATGTCACTTACTGAGATGCGGAAGACAGGAAGAGAGTGAAGTTTGGAGATGAATACTGTGTTCAAGGTCTCTATGAGACCTCCAAGGGAATGTCAGGGCAGCGGCTGAGTATAAGAATCCAGAATTCATGAATAAGGTATGCATTTAGAGTCCTTGGTGCATAGATAGTATTTAAAGCCTGGAGGTGGTCAGGGCACACCAAGGGAGAGAAGTAGAGGAAAGAAGTAGAGGAAAGAGGAAAGGGCAACGAGCCTGGGACCCTCTGCCATTCAAAGCTCAGTGGGACGAAGGACAAGCAACAAGATCATGAAGGATGGACCTGAGCCTATTACCCATTCCTGTTTTCAACACTGTCTGAGATGTTGGGCGGGGTATGGGGGGTGGCCTACCAGTTGTAAATCCATCTAACCAGACAGGCATCTAACCCACCTCTACCCTCGTCATCCCCCCACCCCCACCGATCCTGCCCTGTTCTTTGGTTTGTTTAGTTCATTCCAGTCCAATACACTTTGCTGAGCGCCTACAATGTGTCAAAGACAGAACACCTCCCAGCAAAAGGTTCATGGTCTAATGGGAAAGCTGACTGTTGGCTGACCACGTCAGTGCCCATGTAGGTAACTCTCACTTATTCAAGCAGTAATTCAATTGCCATAGATTGAACTATGGTGTCCAGTGTAATGAAAAGAGCTAAGAATGCAAAGCCAAAGGAGTCATGCACAGCCTGCTTTCTAGGACCTTCTAGTCTAGTGGGAAAACAGACCTAAATGAGATATCTCACTAAAATATGACAAATTCTCTCATGGGAGACTTTACCATATGCTCTACCGAAACCTATTCCTACCTAGGGAGAGAGGTCGCTTTGCAGGAACCAGTCACCCCCGATCACCTGCGTCTCTCTCTCTCTCTCTCTCCCCCAAACCTTCTTGTCAGCGTGTGATGCAAAGGGCCCATCCAGAAGGAAATGAGTCATTTTATTTCATTTTATTTTTATAAACAACGTATTTAACAGAGTTATTCCCGGGTTTCAATACTGTTGCCGTTGAGCAGATGCAGACATGGTCACACGTGTGTGAGTGTACACACACCACACAGACGTACAAAAACACACGCACGTGTGCACTCCCCCCCCCCCCAAACTGTTTTCTGGCTTCCAAATTTCTCAAGTGTTAGGTCATTTTCCTCCCTGGCCAAATGGCTGTCTGCCGAGTGCTGGGGCGGCCCGTTAATCGTCCCAGCCGTAATATAAAACACAGCCCTTATTGACAGTGGGTCTGCTCGTAGAAGCCGGGCTGCCAGCTCGTAAAGCAGGGCCCGGTGTCACTCCCACAGAGCGGAGGCAATAAAGGGCACGGGGGAATTACCTCGCGCTCCAGCAGCTGGCCACACCGCGGGGACTGAAGCAGCAGGCCTAATGGGGCCCCCCACCCCCAACCCCTTGTAAAGCATGGCCATTAGACAGCATTCCTCCTGCCCCTGGAGCCGCGGCTTTCAGGGAGGGGAGCAGCTCCCTGAAAGAGGCACTGTCCCCAGATCCCAGGCTGGTACAGGGATCCAAAGTGCCCAAGTCAGAGAAAAGTGACATCTTGGGGTCTTCAGCATCTCCCGGCAATGTGTAGCTGGCGCTCATTTCCATAAGACTTGCTGCTGCCATGGTCTCCCGCCGTTCTGCCCCACCCTCGGACCTTCTCAGCCAGTGCCAAGGGGGATGGGCCCCACTCGGCTTTCTCTGTCTGGACCCCCAAGCAGCACAGCCCTGTTGGGACAAAACTCTGAGGACTGATGGTTTCCCAGCAACCAGGGATTGCTCGCACAGAGTCCTCAGGGACAAACCACTCCCAGACCTTCTACACTTTTCTTGAGGTTCTGATCACTCTTCTCCCAGGAGACGGCCTCCACTCCTAGGGCCAGGGAAAGGACACGTCTTTATTCTTCCCAGTGCCAAACCCTCAAGCCCCGTTTCATCTGCTGCTCTCCTGGGCCCTTCCCTCTTGTCCCAACAGGAATGTTGTTGTCCATTCTGTTATCTAAGGCCAGACCTCCTGGCCCTGCTGCCTACCCCCAGCTCGGACTCCCTCTGGGCACTTTGGTCCTCCCACTTTGTTTATTTGGTTTCTTCCTCTCAACCTTCCAACACACTTGTCTTAGCGATTTAAAAAAAAAAAAATCCCAAACCAGCCCTCTCCAGCTATTGTTTTCTTGTTCCCTTTCCCTCCACTGGCAAATTTCTGGAAAGATTTGACTCTACCTGCTTTCTTCATTTCCTACCTCCCACTCTCCTTGCCCAGCTCAAGCCCAGCTTCTGCTCCTGTCACCCATGATCTTGTGCAGCAAGTGTAAATTATACAGAGAGAGCAAGGTCACTTGTGCCCTAGAGGTAAGGAGGTGGGTTTATTATTTTAAATAAGGAAGTTAGAACAACAAAGGCCTAAAGGAGGCAAGGCATGAATTGTGTTTCTGTCTCAAGAAGAGTCTTTTAGGCAGTAGGAATAGCCAGTGCAAAGGCCCTGAGGCAGAGTGTGTCAGGCATATATGTGGACTGAAATCAGGAAATCAGGGTAGAAGGGGTGGTGGGGGAGGAAAGACAATGAGACCCAAAAGAGCTTTGGGGGCCATAGGACTTGGGCTGGCTAGGAGGGGCACAGGGTCAGTGCTACGTGGAGAAGCAACATGATCTGAAGGTTTGTTCCAGCTAGGGAATGAGAATAGGCTACAGGAGACGAGTGAGCGCTGGTAGACTGGCAGAAAAGCTTGGGATGAGAATGGGAATATGGCAGTGGCACAAAATCCTGGGAACTCGGCTCTTCTGAAGGGCGTATAGACAGCCTGGGTCAGATCATTTCATGGAGAAACACTCCCTTTGTGGTAGAATCACACCACCAGGGGGCTGACAACGTCAGCAGACTTCTTGGAAGCCGGTGTTAGTGGCCTCCGGTACACCGCTGAAGGTTTCTGGTGAAAAGTGATCAGATTCTGGATATTCTCTGAAGCTACAGTCAGAAGGATTTCCTGACCAGGTTGGATGTGGAGTTCTAGAGAAAGGCAGGGGCCCAGGATGACAGCCGGCTGTTTGGTGCCAAGGTAAGCAGGAACATTCACTGCAGGGGCCATCACTTCTGGAAATACGCTCTCCTGGGATTCTGGGGGCACTCCCCACTCTGTTCCTTCTCCTCTGTGGCTTGCTGTTCTTTCTGGGGTCCCTGGCAGCCTCACCCTCCTGGCTCTGGTTTTTGCTTGCTGGGCTTCCCCCCTCTTTTCTGAGGCCTTGCTGTGCCCCAGGTGACCTCCTCCATGGCTCCCACACTCCTACATGCAGTGGGCCCACAGACCAATGTCATAGCCCCGACTTCCTCAGGACTCCCAATGTCTCTCTTCCTGGATGTCTCAAAATATATCCAACTCTATAGGAGCACATCTGAGCTCACAGTGAGGTCACCGTACCCTGCCCACACTGTCCCCAACCCGTCACATCGGCCTTCAGCCAAATCTCCCCATGTTGAGGTCAGGGACCGCTACTGACCACCTCTCTTTCTCTCACTGCTCGTGTGGAAACCTTACTAAGTCCTACTGACTTCACCTCCCACGTCATTCTTGAATGTACCTGCCACTGTCCATGTTTGCCACCTTCCCTCCCTGGTTACCTCCAGTGGCCTGAGCCTGGGCCCCTTGTGTTCTCTTATACATCCTGCCATGTCTTTTCCATCCTGCAGCTAGACAAGGTATCCCACATGTGAGTCTCTCATGCCGTCTGAGTTCTCAGGAGAAAGGTGAAATCTCACCCTCGTTGCGAGGCCTGGCCCTGTCAGCCTCAGGAGGGAGGCTCCTGAAGGTGCCTCCTGACACCTTCAAGCCTGTCACAGTGTGCCCTCACCCTCAGCCAGCCACACCAGTCTTCTTTAGTCCTGCTCTGTGCCACGCTCCCTCCCTCCTGCCCCAGGGTTCTTACACGTGCTCTTCCTTTCACCCGGAATACTTTCCCTCGCCCTTCAAGGAGGCTCAGTAGCTGCTTTCTCAGACACATCTTCCTCGACCTCCCAGTCAGATCTACTTGTTCTGTTCTGTTGTCTCCCAAGCATGTTCCCCCCTTTATTTTAAATTTATATATATATAAATATATATATGTGTGTATATATATGCATATTTATATATATATATATTTTTAAAGATTTTATTTATTTATTTGCCAGAGGTGGGGGGTAGAGAGAGAGAACAAGCCAGGGGAGGGGTAGAGGGGTAGAGCAGGGAGCCTGAGGTGGGGCCTGATCCCAGGACTCTGGGATCATGACCTGAGCTGAGGACAGACGTTTAATGACTGAGCCACCCAGGTGTCATGTGTGTTCCCTTTCTTCACGACAGTTGTCCTTCTCTTTGAACAGTTCTTGCATCATGCCTGTTCCCCCACATGCCGGGGAGCCCCATTTTGCTGACCGTGATCTCGTCACAGTGAAGTGAGAGCCCAGGAGTCACGCTGTCTGAATTTGAATCTGCTTCTGCCCATCAGTGGCTGCGTACTCTTGGCTAAGTGATTTCACTTAACTAACGATGATAGTAAACCTATCTTGTAGGGCTGTCGTGAAACCTACAGGGCTCAGCCAACCGGAAGTGCTTGTCACAGTGCCTGTCCTGGAGAAAAACAAACACCGTGGGTGGATGACAGAGCCTTTATCGCTGGCCCCGGTTCTTCATCTTGCCCAGCCTCTGTGCCCTGATTTGGCTCCTGGGGGCAAAGTGAATTCCCTTGGCTTTTTGGTGTTGGGTGCGGCCATGTGACTTGCCTTGGCCCATGGAATGGGGCGCAGGTGACAATACTCCAGTTCTCTGTCCTGGCCTTGAGAGACCTTGCCAATTCCCATTTGTCCTCCTGAGCTTTGGCCATTGTCACAAGCAGAGTCTCCCCGGGGTCACTGCTGCCCCTTCAGCCTGTGTCCCCCACACATGCAGCAGGCTCACTTAGCCAAGGCTGCGTAGACCCGCCAATACCTGGCTGACCCATGAGAATGAATGACCATTGTCCTTAGCCTGTGAGTTTTGGGATGGTTTGTTCCCAGCATGTGGTGACAATAGGTAACCTGGCCTGGGAGATATAATGTGCTTGGTGCAGTGCCTGTGACAGAGAAAAACACTATTATGATAATTCTCTACCCACGTTGGCATGTTCTCAGGCTGGGTCCTAAAGGCCATGCCAGGCCTTCAGAGCTGTCTGCCCTTCACGTGTCATGGATCAGCCAGGACTCAGCTGGAGATGCAGATAGATAGATAGATCGACAGACAGACATGGACAGATAGACAGACACAGATAAACAGACAGACATACAGAGGGATCTGTTATGGGGATCTGGACTCACACACCTGTGGTGGATGGTCAGGTGAGCTCTGTAAAGCCCTTGTCTCAGCTCTGAGACAAGGTCTGGAGCTAGGGCAGGTGGTCAGGAAGCGAAGGTGGATGTAAAGCGGGAAGGATGGGGACAGGCTGGAGCCCTCAAGGACGAGAAATGTGCCAGTTCCTGCTGCCTCTACCTTGATGGCACGAGTGTCTTTCAGAAGCTGGGGCCCCTCATCACGGGACAAAACTCACCCGCTTGGCCCTGGTGTGGAGGAGGCTAGAGATGGTCCAGGGGGAGGCGAGTGGTTGCAGTTGCATGGGTCGGTGGCTGACATAGCGAAAGTACCATGAAAAACCTACCGCCCTACCCTTCCACCTGTCAGACCTCCTGCACCCATCTCTCTTGTGACCCATCCTAACCAGAGACCCCAGGACAAGGAATTCTGGGAAGTGCAGTGAAGCTTCGCCTAGTTGGGACCTCAAAACCACCACACCTCATAAGTACCCCTCAGACTTATTCTTAGGACAGAAGTCACTGATCTAATGAGTTCTCACAATGGTGGGATTGGGTGTATCTGTTTCCAAGGGGATTTGGGCGCAAGCCTTTTAGCCAAAGGACTATTTCCATGATGATGACATCCTGGGGGTGTGATGGAGGAGTTGATCTTCAATGAACACCCTCCAAGGGCCAAGTGTTTTCTGCATGTGTCTCATTTAATCCTCAAAACAATTTTGGAGGTGGGAAATTTCTCACACCTCATCCAACGGATGAGGACACTGGAGTTCATGGCTTCTTATGTCCTTCCATAGGCAGCCTGGAGGTGTAAAGGGGAGTGAAGATTTATCTTCATTGTATATTAGAGAAGAGCAGAAGGCTGGCTCCTGGTTTGGAAGGAGGCCCCGCAAAAGGTGAGCGAGAGCATGCCCTCTGAGCAGGAGGGGAGGGCCGCAGTGTGAAGATCCAGTGGGCACACTTTGACCCCAACACAGTCAGGGCTCTGCTAGGAAGGAAAGGGGGATGGCTTGGGTAGAGAGCTGGGGGTCTGTGCCACCAGCTCAGGTAGGAGTGAGGGCCAAGGCATTTGAACGCTTTTTCGCATTGGTTGAGCTGCTAATACGGGAGATCTAGAGGCTTCAGTTTCTGGAAGGCACCCATGGGCACTGTGAACACCCACAGCCCCAGACACTGAGGCTGGGCAAAGGGGCAGGTAGCTGTGGGGCTCCGCCTGGAGTCTGGGGTTGTTTGGAGCAATCCCGGTTTGTGTGCTGTGAGCACACTGCTCAGAACAGGCTACACTGTTAGCCTCCCATGGATAGATGGGGCTGGAAGCCTTCCAGAGGAGGAACTGGGGGAAAAGACTGGTCTTTGTCCATCACCGTAAGGATGGATGCATGTGTCTCCCAGCCCTATAGGCTCTCACAGCACTAGTATCTCTGGCTCCTGTTTGGCACCCAGATGGGCTTCCAGAATGGTCGTCTTGGTCATCACTTGGCTGTGCACTGCTTTCCCCAACTGGAAGGACCTCCACTACAAGCTCACCAACTTTTTGAGGGCAGGACCTCTCTCCTACAGCTCTATTTCCTACCCTCTGTCCCACCTTTCCTATTTTGTCTCCAAGGTGATAACCTACCAGTTGGCCTCTCCGGCTTTGGTCTAACCAGCCCCTTCCGATCTAGTCTGGGAATGAAACATAAAGTAATAGCTCCCAACTTTTTGAAGAGCCAATTCAGTTTCCTCTCTCCTTCCCTCCCCCTCTCTCCCCCTCTCTCCCTTCTTCCCTCCCCCTTTCCCTCCCTCCCTCTCTATCTCTGCTCCCCTTCCTTTTCTTTTCAGTGTATAGTTACATGAATTTTAACACCTGTATATACTTGTGTCATCACCACCACAATCGAAATAGCTTTCTGATTTAAAAAAAAAAAAAAATCCCTTGCCCTGTATTTGTAATGATACCCTTTTGCTACCCCAACCCCTGACAACCCCTGGTCCACTCTCCACCATGATCGATTTGTTCAGTCAGGAATGTCACATAAAAGCGATTATTCAATGTGTAACCTTTCAAGACTCATCAGAATGCCCTTGGGACTCACTCGAGTTGTTACATGTATCACTCGTTCTTACCTTTGTGCTACTGATTCCGTTGAATGGATCTACCACAGTTTATTTATCCATTCATCTGCTTACAGGCATTTGGGTTGTTTGCAGCTTTTGATTATTTATAAATGGATCTTCTATAAATACTTTTGTGTAGGGTTTTGGATGAACATACATTTTCATTTCTCGAGGGTAATGTATCCAGGAGAAGGCTTGCCAGTAACTCCGAGCTTAACTTTATAAGAGATGACCAGGCTATTTTTTTTTTTAAGAGAGGTTGGACCATTCTGCATTTCCACCAATAGTGCAAGAGTTCCAGGTTGCATGGTATCTTTCCCAGAACTTGGTATTTTAACTGTAAGCCATTCAAATCATTACGTGGTTGTATCTAGTTGCATTTAAATTTGTACTGCCCTGGGGCACCTGAGTGGCTCAGTCGATTAAGCATCTGCCTTGGGCTTGGGTCTTGATCTCAGGGTCCTGGGGTCGCATCCTCATCAGGCTCTCCACTCAGCAGGGAGCCTGCTTCTCCCTCTCCTGCTGCCACTCCTCTGCTGCTGCTCTCTCTATCTCTCTCTGTCAGATAAATAAATAAAATATTAAAAAAATAAATTTGTACAGCCCTAAGAGATGGATAATGATGTTGAGTGTGTTTTCATATGTCTGTTTGCCCACTGTGTATCTTTTTAGTGAAACTTCTGTTCAATCTTTGGTCCCTTTTTAAATTGGATTGCTTGTTTTCTCATTGTTGAGTTTTGAGTGTTTTTAAGCTCTTTGTTGGACTATGTGATGAAAAATTATTTCTTCCAGTCTGTGGTTAGACTTTTCATTCTCTTAACAGAGTCTTTTGCAGAGAACACAGTTTTCATTTTGATGAAGTATAATTTCTCATTTTTTTCTTTTATGGGCCATTGTTTTAATGCTGTGAATAAGTACTTTTTTATTTTTTTAAGATCTTATTTATTTATTTATTTGATAAAGAGAGAGATAGAGATAGAGAGAGAGCATGAGCTGGGTGAGGGGCAGGGGAGAAGCAGGCTCTCTGCTGAGTGGGAAGCCCACTCAATCCCACGATCCTGGGTTCATGACCCGAGATGAAGGCAGATGCTTAACTGAGCCACCCAGGTGCTCCCGTAAGTACTCTTTGACTAAGCTCAAAATCACAAGATTTTATTCTCAAAGTTTTATGGTTTTATATATGTTAGATATATGGTCTATTTTGAGGTAATTTTTGTATGAGGCACAAGGTTTAGGTGGCAGTGTTTTTAGGTTGCTTTTGTCTGTGGATATCCAGTTGTTTCACCATTGGTTAAAAGGCTACACTTTCTCCACTGGGCTGCTTTGTGCTTTTGTCAAAAATCAATTGATCATATTTCTGTGGGCTTACTTCTGGATTCTCAGTGCCAGGGATTGGCACACATTTTCTGCGAAGGGCCACATAGTAAGCATTTTAGGATTTGTGGGCCATATCGACTCTCTCATATCCCTTTTTAAAAAATAACTCTTTCAAGATGTAAGAACTCTTCCTAGCTTGCAGGTCTTACAAAAATAGACCACAGGCCAGATTTGGTCTTTTGGCCCTCGTTTGCCGACCCCCTTCTCTGTTCCAACCCATTGATCTGCGTCTTCCCTGTCACCAACACCACACTGTCCTGATTACGGCAGCTTTATGGTAAGTCTTAAAATCAGGTAAAGGGAGTGCTCTAATTGTATTCTGTCTTTTAAGGGATGCTTTTAGGCCATTTTCATTTTATGTAATTATTGATGTTTTTGGACTTTGTTCTATCGTTTTATTCTGTTGTGTGTGTGTGTGTGTGTGTGTGTGTGTGTGTTACTGTTCCTGTTCCTGTTCCTGTTTTCCCTTTCCTGACTTCCTTTGGGCTATTTGAACATGCTTTTTAGCATTCAATTTCAACTTCTCTATTTTGGTTTTGCATACTTCCCTTTGTTGTGTTCTATTTACTAATTGTACAAAGGATCACACTATGCATGCTGAACTTTTCCCAGTCTGCTTAGACTCAGTGCCTCAGTACGTCAAGTGGAATGTTCTTGAACTCCACTTAAGTGGTTCCCTTAGTCACTCCCGGACCTTTGAGACACCTTTGTCTTATGACGTCTACATACACTGGGAGCTCCATCAGACAATGTTATTCTCTCCGCTTTCAACTGTTAAACACGTTTAAAGAACTCGAGAGTGAAGAATAGTCTACTATATTTACCCAGATCCCTAGGATGTCTGTTGCTCTTCCTGATGCTCCAAATTTTCTTCTGGTATCGTTTTCTTTCTGCCTTTAGAACAGATGTGCTAGCAGTAAGTTCTCTTCGTTTTTCTTCATCTGAGTGTAGCTATTTATCTGAGAGTATCTGGTCTACCTTCATCCCTGAAGGAGGTTTTCATGGATACAGAGTTCTGGGTTGACAATTCTTTTCTCTCCACATTTAAAAAATATTCCGTTTACTTCTCCGTGGTTTCTGTTGAGAAACATTCAGTCCCCTCAGACAGTCTCCTGTTCATCACCAACACCTGGATCAGGGTCTATTTTCCATTCAGACCATGTTGATTTTCTGTGCCTCCTCCTGCGCCTGCCAGAAGCTGGCCACTCTTCTGCGTGCCATCACTGCACACACGCTCCATGCAGGAGTGATAGGCACAATCTCACTTTGGGCTCCCCTGCTTGTTCTTTGTCAGGTCCACCGGCTGAGAGAGGGACAGAGATAGACACAGAGAGATAGACAGAGAGAAAGAAAGAGAAAAAGAAGCAAAAGAAGGGGAGAAAGAGCAGGAGGAGGATGCATAGGAGGACAGAAAGGAGGATGAGGAGATGAACAGGAAAAAGCTGAAGATTGATCAGCTTTCAGGAACCTCACATGACCTCTGAGTTCAGAGACTGTTTTTGGAATTGACCCTGTTGAAGAAACAAGGTTCTCATGCATGGAAGAAAGCCAGCGTGCCACCACACAGATGAGTCTTCCCTGGCCACCCAGTTGCAGGAAATTGCCAGATGGTTCTGGAAAGAGATGGTAAAGGGCTGAGGATGTTCCTGCAGGCTCGTTCCTTTGTTCATCAGGTTTGAAGGTCCTGCTCAACGTTACCACCTTTTTCAGTGGACCTCAATATTTGCACCCAAAGGAAACGTGCTTTAGCAATTGATACATTTTCTGGAAGGCTAGTGGAGTGCATTTTGGATTTGGAAGGGTCTGTCAGAGAGCCTCAGCTCACAGTGACAGGGCAGCCTTTGGCTCTACCAGGAGACTCTGCCTCCAAATCTTTGGTACCTGCTTAGCCTCCAGCCTACCAGATTGCAGCCTTTTTCCTCTTTCTTTTCAGTCTCTCCTTGCCTCTCCCCACCACCACCACCCAGAAACAAAACAAAACCAAACCCCAAACCTCTTAAGGGCAGCCTCAGTTTCCATAGCTTCATCTCTGTGTTCAGAATTCTTTGTAGACTTCTGTGCATGTGACCTTATGTGTAAATACATTCTGGGCATGCCTGGGTGGCTCAGTCAGTTAAGCATCCGACTCTCAGTTTTGGCTCAGGTTGTCATCTCAGGGTCCTGGGATCGAGCCCCACATCAGGTTCTGTGCCCAGTGTGGAGTCTGCCTGGGATTCTCTCCCCCCTCTCTCTGCCCCTCCTCCTGCTTTCTCTCTCAAATAGATAAATATATATATTTTAATGCTCTTTAAAATAAATAAAAAAATACATTCTGGAAGAGCTTCTCAAGTGCCAACCCCTCCCACCTCTCAAAGCTTTGCTCACTTCCCTATCCTCCATGAAGCTTTCTAGAACCACCTCATTTGGAAACAAACTGGGCAGAATGGGTTTCCACGTGCTGGACATGGGAGACCAGGTAGACTGGGTGTAGCGCCTGCCCGAAGAGCTCCCAGCTGGCAGAGGCAGAGAGCAGTGAAGGATTGAGTAGTACGCACAGTCTGTGCCCTGTGCTACTTGGAGTGCTGGTGGACCAAGCTGACTTCTGGGATTCTAGAAACAGGGGTTTTAATTCTTTTATAACTTGCTCACAACTTTCCTGGGCCTCAGTTAATCTAGTCCTGAGCTCAGTATTTGATTTCCAGACTCTGCTCTGTGGACGCACACCTATGCTCTGGCTGGTTGAGTGTGGGGGGGTGGCGGGGGGAAGCTGAGAGGGGGGATGTGGGATGTGTCCCAACTTTGATCACATGATCCCTGCTTTTAACTGTGTCCTTTGCCTTATACAGGCAATTTCATTGAACAGTGTTTGCATGACTTTTTTTTTTTTAAAGATTTTATTTATTTATTCGATACCATTTGAGACCTGATTTGTGACCCAGGATGTGATCTATTCTGGAGAATGTCCCATGTGTACTAGAGAAGAATGTGTATTCTGTTGCTTTGGAATGGAATGTTCTGAATACATCTGTGATGTCCATCTGGTACAGTATGTCATTAAGGCCTTGTTGATCTTTTGCTTGGATGATTTGTCCATTTCAGTGAGGGGGGTTTTAAAGTCCCCTACTATTATTGTATTATTATTTATGTGATTCTTAGATTTTTTTATTAATTGGTTTATGTTGTTGGCTGCTCCCATGTTAGGGGCATAGATATTTAAAATTGTTACATCTTCTTGTTGGACAGACCCTTTGAGTATGATATAGTGTCCTTCCTCATCTCTTATTATAGTCTTTTGCTTAAATCTAATTATCGGATATAAGGATTACCACCCCAGCTTTCTTTTGATGTCCATTAGCATGGTAAATTGTTTTCCACCCCCTCACTTTAAGTCTGGAGGTGTCTTTGGGTCTAAAATGAGTTTCTTGCAGGCAGTATATTGATGGGTTTTGTTTTCTTATCCATTCTGATACGCTGTGTCTTTTGTTTGGGGGCATTTAGCCCATTTACATTCAGGGTAACTATTGAAAGATATGAATTTAGTGCCATTGTATTGCCTGTAAGGTGACTGTTACTGTATATTGTCTCTGTTCATTTCTGGTCTACTACTTTTAGGCTCTCTCCTTGCTTAAAGGACCCTTTCAATATTTCCTGAAGAGCTGGGTTGGTGTTTACAAATTCTTTTAATTTTTGTTTGTCCTGGAAGCTTTTTCTCTCTCCTTCTATTTTCAATGATAGCCTAACTGGATATAGTATTCTTGGCTGCATGTTTTTCTCATGTAGTGCTCTGAATATATCATACCAGTCCATTCTGTCCTGCAAGGTCTCTATGGATAAGTCTGCAGCCAATCTAATATTTTTACCATTGTATGTTACAGACTTCTTGTCCCGAGCAGCTTTCAGGATTTTCTCTTTGTCACTAAGACTTGTAAGTTTTACTATTAGATGATGGGGTGTGGACCTATTCTTATTGATTTTGATGGGGATTCTCTGTACCTCCTGGATTTTGATGCTTGTTCCCTTTGCCATATTAGGGAAATTCTCTACAATAATTTGCTGCAATATACCTTCTGCCCCCCTCTCTCTTTCTTCTTCTTCTGAAATCCCAATTATTCTAATATTGGTTCATATTACAGTATCACTTATCTCTCGAATTCTCCCCTCGTGGTCCAGTAGTTGTTTGTCTCTCTTTTGCTCGGCTTCTTTATTCTCCATTATTTGGTCTTCTTTATCACCGATTCTCTCTTCTGCCTCATTTATCCTAACAGACACCCTTGATCTGAGACCATGCTGTCCCCATAAGGGCTTCACCCTGGCTAAGCCTCTGGAGTGATGTCCCTCATTGGAGCAGATTTCTAAAATATCAGATTTTGTGCTCTGTTGCTCCGTCACTTGCTGCAAGCTGGCTCCTCCCCACCGCAGTCTATCTTCCCATCTCTTTGGATTCACTTCTCTGTATGTCCTACCTTTCAGAAAGTGGTCAATTTTCTGTTTCTAAAATTTCTCCTCTTCTCTTTGCTCTCCTGTTGGATTTGTAGGTGTTCAGAGTGGTTTGATAACTATCTAACTGAACTCCTGTGACCTGATGTCATCTCAGCCTACTACTCCCTATTTATTTATTTGATATAGAGAAAGAGAGTGAGCAAGCATGAACAGGGGTGAAGGAGCAGAGGGAGAGGGAGAAGAAGACTCCCTGCTGAGCAGGGAGCCCAATGTGGGGCTGGATCCCAGGTCCCTGAGATCATAACCTGAGCTGAAGACAGACACTTAACTGACTGAGCCACCCAGGCACGCCAGTGTTTGCATGACTTCAGGTTTGAAAACCACGAAGCTAGATGATTAGGGTAGCCATGCTCATGGCACTCTGGGCTCATCCAGTCCTCGAAGAACTGGTTTTGTTGCCATGTATACTTAAAAAAGACCCCTGGGCATACCAGTCTATTGACAACTGACAGTACTTGAGAATGCTAGCAGGTACACTGGCAAATCTTTCATAATGACTCTCTGGGGGACAGGATGGGGAAGCCCCAAGCAATGGTGTTCTCCAGTCTCCATGGTGTAAATTCTCCCAGCACAGCCAACTTTCAGTTACCAATGTGAAGTCAGTTGCAGAGTTGGGGACAGATATGATTAAGAGGCTTAGGAGTTGGCTTTGGGACATCACTGGTTACAAAGTACCAACTGATGACCCTGCTGTCTTCCCTTTCTGGGTGTAGAACCAACTAAGATACAGACTCGGGGGACACATGGAGGCTACAGTGCCAGTATTACTAGGATCAGAGCTGGTCAGACATCATAGATTGGATTATTGTTAGGATACCTGCCTTCTCTGATTCTGTAGGAGACATATTCTTCCCTCTTCCATTGATCTCGGGCTCAGTCATGTGACTTGCTTCCTGTTCCAAGCCAAGGCCTTCAGAGGCCTCCTACGTTTTCCTTCCCCTTGGGTACTTGTGCCTTTGCCTGTAGATGTCCAAGCAAGGCTCTGGTTCCAGGGAAGGAGGCCCAGGAGTGGAGTTGTGTTTCATCAGTGAGCCCAGCCGAGGGAAGCCCCCTGGGGCCAATGCGCGGACTTCTGAGCTAAGTGACTGCTTGGTTTACACTTCGGGGCTTTTGTGGGTTTTTGTTAGATAGAATTTGAGGGCCATTGTTAGCTTATTCAGAAATTGGTAACTAAATGGGAGAGTAATGTAACAGAGTCCAGAAATATGCAGCATAGTTTTGGACAGTCAGGAAATTTAGAAGAGGTTGGAAAAATGGCCAGAAAAACAGTGACCTGGGTGCATGTGGTGAAGAAATATTTGGTAAGATTACAGCCTATGCTAGTTTGGGAGGGAGAAAACGTTCCTATGAATTTGTGGAATTTGGCAGGCCAGTTTCCAGGCAGAAGATTGTCAACATGAGCTTTTTTGAGCCATAAATAAGGTACAGCAAGTGGGAGATGGGTGTAGAAAGGAACCGGCCAGGTTTAAGCAGGATTTGGAAAATGAAGTTATTTCTCATCTCCAGTCTCTCTAGCCACTAAGAGACCTTTAGCTTCAGATTTGGCTTGGGAGGGGGACAGATACAGAGTCCAGGCAGTTCCAGTGAAGGACAGCATCAGAGTAAAGACAAAGTCAAGGATGTGCCCTTGATTCTAGTGCTCTTTGTTTTCAGTCCTGGAAAGGAATAAAGTGGCTCTCGACTATCCTTTCAGTGATAACAGGGTACCTAGAAACCTTCAGGGCATGGCCTCATGTAGCATGGTGTGAGGTCCCAGTCATCTAACGTAGGATGAGACGTGTCACTGAAGGGACATGGGTGGGTCTTTTGGCACAGAGTTGACTGGAATCAAATATGCCGAAGACTCACAATGTTTGAGAGAGCCGAGTGTGCAAATGCATGGACTCAGGGGGATGGAAGTAAAGGGCGGCAGGCTCCTAACTTCCTTCAGACAGGAAGAGGTTGAAGAGTTACTGTGTGCTCATGGAGGGCATGCTTCCCCAGGCCCTCCCCAGAAGCTGAAGGGCTGAGCCAAAGGGAAGATGACCTCAACTGAGGAAGCCAGAGCCATGCAGCAAAATGAACTGGGGAACAATTCAAGAAACATTCCACCCAGCGGGAGGCTCTGAAAATGGTTGCTCAGGAGGGTTTCAAAGTGAAACCCTACTGTTTCACAATGACCAAGATAGGAGAGGGGCATGCCACCACTGTACGTTGGGAGTGTGCATGTGCATGATGGGCTGAGAGCTTTTCTAGTTCCTAAGTGTCTGGGTAGAAGAGCCTCATCCACGACAGGTGTCGACTGCAAGATCCTTGACTTTGAGCCTGATGATCAAGTGTATAGATCTCGGGGAGCCTGTGGTGAATATATTCTACATGTGGGAGGGACATGCATCACAGTCTTTGAGGGCAGACTGTGGGGGATTATATATTGTTGAGAGATATTTACTCTCTCCTTCTTCTTTCCATGGAAGGGAAGCACTTGCCCATGTCACTGCCGATGGCTTTGGCCAAGTGACTTGCTTTGACCAGTTCCATGGTTCAGAGAGGAAGCCTAAAGAGAATCCTCATTTATCTGCGTATTCTCTTGTGCTTCGTCCCCACGAGAAGGCAATGGCCAGGCCAGCCTCCTGGCCCTACGAGGAAGAGGAGAGTCCCGTGGGGTTGTGCCCCAGCCAAGCTGATTGGATTAGCCCCTCCCCCAGTTGCCCAGCACAGCCCAACCTAGATCAGCCAACCCTCAGTTGGCTTAGATTCAGAAGTTTCATAGAGGTTCAGCATGCCGAAGCTTCCTGGATATTGGTATGCAGCATGACCTTGGCCAAGGTTAGCTGATGGAGGCCTGGAGCCATGATGGGCTTCTTAACACTGTGAATCATCAAGTCTCAGCACTGAACGATTTGTGGCCTCCCTCTGCCCTCAGAGCTGTTTCCAGAGACTTACCATGTGGTGAGGCAGAGGAGAAACACAGGCCTTCAAATAAGCTCAGAAGGAGGCAGACATAGGGCGCAGGCATGCTCCTTACCTCCTCCTGAGGGTGCCCTCAGCTAAGTGAGCCTTCCTCACAGAAGAGTGAGGCCCCAGAGTGACTCGGGCTATAGTCTTTCTAGCAGGAAACTATGGCCAGTCATACACGGAAGACTTTGGGTGCCCAGCAGAAAGGCAAACTACTTAATTCTGTTTTCCTTGGGGGTTTCCTCCTTTCCTCAGTCCACTTTGTCATATGCCGCCAAACCGAATGCCCTCTACGTGGCTTTGGCTCTGCATTCTCTGAGCCGGGTGGCAAGCTTTTTCTCATGGAGAGGAGGGGGTTCAGGGGCCCAGCATTTCTGGCCCTACAGAAGGGGACTTCTACCCCCTTGAACCCAGTCTTAGACCCTCCCCGCTGTTCTTCTGTCCCAGAAACCATCCCAGTGCTTGCGCCCTGCTTACTGGCTCCCTGAGGTTCCCTAGAGCGGCCTGATCGCTGCTAATGGTTGACTGCTGGCTTACTAGATCTGGGCCCCGGCCTCCCCTGGCCCCGAGTCCTTGCCAGGGCCACCTCCTAGGGCTCAGGCATATCCACCTGCCTGTCCTTTCTCCTTTTTCCAGCAGAGCACAAAGGTCTATCTTCTCCCCTGACCCCCACCCTGACTCAAGAGTGCTCATCAGATTACCCATCAAAGAGGGAATCCCGACCTGAGGATTGCTTTGGGACAAGTGCTTGGGAATATACCCGGTCTGGTACACAAGGTTTCGGCAAAGCAACTTAGATCTTCAGATCAGCTTGCTGAAAGAACAGCCGGTTAGTAAATCGTCAAGCCCTGCCCACCCCTCACCCCCAGAGACAACAATAAACAGCCACTAAATGTCTTCAGCATTAAACATTTCTCAGCAAAGGCGCGACAGTCAATTTTGACACTGTTGTGAAAAAATACAGCCTAGTTTCTGTTCAGATGCACCAAATTTACTGCTCAGGTTCTCATTAACTCCTGTCAAGGAAGAAGCAGATAGACAAAATAAATTATGAAAAAATTACTTTTTTAATGTACAAAAAGACTTATTTACAAGTTGAGCGTGTCATCTCAATTCATAGCATGTAGAAAAAGCTAAATATTTTGGAGATATAAATTTGGCTTGCTGATTCACCTACAGTATTTTCAGGGATGATGCCTTCTGTACAGTCTATACACAGGCTGGGAAGGGCTAGCAAAATCTTAGCTCAGGGAGCGAGTGAACACCGTCACTGAGCCCAGACCCTTGGAGGGGTCCCAGGGATGTTATCTGGCATTGGCTTGGTTTATGGACCCTAACAAAACATCCGATGTGCTGGAATGTGGACTGTCCAAGTAAGGTTTTGGTCCTGCCCCGGTTGAGGCAAGGGTCACAGGATCAGGCTCATAGTGGTGCGGCTGGTTTCAGCAAGGTTGCCACTAATTCAACATGGGAATGGTGTGCGGTGTGTGTATGTGTGTGGTGTGGACGAGGCATCAAGTTACCCTCCAGTACGTTCAGGAACGATGTCTTCTGATGCCAGCTCCAAATGCCATTTCCAGGTGGGGCTGGGTTGCACTGAACAGGAAAACTCAGTGATGGTCCCTCAGGGTCCCAAGAATCAACCCTGTCATCCTCCCACCCCCACCAAAAACACCATGCAGGTCATCGTACTTTGCAAAACGAGCAGGAGGATGGAGGGAAGGAAATCTAGAAGATCCAGGGACCGCACACTGTGCCTCGGCACAGACCACTGGGCTGCAGGTGAGCGGACAACACAGCTTGGGAGCCTGGGCAGAGGCTGCTGTCAAGTCCTGGGCTTTTCCGTGGTAAGGTGGGTGGACAGTGCATTGGAGAAACAGGATTGGGTAAACATACGACTTCCTTTTTTTATGAGGGAGCTTCAGGGTGGCCTGAGGCTGGGCCCCTGGCGTTCTCCCTCTTTCTCGAGGCCACATGCCAGGCTTTGGCTCACCTGGGTCCATCCTTAACCCAAAGCAGCTCCAGCAGCCCCGAGGTATTTAGAAGTAAGTGTTCTTTCCAGGAAGGGATACATTCGACATGCATGAACACTGCAAACATGGTGTGGAGAAGCCGGGACAGCTCCTGGGCTTGCCCCAAGGACTACAATTTTTCTTTCTCCTCTCTGGAAATCCTTCCATACTTCATTCATTTGTATGCACTTGGACAGTCTGCCAGTCACAAACCTGGATTTGGGGGGTGGGGCAGACGTGCCCGCTCTACCAAACCTGGAATCAGGATGTACTTCCAAATCCAGGTAAAGATATTTTTTTCTTCCTCTGCAGCACGGGGGATGTTAGAGGCCTCAAGAAGTAAGCTTCATAGAATTCTTCTGCATCGCCCGTATGAGAGTGAGAAGCTTATCTTCCTGGATCCGAATATCCAGTATGGCTTTCAGATTCAAACCCAAATGTGGTTCCCTCTACCCTCTTCCCTCATGTACTTGGAAAGCCCTCAGCCAATGGAATCCCTCATTAGCCAAATGACAGAGGAAAAGACGCCAGAACAATTTGGTCCCATAAACACCAAAGGCTGGGAAGCACTGTGCCAACGAGTTTTTCATTTCTACCTTGCCTTTCTCATTGAGACTTTTCGCAGTGTTCCGAAAAATAACCCCAAAGAAAATCAGACAGGATACACACAAACCTGCCCTTAAAGCCACTGTGGTCTGAACCGGCCATTGGCAATACTCCCTCAGACCTATTTAATACTCTTTTTGGAAAAAGACAAAATCGACAAGAGCCCCACGCTCTGGGAAGTAATGGCTCCTCCCAGTCTGCTGAGCGCCCAGGGCTGGGACCTTAGGTCATCATGTTCAGGAATTTGCTCTCCTCGGCCAGGCTGGTGAGCATGGAGCTCATGTCCCCAACAGCCATGTTGCTGATGCCCGTGGGGATGGAAGGGAGAGTCAGGGAGTTCCGGGGGGTGGTGAGGCAGGAGGAGTTCTGGGAGAGGCTGTGGAGGAGGCTGGGACTCAGGGCGCCTGAAAGCAGGCTTGAGTGATCGCCATCATCCATGATGGCATCAAAATCAATCTGGGGCGCCTCCAGGAGCTGGGAGTCCACTGTGCTGGACACCTGGTTGACCCCTGGTGAGGGCAAGGGCTGGGGCTGGATGCTGTCTGGGCAAGCCTGTGGCTGCGGTGGCTGGGGCCGCACAACCTGGCAGCCCACATGGTTCTCCAGGCCTCCGTTCTGTTCGTACATGTGGATCTGGCCATAGTAATAGAGCATGCTGTGATCCTGGGTCCCGGTCACGTCCTGTGGGGCTGGCTGAGGAGGCCGGGACACCACGTTGCCCATCGCTCCTTTGGGCACATCGACCATCTCCTGGTTGGCTGACACAGTGGCCATGGCATGGCTGGTGGCCCTGGCATAGGCCAGCTGCAGCCCAGCCCGCACCCCACGGTGGCAGCCGGCAGGGCTGGGCTCAGCGGGTGGCCGGGGTTGCACTAGGCCAAAGCTGGATCCGGCCACCCCGACAGCACCCTGTTGGGGCTCCATGAAGCCGGGTTGCTGGGAAGGCAGAAGGTGGGAGCCCTGGCGGTAGCCCTCCTGGCTCATGGGAGTTGCCAGGTGATGGCTTTGCTGTGGGTAGCTCTGGGTTGAGTGAAGGGGTGGCATCCCGGTCAGGTTGGAATTGGTGATTCCAAGTTCCCTGCGGTTGCTGCCCATCATGGCAGCTTCGGGAGCAACTTCCATATGCTGGGGGAGCCCCAGGTGGACTGGCTTGGCCACCGTGTTGCTGCAGGATGGGGGGTATGGGTTCAGGGCCCCACCCATGGTACTGGGGCTCAGCTGGGGGTGGGCTTGGCCATAGTTGGTGTGGGGGCTCCCGGTGGTGGTCATATTGGGACACGGACCACCTGTCCCTGGCTGCCGCATATAATTTATCCGAGGCACAGAGGGGCTGCCCCCGCAGGCCTGGAAGTGTGTCTGTGCACTGTCCAGGGGCCCCGGGCTCAGGGGCAGACCTTGAGGACCATAGCCTGTGTACTGGCCGAAGGCTGGCTTCTGCTGCACCACAGCCAGGTTGCCCTGCGGGAAGGGAGAAGGCTTCCCCTGGCTGGCCAGCGTATCCACGGTGCCGGAGCTCACCTCATTCCACTGCACAGGCATGCTGTTTTTGTTCAGGCTGGAGGGGGCCCCGTAGCCCAGCTGGCAGCCTCCCAGCCCCGGGACGGAGGGGCCCACGTTGGAGTCGGCGGCCACCATCCTGCGCGTGCCATGCAGCCCCGGGCTGGGCAGTTTGGGGTTCTCGGAGAAGCAGGTGCTTTCGGGGGGGTAGGCCTGCGGGGGGCTGTCGTCCAGGGCCCCACCGGCGTGTGCCTTGATGTACTGCACCACGTCGTCGGGCAGCACAAGGTCGTCCTCGGGCAGCACGAGGCCCATGTCGGGCCCTGCGCTGTCCGCGCCCGCAACTAAGGCCTCCATAGTCACGTGCTCGCTGATGCTGGGCGGACGGGGCGAGTAGGCGCTGCGGCCCAGGCCGCCATCGGCGTTCATGGGGCCTGACAGGCGGAGGCTTCGCCGGTCGGCGCAGGGCGGCAGCGGGGCCGGGTTCACATCATGCGCGCTGTGGAAGCGCTGCACCCTCGGCGCGGCCAGGGTGTCGGGCCGTCTCACTGGGTCGCTGGCCCGCCGCGCCCCGCCGCCTGGCGCCTCGTGGGGGAAGGCGGGCGCGGGCCCCGCGTGGCCGTGGGCGGGCCCATCGCTGCCCCGCCGAGGCCCCAGCGGGCGCGGGCAGGGGGCGGGTGGCGCCAGCCTGGTCCGCAGGCTCGCGCGCTCCAGGCCTGGCAGCGGGGTTGGGGGCGGCCCACCGGTGGCGGCTGCATACTTGGCCCGCAGGCTGTACTGCTGCGCCGGAGTGAGGCTGAGCGGCCCCGCGCCCCCGCCGCCCCCGACGCCGCTGCACTGGCTGGCCTCGCTCGATCGCCGCGACGCGTCGGTGGAGATCGGGTCGTAGGAGTCGGCCGAGCTGGCGTTGTGGGGGCGGCCGGCGCCTAGGGGCGACGCCTCGCTGGAGCGGCGGCTGGAGAAGTAGGGAGAGATGCCGGAGGAGCGGCGGCTCACGGTGTAGGCGGAGCTGACTGTGCTGGTGGAGCTGTCGCGGCGCTCCTGCAGGTGGCTCAGCATGGTCACCTCGCTCGCGGACAGCTCCGACAAACGTGGGTTGGGCAGCAGCCCGGCTGGCCCGCCGCCGCTGAGGTTTTCCAGGATGGAGCCTGCGGGAAAGGAGAGGGGTCAGCAACCCGGGCCAGGGCGCGGGTGCTCTGCCGGCTTTGACCCAGCTCAGCCTGTGGCCGCTGGAGCCCTGTACACCCCCAGTCCCTGGATGGGGGCCACCCCGGAAAAGGGTGACCTTGGGGGAGGCAGCAGTCTACAGCCCAGGCGATTTCTGTATGAGGCCAGGAGTTGAAGGCCATTTGCCTGCAGTTCCTGCAACAGTTGGGGCAACAAAGCCTCCCTTCAAGAGACACCTGGGTGGTGCGTCTCAGTGTCCACCACACTGGCTGTGGGTCCAGCTAACTGTCTGGCACAGAGTCGCCTTGGTTCCTGAAGCCTGGCCAGCACCTCTTGAAACTGACTTTATGCAGAAGTCCCTGTGCTTCCCTAGCTGACGTGCTGTCTCTCTCCTCTGCCCAGCCCCAGCCCGAGCTCTGTCCTCGCTCCCTGGCTCCTTCCCCGGTCCAGTGTGCTTCTCACAGCATGGCCTTCTAAACACAGGGGCTGGGATTATAGTGCTCTCCTCCCTAGGGCCTTGGCCATAGTGCCCAGAGCAGGGATTATAGTGCTCTCCTCCCTAGGGCCTTGGCCACAGTGCCCAGAGCAGAAGCACAGTAGAGCTGGAAGAGTACAGGCTTTGGAGCCACTCGGGCCTGCCCTTGAGCTGAATGGGGCACTCTCCCCTCTCCAAGCCTCACTTTTTTTCATCTGTGCAATGGGCTGGTGAGATCTATTCTATTGTGGGCATCCAGTGAGATGGACATGGCGCTCGATCAGGTGAATCTACCGGGTGCTTGGCCCAGACCCTGTCCCGCCCCTGCCCACACACCCGGGCCCCCTCTTACCACTTCCTGGGAGGGGAGGCAGCTTGGTGTTCCGGGTGTGTGGAGCCGGCCCAGCCCAGGAGCAGGAATCCTTGAGCGACTTGAGCTTCTCCTTCTTGAGCTGCTCGAACCGGTGCATGGCCGTCATATGTTTGCGCAGCTGCAAGCCACCAGCAGAGGGAGCGGCCAGGGCTGAGGCATCGGCCCCCGGGGGCGTGTCATCCAGAGCTGTCAGGTCTCCCAGGCTCCCGGGCCCTGTCCCTGGCATCTCCACGCCGCTGTCATTGTTGGGGGCACTGCCCAGGGGAGAGGGCTCACTGCTGCAGGATGACTGGGCCCCGGGGCTGGACTGACACAGCTACGGGGTGAGGGGTGTGAGAAGACACAGACTCAGAGAATGCGAGAATCCCCCTGGCCCTTGCCCCTGTGTGTACACACGCTGTGCCCTTGCACACCTGGGAAGGAGGCCGCCATGCAGAGAGCTTTTGAGCATCACTGTCTGTCTGCAGCAGGTGGCCCAGCCACCTCACTTCTCTGAACCTCAGCTCCCCCAACTAGAAGAGGCACCTGAGCTGTCTCTGGAACAGGGTCAGTGGCTGTATGGAAAGCTTCTGGTAGGCAGAAGGCACCTGAGAGGTGGAAGGCGCCACATTTTCCTGCCTCCCACTCCTTGGTTGTCTGGGCCAGCAGCTGGGCCAGAGCTCTGCATGCTGAGCTTTCAGTATGTGGGGACACTTGGGGTCTGCCCCACAGAGGCAGCCACGGCTGCGTGAAGTTGACATCCAAGAGGGTGCTCAGTGTTCCCAAAAACAGGGACGTGCTGTGTGATGGAACAAGGAGCTGTGGGGGCCTGTTGACCTGGTGCCTTCTCAACAGGCCAGAGGCAGGTTATTGGAAAGGGCCAGGAAGACCAGGGAGTGTGGACCTGCTGGACACAAGCCCTTGACTGACGGGCCACTCTGAACCAACCCCCACTCTGGTCCATGCAGAGGGGGGCTCATGTGTACAATGCAGGACTCCACACAACCTGGGCTGCCTCCACTGGGACCTGGGCTCTAAGCCCAGCTGAGGCTCACTTCAGATGTAGCACCTGTGGGCTCATTCCCAGGCCAGATGCTCCCAAATTCCAGAATTTTCGGTGACAGTGCTCCCTTCTGCCCATGGCAAGACCTGCATTTCTCAGGTTGGCACTCAAGACCCTCCATTGGCTGGTCCTTTCCTCCTCTGTGCCCTGAACTTGCGCCTCCTCTCAGCCCTGTCTCTCGGGGAGGTTCCGTCCCCATGGTTCGCTCCTGTAGCTGCCAGCCTGATTCCTGCCTCCAGCCTTTATCTGTCCTGGGGGTTCTACCTGCAGTGCCTGATGCCCACCGACCCAAACCCATCTTACTAGACTCCTGAGGGGCCTGGACTGCCCTATCAGCCTGCGCCCAAGCCGCAGGCTGGGACCAATACCCCAGCCCGCCCTCAGCACGCCAGCCCGCCCACACCGCGGCCGGGCTTCCCTGCTCACCTCAGTACCGTCTATCCTTAGGGGAGGTACAGTCGAGAGAAAGAGGTGGAAACAAAGAACAGATGGTTAGAACAAAAGGAGTGGAGGCCACAGGGGCAAGGACACAGAGACAGGACAGAGGGAAGGGGACCAACTGTAGCTCTTGGGTGCTGGTTGGAAAGGCAAATCCCAGGAACCACCCACAGACTGACCATGTGGGACCAGGCATCCCTGTGGCCCACGGCCCTGCCTAGAACTACGGGACCTGGCACAAGACAGGTTCTATAAGAGGCCCAAGGTCGTGAAGGGAGGAAAGTTGAGCTGGAGAGAGGAGGATGTTGTCGTGCGCTTAGAGGAGGGGATCCCGAGACAGAGCCCACAGCTGCAGTTGGGGCTCTGGGCCCTCGTGCTGCTGGGCTTGATCTCCTGGGGGCGGGAGGCATGCACTGGGGCCTGCACTGCCCTGCTCTGCTTACCCCGGAGCTCTCGGTCTTGATGGCTTTGATGTGTAGGCAGTCCTCCACGGCCTGGCTGGTGCTGCTGGCCTCAGCACTCTCCTCAGAGCCCCGGCCACCGGGCTCAGCACTGGCCTCATTGTCCCCATTCTCCTTGAGCAGGGGGGCACGGAGGTGCACATCGTTGCGCTGCTTCTTGGTGACGTGAGCGTCTGGGCCATGTACCGTTTTCACGTGCTTCCGGAGAGAGCTGGGGTCCGTGTATCGCTTGGTACAGCCTGGGATCTTGCAGATATAGGGTTTCTGGGAAGAGAAGCAGACATGTGTTATGAGACTCTGAGTGAGAGCACTCCCCATTCTCCTGGAGCGATGCCACGTCCTTTGGCTGGTATAGTCAGAAGGTGCTGGATGGAGCCAGGCCAGCTCCAGGTCTGCAGGAGCTCAGCCCCATGAGTCTGATCTGCCATCTTTGTATGTGGGTAAGTGCATAGCTGAGGAAGCCCTCATCACAAGCTGGGGACACAGATCAGAGACCAGGGAGGGGGTCGGGGACACGGGGTTTGGTGTGATTGCAAAGCCGCCTCCCTGTGGATCAAGGCACTTGAATTTTCTATTATTTTATTATACTATTATACTATAGAAAGTAGTATAAAAATAGAAAATTATACTATTTTCTATTAGATAGGGTTAACACCCCGATCTCTCTCAAGAAAAACAGGTTCATAGAGGCAAAGAAACTGGCTCAAAGTCACTCAGGAATGGGATGAAAACCCAGGGTTTCTGAACCTCAGTCCTGAGTACACACATACGCACACACACGCAGCCCACATCTACATGTAGACACACTCCCTAGTACCCTTCCACACACATTCACACATACACACATGTCCATGCATACACACCATACATACACACGCACATACACATGTACATGTGCACAAGTGCACAAACACGCACACGTGTCCTACAAATACACATCCACACAGACCCACATAATACATACACACGTACATCCACATCCACACAAACATCCACACACATACATAAACACACCCCTTTCCAAGGCTAGCTCTTGTCTGTAGAGACCCTGGGGGCCTTAGATTCCTTAGGGAATGCCTCTGATTTCTTACAAGCATTGGAGGAAATCCTCTTGGGATCCAAAACGTATCTAAGGTTTTAGAAATGTTCCTTCCTGAGTCTACCTGAGCAAAAGCAGTTGAGTGTCTTGGCCTGGACTGGGAGGCCGGTACAGTGAACTTCTCACCCTGGGTTCTGTCAGTCCTGCCAGGGCGTCTGGCTACCTGGGAGGGAGACAAAGGCTGCTCTGTGGCTTATCAGTGAGGGGCTGACAGCTACGATAGGTCAGACAGCAGCAGCAGCTGTAGCACGTCATTGCCAGCTGCTCAGGGTGGAGGGGCAGGGCCCTGCCGATCCGTCCTGAACTCAGACTGTGGAGGGGGCTAGGGGCATCAGGCACCTAGCTACTTAACAGCCTACTAGAAGCCACGGGGTGGTACAATTACATACGCGTCAGAGGGGCCCCACGTGCACACACTGTGCACACCCTGGCGGGGTACCTCGTTGGAGTGGGTGCGGTTCTGGTGCTTGGCGCGGTCGGAGGCATTGGAGAAGGCCTTGTTGCAACCCTCGTGCTCGCACACGTACGGTTTCTCCCCAGTGTGGGAACGCAGGTGTGTCTTCAGATTCTCCAGGCGAGAGTAGGCCTTTGAGCATCCCTCGAACTGGGAAGAGGTGGTTTCGGTTAGTGAGGGTGCCCCAGACCCAACGCAGGGATCCCGACCTCAGGGGCTGGTCTGCTGCCTCCTCCCCAGATCCATCCCTCCACACTCCACTTGTGCGCCCAGGATTTTAACAATATCCACCCTGCTTTCTGATGATAAAATGACACAAGACTACTCTAGAACATTTGGGAAAGACAGAAAAGTGCAAAAAGAGAAATGAAAACCATTGGCTGCCAGGAATAGCCACTGCCGACATCCAGGTAAGTCTCTCTCTGGGGACTTGACAGTTCATCCTGAATGTTCAAATCACAAGTGGGAACATATCACGTATTTTGTTACATATTCTGTTTGTTAAAGTCAACGGCACATGCTAAGAATCTTCCCGTATCATTAAAAACTCTTTGAAAATACTATTTTTAACTGTTTCCAGTGCCACTGCCTGATTAGAATGGTTGTGTTAAAAGGCACTGAAAATAAAATCCAGAGGCCCCTGGATTTCAGTCAGTTAAGTGTCTGACTCTTGATCTCAGCTCAGGTCTTGATCTGAGGATCTTGAGTTCAAGCCCTATGTTGGGCTCCACGTTGGACTTGGAGCCTATTAAGATAAAATAAAATCCAGTGTGCTCCAAATCCTTGAGTGAGTTGGCCACCCTCACCTTTGTTCTGGCCATGCTGGACCCCTTTCAGTTCCTTGACCCCACTAAGTTCTTCTCAGTGTGGGGCCTTTGCACACACCACCCCTGGCTACCGGGGTCCTGGCCTGGTTCACTCCCTCTGAATATCTTCTGGTATTTCCTCTAGAAGAATTTCTCTGATCTTCTTAATCATAAGACTACCCTTTTTCTCTTTATATTCCCTACCGCAATTTATAATCTTTGTCATTTTGTTATCTGGCCTTCCCATTAGGATGCCAGCTCCAAGAGAAGAGGTATCTTCTAGATCTTGTTCATTTTAGTTCCTAGTAGTTAATATCTGGTGAAAAAAATTTTTTTTGGCACTCAAGAAGCGTTTTTGGAAAGGAAGGAAAGAAGGAGGGAGGGAGCAAGAGAGAGTGGCAGAGAGGGAGGAAGGAAGGGAGAATGGATTATTGTAGGAGGTTCTGAACCTATTTCCAAGATAGTGCAATAACATCTAATGTTCCTATGAAAACTGCCCTTCGAATGACACATAAACCCTATTAGGAACTGGGTTATTATGTGTCTTCACATCTTCCCCTTTATTTCTGACCAGTGATTGGGTATATTTGGTATATTGATCTGTTTCTACAATACACAGTTTGTACCACAGGGCTAAGGTTTGCTAGCACTCAGAATGTTACAAAAATAACTTGCTGCAAAGGACCCAGAAGAGCCAAAAATAATCTTGCAAAAGGAGGACAAATCTGGAGGACTGACACTTCCCCAATTCAAAATTTACTACAAAACTATAGTAATCAAGACTGTGGGTGGTGCTATAAGGACAGACATAGAGATCAACAGACCAGAAGTGAGTGTTTAGAAATAAACTCATATATATGAGGGTCCAGTGATTTTTGAGAAGGGCATTAAGGCCATTCAATGGGGAAAAGAACAGTCTCTTCAACAAATTGGATCAGGACACCTGGACAGCCACATGCAAAAAGAATGAAGCTGGACCCCTACCTCACACCATATACCCAAATGGACTCAAAATGGATTCAAGACCTAAATGGTAGAGCTACCCTATAAAACTATATATTTATATTTATTTATATATTTATAATATATATACTTATACATAAATATATATTTATGTAAATAAGACTATATATTTATAAACTGTAAAAGACTATATATTTATATATTTATAAACTGTAAAACTCACATAAGAAAACATAGGGATATATTTTTGTGACCTTGGATTAGGCAATGGCTTCTTAGATACGGCACCAAAAGCACAAAGAATTAAAAAACTGGATTTCATCAAAATTAAAAACTTTGGTGCTTCAAAGGAAACCATCAAGAAAATGAAAAGAAAATCCACAGAAATGGGAGAAAATACTGGAAAGTCATATATTTGACAAGGGTTTAGAACTACTACAACCCAACAATAGAAACAAATAACTCAATTTAAAAATGGGTGAAATATTTGAGTACACATATCTCTAAAAATGGTACACAAATGATCAATAGGCATATGAAAAGATGCTCAACATCACAGTCATTAGGGAATCACTAATCAAAATCATAATGAAATGCCACTTCACATCCCCTAAGATGAGTGTAATCAAAAGCAAGTGTTAGGAAGGATGTGGAGAAATCAGAACCCTCAGATAGTGCTAATGGGAATATAAAATGGTGCAGCCTTTTTGGGAAGCAGTCTGGCTGGTCCTCCAAAAGTTGAACACAGAGTTACCATATGCCCCAGCAATTCTACTCTAGGTACATACACAAGAGGATTGAAAACTCGTGTACTAATGTTCACAGCAGCTTTTTTTATAATAGCCAACAAGTGAAAACAATGCAAATATCCATCAACTGGATAAATGGGTAAAAATACTAGGATTTTTGTGTACAATGAACTGTTGTTTAGTCATAAACAGAAACGATGTATTGATACATGCTACGGTAGAGATGAACCTTGAAAACTCTCTGAGTGAACAAAGCCAAACACAAATGCTGCCCATTGTGTGATTTTGTTTTAATGAATTGTCTGGAACAGAGCAATTCATAGAGATGGGGCAGCAGATTAGTGGTTGTTAGGGAGTAGGGGGAAAGAGGACAGGGAGTGACTGCAAATAGGTCTGGGTTTTCTTTTGGGGGTGATGACAATGTTCTGAAATTAGCTAGCAGTGATGGTTGCACAACTTAGTGAACATACAGAAAATCACTGACTTGTACATTTTTTAAAGGGTGAATTTATGGCACGAGAGTTTTATCTCAATTAAAAAAATAACACTTGCCAACAAAGGTGGCATATTTTGTTGAATCCCCATCACTACCAATTTTAAGACAGCCTGAATTCAGAGATATTAAAATGAGAGCAAAATGTCTATCTCAGAATTATAAGGTAATTCATGGAGAATTCCCAGAGGCTTTAGCAGCATCAGGGCAGGGCATCACTGGACTAGTGGTCCTTTTAAAGAGGGACAAGTCATGTGTGCTAAAAAAAGGTCTCGCTAATCATAGTCACCAATTATGTTGAAACCACAAGGGAAAATGTCTAGAAGATTTTATTTTTGTGTCCATTTAAAAAAAAAAAATTCAGGGCAACTGGGTGGCTCTGTTGCTTAAGAGTCTGCCTTTGCTCAGGTATGATCCTGGGTCCTGGGATCGAGTCCTGTTTTGGCTCCCTGCTCCTCAGGGAGTCTGCTTCTCCTTCTCCCTCTGTCTCCCCCCACCCCGCCTCCAACCCTGCTCTTATCCTCTCTTTCTCTCAAATAAAGAAAATCTTCAAAAAAATTAAAAGAAAAAAAAAGAAAAATAATTTAAAAATTTAACCAAAGGGATGTTGCTTCAGCAACTCGTCAGTAAACTTTTCTCTGTGCAGGGCTGAACTGCAGGGGTATAGTCCCGCCACGGGGTTCATGGCCACACAGTCACAACTACAGAGCCACCAGCACCTCCCCACTGCAATTACCAAGATGCACCCATTCCTGGAATCTATCAGAGGTCTGGGAGAGAAAGGTGACCAGCCTCAAGAACTCCCCAAGGTCGGAACTCTCAGGGCAGGAGCACACAGGACAACACGTTGTGGGGCCCAGATGGTGCCGTGGCCAGCCATGCCTAACACAGCCCTCATCAGCCCCAGGCGCTCGGCTGTCCTCTGTGGAGACCACAATGCTGTCCTCCGTGGAGACCGAGGGGGTGGAGGGGAAGGGCTGCACCTGAAGCGTCGAGACACCGCGTGGCAGGGCACTGGAAGCTCCACTCACCGTACACTTGTGGGGCTTCTCGCCCGTGTGTCTGCGCATGTGCACGACGAGCATGTACTGCGCCTTGAAGGGCTTCTGCTCCCGGGTGCAGGCCTGCCAGCGGCACACAAACTCCTTCTTCTCGCCGTGGATGTGCTCGTTGTTGATGTGCTGCCGGGAAAGGTGACGGTGAGCCTGGCCTCCCGCCCCTGCAGACCCCACCTCCTCTGTGCAGACACAACGCCCACTGCCTGACAAGACCACTGCCTGGGTGCCGGGCCCCCACCTCTTCATCAGCTCTCATTAGCTGCCCCTAACTGCAGATCTACTGTGTGCTATTCGTCTCAGCTAAATTTCCCAATTAGTCAGTGGTCAGAGTGGCCATCTGTGATGGGCAAGGGCATCCCGCTCACCCCAGGCTGGGCTCCAGGCTCTGGTCAGGATGGTGATGCTCCTGGGCTGCAAACAGTAGGCACTAATGAACTGCAGTGAGGCAGACATGCCCACAGTTAGTGCATGCGAAGCTTCTCCCAACCTTGCCCCTATTGTCCCAGTAATTCCTGAAGTTTTGTTTTTGTTTTTTTAATCATAATGGAAACATAAAGGGATCCTCATCTCTACTTCTGAGAGTAGCCTCTGAGAGGCTGGTTCTGGCACTTTTCACCAAGACCCAGATCTTTTGTGGTCTGGACAGGGCCCCGGCAAGAAAGGGTAGTGCCCTGATGCTGGGCTCTGGGCACGGTGCGAGGCTGCCCCTGACACACAATGGCCCAAGATGGTACAGCAGGTCAGCCAAAGACTGCATGACTGATCTTGAGGCATGGCCTTGGGCTTCCCCGGGCAGGTGGGGCCATAGGGGGGAAGCTGTGAAGTGCAAGGTCAAGAAGCTCTTCCTGGAGGTGGGGTCCATAGACGCATCTCAGGTAGCACTGCCGTGGCCCAGGAATGCAGACTAGCTTTTCTCCTTTCCCCAGCCCTACACCTACACCTTCCAGCTTCTGCCTCGGGTTCATCACATGTGTGCCACCTCCATTAGTTTCTCCCGTGATGTGGGACAAGGGGCCAAATTTCCCTTTCTGTCACAGGAAACATTGCAAGCTGCCCTAGGTAGACCCTTTGGATTAGTCACTTGCTTTGATGATTTAACTGAAGGCTGCCATACTCTTGGAGCAGGGGTATTACTACCTCTGAGCTTAGGATGTGTGGGTATGTGTGGGGCCTCCAGACTTTTAGTCCTTAGGTTTTGAGGTTGCTTATTTATCTAGGGGAGTGAAAAAAGGTGGTATTGGTCATTCACGCAGTGAACTGAAAAAGTATGCTGAACCTCCTGTGCTTCCTCTCCCTCTAGGGCATCTCCCTAAAGGCCACCAGGGAGCCTCCCTTTGCCCCATCCATGTCCCATCCTTCCCCTTTCATCTCCCTCTTTGTTCAAGGTCCTGCGCTATCTGTGTGTGGATCAGACTGGGCTTGCTTCCCCCTAGGGGGATGGGAGGGTTGGGATACTCTGGTCTTGGTGGCCTGCTCTCTCTCTAGCCCCACCGCCTCTCTTCTTGGCACATCTTCCTGCTTTCACCGCCCTCCACCTGCCACCCCCTCCAATGCAGTACTATTCACCACTTGTGGCTTCGAGCCCTTGAGATGTGGATGGTCCCAACTGGGATGGGCTATTTCTAAGATGGACAATTAAAAAAAAAAAGTATGTAAAATACCCCAATAATTGTTTTATATTGATTACACGTCAAAATGATCATCTTTCAGATATATTGGGTGAAATACAATCTATTTTTTAAATGAATTTCACCTGTTTCCTTTGACCATTTTTAAAACGTGCTCCCAGGTTAATGTCAAGTTACACATGTGGCGGGCCTTTGTGGCTGGTGGCATCCTTCTACTGGACGGTGCTGCTGTCGATCTTTGCAAGCCGCGGGGCTGTTCGGGAGAGCCGGACCCAGAAAGACAGCAAGCTGCCAGGTCCACGCGCCCTGAGAAACTGGCCCCGGCTGTTGTGCATATAAATGTCAGCATTGGAGCGAGTAAAATCTACAGCGCTTTGAACTTCCAGGGAAATCTTATCATATTAGCCTCACTTTCCATTTTTAAAGCCTTTCAAATGATAAAAATGCTTCCTGACAATGCCTTTCATTTTTTTCTTATTGGTTTACTTAGCAACAAATTGTTAATAATCGACTGGGGGCTCCCGCTCGCCTGTGTGCCTGCCACCATCCATCTTCCCCGGAAGCAGAGAGAAAGACACAGCTGGGCCGAGGGGCTGGCTCTCTTCTCGTAGGGGCCTTCTTTTTCCGGGGCCAGGCAGAGGTGCTCCCCTACACCTGCAGGGATGGTCCTGGGCACAGGCGGAAGCCTGCAGCTAAAGCTTCCTGCCCCTGATGCCTTTATTGGAGGTGTTCCCTCCCGGCTCTTGGCAGCCCCGTTCGCTCATCACCAGGCACACCTCTCGTGTCTGTGTCTCCACCTCTGCCTGGCCCCCTCCCAGCCCCGCATGTGCTGTCCTCTCTCCTTTCATCTAATCTGATCCATACTACAACTCGCAGCCCCAGTTGGCCCCTCCTCCCTCTTGGACTCATTCACCCGAAGACGTGATGCAGGTTGAAGAATTATGCTCAAGTTCCAGGAGGGGTTAGAGCAGCCCTGCTTCTCAGTGCTATGTCAACTCCAATGCGTTCACTGTGAAATTCTGGCCTCCTACATGAGAATCGTTGGGGGGCAGGGGATCCCCAAAGCAAAAGAAACCTCCAGCATTTGAGAGCAACTTTCATGACAGGAGGGAGTGGGTGGTGTCCTAAATGCCGAGTGCACGGGGCTGGGGAGAAGCAAGCTTCCCTGTGGTGGCTTATGGATGGGAACAGTGTGTGTATCTACCCTACCCAAAGATCGAGCTGCTGGTTTGGTGTGGGGCTCATGTTTACGGACTCTCAGTACCCAAGAATTGTGTGTATCTATGTGTGTGTGCGCGTGTGCAGGGCAGGGTGGGGGTTGGCTGGAAGGGTTATTCTTCAAGTCAATTGCTCTTCAATTTCATCTTCTGCATGGAGAAGAGAGACACTCAGGCTGGTACAGGAAACAAGGAGGAGGAAGTGGGAGGGAAACATCACGTGTGAAAAGCCAACTGCTACGTGCTTACGTGGGTATCCCATCTAACTTCACACCCTTATGGGGGTAGACTTCACCTGCCATTACAGGAGAAAAAAACAGGCTCGTGAGGCTTAAGTGGTTTGGAACCACTCAGCTGACTGTGATGTAGCCAGCTTCCAAGCCTCTGCTCTCCCCGCTGTGGGTTACCCACCCCTCCAACTGCCATCTCATGAATGCTGCTGTAGAGAAATTCAGAGTGGGGACCAAGGGACATGACACAAAAAGAGCACCCAGGTCCCATGGCCTCTCTGGTGTCCTGCCCTGGCAGTATCTAGGAATTTTTAAGCAGTCTCTTCCTGATACGGTATTGATACCCCATCTGCACTCGTAGATAGTCGGTCTCTGGGAATGGTCTCCCAGAGGAAGTTACTAATTCCTTCCTCCATGGGAGGAACTATGTCCTGGTTCCAGAGTCAGGCTTGTTATGATCTCACTGATGCTGGCTGATTTAACTGGTCTTAATTCTCTCTTTGCACTGGCTGCTAGGAAGCTCAAAAAAAAAAAAAAAGATATTTATGCAAATAACACTCCAGAGCATTTAGTTTTTAAAAAATACATTCTACTCCAGGCTTCATCTTCTTGTTCCTTTCTCCTGAATTTTCTCATTTGCTTGTTTTTGTTTTTAATCTCTTTTATGATGTCTGTATTTGTATGTGCACTTTTAGAAACAGGTGGGACTCAGATAAATAATTACACCTCCCCCTTGCAAAAGCTGTGGCCCAGGCATCTCCTGGAGCCATCTCCTCCAGCCCCTTCTCTCCAGCAGGGGGCCCGGAAGCTCTGGCTGCCGCAGCAGGCTGTGCGGCTCGAGGCTTACATGCACCAGCTGTTCCTGCGTGTCGTACTCCTTGGTGCAGTCCTCCCAGTGGCAGTTGGTCTCATAGATGATCACCTCGGCCTCCTGCTTGCAGTCATCCCTGTCCAGGTCTTCCTTGAGGTCAGCCAGCTGCTCCTGGGGGAGGAGCAGAGCACACCCATGGTGAGCCGTGTTCAGCCACCTGCCCCCGATGAAAGGTCACCACGGGCCCCAGGCAGTCTGTGGTGAGGGCCACACACATGCTTGCATGCACACGCACACACACGCAAGCACACATGCCCATATATGCACTCAGCCTACTTCCGCCGCCGCCTCCCTCCTTCCTCTTATCTGCACAGCTGTCTCGGGGCCTCTCCTTCCTCTCTCCTGCTGGCTTATCATCACCAAACTGTCCCATCACATCCTGGGTCAACTGACTTGGCAAGGAGAACAGGAGAAAAGAGGGAAGGGTCTTTTCCTTCTTTGGTTTGGTTTCCTCCGGGGGAGCTGAGGTGGGCCCCATGGGATCAGGGTGGGGGTGTTTTTATTTAGAGTGTGTACGAGGTCGGGTCCAGCGTGGAGGCAAGAGAACCAGCTGGCGTGCAGACAACTGACTCTCACGTGACCCCCTCCTCCCAGGGACTCACAGCTCGCCTTGGTTCAGGCTCAGGGTAGAGTGAGCGAACTATGGCAAATTCTTCCCCCGCCCCTCTTCCCTGCCACAGCCCCAAGACGTGTGGGTGTCTGTATTCGTGCATTGCAGCCAGGAAAACGGGTTCAGGGAGAGGTCACCTTGCTCTCCGTAGAGCACAAAGTGACTTCGTGACAGCCTAGGTCTGCACTCAAGTCTTCCCATCAGGATGGGGCCCATGGGTGCCCCGTTCAAGGTGGCAAAGGAAAGCCCCCCCCCAACTCCTCCACCCAAGATAGGCCTTCACCCGATCACAGGTGCCCGGCATTCCTTTCAAAGAGCACAAAGCATGTCACACCTCGAAGAGCCAGAGACAGAGACTCTGTCCCACAGGGAGCCCCACCCCAGGAGATGCTGAGCTGGTCAGGGGCAGCCTCTTAGCAGGGGACACGGAGGGGGGGGACTGCGGGTGGGGAGAGAAGGGGAGCCCAGACGTGCCAGGCTGGGACGAAGGCCCAGTGAGGACCTGCACGGATGTCGAGGACTCCCCGGTATTCTGTGGGCTCCCTAGGCAGGCTCAGAGCAAAGCTAGGCAAACAAGTAGTTGTTAGAATGAGCTGCGTTCCATTTCACACTATCTATAAAACTGCTGGAATAGTCTGTCTTTCAGAAAAGCCCCTGGGGAAAACATTTAGAGCTAAGACTAAGGGGGACAACTCTCCCCAGTCAGGAGCCCCAGCCCCAACCCGCTCCAGAGACCACGCAGTGGAGGCTGCTGCTCACCCCTTAGCCTCATTACTACTGCTGAGCCCACTTCATGGCTCCCTGGGCTGGCTGCAGACCCAGGCCCCTGACCGACCTACTGCCCACTGGAGCTGCAAAGGGCTCCTCTCAGAGGAGTTTCTGGTTGCTTCTCAGAGTGCTTTTCAATGAATGTACTTGCCTTGAAAAGGCAAATGATGACATGTGGTTTCCTAAGTCCATGGGCGGGCATGGGGTCCACGTTATAAGGAAGGTGCAGGAGCACCCCTGCCTGGGACTTGTGGCTCTGGGGGGTTCTGCGGGGCTGTGGCCTCCTACACCCGCTCTACATGGTCAGAAAAACCGCAAACAGACTTCTTATCTCATGAGCTGCATGTCCTGCTCGTCTCCAAGAAGACTCTTGAACAAGCTGCGAGATGGACCTGTGAGCGCAAGGTGGCCCAGGGGCCGCGGGTGTACTCAGGCTTCTAGAGGGAGCCGGCATCACCCTTGCCCACAGTTTGGAGGGCTTAAGCAGAGTGGGGACTCCTTATGCAGCATTGCCTGCCACGGGGAAACATGCCCATCCACCTTGCAAATGAGCCAGGTCACTGAATCAGGACACTGAGCGACACGGTGACAACCTCGGGTGATACACGGCTTTCCTTCCACTGCCGCATCCGAGGGGCCAGGCCAGGCAGGAAGGACGGCTTTGTGCCACCCTTCTGGGCAAGAGGGGTGGGGCAGGGGCTCCCAGGGGCTCAGCGCCTGTCCTCGCTGCTTCGGCGTGTCTGTCTCCCCTGGAGATGGGCCGTCCTCATCAATTTCACCGGCCCCCGATGACGGCCGACCTCGTGGAAACCATGCATCAAGCCGAGATGCCTCAGCGTCAGCGAGGGGAGAAGAATTTGTCACCAGCTCCTCTGTTTGCCTGACAATAACAGGACCCCATATTTCATAAAAATTAAGTGCCCAGAGCGTGCCCGATGGTTTACAGGTTTGATAAAAGATGGTCTGGCAGATGTAGGGGAGATGGGGACGGAGGTCCCCTGCATCCTTGGTGTCAAAGCTGGTGATTGTGGAGTAACAGATGGAGACCAGGCCACGGCAAGAGGCCTGGGGAGGGGTGCGAGGCTCACCGTGGGCTCAGCACTCATGCCAAGCCCTTCCCCTGACAGGCCTTTGCTCCAAGAACGGCCTGTGTCGGCCTGCTGTCTCAGAATGTCCAAAGAAGGAGTGGGCTATCCCAAGGGACCTGCACAGAGATTTCAGCCCCACAACAGACCAGTCTTGGGCTCCAGGTGGCTGCCCTCCTCACCTTCCTGCCAAGAAACATCCTCCCTCCCTTCCTTCCTTCCTCACCGTGCTACTCACATGTGCATTGAGTCATTAGAAAATATTATTTCGGGGCACCTGGGTGGCTCGTCGATCAGGTCATGATCTCAGGGTTGTGAGATCGAGCCCCGCGCTGAGCTCCGTGCTCAGCCTGCCCCTATCTCCCACATGTACATGTGTTCTCCCCTCAAATAAATAAACAAAATCTTAAAAAAGAAAGAAAATATAATGTCATAGGGACTTAGTACCAGTCCCTGTGTAAACCCTGATGGCTTGGCGCCAAATCAGACACTTCTCCCGGGGGGCCACCCTCTCCCAAGCTTTACAGGGCAGTGCAGGCGACAGGCAAGATGGCCTAGAAGCTACGCTGGGCTCGGGGCAGAAGCGAGTCCTGTTCTCCAGGAGGGTCAGGACAAGGTGTAGTGGCAGTGAGGGGGAGGGGATAGGGGAGTGACGTTCCAGGGAGAGGGAGAGGTAGGACAGGGGCCCAGCTAGCGAGTGTGCCCGGGGCTTGTGTGAGGGGCTGGGAGGAGATGGCCGCAGCCCCAGACATCCATCCCCCCCATCCATTCTTCCGTGTGACACATGTTTGATGAGCATGTGATATGCAGGCTGCCAGGGACCCAGCTCTGGCCCTTCCTGAGCTCACAGTGTATCCACCTTCTCTGGTTCACTCATTCACGCAGACAGTGGTCCATTCATCCATTCGCCACCGGGGCTGAGGTCCCGGGTCGCCTGACCCCACGGGAGGGCAGCCAGGACAACCAGCCGGTTACCTGCGTCAGGGTCAGTGGGGAGGCTGGCCGCAGGCCCTCGGCCTCTGTCTTGACCTTGCTGCGCTTATGAATGACGATGGGGTTGACCGTGCTGCTCACAGCCGACTCGCTGCTCGGCTTGTTCTGAGGGAGGAGTGCAGGAAAGCCCGTCACACAGGAGCCCCCAACGAGGACACCCCAACTTCTGTTTGGGCTTTACCTCTGGGATCCTCCCCACATGGACTGGGCCAACACTGGTGTTGGAGGATTCAGAAGCTGGCTCCCCATTTGGTGGTTTGGCCAGGAGCACAGCTGGGGAGAGCCCAGAGCTCGGCCTTCCAACCCCCCACTTCCATGGGAATGGAAAAGAGACTCTCTCTCTGGGAGATGCTGGGCATGCAGATCACCCCTGTTCCAACAGTCTCAACCGTTCAGCCCTCTGAAGCATGAGAGCAGGGGAAGCTCGGGGGCTGGGGAGAACAGGGCTGGGTCAGCCCAGGGAGCAAGAAAGAAGGGTCTAATTCCTCAGGAGAAGGGGGCTAGATAGAGCAACCAGGGTGGGTGGTGACAAGAGCTACCAGCTTCTGTCTGGGGGCAGGTGCTACGCGGCCACCTAGAGCCCTGGGGTAGAGATGGAGGGCGTCTTGGAAAAGGGGTTCTTCTTGCCTTCCTCCCAGAACGTGGTCACGTCTGTGCTGTGGCCTGCCAGGTGGCTGGCCTGGGCAGTTGCTCCACCTCAAGAACTGTCATCGTGAGTGCTAACCGGAACTGGGTCCACACGGGGCTCTGGGCCCACAGGCTCACGTAGGCTCATGAGGTGCCAGTTATGTGGCAGGCCCTGCTCGGCACGTTCGTCAGCCCAGGCTGGAAGAGCTTTCGGCGGATCAGGGTCCAAAACACAGTGGGGCTGATCCCAAAGCCTATGCCTCTCCATTCTCCAACACTGTCTCTATAATTCCATTTCCTCGTCTGCAAAATGGGGCTTCTCCCCACCAAATACTACCTACTGTGTGTCAGGAACCATACCAGCATGCCCCGCCCCATCAAAGGCTTGCAGGAAAGGGCAAATAAGATGGTTTTTTGTAAACTTAAGCTCAAAGACTAAAATGTACAGAGTACTCTCCCTGCCAGGCTCTGACTCCTAGCCTTTCTCTGACTATACATTAAGTTGATTAGACCGGTGACTGCAGAACTTACTGACCGAGTACTTGCCAAGGAAAAGGGAGGGTGTTAGGAGCTTGCGCAGGTCTCCTGACCCCGTGTTCAGTCCTTTGGATCCCATGGCCTCTGCCCAGCAGACATCCCACCAGCCAGACCTGTGCCCATAGCCCTTCCACCAGCTCCCAGGGTGTGAGAGGGCAACCACCATCCCTCATAGGGTCCCAGGAGCCTGGCGGCCCACCCTGTGCCCCCTATACCCATCTACCTGGGTGGCATTGCTCAGACAGTTGCTGCTGCTGCTGAGCTGGGTGGGCGTGGTGTTGATAGAGGTGAGGGGCATGGGCTGCTGGGCCAGGAAGGTGGGCGAGGGCTGGATCAAGGGTGGAGTGTGTCCGAAGGCAGATCCCAGGCCCCTCTGCTGACTCAGGATCTGCTGGTAGGCCACTGGGTTGATGGGATGGGGAAAAGTAAAAGCAGGGCTGCAAAGAAGAGCAGACAAATCAGGGCCTGGGCAGGGAGTGTGGCTCGTCTCACTGCCAGCACAGCTCTACCTTGCTCAAGAGCCAGCAGTGGCTCCCCATTGCCTGCCATCTCAGACCTCCCCTTCTGCACTCACCCTGGGCCCTGCCCCATGATGCAGGCTTCACTCCAGCAGGCTGGCCCCTGGAGGGGCCAGGCTCCATCTCCTCCCTGCATCCCGGCCTTTCCCTGCTCTGACACCTGGGATACACTCCTGCATCATCATCGGGGACTCTCCGAACACCATTGGGCCGCTGAGGTTCGTCCTGATGCCCCCTTGTCCAGGAAAGGTGCCCTGGGCCTCTGGTTCACATGGTCCCCTCTCTCCTTTCACTTCTACTGCACTTCTAGACCCTCCCTGTCATCTGCCTAGGGGCCATTCACTCCAGAACAGGAGACTAAGGGATAATGGTGACCTCCAGCCCTAAGCCATACATGACGGGTGGCTTGTGGCTTCCTCCTTGCTTTCTCCTTCATTGCTTACTCCGGGGGTGGGAGAGAGGAGCCAGCTGCCACGGTGAGAAGATGCTCAAACAGCATTAGGGAAAGGACATCAGTACGAGAAATAAGGCTCCTGCCAATGGCCATGTGAATGAGCCTCCTTGACATGAGTTCAGTCAAAGTGGTAGGGTCTGAGTCCTAAAACAGCCTTGGCTGCATGGTGGGGGTGGGGGTGGGGACCCAAGGGTGAATGGTGTCCCAGAGGTTTTGGTGTGCCGTGCTGTGACCATGGTGGGAGGCCTGCTGCCAGCCCAGAGACCTGGCGGGAGCCGAAACAGTGTCACACCTTGCGGGGTCCCCAGTGCTGGCCAACAGCCGTGGTTTCCCCATGATACCTACTGAGATACTGAGGAAGTCACCTTTGGTTCCATGATGGAATCTTCCATGCTAGGCCCAGGAAACGTCACTTTTCACACTAGAAAGTGCGTTTGGGGGCCGAATGAGCATATGGACTCAGGCTCAAACATCTGGCGCATTTCAACATCCTCATTAGTGGTTCTGAATTCTTGAACCGGTTCAAGGGCGCTTATTCATAAATGCAAGGAGTCCTGTCTTTCTCCTGGGGGATGAAGGCGTGGCCTTCCCAGCCTGGCCCCGCCCATGCCGGCCCCGCCCATGCACCCCCCACCCCGCCTCCCAGTTCTCAGTCACGCTGGCCCTGGGGCCCACCTGAGGGTGCCTGCCGACAGGTGCCCGTAGGAGCCGCTGGCTGCAGAGCTGCTCCGGGAGTTGTTGATGTAGGCCACCAGCGAGTTGGGGGAGGTCCGGATCATCCGCTGCAGGTCCAGGCTGGCATCGGAGAGCGGGGAGATGGACAGCGCCCGCTTGCGGCTCAGGCGCGGCGTCACCCGCGGGCTGGAGAAACGCGACACTGTGGGGACAGCCAACCCCAGGTGTCACCCGCTTGTACATGGACGGAATGGGGGGGGGCGACTGGGAAGTGGGGGACGACAGGAAGAGCCTTTGAGGACCCCTAATGAGAACCTACGGGGCTCCTGGGCAAGGGACCAAGCCTGTCTCCAACTGTTTGCTTCTCTGCAGGATGGGACTGATCCGCATGCGGTGTGGGGAGGTTGGGAGAAGCCCAGGTCAGGGCTTGGGTGACAGAATGCCCTCGCTGGACATAAATTAACGCCTTTACTCCCAGTTTTGCGGAGAACAGGATTGGGTTCAGTGTCGAACAGCTTGGTGGCCTCTTGCGAAGCAAACCCACCCGTGAAACTAGCACCAGGTCAAGAAACGACATGGCTGGCGCCCTTCCTGACCCACCCCGAGGGCAGCCCCAATCCTGGCTTCTGCAGTCACCTGAGGCTTCCGGAACCTGTCACCTTTAATACTCGGGATGCACAGGCACTCCCATTCCCTGCAAAGGCTCTCACCCTTCACCCCTCAAGAACTGCGGGAAGGGAGGACAGGCTGCCCCTGACTGGCTCCCTTTACCCTGGGGTCACACTGTCCTGCCATGGCTCTGGACTGTGCCTGTGTACAGTCCTTGACCCCAGTCAAAGTTCTGGGTCTTTCCTCTGGACAAACAGTGGCCTAGAAATGGTCTGACCGCATAACAGGGCGACTCCCACGTGCCAGTTTCTGCTCTGTCCAGACCCTCCCTAGGCCCTGGTTTCTTCTCTGTGAGAGGGTCTCCTCGTTCGGACCTCCAGGGCTGTGGTGAGGACGAGAGTAGGCGATGGATGTGAGCACCTTTCTGTGCCCCCTTTGGGCTGGAGGTGTTGCTCGTATGCAGCTCTAGTGGCTGCCAGGGCTTGGTTGGTCCTGGGCTTGCGATGCCCACCTTCTTCCTTTCTGTTTGCTCAGAACAGCTTGGACCCCACAGGTCCCCCTCCTCCAGGAAGGTGGCAGGTTACCCTGGCTGCAGAGTTGGTGTGTCAGTGCCTTGTACCCACAGCTGTGGGGGCACCGAGGGCAGGGCTGATGGCCTGTGGATCTCTGAGCCCTCATCCCCAGTGCCGGGCAGCCCCCGAGAAGGCTCGGCATATTCAGCCTCTGAGTGCAGAGAGCCCTAGCCTGGGCACCTCATGCCCGGTGCTCCCCTAGCCCCTTGCCGTTGGCTGGCAAACTCAGGAAGCCCCTTTCCTCCTGGGCCACTGGAGAAACACCCTCCAAGGCTGTGCAAAGAACAGATGAGGCCCCAGAATCGGTCTGAAAGGCAGCTCCAGGTCGCTATGGGTATCCTGCAGGGCTGAGCTCAGTGGCCACCCACCACCACACAGCAATGGAGCAGGAACCAGGGAACCCAGGAGTTGGCCTGATGCTCCCCATCCTCACCTCCTTCACGACTGGGCCTGCCCCCAAAGCTGCCCACAGGTCCCTCTTCTCCCACTCTCCCTTGGCTCCCTCTAGCCCACCACTAACCCTGGTCATCATGGAGCTCTTAGCTAATTGCTGTGTGATGGTACATTCCTCCCTGCAGCTTGAGAGCTCTTTAATGTATAAATCAAATCCTGTCCTTGTGCCCCCCTGCCCCCATTTCTCCAGAGCTCCCCAGTGCTATTAAGAAAAAGGCCCAAATCCTTAGGGTGGCTTCTTGCCCTGTGGGTGCCCCCTGCCTACCTCTCCAGCTTCATCTTGCCCATGCCCCAGGCTCTGCTCCCACCACCTTCCAGCCCTGCCCCCACCCACGCCCCACACCTCAGGTCACCTGCTTTCCTGCACAGGGCTTTTGCACATGCATATTCCTCTGCCCAAAGTGCTCCACCCTCTTCTCTGTGCTCAGATCTCAGTGGATTACCGCTTTCCCTGGGAAAGCATCCTGACATCCTCTGGTTGGGAAGCGTTCCCCATACCACCGTCCCTGGCCCTCCCACACCATCAATCCAAACAGGTGTTCCTGTCAGCAAGCCTGCATCTGCTGCTGTGATTTTCTGATTGCTTCTGGCTCTCCTACCTTCACAAAGGAGAGACTTGGGTCCCTTCCCCTTCAGGGCTATGAGCACGCACAGACAGCAGGCTCGGCGGTGAGCCCAAGTGTGAGGTGGTGAGCCCAAGTGTGAGGTGGTGACGGCTGAGCCGCCGGCACAGGCACGCTGCGGTGAGGGAGCGCAGACTCACAGCCACAGAGAGTCAATATTTCCAGACCGCCTGGAAGGCGCTAGATACTGTTCTAAGCACTCAAATGTATTAACTTGTTTAATCTCTGATGAAAGTGCCCTAGAAAGATGGGGCTGTTTTTACTTTCATTTTGCGAATGACAAAACAAGAGGCTTTCTCGAGGCTGCACAGCCAGGGAAAGTACAGAAATGGACTGGAGGTCAGGCCGTTGGCTGCCAGACCGACCACTCAGCACACCACCTCTGCCCAGGATGGGGAGGAGAGGCATTTTGTGGGGAAGGGTGTCCTGGAGGGGTTGGGGCTGGGCTGGACACACACACATGCACACACCCCATGTGGGGATACACAGTGGCGTTAGCCGCCACTCAGAGTCCAACAGTTAGCATTTGCCTTGGAGCCCATGACACAGCCTCCCGAGCCTCTCTTTGCCCATTTGTACAATGGGGGCAATGCAGCTTGGCCCCCTGGATTACTGTGAGGACACCTGGAGAGCACAGGAGTGCCTAAAACCCAGCGGAGGTTTTCTAAAATGAAATGCGAGTTGATTTTCTAAAATGAAACTGCAAGTTCATGTAGCTTCTTCAGGGGCTAGGAGGGAGTTTCAAGGGGCAGGGTGAATCTAACGTTAATGTTGCAGTAAGGGACAGCACGTCTGGAAAACACAACTGGGCCACAGGGCAGCATGCCTGTCGTCCCTAAAGCACTCACTCATCGGCCCATTCACTAGGGCTCCGTTAGGCTTCTTTGTTCTTATTTCCTGAGTTCACTCCTTGTCAGTCCTCACTTGGAAGGAGAATCAAAGATGCAAAAGTAAAATCTTCCCAAAGATTCCTATTACTTACGGACCGAGCGGCAAACGGAGAAATATGAGGTGGGAGGGAAGATCTAACACCATATAAAGGAAGAAATACACTCGTCTGTGTGATACATTTTTTTAAAAAAAGATTTTGTTGCTAATATTTGGATTCCCACCCTCTCCCGCGCCCCTAACAAGAGGAAACAGGCCAAATCTGACAGTGATATTCATCTCTGTTATTCCCACCCCTCAAGGGAAATATGTTTATTAATGCACCTCTTCCCTTGATAAATTACTAAATAGAAAGAAAATCCTGGCACTCATTTCCTGTGGCTTCTCCGGTGATTTATGACCGGGGACTGGCAGAGCCGCGACGTCCATTCATCTGTGGGTGAGTCTGTGCTGATTTCTGTCAGCCGCCGGGTGACCGGACACCAGCCGGCCCTCACCGGGACAGCCGCCACCCGCTACGACCTGCTCCCATTACCATTGACATCTGGACCCTGCTTCATCTACTGGGTCTTTTCTCTGCTTGTCCGTGTGTTAGTTCCCTTTCCCCTCAGCCTCCCTGTCGGTGTTGACAACATGCCAGGCACGGGACTGGTCATTCGGGGGCTGCAAGCAGGGAGCCCCTCTGCCCTGGCCCCCTGTGAAGCTCACCATCCCGGGGAATGAGAAAAGTAAGTAGCCGGCGTGCTAGGAGCGTTCACTGGGTGCCTGCGCTTGCCTCAGGTAAGTCCAGAGGGCTCAGGGATATTGCTGCTTTCCTGGGGGCAGTCAGGAAGGGTGCGAGATTTGAGAACCGGCCTTGGACCCTGGCAGGCCACATTCTGGCCCTGCTTGACTGCTCTGACTTGGGTGGCTTTCGGAGAGCTGCTGGACCTCCCTGAGCTGGTTCCTCACCTGGAAAATGAGCCCACAGGACTCACCTCAGGGTTGTTCCAGGCTGGTGGACATCTTGAGGACCTGGGAGCCTGGGCTGAGGGCAGCAGGATGGCTGCAGGGACCCGTCTCCACAGGTCCTGGACAGGGAAGGCATGGCTCCAGTCAGGAGCATGCAGAGAGAGCTGCATCCCAGGAGCCTTCTCTGGGTCAGCTGCTGTCCTGAGCATTGGACTGGGACATGCCTCCCCTGGGGATAGCAAGACCCAGCCTTGTGGCCTGGTTTGCGGGGCTCTGAATCCTCACGGCTTCTGGAGCATTCCTGCCCCGCCCTGCCCCAGCCACCATCTCCTGGACTCACTGAGGAAGTGCTCTAAAGAAACCCAGCTGGAGGACTTTAACCTGGCCCACACTTAGCTGTCTGTAGCCCCTTCACCCCTTCTTATGGGGGAAATGAGGACACCTAGGTGTTGGAGCCCAGAGGCTGCCCCTTTCCTAGTTCTGTGATACAGACAAAGAAACTTTGGGCTCAGGGCCTCCTGGTCTCAGGACTGTGTGTGCAGGCTCATCAGACCAGCCATATACACCATTCAGCCTGGGCCTGACTCTCCTGGCCCCATGGACTGGTCTCCTCTGCCTCAGTCTCCCTCCTGGACAGGCTGGGCACGGACTCCCTGCCAACTGGGGCCTCTGACAGACCCGCCAGCAGCTCCTCCTGCCTCTCTGTGGTGTGATCAATGTAATTGGTTTCTGAAAACCCCCTTGGACCCTCAGGCAGCATAAAGAACGGGCGTCGGAACGGAGGTGACATCCAAGTCAAATTAGTGTCAATATGACAATAAAATATACAGCTCAGAGGAAATATGGGCTGTAAACAGACAACATTTCAATCGGAAACATTTCAATCTTCTCAATGTGGTGGGAGGAGGAGGGGGTGTGGCCGTGGCGGCTCCCATTCTGCCGTTAAATCACCAATATTCAACAGCATAAAACAACAAGATTCCATTTGAAGGCCCTGGTGACAGCCAGTGAATTCCCCGCCCTCCAGAGAACCAGGAGGCAGAGTGATAGCCTTGGACTCCCTGACCGGTTATCCATTACCTCCCCAAGCAGCATCACTTCTCGCTCTTCCTGCTATCAATCAGCCTCCTTTAAAAACAGGAGGCAATGGGCCTTCATCGACCACCAGGAGGCTGGGGAGCCCCCAGCGAGGGAGGGACATGGGAAATGCCCTGGGGCCTGCCCATGGCCTGACCTTGTGGCCAGGGAGGAGGGCAGGGCTTGGATCTGTACTCCAGCAAGAGCCCCATCAGAGGCCTCTCTGCACCCCCTGCCTTTCCCCCACTCCCACGGGGTTTTCCTCAACATAGGATGTGTACTTGACCCGGACAGGGTGATTTTAGGCCTGATGGAGACAGGGATGCAGACGTCTTGCTCAGATATGACCAGGCTTCCCATAGGAGAAAAAAATACCAATTCTACTTTAAGATCTATTTATTGAACCCCCAAAGGCGAGTGTATTAAAAATACACCGTTAAATAAAGAATCATGCCGATGGCACTTGGCTCAGGTGAAAACGGTATTGGTGGCGGTTTGCCAGCGAGTGGGCTGGGGACACCTGCCCTGGTGGGTCAGACCTAGGTGGCTTTTCTGCACCTTCTCTGCAGGTCGCCCATGCAGTCTGGCAGATCTGGCCTCCACACCCCAGCTTGACTTTCAAAAAGCCTCTGGAAAGTTCTCTCCTCTTAGAATGTGAAGGGAAGGGGCTGAGAAAGGAGGCCGGGGTAAGTAGGATGGCCTGGGGACGGATGTTCTTTGTCCTGCAAAGGGGAACACTGGTGTCCCTCACAGCCTGAGCCATGCCCAGGACATAGGGCACGCTCAAGAAACACCCTCAGAATGAATGAGGGAGGGAGAAAGAGAGAGAAACACAGAGAGAGGGAAGGACTAGTCTCCTCAACTTCCCACAAGCTCTGGGGCCCCCTGCCCCTACACAGAGCTTACATGTCATAACCATGTTTATGGGAGGCTTCCTAAGGTGAACACACATGTCCTTGGAGAGACTCAGGACCCTTCCACAAGTGGGCTCTGAGTCTGCACAAGTTTCTCTGGGCGAGCTGGAGCAAACAGAATCTTGACGGGAAGGTCTGTCCCCAGACCCATGCAGCTGGGACGAGCAGAAAGCCCCAGAGCTGGTAGGTTCTTCCTGCTCCCCAGTTTATAGGAAGGGAGAGGCTGGGGATAGCCCGATGGCAGACCTGGGGGCACGTGAAGGAGGCACTTGAACCCCACATCCTCGTGGGCATCAGAGGCAAACAGAAATACCTCAACTATTTTGAAAAGTGAAAGCAAAGGTTCCTGGTGTAGTTCGAACCGGTTTGAAAAGAAAAACTGTATTAAGTAATGACACACACAGGAGATTATGTTGGACTCCTCCGGATTTGCTTGGATCGTAAGTGACTGGGACCCAAAGAAAAGAATCATCCATTCCTAAGATCCTTCAGGGGGTCAGAAAAATCCCCCAGCCCCACCCCATCCCTCAGTCTGTGACACGGATCTGCCTGCTCGGGCCCGAGATGGATGCTTGCCTCTGCACCCCGGAGCCGATCATGTTCCCAGCAGGAGAGGTGGAGAAAGGATTGTGGGTGGGTGTGATGAGTCCGACGTGAGCTGGACGCTCTCACGCCCACTGGTGAGCTCATCTCCTGCTGCTCTGGCTCAGCCCCAGAGGCTGCCAAATGCCGAGTGCCCCCGAGAACAAAGCGGCCGTGTTCCCAGCCGACTCCCCTGCTCCCTGCAAGCCGGCAGCCGCTTGCCCCAGCAAAGCGGCTTCCCCAATCAGTGTGCACTTTTCCATCCTGGGGTTTTCGGTAACTGCCACTCACTGACTCGCTCACTCAGCCACTCTGCAAACACAGAGGCCTGCTCCTGGGCAGCCAAGCTCCAGGACGTGGAGGGCTACCTGCTTTGTTAACAGCACCCAGTGGGAGGGAAAGGCTGGAGTGTGAGCAGAGCTGATGCGGTTGACCTGGGGCTGGGTTTGGGTGCAGCGCGGAGCTGGGCTAGGCTGGAGAGAGCGCTTTTGCATGCAGAAGGTGCCCGGTCGTTGTCCGGGTGGCTGCAGATGAAGCAAGGCGATGGGAGGCGGTGTGCAAGGCGGGCGAGATGAGGCTGGAGGGGAAGGCCCCCCAAGCCAGGTTATGAAGCCTGAATCTTGCCCTGAGGGTGGTGGAAGTCACAGGGGGCGCAGAATGGTGGAGGGGATGCAAGACCCCTGCTGAGCAGTGTGGGGGGTGGTGGGGAGGGCTAGGGGAGCCTGAGCTGAATGGCGGTGCAGGGACAGTGACAAATCACAGGGTGGCCGGGAAGGTTGACAAGCCCGATGTGGCAGGCTGGGGGCTGGGACTGATGGGAGGCATGGGGTGGTGACCAGGAGGAGTTGTGGCCCTGGGCTAAGAATGGGGTGGACGGAGACAAAAGTCCCGCTGGAGGGGAAGATGCGGAAGAGGGAAAAGTCTCCTCGAGGAAAGAGATTAGAACAAGTACTGACTGAGCGGCCACTGTGCACCGGGCAATGAGCCAAGCGCGCACACACAATCTTACTTAACAGTGTGTCAAGTTCAACCGGCACGCAGGGCTGGGAATCGCTGTCCTGACACCATCCAGTGCCCCCGCCACCCTAGGCCAGCTCCCATAGTGGGGACGCATGCAGGGATAGTGTTGGCCTAGATGTGCCTGTGGCTCGCTACCCAAACTCCCTTCCCACGGCCACCCCTCCGGGCATCCTGCTCTGGCCCAGCTCTTAGGGTGTCAGAATCTGGTGCTGTGTTGAAACCCCAACTCACAGCCTGGGCAACTCACTTGCCACCCACCCCCCCAAGTTTGCTCATCTCAAAGTAGAGATTGGAATTCCAGGCTCAGAAGGTGGCTGAGGGGAGTCAGAAAAGAGAATGCATGGAAAGGCACCAGGTAGAGACGGTTCTCACATCGGCACACAGCACGTGCTCCTGTCTGCCCTCTGGGGACACCTGCCTGACCAGATCCCTGGGCCACAGTTTCTCTGTGTCTGCCCACTGCCCCACTGGCCTGGTGCCAGCCACGCGGAGGCCTTGGGAGGCAGGCCCTGCATGGGAGGATGGGACATTTGGACGTGGCTGTTTGAGCACTATAGTGAACCTGTTGTCTGGGTCCTAATTTGGGTAAGTGGTGCATACACACCACTTCAGCAGCTGCCGACAGCCCACCCAACTCCCTTTGGGGAGCAGCAGAGGGCCCTTGAGAGGACGAAGGTGTAGGTGTGTGTGTGTGTGCTCTGGGAGCCAGGCCTTACCTCACACTCCACACTTGAGTGTAGTCCCGGACTGAACTCTATCCTGGGGAAGGCACAGGGGCGGGACAGACCCGGGGATCGGATTCTGATGGCACTCCCTGGGGCATGACGAGGGTGACAAGGGATGAGAGCAGTGTGGGGAGGACCCCAGTGCTCTTCCCTAGTAGACAGAGGAAGGGAAGGCTCAAGCGGGGTTCAGGAACCAACCAAGGTGGCTCTTGCAGGTGTAGGGTGAAAAGGGCAGACAGAGACAAGAAGGATCCAGAGGGCAGGAGAGGGAGAGGGCATCTGGGGAGATGTCCCAGAGAAGGTAAAATCTTATTCAGGCCTGAGGAAGTGGGGGGAGGCTTGGCTCTGCCCCAGCCAATAAGGTAGAGCTGCAGGGCACGAGGTGGACAGGAAGTCCTGGGGGACAGGAGGAGGCTGAGGGGTACAGGGGTGCACCCTGAGCCATGTAGCCTGACAGGGACCAGGACTTCCCTCTGGAGCCCATCCTACCTCAGGCCTGGGTGCTCCTTACCATTATGGAGTGGGAAAGCCCTCCTGGGGGGTGTGGCTGGAGGGGGATAAATCAGCGGAAGCTGCCTGCCTGCCCCTGCTGGGATCCTAGTTCCATGGCCTGGCCTGGATCCCTGGGTATCTCTGGGCCAGGCTCCAGCAACAGCAGGTGGAGTGGCACTGACTGGGGGAGGCCGGCACTTAGCCATTCCCCGCCCCTCTCCTCCAAGTCGGGGGCTCCACGCCGACCCCAGGGGCTCATGGTCAGGGGGCCATGGGCACCCCTGTGAAATTAGGATATTATTTGTTGGGAGGGGAAGCCTTGGTATATTATGGGTAAGAAGAACTTTATCTACCCATACCACTGGATCTCCTGCCTGTCAATGGGCCCTGCTTGTAGCCTCCAGCTCTAGCATTGACAACCATCCCTACCTGCCCAGGCCCAAGCCCAAGCCCCTGGTGTTGTCCCTGATGCCTTTCTTTCCTCCTCACTCCTCACCCGGTCTTGAAACAAATCTTGTGGCTTTATCTAAAATGTGATCCCTTCTCCACCCCACCTCTGCTAGCTGGACCCCCTGCTTCCACCTTGCCCCTAAACCTATTCTCAGGTCAGTAGCCACAATGGGATTCCTTTTCAGAATAAGTCAGATCTCATTACTCCTCTGTCCAAGCCCCTCCGAGGGCCCCATCATGCTCGATCCAAACAAAGCCTGACCAAACCCAGACCAGCCTGCACAACCAGCTCTGGAACTCTGGCCCCACCCCACTCCTGCCCCTTACTCACTGGAGGCCAGGCCGCTGGCCTCCTGGGTTTTTCTGGAGCTCAGAGGGCATACCGCTGCCTCAGGCCCTTTGCGCTTGCTACTCCCCCTGGCTAGACCCTTTTACTGCGTATTTCTGTACTGCTCACCTCCTCATGATATTCATGCCTGAATATCATTTTCCCAGGAAAGATTTCTCAATTTCTTTATTCATGACTTCACCCCCCACTCCACCTGGGGCTTCCTACCCCATTCTTGGCTTTGTTTGTCTCTCCCTACTGCTACGTAAGTTCCATGAAAGCTGAGATGAGCGTGTTTTGTTCCTGAGGCTGCAAATCCCAAAACATGTCCTGGCCTGCAGTGACTCACTAAGTGTTTGTGGGAGTTGGTCAGACTCAGTCGCCTGTGGACAGCAGTCATGGCAGGGATTCCCAGATCCTCCGTCAGGGCTCCTTGCCTACGAAAGGAGCAGCAGACACCCTCCTCTGTCCCCATCTCCTGCCCTGCTCCCCGCCCCCACGTGGGCCCGACACTCACCATCCACTGGATTGAGGTAGTCGTGGAGATGGGGTGCACTGGCGGCACCCCCACTCTGCATCAGCAGGTCCCCGTAGGGTGCAGGGTGGCCTGCCATGAGGGTCATCTGGTGGTAATAGTCTGAGGGGTTGGTGCCTGGTGCGGGGAGGCCAAACAGCCCTCTCTCCTTGAGGTGCTCGTGAGCCACTGTGCACAGCAGGGAGGGAGAGAGAGAGAAGCCGTCAGCTTGTGGCCCAAAAATGAGAGAAACACGCACATGGTAGTTGTGTGCCCCTTCTGCCCCCCACACTCCAGGGCCTGCTAGTCTGTCCTCTGCCCCTAGATTCGCTCCCCACACTGAGCAGACAATGTGTGTGGGGGGTGGTGTTTCTGCTGATGGGGTGTCAGAGCCCGAATACCTCTACTTCCTCAAATCCTTAGGCAAGTGCTCCCTCCTCCCCCTCTAGGCCCCACAAGGGCCCAGAGCTGCAGGCTCACAGGGCCCAGAGGCCAGCAGAGTCTTCAAAGGAAAAGGAAGACTCAAACAAAGGCTCTGTGGTGGTCAACGATCGGGCCAGGTCAGTCTGACCTGAACATTCAAGGTGAGATTGCTGGACTGGCCGGCAGCTGCAGAACCCAGGACTATCCGTCTCCAACCTTGCACCCGGCCCTGTCTGGGGCTCAGCCAGGAGGCAGGGAGGAGGAACTTGGGATAATCTGGAGGGTCCCTGGCGCTGGGGGGTGGGCCTTGGAACCCAACAAACCCATTGAGTGGCCTGGTTTTTACCTGCTCTGCAAAACTGGGTAGGGGCTCAGTTTTCCATCCATAAAATGGAGAGAAGTATCCTTGCTACTCAAGTTACCATGCTGGGCACTTGCTGGGCCCGTGTAGGCACAGTGCCGAGGGACTCGTATTCATTCTCATGGCCACTGCCCCCACACACCCTGAGCAGAGGGCCACCATTACTGTCCTCCAACGGCAGATGAGGACTCTGGTGCTCTCTGCTATTAGTCTTGGCAAACAGTAAAGATCTCATCCATGCTGGGCAGAGAGAAGCCTGTGAATGGAAGCCGCCACCCCTTCCCCACCCTCCACCTCCTCCTCCCCCCCTTCTCCTGCTATATCCACTAGAGAGAGTCCTGGCCTACAGCCAGGGTGATGCCCCCATGGCCTCCTCCTGCCCTGTGCATGCCTGAAATACTTTCCTGTCCCCCTCTTCCTGAATGTCCACCTCCTCCCTGAAAGCTTCCCTGGGGTGCCCACTGGTCCTCAGCACATGCATGGTCTGGCAGACATGGCCGCTGATGGCCGGTGAACTCTCTGGGCCTCACGTGTGCAGGTGCTGAGGAGGGCACAGCTGCAGTGCGAGCCCGACACGCTGTCTCTACCCACTTGGGGGCTTGGTTCAGGGCCAGTGAGGTCTCTGGGCAACAGGTCCACCCCCGGTGAAGGTCAGGGCCTTGCCCATTAGCTGAGTGCCCTCTAGTGCTGAACCCAGGCCTACTAGCCCAAGGGGCTGGGGCTGGGATAAATGTGGGTGAGAGGAGCCCCACCGATGTTTCTATGGAAATCAGGCACAGAATCAGGGCTCCACAAATGCACGTCTTTTCTTCAAGGGCGACACCACTGGCAGCTGAAACCACAGCATCCTTGTCTTCCAGAGACCTCTCTCAGGGCCCTCTGACCACCGCCTCGGGAGGACTGCCACGTCCTGCCTGTTCCTCCTCCACAGGAACCCTGTTACCGTGAGTATTAGTTTCCTAACTTGCTGTAACGAGTTAAGACAGACATGTGTTGCTCACTGCCGTTGAAACAGCAGAATTTCGTCCTCTCCCAGGTTGGAGGCCAGACATGCCACTTCAAGGCGTCACTGGGGCCACGCTCCCTGCAGAGGCTTTAGGGCGTCATCGGTCCCATGTTCCTTCCGCACCTGGAGCTTTCCAGCCTCTTTGGCCTGTGGCCACATCACTTTCATATTTGGTTCATTCTCTCGTCTGTGTCTCTTGCGAGGACACTTATCATTGCATTTAAGGCCCACGTGGACATTCCAGGATGTTCTCCTTGTTTCAAAATCCCCAACTAAATCACATCTGCAAAAGCCTTTTTTCAAATGAGGCCACTTTCTCAGGTTTGGGGGATGAGGGCGTGGACACATCTTTTCCCGGGGGCAGGTGGCCTCCAGCCCAGGACACCATGAACAAGCTTCAAGGTCAGGGCAGCATGGGGAACCTGGTCTGCTGTCACCGGCTGGGTCATCAGGAGTGGTGTAGAAAAGCGTAGCCCACCATCTGGAGCTGGTGGCTCTGCGTGGAGGCGGCATGATCTTTCAGGGCACCAGCACTAGGCCAAGGCCACTTGGAAAACCCATTCAGATTTCAGGACGATGAACCCGATGCTTTGGGGAGACATTCTGTCCATTCGGAGTCCTTTTCCTTTGGAAACTCCAAGCTGAGCCTCTCGGGTCCAGGCCTCGGCTCCAGGTCCTGGTCATAGCCAGGATGTGGGGGAGGGCACATTCCCCTTGACAAGGACTGGAGGTAGTGACAAGGGACCCACTGGGATTGGGTCCCCGGAGCCTCAGCCTACGGGCCCCGGAGTGCAAAAGTCTTCTAGAATGGCCTGGACCAAGAGGCATGGTTTCAGTGGGCAGACTGAGAGGCTACACCCCGGTTACTTTTAGAAATGGCACCAGAAAGTGGCTACCGGGCACCGTGCAGGGTGGCACGGGACAGAGGGCTGGGGGCATTTCCCAGGAAGGCAGGACGGGCACGGCCAGCACCTGAATGTGATCACTACCATCCAGTATGAGTGTGCACATGTGTGCTTGTGTGTGTTCGTATATGTGTACCGGTGAGGTGGGGATGGGGAGGGAAGTATTAGATTTTTTTCTGAAGTATTAAATTTTAGACCTGAAAACCCTATTTATATTACGTGACCTGCCCTTTCTCGTCTCAAGTGAAGTGGATTGGGGTAGCCATCTGATCTTTGAGCTGGGCCAATCAATTCTCTCTCCAGCATCTGAGCTGAGAGATCCAACTCCACTGGGGCTCATCCGAGGAGCCTTGGGGTGCCATTTGGAGGCCACGTGTTGACCTTGGGGTGCATAAAGCGGAGATGCAGGCAGAAACCAGCCCAGCTCTGCATTCCTGCTGCTCCAGGGACCCGGGCAACGCCTTGATCCAGCACCGCCTTTCCTTCACCAGAAGCAGATTTTGGTTTATTGAGACCAAAGAATTCTTGTCTAAGCTAAAGCCTACATGAATAAACATACCTTATTATTATTACATATAATTTGCATGCAAAAGGGTAGTTCTGAACAGCTCCTTAATGAGCACAAAACCCAATGTTCCCGGATCCTCTTGGCTTTTCCCATTCATTTGTGGAAAAACCCATGGCTCAGGGTGGTGGGAGGAATGTCAACTTGCTCACTATCCCAGGGGACCAGGGCTGGGGGGTCGACAGCATTACAGTTAGCGGCCCATCCCCCCTCCAAGCACCCCAAGCTCTACTCACCGTCAGCGGGGCTCAGACCCCGGGCTGCAGAGATCGCGGGGAGCGTGGGGCTGCTGTGCACGGCACGGAGGTAATGCTCCATGTGGGGGCTCACGTATGGGTGGGGGGCGTTGAAGGGGGACTCCCCAGGGCCGGCAGGGTGTGGGGAAAGCCGGATCAACGAAATGTCGGAGATAACAGGGCTGCCGCTTAGGGCAGGAGGCCTGCAGAGACAAAGGAGCGGGGTCAAAAGGCATGGCCTGGTACAGAAGGACGTGTGGGGAGCCCTGCCGAGCAATGGGCATGGGTACCCTTCATGGAGTCTGACTTCTCATACGTTAGCCAGTGCGTGCAGGCTGAAAACTCCTATGGGCTGCCGAGGCCGCCTGCCTGCCGGTCTGGTGCTGGCCGTGAAGTTCGCGGCCCTCATGGCTGGACTTGCGGGACCATGCGCTCAGTGAGCCACCCGCATGTGCCGAGCTGTCACGGCTTTCCCAGCGCCTGCACAAGACTGGACCAATGGTGGCAACACAAACCTTTGTTAATGAACAGATGCACGCGTTCTACATGAACGAAAAACAGAAAACACTAGTACCAGTGTTGAGGGGCAAAGAGTGTGTATTCCTAACAGAATGGAGAGAAGGAGAGGGATTGGGAGAGGCCCCCAAAGGAGAGAATTTGGGGTTTAGTTGGGCAGTCGCAGCCGTGGAGCACCCGCCATGAGACCGGCTGGGAACAAGCAGAGCAGGTTTCAAGAAGAGTTCTCAAATGATGAGCCGTAAGTATACTTCTAGAATATCCTTTTAGCTCTCCTTACGTAGGATTCCCTTTAATGCTAACAGAGTCTTCCTTCTCGGATGCCCATCAGCAGTCAGGCACACACTCGGCCTAGGCCCTGTGGCTAGGGCTGGCGTGGCTGCGGTCCACCCCCACGTCCCCTGCCCAGCCTCCAAGGGGATGCTGGCTGCACTCAACTCCATGATGGGGCCCTCTTGTTCGGAGGCTCCGAGCAGCTATTAGCATGTTAGTGCCGGGGAGTTCTAAAGTCGGCTACCCCAAGAGCTGCCCATTAAATAAAAATCAGGGTTTAGAGGAAAAGTAACTATGAAACCACAGCTAAGTCACTGGGGGCCAAGTTCACCGAGATGTGATTTTTCACTTTTTCAGAAAACAGGTCTCTCCGTGATCTGATGTAGTGCCAAGAAGAGAGTTTCAGATGGACCTGTGTTAGGATCCTAGTCGTTAACAGCCCAGGCATGCTGAGCACGCCCTTGAACCCACTGCGAGTCTCAGTTTTTTCAACTGTAAAATGGAGATAATAGTGCCTTTTTCCTGTGGCTGCCTTGAGGATGAAAGTCCCCCCATATCCAGCTGTCCGTTCACAGCCGAGAGCCATTATTATGGCATTAGTGCCAGAGTCAGAGGGCAAAACCCAGATGTGCCTGGGAGGCCCTCCCTCCTCCCCCTCCATGGGATTGACTTTGGATAGGAGCAAGGGCATCCTTAGAATACATCAGAGCGGGGATGGTTGGAGCGAACCAGAGAGCATTCCTGCTTATGGGGGAGAGTGCGCGAAACCCGTGCCTGCCACATGGGGCGCGCCGGGACCCAAACAGGTGACATCCAGATGTCTCCACATCTGGGTTTCCCAAACTCCCGGCTTGGAGGATGTGAGCATTCTGCTCCATTTCTTTCTCGCTTTTGCAGATGTGACTGCAATGGGCGTGCACATCCAATGAGCCTGCCAAAGCAGTGGGGAAGAGCTGCCCGGTGGGCTCGTCGGATCTGCACGCCCACTGCATCCCAGGTAACTGGATTCTGTCTGAGGCTCCTCTACATGCTAACACCTGGCAAGTAGTGAACGAGCATCCCCCAGAGGGATTTTCAAGAGCGTGATGGCCACACATCTGTTTCCAGGCACTGAGCTTGGTAGGAGGGAGCCTCTGGGATAAGTCACGCATCACAGCCTCAAGCTGCTCTCACTCACAGGCTGCCTTCCGAGGCCAGCCCACCCGAGACGAAACTGCATTCAGGGCAAAGGGCTTCGGGACGGCTCTGCTCTAGGCAGGGGTATTATGTGTCCAAGGGTGGTGGTGGGTGGGGTTGGGGGGACAGAACAAGACTAACTCACCCTTCTCGCCAAGGGTCTGTCTCGCTGCCTTGGGCATGCTTGTCGGGGCAGGATGGACACTCACAGTCTTGCATCAGGAGATGCAGGAGAATCTCCCCAGGGCGCTGGGACTGTGGGGCAGGGAGGAGACCTCTGTCTGACTCCTGGGCCCAGATCTGGGATTGAAGGAAAGAGTTCTAGAGGGCTGAGCATACTGCAGTAAGCATAGGGTGTTCTGGAGAGCAGTGGGAGGCACCTGTTGTCCTCAGATCCCTCAGTCCTCCCTTGAACTCGTAAGGCAGGGTAGGTTCCCAGAGCCTGCAGGATACTGGCCACGGTTGAGGTCATAGCGGCCTGTGGTCACTGCAGCTGGTGGCCCTAAGTGGCTAGGGCACACTGACAACAGCTGAGGCCTCACGAGACAAACCAGTGACTACACGGGGAGCTAAAGGAACACATTTAGGGCATACCTCAGCCCTGGTCTGTCCAAGGTGACCCCCATCCCATTGGCCAGGATAAAAGCAGGAGGCTGGAGATGTGTTGTCATGGCAACAAACACACCACCACGGGGGAGGGGGGCTGCCCTGGCCGGGGCTGGAGTCCAGCCCGACCTAGCGGTTGAGTTTGGAGGTCCCCATATGGAGGAACTGGGACATTTGTCTTCATACCTCAGTTATTACCCTTCAGGGGAGAGTGAACTCTGCGGCTGTCTTCCCATCACAGGTCACCAAGGGAATAGGGAGCTCATTCTTCCAGGGCAGCCTGGGCCCTGACTTGGGCCCTGGGCTCAGAGGGGAGCCTCTGGAGCTCCTGGCAGGGGTGTCTAGCCAGCCTCGAAGGAAGCATGTGCTGTGTGTTCTCCTGGAAAGTTTGTGAAAACGCTGACACCAGCAATCACCCAGAAGGACTCTGGGTCCGAGAGGGAAGTTACCCCTCCATGCAGTGCGGACAGAGAGAGACGTAGGTCAAGACAGCCCGAGTCTGCCTCATTCCCAGGCTGGTGCTCCCTTTGTGCCAGAGGCCACCCCACCCCCACAGAGAACACTGCGGAGGCTTCCTTGTTTCCCTGGGCAAGGAGCTGAGAGAGGCCACCACCTCCCGAGCAGATTTGATGGGGTTCGCTGTTGAGACAGCTGGGCTCCCAGGACAGACTGAAGAACACATGCAACACCCCCTTGCCTTTCCCAGGGCCAGGAACGCGGTCACTGGTAGGCTTGGGAGCTGTGGGAGCGAGGCCGGCAGAGCCTCCGGCAGAGGCACAATCAAATGTTCTTCTTTTATAGGCAGAGCAGGACTGGATTCTGGAGGCCGTATGGGGACCCAGGGCCCGGAAGCAGTGCGGCAGGACTGGCATCTGGGCACCGCATGTGCCTTTGAAAGCACCAGTTCTCTCGCGAACCCTGATCTTTCCCACCTAGCTGGGTGGCCTCGGCCAGCATGCTGCTCTTCTCTGGTGCCTCCCAGGGTGGGGCACATGAGGGGTGTTAGCGAGCATGAACCCCCTTCCCTTCCCGTCTCTGCAACAAGTCAGCTTGGGTGTGTAGCATCTACTGACCTGAACCCCTAGTACCTAGGACAACAGGTGCCTCGGCCATCACAGCCGTGATGACTATCCAGATACTTCCTCCGGGAAGACTCCCTAGATGTCCCCTCTGCACAGTGCTACTGAGTTGTGCCCTTACCTGGCATCTCATGATAGGGCTGACGGCATGCCAGCTCTCACAGACATCAGGCATGTGTTTCCTTTTGTAATCACAATAAAAAAGTCACCAGGGACGCACTTCATGCCCATTTTACAGATGAGGACAGAGCCAGTGATGCTAGGTCCCTCCTTGCCCAAGGGCACTCAGATAGCAGGTAATGGGACCCCAACCAACCAAGGTGGGTCTGGGCCCCAGCCTGTGCTGTGTCTCTTCCCTCGTCAGAGAAGTGGGTGCCCCTGTTGACTGTGGTTTTCTGTGAACAGGGCTGGGGGCAGGTGTGCAAGGTCAGGCAAGGGCAGCACCTGAGAGCAGAACAGCTTTCTCCCTGCTCTGTTTCAGGTTACTTTTCTGCCTTTCTTTCCACTCCAGCTCCATCACCATGCCCAAGACAATCCAGCTCTCAGGAGGGAGTTGGAACGTCTCCCTCCTGCTGTGTTGTTAATGACTGATAAGGATCCAGGGGGCCCAAGTGTTTCAAAAGGTTTTCATTGTGACAGACTAAATGAAGCAAAAGGAATGAATCTCAAAGTGCAGAATTCCAAGCATCATTAATGCAAGTGGGGGAACAAGGAACTCCACAGCAGCCCCGACAATCACGCCAACAGGCCAGCGTTTAAGGGAGGTTCTTCAGAGAACAGGGGCTGACCCCCACCTACCACTTTCTTTTCTTCTTGCATGTCCACATCATTGGTTGTGGAGACCCAACCCAGGTCTCAGCATGGCCTGTCCCAGCCTTGAATTCTGGCAACTGGGCAGAGACTCAAAGAGGTAACCTTGAGGGTGAGAGGAAGGACCGATTGCGTGAGCTCATTTTAAAAGATGGTCACGTTCTCCTCTGTTGTATGTATGCACGCTCACACACCTGCCGGCTGCCATCAGCGGGACTGGCCAAGCCAGCCTTGCTGCCAGCTGCTCCCCTTGGACGTCACTCTTATGCATTGCTTTCTCCCCAGTGGTCCAGTTCTGAGCTCATCTGAACCTGATGCTACCATTGTTGGTCTGTTTGTTCATATTCTGGACAAATTTGTCCCAGGCACTTGCTCTGTGCCCAGGACCTGTAGAGAGCTTGGAGCTCAAACGCAAAGGGCAGACCCACAAGTCAGGTAAGCATCGGGCAGTGTGATAAAGGCCCCAGCAGAGGAAAAAAAAAAAAAATCACCTAACTCTGCATGTAAGCATAAGGGAAGGCTTCTCAGAGGAGGTAACATCTGGGCTGGGTTCTGAAGGATCAAAAGGAGTTTGTGAGAAAGCGCATGACACAAAGGAAGGAAGCAGCATGCACAAAGAAATGCTGACGTACAAGGATATGTCCTGGATGGGGGAGCAGAGCACTTGGGGCTGGATCTATACTGGACCTACTTCATTTCTTCTCCAGGGGCTAGAGGCCATGTGATCTGAGCCCAGCTGATCAGCGCATTCCACATTCCTGGGTACTGTGACCATTTCAGAGATGGGCATGTGCTTAAGGTAGCTTCTTTGGCTGGACTCTTTGGGGAAGAAGTGTTCTCTGTCCACACGAGTTGCTGTGCAGGTAGGATGCAAGCCTGGGGCTACTGGGGCCCAAGAGGGGAGAGGCCAAGAGTGCAGATGATACACAGAGTGTCAGAGTTGGAAGATGTGGAATCGGACTCTTGAATTGAGCCCCTAGTACAGCTCCAGCTTCACTGGAAGTTAGTAATTTTCAGTCATCTGAGTCAGTACACCTGTTTGTTTGTGTAAACAAGTTTGAGCTGAGTGTTTCTACCATAGACAAATGCTAAGGCAAACCTTAATGAACACAGCCTCTCCCTGCCCAGAGAGATCTTGGGCCTGGCATTCAGCAAGGCAGATAGGTGCCCTCATTCCCTGGGCCTGTCCGTGTTCCTGCCTGCCGGACCGAAGGGGAGAGTGGCAGGTGTCCTGCTCAGGGCTGCGGAAGCTGGTGAGGACCGCCGTGGTGGCCCTTCCATGAATGGGCATGAGGCAGAAGCAGGGGGCTCTGGGTAAGAGGAACGGCCACCTGCCTCCCTGCCTGTGTGTGTGTGTTGTGAGGGGGGCGTGCACGCACATAGGCACGTGCTGGTGACGGGCAGCAGTGGCCTGCAGCAGGGCCCAGCTCCCCCGGCAGTCGAGGACTCCCACACTTCCTCTCAGTACAGGCGCTGGCCAGATGGCTGGGCCAGCCTCCTCCTCCCCACAAAGGGGGCAGGCAGGGCCACGAAAGTGCTTCTCTGGAGCAGCATATTTCCTCGACCCTCTTCCCTTCCCTCTCTATTGGGAGGGGGGCCTAGCCCAGGCCCTGGACAAGATTTTAGGTCCAGACACAAATTCCAGGTTGGTAGCCGGGGGAGAGAGGACAGAGAGAATGGGCCAAGCCAGCGGAGACCTGGCCCGGTATTGCCCTAGCCTCGCATGCCACGGCCGGGGGTGGTGGGGGAAAGCCACAGCCCACGGGGTGGTCAGCCTCCACCGAGCACCCACGCAGCAGCCCTGCAAGGCAGATTTCGGTGCAGAGGGAAACCACGGCGCAAGGCGGTAAGTGAGACAAGACCAAGATTTGCAGAGAGGAACGGGGCTGGCCGTTCCAATGAGGTCAGGCTCGGCGCTTGGATATTGCCAGTGGTCCACCCAAAGGCAAGCTTCTGCCTCTGCCGTCTTGGCCTTCGAAAGGTTCAGCTCAGCGTCCCTTTGCAGACCTCCCCTCAGCTGGCTCCCCTGCTGGCCCTCACTCGGGTTGGGGCACAGGCTGAGGGTTACCGCTCACACCTGCCGCCAGAACCTGGACTCTCTGGGTCTGAATGATGGCTCTGCCACTTGCTGCAGGCCTTGGGTGCACTCTCTGCCCGGAGCCTCTGTGTTCTTGCCTGTGGGATGGGGCAGCAGTGGGATGGCCTGGGCTCTGTGTGCTGTGCAGCTCCGGGTGCCCAGTAGATGACCCCCCTGCCCCCGGTGCTCCCCATGTCTTTTCTCAGATTTAACGAATTACAGAGGGAAGACTGGCAGAGAACGGAGTGGACCCAGCCCAATCTTTCAACAAGTCCAGCCCTTTCTGCACGTGCTGGCTCAAGTTTCTGGAGGGAGATGAAAGGCAAAGCACAGCCGTGGAACCCCACAGAGCTACACGTGGCTCAGCACCAAAGTGGTTGGGCCCGAGCCAGCACGCCTGCACCCTCAGGTATGGGCGCCATCCTTGGGAGCTAGTAGAATGGGGATGGGGCCTTTGAGGATGTATGGTTCCCGCAGGGCTGGGGGTGGTGAGTAAGACTCTGCTCAATGGAAGGAACCCGGAGGGCATCTGACCCCAGTGCAGCCCGAGCCAGGGCGCAGGGGCAGAAACCAATTTGCTTCTTCCCATGGTGATAGGCGTGGTGGAAGTGCAGGGAGGGGGCCCCAGCACCCCACCCATGGTGCTGTTTGCAGAGGCAGAACAGTGCAGAACTGAGGGCTGCTGACTCACCCAGACTCAGCATGAGCCACTGAGGCAGATTCTCCCACCTGGGGTGGGGTGAGCAGGAGCCAGAAGCAAGGACCCTTGGCTACCCAGAGGCTCCTGATAGCTTTGTTCCAAGACTTTCTGTGCAGGTCAGTCGGGCCAGAAATGGGCAGGAATGGACGCTTTGCATCCCATTTCTCAGACAGCACAACCGAGACCCAAAGTAGCAGTGGCACGGCGCTGGCAAGGTTGGTGGCACAGCTGGACTGGAACGCGGGGACCCACTGCTCTTATGGCCGCCTGCTCTAGGGGCCTTTGCTGAAGATGAGAATAGGGAGTTCCACTCACTCGGGGCCTCAGGCCTACACACCTCAGCTCAGGCCTGCTTCTCGGGGTGGCCAAAAGCATCGGCATACGTGCTTCTCTCGCTCACGCTCTACATGCCACCTGTGTGCTCAGCTACAAACAGCAATCACGATATGCTCTTACAAATACGTAGTGGGAAGGAGAGAGGAGGTACGCACGACAGGCTGAACTTGACCTCTCCAAGATGCGTCCGTGTCCTTCCTGATCCCTTGTTCATACCACATTTGCAAAAGACAAAAAAAAGGACTTGGCGGATGTGATTAAGGTAGGAATGCTGAGATGAGAGCATTATGGATTATGAGGGGTACCCTAAACGCCAGAGCCAGTGTTCTAATAAAAGAGAGGTAGAGGGACAAGGATGAGGAGGAGGCTGTGTAGCCACGGGGACACAGGCTAGAGGGATGTGGCCACAAGTCGAGGAGCGCTGGCAGTGGTAAGAGATGGCTTCTCCCCTAGGGCCTGCCGAGGAAGCATGGCCCTGCCCTCACCCCATGATACTGATTCTAGACTCCTGATCTCCAAAACTGGGAAGGAACATATTTCTGTTGTTTCAAGCCACTGAGTTCGTGGCAACTTCCTGGGAGCTAATTCAGTACGTGTGGCACATTGTGCCGGTGTGGAGTTAGCCTTCAGAGGGACTGACATCACCATCTGTGTTACCGTCGCCCTTTCTTCCAAGACGGTATGCTCTTAGGGAGCAGGGCCTGTGTGTTGTTCCTCAGAGTGGCCTAGCCCCCGGGAGGTGCTACATCAGCGGCAAGCTGGCAGGGAAGGGGGAAGTCCCCTCCGTGCTGGGAGGGCTTCTGAGCATGCTCACGGGGCTCTGGAGCGTGCCTTCCCCCCTGCCGCCCGGATTACACGGTCACTGGCTCCCCATAGCTGAACGCGCCCTGCACACGGCCCCAACACGCCAACCCCTCCCGCCCCAGGGACCGCTGGCTCCCATGTCCTCATCCTGCCTTTGGGCTGAGATGCTACCACCCACCAGGATCACAGGGCCATGGGTGGAGTCAGAAGGCTCAGCATGGGGAGGCGGCGACCCGTCTGCCGTTGGCCCGCGGCTCAGGGCCAGGCACCCACTTTCTCAGAAACACTAGGCAGTTGGCCTTGGGCCCACCGATCTGCTAGAGGGGAAACAAATACCTCGAAGCTGGCCTTCCTGCTCTGAGCTGCTCTCTTCCTAAAACTGCGACTCCTTAGCAGCGTGCAGTCCTGGCTGAGCAGGGGGGGCCTGTGTTGGTTTTCGTCAGGGCATCCCTGAAGGGCGAGGTCAGTGGTGACTACCCAGGGCCTACTCATGGATGGAGCTCCAGGGGCTCCTCCAGGCGGAGTTCAAGCTCTTCTGCAAGGATTTTGTTTGCAGGTTTGGATTTTGTTATGTTTTGGTTTCCTGTTTGTTTGGTTGGTGTGGGGTATGTGAAACCATACACTGGCAAGCTTGCTTACCACGCCTTCCATATATTCATTTTAAAAGTTCCAGAAATCAAGCCCCTTTCAAGAGGCACCAAGGGGGTTTGCAACTGGAAAGAGATGTGTACTGAATTCTTTTGGAAAGCACCAGAGAACTGCGCCTCTCCAAATCAGAGCTCAATTCATTTTTTTTTTTTTTTTTTGCAACAATCTGCATGTTCTTGTACATCTGGACTGAGCTCTGCCCCCATGGGGAGGCTCCGTAAATGAGCGAAAAGGCTCACAGTAAACAGGGCCTGGGACCACAGCATCAGCCATTCGCTGAGCCAACGTTCACTGAGCATAGGTCCTGAGGGAACCAGGTGGGGAGTTGGGGGTCTGTTCACTGAGCATAGGTCCTGAGGGAACCAGGTGGGGAGTTGGGGGTCTGAGAAAGACTCGGTCAGAACCCCACACCCAGGAAGTAAAAAACTCGACTGACCAATGCTGAGCCAGGTGGATCTTGGTCAACTCTGATTTTCCCAGGGCTCACCTTGAACCCATATCTGCACAGACCCCAGCAGAGAGCATGAGTCGTCATGAGGCTGAGGTGAGGACAAGCTGTTAGGGTGATGATACTGGGAGAGTCCCCCTGATCCAGCCATGAGTTCAGGAAATCACAGCCCCCAAGCCTAGGGTTCACTTCAGTGCCTTGATGGAATCATCAGTCTGGGACCTCTGGGGTCATGCAGGAGAGTGGACACGAATTGTAGCCTACCAAGAGTATATAAGGTGCTGGAGGGGAAAGAAGTGTGGGAGGGAAAGAATTCATTCACTCCGCTAAGACAATCTGAGAAGGCTTCCTGTAGGAGGTGGCATCTGAAACTGGGTCTCAACTCTTATAGAGAAATGGAAAGGAGGCAGTGAGTGGTGCAGGCCTGGGTTTCCGAGGCAGGAGAACAGCTGAACAAAGAGCAGGTCATATCGCGGGATAGCTACCAGAGTCCAGGAGCTGAACGGCAGACTACACAGCTGATGGAAGAGGAATGTGTAGGAAAAACCTTAAGGAAATGTCAATAACCTGACCTGGGTTACACAAGGAACTTCTCTTCATCCAGACACTTCACTGTGGGAGTGAAGAGAACAGACACTAACTGAGAGAGGATATCTGCAACACAGATAACTAATTATGGAATGAGTGGCCTTCATATATAAAAAACTTGATTCACATCAATATGAAAAAGGCAACTCCATACAGAAATGAGCAAAATAGCTCCAAACGTACTTCACAAGCAGGAAATATTATCGGCCAAAAAACATAGGAGAGGATTCTCAGCTTCATCAGTAATCAGGGAAATAGAAAATCCAAATCATAGGAGATACCAAAATTGTGGCAAACATTTAAATGTTGCTGACGTGACCTTGGTAACCAGGATGTGGAACGAGCTGAGCCCTCAAGCCCCGCTAGTGGTAAAACCACCCAAGCAAAAGTCTGGCAGCATCTGGGGTTAAACCATGAACAACCCATGACTCAGCGATTTCACTCCTGGACATGCATTGACTCTAAGGTACAGCCCGCGGTCCGTGGGAGGGGGGTGGTGGTGGTGCAGAAGATGGTACAAGAGAATTCACCTCAATAATGTTCATAATCGCCAAAGCAGAGACACATCCCAGGTGCCTGTCTGCTCATTCTGGAGCAGAGAAGGGAGAATTCGTGAATAAAGAGCCCCAGGCATTGACGGGTGAATTTCTGGAACAAAACTTGACCCGTGAAAGCAGTTTCCCAATGAATCTGCTTGCAATGATTCTGTTGATATCAAGTCCACAAAGCAGAACTAAACAATGGGTTGTCAGGGGAGTCAGACATAAGGTGGAACTGTCATGGAGGCAAGGGGAGGAGGAACTCCAAATCCCGAAGCCTGGTGGGAGGGGCAGCCCCTGGGGCAGGACGGAGGAGACCCCAAAGGTGCCGGCATATCCCCCATCCTTAGGCCGGCCAGGGAGTGACAGTGTACAAGATCATTACTATTTATGCCTTAACCATGCTTTTGCAAGTCCTTTTGTGCGTCTTCAATATTTAACAAGCCTAAATCTTAAAGAGGAGGGCTGGCTTCTGGTTCGAAGTCCGCTGAGTCACAGGGGCTCGGTGGTGGGGAGTGGAGCGACTGCAGAGCTGCTCGTGAACTTGTGTGGGCAGCTGGAAAGCCTTTGGGGGCTCTGTCGTTGGATCCCTGTCACCCAGTGGGCTCCTCGTGGCTATTCCCTCTGTCTGCTGCCCAGGCTCCTTCCTGGCCAGTCCCAGCCTGTCAGATGGGCCTGCTCTGCAGCCGACACACGCCTTTATACACGTGCAATCCATTCGACCCTCTGCTCACCCCAATCCGTTACAGACCCGCACACTCCCGCAGATCCAGCCAGCTTTCAGCTGTCACTCCCTACGCAGAGCCATAATAAAGAAATCACTGTTTTCAGCTGACAAAGAGCAGATTTCTTACTAAGTAAACACTGATGTTTTGGTAGGGAAATTAGGTTATAAAACTGCGCCTCCAAAGAAGGCCATACACATGGACTTGGTTAAGATCTAGCCACACGGGCAAGAGGGGTTAATTCAGCTGCCCACCCTTTATCACATTTTTTCCCCCTTGAAACAGAAGGATAGGAAGTTTATCGGCTTTTTCAAACATAAAAACTGAAAAGCATAAAAGGCAAGAGGGAAGTATCAAGGAGACTTTTTTCCTAGCCAAGTGATGACTTGCACAGAGCTGGGGTTGGGGAGACACCCTGGATGCAAGCCATGTGTTGGGGGGTGGTGGGGCAGGAACACAGCTGGCCGGGGCTAGGGGGTGGGGTGGGGGTGGGGGTAGAAAGAGGCCCTGGGGGAACTGGGGCCCGGATTAGGCCCTCTCCAGGTGACCTGTGGTGTGGGTTAACCTCTGGGGATAGGAGGCCTTTGTCTGTAAGAACGGCCAACCTCGGCTGAGCACAGCTGAGCTGAAGCTTCCAGAAAGTCACGACTCTATGGGGACTATCCTCTCTCAGGGCAAATGCAAGGGGGCTGGCCCCGGAGCCATGGAAGCCATGGAATGAGACGTGCGGTCTTGGGGCAGGAAGAGCCTTCAGGAAAAGGAGGGGTTTCATTACACTGCCACCGGGGTCTGGGTTTAAGCCATGAGAAAAGTCCAGGGCATGGGTGGGCTACACACAAGGAAACCCCTCCACAGAGAGAATTATTCAGCTCTGGCCTGGCCCGCCAAAGTGGTGTGTGGAATTTCCTTTCCTGGACTCCTGTCAAAACGAGATGGATAATCCCAAATAGTTTAGATAAAAGTCTTCTTAGAGGTGTGTGTGCTGCTGATTTTTAAACGAAGTTTTGAGCGCATTAGTGGGTGCATTGGAAAGGGCTCCTCTTCCTACTGGCATCTGTGTCTGCCTGGGAGTGGAGGCCTCTCACTGGAGCAGGGGCAGCCTCAAGAAGACCGTGGGGCCCCACGGCAGACTGGGGCTAGGGGTGGGATCGGGAGAGACAGGCCTCCAGTGCCTTCCTCCTGGTAAATGCTTCCCAGTCCTGGCTTCCTAGTGCTCTGGGCTTTCCCGGCCCCACCCCTTTCCAGTATACCGCTCTGTAACCGCCCCCATTTTTCCTCCTTTCCCTCCAAGACCATGAGATATGTGTGGGCAGCTAGGCTGGGCCTCCTTGGGCCTAGATTCCTGACACCTGACACGAAGCTGGTCCCTTCTAGGTACGGGGTGGGTGACGTCAGAGGAAGGAGCACGAAGAACTTCTCCACCTGAGTTAGGCAACAGCTAAACGCAACTTGCTTGGGCAGGGCAGGTCAAGTTCATGTGTCAGAAACACAGCACCTGGCAGGAGAGAATAGGAGAAAGGGCTTCCAGGGTGCCCAACATAGGTCTTCTTTTCCGTGGGCACCAGAGCAAGTAAGCGACAAAGCAGCGCTGGCCACTGTCGTGGGTGCTTGACCAGGCCTCAGGGACAAGGCACTGCTCACGAAGCCCCTCAACAAGTGTTGAGACTAAGGTGGGAGGGAGTGACCTCCAGCGACAGTCCCTGGGACACAGTAAATCAAGCAGTGAGGAACTGGGCTGAATGAATGCATTCTGGGCACTAGCATCAGTGTCCACCCAGAGTGGACACCCCAGACATGTGCACTGGGACAAGACCCCACCTCAAAGGCCAATCCATCCCACTGAAATTTTACTCTTAGAGATTATTTCCTTTGGCTTGATTGTTCCTCTGTTCCCATGTCTGCCAGCAGGGATAGCTGCCTGTAGCCCTAAGATTTGCAAGGAAGATTCCAGTTCCTCTCCAAGGACACTCACAGCACAGAGAAATGCTCGGGACTGAGGGTCAGGTCTCATTTACTAGCAGAGTGATCTTGGGAAGCTCTTAAATTCTGGGAACCTCTAATTTTTTGCTGTATGAAATGGGGAGAATATCATCTACTTTACAGGGTGTTGGGGGGACTGGATATGATGCCATCTACCTAGCACACAGCAGGGTGACTGGAATGAAATATGGATTTACTTCTGGTCTCGACACAGGATGAAAAGAACAAATCATTGTCCAGTGCTCACTATGTAGCAGGGGCTGTTCTATGTGCTTTACACACATTCCGCTACCTAATCCTCAAAACCACTCAAGGGGTACTCTTGTATCCCCATTTTAGAGATGGGGAAGCCAAAGCTCATGGAGGTTCAACTGCCAGCCCAAGGGCATAGAGAGTAAAAAATAACACAGGAGGATTTCAACCCTGGCCCCTCCCCATTCTGCCCACATCCTGGGGGTGTGGGATGGGCTATGCCAAGGTGATGGGGGCCCAGTGGGCTAGGAGAACCCAAAAGACCATCTGTCAACCCTGCAGGACCTTCCCACCAGGAAGCCCCTCCCCATACCAGCTTTGCCTGCCCTGCCCAGTGCAGACCCACCTCATTTCTGCACATCAAGATCTGCTTCACTTCTGGGGCCCCTCCTGCCCAGGCTGACCACACGGGCTCTCTCCAAAGCCCAGAGCCAGGCAGCTCCTCTTCTGCGAGGGGCTGGCATTCAGCACAGATCAAAGAGCAGGCCGGCTTATCAGACACGCTCCTCATTAAACTTTTACAGGCCAGATTCCATTATAAATGAGCTGTCTGTCCCACACTGCAGAGCATGTTCCTGGAGCTGGGAATCTGAAGCCCTCGGAGCTGGGAGAGTCCTTAGCAGAGGTCTCAGTGTGGAGAGGGCCCCCTAGAGTCAAACTGCCCGGGTTCCAGTCATGGCTTTGCTACTTGCTAGGAGGATGTCACTAGGGAAAGCAGTCAACTGTACTGTGCCTCAGTTTCCCCACTTAGCAAGTGGGGGTGAGGATGCCACCTTCCTCAAAGGGTACAGATGGGGGTTAAGTGGTATAGAGGGCTGGCCCCAGGCTGATGGGACTGCCCCTCAGTGAGCGCTGCCCCAGTGTCCTGCTGCCTGCAGGGCTGTCTAAGGACCACGCACATCCCCGTGAGCCAAGGCTGCAAACCTATCTGTCCCCTCAGACCTCAGACAGCCACTGCCCTACACACTGCCTGGTCCTGGAGTTCTCCGGGTACCCACCTCTCCAGTGGCCTTGAAGTAGTGGTCAGCTACATCAGATTTAAAGGAGCACTCACTGCAGATAAAAGGACAACTTGGACTCCTGGGAGGAAGAGGACAGCCGTGGGCCACCCAGTCCCTCAGTCCTTCAGCCAGAAGCCAGGCAGACACGCCCTTCCGCCGCCTCTTCCTAGCCTCCCCGAATCTCTGAAAACAAGTACGCACACTTGCTGAGGGGAGAGAACGTTCTTTGTTGAAACGCAGTGCCCGTCTTCTCTGAACCGTGAACCTAGTGGTGTGGTGCCAAGAATCAAGAAGAAAATATTACTATCTTCCTGCCTTTCAGTGATTGGCTGAGGACAGGGCTCTCAGGGGCCCGGGACAGGACGGGCTGAGCAGGCTGTGTGTTTATTAATCTCACAATGAGCGGGTACAGTCTTTATGGAACACTGACCTTGGGAAGAGCCATCTTCAAATCCCTCCAGATTAGAAAGTTCAGGAGCTCAGCCAGCGAGAGCAAAGCAACTACTTTCTTAAGTGATGCACACCAACAGAGGGGCTAAATGTCCCCATTAATATGCAACCACTAGGATGAGGTGGCTTCAGACATCCCTAACAGCTCTCCCAGGGGGCTCTGGGTAATTTGCACGCGCGACAAAGTGTGCAGATGATGGTGGAAGGCGGAGGCCCTCGCACCAACCAGCTGGCATTTCCTCTTTTCCTAAAGTACCTGGGCCAGCATGTTGACTTCGCATGAATTAATAGCTAAACCCCAGAGCCATCTGTCCCCAGCAGGAACCCCTCCTCCTCTCTCCTTATCTTGCAGGGTGGCCTTGGGCTGTGACCGCTAGAACCCTGCTCACCAATGACAGCTCAAGATCAAGTGATCTGCAGGGGAGCGGTTCATAGTGGTTGGCTCTCCAGTCTTGGCGGGTGCGGGGGGTTGTGGAGGTCAGAGGTCGTGGAACCAGGCAAGAGGAGAGAGAAGGGGGCCACCCCTCCCGTGGCTGAGATGCTGTGGCTCTCCTCGTTCTATATGCTCATCCCCTTTTGCAAGCTGAGAGTATGGACAGATTTAGGTCAACTTGTGGGCACCGCATCTGCGAATGGGTGATAAAAAGGGACCAGGGGATGTTTAACACCCCATACTTCGAGGTCATTGTCATTGAGAGAAAAAGCCCTAGAGCCTGCTGATGTGATGAGTCTAGCAAGGCAACACGCAGCTCTGAGCCCATTTTCTTGGGTCTAAAATAAGTAGGGTGGCCTGCAGCAGTCCTCAGACTCTGGCCTGTAGGTAAACAAGCAGATACCCAGTCCTCACGCTAGCCTGCAAGAACCAGAACCTTGGAGATTGGACGGAAGAATGTGCATCTTTAAAACACAGCCAAGTTCAGATAGGCAGCCAGGTTTGAGAACTACAGCGTTAGATGGTCTCAGTAACCCCTCTGGGCTAGAAGCAATGGGAACTGGTCTTCTCTGAAGGCCCAGGGCAGAGGCTGGGATGGGAAGGACCCCATAAGCCACACAGGGAGTCAAAGAACGACCCTAGCCTCCCAAATCAGGAAAAGGAGCTTTTACTTTCTCCAAAAGGACTTGGGTTGATCTTGGCTGAGGGCAGCCCGTACTCCTGCTTGTATGACTGCCTACACGGGGCAAATGGAGAGCTCCAGCTGGGAGCCCCACAGTGCCATGCCTCAGCCTCTGTCCCCACAACACCCAGCAAGCCTGTTTCCAAGGGGCAGGGGCTGTCAGGGGATCCAGAGAATTTGCTTTTCCACCAGCAGCGGCAAGGCTATGGAAAGTCTGCGGGGAGTGTTGGTTCCCATCCACTGGCTGGCCTTCTCTTCTTGCCCTTGACAATGGACTCTTGGACCCTCAGGATCATTTCCTCACGGGGCGGGTGGGGGTGGTCACAAGAGAACCGCGCCTGATCAACAACAACAGCCCCTCTACCCATTTATCTCCCCATCACGTGTGATTTACATGGATAAGAAATGTTGCCTCAGGAGTCTACAGGCAGTGTCATCTACCCTTCTAGAACCTCCTGTCACCAGTGAGCTACACAAATCCTGTAATGGGTTTGCACTTCTAGGAGATGCGGAAAGGTGCTGTCAGGATGGGGTGGGCACATTTGTGGGCATGCTGGCTGGGTTTCCACACTGCCCCCTCCCCACCCTGTGCCCTTCTCTTCCCTGTGTGGCTGCCTGTGGCGGAGAGGAAGGCTGTGACCTGGACCCAGGGACACGACAGCTCTGGCAGGTCCCTCTGCTGTGGGTCCCCCACTTCTATCGATCCCCTAACTGCTCCTAAGAGTACCCTGAAAATAAATCTGACCACTTCCTCTTGCTCCTGGTTGCCTAGAAGATAAAGTCCCAATTCTCCAAATGGGAGAAAAAAGACCCCTCCTCTCTCCAACCTCAGTGGTACTCCTTCAGTCCTATTTTCTGCCTTCTTAAGTGACAGCCACCAGAGAGAATCCTCTTCGAAGGTCATGCAGTGGCCTGCCTCTGCCCCCAGGGGCCTAGGCTTCCAATGACCCCCGCCCCCATAAACAAATGTAAACAGCGACCATGAGACTCATCACTATTAACATCTACTCCATGTTTCCAAATGGTCCCAAGTGCTTTACTTACATGACCCCATGGAATCCTCAAAATAACTTGGTAGATGGGATAGGTGCTATCATTATGCCCTATTACAGATGGAAAAACAGGTTTATTCATTCCGGGTTGGTAAGCTCTCAAGTTCAGAGCCAGGGTTCAAGGCCAGCTGGTGGAACAGGGCTGGTGAGGGAGCACTCCCGCAGCGCCCCGCAGCGCCCCCGGGGGTGAGGTGGGGAGGACAAACAGTTTGTGGTGGAGCACTGCATGCGGAGCCCAGGCGCACGAGGCGCCCAATCCCGGGGCCGTGAGGACCATGAGAGCCAATGGGCAGCGGCCCTGGCGCAGAGCAGTAGGCGGAGGCTCCGGGTGCAGCTGACAAGAGATGACACCGCAGCTCATTTGCTGTGCAACGTTTGTGTAATTAGACACATTTGGCGCCGCAGAGGAGGCGTGGGATACAGCGGGGGCTTGATGGATCGGGCACTCCTCCGGGCTCCGACCGCATTAATCACAGAAGCCAGAGCCACGGAGGCCGTTGTTTTCTTATAGGCCTCGTCCTGTTTCCACACCAGTGGGGGAGGGGGAAGGGGTCCCGATGCCCTCGCCTTGTTCCCCTGTGGCCGGGTGGGGACCGATCATCCTGAGGCTGCCGGGGAGCCCCTAGAAGCCCACCGCGGCTGGGGCGTGGGGCTCGGGAATAGAGTGCTGCTGCCCATCATCACTTGGGTGTTAACCAGGAGAGCCCGGCCCCGGCTGGGGGAGGGGAGGCCAGCAGGGATGACACCCCGCAGGTCCGCGCGCCTCTGTGAAGCTCAATATAGCACAGCGGCCTCCCGAGCAGAGCCCCGCCGGACCCAGGCCCTACGCACACTGTGGACACCCTTTATTGTATTCTACTGGGTGATGCCACGCTGGCCAGCGGGTGGGGCTTTGTGATCCCAAACAAGCCTCAGAACCTTCTGTGCCCTAATCCCTGGAATCTGGGACCATAACCTTTTAGGGGAAAAGGGACTTTGCAGATGTGATGGAGTTAAGGATATCGAGGCAGGAAGATTATCTTGGATTATCCATGTGGGCCCTCAAAGCCATCGCGGGCACCTTTAGAAGAGAGATGGAGCGAGAAAAGCATTACAGAAGAAGAAGGAGGATGTGAGGCAGAAGCAGGGGGAACACAGGGATGGGTCCAGAGACAGGGGTCCCGGCTGAGGCACACAGGTGGCCTCCAGAAACTAGGGAAGTCAAGGAAGCAGAGTCTGTGCTGGAGTCTCTAGCAAGAACCAGCCCCACCAACACCTTGACTCACTCCAGACTTCTGCCCTCCAGAACTGCCCAAGAGTAAGTCAGCATCGTTTTAAGCCCCTGGGTAATGTGTTACAGCAGCAACAGGAGACTGAAACACTCCCCTTCAGACATCAAGTCGAGTTCAAAAGTCATCTGGGCCAGTGAGTGACAACGCCATTTCCACAGGCTCACTAGCCTGCCCAGACCTCCCATGCTGCTGGTCACGAAGGCTTTCAGTTTCTCCCGGTGCTCTTCCTGTCCCCCACCCCTCACTGGCCAGGATGTCAGCAGTTCCACCTCCCTCCCAAATACAGAGAGACTCAGCTCCTTGATTCTCCTTTGATGGTCAGATGCCACCAGCTGAGCCCTTTTCGGGTAGATCCGCTAGTTCCAAACATGCTCACCGAAGCCAGCTGCTGGAGCTGTGGTCCCAGGCCCGGTAGCTGGAGGGGCAGCCGGGGAGCGGGCAGGGGCTGAAAGGACCCCATCACCTACCAGGTGGGCATGGGTGCCAGGAGCAGGCCCTCATCAAGGGAGACACGACAACACACACTGATACGAAATGAGAAGTTTCCAACATTTGAAAGTCCCCATGAGAAAACTTGAGGGGCCTCCCGATGCCCACATCCGGGACCATTTCAACCACACACAGATAGCGACAACAACAGAGTATAACTTAGAATAAGACGTCTGCCTATGCATTTATTTGGCATAAGTAAATAATCAAAGAAAAAAAGATGTGGGGGGTGGGGAGGAGATGGAACTATTCCTCACAGAAGAATTCCAGGCCAAAAACGTGGAAGGAATGATGGAAACAGAAAATCACCATTTGGAGAACATGAGTAATTACAGTTTCTGGCTAGAACCGTCCAATGGATGTTAGTTAGTAGGTGAAAATTTGATAAGACTCAGGATAGTTACATATTAGAGTCTCAGCCCCTCCCCCAAGATATTTATTAATGACAAAGGGACCAACTTTAAAGGGGAGAAACCCAGCAGACCTCACCTTATCTAAGCGAGCTGCAGTGATGAGACTCCTTGTCATCGTGTGCCTCCTGACACGACCCACTAGGAAGGACAAAGCCCCACCTTCATGGTATTAGTCCCCCACATGCTCACTCTAAACTTCATCACGAGGCAAATTCAGGCAAGAGTCCCCAGTCGAGGACACCTGTACATTTCGTAGTGGCCTGTCCTCCTCGAGAGGGTCAAGGTCATGAAGGACAAGAGAAACTAAGCCACTAGCCCAGAATAAAGGAGGTTTGACCAAGAAATGCCAAGGCCACATCCCAACAGGAAGAAAAGAAGACATGAGTGGGGCAACTGAGGAAACACGGATAAGATTTACAAGTCAGTTAATGACCCCATATCAGCCTTCTGTCATGTAGATGTGAGTCCTAGGGGAGCCCAGCAGGGGGTGGGGGGAATCCTGGAAATCTCTGTACTATTTTTGCAACTCTTCTCTCATGTCTGAAATTATTGCCAAGTGAAAGATGCTTTTTTAAAAAAGAAAAGTCTCCGGTTTGCTCTACCTCAGGGCGGCGGCAAGGGGTGCCCAGCAACAGGAGTTGCCAAGGGCTGCGACCTCAGTCACCAGCCTTCTCATTGGGCCAGGTGCTTTTTTGAACCTAGGGAGTGCTCAGCAAGTGTTTACTGACTTCCTTCAGGCAGGAGCTGGGACAGGCAGGAAGTAGGGTTTGTCTTCAATGGGTAGAATGGGTGGAGAGTGCTCTCATTCAGGCAACACTCACTGATCATGGACCTGGTACTGTCAGCCACTGGCAAGGCAGCAAGGAGCGGGAAGCTCAGAGCCTGCTAGGGGGTAGGTGGGAAATCAGATCATTCCAGAGAAGGGCCCCCACTCGGTGTAGGGGATTCTAGTGCCCCAAGAGGAGCACTCCAGGAAGGTGGGCAGCAGGAACAGAGGCGTGGAGACCTGCAGTAGAGCTGTGTGTTCTAGAACTCTGAACAGCAGCTTGGTGTGGACAGATGAGATGGCTGGGTCCAGAGGATCCTGGTATGAGTTGGGCCTTTGCAGTAGGTTTTCTCCAAGCAGGTGTGGGGAGTGGAGAGATATGGGGGTAGGGCAAAGGTTTCAGTCTCTTCTCTGGAAGTGGAATGGATGGGGTAGGGTAGGGCCCAGTCTTGGAGTCATAAACACCAAGAAAAGTGACATTAGCTATAGGCTTCGAGGCCGTAGGTGAGAATGAAGAGGGTAGGGATTAGGCTTAGTGCGACAGCACTGGGACACGTCCTTCTACCTGGGAACCTTGTCCTTATCATGGGGCTTGTCCTTATCATCACGGTGACTCTAAAGTATAGGGTCTAAACTGGGACATGTAAAAGAACACTAAATTAGGGGGAAGCAAGGTTTCCTCTGAGCAGGGAGCCTGAAGTGGGGCTCGATCCCAAGACCCTAAGATCATGACCTGAGCTGAAGGCAGATGCTTAACTGACTGAGCCACCCAGATACCCCTAAGGTCACCATGCTTATATAGGACCTTTGGCCTAGAGGGAATTCCCACTGCTTGAGTACACACAGAACCCCAAGGTGCTATGGCTACAATGGGACAACCCGCAGCCTTGGCAGTGAGGGTGTGCGAGCCGAGGAGGGCTTCCTTCTCAGGTAAGCAGATGGAGGTGCGTGTTCACGTCCCACGTACACATTCACCCAGCATCCTGGGTTCATGCACCCCTGGTGGCACAGGTGACTGTCGGCTTAGAACAGTACAGATTAGGAACTCCAGAAAAACCGAACAGAGACAGAACAGGTGGCTAAGACCACCAGCCTCCCCGGAGGCAGGGGACTGCATGCCGGGCCGTGGGGGGTGAGGGTAGAACTTACCCGTGCACGCCGTGGGCAGAGTGGGGCTCATAATGGTACCTTCCCTCCTGGTGTCTCATGTCAATCGGTAAGGGAGCATGAAGCGGTGGCAAGAGGTGCTGCGGCACTGTGGAGTGGGAGAGAGAAACAGGCCTTTCAAAAACTTTTCCCCTCCCTCAAAAGGCAATTTTCACAGGGCTTTAAAGCTCCATGAATTTCAGGGGCAAAAGTAGCCAGGACAAGGGGGCTCGGTGGTGCCCTGGCTATCACACACCCACGGAGGGGATGAATAAATAATCAAAGTCAGCCCAAGAATCCGACATCGTTCACATAAAAGATCCCCAACCGCGCACTTGACAAAGACAAGCAGCTAAGCGCTCTTTGAACTCGGGGAGATTACAGGCTCAGCCGCAAATCAGGACTGACAGAGCCGGCAGGCTGCTGCCCATTTCGGCCTGGGCTGCGTGTGGCTGGAGCAACCCCGGGTGATGGCCTCCGGATGCTGCAGTCACCCTGGCTGGAAATATTTACCTAGAACCATCTGCAAAGCCGGGGTGCGCTCCCTGTGGCGGCAGCCAGCCTAAGGGATGCCCGAACCCCAGCCAGCCACCTTGCCCTGCCCTGTCAGTGGTGCGCAGTGGACCCCTACGCGGGTCTGTCAATTCTCCAGTCCTCCTGTTAATGACCAACCCCCAAGTGAGCTGGTGGGTGCCTCGGAGATGCAGACGCCAGTACGTGGGTACTTCCACGGTCGGGTCAGCCTCCCCTCTGCACTTGGCCTGCCCTCAACAAATCATTGTGATAATTGTAGGATGCTCTTTGCTTATTTAAAAAAAAAAAAATTCCTGGGTCCCCTGGAGGCAAACATAATTATAGGCTTTATGAAAACAAGCCTCTAAAAAGTAGTCAGACCGGGAAAAGGGCTAAGAAGTGGAGATTTCTCAGTCAACTCTTAGTTCGGCTGAAGGCCCTGGGCCAGCAGGCGGGTTTGTGGAGTCTGAATTGCAGAATCCTTGCAAGAGATGGGGATGGGTTTGTTTCCTGTGCGTACAGGTCAGCAGCCGGCCCAGCCTACTGTAAGGGATGTAAAAACATCATTCTGCTACCCGTTTCCATGCAGACAGATCCTGGGACTGTCCTATAAGCCCTATGAATTCTTTTTTTTTATTGTGGTCAAATATATACAACATAAAATTTACCATCTGAACCATTTTTAAGTGCACAGCTCAGTGGCATTAGTATATGTGCTGCCGAAGCGAGCACAAGTGGCATTAATACATTCTAATCAGGGGGCCGCCACCATCCATTTGCAGTATTTTCCATCTTCCCGACTGAGACTCTGTCCCCATTAAACACAAACTCCCCATTCCTCCTCTCCCCTGGCTCCCCACAAGCACCACCTGCCTTTCTATCGCATGAATCTATTCTACATACCTCATATGAGTGGAATCGTATGGTATTTTTCCTTTTCTGTCTAGCTCATGTCACTTAGCATGATGTCCTCAAGGTTCATCTGGTATAGTACGGGTCAGAAGTTCTCTTTTAAGGCTGAATGATAGTCTGCTGTGCGGATCTTTGTCTGGTTATCCATCTACTCGTCAACAGACACTTGGGTTGAAGACCATGGTTTTTTTTTAAGATTTTCAAAAATTTAGGGGCACCTGGGTGGCTCATTGGGTTAAGCATCCAAATCTCCATTTCATGTCAGGTTGTGATCTCAGGATTGTAAGATGGAGCCCCTCATTGGGCTCCATGCTCTGTGTGGAGTCTGCTTAAGGTTCTCTCTTTCCCTCGGCCCCTCCCCACTCCCACTTGTGCACACTCCCTCTATTAAAAGAAAAAAAAAAAGAAAAGAAAAGATCTTTTCATTTTTAAGTAATCTCCACACCCAATGTGGGGCTCAAACTTCCAACGCCAAGATCAAGAGTCACACGGTCCACTGACCGAGCCAGCCAGGGGCCCCGAACACCAGGAATTCTTCAAAGAAAACTTTCCCCCTGAAATTGTAACCTTAATTTCTACATACTCAGATTTATCTTCATAGTTCCACAAAACTGGCACCTTCCATGGGTACTGAGAACATGGATTGGGTCAAGCTAGCCTTCCCTGAACCCCCAGGAGAATCAGCAGGGAAGCCATGTCCAGCTTCCCAGATGTTTAGGAAAGGGCTTTGGGGGATTTTTTTTTTTTTTAATGTGGCAAGGCAGACCAGATTATAGTATTGTTAATTTAAAAAAAATAGTGTGATTTGTGTGTTTCTGAATGTTTTCCTGCATACCCCAAAGCCCCTCTGAGGCAGCCAAGGTAGGTGTTCCTAGGCCCATTTCACAGATGAGGAAGTGGAGGCTCTATGGGTGATTTCAGGCCAAAGTCACAAAGCTGAAAAGACAAGCGAACCTGCAAGGGAGTCCAAGGCGTAGGACAGCTGGTCATGGGTTTTTCCCTCTGCCCAGCCAAAATGAATCCTCAGGGGCAGTCTGTGGGTACAAGGGTGATCCCTGGGGTCCTTCTGGTCCCACCTGGAGTATGTATTCTATTTAACAAAAAATGCTCATGCAGCATTGGGCCCTGCTCTTGATGCTTTGCCGATATCCACTCCTGGCTCTTTGTGGCAGCCCAGGTGGCTTTCACTCCAGGATTCCTGGTCCTCCCACTGGCTGTCCCCCAGCACACAGGTGAGCTTTTCTTCCCTCCTCTTGCCTCCTGCAGAAGCAGAAGGCAGTCCCCTAATGCCCTTGGAGCACAAACCTTGCCCTTGACCTCACTAGCTAAGGGTGCTCTTCTTGGGGTTAATGCAACTTCCCCCAGGTCTCAAGAGCTATAAAATCTGCAGGAATGGAGGGCTCATGGTTGTTTACCAGGCAACTATGAAATGCCGGGGATACCAGGGCTGAAGCCAGTGGCTGTGCATGTGCGGTGTGTGTGTACGTGTGAGAGAGAGAGAGATGCTCTCCCCAGTTAAGGCTGCACCCCCACTTTCTGCTGGATGGCTGGGGTGCAGGCTGTGGAGATTACCAGGGGAAGTGGCTTTCCCTTAATTCTGGGCAGCAGGACGTGGGACATTGAGGAAATCGTGTCTCCTCTCTGGGCCTTATCTTACACATCTGTACAATGCGGATTCCTGCCAGGACAGTCCTGCTGTTTGTGAATGGTCACCTGTTCCCTGGAGAAAGAGCCATGCTTGTCCCAGCCAGGAACACGCTGAGGTTGTAGGAGGGATCCCTGAGCAGGGCATAGGAGTTTAGGGTCCAGACACTGTTGCATTGCTATGGCCCTATCCATACAACCCATGACTAAGAACCAGTGACCTTCCAGATGTGCTCAGTCCACCAGCCTCTGGGGACTGAGCCCCAACCAGCTGTCTCTGGGGTGAACTGGGCACCTAAGGCCATCCAAAGGTTGAAGGTTGATCTGGCCCATCTGAGGTCTCAGGACCCTTTCAGACCGGCATGGCCTGTCCCCAAGTGCCTCTCATTCAGAATTGAATGCTTCGCTCAGAGCCCTTCTGCCCGGCTGCGGGAGGAGAAAATTCCCCTTTGGGCTCTTGCAAGAAGTTATTCCGTCTAGAGGCCATCAGCAGCACCCAAGGAACATGAAGATATACGTCAGGAACAAGAGCTGCCTTCAAGTGACATATTGAATGAGATCCTTCCACACATTGTTTTCATTGTGGGCTCTTTTTTTAAGTTCAAAAAAAAAAAATCCAAACTAAATTATGTTCTTCCGGCGGGGGGGGGGGCGGGGGGGATTGGGGGAACACACACACACACACACACACACACACACACATCCCATATGTCATTTCAAAGAAATGGCTCTCTTTTTAAGTTTCTGGGGAAGAAACTCGAAGCTGGGAATTTTCTATGCATCACCCCTGCCCCTCTGAAGAAAATGCACATTTGTTTTTGATGCTACACAGAAGGAGGACCGGTCTGGGAAGCTGAGGATGGTGGGGCCTTGACTTTTATTTTTAAACCCAGAATCTTTCTGTGCTAGGGCTTAAAAGCCAGATGTTGCTTGGCCGGTGGTCCCAGGGGTGAGGGTTTTCTGGCCTCCACAGTGTCCCTGATCTAACGTCGGGAGTGAGGAGGCCCAGAGGACCCTCCCCGGAAGCCCGGGTCTAGTTCATGTCCCATTCATAGTAACTCCGGTGAATTTCTGCCAGAGAGGATGGGGCGGGGTCAGCAGAGGGTTCAGACACGGAATTGGGAAAATTGGGTCATGGAAATATGACTGGGCAGCCGCGTCAGCAGCCGGAGGAATTCTCCTCGGATGAAGTCATGTGTTGCTACAACGCAGGGGCGCTGCCCCGAGGACTGAGCTCAGAGAGGGTTGGAGAGGCTGGCCCAGAGCCGGAGGGGCTGGCGACGTGAAAGCAGCCATCTTCCGGAACAGACTGGATGCGTCAGGGGCCGGCCCCCCTGGGCTGTCCGCTAGAGATTAGCATGGTCTTCCTTGACCGTGGTCATCTCCATTAAGACCACAGGAGGGAATTAGCTTGGAGCACGTGCACTGGTATGCTCCTGTTGCAGGACCAGAGAAGCAAAGTGTTTCTGAGCAAAGGGCTGCATTGCCCGGCGCTGACTGAGGGGAGATGCCCGCAGGTGTTTCCGGAAGGAGGCGTGGTCTTAGCACAGTGCGGCTCTGAGTTACAGGGAGGTGGAAATGCACGTTAGTGCGGTCCGGGGACCCTGGGAGGGAGGTCAGGGGCCAGGGCAAGGTGTGAACCCCCATATCCTTCTTGGGCAGCCAGCCCATGCCCCACAGTCGCCAGGGTGACCAGTGCTGTGGTGCCTCAGACACCCTGATGGGCTCCAGGCAGCCTCTGATAAGCTGCAACAGAGGCCTTCGGATTTGGCATGCCTCTCGGGGGTCAGGAAAGCGCTCTCTGGCCTCCAGTTTCTCTTACAGTATGGGGGACTCTTCCTTGGGATTCCCGCTTAAAGACTAACGCAACATGTTCCTGTCCCTTACCATTCCCTGCCTCGTAAGTAATATCCAGTGCAGCGGTTTCATTTGTCTCCTTAAAAGCAAATGGACCTTGGGAAAGTCACGGAAACAAATTCACACTGAAGTGCAGCTGACCCACCAGGTCACCTTCCCCTTAGCAGAGGGACCAGGCAGATGGAGACACCTGTATCTTTGGAGAAGGAAGGTGCGCACATGGAGGAAGGAGAAATGGGCACGCGAGCAGGCTTGAAGACCAGTACCATATACTTTACTGTTAGATTGAAATCCAGATTCTTCCTGAGCTACCATTAGTCAAACAACAGTCTTAAGGGGAATGACACGTCCCCATGTTCTATGGAGCTTGGGATGGGGTAGGAAGCATGTGAGCCATAAATCCGACAGACTTGGGTGTGAACCCCGGTTTTGTCATCACTAACAAGTGACAGGCACTCTGGGCTTTCATCTCTTCATCTGTAAAATGGGAACAACACCGACCCTCGCTGTATGTTTGCAGTGTCTAGCACAGAGCAAAATACCAGTGAGCGGCATTCCCCTGAGGCTGTGAGTGTCAGGGGAAATGCGAAAAGGGCCCTACTTCCTGCTGTAAGGGATGCCGAGATGCATCAGGCAGGCCCTTGTTGGGGCCTCTGACACTTGATGTGCTCACCACAGGACTTGGTGCTCCCCGACTCCCTGTGTGATGGAGTGGGGACGGGCAGAGAGGATGGGTTGCGGGCTTGGGGGCATTGCCAAAAAGGTGTTCCGCCAATGGATCGCTGCTGACCGCACCCCTATTCCCCCGTGGTCCATCTGCTTGAGCCTCAGACTAGCTGCTCCCAACCCAACTGTTTTCCACCATTCTGTCCCTCGTGTCTGTGCTGACCAAAATCAGGTCAGGGGCCTGCAGGGGGCCTAATGGCTTCAGTAAACAACACTGGGAAATTTGTTTTAAAGGTGGGTTTTTAAAAAAAGTTTTCCCCTCCTCACCTGCCATGAACCCCAGCACCCTGCCCTGCAGCAGTAAGTCAGCCCCTGGGAAACCCAAGCCAGTGTGATCACATCCCAGGCAGTTGACACGTCCCAGGTAAGGAGGGCGGCGGTTCCGAGGATGGGAGCCCTTGTATGATGCCATTTCCTTAAAGCAAACTTAGCTCTCCTCCACTAGGAAGCAAGGGGCTTTGATGGCCTGGACAAGGGCACTTTGGGGAAACGTCTCCCAGCCCAATAGAGAGAGGATGCTACTCTGGGTTCCACCCTGAAGACCTAACTTGGTCAGTTGAACTGCTTAACACTTCTACAAACAGAAATGCGAAGATGTGCTACAAAATGAAAAATGTTAATTGGGTGGGGAAGGGACAATGATTGGCACCCTTGTTGTCTGTAAGGCTGGTTCCAGATGATTAGCTACCCATTAGATGGGGCTGGACGCTAGCGGGTTGCCTGCATGGCTACAGTCTACATTTTAGCCGCTGAAGGTGAGCTCATTACAAATCCCACAGGGCAGGGCTCTGCATTCTTGCCTGTTCCCGTGGAGATCCCCGACCCACTTCTCAGGGATTCTGGAGCTAAAGCCTTCCCAGAAGATACCATAAATGATAGCACCAGCTCCAAAGAAGAGATGGCATGATCCTTCTCTTAACTGCATGGTCTGGCCTCGGGACACCATGCAGCTCAGACACACAGACCCTCTCTGATGTGGCCTTGACCGGCACAGGCTTCGGGCCCCATCAGGTCCAGCTCTTCAGCCTTCTCCAGGATCCAAAGGGAAGCTGCCCACCACCCAGGGCAGAGCTCTCAACCCCTGGCCTACACTGCCGAGAGGATGGAGGGAACTCTGTCGGCCCACACACCCTCTTAAGGCTTCCCCCACAAAGTCAATGTGGGGGGAGTGTCAGCAGCACAATCCCAGCACACAGAGGCTGTGTGCAAAGCTGAAGGCTCGACTCTCTGTGATTCAGCAGGCTCCAGAATGCCAGAACAACCTCAAAGTCAGAGAAGGGAGATGTCTGCAGCACCCAGAGCAGCCAGGCAGCCTCCCTGGAAGAGGTGGTTTTAGAGCTGAGCCTTCACAGTCAGACTGGGGGAGCTGGAAGGAAGGGGGAGGATGACTGGTTCTCTAGGCTCAGAGGTGGTGTGGATGGAATCCAGACTCAGTCGTACCCAGGCACAGAGCTGTGCAGAATGTGACTCCTGGTCAAGCTGTGTCACCTCTCCTGTATACCCAGGATTAGGAACGCCTCTTTCTAGAGTCCTCCTGGAGACTAAATGATGTGTTACACCTAACATGAGGCCCACTACAGAACACCTACTCGATACCAACTTCAGTGCTTCTCAGACCCAAGAATCACTGGTAGGGTTTGGTCAAACACCGTTGCTGGGCTCCCTCCCCAGAGCTCTGGGCTCAGGACCCAAGAATCTACACTTATCCCAAGCGCCCAGGTGATGCTCACACAGCTTCTCAAGGACCACACTTGCAAAACCACTGGCCAGCCTTGACTTTTTATACTTCTGGAGTTCCCAGCGGCATTGGGAAGTAAGAGGTGATGGTTTCTTGTATTCATGTCTATCCTGCATTGTACTAGCTGGTGACCCGGAGAAGCTCAACATGATTGATGACTGAGACAGCCTTGGGTGTGATGACCAAATCCTAGTGACCACCATGCCAGCCCATTTGCCAGTGGCAGTGGCAACGGGCTTGAGCACCATGAGGAAAGGCGTGATGGGTGTGTCAGGGCTGGGGGAAGCTACCGGAGACGGTACATGAGCATTCCTCCCTTCTCTTGCAGTGGCCTCAGTTCGCTTGGAAACTTGGACAGTTTCATAGGCCAGCGCCTCGGATCTGCAGACTCAGATGGCCAAGTCCTCTCCCAGCGGGAACGAAGCAGTGGCCAAAGCATCAGGGCTGGGGGTAAGAAACTGGAGAGGAGTCCAGGAAAGCCTCATTCCCAGTAGCCAGCCAAGTCCACTTCCGGAATTTATGCAAATGACACTATTCTTCCCCGTAATAAGCCCAGGGACAGGCTGCTCCAGAGGCCCCTCCTGATGCCCAGGCCCCACTCCACAGGAAGTACTAAATAACAATAATAATATCCTGAATGGCACTCCGCAGCATGCAATTACAAAGCATTTGTCTCACTTGGGGGGAGAGGGACGGGAGGAGCTCAAAGGAGACAGGAAATTCCAACACCCCTAGCTGGCTGGGGTCCGGCAGGACTTGCCCCCACAGGGAGTTCGCCAGGATCAGGGCCCTGGCTGGAGCCACCCAGGCACACTGCCCACCCCAGAGGCACGGGCTGTTCTGGGGTCTGCCCCGCTTGGCTGCAGACTGAATGTTTAATGCTCCCCCCATCCCCGCCCCAATTCAAAGGTTGAAATTCTAATGTGGGTTGTGATGGTTTGGAGATGGGACTTATGGGAGGTCAGGAGGTGGAGCCCTCATGAATGGGATCAGTGCCCTCATAAAAGGGACCCTGGGTCCCTCAGGCCGTGGCCATGTGAGGACACAGCTAGAAGAAGGCCATCTACACAAACCAGGCAGGGGGACATTGCCACACACCAAACGCCACGATCTCAGACTTCCCAGAGAACTTAAAGTCTGTGGTTGAAGCCCTTCAGTGCATGGTACTCTTAGGAGAGCCACTTGCCCTGACCGAGACTCCCTGGATGGTGGTGGTAAGATGGGCCGCATGAGCCACAGGCTGCAGCCGACACAGCGGCCAAGCCTGGTCCCACTGCTGATTCCCACTTAACCTTCCCGCGCCTTGATTTCCTCATCGGTACAACAAGGGTAGTGACGGGACCCCCGCCCGAGGGAGGCTGGGAGGCAGGAACGAAATACCATGAGTCCAGAGCATGGGGCCATCTCCACGGACCTCCCGCCCTTTCAGTCAGGGGTGCCGGGGAGATCCCTGCCATGGCAGCAGATGGGACGGATCGTCCACCTGTCGGGGTACATGAATGGGGTGTCCCACTAGAGAGTCTTAGAACCAAAACAGACCTCAGAGAAGGTCAAGCCTGATTAAGCTTGAAAACAGTCCTGGCCACAGGATCTCTTCCAAAGAAAGTAGTAGGCAAGACCCTAAAATCTATATTCGATTTGGGTGCCGGAAGACCATGGCTCGGAGAGTCTTCCATGAAGACCTGCAAAAGACCCTGCCGAAAGCACGGATCGAGCCCAGGGGTTTGGGGAGCGAGTGACCCACCAGCTGGTGCCTGTGTCTTGGGCCGGATGTCAGCACTCCAGTGGGGACCCAGCACCGTGAAGCTTTACCTGCAAGGACACCCTCCTGCGTCCCATCACACTTCACAGACTCCCCTGCCAACTTGCACCCATTATTGTCTAAAAAGCCCATTGGTCATGGGGGGTGGTCATTTGCCTCCTTCACCAGCATCTGGTCCCTTTCCTGGAGAGCTCTTGCAAAAAGGGTTCCCCTGCCCGGTGCTTCTCGTGCTCCCAAGAGCACCACGAGAGCCCGTGGTCCTTCCACTGTGGTTCTCAAGGGACCTTGGCACTCAGTCTTCCCTGGGCACTGGTGACGCTTTCCCGGGCTGGCTAGGACACCTCTTTCTGCAGAGTGCTCTGACTTGGAACTCGCCAAAGCCAGTCCATGAGATTCAAAACCGTGAAACAGAAACTGCAGCAAGCAGAGGGGTCAAGCCCCTCCAGCACGTGGGCTAGTCTTATTTCCTTCTCTGCATTCAACAGCCAATTACCAATGCTTCCCCAAAGCAGGTCTCTTAAGGACCACTTCTTGGGAGCCCCCTGTCAGAATGGTCCCATTGATTATAGGTTACTCAAGGGGATTCTTTTCTTTGAGAAAATCGCTACCGCTGGTTTCTTCTCTAAGTGCCCCCTCCCTTCAAATACAGTTCTGCCCAGTAGACATAATGCCACAGGGCACATCACGGTATTTCCCGTTTACCAGGAGCCACATGAAAGAAAAAAAAGCCTAAAAAGAGGCAGGTAATATTTTTAATCACCCAATTTCATTGACCCAGGATATAAAAAATATTATCCTGTTGACATACATATAACCAATATAAAATTATTCACAAGATGTCTGACATTCCTTTTTTAAATACTGATTTCTTCAGAATTGATTGTGAAGTTTGCAACTGTAGCATGTCTCATTCGAACCAGCAGCCCCATGTGCCTGGTGGTTGCCTTATCACAGTTACACTTGCACTGTTTCCATAGAATGCTAGTCTAAGTTGATAAAAATCTTACTGGTATTTAAAATACGGTGAAGAGCATCTTTCCAAAAGCCCTTCCTCCCTTCTGAACCTGAACTCCCTGTAAAGCTTCTATTTGATCGTTTAAATAACCAGCAACAGTTCTCCTCCTCCCTCCCTCCTCCCTTCCTTTTTCCTTTCCTCCCCTTCTTCCAACCTTCCTTCCCTCCCTTTCTTCCATCCATTTAACTGACAAGGGCTCCCAGGGTTGTCCTTCCATGCCCTTGACCCATGAGGGCAGAAGCGAGCAGGGCAGCAGCCCCACTCTGAATTCTGCCCCCTGGATCGCTGCCCACGGCCTTCCCTGCAGACTTGGGCAGGCGTCCTCGAGCAAAGCAGTGGGTGTGTGGGCTCCGAAGACCTTCTGACAAATAAGAGAGCCCCCCAGGAAGCAAAGTGCATGCAGGGTGTCAGGCAGGGCAGGGCCCTGGGGAGATAGGAGCCAAGCCACGTAAGACTCGCAGAAGCCTGGCTCCCTGGGCAGCACTGGCTCCACACAATTCTAGACCCAGCTGACTCAAGAGTGGTTCCAGCCCAAGCCATTCCCCCCACCGCTCCCCACACGCCAGCCTATGGCTGCCCACTCCTGCTGCTAGAAACGGCAGTTCCCTTAACTGGGGACACTGGAGATCCACCTGGCGGGACTAGAGGACAGTGCACAGAACCCCTGGGAAAAGCCCATTTCTCCTTATTATTCTGGTGGAGAAATTGAGGCACAGAAAACACAGTCCCGTGACCTACCCTGCAGTCCCTGAGCAGGGCCTAGAATCTTATTTCCTAGAGTAAGATGTAAGGCAGACAAGGGAGAGAGAGGGGGAAAAAACTCCAAAGGCTTCCTGGACATCAAAAAAACCTCTTGCAAAACAATATTTTGATGAGCTAAGTGTGTGAATTAAAAGCAGATGGAGCCTACTTCCTTTAAAATAAACAGGGTTTAAAATGTAGGGGCAAACTCCCACACACAATGTGTCTCAGGGCAGGAGAAAAGCAGGGCTGTCCTTCCACAAACCAAGCAGCCTGACCCACTCATCCCATGCAAGGTGCTGAGGGCAACGACCCTGCTCCATGGGTCCAATTCCAGCCCAGCAACAGGGACCCAGAGAAGGGATTCGACTGCTTGACAGGCGGCCCCCAGCTCCTCCCGTGGCCTGCAGAATGGAGTGCAAAGCCCAGGCGGCCCTAGCACTCTCTTGATCCTGCCCACAGACTGCCCCCCCCCATCAGACGGACAGCAAAAGCTCCCACTGTTTCACACCTCCCAGCCCACTGCCAGCCCTCACCCTGCCTGTTAAGCCGCTCTGCAGCTAGCCCTCCCTCCTTCTTACCATGCTGACCTAGTCTGTGATGGTTCCCGGACTTTTCCTCGGCCCCCTCTCCAAATTAGGCAGGAGATGTACCCTCTAAACAGTTTCTCCCAAGCCAGAGTCCGGTGCTCACATGGTGGGAGTTAGGAATATGTGCCGAGTGAGCATGAATGCCTAAGTGGGTGAATCCTTAGACTGCTGGAAAAGAGACCCTGTGGCTATCAGGGTGGCTGGGAGCCGCCCACATTCTGTATAAAGTCACTTAGGACCTAGCAGGGAAAGCCCTAGTGCACGAGGGGTATTAGAGCAGTCTTCGCACACAGATGTACAAAGAGGATTCAGCTCAGCAGCTGGGACCCTCCTCAGAGACTTCCAACAGAAGTGCTTCTCCCAGCAAAGTCATCAGCTTTCCCGCAAGCTGGAGCTTTCCTGAGCGAGTGATTTAAGCCTCATAGCACTTGCGGAGAAATGTGTCATCATGATGAAGATCCCCATTTTGCAGATGAGGAAACTGAGGCACATAAGTTCCGTGAACCGGCTGGGGATAGTCATGCGGCTCGTCAGTGTCAGAGCCGGGCCTCCCAGACACCCACGGGAATTCCAGACACGTTTCTACAGGTGGAACAGGGCAGTGAGAGCTCCTTTAGAATGATGAAGATAGGATGGGAAGCCAAGGAGGAGGCCAGAGACCTGTCTTGGGAGCCCAGCGTCACCGCCCCCGCCCCCACCCCCACCCCGCCCTGACCCTCTGCAAGACAGCCTGGGAGTGGGCTTCAGAGAGGTTGGAGCCACGGGTGTGTGATTAACGAGGGAGAATCACACGGGACAGGGTAAGGAGAAGTCCCAGCGCCAACAAATTCCAGGAGACACATGGCTGCACTTGGCATTTCCACCTTGGTTGGGACCTTTCCAGAAATTAAGGCAGTCCCCCAAACAGAAGGGTTATTTCACGTCACAGCTTTTAAGTGCTGCCCAGGGATCCGTAAAGTTGGAGGCAAGTTGGGGAGGGACCTGCGGGAGGGGGTTATCTGTTTTCCCCAGCTGTGCTCCCGGTCCCTGCTAATAACCCCCATGGGTCATTCTGCCTGGTTTGGAAAACCTGCTGACTGGCGTTAAAAATGGGCCCCACTCCTGCCTGTATATCAGCGCCCCCCCCCCCCCGCACAACACACACTGCGCGCTCATCGTTAGCATGCTGCTTGTGTAATTAGGGCAGTCAGGATGGCAAAGGGCCCACCCTGTGTCCCCAAGAGCGATGGCAGTTCAGAAAATGCACCCACCTGGTTTTGTACTGATTAATGACGGGCCCCACTAATAGCCCTGCTTAACACACGAGTTTGTCAAGATTAAGTAATTGCCTTAAACAAAAAGTGTATTATCTTTAAGGCCCGCTGATGAATGACTGGTGCTGGGAAACGGGGTGATGGATGTCTGCGACTCCCTGCCACCAACCCTCCCCCATTTGCATAAATTAAAACATGCCCTTGATTAGGAGGAGGAGCCCCAGCAAGCCCTGCAGAAGGATGGGTGGCTGAGGGCCCCGCAGTCATCTGGCCTTGGGCGTCTGGCCACTGGGGGACCCCCAAGCTGCATGTTAGCATGACGGACTCCTGGGATGGGTAGATGCCCACTGGCAGGTGTGACCAGATGCCCCAGAGGGGGTCAAGATTGGGACAGGGGAGCAGGAGCAACTCCATTGTAGGAAAGCTGTAGCTATCCTTAGTGGTCCTGAGCAGACCCAGAGGGCGATGGGATGGGCAGACCCACAGAGGTCTAGATGAGTGCACGTGAACACCCTCTGCATGCCCCATGTGGAGAAGTTGCTGTCATTAAAGTCCCCTGTCCCTCACAGGGTTGCGGGACCTCATGGTGGCCTGGGATGAGTGGGGATCCCCAAGTGTGAAATGGGTTTAAATGGGGTGGCATGCTCAATCTAATAGCAGCCCCGCCATAAATAGAGGTTTGTCTTTGTATGCCTCTGAGCATCCAATTCCCAGATGTGGGACTGTACATCCATGCCTCTTCTCTAGGGCCCTTGAGTTGTTCATACTTTTTCCCTCCAGATGACACTTTGGAAGGGACAATTCACAGAAACAGAGGGAGCTGCATGTGGTGGGGACAGACTGGCTGGAGGGAGTGAGCCCTGGAAGGGCAGCTGGGGAGGGGGAACAGAGCTTCAAGTGGGGGATGGTAGGGCCACATTTGGGAAGAGGCCAGCAGGGCCCAGCCGGGTTAGGTGCCTCCAGGTGATCTGCCTGGTGGGTGAAAAGGCGGAGGTTGCATTTATTCCCAAGAAGGGATGATAGGGACCATGCCACAATTCTCTGGCTTCCCAGAGCTGGGAAGCCTTGCAGCCACTCTCTTGGGGATTAGATCTTTAGCACAAGCCACAGACAATAGTGCACCCAATTCCCCACAATGGGTCAGAGACACACCGTAAGGGCAGAGGGGTAGGGGAATTTGGATGCACATCTGAAACCCCCGTCCACCTGCACCTCGCCTCTGCAGACAGTCTGCCCCACCAGCCATAAGCCATGCAGTGCCCTATCCAGTAACTGATTCCCCTTCCTTTCTGGGCCAAAGAAGATTCCCAAACCAAGCCACCCACCCTGAATCTGCCTCCGGGCTGGAGAGACACTAGCCAGAGCCAGGAGCTGTTCCCATAACACTGGTTTCCCCCTAACCACAGCTTCAGGGAAGATGCCAAGCATGGCCCACGGGTGGAGACGGATTGGGGCCAGATCTCAGTGGCGGAGCCTTCAAGCCTCCTTGCAAGCAGAAATAGTGCCTTCTTCTGCATTCTAGATGGGCCACAGGGCCCTTCTGCCCCACAGTTCTGGAACACGCAGAGTCTGAACCCAGTGCCCTGGCTTCCTTTCTCTTTCTGGGTTCTGGGAGGGACTCTGGGTGAACTAACTACAGAGCATGAGCCTACAGGGGAGGGCAGACCACATGCTCCAAGGACATGGGCCCTGACACGCAAGAGCGCTAGAAAGGGGTTCCCACAGCGCTGCCCACCAGAAGGAATTTGGAATGGCACTTCCTTATTCTACCCAAGTGCGCAGGGACGAGTCACCCTGGACCCCATGGCCATGCTCCACATTCTGGTTGGTCCTGGGTACCCCTGCTTCCATGCCCAGGCCTGCTCAGGCTGAAGCCAAGCCAAAGCTGAGGGGACAGACCATCAGATCAGAGCCTGAACAGCATGGCTTATCACCACTGGATCATCGAAGTCCCGCTGTGGTTGGTCTATGCCCACCTCATTGGGCCTTGGGGCAGGTTTAATGCCCTGTGCAGCATCCCACTTGAATATGAGCCAGCCATCTGGCTACCTCCCACCCCAAGAATATGAAAAAGGGGCATTAAACAGTCGTGAGGGGATTGTGCCTTCTTGTCCATATTGTTCATGCTAGTAATAATATTATTTTTAATGCTCAGCAGCCCAATGGTAAGAACTCAAGAGCATTTCTTTAAAAGATTTTTATGTATTTATTTAAGAGATAGAGCAAGTGGGCATGAGTGGGGGGAGGGGCAGAGGGAGAAGCCGATTCTTTGCTGAGCAGCGAGCCCCAGAATCCTGGGATTGTGACTGAGCCAAAGGCAGATGCTCGACCCACTGAGCCACGCAAATGCCCCGGCGAGAGTATTTTTTTTTTTTTTTAATTTTTATCTATTTAAGTCATCTCTACACCCAACGTAGGGCTCGAACTCACAAACCTGAGATCAAGAATCGTGTGCACGGGGTGCCTGGGTGGCTCAGTGGGTTAAGCCTCTGCCTTCGGCTCAGGTCATGATCTCAGGGTGCTGGGATCGAGCCCCGCATCAGGTTCTCTGCTCAGCGGGGAGCCTGCTTTCTCCTCTCTCTCTCTGCCTGCCTCTCTGCCTACTTGTGATCTCTCTGTCATACAAATAAATAAAAAATCTTTAAAAAAAAAAAAAAAAGAATCATGTGCTCTTCCAACTGAGCCAGCCAGGCACTCCTTAAGAATATCTATTGAATGGTGGGATGCCTGGGTGGCTCAGTTGGTTAAGCAGCTGCCTTCGGCTCAGGTCATGATCCCAGTGTCCTGGGATCGAGTCCCACATAGGGCTCCTTGCTTGGCAGGGAGCCTGCTTCTCCCTGTGCCTCTGCCTCTGCCTGCCTCTCTGTCTGCCTATGCTTGCTCACTCTCTCTCCCTCTATCCCTGACAAATAAAAAAATAAAATCTTAAAAAAAAAAAAAAAAAAAAGAATATCTATTGAATGGGAAACACTTTTACACTGTTGGTGGGAATGCAAACTGGTGCAGCTGCTCTGGAAAACAGTCTGGAACTTCCTCAAAAAAGTTAAAAATAGAACTACCTTATGACCCAGCAATTGTACTACTAGGTATTTACCCCAAAGATACAAAAATACAGATTCAAAGGGGGACATGCACCCTGATGTTTATACAGGATTACCAGCTCCAAACCATGGAAAAAGCCCAAAGGTCCACTGATGGCTGAATGGATAAAGAAAATATGGTATATATACACAATGGAATACTACTTGGCCATCAAAAAGAATAAAATCTTGCTATTTGCAATGACGTGGTGGAAGCTAGAGTGTATTAGGCTAAATGAAATAAGTAAATGAAGTAAGTAGGCAGAGAAAGATAAATATCCATATAATTTTACTCATATGTGGAATTTAGGAGACAATATAGGTAACTATGTGGGAAGGGGATAAAAGGAGGAGAGAGAGGGAGGCAAGAGACTTTTACGGACAGAGAACAATATGAGGGGTGATGGAGGGAGGTGGGTGGGGGGTGGGTTAGATGAGTGATGGGGATTAATGGGGACACTTGTTGGGATGAACACAGAGTGTTATATGTGAGGAAAGAATCACTAAATTCTATTCCCGAAAGCAACGTTACACTATACGTTGACAAACTAGAGTTTAAACAAAAATTTGGAAGACAGAAAAAGAGCATCTACAAAATGACTTAAAATGACATTTTTTGAATGCTTGTGCCAGGCATAATTCTGCACACTTGATGTTCATATGTATTTGCTCTTCACATCAACCGTATGGCGGGGTGAAGGCATCCCTATCATGACCTCGTTCTACAGATGAGGACACTGAGGCTCGATGTGTATATAACTCATCCAAGGTCATACAGCAACTAACCGGCAGGGAAGGATTTGAACCCTCGTCTGTGATTCTAGAGCCTGAGGCTTAACCACCTTCCCGGCCTGTCCATCCATGATGACTGTTTTCTTATTACAGTGTGGCTGGCTGGAAACATGGAGAAGCAGAATTCCCGAACTGTAGAAAACACACTCTCCATGGTTCTATGTGAGTCTATGCCATGGGGCTCCCTCTGCTCAGAGTTGTTAGGGGTCACGAAGCCCCCAGTTCTGTCTTCTCCATACTACAGCCTATGTGTTCAGGGCCTGGGCCCAGGCTCTGCCCTGGAGATGCAGGAAGGAAAATCTCCTGTCCCTGTCTCAAGGATCTCTCAGCCAGCAGGAGACACCCAGGTTGACAGGTGACAGGCGAGCAGAGGAGAGGACCAGGAAGGCATAGGAGCTTGCCAGAGGGGAGAATGATGGGGGGACAGGCCAGATAAGTGAAGGGGATCAAGAAGTACAAACCACTAGTTATAAAATTAAATAGGTCACGGGGATGAAAAGTACAGCATAGGGGGACAGAAGCAACACTATTCTCCCAATGTCGTATGGAGACAGACGGTGACGACACTTAACTGTGGCAAGCATTTTGTAACATATGTAATTGTCAAATCACTTCACTGCCTGCCTAAAACTGACATAATGTTGCACGTCAACTGTACTTCAATTTAAAAAGAGAAACAGTGGGAGTGCTCTGTGTTGTCACAGCACATGGTGGGGTAGCAGTGAAGAGTGGGGCCAGAGGGTGTCCCTTCTTACACATCAAAGATAACAGACATTTAGCCTGTTGGTAATGGGGAGACACGAGGAGGCTGTAGGCAAGGGAGCAACAGGATCAGGTCTGCATTTCCCACCCAGGGCACAGCGGGTGAGGTGTGCGGACGATGCTGCAGGGAGGGAAGTGGACTCAGGAGCAGTGGGGCGAGGGGAGGGGCCTCCCTGGGTGGTGGTGGCAGAGACGGAATGGGTCATGATCAATGCGAGCTCTAGGGCCCGTGGCACTTGGTGCCGAGCTGATGTGGGATGAATGAGGAGAGAAGCCGGTCAGGTCAAGGCATCCCAGGTGGGGCGCTAACTTGGGGTTGAAGTGGATGGTGGTGTCCCCAACTAGGAGAGGGGACCCAAGACTCAAAGGCTGTTTGGAGGACCCGAAAGTGGGTGGTTTCTGACCTGCTGAGTTTGAGATACCGTGGAACCTCAGCCAGCCACACCCAGGGACCAGTAGTACAAATGAGACCAGAGTTGGGGACGGCCCTTAAGGGGAGGCTGTGATCTGGAAGACACTGCGTGAGGACCGGCACCCAGAGTGAGGACGAGCTGTACAAGGCGAGTGTATAGAGTGTGGAGGAGTGGGAGATGGGGAGACCGGGCTCTGCGCAGGCCAACGGGGAGCTCAGTAGGTCACCGTAGCCCAGCAAAGGGCAGGGGGAGGTGAGCTGGGTGTATTGAGTGCCTGCATAGAAACTTGGGGTGGTACGGGTGGTGGTGTAGCCCACACCCTCAGCAGTCCCCGGGGACCTCAGGGAGGCAGCCAGCCCCCAACTCACAAGCACCTACCATGTAGTCAGCTCTCTGTTGCATCGCGAGTGCAAGACTGGGGCTACGGAAGCCTGAGCCTGACTTGAAAACCCATGTTCCCACCAACAGGCTTCCAGATGCAGGCAGGAAATCTCTCCTCGGCCTCAACTATGCCCCGGGCACTGGAGCAGCCACAGCACCAAAGGCAGAGGCCTGTCCCAGATCAGCCTGGGCCTCTGGCAGTGATCCAGCTCCCAGAGTGAGAACTCACCCAGACTCTGGGGGTCCTGAAAGAGGATGGTTTTGGTGCTCATCCCGACTCTGCCCCTTACTAGCTGTGTGACCCTGGGTAAGTCACACGACCTCTCTGAGCCTCAGTGTCCTTCGAGGTCACTTCCTTCCCTGGTTGGGTCACAGGGAACAGCCAAAGAGATCACAGGAATGTAACCCACTGAAACTGTGGGATGCTGTGTTAAGGAATCCACCCATCCCCCTTAACAGCAGGCCGGGACTGAGCTCCCCTCCCCTTCTTCTTCCTCCCTTCCCTCCTCCCTCCTCTTTCCTAGGAACTAAGAGCCCCCTTTCACAGCTCCTCATGCAGGCCCCAGGGGAGCCAGAGGCTGGCAGAAATGACTGCTAATACTTCCAGGCACATTTACTGAAACCTTTTGACACGGAGGATATTTTTATGAGATAAGTGCCCTGTGTCGGTATCAACTGGCAAGTTTCATTGCTCACATTTCAGTCCTGCAAAAAGCCTTTTTCAATCACTGTCCATGGCAACGATAAACTTTAATGGCTGAGGGAAAGCCTGCAGCTCTGACGCTCTCTGTCCTCCGTCCTCCTACCTCCCTGCCCCACACCGCTGGCTGACCTCCCTCCTCTCCCCATGGGGCCAGAGGCCCAGGCAGAGGGCCAGAGGCCGGGGAGCGGGGCATCACCCCCACTCCCCAGACCCTGTTTCTCAACCTCAGAGGATCATAGGCCCTGGCAGCGTATTAGAAACACCAGGGAATGAAAGGCCAATATCAGGCCAGCTCTGCCTGAACCGAGAGAAATCTCTGGGGCGGGCTCCAGGACACCAGCATTTGTAAAAGCTCCCCTGGGAATCCCACTGGGCAGCGGGTGTGGAGAACAGCTGCACTTCCTCTGGGTCACAGCCTGAGTTCCCTTGGCAGTCACGCCATGGCTCACGCATGCTCACACAGACACCCTGGCCCGCACCCAGGAGGAGCCCGGCAGACATGTGTCTCTATCTTTCGCTGAGGGAACCAAACCCAGAGCTCATGAGGTCACATAGAAAGCCAGGAACGAATATGTCCTCTGAGCCCAGGTGCTGCCCTTACCATCTGAATGAGTCAGGTTTGAATGAGCTTCTCAGGGGAAGAATGGCCCAGGGCTGCCTCAAAGCAGGCAAAGGTTAGCATTCAAGGAATGAAGAACAAGCAAATGAATGAATGAATGGCTTCTATCTACTCATTCCACCACCTCAGTGTCCTACAGGTAAGGATGGTGTTTGGTGTTCCCTAAATGCTTGCTTTCCAGAAGATCCTAGAACATTCCAGAACGCCAGGCAAGCAGGACCTCTGTCCATCCTCCTGGTCGCTTGTGGTACCACCAGCAGAGCAGGGCCCATTGTTTATAGCTGTCCTCACAGCTCCTAGGACTGAGATGAGCGGAGGAGGGCAGCTTCCCCCTTGCTCTCTCACCACCTGCCAGGCTCGCCCCAACCTCCCCTCCCAGCAGCCCTATCCCCACACCTGCCTCAGAGGTCCCCGACTTCTCTGGGCCCCGGAGCACCCGTAGTCAGACTTCTAGGGATCCTTCTCCCTGGAAGGATCTCCTGCCAGGTCTCTCTCACAGGTTGTTTTGTCATAATCCTTCTGGGTCTTATGGGACAAGGAAGCATGGGAAAAAAGGGCCAAGCAGCTGGAGGCAGGGAATGGGGAGGCTCATGGGGTCTTGGAAGGCTCATCTTCACTTGGCCATTACTACAGCCCTGTCAATGTCTGTGTGCATGTCTTTGAGCACCTCGAGTGTGGCTAGAGGCTCTGTCATGCCCTGTACGGTGCCTGCTGCAGAAAGGGAGACAGTCTGCCAGCACCAGCACCCACTACCAAAGGGCTGGAGGAGAGTTGAAGGAAACTGTCTGAACGTCTGAAACTGTGTGAACCAAACCAGACCAGACCAAACCAATCTGGCTGTCTGGCCTCAAATTTTGCCACTTCAGTAAATCCTTCCTCTGCACCCATCTCTCGAGTCTCACTTCCCTCCCCTGCCTCAGCTTGAACCATTTATTACACACAGACACTCAAAAGGAACAACTTTTGCAACTTCCAAACATACTCAAGAGTTCCACCTGTCGTCCCCCATCCATCAAGACAAAAAAAAAAAAACAAAAAAAACAAAAAAAACCAAACCCCAAACACATTTCTCCTTGGGAGATGCAAAAAAACCCCAAAGAAACCAAAAAGCAAAAAAAAAAAAACAGAACAAATGTAGCATTGGGGACCAATTAAGTATTTCCTTTGAAATGCATGCGTGCCACAGATTGTTGAGGGTGAACTCCAACCTCTGAAGAAATGGGAACCAGATGCCAGGAACTAGAGGTACAAGGCATCCCGCCACCACTGTCCTTCACCCAGAGAGACTCAGGGTGGGCAGCACGGACCCCGGTGTGTGGAACTGGGGCGGCTCTGACTAATGTCGTAGCCCGGGTTCACGGCACCAGCTCCAATTTCCATTTTAGTCATCACTGTGACAAGAAGCGAGGGCCTCCCCGTGGCCCCACCAACAGCCCCTGCCTCCCAGCCTTCACTCCTTCCTGATTTTGCATACTCTCGGATTGCCAGCTTAAGCTCGAATTCCTCCTCAAGGCCTTCCTCGCGTACTCAAGCCTGAAAGAAACGTGTCCTCTCTCACTTAGGGACTAGCAGCCCTGCAAAGATACAGCCCTGATCACCGCCGACTGACAACTGCAATTAACCAGCACTACTCCTAATTAGATTGTGGGCTATTCTTATAAACTGTATGTTTTCTTGGCAAGCTCTCTATAAGCAGGTGTTAAATGGCTGATAAATGTTGACCAACAATTCTTGGGCAGAGGCGGGAGCTCTGGCTTAGGGCATTTGCCAATTTCTATGGTGTAAATGCTCTCCCTGCGGCTGATTTCAAGCTGCCCGTGGGCGATCACTAAACCTGGCCTTGGCCAGTAAGGAGAATGGCTCCCACGAGCTGGCGTGAGCTGATTCCAGTAAGAAACAGCCAAACTGAGTCTCCACAATCCCCAGGGTGTCCTTAAGCAAGGAGATTCTTTAAAAAATAAAAAATAAAAAAGGAAAAGGAAAAAAAGTCTCGACTTCCTGAAAGTTAAATAATACCATTTTCCACCTGAAAAAATTAGCACAAAATGTTTCTTAATGAGAACACACGGCGCTGGAAACGACATTACGTGGCACCCTGCTGGAGATCACTGTTAGAAAGAATTTGGTTCTACGTCTCAAGAATCACACCCTCGGACCCCATGACCTAACCTTTTGCTCTTTTCCTTGGGTAAATACCCAAGCGGTGACCGGTGCTGGCACTGAGAGTCTGACCACAGCAGACCCTGTAAGACCAGATGACGGTAGGCGACCTAGAGGTTCAGCAAGAGGGGAGAGGTTAAATTAAGTCTAAAGTCCACCTTCAAGAGGATACTGCCAGGATTTTATCAGAAATGATAAGAAAAGGGGTTTGCTGTGGATGCCTCCTTTGTGAAGTGGGGGTCCAGGCGCACTTTTCCTGCAGACCCCCACTCTCTTCATGCTCACCAGAGGCCTAGCCGGGCTCTGGGGACGTGGGGACCCTCCCCGGAGGACAGCGCCTCTCCACCAGAGACCCGAAGTAATGGGTTGGCCAAACAGATGGGATAAATCAATGCCAAGGACGCTGTCACCCTGGGCAGTCCCGCACCATTCAATTTTCATGTGAATTTAGCAGCTCTGCATGGTTTTTAAGAACCCAATTGTATCCTGACACTTTTTAAATGATGCCTCTTTACATCCGGCCATAATTTATCTTTTACTTAGGAGCAAGCAGCTCTACTTCCATAACCACTTGAAGGGAAAGAAACACACACACTCTCACACACACACACACACACACACACACCAACTTCACTTAATTTACAATAGTCCACACTCAGTAAAACACGGATGACAGAGGTTTGCCAAATGTGAATTTCATGTCGGCAGCTCATTTTGGTAAGGCTTAAGTGGCTTTATTTTGAAAGAAAATACACATTTAAAAAATGTTTACAGATTGGAGTGGGGGTTGAGGGTAAATGTGTGGGTGTGTGAGAATGGACTCGTGCTGGTACAAACCCCCAAGGCTCAGATTTCTACCCATCAGGCAAAAAGGTTCTGTTTTCCCTTTTTACCTAAAAAAGGAAAACAGGAGTCGTTTCAAATTCTTGAAAATTCCAAAGGATTGTAAGTGACCAGAGATATGTTCTGCTGGGTCTTTCCTCATCCTTCTGAAGGCAGGATGCTGAGCCTGAACGGGGGAGCCGCAGACACGAGGTACCCCACCCCGACCTCTTCCACCAGCCCAAGCAAACCACCCACCAGTGCTGACTTCCACTGTTTTTTGAAATGACTGTCCTCACATACATCCTCTGGCTATTTTGCACTCGGGGGCTCTGAGAGTAAAAGGCAATGGGAGGAAGGAACAGCAGATAATGTTTACCCAGAGCCTAGAAGAAATAGGCACTGCCTGCCATCTTGTTTAATCCACGTGACCCCCATGGACAGGTTTATTGTCCCTACTGTACAGAGGAGAAACCGAGGCAGTGGGTGCTCTGTTCCTGGGTGCAGGGTCGCCCAGCTCATTGGTCGCTTACTTTCAGAGTTCATGGAGAACATGACAGTTGGGTTCACCAAATGGAAGTGTCCTTCAGATCTGGAAATGGCCTGTCCTGGGTTTTGCTACTCCAAGTGTGGCCCAAGCACTAGCAGCCTTGGCATCCCCTGGTGTGTGTTGAGAATGAAGTATCCTGGGCACCCCCCAGCCCATGGATTCAGACGTTCCTAGGGGCATTCGTTTGAGAAGCACTGAAGGACTACTTTCTGTTAAAGAAGGAACGAGAAAAGCTTTCCAGCGACTCTAGGGTGCTGGAGAGCTGCGGCGTACACTCCCACAGAGGGCCACTGTCCCCTCACAGAGCCACTTAGAATTTACTGCAGGCCCACACCTGGCTTGGACACTGGTAAGAAAAACAGCCTGGGTTTTTACTCTCTGGGCAGCCCTCGTCTCTGAAGCATATTTTCGCCTAGTACCTCGTTTAACCCTCAGGCGGCCACAAGAGAGGAGAAGGGAGGCGGGATGCCTGTAACTGACTGCTCCAGTCTGGGCCTGAGCAGAGAGCACGTCCTCGGGCTGCTAGCGCCCAGCACCCCCGTCTCTGCTGGGGTCACATAATCGCCTCAGTTCCCTGTCAGAGGTTCCCCGAGCCAGCGAGGCCTTCCAGACCCCGCGAGGGGGCTTGATCCTGCTCAGGGGACCAGCCGGAGGCACATCAGGGAGTCGGGGGATGCTGTCCTTCCGCAGCCGCAGCCTGGGGAGTCGTGGGGCTATGGGGTGGGCTGTGGGATGTGCGTGCCGTGTGTGTGTGCGTGTGTGTGTGTGTGTATGTGTGAGAGACACACACCAAACGCATGTCCAAAAAAGGAAGCCCTCAGAAGCAAAGGCCCCAAGTGAGGAACGTGTTCTCCCTCCTCTGCTACGGTGTTTGCTTCGAGATTACAGGGCTCTGCACGACCCATCTCCCACCGAGACGCCGGCTTGTAAAACACCAATGCACAAATGAGGCCCAGCTGCAGGGCTGCTCACAATGGGCCCTCGGAGAGAAAGCCGTCCTGGCAGCATGCAGGAGGCCGGCCGTCTGGACGGGGTTCCGGCTAAGGCCCCGGGGTTCCGGTGGACACGTGTTAATGTGTGAGCAGCTAGGCCTCCTGGGCCTGAGGGTGCGAGACGGCAACACTCGCCCTTCTCACACACGCCCTTCAAGTCTGGAGGTGTCAGGAGCCCATGGCCGCCTGGCTCTGGGTTTTAAAAAACGCTGCAGGTTGGCCCAGGCCAGGGAAAGATCTAGCTACACCTACCGGTCCGCTGTGCCATCTGACCCAAATGGCTCTACCTCTCTGAGCCTGGCTTCCTCACCTAAAACTGGCAGTAATAATCCTCACCACCCAGGGTGGGGTGGCAGTAAAAAGAAGCTCCCTGTGCGTAAAGTGTCAAGCCCACAGTGGACGCCCCATAAATGCTCATTTCCCTTCCCTCCAGCTGGGCTCCGTGCTCCATGCGGGGGAGAGAAAGACAAACACCGGCCTGCACGCCCCTCAGCGAGGGAGGCCCTTGCTCACATCCATTTGCATTGACTTCTGCGAGAGCTCCAATCTTCCGAGCTGGATATTTATTTAGATCTTTATTTTTCACTGTAAATACAACATATGCTTACCGAGATATTTATTTTTCTCTGTAAATGCAGCAAATGTCGGGGGAAAACAGAATCCCAAGCTCACAGGACTGGAATGATTTCTTTTTTATGACAATCATTTTGTTTGTTTAAATCTACGATAGCATAATGCCATTGCGTTTTACTGTAATTTAGAAGAAGAAGGGTGTGTGTGTGTGGGGGGGGAAGACATCACACAAGAACCAAAAGAAAAGACAATGGGGAGCAGGGTCCTCCTGTATTTCCTCCTCTGAATGGTGGAAGCTGGAAAGGTAGGATTCCCCGAAAGACTGGCCACCAAAACCAGCCCGACTGAACAGGACGGTGACATCGAATGCACGATATATAATGTCGCTCTGATGGGTGTAACATTTTAAGACAATTTTGTGAAACGGGCTGAAAAAAAATCATAAAATTGCAGGACCCGAAGGAGACAACTGAGTTATGTATGTATAGGGTCAAAGATATCATCAGTCCAATCTAAGAGATGATTAGTCAAACCCACCCAGTGTCCCGACAGGGGAAACTGAGACCCCAAGATGCCATCTGCCTGAGATCACAGATGTGAATGGCAAAGCCTGAGATAGCAAATTTACCTTGTTCTTTGTTTGTTTGTTTATTTTTTCCAAAATAGAGTTATGGGAATATGTGGGTGTCTGGGCAGGTAATAGCATTCTCAGGTTTTGAAGCTGGGGGCGGACTGTTTCCTGCAGACAAGGGAAGTCAGAAGCTCCACTGAAGGAGGGTCCCAAAATCCCAAGTGGGTGTCTCCCACTAGGAGACTGGGAGCCCAGCAGAAGCCCTCCTTCCTGAAATCTGGTGCCCATAGCTTTGAGGCCCTCCTCCCCAAAATAACATTTCGATGGACCTTCTTGTATTTTTAAACTGTATTTCTATCTCTTACGAGGCAAGGAGGAGCATTTAGGTCCCTCAGCTTGTGGTGACAAAGCTGCGACAGAGGACATGGCTCACTCGAGCCAGGAGGAATCTGGGTAGAACGAGGGGGCAAAGCCCACCCAACTTCTGGGCGGAAAGAGATTTAGGACCCAAAAGATGAAGCCCTATTTCCCCTCCCTGGAAATAAACTCTGGGAGTTCCCTCCCTCTGAGGCAGACACAGACAAGATCAGGAAACCTGAATGTATTTGGATGCTACTGAAACACGATGAGATCTCAATGGGAGAGGTGTTTGTGGGGAGAGCACCCACATTTGGGATAACCTCAGGGGGACAGTCCTGTTCTCACGAGGCATTTCTGGGGCCTCTGCTGACGGGATGAGGGTGGAGGCTCTCTCCCACCCTAGGGCCCCCTCCCAGTCATTGGCACAACTTCCTCACCAGCCCCCACCCCCCACAAGCACTGGCCCTCATTAAGAAAGAGAGCAAAAGCATCAAGGCTTCAAAAGAGTTTTGTAGTATGAGTTCCAAAGGAAGCAGAGACCTCCCACCTTTATAGGAAAATGCCAGTTGTTGGTGGTACAGTTTTTCCCCGGAAACGTGGACAGCTGTGATCCTGGACAGGCCTCACCTGCCTTTAGAATTTTGATCTTGTTCTTCAGAAGAAAGGCCACCTCCCTTGTATCTCCATACACATACGTCCCACCCCAACGTGGTCAGCCTGGCTGACGCTCATGGTTTGAGACTCTGTCCCTCCTCTTCCTGCGCCTCCCTGACCTCACCCCATCTCAGTGAGGGAAGATAGGGTCCCCCTGGGTTCCCTCTGGACCCCAACTGCCTCTGAGCCTCAGCCCTGTGACTTCTTCCTATCGACTCTCCCCCTTAACCTCAGCCTCCTGAGATCTGGGACTCTGGGGGTGGAGGCTGCCTCTAGGCTGTCCTCCGGTTGGGATAGAGAGGGAGGGTCGGAGGAGGACAGCAGGAAGGGAGGGAGAAATCTTTAGCTCTACCCAATGCTGAGAAGTACACTGGCCAATGAGGCTGGCGAGAACCACTTCGTCCAGCCTCAGGGAAGGGGAGAAGGGGGACAGGAAATATGGGACACTGTCACTCTTAGCTTGCCAGGAACCACAGCCCTGGAACCTGTACACGGCTCACCCTCCCAATGTTCACTGTGTGTGCCCTTTGACTGCTATTTCCTCATCAGTTCAAAGGGAGGGAAGAGCTCCATCTGTCCCACCAGAAGATGACGAGAGAGAAGGAGTGGTAAGGACTTCAGAGCCCTTTACAAAAATCAAGGGTCAGAGCCAGAAAACCCAAGCACCCAGAGGGGGAGGGCATCCTTCATTTTATTTAACTTCTTAATGATTTTTAAAAAATCTTTTTAAAAGATTTATTTATTTATTTATTTAGAGAGTGCATACACATAGGGTGGAAGGAGGGACAGAAGGACAGGGAGAAAGAGAATCTGGAGCAGTCTCCCCACCAAGAGAGGAGCCTTACCCAGGGCTCCATCTCAGGACCCTAAGATCACAACCTGAACTGAAATCAGGAATCAGATGTTTAACCAACCGAGACTCCCGGGAGCCCCTAATGATTGTATTTTATTTATTTTTTCTTAAAGATTTTATTACTCATTTGACAGACTGAGATCACAAGTAGGCAGAGAGGCAGGCAGAGAGAGAGGAAGGGAAGCAGGCTCCCTGCGATGCGGGGTTCGATCCCAGGAGCCTGAGATTATGACCTGAGCTGAGGGCAGAGGCTTTAACCCACTGAGCCACCCAGGCGCCCCAAGATTTTATTTTTAAGTAATCTCTTCACCCAACACAGAACTTGAACTCACAACCTCGAGATCAAGAATCCCATGCTTTACACGCTGAGCCAGCCAGGAGCCACCACTCCCCACCCCCATCCCACCCCCATTTTAAAAAGAGGAAAGGAAGGGGTTAGTGGCTGAGGAAGACCACTAAGTAGAAACTGGTCCCCATCTCCCAGACCTACATCCTCCACAAGACCCGTCCTCTCCTGGAACTTGAGGAACTTCCTTGGGAAACACATCCTTCTTACCAATCACATCCTCGCCTTACTTGTAAAAAGAAAATGCTTAACCTCCCCATCTTCCCCTCCTAACATTTACCTCTTCCTTCCATAAGCTCATTCAGTGTCAAGTCCAAGCAAAACTTTTCTGCTCCCTAATTCCAGCCAGGTTAGCATTTTCAGTTTTCTTGGGTTTTTTTTGTTTGTTTGTTTTTGATGCTCTCTGTTGTCCTTTTCTTCCTTGTTTCCCAGGAGGCAAGAGCTGCTGGCATCACTGTAGAGGGAGTTCAGGCCAGCCTGGGGTTGCGGAGGTGTGGGGGTGTCCACAGACTCGTGGCCAAAGCCCAGGCTTGGGGAGCCCTTCCCTCACTTGCAAGGAGGTACCCACGGAGGCACCAGAAAGCACGCAAATTGTGCCGCTTCTGCAGGAAAGCGGCAAAATGGGGGAATGTGGATGGATTTGTGTGTGGGTTTGAAGCTAGGTCCCCCACTGCACTGATTCTCCTTTCCAAGTTCTCTGGCCAACGCTATAATTTCTCCCCGTCCAATCCTTACGAGACCCCAGACTTAAAAGCACTGAAATCAACATGCCTGGAGCCCAGAGTCCCTGTGCTCTCGCAGTTAAGGGTTGACCAAGTGTCGACCCAGCACTGATGCTTGGGAGCAGGAACAGAATGCACGGAAGGGAACACAGCAGGCGCTTCTGAGAGCTAGACGTTGAGGTCTTCTAGGGCAACAATAAAACCCAGTCCCTGTGTCACCCCAGTGGTCACGTAGGCCCCGGGAGACTCTCTTTTTCTAGGGAGGCTGGCACCAGCCACCAAAACTGCAGTAAAAAATAAACAAGCGAGTTTTGTATTCCGAAAGTGCCCAGATCTGGGAGACTGGCAAATGCCTAGGGAAAACGAGGACGGCTCAAGAAGAAAACTCCCACCATGTCCATCAAGCTGGGTTTTTCCGTTAAGTGCTATAAAAAGAAAGGAAATGGGAATGAGCACCCCAAACTCCGTATAGGCTACCACAAAGACCCAGGAGGACCCCAGTCACCGCTTTCAAGACTTCTGTCCCCACAATGGGCCTCCCTCGGGCCTCAGCCTTCCTAGGTGATTAACATGCATCGGGGCTGCAGAAGAATGCGATTGTGTTCTGCAGGGGTGGGGGTGGCTGAGAGGTGAGGGGGTCAGGTGGCTCGCTGTTAAATCACGCTGCTGTCAGCCCACACAATTCCTTTTCCCTTAGGCTTGGCCATTACTTGGGTTTATGCAAAATAAACAGCTTTGCTAAATATTCCCCCAGACGGGTCCCACAAAGGCCTGGGCGAAGGAGGCAGAATGTACCCAGAGAACCAGAAGAGTGTCTGCCTTCTTGTTCAACGGCCTGGCCAGGACATTTGGCTGTCTCCTGTCCATCTTTTCTTAGCCTGCTTCAAGTTTTCCTTTTTTCTGTTTAGTTGGTTTTGTGTTTAGCTTTTCTTGCTGTTTTGGTAATTCCTCCCAAGACACTGCCATGAATACTGTTAACTTATTCTTGTCTGGCTCTGACTCACTCCCTTTACTTTCTTGAGCTACGTAAGACTTACAATTCCCACTTTTCTATAGGGGAACTGAGCCATGAGAAATCTCTTATAAACGCTCCCAGAAAGGAACCAGTTCTCAGAAGATCCTTCAAGACAGGCTTGGAGGCGGGGGCCATGTGTCGCAGCAAGAATCCTAATTGTCCCAGCGCCACACACAGGCCCCAGGTGGGGGAGGGGAGCCAAGGGGCAGAGAGTTGAAAACAACTCTCCCTTTCTTGGAGAAGGGGGGCGGGAGGCGGGCTTGGTTAGTTACCTTGAGCCCACCCTTCTCTCCCTGTTTCTGTCCATCAGCAAGAACAAAACCAGAGCAGAAACATGTAATAGGAGTCCCCACCGGCCGTGGCAACCTAGCCTTCCTCCAAAGGACTTGGCCAGGCAGGGCTATGGAAATCTCTAAGACTACAGCTCCAAGACACCTTAGTCAGACAACTAATAACTATCCATGCTGGGGGGAAAGGCTTGGTTAGTCAGGGGTCATCGTCCTTACTTTGCACATGAGGAAACTGAGGCATGGGAGACAGACCTGCTACATGGTTAGTAGAAGCCCATCTCACCTGACTTCACGTTCATAGTTTCTGCCAGGGAAGTGGCGTCAACCCCTTTTGGTCTAGGTATCCCAGAGGCAGACTGGGCAATAAGGATGTGCGTGCAAGGGGTATATCTTGGAGGTGACTGGCCACCTGTAGGGCACCAGGAGCACACAAGGGCAGGAGGCTAACTGGGGACACTAGCACACTCCTGATCACTCTGAGCAAGTAGGCTTAACACTGCAGGGACCCTCTGGGAGCTGCTGCAGACCCAGCCGATGGAGAGAGAGCTGGGGTATGAATTCTGCAGGTGCCAAGTAAGGCTGTTGATTTGGAGGAGAGGGTTACCTTGCTGAAAGCCTGGCAACCACAAGAGAAAGCCCTCATACACAGACACGACGGGGCTGGGACCCACCGAAGTGGTCAGGAGGCAGCGGTAAGCTCGGGGCACCAGCTCTTCTGCAGCTCACAGTGACATTGCCTAGCTGGCCCACGAACACTAGAGCTCTCCCTTCCTGAGGCCCTCTCTTCTTTTCACCAAAAAAAAAAAAAATGAGCTTTATGCACCCACTTTCCGGAGGGGCTAATAGAGGTCTGAACCCTGCCGAAGGCCTCCTGGCTCTCCTGCCTAGCAAAACCAATGCTGAGTGGACCATGGACCACGTGGTTCCACGGCCCAGATCTCAGCCCTCGCAGACCCGAGTCAGGAGTGGGGGTGGGGGGTAGGTCCTAGCCCACCACCTGCTCACTCCTCTGCTGACATAAACCTCTTGTGACCCGAGAGAACCATCCAGGGGTCAAAACAAGGAAAAGACACGCCTGTGACGTGAACAAAGAGACCAAATCTTACCTCCCCTCCTTCCCCTTTAGCCCTCCCTTGGGAAGCAGGGAGGGGACAACAGACAATACCTTTAATGACCGCCTATTCAGAGAACTGCCTTTAAGTGGCCCAAGGAGGTGATGAGGCAAACACCGGTGTAGGGTCAGGAGGGGAGGGGGCTTCGCCCACGGTGCTTCAGCAGGGGCTGTCCTGCGTGGGGTGGGGGGGTGCCGCGGAAGGAGGGGTCTCTATTCCAGGCCCCTTGTCAGTCCAGTTTCTCCCAAATCTCCTAGGTCTCTATTCTCAGCACCTGAGAAGCACTGAGCGGGCAAAGTTCCTTTCTGCTACTTTCCAAATGGAGTCAGCGTGCACAGAGGAGGGGCAAGGAAGGACAGAGGAGAAAGGAGCAGGGCTCTTCTGGTCAAGAGAGCAAGTGCGGGGGGGGGGGGGGGTGCTCCACTCCAGCAGCTCAGGGGCGGGAGCCAATTTCCCTGTGGGAGTCCCCGGAGCTCTGCCCCTCCCTGCAAAGCCATAGGAAGGACCAGCCCTGATTTCACACCCCCACCCCCTGCACAAGCTTCACCTGCAGCCTGCAAGTCTGCTGCTAGTTTCATTTTTTTCTTTATCCAACTCTGGCTCACTCTCGACTAAACACAAAAGGCAATTCATCTAATTCTCAGAACAACCCCTACACGGTGGGTCCCCTTCTTGCCCTCGTTTCACAGAAAAAGAAATAGGAAGAGTGGTTAAAAGAGCCAGAATTGGGAGCCCGGGTGGCTCAGCCGGTTAAGTGTTGGTCTTCAGCTCGGGTCATGATCCTAGAGTTCTGGGATGAGTCCCTGCTCAGCGGGGAGTCTGCTTCTGCCTCTTCCTCTGCTGTTGTTGCTCTCTACCTCTCTCTGTCAAATAAATCAATAAATCTTTTCAAAAAATAAAAAAATCAAAGAGCCAGAATTCAAACCCAGACAGTCAACTCCTGGTCTTGAGGCTACAACTCTCTCCTGATGCCCACATGTTCTTCCAAAGGCAGCTCAAGTACCACCTCCTCCAGAAAGCCTTCCTTACTTCCTCCTCCTCACCTGGACCTCGCTCCCGCACCAGCTCTGCTCAGGGCCACGTGCTCACGTCTGCACTTGTCACCCACTTCACCGCTACCTCATTGGCTCCCGGAGACCCACGCCTGGTGTCCAGCGGGTCCTCCAGAAATCTCTGCTGATAAATGGATTACTTAGTGAATGAACCCGTGGACATGATTCCAAGAAGCCAGGAGAAGAAAGTCACCCCCAGTAAGCAAACAGCACGGGGTGAAAAGTGGCCAGAGGGAAAGCAGAGGACACTCACCTTGTTCCCGACTACCACCAGGCTGCCAGATCTAGGAAGCCAAGCCTCTGGGGACCACTGACCCCAGCCCTATCACTCCCCAGATTCCCAGAAGTGCAGGATGCTGTCCCGAGGGAGGCCAGACCGCTGGTGAGAAACACAGCTAGCTTACTCCTGGAGGAGCTAGTGAAGGCACAGAATTTGGTCCACACGGCATTTGAAATAGATTTTCTACTTGGAGAGAATTTTTGATTCAAAATGTGGTTGTAACAAACTATCACCAGGATTCTGGGTACCCTTCTCCCAGATTTCCCCAAGGATGTCTTGCAAAACCATAAGGCAACATCAGAACCAAGATATTGCCATTGACAGAATCCCTCCATCTCATTCCGATTTTCCCAGTTTGACCAGTATGTGTGTGTGCACACAGGCGGTTAGCAACTGTGGAGAAGAACTCCAACCAGAAGGAGTCTTTTGTGTGCCTTTGATAACCACATCCCTCTCCCCTCTGCCTCTGATCCTTGGCCAACCATCATCTGTCCTCTGTTCCTAAAATTTGGTCATTTCAAACATTTTACATAAGAGGCATCATATGGTTTGTAACCTTTGGGACTGACTTTTTAACTCGGCGTCATTTACTAGGGATTCAACAAAGTTCGTACCTACAGAGGGTTTGTTCCTTTTTGTTGCCAACCAGTATTCCATGGTAAGGACAGGCCACAGTCTGCGCAACCACTCACCCACTGAAGGACATGTGGCTTGTTTCGGGTTTGGGGATATTACAAATAAAGCTGCTATAAACATTCCTACTCGGACTTCTGTGCGAACCTAACTTTTCACATTTCTGGGATAAATGCCCGCGAGTGCACCTGCTGGATCGTATGGTATACGCAGATTTAATTTGGTAAGGGACGGCCACACTGCTTTCTAGAATGGCCCTACCATTTTTATACTCCTCCAAGCAATGTGTGAGTGACCCAGCTGCTCCATTCCTCTCCAGCATCTGGTGTTGTACACTAACGTTGTATCTTAACTGTTCTGACAGGGGTGTAGGGATTTCTCACACGGTCTTGGCTTGCGTTCCCTTGATGGCCAGTGAAAGTGAGTACGCTTTCATCTGTTCGTCTGCCATCGGTATGCACTCTCTTTGGTGACCTTTTTTTTTTTTTAAAGAGAGAGAGCGGAGAGTGCGTAAGCTGAGATGGAGGAAGAATCTCAAGCCAGCCCCATGCTCAACGTGAAGCCCGACGTGGGGTTCCCTCTCACGACACTGAGATCACGACTGGAGCCAAAATCAAGAGACGGACGCTTAACCAACTGAGCCACCTGGGCTTCTCATGTGGGTGACATTCTTTTGTCATCTTTTGCTCACTTTCAAATTGGACTGCTTCTGTTTTGCTGTTGAGTTTTGACAACCCTTTCTGTATTCTAGGTGCCTGTCCTTTAGCACATATGTGGTTTGCGTATACATCTAGCTTATTATCATTTCACCCTCTTAATTAAGGGTCTTTCGAAAAGCACACTTTTATAATTTTGGTGAGGTCCAATTTCACCAATTTTTCCTGTTATGGATCATGGTTCTGGTGTTGAGGTCCTGGATCGCAAAGACTGTTTTCTGAACGTTTTCTCATTGTACTGTTTTATATCCACATTGTGTTGTGATTTCCCTTCCCTTCTTCAGGTGAAGGAGGTTGTGCTTTCTGGGGCGGGAAGTACCCTTTCTCCCTGTTCACCTGCTGAGTGTGTGCCCCTGCCCACCTTCAGAGGACTGGTTCCTTGGAACATCTTGATTGGCTAAACTTGCCCCAAACGCCTTCCGACCTTTTTCAACAGCCTTTTTTGACGAGCAGGACTAGAAAAGTGCTGGAGTTAAAGATCTGTTTTCTTTGTGGCCCCCTCCCTGCTTCCCAAGAACCAGGTATAAAACGCAGGTTGTTCCCCTGAGGTCCCAGGGCACCCGATCTACTCAGCTCACCCAGGGAATGTCCCTTTTCTGGACCATGTCCTCCCAGCTCCTTAACGTGGGCCCTCTTCACTGTACCTCCCCCAACCTGGGCAGAAGGGACGCTTGGTCTCTGCCTGGTGTTGGGCTGATATCCTTTACCTCCATTCAAATGGAAACGGAGAGAAGGAGGGACCTGAAGACGTTTGCCAGCCGACAAGCCTGCGAACCGTTGGGTTCTCTTCGAGAGAAGGAACTACTCTGGGGGTCTGTGCCAAGGCCAGCTTGTCTGGGTCACCTTGGGCACCTCTCAAGGGAGCCTAACCCCAGAGGTGACCCCTGGCCCTGAATTAGACCTCCTCCAGTGGCAATTCTGAATAGAGGCCCATTTGAGGAAGATGGGCGTCAGTGATGGTCATCAACCCATATACCATAGTTCTGACAGTGACAAAAGGAAATCCCTGATGATTTGGACTATAGATTTTAATTAAAAAAAAAAAAAAATCTCACGACCCTCCACACCCAAACCCAGCCCCAATAGCAAGCACGTGTCTATAGTAAGCAGCAGGCTTCTCAGGGAAGAGTGGCCCCTGTGGTCTGTGTGTCTCTAACGGCTGCCCCCCTCCCCTGGATCACAGCACAGGGTCATCTGTGTCTCAAGAGGGGGAAAAAAAAGAGCAATGGAAAATAAGAAGCTAAAAGTGATGGTAATGCTGTTCTAAAATGAGAATCCAGGACCCTGGGTCGAGCTCCCGGGGTGGGTCAATGCCGTCCCATCGGGAGAGCAAGTGCGGTCGCCAGGCACCATGGATGTCCCAGAAAAACACCAGAAATAAAACCAAAAACATCTCCCGCCTTGCCAAAAAAGACAGCCCCAGCCCCGTATTGCAGGCCATTTTGGCAGCTGAAAGTGTTTACCCCGGTGACCAGGGTGGGAGCAGGGGGGTGCCTTCCCCGCAGTGGAGGAACACCCCTCTCTCCCCCCACCCCACACCCTGCTTTCTTCCTTTGCACATTTCTCTTCAGCATCCAGAACACAGAACAAAGGCAGGTGATGGGGCAGAGGCTTAAGGGGGCCCATCAGGGCGGGACTGGAGGAAGGCCACCGAGAATGCCTTTGACAAACTTGAATCCAGCGTGGGCCATGGTAGCTGGCAGATGACCAAGCGTCATGGGCCAGGTCATGCTGACTGCGTCTAAGCTGCCACCAGGCTGTTCCCCGCCTTGGAGTGGATGTCCCGGGTCCCTGTCTAGCGAGTGATAAAAGGGGTCTGTGACTGCATCTCCAAAGCTTCTTAGCCGCCTGTCATCTTGATCTAGCACTGCGCTAGGATCCCGGCCGTCTCGAGGACCTGGGCAAACGCTGGTATTAGCGCTCTTCTTCCTCTTAAGGGCTTGCTCAGTAGCCACTCCACGGCTTCCCAAGGAGGAGACCCCCGACCCTGACAATCCATCAAGTGAATGCAAATCGTGGCCCAGACAAAACCAGGCAAACAGCATCCTGCTCTGGAATAATGGCCTCTGGGGGGAGAAGGGCCCTTGCAACAATGATTGCTGTGTACACAGCCCGCTAAATACCCAAACTTCTGATTAGCCTCCTAATGATTTGTGTGTGCACCCGCCTCCTTTGAAATGCTCCCAAGTACATGGCACAAGTTGACTCAAAGCTAACCTCAAACAGTGGCCTTGCCGGGCTTCGTCAGCGCAGAGAGCTGGCGAGGCATGGCCCTCGCTGCCGCTGATTACAAGGTGTTTAGAAATCCCACGCCCAGCCCAGCAAGGAAAAGAGCGCTTGGAGAGGGTGATAATCACAGGCTAAGGCTTTGGCTGGAATCGACCTGAATCTGGAGAGCTCCAGTTCAGGGTCGCTGTCAGGGAGGGTTCCCGGGGTGCCCCTGAGCTGTCCAGTCACAGAATGGGATGTCCCCGCACACCGTGTCTGTGGCCGGCACTGCCGACCATGGGCGATGTGGGAGTTTCCAGACAGGGCACTCAGCCACCTGTTTTCAGTGACCACAGGAATCCATCGGGGCAGTTTCTGAGGCTCTTTTGGGAGGCCAGGCCTCTTCCTAGAGTGTCACTGGTGCCCGCAGGGGAAAAAAAAAAAACATGGGTGTGCCGCATACATGTATCAATCTCCATGTGTTTCTGGAGCCGCTTTTCGGCCTAGACAGACCTCTCTTCTGAGCACCATACAAGCCCCCACCTCTGGGATGGGACATGTCCAACAGAGACAGAGCTCTGCATCTCCTCCCCACACCCGCCCTCTCTCACAGGGTCCCCCCGTCTTGGTGAAGGCACGAGTGTCCTCTCAGCCAGGGTCCTCCTGGATTCATCCCTGGCCTCAAGTCTCCACCGCAGACATGGCTGTGGCCTCCGTCTCTCTTGGGTAACTCCGTGGCCTCCTGAGTGGTCTCCTGGCCCAAATGCCAGTGACAACGGTCCCCTCATCTGAAGCCCCCCTCGTACGACCAAGTGGAGTTAGGTGCCACAGACTCTTCCTCCTCTAGCACAAAGCAAAGGCCCTCAGCTTCCAGGAAGCAGAGAGGGTGTTATTTTTCATCTTCCCCTGAGGCCTCAGGCCTGAGTCACTCTGCCCACCTGCTAGACGCCCTCCTGAGCCAGCAGCCACCTAGAGTGCTCTGTTTGTCCAAGCGGGTGCTGCATCAGTGGCCTGTTGCCATGGCCCCCACCACGGCCCTCGGAGGCAGCCAGTCAGACAAACATGGGGTCAGAAGAGGAAGTGCCGGGGAAACACATCCTACACCCGCAGAAAACCCCGGGAAGCAGGAGAGGCTGCCTACCCTGTTGGAAGGGCTGGCCGGGGTTGAGGCTGGGGCAGCCAGGCGCAGGGGTGCTACCTGCAGGGGGCAGTTATTCTAGAATCTGGATGCTGGCTGCGAGGAGGGGCTGTTGTGAGACTCCAGTCTGCCCCATTTGCAATGGGGGACATTCACAAAGTCCCACGGGATTGGCAGTCTCTGGGGCAGGGGTCTGACAACGCAGCCTTATGGCAAAGACAATGGCACTGTCCACAATCATGGAGGCCTTCTGTTGACCAGGCCCAGCTGCAACTGGATATACAGACACAGGCTTGCCCTTGAGGTCCACAGTCCACTTGGGGCCTCAGACTCCAACAGGCTGCACACTTCATGGGGGTAGGACCTGTGGCTTTGACCTCTGGCACCCTCACTGTTCCCAGAAGGGAGATCTTTCCTGCTAGGGAATGGTGAATCTGGGAAGGCTTTCCTAGAGGTGGTGACGTTTAAGCCGGACCTTGAAGGACAGTCAGATTTGGATGGACAGAGGTGGGATGGGGCATTTAGGCGCAAGCCAGAAATGGGCAGAGAGGGAGCCAAGGAAAAGCACAGGAACCAGAAAAAGGCAAAGTGAGCCTGGGCTGGTGGCAGCAACAGGGAGAAGTTCAGGGAATGGAGGAAGAAAGTGGTGCTACCACTCCTCTTTCTGGCCCGGTTGAGGGGAGCAGATGTTGGGCCTCACTCTAACAGGGCAGTGGGGCAGGTCTGGGCCTGGCCGCGTGGCTGGTGGGATAAGAGCTCCCTGCCTCTGCGCTGTCCACTCCAGATGGACCCCAATGGCTATTCTAATGTCACTTGGCTTCGGGGCGGGTGAACAGCGGGGACCCAGCCTGATTAAATCCACCTTCTCCACCCGGGCCCATAGCTGTATATCTCCAACGTGGGGGAAATGACACCTCACAGCCGGCACACAGCTTCATTTCCGAAAAGAATGTGTGAGAGGGGGAAGGTCAGGAGACAGGCACAGCCGTAAATTTGATGGAAGGTTTAGCTGGAAACCCCATTAAATCCACACACGGCTCAACGCTGGGCAATGTCCTTCCTCCGAGTCTGCTGAATGGGGCCAGGGAGGTGAGGGACTCACTAAGTAATGTCCTCATTTTTTGGTGTCTCCTATTACCCAGGGGATGAAAAACCCATTACCCATAAGGTTTAGTGGCACTTGGTCCCGGGACTGCGATATTGTCCTTTACCTGGGCCTTCCCCTTGGCCAGTACGTGCACCGCTCTGCCCCTGCTGGCCTCTCTGTCTGCTCTACCATCTGTGCGTCTCACTCTCCCCAGAGCCCCGGCCCAGCCTCCCTCCCAGGTGGGTGCTCTCCCCACTGCATGGTGGGACCTGGATGGGCCTGGGCAGGGGTGCGGAGGTGAGTGTGGCCCAAGTCAGGGGAAAACGCGGGCTGTGTGCCATGGGCCAGAGCTGGCTGCCTTCTGCGAGCTGCCATGTTCCCTGGATGGCCCCCACAACCGGACCTTGGGTGGCGTCCTTGCCAACATACCACCTGGAACACAGGGGTGGCCTACAGAAGCATGCCCATCTCCCAGGGAGGGCCTGAGCACAGATTATTTTACCTGGAAGGAACCACCCACCCCCCAACAGCTCAGGGAGAAAGGGCTTAGAGACACACGTCTAGGTGCCTCTTTCTACCCCCACCCTGTGCCAGAGCCTTACCTGTCACTAGCAAGCAGCCTCTGTCCAAGACACAGCTCAAGAGCCACACAGACAGCCAAGACAACAGAACTCGGTTCCAATCTCAGCTGTGCAACCATACGGAATTACTGAACCTATCTGAGCCACTGTTTCCCAGATCTGTTAAATGGGATCGTGATGATACCTATCCTCCTGTCACTGGTGTGGGGATTTAAGGACTGGCAAATGCTGAACAATTGTCTGCCAACGTCATAACCTCCTTTACAGGCTGACATTCAAGCTTATCTTCTGGTCCTGACAAGGACGTGAACTTTGTCATCAGAGCAGGTGAATCCCCTCGTGGGGATCGGAGGGACCCCGTTCTTGCTCCTGCAGAAACCCCAGCTCAACAAGCTTTATGAGGCCATTTGTAGGAATGACGTTCCAGAAGAGGCAAAATTTCAGGGACAAGAGACTGTAACAGAGGTTGCGGTGGGGGCTGTCGGCGAGAGGTGGGGGAGTGAAAGCAAAGGGACAAATGAACACTTTGGGGAGAGGGAACTATTCTAGATGTCGACTATAGATGTCGACTATGTCGAACACACTGCTCACGTGTTCAGGTTTACAGGACAGTGCAGCTTAAAAAGGTGAATTTTCTCTAAGTACATTATACCTGAAGAACCTTGACTTTAAAAAAAAAGAAAAAGGAATAAAGAGGCAGTGAGGGCCAGATGTGAGCCCAGGTGTGAGGCCAGACCAGGTGTCTCAGTCCCAGAGGTGAGAAAGAGGGTCTAGAATGAGGCAGAGAGCGCCAATAGGACCCAGAAGGCGGTGGGATCCCAAACTCCTGAAAGGGACCAGAAGACCCAGGGAGGTGACAGACAGGCAGGAGGGTCCAGTCCGCCTCCTGGGGAGGGCAAGGGCAGCCTCTGGACTGGGACCGGAGCCCCTGCCCCCTATGTGGCTTTCTCTTCTTCTCTCCAGCCCTATGTCACAGGGTCACGGAGCTCCAGGGGACTTTCCTGGACACCTGCCTTTCACAGGTGAGCCTGGAGTGGAGCTTGGGCCCCCTCATCCCCCACCCCCTTGTATCTGAGCATCATTCTCCCGGCTTCCCCCTTCGGTGCCTACATCCTTTCCCCATGGGGGAGGTGTCCCGAGGCCTACCAGGAGCTCCCAGCCTGGCATGCCTGACCCTGCTCACCCTTCACCCCACACGGGGCTCTTCCGGAGGTGCGGCTCCTGGAATGAAGTCTGGGGCTGCCCCCCCTTCCCCCTTGGAGAGGTGAGAAGCTTCCAGGGTCAAACTTACTATGGGCAGCCACATCTATCCAGAGACCCGCTGTAAACTCAGTGTCAGGTAAAACTCCTGAAATAAGTGAATTCTTTCATTTCTAAGCTATATGTCCTCCACTCTGTATGTGAACAGTGGTGCCGCCTGGGATCCATCTGTAGGGCCTTCCTGGTCCCTTAGGACCTTCTATCCCCACGGACCTGGTGGCCCAGGGCAGGTTGTCTTTTTTTGGAAATTTTATTTTATTTTAATTCCACTTAATTAACATCCTGGGTGATGTTAGTTTCAGGGGTACAATACAGTGCTCATGACAGCAAACGCCCTCCTTAATCCCCATCACCTATGTTCCCCCTCCCCCCACCCACCTCCTCTCTGGTAACCAGCAGCGTGTTGTTCTCTATAGTTAAGAGTCTGTTTCTTGGTTTGCCTCTCTCTTTTCCCTTTGTTCATCTGTTTCGTTTCTTACATTCCACATATGAGTGCAATCGTATGGTATTGACGATATTATGGTGATAATATGGTGGACTTATTTCACTTAGCATTACACTCTGGACCCCATGTTCTTGGAAACAGCAAGAGTACCTTCTCGTTTATGACTAATATTCCATTGTATATTACTACATATTCCAGATTGTCTATATTCTCTATATACTACCTTTTCTTTATCCGTTCATCTACCAATGGACACTTGGACTTTTAGAAATCAACCACAGGAAAAAATCTGGAAACACCACACACCCATGGACGTAAAATAACATACTACCCAACAATGAATGGGTCAACCAAGAAACCAAAGAAAAAATTAAAAAAGTACATGGAAACAGGGGCACCTGACTGGCTCACTCAGTAGAGCATGTGATGCTTAATCTCAAGGTCCCGAGTTCAAGCCCTAAGTTGGGCATGGAACCTACTTCAAAAAAAAAAAAAAAAATTAACAAACAAAAATGAAAACATAACAGTCCAAAACCCATGGGATGCAGCCAAGGCGGTCCTCGGAGGGAGGTATACAGCAATATGGGCTTACCTTAAAAAGCAAGAAAAATCTCAACTATACAACCTAACCTTATACTTAAAGGAGTTGGGAAAAAAGTAACAAACAGAACCCCAAACCAGCAGAAGAAAGGGAATAATAAAGATTAGAACAGAAATAAATGACAGAGAAACTAAAAAAAAAAAAAAGCCCAGTAGAACAGATCAATGAAACTAGGAGCTGGTAGTTTGAAAAGATCAGCAATATTGATAACACCTCTAGCCAGACTCATCAAAAAAAAGGAGAAAAGATTCAAATAATAACATCACAAATCAAAGAAGAGAAATAATCATCGCCACAGAAATACAAACTACTGTAAGAATATTATAAAAAACTACATGCCAACAAAATGGACAACCTAGAAAAAAGAAATTCTTAGAAACATAATCTCCCAATACTAAGCAGGAAGATCTAGAACACTTTGAGCAAGCTGTGTTGGGTGCCTGGGAGCTATGGCCTATCCATCAGGACTAGACACTGCCAGGATGCTGCTATACCTGCCCTCCCTCCTGGTTCTCCCCTCCCCCCTCCCTCCCTGCCTCACACCAATCCCCACCCCCCCATCCCCACCCCCTGCCCCAAGGAGGGCTCTGGGAAGTGGGGAGGGGTGGGCTTTCCCAAGCTGGACACTGTCCCAGCCTCAACACTCCTGAGTGTGGCATGGGTAACTCCGACAGGACACTGGGGAGTAGGGTCCAGAAGTTCTGAATTTGGGCTTCCTTTCTTGAAATCATCACAGTCAAGGTCTTCAGTGAGGAAGTGACAACACCGGTGGGACCTCTGTGCATATAACGCGAGCACTTGTTCAGAAAATCCCACTAAACTTCCTACATAATGCCTTGGCCCCATTTTACAGATGCAGAAACTGAGGCTCTGAGTGGTCACATTACCATGGTAACACAAGTAGCTTTTTCCATCATCAGGTGGTGCCTTTTAAGGATGGCTTAAAAAAAAAAAAAATTTAATTTCATCTTTTGCTCCCTGGGGTAGAAATACCAGTATGTCAGTCCAGGAAGCTGGGTCTTTTGTGCAACCATGAAAGCTAAAAACAGTGATCTAACACTAAATTATGCTCAACTTCACCTCTAGTACCCAGATTTTCTTTTTCAAAATCAGTACAAATAAAATTCTGCTTGAGAAAGACATAATTTGCCCATTTATAATTTCTCTCACAGGCTAATATCTCCATCGTCCTAACCCAGCTCCTGCTTGCTGATTTCTGGCATATTCCTGCTGTCTGACGTTGTTCCGGGC